>NC_139547.1:39284319-40484319 GCF_965153285.1 Podarcis tiliguerta | reverse complement strand
TTTATTTGGTTGTATTACTGTAAGCAACTGCGTGTTGTTGTTTTTTAGGTAAAGGTAAAGGGACCCCTGACTCTTAGGTCCAGTTGTGACCGACTCTGGGGTTGCAGCACTCATCTCACTTTATCGGCCGAGGGAGCTGGTGTACAGCTTCCGGGTCATGTGGCCAGCATGACTAATCCGCTTCTGGCAAACCAGAGCAGAGCACGGAAACGCCATTTACCTTCCCGCTGGAGCGGTACCTATTTATCTACTTGCACTTTGACGTGCTTTCGAACGCCTAGGTTGGCAGGAGCAGGGACCGAGCAACGGGAGCTCACTCCATCATGGGGATTCGAACCGCCAACCTTCTGATTGGCAAGTCCTAGGCTCTGTGGTTTAACCCACAGCGCCACCCACGTCCCGTAGTTGTTTTTTATCAAGAACTTTTTTAATCTTATCATCTGTTTTGGCTGCAGTGAGCCTGCATGTGTGTTGGGAGTCGCCCTTCACTTCAGTTAGTTGCTGAACTGCCTAGAGTTTCTGCTTCTGTCTCTGCTTCTTCTGGTTGAGAGGAAAAGATAACCTCTTGCCCAGCTGTTTGGGACTACAACTCCCATCATCCCTAGCTAACAGGACCAGTAGTCAGGGGTGATGGGAATTGTAGTCCCAAACATCTGGAGGGCCAGAGTTTGCCTATGCCTGGTCTTGCCAGTGACAGCGTTTGCAACAAGAGAGGAAAGGTTCCTGTTTTTGTTTACCCCCATTTACCGCTAGCAGCTTTCCTTTTGTCGGTGAAGTTGCTACAAGGAGTTGCTAAAACTATTCCTGACGTCGAAGGGGAAGTTATAAATTACAGGGGGCTGCATATTCAATATAATATGAAACAAATCTCTGCAATGAATGGCAACAGTTCTCCTGGGTTTCAGACAGCGATCATTCCCAGGTCAGAGGTCATTCCCAACCTGGGATCTCAGGCATGCAAATTATGTGGTCTGCCACAATGAATGGGAGGGGAAATTCACTTCTATTTGCATTTTAACAAGAAAATACCTAATTTGGACTTTTTGAACCAAAATGTGAACTGAAACATGGTTATCCTTTGAAATTTGCATCTCTCCGAAGTTTGTGATGCAGTTCTCCAACCAAATGGTAAATACAAAAACACATATGTTAAGGGAAATTATGCACAAAGAATTGCATTTGTTCATGAATATGACATACCAACATGTATTACATTAGGTAAAAGAGCTTTCCAATATGGTTAAAAAAACCCCCACAAAAAACACTGCTAGGAGAAATTCGCAGGCAAATGCTGATGAATTTTCGTGAGGATTAAAAAAAATAATCATGAATTGTTGCAAGAATGTGGAGATTTAAAATTGGAAAATTAAGGAAGCCAGAGACGTCAAAACTGGTTGATTCATCGATACCTGTCTACAACTGAATTAGATCCATAGTCAGCCCAGGTAACTCAAGGCAAATAAAGGGAGCTTACAGAAATCATGGATCAGAATCCTACCAATGACTAGAGTTAGATAAGCCGTGTGACCAAATTCAAGACTTCCTTCAGTCTCTTAGTTTGGGGAACATGTAACTGAACAAAACCACAGGTCCCCTGTACTCCAAGGAGAACATAAAAGTATACCTATAGTACCATCAATATCCTGTTTTCCTGACAGCCACCATAGTCTTCCTAAAGCAGACAAATTCATACCTTTTCCACTTGGGTCCACCTGTCCAGAACATCACTAGCAAAATTGAAGTACTTGGGCACTTCCTGTTCACACCGGTTTATAGCTTCGTAGTGTGAGGTGATTGGAGAGGCAAGGTGTCTTTTGACTTGATGGAGCAATGTGTGAGGTGGCCGCAGATTCCAGAAGCATTTAAACAAGGTCTTCATGGCACCAGAGCAAAAGGCAGCTTGAGAACATCAACTTAGTTGGATTTTTCTGCAATGACGTGTTGTAAAAGCAGAAAAGTTTTTCTAAAAAAAAAAACTTTTGCAGTTAACAGAAACATCTGATACATTAGGAACATTGTAAAATATGTTCTACCAAGTCAGCATTGTGTTAGATGTGCCAATAGAATGACTTGCAGAATATTTCTGACTACACACTAGAGGTTGACTGATTCCACAGAACCACTCAAAAGCATACAGGAGAAATGTTTGATGTTGGCTTCTCCAGTTTTTGCTTGTTTTTGTTTGAGGTAAAGATCTTGAATCCAGGAGATCAGGGAGGTTGTGAGCAGCTTGGGTGAGAACACTTGGGGCTACCTTTGAAGGTGACCAAGAAACTACAATTAATCCAGAATGCGGCAGATAGACTGGTGATTGGGAGTGGCTGCCAAGACCGCATAACACCGGTCCTGAAAGACCTACATTGGCTCCGAGTACGTTCCGAGCACAATTCAAAGTGTTGGTGCTGACCTTTAAAGCCCTAAACAGCCTCAGCCCAGTATACCTGAAGGAACCCCCATCGTTCAGCCCAGACACTGAGGTCCAGCTCCAAGGGCCTTCTGGCAGTTCCCTCCCTGTGAGAACTCAAGTTACAGGGAACCAGGCAGAGGGCTTTCTTGATATTGGAGCCAGCCCTGTGGAATACCCTCCCAGCAGATGTCAAGGAGATAAACAACTATCTGACTTATAGAAGACATCTGAAGGCAACCCTGTTTAGGGAAGTTTTAAATGTTTGATGTTTTATCTTGTTTTTAATATTCAGCCAGATGGGTGGGTATAAATAATAAATTATTGTTATTATTATTATTATTATTATTATTATTATTATTATTACTAGCTATACAGTGTTGGAAAATGAAGTGGTCGGTTATGGAAGGTCAGAGAGACCACTTCCTTCCAGAATCTCTTTCCTTCCAGTTACTACACTGGGGGTATTCTCACATTCTACTGTCCCTGCAGAGAAGTCAGCTCCACCTGGGAGACCAGGGTTCAAATCCCCACTTGGCCCTGAAATTCACTGGGTGACTCTGGGCCACTCGCTGCCTCTTGCCTAGCCTACCTCACAGGGTTGTTGTGGGATTAAATAAGAAGGGGGGAAGTTGTGTATGCTACCTTGAGTTCCTTGGAGACATAACACCAGTTTTGAAAGACCTACATTGGCTCCCAGTATGTTTCCGAGCACAATTCAAAGTGTTGGTGTTGATCTTTAAAGCCCCAAACAGCCTCAGCCCTGTATACCTGAAGGAGCGTCTCCACCCCCATCGTTCTGCCCGGACACTGAGGTCCAGCGCCAAGGGCCTTCTGGCGGTTCCCTTATTGCAAGAAGCAAAGCTACAGGGAACCAGGCAGAGGGCCTTCTCGGTAGTGGTGCCCGCCCTGTGGAACGGCCTCCCATCAGATGTCAAAGAGATAGACAACTACCTGACATTTAGAAGACATCTGAAGGCAGCCTTGTTCAGGGAAGTTTTTAATGTGTGACATTTTAATGTATTTTTATTCTTTGTTGGAAGCCGCCCAGAGTGGCTGGGGAAATCCAGCCAGATGGGCAGGGTACAAATAATAAATTATTATTATTATTATTGGAGACAAACGTGGGACATGAATCCAATAAAGAAATACTAAAGGAATATGCTCACTTGTGACGGGTACAAGTTTTTTTTTTGTTTTTTGTTTTTCAAAAGCTTCTTCTAGGCCTATAACAATCTTTTTAAATAGAATTGGGGGGCAGGGCTTGTCAAACCAGCTCATTTCATCCCCCCCCCTTGCAGTGGGGTATTGCTGTTCTCATTAAGCTCCCGGTTTTTGTTCTGCAAGACTGTTTGTGCATGAACCTATCTTTCCCTGACGCTGCTGCACACAGGCTCATTATATTAAGTATTCTGTGTGCTTAATGATAACGGGGGGGGGGAGGTGCATTGTGGGTCATTTCCAAAGACGGCTTGTCATTGAGAGCACAAAAGCGGCACTTTAGGTGGGGAATGTTTTCCAGCTTGCAGGGTGGATCAAGAACTGGGTCACAAACCATTTTTGACAAATGGATGGAACCACCCACCTGTAAATCATCTGATGTCATCATTGTGTCAGGTGACAACTTCAAAGCCCAGGTAGGGCTGGGAATGCCCCTTGCCTGAAACCCTGGAAAACTGCTACCTGTCTGTGTAGACAGTACTGAGCTGGATAGGCTAGTGGTCTGACTCAGTATGCGGCAGCTTCCTATGTTAACTATGATAACTATTGTAATGAAATTTGTGATGTCCTATATAAATAACCCCTGAATAGAGGTTGAATCAGAATGATCACCATCTCGTGTCAATTTCTTTGACACAGCAATGAACATAACTTCCTTGAACCAGTTACCTAGGGCCAGTGCCTTTTTTCCTGCGGGGACGCAGGGGTACGCATACTCCTAAACATTTTGTGAATTTTGTACTTTTGTCCATTTACTTTTCCCGAGTTGAACTATAAAATGGTGATTTTCTTGAGTCAAAATGAGAGTAACCCTAAACATGTTTTTTTTTTAGGGGTAAAAGCACTGCCTAGGGCATCAATTGAAGTGTCTCTCCAGTCTTGAGTTGATACTAACTGAACAGCTACCAAAAGGTAAACGAAGAAGATCTGCTTTATTTTTGTCAAAAACAGGCAAAATATGTCATCTTGGACCCAGGATTTCATTTTTACCTGTGAGCATGCCGATTTCTGTAATCACATGAGGCAGCCATTTATGGAAGATCAGTTTTCAATTTGACAAAATGCTTAAACCTGTTTCAGTTGGTTTTGTTGTTTTAGAGTTTGTCAATTTGATCTATTGTTCTCAGAGGGTTTCTGAGCTTTATTTTTCTTTCACCCTGTGCACCACATGGTTGGTTTTATGCTATTGAAGCAGACTGTAAACTTGTTGAGCTAATAAATAAGATGGACCAGTGCTATGACTTGGTATAAGGGGAGCACCCCAGGCAGAGCCGGAGCAAGCCAATCAGGCGCCTGTGGCGGCGTGCATGCCCTGCGCTGAAGGGCGGGGCCAGTCACCAGTGGGGCGGGGCCAGCCAGGGCAGGATGCTCCGCAGGACCCCTGAGGAGTCTGCCTGCCTCCTCCCACTCATCTACCTGACAGCTGGGGGGCGGCGTCTAGTGGACCATTTGGGGCAGCGAGGAGTCTGCCTGGCACCCAAGCAGCCATGTCACTCCCAGGAAAGACACGTGGCTCGGGCGTGCTGCAAGCCCTGTGGTGAGTGCCACCCGGCATTTTGTCACCCCCCTCAGTGGTGACACCAGGGGCGTACCACCCCCACTGCACCCCCTTCCTCCACCCCTCACCCTAGGTTCCTAAAGTGTTAGCAGCTTTAACACTTCAAAGAGGGAACCGACTCGATTCTCTTTGCAGCGAGCCCTGTCCCCTATCTCTAATTGTGTGGGAATTAAGCCACGTGGCCTGCTGATAAGGCCATGGACATTTTTAACCAGAGCAGACCCAGGCTAGGTCCCCTTTCTCCTCTTCCGTGGTGTCTGCAACGTCCTGGAAGGCCAGAATGAGAGCTCTGTGGCTGCTTGTCCTGACTGGTTTAACGTGCCTTCCTCTTTCTACCGCAGAAGGTGGCATTGGCCCGTCGGAGAAGAAACTAAAGAAAGCCAAACTGTCCCAAATCAAGGAGGAGGACAATGTTCTGGTCCTGAAAAAGAGCAACTTTGACAGGGCTCTGAATGGAACACAGTACCTGCTGGTGGAGTTCTGTAAGTACTTCTTCTTCCAAAAGAGATATTACTATCTATCTATCTATCTATCATCTATCTATCTATCTATCTATCTATCTATCTATCTATCTATCACTACATTTCTATTTCCTCTTTCCTCCAAGGAGCTCAAGGTGCCATATGTGGTTCTGTTCCTCTCCATTTTGGCCTCACAACAACCCTGTGAGGTAGGTTAGGCTGAGAGACTATGACTGGCCCAAGGTCAGTCAGTGTGTTTCATGGATGAGCAGGGATTTGAACCTCAGTCTAACCACTAGGCCATACTGGCTGATGAGCTAATCTTCACAAAATGGGCACTTTAAACCTGAATGTCTAACAGTGCTGGGGATGTAGGGTAAATTTTATTTAGCTCTCATTTAAAGGTGAATCTGCCTAATTTGTACTTTTTTGGGGGGGGGGAGTACAAGAACCGAAACACAGCCATCATGCGAAATTTGCACTTCTCAGAATTTTGTGGCACAGTTTGTCAGGCAACTCATATATACAAAAGCGTATATTAGCATAAAGTGTACCTGAAGATGCTTACATTCATGCTAACAACATGCAAAAATGTGTGATATTAGGGGAAGTCACTCTACAAAAATGTAGATATTAGGCAAAATTGTGTGTAAGGAGAAATTAGCACTAAAATGCTGGTGAATTTTCATGAATATCACACACACACAGTGATGTGGAAATGTGAAGCAAACTTAAGAATGGAAAAATGAGAAAACGAGGGAAACAGAAATCAACGTATTTGCCTCATGCCACCTTAAACTAACTGTGCAATCCTTACAATGCCTGCTCAGAAGCAAAATAAGTCCAATTGAATCAACAGGAATTACTTCCTATGTTGTCCAGAAAAGAATGCTTCACTTGGGGTGAAAAGGTCTCCCCATCTCTTATTTATTCCACCCTTTCCATGGGCTCATTGAGCTGGGGTATCTAAAGGCCAACTAGTCTACTCGCCAAGCCAAATTTAGGACTGCTAAATCTCCCCCACTCTTAACCAATATAGAAACTGCAGCCAATGATCTGCTTTAAGCAAAGAAGAAGCATATTATAAGATAATCTAGATGCTGTGAAATCAAGTCAAGGTGCCGTGCCCTTATTTTCTCGCTGCATAATGTATACCAGCTCATGGTGTGTTCCTGCTGTTGACTTTTCAGTTTAATCCATTGGTATAAAAATATGCCAAGGTTGATTTTGGCTTTGATCTAGCAATAGTTGTAGTCACTTATTAACTTTTTAGCAAACTGAAAAATCAATGCAAATAATGAACACCCATTATTAGTGCAGAACGATTTTGTGGATATATGTTTTGCTAAAACATATACAGAAGAATTATGTATATGTATATGTATATGTATATGTATATGTATATGTATTCTTCTGTATATGTATTCTGTATATGTATTCTTCTGTATATACAGAAGAATTCTGTTTGAAGTTTTGAAAATGGGACTTTGGGGCAGCAAGTGAACTTGTCGATTCTGTTTTCTGTTTTTTTCTGTTTCCCTTTTTTCCAGTTCTCCATTTTTCTAGGTTTGTGATTATTATTATTTTAAGTCTCCATGGATGCCCATAAGCATTTCAGAACATTTTCTCCCTAATATACAGAGTTCTGAATGCAGTTTTTCCTGAAGTAAAAAAAATGCAAGTAATTTCCACTGATATAATGCATTTTAATATGTTGTTTTCATGAATATATGCATTTCTATGCACATTGCTTGGCTCGGAAAACAGCATCGAAAAACATGAAGTACGAATTTTAAAGGATAATTGTGTTTTGGTTTGCATATTGCTTTGGAAAGTGATAGGTTCATGTTACAATTTGGACAGAACTGAATTTCTCCCCTCTCCCTGGAGACTAGTCATACATGCCTTTCTTACAGAAAATAAACAAAGATAAAGGACGTGAATACGGTATTGTGTGTTTTCTATGCGGTGGAGGGAGAGACACACACATTTTGAATGTAAAATGTGTTATTGTGTGTGAGTCACTGAATTTCTTGGAAGAGGCTTATTCATGCAGCTTACTCTTTGACCTTCTTATGTAACAGTGGGGGGGAAATGCATATTCTTTCTTCCGACAAAGAAAAGTATGTTCATTAGAATTATGAAACTCTGGAGGATCAAAAATTTGTTATCTAGAATGGGGTGGGGAAGGACTCTCCCCATTCCCTCCACTTCCATGGGTGCATCTAGGGACTTTCTGCAAGCTCTCTACCTACCCCTCTGTGCTGTGACCCTTTCCCTATAACGGAAGCACTGATGGCCACTGACCAAACCCCCAAAATAGCATATTGCACAGTGCCCACAGCTGTCTGCATTTTTATTTTTATTTTTTTGTAATTTGAGAGCGAGGGCTGGTTGTCCACACACACACACACACACACAAAACTTTGGCTTGTATCTACCAAAGTTCTACTCAGAGTAAACCCATTAGAATCAATGTCCCTAAGTTCCAGTGCTTTTTTTCCTGGGTACACAGTACTGGCAACTTCCCCTCCCACCAAATGTTAAAAGTGTGGGACTTACATCACAACTTCATGGTGAATGCCAGCACCTTTTCTTCGAAAGAAAAAGCACTGATCATGTCCATTAATTTCTACTTTGAATAGGACTAGAGTTGGATACGGACATTTGTTCACAGGGCAGGCAAAAACAGAGTACCCCAACTCCTCCTCTAAAATATTTAAGCCTTTTTAGTACTCACCAGTCCTCAGGAGTTGCGGAGTGGGTGGACGTCTTGACTAAGCCTCTTGCTATGACTGCTGGGTCCCTGGTTCCCCTCTGCAGATCCTTTTCTGTACCCCGTGCCTGGGTTGTTGTTTTCAGGCAAAAGTGAAAGCTTGCTCGCAGCTGTAGCCTGAATTGCCTGGCCCGACTGTCATACAATCTGTGCAGCAGGGGTGGGACAAAGTCCAGCCTTGGCTTGGAGCGGTGCCCTCAATGCTCACATCTGCTGTGTGTAGTGAGGGGTACCCCATTACTTCCTTTCTTTACAAATCGTTAGTGGTAGCTGCTGCCTATCGAGACTGGTAAGGCAGATGACTGGGAGACTAGCAGTGAGTGGAAGCAGAGGCAATGCCAAGTAAGAAGAATGGAATGTGGGGGTTGGCCAAAGGCAGTCTGAGATTGATGGGGTCATGCAAAATTTGCTTGAATAGGTCAGCCTCCACTGCTTAGAAACTGCTTTCCCTCTGCAGTGGAGACCCCCAAAGCAGCAGCAGCAACAGCTGCTGTTATTATTATTAGTTTATTATTATCATTAGTTTATTTATTCCTCAAGGAGCTCAGGGTGCAGCAAGATAAGCTTTCATCATGTAACAGGGCAGGGAACCTCGGGTCGAGGGTCTGAATGCAGCCCTCTCTCTATCAGGCCCTTAAGACTCTGCCCAGGCCATGCCCCAGAGGCCACACCCTTCACTGGCTTGGCTATGTGCCCTTTCACTAGGCTGGTATGTGTCCTCAAATGGTGATAAAACCTCTTGCTTGCCTGGATAGAGGTTGGAAAGCTGTGCATGTCTGACTACACCGATTTTCCCCATGGCCACCACAAGTATGTGGCCCCCGGAAAGAGGGAATTTGGCCCTCAGGCTGAAAAAGTTCCCCATCCATATTGTTTTCTAATGATGCACCACTGTACCCCGCTGAATTATAGGTTTAGGAATATTATTAACGCCTTATCTCGGTGGGGAGGGGTGTTATGTACTGAAGTTCTCACCCTGGGCCAGCAGGGGGATACTGTAGATAGTTATGCAAATGAAGGATCGAAAGTGACGTTCAGTGATTGGATAGTTTGTATGCAAATGAAGGATCGAAAGTGACGTTCAGTGATTGGATAGTTTGTATGCAAATGAAGGATCGAAAGTGACGTTCAGTGATTGGATAGTTTTAGAAAGTTGTTACAGTAACAAGGTACTGGAGCTCTATATAAGCAGGCTGACTGAGGCCTTTAGTTCAGTTCTGTTCCAGCTTACAAATAAAGAGCTGCTTTGGAGAAATCGCTGTGTCGTCTGCTATGTCAACCCACAACTTAACAATTATATTTTGATCCAACCCTACCTGCGGGGCTCTCAGAGCAGCATACATGGTTCTTCCCCTGGTGTTATCCTCACAACGACCCTGTGAGGTAGGTTAGGTTGAGAAATTAGTGACTGGCGCAAGGCCACCCAGTGAGTCTCATGGCTGAGTGGGTGATCTGAACCTGTGTCTCTCTGACCATAGGTTCAACACACTAAACTTAAAGCTTACAGCTGCATTCCTTTATGCAATCGGAGATGTTGAAAGATTTCCAACGCTCAGCCGTGTTGAGGCTGGGATCAGTGTCCATAGCGTTGCAGACCTGTGAGAACATAAGACTCGTGTACCTGGCCTTGAAGCAGCGAACTACGCCTTGGTGGAGAGGCTGGATGACAGAGGTGGCGCTATGGGGCAGAAAGACAAATATGAGCAAACCGGGCTCCCTCGGGGTGGCCGGGAGCATCATCGACAATCAGCAACACCTTAAAGTCAATTCCTTTCTCTTCGAGGTACTGATTGACCTCTGGAATGAAGCACCGGTGGAACCAATCCAGGAATATTGCTGCCGTCACCCAAGCCTTTTTGCTCGATTACCAGAACGCAGGCAGGAGATGTTTGCCCTTGCCTTTTAGGGCATGAGGATTTGCAGACCCACAGAGCAAGCCGGGCTTTGTTAAATGCCCGGCCACATTGCAACAAAAGAACAAAATCACATGGTCTTGGGCCACCTGTCTTTCTGCTTTCGAAATGTATGTGTGGCTGGGCATTTTCTTCCAGAAGAGCCCCATCTTGCCAGCGCTGAAAACTTGTTCTTTTCTTCTATCAGTTTCTTTAACTGTTTGGAGTAGGGTTTCGCCCATTGTTTATTGGCTGGCACAGCCTCACCAGTGCTGTGCCCGTTTTTCAGGTTGAAGCTGTTGAGCCAACCTTGGCTGGCTTTGAACTCCTTCTCATCACAAAGCCTCCCCTCTTTGATAAGAGGTTTGAACAGCACGTACAGGTCAAAAGCTTTTTCTCACATCATGTTGCCATCGATGGGAACGCCTTGGCCATTCATTTCTTCCAGCCACAAGTACAACCCCTTTTCCGCCTTCACCAAAGTCTGATCATGAACTTGGCTCGTCACCTTAGCCATTATGGGAGCACCCGAGGATTTCCCAAACTTGGGTCTCCAGCTGTTTTTGGACTACAGCTTCCATCATCCCTGACCCCTGGTCCTGCTAGCTAGGAATGATGGGAGTTGTAGTCCCAAAACAACTGGAGACCCCAATTTGGGAAACTCTGCTCTAAATGCCACATCACACTGACTCTGTGTCAAAGTGGGAGCCAACTGCTATTCATGCCAGCTTCTGCATGTTGCCATTCGCCCTAAGAAGCAAAATAGATTGGGCAAAATAGATTGGGCTGCCCTGGTTGGGGCTCCACTCACAAATTGCCCTAAGATCCATGATTCTTGAATATCCCCATCCCCAAATGTGGTTACATAAAATCCTAACAGGCAAGGATCAAAAGTCTTCTGTTTGAGTTCTCTTCTCTATCGAATGCCATAGAAGACATTAGATGAAATAATTAACGTGCCAAGGAGGCTGCTGGGTATTATTTCAAGGCAGCTGATGACTGTGGCAGGCTAGAGGATGATTAATGGAGGTCTCCTGGTAATTATGATGAAAATAAATGTTTCGGGGATTTGCAACTGATCGGCAAGTTAAGATGAACAGATTAAAACCTTCTAGCCATTTATCAAAAGTCTAATGAAAGTGACCGTCCCATGCTGGTTTCGGATGGGACAGTTACATAATACGGTGTCTTGAGGAATAAATACAGGAAAGTTATTTATTTCTGCATTCAGATGGCTGTAATGAGCCATAACTTTCTATGCTACCTCAGCCTTCTCTCCCGCTGTTGCAGAGGATGCTGTGACCATTGGTCATGCTGGCTGGGCTAATGGGAGCTGGAGGCCAGCAAAATCTAGAGGGGCTTGGTTGGAAGGGATCTTTTATTTTAATGGCTGTCTGCTCTCAAGGTCGGTTTAAAGAGAAAGGAGAGGAAGGGCTCTCTGGTAAACATAACTCTTCTGCATCTGAGTCCAGCATTCGCTCTCTCCTGCTCAGAGAACTGGAATACAGAGTTGATGCCTGGGTGTCCCCACCTGGGACCCAGGTGGGTGTTGTGGGTTACCTTGGGTTACAGCCGCTTCAGGTTGTGTTTTTTTGGGTTACAGACTGCCGAAACCTGGAAGTACCGGAACGTGTTACTTCTGGGTTTTGGCGGTCACGCATGCACAGAAGCGCTAAATCACGCTTTGCGCATGCGCAGAAGCACCAAATTGCAACCCGTGCATGCGCAGAAGTGCAGACACGGGTTATGAATGCTGTGGGTTGCAAACGTGCATCTCGCACGGATCACATTCACAACCCAAGTGCCCACTGTATGTCAGAATCCGCAGTGCGCAAACCCCTATGCAATTACATCCTCTGTCATAGAACATGTTTCTGATACACAACTGACCACGGCCTGCTATGTGCATGAACACATTCTCACCGTCACAACCACAACATATCTTTGCCACTGGAAATGTGTTGGAAATAAAGCCAACTCTCTCCTGCCTGCTTATTTTGCAAGGAATTCAGTGCTGCCTTGGCCTTGAAGCTCTGACAGCTTGCTACTTAGTTTTAACAAAAAGCAGATACCTAGCTAAACAGAGATTTTTAATGCATTTGTTTTACACACTTGATGTAATGTTTGTTAAATCCCAAAGCCAGAGATGTCCAGTATCAGATCATCTCTGTCAAGTGAGTCAATTAAGGATTGAGGCCCCTTTATGTTTTCACATTGTTGAGTCAGAATCACGGAGTTGGAAGTTTAAGCATTTTCTCCTTGTAACCCACCCCCCCAACCTGCAAATAAAAGATGCATTTTTGTGTTTTCGCTAACAGTCAGGGCCTCTCTTATCAGCTCTGCATAGCAGAATGAAACTGGCCTTCAACTTCAAAGCCAGGACAACAATAAATTTTCCTGATCCAGACAAGTCTTCATGTAAGAGATAGCAGAAAAGCAACATTTTGTATGGGACAGAAGAACAGTGAATTTATAAGCTTTGATTAGTAAAACTTTGGCAGTAAGAGCTGTTTGACAGAGGAACAGTCTCCCTTGGGAGGCTGTGGACTCTCCTTCTGTGAAGGTTTTTAAGCAGTTGGCCGTCTGTTGTGGATGCTTCAGCTGAGATTTCTCCATTGCACGGGGTTGGACTAGATGCCCCTTGGGTCTTTTCCAACTCTAAGACAATTAAAGATACCTATTGCCATACGGGACGCGGGTGGCGCTGTGGGTTAAAGCCTCAGTGCCTAGGGCTTGCCGATCGAAAGGTCGGCGGTTCGAATCCCCACGGGGGGGTGCGCTCCCACTGTTTGGTCCCAGCGCCTGCCAACCTAGCAGTTCGAAAGCACTCTCGGGTGCAAGTAGATAAATAGGGACCGCTTACTAGCGGGAAGGTAAACGGCGTTTCCGTGTGCGGCTCTGGCTCGCCAGAGCAGAGCAGCGATGTCATGCTGGCCACGTGACCTGGAAGTGTCTTCGGACAGCGCTGGCCCCCGGCCTCTTGAGTGAGATGGGCGCACAACCCTAGAGTCTGTCAAGACTGGCCCGTACGGGCAAGGGTACTTTACCTTTACCTTTATTGCCATAGTAATTAGGAGAAAGCTGTTCTGACCAATGAAATTAGTTTTAAGGGTCTGTTATCCAATCATATTGCTGAAAGGGATCGCTCATGGGCTAATCATGTAAGGAGAATGTTATAAAAGTGCCTTGAATTTTGTATCCGGAGTCCAGAATTTGGAGAATTCCTCTGGATCATTTATTCTTACTGCAGTCTGCAATAAATCTGAACTCTTTCCATGACGCTGCTGTCTTTTCGGTGTCATTTCCAGACCCCCTTTGTAGGGTAACAGAATCACTCTGGCTCTTGAACTGGAGGTAATCTTGTCATTGTGACTACTACTAGTCAAACCTTTCCTCGCCAAAAGGACATGCTGTGATCTGCCAGGGGAAATTTGGCATTTTAAAGCTCATTTTACGTTGTACTTTATTTGGGCCTGAGCTAAACCTCTGTCGATGTTGCTTTGTGTTACTTTCATTCATTTTGTAACGGTCTGATAACCTGATATTGTTGTTTAGTCGTTTAGTCATGTCCGACTCTTCGTGACCCCATGGAACAGAGCACGCCAGGCACTCCTGTCTTCCACTGCCTCCCGCAGTTTGGTCAAACTCATGCTGGTAGCTTTGAGAACACTGTCCAACCATCTCGTCCTCTGTCGTCCCCTTCTCCTTGTGCCCTCCATCTTTCCCAACATCAGGGTCTTTTCAAGGGAGTCTTCTCTTCTCAGGAGGTGGCCAAAGTCTTGGAGCCTCAGCTTCACAGTCTGTCCTTCCAGTGAGCACTCAGGGCTGATTTCCTTCAGAATGGAGAGGTTTGATCTTCTTGCAGTCCATGGGACTCTCAAGAGTCTCCTCCAGCACCATAATTCAAAAGCATCAATTATTTGGCGACCAGCAATTCTGGATCTTATAGTTTGTTGCCCAGGAATTTGCCTAATCCTCTTCAAAGCCATCCAGATTAGTGGCCATCCCTACTCCTTGCGGGAGGGATTTCCATAGGTTAACTTCCTATGAAAAAGCATTTCCTTTTGTCTGTCCTGAATTTCCCAACAATCAATTTCATTGGAACATCCCTGCTACAGTACACAGTAATTGAAGTCTTGTTGCATCACAGAAGTTTCCCATCCTTAGCTATGTTGGGATACTGCCAGGGAGACAAAGTCCATCTTGACCTCCATGTCGTCTCCGGACGTCCATTGATCTCCCGTAGACATGCAGTATCAGCAATTAGCGACACGAGCTCCAGAAATAGCTTGAAAAGGATCCAGAGCTCTTGCACACTCTATCAGCAGATATGCACAGCAAAAGATGCACCCAGGAGAGCATGTTTTACAAGTTTATTCAGCGTTGATCAGAACAAAGAAAAACCATGACTGCCTGCTAGAGAGTTTCCGGCAGTGAGAGATGAAACGAAAGCAAAAGACATAACATAAACATCCTGTGAGACAGGAAATGCGCAGGCTGTGACACAAACATCCTGCTCCCTTTTAAGGTGGAACGGAAATATCCTAACAAGCTACTGGCACTATTACACATGCCATGTAATGTTTGTGTTGTATTTGTGGGAGATCAGTCTTTTAGCTTTGCAGCTCCTTTCCTCTGGAACTCCCTGCCTGTTGATATTAGGCAGAGCCTTCATTGCACTGTTTTCGATAGCCACTACAAACTTTTTAAAGGCAAACCTACCCAGAAACCTGATTTTATTTTGTACATTTTTAAAAAATGTTGATATTATCTATGATACATTTAATACATCTACTGCTTTTAAAGCCTGCTTTATTACTATCTTCAACGAATATTTTGCATTGTTTTATTAATGTATTTATTAATGCATCTATTATCGTTGAAATTTGTACACAGCCCTACATCTGTGGAGCTCAAGGCAGTTCACAATATAATATATAAACTGCTTAGAGATTATTATTATTTGATTAAGCGGTATATAAATCTTGCTAAGTAAATGAAATAAAGAAATAGCAAACACACACTTCACCTGGTCACAGTCCTTCCCACTATGAAGATGTACTGTAATTCTATTTATATTAGCATAGTTCTTTCTAAATTGCATCTATAAATATACATTAGCATATGCAACTTGTACACAAACCCATTCCAAATCTCATTCTCTTCTGTGGTGATCAAAGCTGGATTTACGTATAATTGAAACAAGCTATAGCTTAGGGTCCCACTCTCTTGGGGCCCCCAAAAAAATTAAAGGGAAAAAAACCCCTGGGTGTACATTTCCAAAATATAAGATAAAAAACAACCTAAATAAAACCTAAATACAGCAACAGTGTTTTGTGTTGTGTAGGCTCCTATGAAGTAAGTAATGAGCCCCGCCTACTAGCCTGCTCCCTAAAATATCACTGGTTTGCTCATTTTTAATATACTTCTTCTTAATTGTATTTCAGTTCAACAATTACTTTGATAAAATACATATTTTGTTACGTGCAAATGGCTTTAGATACCTATTAGGTCCATAAATTACCAAATAGCATATATTCAACACAAAAAAACAGTGACAAGTTGTTGTTGACAAAGAACAGCTGGACATATAAAGGGCCCCATTACCTTCAGTAGCTTAGGGCCTCATCAAACCTAAATATGGCTCTGGTGGTGATGCTGATTATGGGCTTCCTACGGGCAAGTGGTTGACTGTTGTGAGAACAGGCCGTTGTTCTTCTGTTCTTCTGTGTAAGGGGCATTCTAGCCAATGTGGATAAGCAACTGCTTTTCTTTGTCTTGGTTTTCCCCAGACATCCCGTTATCTGGACCTTCTCAGAGCTTGGCTGCAGAGTTTGCCAAAGCTGCAGAACAGTTGAAGAAGGAATCTGTGGATATCCGATTTGGCAAAGTGGATGTGACCGATCAGAAAGACTTAAAAAAGGAATTCGGCATCCTGGAATATCCGACCCTGAAGTTTTTTGTAGACGGTGACAGGAAAAACCCCGTTGATTGCAAAGGTAAACCCATATGCAGCTGCAAATATGCCTGTTTGCTCACAAGGGGGAGCTTGTGCCCAGCTCTCAAGCATACAATGGAATCATTTCAAAACTTAATAAATTTGAGCACATGCAAGAGTGTTGAATAAGGACAGGGGCGTTTAGGGCTGGGTGGAAAGGGGTGGGAGGGAGACAGTTTCACAAAACACTTCATCCCCCACAAAATATGCCCGCTGCATTGGAAACAGTTAGGTCGTGTGTGTCTATGAAATGGGATGAAAATGCTCACTTTTCATAGCGGAGACATAAATCTTTGCTCACAAAAAGCACACTCTGAACATGTCGTCTGCCAGCATCACCAGATGCCAGCGTACTCCAGAGATGGGGAATTCCTGGTCCTTTGGCGGTTGTTAGTGTTGGAATGAGGAGAGGGGGAGGGAATAAAACACAGTGGCTGCAATCTTCATACCGCAACATTTTGTTGCAGGGTCTCATTTGGTCAAATCTTTAAAAACCGCTGTGGCGATCACACAGGACCCCGGACGTTTGACGGTCTATTGACCCTATGCCACCACTGCGATTGCTTTTTCCGCTGCCACCACCCCGTTCCTCACAGGGATACATGGAGTCCAGACAGTTGTTAACATAAACAAATAATCAAGTTTATTTTTAAGTGCAGGAACAAGCTTGTGGTTTCAGTTAGTTTTTCTTGACAGTTTCTTAATCTTAGTTCCTAACAACTTCAAACTGATTATCCCCAACTATCTATCTGACTCCACCTAACAATTCCTCTCACTCTCTCACAATACAACTCTACCAACCCACACCTAATCTACCCCTCTTCCCTCTTCAACTCCCAAACCTCAACTAACTTTCAAAACCTCCCACTCTAACTTTTACTCCCCCCTTGCATTCCCACTGGCCAATCACATTCTCACTCATTTAACCCTTTCCTAATGACCCACCTAGGAGGCAAACGCCACAACCGCTTTCAACTTAAGCAGATGGATTTTCAGGAGTTAAAACTTTGGATCCCTTGCCACTGGGGAAAGCTCAGCTTCAGCACTGAACAGCTCATGCACTGCTTCTCAGCACCTTTTTATTTCCCCTTTTGTTTAGCGGAAAAACATGGGTTTTGCTTCTGACACCTAATTCAATTAGGCAGCCTGCTCAATAAGCTGTGGAATGATCCCGAAATCATTCTGGATTAAATTGCTAGTCGATATTTTGTGCAGCGTTGGGCTAAACGGTGTTTTCCAGATTTGCCATGTAAATCACATCAGGACGTGCTCTTTTCAAGGTTTTCTTTAAGTAATAATAATAAAAAGGAGAGTAGCTTGACCTGAACAAACCTGAACAGACGCGAAAGCTAGTGATTAGGCAACTAATTGGCAGCACATCCAATTACACAGGAAAGGTACAATCGTGCATTAGTTAAGCCAGGAATGGGGAACCTATTTCACCCCAAGGATCACGTTTCCTTCTGGGCAATCTTCTGTGGGACACATGCCATGCCAGTGGTGGGAGGAGTCAGAGTTAGAAGTGGGCGGAGCAGTGAATGTGAATATTTACATTTAGACTCATTTCTACACACCTTTCTCCCTGTCTTCCATCCAGGCAACCAACAGGCACTGTTGGAGTTCAGTGACATATTCCAGCCAGGCAAAAACATTCAGGGGTGCAAAACAGGACCTGTGAGAGGTTCTTGCAATTGCCATATCGCTTAAAATGAGCGCTAAACTCTCGCTAGTTCAGACTTTTCCTCCTTTTACCTTTACAGGTCTGATTTCAAGCGGAAAATTCTCCCTATTAATCACCAATGTTTATCTTCCTCCAGGTGGTCTTATATCAGACCTCCATTATAGATGGGATTCTCTGGAAGATCATTTATTGGCATGTTATGCCATGTACCCTAATATTCCATCGATAATGGGTGGTGACCTGTGAGAGGTGGGACAGTCCTGAGGGCCAGATAGCGAGATCTGGAGGGCCACATTCAGACTGCTGGTCTGAGGTTTCCCACTTCTCAGTTAAACTCTCTTAAGGTGTTCTGTTTGGATGTGTGAAAGGGCAAGTCGGGACATGTGGAGCATTGGGCCCCATCTGTACCACACATTTAAAGCACTCACGTGCCACTTTAAACAGCCATGGCTGCCCCAAAGAATCCTGGGAATTGTAGTTTGTGAAGGGTGCTGAGGAGATCCACTATTCGCCTCACAGAACTACATTTATTAGTGTCCTGTGGGAAAGAGGGATTGGTTGTTTAATGATTCTGGTGATTGTATCATTCCTGCTGATAAACCTGTTGATTCTTCTTCTTTTCTTTTTTTTACAGGAGTTAGAGAGGCTTCTGCCTTTATTACATGGGTCAGGAGGCAAATAGGACTCAGTACTGTACTTCTTAATAGCACAGACCAGGCCAAAACCTTCATAGACTCCGATGATTTGGTGGTGATTGGCTTTTTTAAGGTAAATTAATATGATGCAACAGCAAAAAAAGCTAATGCAATTCTAGGCTGCATTTACAGAGGTGTAGTGTTCAGACCAAGGGAAGTAACAGTACCTTGGTCAGACGCCACCTGGAGTACCATGAAATTTAGCAAAAAAACAAAATAACATCTGAGGTCCTAAACTGCAGCTGATTTAGCCTGTGTGCAAATTCATCCCTGAGTTGCCTGTTGTGTCCTGTTGTTGATGTGCAACTCTTAGGTGACTTTAAAGGAGGCTTAGACAAATTCATGAAAGATAGGGCTATCAGTGGCTATGAACTGTGATGGCGATATGCTGCCTCCACGGTCAGAGGCAGAAATGCTTCTGAATAACAGGTGCTGGAAGCTGTAGGAGGACAGAGGGCTCTTGTGGGCTTCCTACACACATCTGGTTGGCCAATGTGACAACAGGTTGCTGTACTAGATAGGCCACTGGACTGACCCACCAGGGCTCCTCTTGTTTTTCTCCTCCCCCGCCCCCCCTAATACAGAGCCTTCAAGGAGGAGCTGTGGAGGTTTTCTATGATTCTGCAAGAGATGTCCCTGAACTTCCGTTTGGAGTAACAGCCAGCGAAGAGGTTTTTGCTGACTTTGGCATCAGAGAAGACATGGTGGTTGTGTTCCAAAAGGTATTATTAACACGTGTATCTTATATACTAATGTTAAACTCATTCTCCAGTGCGATCCCTATGTAGTGGAAACAGTGCAGAAATACACTATATGTATAAAAAAGCTGTAAGGGAACAGGGACAGGCCAGCAGCTTTTGGCTCTCCTCTCCTTGAACAATGTGGTGGAGTGATTAAGAGCAGTGGACTAGTAATCTGGTGAACCGGGTTCGATTCCCCGCTCCTCCACATGCAGCTGCTGGGTGACCTTGGGCCAGTCACACTTCTCTGAAGTCTCTCAGCCTCACTCACCTCACAAAGTGTTTATTGTGGGGGAGGAAGGGAAAGGAGAATGTTAGGCGCTTTGAGACTCCTTAAAGGGAGTGAAAGGCGGGATATCAAATCCAAATTCTTCTTCTTATTATTATTATTCCTTCCAGCTGCTTGTTACAAGAACTCCATTATGGTCTTGGTGTCTGGACTTGTTGTTTTCCTTCAAACTCCCAATTTCCTTTCCTTTTGTGCTATGTCTTTTATATTTGAAGCCTGAGGTGATATTTTGTGATCACTTCACAGAGCCTTTTCCTTTGCTGGAGTGAAATGCTTCAACTAAATAGCTGGGTAAAATGAGAGAAGTGCAATGTTTTCACATTAGTGGAAACAGCCTCTGCTATCTGTCAAGTGATTAAACACAGCCATTATGCTTTGACCGATGGAAAAATGTCGTGGCTCTTTAAAAAAATGAGATGACTGTGTTTGATGGAAGTTGTAGTCCAGGACACCCGAGGGCTTCAGACATGGGATATTCCAAGCCGCAGCTGGAGAGGCCGAGGATTAAAACTGGGACCTTCTGCACACAAAGCAGATGGTTAGAGAAAGCTGCTTTATCAAAGAATTGTAGAATTGGAAGGGATCCGGAGGGTCATCTAGTCCAACCCCCTGCAATACAGGAATCCTAGCCCCAGCCATCCCTGGGTGGGCTCGAACCACCAACCTTCTGGTTAACAGACAGACACACTGACTCATTGCGCCACAGGAGGGCAGCCATTTTTCAAACATCATTTCTCGAAAGGCACAAGGCAGCAACTGAATCCAACAATTCGCCCACCCCATGTGAATGTTAACAGGGAATGTAGCCCGCTTTATTGTTAAATCGAATATTTCTTCTGCTCCAGGGAAAGCCCGTTCATAATGAAGCGTCCAAAGAAGGCAAACTGAACAAAGTGGACCTTACTGGATTAATAAAAACATTCACCATGGATTTAGTCATAGAGTATAATCTTGAGGTGAGTTTGGTGCTGCCTGAGTGGTTGGAGTCTCAGATTTGGACTGGGGAGACCTGAGTTTGGGTCTCTACTCGATCATTAGGCTCCCTGGATGATCCGGGGCCATTCTCTATGACCGAGGGTACACTGAGATGAGTGGGTCCACGCCCCATTTGCCCTAATAGCCCAGACTTCTCTGCTCAGCTCAATACAGTGGTACCTCGGGTTAAGAACTTAATTTGTTCCGGAGGTCTGTTCTTAACCTGAAACTGTTCTTAACCTGAAACACCACTTTAGCTAATAGTGCCTCCTGCTGCTGCTGCGCTGCTGGAACACGATTTCTGTTCTTATCCTGAAGCAAAGTTCTTAACCTGAGGTACTATTTCTGGGTTAGTGGAGTCTGTAACCTAAAGTGTATGTAACCTGAAGCGTATGTAACCTGAGGTACCACTGTATTCTCTACAGCAGGGATGTGAGCTGCTTCTATCTCCCTCTCCTAGTAAATGCTCCAGCTCCCAACTACAGTGGTACCTCAGGTTAAGTACTTAATTTGTTCTGGAGGTCCGTTCTTAACCTGAAACTCTTCTTAACCTGAGGTACCACTTTAGCTAATGGGGCCTCCTGCTGCTGCTGCACCACCGGAGCACGATTTCTGTTCTCATCCTGAAGCAAAGTTCTTAACCTGAGGTACTATTTCTGGGTTAGCGGAGTCTGTAACCTGAAGCGTATGTAACCTGAGGTACCACTGTACTAGAATATCTCAAACTTTGAAATGGTCCCACAGTCTTGCTGTCTCTGAACGGGGCAGTAAAGAATTCAGGTTCATTCATTTCAACAGGTCTACTCTAAGTAGGGCTTAGCTGACTACAACCCTCAGTCTCTTTCTGGATTGTGACCTTCGTTGCCAGGCTTCTGTGAGAGAGCTCTGATGTTTTGTTTTCCAGACATCTGTGAAGATTTTTGACGTGCCCGTTGAAAATCACATCGTTCTCTTCATGGCCAAGAGCGCTGACATGTTTGGCTCAGCTTATGACAACTATACATCTGCTGCCTCGGAATTCAGAGGGAAGGTTGGTATCATGTCGCTTTCTGGAGTTCTCCTGGATTGCAAATATTGGATGTCAGAGTGCTGAGGACATTGTAGATGTTTGCTTTCCTGGGATCGTCTCGCAAGCCTAGGTTCAAATGCAGTTCCAAAGGCAGTCAGTAAGTGACAGACTGGGGGTGAGCAGCCGTGCAATATGAGAAATAGCCCCAGTCATATAGTTGTTTATAGGTTTGACATCTGACTGGAGGGTGTTTCACAGGGCAGGTGCCACTACTGAGAAGGCCCTCTGCTTGGTTCCCTGTGGTAGATATTTTATTCATTTATTTACACATTTATAACTTGCACTTTCATACAAATATATCAATGAAATATACAACAAAAGGCATCCATAAAGATATCATTTTAAACATGCGTGTTGAAGCTTTTTCTACAATCAAATAGTATATTTTTTTAACGAAATAAATAAATAAATTGTTGTTATTGTTATTTGAATTTCTATACTGCCTCTCACTTGAGGATCACAGAGCAGTTCACAATAAAGCAAAGCAAAGCAAAATAAAATAAAAATCAGTCTTCAGGCACCGTTTAGGACAGCCATTTTGAGGCCCCAAATGCTGTTGGATTACAAGCCCCACTGTCCCCAGACAGCATAGCCAATGGTCAGGGATGATGGGAGTTATAATCAGAACAATGTCTGGGGGCCCAAGGTGGGAAACTGTTCTGGGATGTAAGGGGGTAGGAATATTTCTTGCTTCTTTCATTCTTCAGATCATGTTCATCTTCGTGGATACTGATGAAACCAGAAATGGCCGTGTGATTGAGTACTTCCGGGTAACAGAGGTAGAAGTCCCTTCCGTTCAAATCCTGAACTTGACAAGTAACGTCAAGTACAAGATGCCTGCAGATGAAGTGACCCCAGAGAATCTACGACGCTTCTGCCGGAACTACTTAGAAGGAAAAGCAAAGGTGAGCTTTTGGGATGGAAGCAAACAGGGTCACGCTTTTCATTTGGTATACCATGGCAAACAATTTGTTGGTTTCATTGCTCTGGCTCCTATTGAGCCTCACAAGTGAATCAATTGCTTTTTTTGCAGTGTTTTATTAATGTGCATGTATAGTTAAAGTTAAACCACTCTAGAAATTGTAATGTTGATGGCAGCTGATGATCGGTGGGTTCTTTGGCTGGCAGCCAAAGGGAGCCTGTAAAATGCAGGCTTTTTTCTCTTTCACCCACCTTGGAAGAAAATGCTTCGCCAACCCTATGCTCAATGCTCCCCACAGCACTGGGAGTAGGGCTAGCAATGCCCTTTGTGCTGTGGTTCGCAGGCATTCACTCACCAGCAATAATAGTGCCATGTCAAATTTGGCCCACGAGGCTGATCCTGATAAGGATTTGATTTGTGGAGCCAAAACAGTTCCCCACCATTGCACTAAACCCTGCTGTCTTTTAGCTATAGTCTCATAATTTTTCTTTTCTGTTTCCTTCAGAGTTGCCTTACTTCTTTTTTAAAAATGCTGTTGTTGCTTGATTGGTTGGTTGGTTTCAAAGCCACTTCTGCCTTAGGGAGGAGGTGGGGTTGCGGGCACTCATGATCCCTTCACATGCGCAGGGGTGTGGTCAGCCTTGCACGATTGGGGAGATTCCCATTTGTGTCACTGCCCAGATGACCAATCTGATTTGTCTGGGGGTGTGGCCTGCTTGATTTAAGCAGGATGCAGTAGGAAGCTCTCCCCTTTTCGCGCTTCCAGCTGCTCCAGTTTTTCCACCCTCCTGCCCTTTAGGATTTTTCATCTCTTTTGACCTTGCTGTGGACTCTGGTTGGTTGCTGTTGAAAGGCCTGGTAGGACTTTTTCCACTTGGCAAATTGGCACCAGCCGCTTGATTTTCGCCTACCTCATAGTAAATCATCACAACTTTGTAAGGTTTGGTGGTTAGGCATTGGAATATTGCTGGAGAAGAGGGGAGGGGAGGTAGCGCCATCACCTCCCCCACACATTGAAGGGTATTCCGTTAAAGGATTCCAGGGGGGGGGGGTCGCCCTGTCCGAAGCCTGGAGAGGCTAGGGCCTAAGGCACAACCCCTATTGGTGACCCTGGGGGAGCTCCTAGTTGATGTGCATCAGCAGGACTCCCCCTGCTGGTGGTTAACCCTTCCCAGACTCTCTGCAGATGGGCAGGAGTCAGATATGGTTAGGTCCAATGCCTAAGCCAATACCGCTCACAATATGTAACCAATAAAGTTGTGGCCTTTCTTAGCCCATTAACCTAAAATACTGCCGTCAAGTGTCTTTATTCAACCTCGGGGGGGGGGGGGGAGTCGGGACTTTGCCACACAACAAGCCTTTCCCAGACATGTTCTTTTAATATGTACATTTGTCTTTAATATCTGCTGAGTTTATCTCTGTCTTGATCATTTTATTATGTCTGCTGTTTTTAAAGTCTGTCTTGCTTTTGCTCTTTTTAATCAATATTGCATGCAACGTTATGTGAACTGCCTATATATTTTGATGAAGTGGTATATAATTCTTGATAAGGAACTTTATAAATCCTCAGCCGGAGTTCGAGATGAGTGGAATGCCAGGTGGAGACATGGTTCAATAATATTTGGGATATTGCTGGTTCAGAACGACTAACTGGGCTCAGAAGAATTGCAGATGGGGTTATAAAAGAAAACACCTTTGATGAAACCTGGTTTCCCTTTTTTTCATATGTAAGGGGAAAAGAAAGTAAAGTTCTTCCACCAGCTTCACAAACCTTTGTATGGAGAACCTGTATGGCCTGCCAATGTTTTGTTGTTGTTGTTGTTGTTGTTTAGTCACTTAGTCATGTCCGACTGTTCGT
Source organism: Podarcis tiliguerta (assembly GCF_965153285.1). Classification (NCBI taxonomy): domain Eukaryota; kingdom Metazoa; phylum Chordata; class Lepidosauria; order Squamata; family Lacertidae; genus Podarcis; species Podarcis tiliguerta. The sequence goes on along the minus strand of NC_139547.1, from coordinate 40,459,780 downwards.
GACCCCATGGACCAGAGCACGCCAGGCACTTCTGTCTTCCACTGCCTCCCACAGTTTGGTCAAACTCATGCTGGTAGCTTCGAGAACACTGTCCAACCATCTTGTCCTCTGTCGTCCCCTTCTCCTTATGCCCTCCATCTTTCCCAACATCAGGGTCTTCTCCAGGGAGTCTTCTCTTCTCATGAGGTGGCCAAAGTATTGGAGCCTCAGCTTCAGGATCTGTCCTTCCAGTGAGCACTCAGGGCTGATTTCCTTCAGAATGGATAGGTTTGATCTTCTTGCAGTCCATGGGACTCTCAAGAGTCTCCTCCAGCACCATAATTCAAAAGCATCAATTCTTCGGCGATCAGCCTTCTTTATGGTCCAGCTCTCACTTCCATACATCACTACTGGGAAAATCATAGCTTTTACTATATGGACCTTTGTTGGCAAGGTGATGTCTCTTCTTTGTTTTAAAACCAATGTTTTAAAACCATGTAAATTGACGCCATGGTTTTGATGCTTTGTTCTTTGCTGTGACTGCATTGTGTAGTGCATTTTGGTTTAAGATGAGTGGAATGCCAGACATATTGAATCAGAAGATGCTGAGGGAACAGAGTAGAAGGAAATCCACTCCCTATTCCGTACATGGTTGGGGAAGGTGCCTTACAACAGGGAAGTGTTAAGTTGTGGGTGAACACAGCGATTCTCCTAACAGCTCTTGTTTATTCACAGGCCAGAACAAAACTGAACTGAAGGGTTCAGCCAGCCTGCTTATATAGAGCTCCACTACAACGCAACAGTAACCATTTTCTGTAACTATCCAATCACTGAAGGTCACTTTCGATCCCTTATTTGCATATGTGGAGTTGAACTATCTACAGTATCCCCCTGCTGGCCCAGGGTGAGAACTTGAGTACATAACAGGAAGGGACATAGCTCAGTAGCTGAGCATTAGTCTTGTATGCAGAGGTTCAATCCCCAGATTCAATCCCTACCATCTCTAGGTAGAGCTTGGAGAGAACTCTGCCTGAAACCCTGGTGATCTGCTGCTAGTCAGGGTAGACAATACTGAACTAGATGGAGCGAAAGTCGAGTCAGAATTTCACCAAGGGCCCTGGAGTGATAGAGCATCTATTCTGTATACAGATGGTCTCAGGGCGAGTCCACGGTATCTCCCAGTAAGTCTGGGAATGTCCTCTGCCTGAAATACTATAGATCAGCCTTTCTCAACCTGTGGGTCCCCAGATGTTGTTGAACTACAACTCCCATCACCCCTCCCATCACAAGGCCAGAGCTCAGGGATGATGGAAGTTGTAGTCCAACAACATCTGGGGACCCACAGGTTGAGAACCGCTGCTATAGATGGACCCATGGCTTGACTCAGTATAAAGTATCATCCTATGTCCCTGGGATTTTGACAAATTGCTCTACTGTAGTGAGTAGTTCTGCTCTCCTGCTATGGGACAAAGCAGACAGCTGGTAATTAAAGCGAAAGGGAACATGTGGCCAGCCAGATAAGCCTCACCAAGGACTTTTAGAAAAGAGAGCCACTTAACCACCCAGCACAGCTTCAAAGATGAGCCCCTGTTGACATCTTTCCTTATCTCTTTCCCCCTTATTAGCCACATAAATCCAGTGAGGAAATCCAAGAAGGCTGGGATAAGAAGCCGGTGAAAGTGCTGGTTGGGAGCAACTTTGACCGGGTTGTCTTTAATAAGAAGAACCACGTGTTTGTCCTGTTCTGTGAGTATCACTTGCGCTTCTGAAGAGGAGACTCTGGTGGATGAGCTCTCACAGGGAAAGAATTACTTGATTTGATTGAAGACAGCAGCAGTGGCACACTGAGCTGATATGGAGTCAGCTTGTGTATGTTCAAGAAATGCTGCTAGTTTAAACTTGCCTGCAGCGGAAACAGTTTTCACTCTCATGGCGCACATTTCATGCACACTTGGACCACTTTAACACTTTATGGAGGATCCTAGGAACTGTAGTTAGTTTGCGGGTGGCACTGTGAGTTAAACCCCAGAGCCTAGGACTTGCCGATCAGAAGGTCGGCGGTTCGAATCCCCACGACGGGGTGAGCTCCCATTGTTCGGTCCCTGCTTCTGCCAACCTAGCAGTTTGAAAGCACATCAAAGTGCAAGTAGATAAATAGGTACCACTCTGGCAGGAAGGTAAACGGCGTTTCCGTGAGCTGCTCTGGTTTCACCAGAATCAGCTTAGTCATGCTGGCCACATGAGCCGAAAGCTGTACACCAGCTCCCTCGGCCAATAAAGTGAGATGAGCGCCGCAACACCAGAGTCGGCCACGACTTTATCTTTAGTCTAACTTTGGCTACAGTTCTGTAAGCACTCACTAGCTGACTGCACCATTAGGTGTTATAAGTTCCAGGACCACAACTATTTATTTATTTATTTATTTATTTATTTATTTATTTATTTTAAAATGGCATATTCTTGGTTTTCGATCCCAGATGCACCCTGGTCTCGCGACTGCCAAAAACTGCTACCTGTATGGGACGAATTTGGCAAGTTGTATGAAAGCCGGAAAAATGTTGTCATTGCCAAAATAGACTTCACGGCAAATGACATTCTGTTAATCAACCTGGAACGGTACCCCTTCTTCAGGTACTTTCCTGCAGGATCTGAAACGGAGGTGAGATGTTTTCCACCCTCATTGGGTACTTATGGGTAATGGATGTCTTGTGATGAAATAAGGGGGGTGCAATTCTAGCAGCAAGCAAGGGTGTTCTGTGGACTCAAAAGCAAAGGAAAACTACATTTCTTGCTGTTACCATGCGTGAATCATGGAGAAACCGACACACACATCTGCAGAAAGGTAGGTGAGTAGCAGCACTTTCCAATTATATTTGTGGGTGTGTCAGAGCTAGGGTTGCCATACGTCTGGAATTTCCTGGAAATATCTGGAATACTGTTGTCCAGGAAAATCCATGTCAACCCATGTCAAAGCTCAACAACTCCTCTGTCTGGATTTTCACTGTTTGGTAGCCCTAGTCAGAGCACACCCACTGGCGTGAATGAAATTTAGCTGGCAGATGGGTCAAAAAGCTACGGTTCCATAATGCAGCAGTTATTGCAATGTGAAAAACGTTAGAAAACAGGACAGAAGCACTAGCATTATATTCAGGAAATGAATTCAGCATTCCCCCACATCTGAATGGGCACTTAATATCTCAAGCAATGCTTGAAACGTTTCTGGGTGCAACAGAAACTTCTGGCACCTTCTTCCTGACCCACCATTCTCTTGTGCTTTTCAAAAAAAACAACAACAACCATGGAATTAGTCTTACAACAAAGGAGGTCACAAATAATAAAAAATACATCAAACAAATGGGTTTGCTCCACCATTTGGATGGATAATCTAACTGAAGTGAGAACATCACCTCTGGAGCCAAGTAATTCAATTCAATGGCACTCTTTTATAATTAAGACATTACTCAGGTTTTCATTTTTCCCCCTGCTCTCTCCCCCTATTCCCCACACATAAATTACATTCAAAGACATTTGTCCTCATTTAATCTCTTAGGAAGGTAATTCTGTGTGTGCATGCCCAGGTTCTAATGAACCAAAGAGGGAGCCCTGAGCATTTAGGTGGCGTAAAAATGTGTCTGTTTACAGAAGCCTGGGGCATTTGGTTCTTTTTGGAATATAAATGCATTTCCTTTTCTTGTTTTGCATTGCTCCTGGCCTGATGTGTTTTCACCCTCTAGGAATACTAATTGAGAAGGTTGGCAGCTGGGATGTGTTGCCATTAGTTCTCTCAATTGGCCATGCACTGGAATAAAATAATCAAATCACAGATTTGGAGGGGCGGGGCAGGATTTGTATGCCACTGGGTCCAATTTCCTGCTCGATGCTGGCAGTCCAGAGTAGAGATGTAAAATTTCCGGAAATTTTGAAGCCATGAGGAAAAAAACGTTTCCCACTGGGGAAAAAATGAAATTTTGGAAAATTTGAAAAAAAAAAAAAAGTGTGGAGTAGCTTTACAAATTGTGTGAAACACAGTGTAGATAAAAATATTATGCTTGCAATAAAACAGGTAACCACTCCCTTTCCCTCAAAAGCAAGAAACCATCAACATAAAAAATAATCAGATTTGCCCCTTAGCACCAACAGCAAATAAAGTTAAGGTCCACCTCAATATTTAAGCTCCATGAAAGGTCTACAGGTTTTTTCAGGTTTTTTCCCAAAGCCATTTTTTTCAGGAAAAATTGGGAGAAAAATAGTGTGTGGAATATTCAAACTATATCAAACTATTTTTTAAAATATTTTTTTCCCGGAAAAAGGGGCTTTGGGGGGGAAATGGGGGGGGACCTGGTCCTCCCCCATTTTCCCAGGTTTTTCCCAGGCCTTCCCATCTCTAGTCCAGAGTGAGAGCATCCCTATCAAATGGATGTCCAGTCTGTTTGAATATTTACTAGTGTAGATGAGCCCCTCCCCAATCAATAATTGGTTTCATTATTGAACTGCTCCTGCCATCAAAAAAATAATCATAATGTTTAACCAAAATTTAGCCTGTAACTTAAATCTGAATAACAACCACCACCACCATGATCTACCATATATTTTGGAAAGTTGTTTGTCTCTTTGTCCTGTAGGCATCTGGATACCTCTAAAGATATTGTAAGCAGTTTTCTTCATGGTAGTTCTTCAGATCAAAGAGCAGGTTTTTGTCTAAGTTCAGATTCACTTGGATGACATTTTGAATCAAGATATGAAATAAAAAACAATCCCATTAATTAAAACAGAAGATTCAGGTTGAGAGTTCAAGGGAAATGTCTTCAAAAGCCAGCAGAATGCCAATATGGATTGGGACCTTCATAAGCAATGGAACAATGGGATGTATCCAGCTAAGTCCTACTTTGAGCAAAATTCATAAACCAAGTTAGTAATGTGCATTAACTTCAATGAGTCCACTAAAAGTACACAACCCAATATGTGTCTTAAAGGATGTCTGTAGGGCAAGCATGTACCAAGCATGTTGCCCTAAGAGTTCACAAAATAACAGACAATTCACTGTTCCATTCACCTCTCCCCCCTGTTTTTTCCTCCTCAAAGGTTGTCCCATACAAAGGCGAGCACAATCTCGATGCTTTTGCTAAATTCTTAGAAGAACAAATTAAGGCAAGAAAGAAGGTAAGGTATACATTTATGTTTAAAGGTGGTTTTAGGATTGTCTTGTACACAATGGATTCATGTACCCATGCCTGAGGAATCCTGTCTTTGTGGATTCACAATGCAAAATTACCTGATCCACACTTCTTGGGTTAATGTGTGGCTCAGAACCTATAGCACAGTCCGAAGCATGTTGGCGCTGTGGGTTAAACCACAGAACCTAGGACTTGCCGATCAGAAGGTCAGTGGTCCGAATCCCCGCGACGGGGTGAGTTCCCATTGCTCGGTCCCTGCTCCTGCCAACCTAGCAGTTTGAAAGCACGTCAAAGTGCAAGTAGATAAATAGGTACCGTTAAGCATGTCTACTCAGAAGTAAGACTTCTTGAATCCAGTGGGGCCCATGTCCTTCACAGAAGGCCACTGGCCCACCCCCAAGTTGTAAGTCCAGCTTGGCCAGTTTGCTTCTTCTTCTAACGCTAACTTGTTATGAAGAGGCTTTGTTTTTCTGGGGTTTTTTTGTATTTTTGTATTTTTGTACTTTTGTATTTCTTTGCTATTTTGTCTTTTTATGTAAAAAAACTTAATAAAAAATATTATTAAAAAAATATGAAGAGGCTTTGTTTCATAACTTACTTTTTTATATGATTGTTTATCAGGACTCATCCAAAGCCAAGAAAGAAGACCCTGAGAAGGAGAAGGAAAGAACTGTGCAAAAGGAAGAGCTGTAGGTTTTCCTTAAAGCACAGATAACATTGATTTTTGAAGGATGGTAGAGTTGTTTACAAGAATCTTGACCTGATCATGGGGATTTGGGAAGGTATTCAAACAAATAAAGACAAGAGAAAGAAATGCACTGGTTTGATTGTGTGTGTTTTGGCTCAGTGATGATCATTCTCAGCAGGAGTGGAGATGGGCCATGATGGAGAAATGGAGAACTGGCTTATCAACCTCAGTCTTTTCTGAGCCAGCCCCCACCTGCCTCTCTTCTTAATGCCAACCAATCAGGACATGACTCTGCCTGTCACTGCAATTAATTCAGAATGTGGCAGCTAGACTGGTGACTGGGAGCTGCCGCCAAGACCTACATTGCTCCCAGTACAGCTCCAAACACAATTCAAAGTGTTGGTGCTGACCTTTAAAGCCCTAAACTGCTTCAGCCCAGTATACCTGAAGGAGCGTCTCCACCCCCATCGTTCAGCCTGGACACTGAGGTCCAGCGCCAAGGGCCTTCTGGCGGTTCCCTCACTGTGAGAAGTGAGGTTACAGGGAACCAGGCAGAGGGCCTTCTTGGTAGTAGCGCCTGCCCTGTGGAACGCCCTCCCATCAGATGTCAAGGAAATAAGCAACTATCTTACTTTTAAAAGACATCTGAAGGTGGCCCTGTTTAGGGAAGTTTTTAATGTTTAATGCTGTGTTGTGTTTTTAATATTCGGTTGGGAGCCGCCCAGAGTGGCTGGGGAAACCCAGCCAGATGGGTGGGGTATAAATAATAAATTATTAATATTATTATTATTGGCTCTGGTTCCACACACTGCTGATCTCCCCGCCTTCTGCCCCACTGGTCCCAATGAACCTCAGCTGCCTCTGGAATAGCTTTTGAGTCTTTCTAACTCAGCTTCCTTGTTGCTAACCAAAGCAGACACAGGAAAGTGTCCCGTCCCATAGAAAGAGGTCTGCAGGCTGCTCTGATGAAGCTTTTCTGTTGGCACAGCTCAAATGCCCAGTTTGCACTTCATATTAACTCAAGCATTTGCAATTTTAATTCTTGCATTTTGGGAATTGCACCTGTGTGAGGGGAATAGGGGTTTCCTAACAGCTCTCAGCACCCTTAACAAACTATAAGCTTTCCAAGATTCTTTGGGGGAAGCTGGGAGTGTTTAAAGCTGCATCACAGTGGTGTGGATGTGACTTTTGCCATTTGTACCTGGCTCCAGCTGACCCTGGAATTTTGGGGAAAGGTTAGATCCCATAAGCCCAAAGCCTGCCCTCTCCTACTCAAAGGTGCACTGAATTTTAGCCATCTCATTTATTCAGCTTCTGCATAGATAACCAGCAAGTCGGGCTGCCAGTGAGTTGAATAGATTGAACTGAAGATGAAATGGCAAGATGCAGAAGCTGAATTAAAGATGCAGGTTTTTCTAGGAACTTTGAATATGTAAGATTCCTTACATCCTCCCTTGTGTAACCACAGATGGCAAGAAATTTGATCCAGTTTTAATTTAAAGGCAAACCTACCAAATCCACATATTTTTAAAAAGGGACAAACCAAAACACCACCCTCTTCTCAAATTTGCTTTTTTCTTCATTTTAAAACGCAGCTCTCCAGCCAAGTAGTGTGCACAAAGAATGCATATACCAGAGTGAAGTGCGCACAAAAGCACATATAATAGTAAAAATAGCATACCAAGATGCACTTTATTAGAGGAAGTTGCTTTGCAAAAATTGGGGAAACAGGCACATGCAAATTTTGTGTGTTGGGAGAAATGGCCACTGAAAATATTTTCCTTTTCCTTCCCCACAATGTGAGGGGGGTGCAGGAATGCTCAAACTAGCTGTGTACCTTGCCACCCCATGCTTGGCAGCTATGACATCTTCTATCCACATATCAATGCTTGGTCCAGGATGTCCCTTTGCATGGAGCCCCATCTCAAGGACACCGAATGCATACTCAGCCTGGATGTGACTGCCAAGAGCATTGGTAGTGACAACTGGAACAGCCAGACAATGTAGCATAGTGGTTAGACTGCAGGGGTCAGCAAACTTCTTCAGTAGGGGGCAGTCCACTGTCCCTCAGACCTTGGGGGGGGGGGCTGGACTATATTTTGAAAAAATAAAAAAATGAACGAATTCCTATGCCCCACAAATAACCCAGAGATGCATTTTAAATAAAAGCACACATTCTACTTATGTAAAAACACGCTGATTCCCAGACCGTCTGCAGGCTGGATTTAGAAGATGATTGGGCTGGATCCGGCCCCCGGTCCTTAGTTTGCCTACCCATGGGTTAGTCCGGCAGTGGTTCTCAACATTGGGGCCCCAGGTGTTTTTGGCCTACAACTCCCATGATTCCTAGCTCACAGGACCAGTGGTCAGGGTTGATGGGAGTTGTAGGCCAAAAACATCTGGGGACCCAAGGTTGAGAAAGGCTGGTAGAGGGTAGGACTAGGAAGAAGAAGAAGAGTTTTGATTTGATATCCCGCTTTATCACTACCCTAAGGAGTCTCAAAGCGGCTAACATTCTCCTTTCCTTTCCCTTCCTCCCCCACAACAAACACTCTGTGAGGTGAGTGGGGCTGAGAGACTTCAGAGAAGTGTGACTGGCCCAAGGTCACCCAGCAGCTGCATATGGAGGAGCGGAGACGTGAACCCGGTTCCCCAGATTACAAGACTACCACTCTTAACCACTACACCACACTACACCACACTGACCTGTGAGATCAGGGTTCAAATCCCCAACTGGCCATGAAGGCTCATTGGATGACCTTGGTTCAGTCGCTGCCTCTCAGCCCAACCTACCTAACAGGGTTATTGTTGAGATTAAATGAGGGGGGTGAACCATGTATACCACTTTGATCTCCTTGGAGAAAAAGGTGGGAAATCAAGGCAATAAATAAATAAAAACTCCTTTCCCTTCCTTAACACACAGGGACTATTTTTGTGAAAATTCCTATACATAGTAGCAAATGGGTGTTTGTTTCAATATGACTTAATAATGATCAGGATGATAATGTTCTTAAACAGCCTTCTGAAACAGGGTGAACCAGCAATAAGAAAAGCTAATGCTATTCTAGGCTGCATCAACAGAAGTCTAGCGTCCACATCAAGGGAACTCATAGTTCCACTGTATTTTGCCTTGGTCAGAGCCCACCTGGAGTCCTGTGTCCCGTTCTGGGCACCACCATTTTAAGAAGGATATTGACAAGGTGGGACATGTGCAGAGGAGGGTGAGCAAGATGATCAAGGGTCTGGAAACTAAGCCTTATGAGGGAGTTGGGCATGTTTAGTCTGGTAAAGAGGAGACTTAGAAGAAATACGACGGCCATCTTCAAATAGCTAAAGGGTTGTCACATGGAAGATTGAGCAAGTTTGTTGTCTCCTGCTCTGGAGGGTAGGACCCAAACCAATGAAGATTCCTGCTAAACATCATGAATAGCTTTCTGGTAGCAAGAGCTGTTTGATAGTGGAACAGACTTCTTTGGAAAGTGGTGGATTCTCCTTCCTTGGAGGTTTTTAAGCAGAGGTTAGATGGCCATCTGTGATGGATGCTTTAGTTGAGATCCCTGCATTAGCTGAAATGACCCTCAGGCTCCCTTCTATGCTGTTATGAAAGTTGAGCAGGTTGGGTGGGTGGGGTTTGGGGCAATGTATGTGCATGAGTTTTAATGGGGGGGGGTCAGGGATCAGGAGCAGTGGTGGCTGGTACACATTGGGACTGGTGGGGTGGAAAGCAGGGAGACCAAGAGTGGATGGAGCCAGAGCCAAGGACAGAGAGAGCCACCTCCTGATTGGTTGTAAGAAAGAAGACAGGCAAGCAAGGGCTGGTTGAGGGCAACAGAGGTTGGCAGTGCTTCACTCACCTTAATGGAGCCGCATTTGCTGATGAGAAGTAGTCCTTGAAAAAAGCAAACAGTCTCCAGGTGAAGTGATGTAAGATCTTGAGTGGCTAAACTCCAGTTACTTGACACTTCTTAATGTACAGTCAAGCCTTTCTTTGTTTAATTGCGGCTACTGAATCAATCAATTCTTTGAAAGCTCTTCAGTATCCCAAGGCAGCTTTGAGATTGCTTTGTTCCAAAGACCAATATTTACTTCAATGAGTTAGCCAAGGTCCAGGCATGGTCCATGCAAAAGAGAAGCAAGCTAACTATTCAACTCCCTATTCTTTTTTAAAATATTGCATCATTGTTTGCAAACTGGCATTGCTGAATCCCACTGGCTTCTGTTCTGAAGGTAACCACAAGGTTGTTTGGGCAAAAGATTGAGTTGCGCTCTTGGGTGGCAGAGAAAGGGAGATCATATGATATGTGAAATGCCAAACATATATTTTATATTTATTTTATTTTATTTTTTGAAAAATGAGCTTGGTGCTTCTTTTTGCTCTCCTCTTCAAACGGTTTCTGTGACCCTTATTATTTATTGTAAAATAATCATAGGGAAATGTCAAATAACGGGAAAACTGTAAGGCGGATCACTCGTTCCAATTGGGATCAGAAAATGTGAAAAGCCTGTGTCCTGCCAAGGTTAAAGACGGGCAAATCAAGCTAATTCCAGTCTTTGCTTCTTTTTATTTCTATTTCTATTTCTATATATACAGGCAACTCCCCACTTACACGGAGGTTATGCCTCATATGCATAAGTGAAAATTGCATAAGTGAGGAATACCTTCTAAACACCCTCTAAATGTCCTCCCAGCCACTCTCTCTCCAAAAGACTACTCTCCAAAAATAAAATAAAAATACTGTACCCCAAATATCCAGACCTGGAATTGTAGCTCTGGGGCTGGCAGGAGGCCGGAGAATAGGCAGGAACATGGCTGTTGCTGCTGCTTCAGTTGTTAGGCGGTGTCAGGGGACTGCCATCGGAACAGGGGAGGGAGGCAGGGGGGCCGTTGGGATACAGAGAGCCTGCGAAGCTCCTGAGGAGCAGTTCCTCTTCCACCGGTGGGAAAAGCCACACTTCCAGTGGAGAAGAAAGGGAAGGGACCAGCCAAGTGAGGGAAGGGCTTGAGGATGCTGCTGAGAGCCCCAGCGCATCACCTAGCCAGGTGGGAAGCACACCACTTCCGTCGCCCAGCTTGCGCAGAGGGGTGAAACGCAAGGAGGGGAGGAGGAGGCTTGGGGTGCCAAAGTTCTTATGTTGGGGGAGAAGCCAGAAGGGGCAACTCCCAGATTCTGCAAGTGACTGAGACGGACATGAACTTTGGTAGATCTGCACTGTAAATAGTTTGCACAATAAAACCTGTAAAAGACAGGTCGGAGTCATGCCTGTTTACTCACGAGCAACCACCACCAGCATCTAACAGGCGGGGAAGCTGAGCAGCCTAAACAAAGCCCTGTTGTGCCTCTGGTCTTTTCGGGGCTTCCTCTTCGGTCTCAGACACCATACACACACATGTCCCAATGCTACACAGGCCAGTGCAGCCTTCTGTGATGTCATGCCAGGCCCTCTCAACATTGAGGAGACTGGGCTGCCTTCAAACAAATATTGAGGGGGCCGAAGACACCTCTGTCCCCTAGAGTTGGCGCATCTGCCACAAAGTGGTGTCCAGCCATTGCGGCTTCCGGCAAGATTTTGTGTTCTTTGTGATATCTCATGAGATGACAATGAGATCGTGTGAGATTTTGCGAGATCTCACTGGAAGCTGGCACTGCTGGTGGCGGTGGCGGGGTGAGAGGCGTGCCTGTGGGGCACTGTCCCTTGAGCACCTGCCACCTGAGGTAACTGCCTCACACCACTTTGTGGGCAGGCCTGGCCCTGTGGAAGGGTGACTGACCAGGAGGTGACTGGAATGGAGCTTCCTAAAAAAGAGCAGAATTGGCTGGCTGGCTGGCTGGCTGCAACCCTGAATGGGAATATTCTGCACAGCCACATTTTGCTGTAAAAAAAAAAACCCTCTCCTCTTTTCACAAACCACTTGATATTTATGGTTTTGGCAACACAGAGAAATTTGAGAACCAGGAAAAAGGAAATGTGTCCACATACCCCAAAGGCTAGTTTTTGTTATATAGTTATACAAATAAAGCTGATTAAACAGCCTTAGAAACATTTCCTTTTCCAAAGGCTATATAAGGGGGAAATAAAATCTAGCCCCCCAGGTTTTCTTTTCTTTGGCATCAGTTGGTAAGTATAAGTTGATTCGATATTGCCTATTCCTAGGTAGTAACACAAAGAATTTGACAACGGTGGAGTTTCTACAGGGCAGCAGCTGGACTTAATTTATGTGATTGGCAGATATTATTGGTAGTCACATTTTAGGGGAGAAGCAGACACATAACCAACTTTTTTTTTAATAGGGATGGATTAAGGAGAGCCAGAACGAAAGAACACCTAGCCGAATGTGCTTAAGGTGACTACCTGAGTGATCTTGTGGAGGTCTGGGGGAAGGGATAGCCAGTGGCAGAGGAACGTCCGCTTCTTAAGCCTTCATTGGCCAGGGCAGAAGGGTTGTAGTTCAGTGGTAGAACATCCACAGGTTCAATCCCTGGAGCTTCAGGTAGGCCCGGGAAATGCCCCTGTTTGGAAACTTGGAAACCAGACACAGTATTGTTTACAGTACTGAGGTAACTGGATCAATGGTCTCATGGGGTGGAGATCCTGGCAGGGCAGCTTTTCCCCCCCTTTCCCCCATCCTGTTATTGGAACTTTGTCTTTCCCCATTCCTTTTATTTCAATAGAAGAATAAAATACTTCCAGGGATGGAGCAATTTTTTCTCCCTTGTCAGGCTTTGTGTGTAAGTGATTTTCCAGGGACATCAGAGGACTATGATCTTGAAGGTCCAACTCCTTCTGTGATCTGTGCTGATGTACCCTGGCAAATCCCAGACCCTCCAAGTGTCCCTATTTTCGAGGGACATCCCTCATGTAGAGAAGCCATCCTGGTTTCTGATATGATCCCGGAATTTCCCACTTTTCCTTAGGATGTCCCTATTTTCATTGGAGAAATGTTGGAGGGTATGGAGTTATCTGACCCCTGAGCCATCTGAAGGCAATCCTGTATAGGGAAGGTTTTTTTTAATGTTTAATGTTTTATTGTGTTTCTATGTATGTTGGAAGCTGCCCAGAGTGGCTGGGGCAACCCAGTAAGATGTGTGGGGTATACCGGTAATTAGTAAAATTATCATTATGGAATGGGACATCTCTCTTTTCATCAGAGAAATGTTGGAGGGTATGACATCCACTTTTGGGCCCTGCCACCATTAGGGCATCGATGGCAAAGTGAGGGCAGCAGAGCTGTGAAAATGAGGAGGCTTCTGATGGCAGAACTTTTCTGCTCACAAATCTCCAATGGCAGAAACAGAACACTGCAATACCTAATGATCCTTCGGTCACCCTCTCTGCTAGGACTATCTCTGTAATTGTACGCTTGGGATTCCCACTTTTGGAATTTCCAACCTCTGGTTTTCAGAGGCAGACTAGAGCGAGAACATAGCTATCATGACTATCATCACCCGCCCTTCACCATCAGTTCCCTGTGCCGGATGCGGAAATTTAAAATCCAGAAATTAAAAACAATGAAAACAAATTACAATCCTAGGTATAGGGTGGGTCCTGAAAACACACACGTCAAGTGTCAAAGGCCAGGCTAGAATAGATATGTCTGTGGCATTCGAAAGCTGGTTAGAGCATGGTGCTAATGTCAAGGTTGCAAGTTTGGTCCCCATATGGGACAGCTGCAGAGTCCTGCATGACAGAGGGTTGAGCTAGATGATCCTCAGGGTCCCTTCCAATTCTATGAATTTGTGAAGGTGTGCCTCTGTGGAGAAGGAGTTCCGCAACTTAGCAGTGCCACAGATAATGCTCTCTCTTGGGTCACCATTCCCAAACTTCCAAGAGAGAAAGATCCACCTCTGGTTATCTTAATACCTGATGGGGTCTGTAAGGAGGGAGGTGGTCTATCAGATATCTGGGGCCTAAGTCATTGAGGGCTTTAAAGGCTAACATGGGCATCTTGAGTTGGGTCTGGAAACAAACTGGAAGCCTTATCCTCTTTTTTTAAAAAAAGTAATCCAAGATGGTAGCCATCACAAAAAAAAATGGGGGGGGGGGATTCCATAGTTTAACGGTGCACTGTGAAGAAGTGCTTTCTTTTGCTTGTTCTAAATGAAGAAGAAGAAGAGTTTGGATTAGTTATCCCGCTTTATGACTACCCTAAGGAGTCTCAAAGCAGCTAACAATCTCCTTTTCCCTTCCTCCCCCAAAACAAACACTCTGTGAGGTGAGTGGGGCTGAGACACTTCAGAGGAGTGTGACTGGCCCAAGGTCACCCAGCAGCTGCATGTGGAGGAGCGGGGAATCGAACTCTGTTCACCAGATTATGAGTCCACCACTCGTAACCACTACACCACACTGGCTCTGGGATAATTCTGCCAACATTCAGCATCATTGGATGTTCCCAAGTTCTATTGCTATGAGAGAGGGAGAAACAAAAAGCCCACTGTAGAAGCTATGGGAGCACAAGGATTATGTCATCCTGTTCAGGGTTTAAAAGCTACTGCAAGGGAGAGCCAGTGCAATACAGGGCTAGCGTATTACGAGCTAGGATCACGACAGCATGCAGTGATCCTTCCATGGTTCTTCTTGTTCCCACAAGAGCATGACATTTAATTAAAAAGAATTGCCTTTCAAAAAAAGCTTAATGTCCTTTTGTGCAAATGTTGATATCAAATATTTGTTGGCTATTCTGAGTTTGCAGCTGAAGCATGTTTGGTGGAAATTACTCTAGGGTTCGAGCAATAAAATGCTGCACACTGACACTGGAAAGTATTTGATAGCTTGACATACAACGGCATTAAGATCTGACAGTGTTTGATAATGGCCTTGCGACGATATTGTGCATTTCATATTATTTGATAGCTGACATGCAATGGTAACTAGTTTGACAATATTTGACAATTGACTTGCAATGATACTGAACATTTATTGGAACTGATAGCTGGCATGCAATAGTAGTTGAATTAAGACATGATTTGATACTTGGCAAGGGGTTGTATTTTAAACTTGACCAATCAAAGAACTTCCTAACATGCCTAATGAATTACTGGCATGCTTTATCACTTATTTTGAATGCTGCAAAAAGCTTTTATTCTATCTAGAAAATGAAAATGTACCTCGGAAATGTGATCCTAGCATGCTTTATTATTTTATACAAATGTTGAAAGAAATGAACAATTATAATTACAAAAGAAGCTTCTACTGATATTAACGGTGTAGTCTTATACTGTGCTGTCTTCATAGAAATAAGTCCCATTGAGTCTGAAGGGGCTGGCTCCCTGGTAAGCAGGTATAAGGCTGTCCAGCAGGACAACCAAGTTTCACCAAATTTCAAAGTTTGAGTTCAAAGCCAAGGTCAAAATCTTAATTTCATTATGTGGAATTTCAATACAAAATTGACAAAAGATAACAAAAGGAAACTCAACATGTTCCAAAATTTATTTCAGTACTAACAAATGTGCAGAGACACAACACTGTCCGGACATCATAGGCACATCAGCAAAGATGGTTACTGTATTGACCATGTGCTGCAATGCTGCAAACTGCTTATAAGAGTTTGGGGAGTGGTTGGTTAAAATTTTGTTCTTTAAAACTAAAGCTTTAGTTTTCAATTGGAGTTCAACTGAAATACAGTGACTCCTGAGTGCTTTAAAGCTGAGTCCATGAGTTTTTTATTTATATATTTTCCCCCTTATTAAAGTAAGTTGTTCATAGGCCTAGAGGTTCAGAGGGTCTCTTTTGTATTGATTTTGGGGGATTACATGAACCAGCAGGGAGCAGGCCTTGATATTTGACTCTGGCCCAGATGAGCCCTTATTACCGTAGTAATGCCAGATTTTCTTTTATTAATAGGTTCTGAAAATGAGAAAGCGCAATTTATAGGGAATAATATATATCTTTTTGTCTTCCTTTCAGCCTGGCTATCTGTCGCCCTGTGTTCTTGGGTATCGTCGCTTTTCCTTTTACGGCTAAGTATGAAGCATCCATTTAATCTGCTTTTGTTCTTAGTCAGTCTCAGATGTTCCACCTTTGCACAGACGACGAGGCTGGTGAACGGTAAGGAGACAAATGTCCTGTTTTAACGAGATACTTTTTGCTGTTGTGATTGAACCTGGCAATTGAACCTTGGACCTTCTGCACAGAAAGCATGTGCTCTACTGCTAAGCTAAAGCCATTTCCCCGTTTTTATTCTATTTCACTAGCTACAGTACGGTGTTCAGACTGCCACCCAAATGCCACTTGTGAGGAGTATGGAGATCTCCACCAATGCATCTGTCAAGATGGGTTCACTGGAGACGGGGCCACTTGCTCCGACGTGGACGAGTGTTCCAGCCGCGCTCTAAATCATTGCCATTCCTTAGCAACCTGTATTAACACCCACGGCAACTATTCCTGCTCCTGTCCCGAGGGTTACAGTGGAGATGGCTTCCATTGCAAACCTGCTGGCTTTGCTGAAGAATGTGTGGGACTCAACGGATCCCGTTCCTGCTCCGATCCGTGTTCGAGTCACACGGTTCTAGATCAGCCCTGGCGAAGCACCTCCTACGGGGATGGAAATAACTGTGACAGTGATAAAAAAGGGTGGTATCGATTTGTAGGCAGTGGAGGAGAGCGCATGCCAGAATCTTGCGTGCCAATCAATAGATGTAACACTGATGCACCCATGTGGCTAAATGGATTGCACCCGACCCGTAATGATGAAATAGTAACCCGTACCGCCTGTGCCGACTGGAGTGGTAACTGTTGTCACTGGTCTATCCCTGTACAGATTAAAGCTTGCGTAGGTGGTTATTATGTCTACCAGTTTCAAGGGACACCAGCTTGTTCCTTGACTTATTGCACAGGTATGTTGTTTGGAATTGTTTTGGAGAAAAGTTTTGCATTCGGAAAAGAGCGATCTATTTTTTAATTTATTGCATTTGCATTACCTGTGAATCACGATCCACTTTGTGTTTCATCAATGCAATCTTCCAGATCCTGCGTACGTAGGGAGCCCATGCCACGGATGCAATGCAGAAGAAGAGTGCAAGCTGATCAATGGGAAATGGGGCTGCGCCTGCAGTTCTGGTAGGTGCATTGAGGGTGTCATGGCTGAGAAGGACCAAGACGGAAGAGCATTGGAGCGAGAAAGGAGGAATGATTGATACTACCCTAGGACAGTCGTGACATCGCCCACTGGCATGCAAGGGCTCATTTACAGTGAGGGGGGGAAGTATTTGATCCCCTGCTAAATTTGCCCATCTGGCAAAGAAATGACCAGTCCATAATTTTAATGGTAGGTATATTGTAGCTGTGAGAGACAGAATAACAACAGGAAAACCCCCAGAAACCCAGAAGACCTAAGTCACAGATTGATGTGCATTATAATGAGTGAAATAAGTATTTGATCCCTTTCCAAAAGATGACTTAGTACTTGGTGGCAAAACCCTTGTTGGCAATTACAGAGGTCAGACGTTTCTTGTAGGTGGCCACCAGGTTTGCACACATCTCAGGAGGTATTTTGTCCCACTCCTCTTTGCAGATCCTCTCCAAGTCAGTAAGATTTTGAGGCTGATGTGCAGCTACTCGAACCTTCAGCTCCCTCCACAGATTTTCGATGGGATTAAGGTCTGGAGACTGGCTAGGCCACTCCAGGACCTTAATGTGCTTCTTCTTGAGCCACTCCTTTGCTGTTTTGGGTCACTAATTGCTTCTCTTGACAGGTGTCTTTTGTACAGGTACTGTAACGAGCTGGGATTACAGGTAAGACCTCTCCCTTACAGCAGGTGCTTCTCATCTCAGCTCGTTACATACAGTGAAGATACCAGGTAGCCTGACATCTGGCTGGTTGATAGGGGATCAAATACTTATTTCACTCATTATAAATTATGCACTGGTCATTTCTTCGTCAGAGGGCAAACGGGCAAATTTAGCAGGGGATCAAATACTTTCCCCCCCCTCACTATATACATATCAGGGGTACCAAACGTTATCTATTATTCTTAGAATTTATTAAATTTGTATACCGCTCTTCACCCAAAGTTCACAGGGTGGTTCATAACATAAAGATACAAAATGAGAACACAAAATGCATAATAAAAGAAAAACAAATCAATAACTCCCCCCCCCCACACACATTTAAAAGACCATTGCATGTTCAATCAGTCAAAGGCCTGGTTATAAAGAAATGTTTTTGCCTGGCGACTAAAGGTATGCAACGGTATCCAGGCAAGCATCTCAGATGCCATCTAGATGTTGTGGACTACAATGTCCACCATCCCTAGCCAGCATGGCCAATAGCTAGGGACGATAGGGGAGGTAATCCAAACATCTGAAGGACATCACAGTGGCTGCCCCAAATCCAAATTTTCCATCTTTTAAACCAGGGGTGGGAAACGTATTACTATCCAAATGTTGTTAGACTACAGTTCCTATCTTCCCTGACTATTGGCCATGCTGCCTAGAGATGATGGGATTTGAAGTCCAATCTAACAGCATCTGGGAGGCTGCAGGTTTCCCATCCCTGTTTAATTGAACATTCCAATGGCACGTGCAAACGAGCCATTGCGGATTAATTGTCAGAGGCAGAAATTTCATAATATTGTTGGGAGTAAAGCAATTTGCAATTGTAAAGCAACAAAGCTACCTGAACAAGTAGGGTGTGACAGGCAACCTTTTCTCCCCTCACAGAGTCCTTCTTAAATAACTACCTGTAGATTGTTTATTTTCTTAGGCTTTTCTTCCTTCCTCCTCAATCTCCAGTTAAGTATCAGACCTCCCTTCATTTTGTTAACCTCATGACCCCCAGGATGGCTTGTGCTCAGAACGGCTTTGTTTGCCAGGAGTAATAAACTGTCTGTTGCTTGAGTCTTTTGACAGTCAGTCTTATCAGACTATTTCTTTATGCAACTCTGCTTCAGCAAACTCCCACAATTACTTGATGTCAATCAAAGCACCACTGTTTTCACAGGAGACACTGCAAGAGGTTTATCAGCTAGCTAGAATGAACTCTGAGCCCCACAGAATTACAACACTTACAGTTTACTGTAAAAACAAAACAAAAAACCTCTGCATTTGCAATGCTACTTGTTCCACACACAAACACTTCTGCAGCTAGGAATGTAAAATAATAATTACAACAGATTGTTGGTTCAATATATGAACTGCTTTGAGCTTTTGAAACGGGGGAAATAATCTAGCAGTAGAAGAATGTAAATATTAACAGCTGATGCCACTACAATTACTATTTATTCTTGTTCTTAAGATGCTTCTAACTTGGAGCCACAACTGGAGTGTGGTGCAAATGAAATCAAGGTCTCCATGGCAAAGTGCACCCTCAATAGCTTCCAGAATTTAACCATGCATTTGAGAGACAACCGATGTGCTGCTTTTGTAGAGCAGGGGAATAGAACAGTTGTTTCTGTGGTGACACCCACCCAAGCTGGCCGGTGTGGAACACTATTGACGGTAGGTTCTCTATTCAGTGGGAAAGCCTCACCAGGAAGGATTTTCTGGGTCCTTTCCTGGAGATGGTTCCCATATCTGCAAATAAGATGATTGGCTACATTGTCTCACCATGAAGTCTATTTAGAGTGAAGGCAAGCTGGAGCATTGACCTCACTCTGCAATGGCTTTTTCACATAATCATGTAGTGAATTCACATTGTAACAATAGCATGGCATCACCATTCCAGTTACAGGACCCCTGATTGGCTATAGGTTGTGAGCCCCACAGCACTGCTGGGATCAGCTGTAGATTGGCAGGCTCTGTTGCAGAAGGAAGAAGAAATGGACCAGACTGAATGGTGGGAAAGTGGGGACAGAGGAAGTGGGCTCTCCCCTTTACACCTTGACTTCAGCCACTTCCTAAGCAGGAGCAGGGACACTGGTCTCCCCCTTCCCCTTGACCTGCTTGTGGAGCCTCAGTGGAAGTTGAGGAGGGCTTTGAGCACAAGGGGAGGTAGAAGAGGAGTCAGCAGTAACTGAACAGGAGCTCAAGCAGGAGGGTGCAGTCTTGTCTCCTAGAACCAAGCACCTTAGCAGATGGGAACAGAAAAACCTACCCATATTCAACCCCAACATTCCCACAAGGCAAGCAAGTCTGGTGAGGGAGCAGGGCGTGTCTTGTCTTTAGAAGCTTGGCGTGCATAGCAACTTGTTGGGACATCTTGGTTGCTTCCATCCAGTTCTGAACTCCTTGCCCTGCTCTTCTGAACCCCTGTACTTTCCTGAGTCTTGTGTCTGCTGCTGAGCCTGTACTTGCTTAAATAAAGAACTCCTTCTTACTTAAAATGAAGTAAGTGTGTTTTGGGGAGGGAGCCAAGACACAAGACTCTTGTGGTCAGGAGGGAGTTACTTCTAAAAGCAATGGTGCCAAAGCAGCCACAGGAGACAAAGAGGGAGCATCTATGAAACTGGGGAGTAAGGGGGCTAGGAGAGCAGTTTCCATTTCCTCGAAAGCAGCTTCCCTCTCTCTTCCACATTAGAAATGTGCACTTGGGAATAATTAGTTAGGGACACATGTAACTGTGCTGAAGTTAGGAGATGAGCTGCTTTAATTCTTTTTATTTCCCCTTTCAGAAAAATGAAACCCATGCTACATATAGCAACACACTCTATCTGGCTGATGGGACTGTCATTAGAGAGAACGAAATCAAAATTAATTTCCAGTGCTCCTACCCGTTGGATATGGAAACCAGCCTTAGAACGGCCATCCAGCCCATTGTCAGGTACGGCATTACTTATTAAGAGGAAAGCTGTTCATCTTGCCTAATGATACTTTCATTTCTATTTAGGGTTCCAACCACTGGGGAATAATGTGAGGGAGCAGATCCTGTAAAGCAGAGGGTGTGAAACCTTCCACAGCTCAAGGTCCACATTCACTTCTGGGCAACCTTCCAGGGGCCACATGCCAGTGGCAGGCAAGGGCCAGTGGCAAACTTTGACAGAGCAATTTTACCTTTGAAATGTAAGCTAGTTCAGTGGTGGCTGATTCCCGTCAAGACTGGCAGAGCAGAACGCAGAGAGCCCAGAGAGCAGGCAGAGCCTGAGGCAATCACAGACAGAGTGAACTAATTGTAGTTTTGTTTCCATCCTCTTCCCTGCTATGTTCTGCAAGGGCATCACTGTCAAGGCGGGAGTTGGGTAAAAAAAGGTAAAAGGTAAAGGCCCCCTGGGTGGTTAAGTCTAGTCAAAGGTGACTATGGGGTTGCGGTGCTCATCTCGCTTTCAGGCTGAGGGAGCTGGTGTTTGTCCACAGTTTTCTGGGTCATGTGGCCAACATGACTAAACCGCTTCTCGTGCAACGGAACACCATAATGGAAACCAGAGCGCATGGAAAGTCTGTTTACCTTCCCACCGCAGCGGTACCTATTTATCTACTTGCAGTGGCGTGCTTTCGAACTGCTAGGTTGGCAGGAGCTGGGTCAGATCAATGGGAGCTCACCCTGTTGTGTGGATTTGAACCGCCAACCTTCTGAACGGCAAGCCCAAGAGGCTCAGTGGTTTAGACCATTGAATACTCACAAGGCGTCTATGAAGCTAACTCTTATTGAAAGAAACAGAGCAGTTCAGACCTAGTGAGCACAGCATCACTTCCCAGTAGGTCTTGCCCCAATGAGGCAGTTGCGAGGACTGAAGGTTGCTGCTTTCCCACAGCTCTTTAAGTCTCCTCCTCCCCTGAGTCCTTCCCCAGCAACCCGATACTTATTTGCCTTGTCTGTCTCTGCTCCATCCTCTTCATACCTCTTCTGGTTCTCCACAGTGGGAGGTAGCAATGCTTCTGAATACTAGCTACTGGAAGCATAGTGCTGCAACCCTGTGTGGGTTTCCCTCAGACATCTGGCTGGCCACTGTGAGAACAGGATGTTGGACTAGATGGGCCAACAGCATCTTCTTATGCTCATAATCCCCACATCTGAATACACTCTTACTTCCTTTTTTTCACCTTCCAGTTCAACCAACATCAGCATTGAAGGAGCAGGTCAGTTTATAATTAAGATGGCTCTCTACAGAGACCAAAACTACACCTCGCCCTATGAGGGAGCAATGGCCGTGTTGCCAACTCAGACCTGGCTCTATGTTGGTGTCATGGTCACCAGTGGGGATGTGAGCCACTTCGTCTTGCTGATGGACAATTGCTTTGCAACGCCCACGGACGATGCCGCTGACCATCTGAAATATTTCATCATTCAAAACAGGTACAGTAAGGGGTGTGTTTGGATTTGATCAAGGGATTCATGGTTTCAGGATCGGGTTCTGGGGTGTGTGAAATCAAGTCTAGAGTGGAAGAAGCATCCGGATTGGGATCAGGGATACAAGGGCAGGCTGCAACCTAGCTGAAAATATGTGGCTGGTTAGTGCCTGTCTAGGAAGCTCCAGAATGCTCTTGCAAATTCAATGGAAGAAAAGTGATACACGGAAATTAATTTTAAGAAGCAAGACTAGGAAGATACTGGCGAAAGAGGCAACGGGATATGCCCACTGTGTCTAATTTTCCCCTCTGCATCTAACAGAATTTCTGCTGTCTCTGTGTTATGGGGTTATTGGAAACATCTGGTGAGCCATTTTGGAAACAGATGCTGGACACATTCCCTTCTGGGCAGCCTTCTGGGGCCCCCTGGGTGGGACAAAAGTGGGTGGAGCAACAGATGCAAATTTTACCTTTGTGCATTGAGCTAGTGTTTACACACATGCACCTCATCCCTCTCTATCCTCCACCTGGGCATTATCAAGAGTCATGATTGGAGTTCAGGGACACAGTCCAGCCAGGAAAAACACTCAAGGAGGATGTGAAGCAGGGCCGGTAAGGAGGTGTGGCAAGTGAAGGAGGGGGTGTGGCTAGGAAGAGTTCTGAGGGGCAGAAGGAGAGGCCTGATAGGCTACATGCTGCCTCCCGGCCTGAGGTTCCCCACCCCTGTTCTAGATGTGCTGGTGGGGCTCGTCTGATGTAAAGTTCTTGCTGGTTTTACAGCTGCCCAAACAGACGGGATGCCAGTATAACAGTCCCAGAAAATGGAGTCTCGGCTCAAGGACGGTTTTCCCTCCAAGTGTTCAAGTTCGTTGGGAATCATAACCTCGTTTATCTCCACTGTGAAGTTCGCCTCTGCGACCCTAGTGCTGGACCATGCAGACCGGTGAGCCTGATGCTCATCAGTTTAAATTGTAGCTTAGTGGGTTCAGATGTACTCTGATACTAATGGATGATCCATTTCATCCCTTCCTGAGAAACCAAATCACATTTCTCTCCTGTAGCGCTGCGCAGGAATTGAAAGTCGCCAGGCTGCTGCTGCTGTCGCAAAGGGCTATTTGTTGGATGTGGGTCCCATTGCCCGCCAAGGTAAAGACACGTGTGTGTGTGTGTTTCAAATACAATAACAAGGGCAAAAGTGCTGAACCTGTATCTAGGCTGGAGATTTCAGCTTGTAGGTGAATCACTGGATGTTTCTCCTTACAAGGAAAGTCCCTGCCCAGGGAGAATGCTAGGTTCATGCATAGGAATGCTAGGTTCATTTCATTAGGGGGTGCACCCAAGGATTTTTTTAAATGCATTTGTTTGTTTCAATGAAGGAAGAAGGGGGCGGGATGACAAAAAGCTAACCAAAACAACCAAACAGAAGATTTTTCCTGCAGAGAAATAGACCCATGCCAAGCTGACCAGAGGCAGGGCAGATCTGGAGGACCAAGGGCAGGATAGTTCCTCCTCCTTCTCCTTGCTTTTGATGCCACAGAAGCAGCCTCTCACCTTCACAGATCTTGCTGCACAAAAGGTGGTGAGCAGAACTCAGATGGAGGCAGAGCCAGAGCAGGTGCAGGCAGAAGAAAAAGTCTGGAGTGGATCGGCAGCTTCTGCCTGAGCTATACTTCTGCCAATCCATTCCAGCCTTTTTCTTCTGCCTGCATTTCTTTCTGTCTGCTTCCATTGATCCCCAGTTTTTTAAACACTGGGTTTGCTTGAGTATACCGGGCACTCTCATTACACATGCCTATGGGCTGGTGTCTGTTGTTGTTGTTTAGTCGTGTCCGACTCTTTGTGACCCCATGGACCAGAGCATGCCAGGCACTCCTGTCTTCCACTGCCTCCTGCAGTTTGGTCAAACTCATGCTGGTAGCTTTGAGAACACTGTCCAACCATCTCGTCCTCTGTTGTCCCCTTCTCCTTGGGCCCTCAATTTTTCCCAGCATCAGGGTCTTTTCCAGGGAGTCTTCTCTTCTCATAAGGTGGCCAAAGTATTGGAGCCTCAGCTTCAGGATCTGTCCTTCCAGTGAGCACTCGGGGCTGATTTCCTTCAGAATGGATAGGTTTGATCTTCTTGCAGTCCATGGGACTCTCAAGAGTCTCCTCCAGCACCATAACTCAAAAGCATCAATTCTTCGGCGATCAGCCTTCTTTATGGTCCAGCTCTCACTTCCATACATCACTACTGGGAAAACCATAGCTTTAACTAGTCTACCCCTCCCTAAAAGAGAAGGAAAGCAATCTTAAATGGAGGGAGTAACCCACAAACAGCCCAGTGGGACTAAGGATGCTCAATGGATGTGGAATGCTGAGTGAATGATGAAAGAAATGAGAGTGAGGGAATATAATAGATAAGCTGGAATGCTGAATAGCAGCACTTCACTGGTCCTGTTATAGTTGTCATTTTTCATGACGCCTGTCCTCCAATAAGTTCAGGGCAGCATTCAAGATTCTCTCTCTTTATTCTCACAACAACCCTGTGAGGTTGGTTAGGTTAAGAGAACGAAAGAGAGACAACGGCCAGTATCACACTGGAAATTTTGCAGCTGCTCCAGTCCAGCTCCCACTGAAACCTACCTACATTACTCAACTTGCCATCTGCTGTGACTGCAACAAACATAATTATGTCATTAACACTGACACATTTCAGTGGAACAATGCAGAAAACAATGTAATCATTTTCCCCATAAATGTATTAAAATTTTGTAAAATATACAAACAAAATATAAAACAAACATAGTACGCTAACCAAAACAGAACTTAAACTGGGTGTCTGTCCATAAACTCCAGCATTATAATGGGAACAACATTGACGATAATTTTACACATTCACAATAAAACTTAACAGCGCTTTGTAAGCCTCATGCATGGGAATAATATCCAACCATATAGATTTTTTAGAGGGGAGGCGGAAGAATCTGACCTTGTTGTTGAATCACACAATTTAGGAGAAGGTACTATGTACCATCAAATGAACTTTTCGAAATGTTGGTGTCTCTCCTCCATTAACTTTTCTGCTACAGCTAACCCCCAAATTCTGGTCCGCCAGCCTTTGAAAGAAAATTCTGTATGCTTTATCAAATGATGTGCAATTTCTAAAGGCAATTACTTATGTAATGTTCACAGCCAAACAAAAGAAAGAAAGGCACCGATACCACTCATTTTTGCTGGCATGATTTCTGTCCCTGACCTCGGCAAACACGTGAATTGTGGCAATTTCCATTCCATTTTCCATTTTTCAAGGAATTCTCCAACATCCCCATTCACAGCTAAGCAGAAAAAGAATCTCTATCTGCCAGTTTACAGTCCAGCACTCCACCCAATGCACCACACTGATGAGCCCAGGAGCCTCGCTTACCCTGCTGTCAAATAGGTCCCTCCTGCGGCTTCAGAAAACAGAATTTTTAGTATGCAGCATGCATTGCTGCACTGCTTTCTTTCTATTACTTTTAGTGGTAAAAACCAGAAAGGTCTAGTTAATAACCCAGAGTGGCAGGAACAATGGAAAAGATGATAACAGACAGGAATAATTTCACCAGGCAAACAAAAGGAAGTGAACAGCATTCGGGTCTGTCTTATGGACAGAAACAAATGGCTCCATAAAATGGGTGTTTGTACAAAATGTACAGTGATCCTTACTAACTGTTTTGTTTTATTTATTTACTTGTTTTTATCCTGTGAACTGCCCTTACAACTTACGATGAAGGGCGGTATATAAATCTAATAAAAAATAAAATAAAATACCCTTTTCTGCCACCTGGTACAGGTTTTGAACATCTTGCTGGGGCTGCTGCACCTCAAGGTAAGCTCTTTTTTTTGGTTACCTGAAGGGCGGGTGGGTTCCCACTAAATAAATAAAAAAAGCAAACTTGAAATTATTATCTGGATGCATTGTTCTGGCTTTAAAAAATCCCAGGTAAGGGTAGGCATGCATAATGATAACTTGGACACATTTTGTAGCATTTCTCAAATGCAATAGATATGTTTTGCCTTCTGTGTCTTACGAATGAAACATGAGCAAATTTGGTACCAGACCCAAATTGTGTTTTATATAAGACTCATTGGTCCATCAGGTCATGTATCTTATGAGGGAAAGGGGAATTTAAACTAGATGGCCTTTTGGATCCCTTCCAACTCTACAGTTCTAGGATTCTATGAAACAAATATCTGAAATAATTTTCACCTGCAAACTTTGAATATGAGAATATTCTTCCTCTTCAGGTTTACAAGGAGTGTGGGTGACTGTGCTGATGTCTGCTGTTCTGGTCGTCTCCATCCATACATTTGCTTAACAGCCAACGAGAGAAAACCTTGCTGAAGCAGCCGTAAGCAGATGAAGAATTCAGTCGAACAGAGAGAGGAAAACGTAATGGACTACCCGCGTGCTGATTTTCTTTTACTGTGGTGGAGGGGATGGAAATCTAGATCAATTTAATGTGCTCTTCTTAGATGAATTTATTACAAGAGTGGTCCAGTCTTCCTGCTGCACTCCTTCCTAGTCAGTCCAAGGCCACAGATGATGCTCTCCATGAACGTGCTTCTGATACCCAACCCCATTATTTCAACTTTGGAACATCTTATTTGTACTTACTGCTGCATGTAGCTCACTCCACTAATTGAATGCACCATTGGTGTCCAAGATGTGCCTACTGTACAAAACTAGCCCACTGTACAAAACTAGCCCAATGTCACATCAGCCATGACCATCGCTGGCAAGTGGCTCCCAGAAGTTTGCAGGGTGGCCCTGGAGCAACGCTGTCATTGTGGGAATTAAAACAGTGCCTTATTAGATCCCAGACTTAACTGCCTAATACAGGAGACTCAGTATAAGTGTTTGTGTAACTTTGGGCCCCACCAAGGCACTGGGACCCCAGCACCTGCCTGTGGATGCCTCACTCTGGTGCCAGACCTCCTTCCTTCTCACATTGTCTGTTCATGGGGGAAGACAACTTTCTTTCTTTTTTTAAATATATTTTTTATTAATTTCAACAAAACAAAATTGTAAAAAAAGACACCCACTTTTTCACCAATACAAACTTTTTGGACTTCCCTCAGCTCCTCTGAGAATCCTCCGT
Source organism: Podarcis tiliguerta (assembly GCF_965153285.1). Classification (NCBI taxonomy): domain Eukaryota; kingdom Metazoa; phylum Chordata; class Lepidosauria; order Squamata; family Lacertidae; genus Podarcis; species Podarcis tiliguerta. Next base: position 40,432,661 of record NC_139547.1, on the reverse strand, counting down.
TTTGATCACTTCTTATGCATTCCCTATTTAATATTGCATTACATTAATAACATATCCCATCTCTTTTTCATTTATACAATAATTCTACTTTTAAATCTTCACAGAGCTTCCTGTAACCCTACAAACGTTGTCTGATCATCACATATACTTTTCATATATTCCGTAAATTTTCTCCAGTCCTCAGTGAACTTCTGGTCCCGCCGGTTCCGGATCCTTCCTGTTAATTTATCAAGTTCTGCGTATTCCATTAATTTCATTCTCCATTCTTCCATTGTAGGTAGTTCCTCTCGTTTCCATTTTTGAGCCAATAGTATTCTTGCTGCTGTTACTGCATATAAAAACAACTTACATTCTTTCTTATTAATTTCATTTCCTATTATTCCTAAAAGAAATGCCTCTGGCTTCTTTGTAAATGTATATTTCAACATTTTTTTCATCTCATTATATATCATCTCGGGGGAAGACAACTTTCAGTGTATATCTCCAGTGCTCAAACACTTGCACTAGCTTCCCTTACACTAACAGGCTGGGGTCAAGGCAGTAGCGTAGCGTGGGGGGGCACAGGGGTAGTTGCGCTGGGTGCAAAATTGTTAGGGGTGCAAAATTCCAACACCCAGTGCTGCTTCAATATAGCCGTGCATTTCCATCACTGAGCTGCATTGAAAACAGCTTCTACATGCAAAACAGGAAGAGACCTCTGCAGACAACAGAACGACTCTTTTCATATCTCTGTGGCTGCGATCTCCTGGGTGATGCAGATGCCATTAGGCAGTTGAATGTGCATGCATACTCCCTCACACCCATCCCCTCGCATAGCCCCGGGCACTGACAACCCACGCTATGTCACTGGTTCCAAAGTCCAGGATGCCTGAAGACTGAGGTCTTTGTGGGGAGTCACTGTTAGTGATTCCCCACGGCTCTGATGAATGGCTTGTACCTATCAGATCTGTGCATTCAGTATTGAGGGCCCTGTTTTATAGAACTCCCTTCCAGCAGAGGGCACGACAAGTCCCTCCTACCTGTTGAACTTCCACCACCTACTGAATACTTTAAAAAATCTTTTGCATGTATTTAAACTGAATTCTGATGTTATCGTTTTAACCCATTTTAATTTTCATTGTGTTCTTCATACATCAGTTAGAGACAACTACAGTTAAATGGTATACAGACTGTCTAAATAAATATTTACAGAAATAAAAATTACTTTCCCCACAACATGCACATCAAGTCCAATTTTGGTGGTTACAGGGGGCTGAATCCACTGCGGAGAGGCAGAAATACTGCCAGGAATTATATGTAAATAGCGTTAGGTGACTCAGGTCCATAGTTAAAGATATTAACTGCTGATTAAGCATCATCAAGACTGCTGGTTCATCTTTCTCAGGCAAAGAACTCTCCAGGCATCTCAGCTGAGCTCCCCTTGGTTAACTGTTATACTGGCATTCTGTAAGCATTAGATGAATATTAATGAAGCTTTTTTTAAAAAAAAAAATAGAAGAAGACTTCATTGAGATGCAGGTGGGCCTTGAATATCTTCTGGAATAAATGTTGTTTGCTTGTCAAGACTAACACAGGTAGAATCCCAATTAGTCAGGAAAGGCAATGGAATGTTGTGTGTTCAAACACTCCTGACAAAGCAATATGCCTTTATTAAGTGGCGGCTGTGAAATCTGCCAGAAGCTGAGCCTAGCATTTGATTTCTATTTCATTTCATTGCCCTTTCCATATTCTAAACAGGTGCCAGCACTAATTTCATGAAGTGCAGTAAACAATTGCGCTTGCAAACTTGGCTCACAGATGCTCCTTGCTCATAAATGAAGCCTACAAAGAACTACAGAAGCTCTCCCTGCTCTCACTGGGGCCTAGTGATGGGGGAGAAACTCAGTTTGATTAGGATTTTGATGCAAATCTACCTAATTTTCAGTTTCTGAAACAATATGCGAATGGAAACACAGCTCTCTTTTGAAATTTGCACTTTTGAAATTTTGTGGTGCAGTTCTTCAACCAAACAAGATGTATACAAATGTGGCCATCCAGAGAAAGTGTGCATAAGATACATATATTAATGGAAATGATATATGAAATGCATTATATTGGGGTAAAATGTGCATACTAGAGGAAATTAGCACTAAGGTGCTATGAATTTTCACGAGGGCTTTAAAAACAACACCTGATGCAGAAAGTAGGGAAATGAACTTAAGGGGGGGCAGGGTGGAATGAGAAACTGAGAAGAACTAAAATGGACAGAATTTTCTATCCTGGCTAGAACCATACCAAATGATCTACAGTCTTGTTTAACGAGGTCTTTTACCTGAATCTTAAAGAGAGAGACCTTTCCCCAGCAAAAAAGTGCCCAAATGTTCCTGTAGGATAAGACAATGAATAACAACAAGTCACAGGCCACGGTCACAGCATGCATTCAAAGCACTATGCTGCCATTCTAAACAGTTGTGATTTCCCCCCAAGGAATTCTGGGAGCTGTAGTTCGTTAAGAGTGGTGAGAGTTGCCAGGAGATATCTTTTCCCTCTCACAGAGCTACAATCCCCAGAGGTCTTGGGAAGAGGATTCGGCTGGTAAACCACTCTGAGAATTGGAGCACTGTGCTGGGAATAGAGGTCTCCTAACAAATCTTCACTTCAGCTCTCCACATTTTCACATCAGTTCATGCTTGTATTATTATTATTATTTTAAATCCTCCTGAAAATTCATCAGCATTTTAGTGTGATTTTCTCCTTACTCACATAATTTTGATGAATAGACGCATTTCTGCAAAGCTATTCCACCCAATACAATGTATTTTTCTATGTTATTTTCACCAGCTTATGTTGTCTATATGAACACGTTACCCAGCGCTGGCCCACCCATGAGGCAAGATGAGGTCACTGCCTCAGGCGGCAGGATTCACAGGGAAAGCAGATCCAGCTTCCATGGAATGCCTCACCCTCTGCTGTTGCCATGATGGCTGTGGCAAGCTCCTTGGAGCCTCATCCTAAGTAGCCCACGCTGCAATACTGCCTCCACAGTAAGGTAAAGGTAAAGGGACCCCTGACCATTAGGTCCAGTCGTGGCCGACTCTGGGGTTGTGGTGCTCATCTCGCTTTATTGGCCGAGGGAGCTGGCGTACAGCTTCCGGGTCACGTGGCCAGCATGGTTCTGGTGAACCAGAGCAGCACACAGAAACGCCATTTAGCTTCCCACCGGAGCGGTACCTATTTATCTACTTGCACTTTGACGTGCTTTCGAACTGCTAGGTTGGCAGGAGCAGGGACCGAGCAACGGGAGCTCACACCATCGCGGGGATTTGAACCGCCAACCTTCTGATCGGCAAGTCCTAGGCTCTGTGGTTTAACCCACAGCTCCACCCGCGTCCCTTTCTCCTTCTACCCCTAGGGAGGAAATGTTGGGTCTCCTGGGGTCTGCATATGCCAGGCATATGTACCCATTATTTGGCTGGAGCACTGCAGATTTCAGAGTGCGAATTTTGAAGGATGGCGGTTTTCTGGTTCAGGTATTGTTTTAGAAACTGCAAATTAAGTAAAGCAGTCTTTAAATGTGAGTCTGGATGAAGTTTCTTCCCTTGTTGCTACCAGCAGATTTGGAACATGCCAAACATCTACTGTACTCTGGTCTGTCGGAAGGACATCCTAAAAATTGTCTTGATGGAGGAGATGTCAACAGCTCTGTTACTGAGCTGTGGCCCTTCCCCAAATCCTTCGAAGAAATCCTTTGCAGATTTTCTGGAGTTAAGAATTCATGTTTTCGATTGTGAATTGGTTCTTTTGTAAACAAACACTGCTAATTATCTTTCTTGTCTTTCTGACAATCCCAGCATCAATTAGCTATATTTAGCTAACTGCATGCAATTCTGCAAGACACACATGAAAGATGACTTAGTCATCATATTTTCTTTTTCAAGAGAACCTACCCAGCACTCCCCAAATCACATTTAAGCAGCTTAACTGGGAATGTTTTGCTATCCCCTGTAGATGACAATTCCCTGAAACACTAGTATCTGTTTGTTTACTGTGGGGACCAATGCGATCTCCATCATATGGATGGGATCTTTCAAATCCTCTGTTTTAGAAGATACTGTGAGCCTGGATCATAATCTACATCAAGAATGGATGGATGGATCAATCTATAGGTGGATCTACACACAGGAAAAGAACGCTATGAATAAGTAAGAAATTAAATCGTTCTAACGAAAGAAAAAAACGCTATGTGAAAATCATAGAATAGAATTTTTTTTGCTCTCCGGTGCCATCTCGTGTTGCATGTTTATAAATCATTCAAAGCGTTGTTTTTTGACTAATGTACCTGAGTCCTATTTGGGAAGGCACACCAAATACCAACAAAAGGATTTGGTTAGAGCAGAACATTATCAGAAAATTGTTGGAATGCAAGTATTATATGGTTTCTAGCAAGCAAAGGGGAAGGGGGGAGAATGTTGGGGCATAGTCAGATGGGTGGTGTCAGGGAACTGCCATCAGTGTCCGAGGGAGAGAGCAAGCTCCAAAGGGATCCCAGAGAGCGTCCCAGGAGTGGGAGGGGCAACCCATCTTCTGGGGGAGAGAATCAGCGTAGCTCCAGTGGAGAAGGGGGGAGATGGGGGAATCGGCGAGGCGATCCCATGACTCCTTGCCGGGGACCAGCGGGAAGAGAAGGGGTCCTCCGCTGCCCACACCCTCCTTGCGCAGAAGGCTTCAGCGCAGGGAGAAGTAGGCGGAGACTGGGCGTCAAAGAACTTCTTTGCTGGAAGAAGTTTAAGAAACACCCACTGACGGATTCTGCCAGCGATTGAGACGGCCACGGGCGAGTGGCTGCCCGGACAGGAAAGGTTCACTCAGGCAACCCAGCCAGACGTTGGGACAAGCTTACGCATATAAAATTATTGTTGTTATTGTTATTGATATTGTTATTAATTTCTTAAAATTGACACATGTTGGCAGCCATAAGGAGGGAAGGAGGGAAGAGTAGGTTTATATACAGTGCTGTTTTCTTTTAAAGGAACTCACCATGAAGTTGTTACAGTAAGAGCCACGCTTTTAACATCTGGTAAAAAAAAGATGTCCGTATCCTTGAGTACCCCCAGAAAAAAAGGCTGCTGGCCACTCTGCAGATAGGAAGTTGTGTTGTTGCCAGTCCTCTTTCTGTAATTTATCTTCATGGGCCCCAAACCATGACAAGCTTCTAGTGAAATGACAGCCTCATTGCTGTGACTGAATCACTTCAGGCCGTGGCAAGAATTAATATGATTCAGAGACATCTGTTCTGGGTTGGTATCCAAGAGTGGGAGTCGATTCCTCATCCCATGTTCTCTAAGGCGCCCAGTGAACAAATTCAGGTAAATCATCAACTGGGAAACTTGGGGAGACAGTTGGCTGCAATCTCCCCTCTATGCTTTTAACCCTAGCATCTTCACAGTTTGAGATATTTTTAGGTTCATGTGGCACATCTTCATCTTTTCGCCATTGCACTATTGCACAATTTTATCATTTCATCATTTCACAAACAAAACTTAAAAATAGAGGAGGGGGGATAGAAAAAATGTTTCTAGATTTTTTTTAGCAGTTTACTTCCTCATTGGAAAAAGTCTGAAAATGCTACTCTGGAATCCAGCCTGATTCCACGCTGCCCATTTTAACATGGTATGATTCTGGCACATTTTGGCACTCATCTTTTATTGGAGTGGGGCAGGATTTGTCCCTCTGACTGCTGTTGATGGGTGGACACATTTTAATTATTCCCATGCTTTATTTCGTGTTTTCCATTTTATATGCTTGATAAGTTGATCTGTACTTTAACATTTTGTAAGTGCCATGGAGACATTTTGTGGAAGAAGAAAAGAAGCTATGAAGAGCTCTATTAATATTAAATAAATAATTCAAAGCTTCCCCTTTTCATCTTCGAGGGCTGGAGGAGAAATTAAACTCAGTCCCTATTGAAAGGCTAACCTACCTAACACGGACTTTCTGCAACAATATGAGAACCCAAACACATTCAGCCTTTGAAATTTGCACTTGTTCGAATTTTGCAGTGCAGCTCTCCAGCCTAGTAAACTGTGCAAACACACATGGACCAAAGGAAATTGTACATATAAATGCGTATGTTCATGAAAATAACATACAGTGGTACCTCGGGTTAAGTACTTAATTCATTCCAGAGGTCTGTACTGAGCCTGAAACTGTTCTTAACCTGAAGCACCACTTTAGCTAATGGGGCCTCCCACTGCTGCCGCGCCACCGGAGCACAATTTCTGTGCTCATCCTAAAGCAAAGTTCTTAACCTGAAGCACTATTTCTGGGTTAGTGGAGTCTGTAACCTGAAGCATATGTAACCTGAAGTGTATGTAACCCGAGGTACCACTGTATAGTGATGCATTATATTTGAGGAGCATTATATCTGAGGGACAATTTTCACAAAAATGGTGGAGTGATGTGGAAATGTGATGAACTGAATTTAAGGTTAGAAAAACAAGAAAAGGAGAGAAACCAAAATTGACAGTTTCACCCATTCCCTCTAATGCCCTCTGTTACAATCGACATGAGTCTTACAAGGCTTTGAGTCAGTCAGTTGATCTATTGGGGAAACATGACCGCTCTGGCACTTTCCAGGAGAATGCTGCTCTCTCCTACTACCTCAGGCGAATAAAAATGTGGTTTGACAACCCTGTTTTGTTGCCATCATCTGATAAGGAAGTCCGCTCTGCCAACCTGAGGGGACGGCAGCAAAATTACCTCGGGAAAACAGATAGCATCGCTAATAGCTTTGTTCTCATCTCATTTGTAACCCAGATAACTCTTTCCCTCTGAGGCTAGAGCTTCCCACAGCACCGATTAAATGGGTAACAAGCCATCTCTCTCTCCCCCCCCTCCCTCAACACATTTCTCCCCCCCAAAAAACAATACATTTCCTAGACATCACTAAGGGCATCACCTCCAGGGCTAAACAAGTCTACAACACAGTGCATAATTACTCTCCAGGTAACAAAAATGTTGTTTTATTGCAGGGGGAGGGAGGCTTAGGCCTGGGGGCTAGATATGGCCCTTTGAGCCTCACTATATGGTCACTGGTCCCATCACCTCCTGGCAAATAGAAGGGGAAGAAATGGAGGCAGTGAGAGATTTTACTTTCTTGGGTTCCATGATCACTGCAGATGGTGACAGCAGTCACGAAATTAAAAGACGTCTGCTTCTTGGGAAAAAAGCAATGACAAACCTAGACAGCATCTTAAAAAGCAGAGACATCACCTTGCCGACAAAGGTCCGTATAGTTAAAACTATGGTTTTCCCAGTAGTGATGTATGGAAGTGAGAGCTGGACCATAAAGAAGGCTGATCGGCAAAGAATAGATGCTTTTGAATTATGGTGCTGGAGGAGACTCTTGAGAGTCCCATGGACTGCAAGAAGATCAAACCTATCCATTCTGAAGGAAATAAGCTCTGGGTGCTTACTGGAAGGACAGATTGTGAAGCTGAGGCTCCAATACTTTGGCCACCTCATGAGAAGAGAAGACTCCCTGGAAAAGACCCTGATGCTGGGAAAAATTGAGGGCACAAGGAGAAGGGGACAACAGAGGACGAGATGGTTGGACAGTGTTCTCAAAGCTACCAACATGAGTTTGACCAAACCGCGGGAGGCAGCGGAAGACAGGAGTGCCTGGCGTGCTCTGGTCCATGGGGTCTCGAAGAGTCAGACATGACTATACGACTAAACAACACATAGCCCTTGAGTCTCTCCCAAGGCCATACTCCTCATCAACCCTGCTCTGTGGTCTCCTCCAGAGCATTTGCTTAACTGGAATATAGCCTTGAACTGTGGCCATGCCTCTACCTTGCCTGCTTGGAGGATAAAGAAGTGTGTGTCATATCCCTCCCTCAATATTTTTCAGATGAAAATAGGGATATCCTATTCCATAATCATCATCATCATCATCAACCTTCCCTCTGCAGGGTTTCCTTCAGATGTCTTCTAAACGTTTGTATAGTTACTTACTTCCTTGGCTTGGGGGTCACCCTCCAACATTTCTCTCCTGAAAATAGGGACGTCCTAAGGAAAAATGGGACATTCCAGGATCAAATCGGAAACCAGGATGGCTGGTAAATAGGGACACTTGAAGGGTCTGGGGTGTGGGTCTCTCTCTCTCTCTCTCTCTCTCTCTCTCTGTGTGTGTGTGTGTGTGTGTGTGAAGCAACTTCTGAACCTCATTCCCCTCACAGAACTACAATTCTCAGAGTGGTTTAAGAATCAATCCCTCCACTGCGAACTCTGAGAATTGTAGCTCGGGAGCCGGGAGAAATTGCAGGCTCGTGATCCAAAGAGTTTTCCCTCCCCTGTCACAAACGAATCAGAACGAATGCTCTATAAAAAACAGTCATAGTCTAACTTCCACATAAACTTTGTGCGAGCGAATCAGGATGAATGCTGAATAACTAGATCATCTGGAAGGGCCCTAGAAGATAGAAGAGAAGGTGCCAAGCAGATCCATCTTTGGAGAGCATTACACAAACTTCCCTCCCCCTGCCTTGTGGTGGAAGGGTGACCTGTTGCAGACTGCTTACAGAGCCCTGCCTCATCATCATCATCATTATTATTATTATTATTATTATTATTATTTATACCCCGCCTATCTGGCTGGGCTTCCCCAGCCACTCTGGGTGGCTTCCAAAAAAAATATTAAAATACTGTACTACATCAAACATTAAAAGCTTCCCTAAACAGGGCCGCCTTCAGATGTCTTCTAAAAGTCTGGTAGTTGTTGTTCTCTTTGACATCTGGTGGGAGGGCGGACCACAGGGAGGGTGCCACTACCGAGAAGGCCCTCTGCCTGGTTCCCTGTAACCTGGCTTCTCACAGTGAGGGAACCACCAGAAGGCCCTTGAAGCTGGACCTCAGTGTCCGGGTAGAACGATGGGGGTGGAGACGCTCCTTCAGATATACTGGACCGAGGCAAAGAACTTGCCATCTGTAGCCAGATGGCCTATCAGGAAAATTACTATTATCACACCAGGCAGCATCTGCAGAGAGAGGATTTCAATCCTGTGCCCAAGGTAGGGAGGAAGGTACAACAGCAGGGGTGGGTCATAGCGCTCATCTGAGCACATGTCAACAGGCACAGCACTGATTCAACAGCAACAAGGTCACGGAAGGAACGACAGTGCTTCTCAGGCTTCCAGAGTGCCACTGGCAAAAATCCAGATGCTGCTCATGTTTCTGTTTATCTCTGAGCCAGTCAGCACTCAGCCATGGGGCTCAAACACATGTGCGCACACAACCCTTTGCTTTATCTGTGGGAGACAGTCAGTGATGGCTTGGAGCCCCTGCCCTCCCTGGTTAGAAGCACAAATTTCATGCTCCGCTTCAAGTCTGCCAGTCTATACATATATAGAAATTGGATTATTTAGCCTAAATTGTTGACTTGGAATCAGTAGGGCTCCAGGTTGTTACTTTTTCATGCCACCCCAGCCCCCAAGCAGTGCAAGATTCCAGGGTTTCTAGGTACTTATCCAGGGTTTGTGTTTCTTTTAGAATGAGGGACAGTGGAAACTGTGGCCTCTCTGTGATATATGGCTTATGTATACAAACTAAGCCTACAATGGAGGGGTTCCCAGCATCAGCACCCCAAGAGGGCTTGCTCCCCCATAGTCCCACACCCTGCTATGCAATTTTGCCTATTATGCACCTTTTCCACAAATAAATTCTCCCTTTCAGAATGCATTCCTGCACGTTGTTTTCACTAATGTGTGCATTTTATGCACAGTTTAACTGAGCGGTCTTCAACTGGTCCAGATCCGAGACCCACCTCTGACTCCCAAGCTCCAAAGGTGTGGTACCACGGCACTGAAAGACTTAGTCCACTTAGAAACTAAATGAACACCTGGTAACTTAGGGGAAGTTGGGAGCACTGCTCCAGATGATCACAGCAATGTGGATTGTGAATAAGGGACAATAGTCCCTCTGCTACCTCTGGTTTTCTCCTGGGGTGTTTTGGCATTGATTTCTCCAAGCACTTCCAAATTGCCATCTTGTCTTCCATTTTCAACTTTAATAAGTGTGTAAGAAGCTTCCTGCTTGATCGTACCTGAGGTCCATCTTTTCCAGGCACCCAGTGTCCACCAGGAGTCAGTGTTTGTGGTGCTGCATACAGCGAATGTCTTTACCTAAATTCTTCTACTTCCCTGCAACCAGCAGGGGCAAAGGCCAGCCGTGAGTAAGCCTCCTATAGGGATTGTCTTAACAGTTGATGGAAAATGTCGATGAGTCATAGATTTAGGGCACGATTGACTGAGCACCGCATCCGAGCAAACATCACTCAAAGGAATGAGTATATCATCAGATATGTGCTTTGTATAGAGAATCCTCAGAGAGTTTTGTCTGTTTCGTACCCCCTCGGCTGGCACTCTTCCCTCTACATCCAATTATGTTGAGAGGCGAGAAATGTAATTGACACAATCCTACAGATCCATGCTGTGCAGAGATGCTCATGCAGTCGCCTCGCTAAACGTTTCCTCTCCGGTTGCCAACATGTCAGAGCCCAGCAAAGGACTCCATGTGGAGATGATGTCTACATTTTGGACCGCAGTCATCCATCATGACGAACACACAGTCAAAAGGCAGCTTCACGTCAGCCAACCCTTAGGCAAGCCGAGCGTCACAACCCCAACAGACGTGGATGGAGGCCTGAGCAAACAGGTGTTCTATTCTCTGATGACATCAAGTTTTGGATATGGAGCCAGGCTGCTGCTGGTGGAACAGTTACAAGGACAGTTTGATCTTGGGAAAAGCACCTAAAACAGTGATCTTCAACCAGTCTGGGAACATCTCATTGGACTTATATTTATTCCCTTTATACATCACTTCCCACTAAAAGAGATCAACCATAATATATCGTATCACTAGCACTGCCCATATGTCTGTGAAAATATAAAGCCATCTTTTCCTGCATTGAAATAATGACAAGGTTGGTGCTTGGCAGGCCTTCATGGGGAGAGCATTCCATAAACCAGACCAAATTCAAGGTGCTGGAATTCCTGCTTGTTAAATATTAGACTAGTGACATCTTGGTTGTCTCTTCAGAAAGAGACTGAAGACTTTCTCTTTTCAACAAGTCTTTGAAGTGGAGATATTTATCCTAATTTGTTTCTTTTTCTGTATCTGAGCTGGTTTTGGATGTTCTGTTCCTTGTGTGTTGGATGCCCAGGCTACTTTTGGAGGAAGGGTGGGATACAAAATTAATAAATGCACAATAAACAGGGGCTACTACAGAAAAGGCCAGCTCCCTCACTGCCATCCCCTGGATTTCTTTGGAGGTGGTGCACAGAGAAGGGCCTCAGCTGGCAATCTCAGGGTCCAGGCAGGTTCATACAGGGAAAGGTGGTCCAAGATGCATAAGACTTTAAGGCCAAACCCAGCATTTTGAATTGGGCCTGGAAACAAATCTACAGTTAAGCCAGAATCATTGTTTCATGTTCATGCCTTCATGTTCAGCAAGCAATGTAGCCAGTGTATTCTGTACTAGCTTTAGTCTCTGAACAGTCTTCAAAAGCAGTCCCATGTATGACACATTGCAGTAGTCTAACCTGTCATTTACACAGCCAGGCTTCACCACCGATCCTGTTTTTAACTGAATTACAGTTCTGTCACAAAGACAAGTATACAAAGTATAAATGCTCAGAAGCCATGAGACTGTACAGGGCAGGCTTCCTCAAACTTGGCCCTCCAGATGTTTTGAGACTACAGTTCCCATCATCCCTGACCACTGGTCCTGCTAGCTAGGGATCATGGGAGTTGAAGGCCAAAACCATCTGGAGAGCTGAGTTTGAGGAAGCCTGGTATAGGGGTTTAGGATCTGGCAGAACAGGGACATAGAATCATAGAATCATAGAATCATAGAGTTGGAAGAGACCACAAGGGCCATCGAGTCCAACCCCCTGCCAAGCAGGAAACACCATCAGAGCACTCCTGACATATGGTTGTCAAGGCTCTGCTTAAAGACCTCCAAAGAAGGAGACTCCACCACACTCCTTGGCAGCAAATTCCACTGTCGAATAGCTCTTACATCCGGTCTCAAACAGGTGGCTAGATTAGTTAATGGTGGAAGAGAGTGGGGCAGTTCCTGTAACTCTAACTAAAACCACTGGAAAGCAGGATGCTAATGAAAGGGCAAGTCGCCCATTCTTTAATAAGGCAGGATCAAAGAGTAAAGCTACAGACTTAGCAGAGCTCAGAACAAAGTTCAGCTGAGGCAGGAAGCCTTCTTATATGACTTCCTGTGCAGAAGCGGCCCATGGCCAGCCTGGATGGGCACAGTCAGTCCAGGCACTGAAGGTAATTCTCTACAAAGCTCTTCATGAGGAAGTTGCAGTGACACAGCTCACCGCCAGGGACAATGGTCAGTAGGTCCTGTCTGGACTGGTGTTCAGTGACGTCTGGAGGACCAAAGGTTCTCTGCCTCTGTCCTATATAAAGGGAGGGGTTGTATTCCCAAATGTAAAGAATGTGTTAACAATCCCAGAAGATGAAGGACTGCAATCAGGAGAGATAGAACTATCTCAAACCGTTTGCCTTTGAATGTGGCTTGTGATAAAAAAATAAAAAGTCACCGCAATCAGGCATGATGCACGGAAGTGTCATTTGTCATTTTTGTCCTTGCCCGCATTTTTCTCTCTTCCCTCTCAAGTGCCAAATGGGCTGCAGAATCTCTCGCAAGTGATTTTTATTGCTAACATCAATGACCAGCCTTCCTCCTGAAAAGGAAAGGAAAAAAGTGAATTGGTTTTGAGCTGGTGGGGAGTACTACATTACAGGCCAAGTAGAAAAGGGAGCCATAGAGGCACAAATAATTAAGCCGAGAGAGAGAGAGAGAGAGAGAGAGAGAGAGAGAGAGAGATTGTTCAGGTTCATTCACCCATTATTTATCTTGGCTCTATTATTAATGGCATTTTAACTCATTGAAAGGTCATGAGCACCACCATTAGCGATGCCCTCTGTTTTATTTAAATGTACCCAACTGAATTGTTGTGTTCTTGAACTCAACCAAAAGTCCATGACGGCGTTCCTCTCTTGACAAACTAAGGCTGTGATCCAATGAACAATTACCAGGGAGAAAGCCCCATTGAAAATAATAGGGCTTACTTCTGAGTAGACATTTATAGGATTGTGCTGAGATGACTTTTTTTAAAAAAAAAAATGCTTCTCAAATGAAGTCTTCAACTGCCCCTTCTCTCCTTGGGTGTGGAATAGCTGCATGAAATTATGATGTAAAATATACCTAACGCAAATTCAAATTCATACGACATGAAGAAGGGGATCCTCCAGTTGACCATTTTATTGAGCGTTCATCCTCATCTGCTTGCACAAAGTTTGCTCAGAGTGGGAAAGTGGGCTTTCAGACCTGCTGGGCCATTGCAGCAGAGTTGGAGGGTGAGGATGAGGGAACTGGAGATGGAGGCATCACAGGCAGCACAACACCTAAGACTGTAGCAACTGAATCATCTCATGGCAGGGGGTTGGACTCGATGGCCCTTGTGGTCTCTTCCAACTCTATGATTCTATGGGCATTGTGGTTGGGCCGGTTGCAAATCCCTTGCCATTAGGTGTCCTTGGCTGAAGTTTGAGGCACCGTATTTTTCGCTCTATAAAACGCACCAGACCACAAGACGCACCTAGTTTTTGGAGGAGGAAAACAAGAAAAAAAATATTCTGAATCTCAGAAGCCAGAACAGCAAGAGGGATCACTGCGCAGTGAAAGCAGCAATCCCTCTTGCTGTTCTGGCTTCTGGGATAGCTGCGCAGCCTGCATTCGCTCCATAAGACAAACACACATTTCCCCTTACTTTTTAAGAGGGAAAAAGTGAGTCTTATAGAGCAAAAAATATGGTAAATCACAAGCAAGGAGACAAAGCAAAACTGAGGACCAAAGAACTAGCCAGAAACACCCAACACCATTGCTGCTCAAACAAGGCTCAGTTGGAACAGGAAACCCTTCCGGTCCATGAGGATCTAATAGCAAGTCTGGGTGGGTGGAATCTGCCTAGGCCTAGAAGGTTATTTGCCCAAAAGCTCAGAACCTACCCAGAACCTTATTTTCTAGAAGCTGTTTCAACTTCTGATTTGATCCCAGAATGTCCTGCTTTTCCTCAGGACGTCCCTATTTTCATCAGAGAAAGGTATGCAAAAGTATTTTCATTTGAGAAATATTGGAGGGTATGGAGTTATGTGACCCTTAAACCAAGGAGATAAGTAACTATACAACCTTTAGAAGACACCTGAAGGCAGCCCTGTAGAGGGAAGTTTTTTTATTGTTTTATTATGTTTTTATATATGCTTGAAGCTGCTCAGAGTGACTGGGGCAACCAAGTCAAATGGGTGGAGTACAAATAATAAAAGTGTTGTTGTTGTTAAATAGGATGTCCCTATTTTCATCAGAGAAAAGTTGGAGGGTATGGAAGCTTCTGCCTACAGCTCTGTGGTTTAGGTAAAAGGTAAAGGTAAAGGACCCCTGGATATTTAAGTCCAGTCAAAGGCAACTATGGGATTGCGGAGCTCATCTCACTTTCAGGCCAAGGGAGCCGGCGTTTGTCCACAGACAGTTTTCCGGGTCATGTGGCCAGCATGACTAAACCACTAATGGCGCACAGAGGACCGTGACAAGTGCCAGAGCGCATGGAAATGCCGTTTACCTTCCCACTACTGTGGTACCTATTTATCTACTTGTACTGGCATGCTTTCAAACTTATTAGGTTGGCAGGAGCTGGGACAGAGCAATGGGAGCTCACCCCCTCAGAGGGATTCGAACCGTTGACCTTCCGATCAGCAAGCCCAAGAGGCTCAGTGGTTTAGACCACAGCGACACACATGGGGATGCTATATATGGGTCCAGCAGCCCCTGACAAATGTCCCTGAGGAAGAATGACATGAATGGCTTTCTAAGTGGTTTACAAGATGATAAAGAGCTTGGAGGAAAAAGGGCATTTGTACACAGTCTGGGACAACAGGATCATGCTCAAACCATGGCAATCCCTAATGCACTGAAGCAATAAGGAGCAAAGTCACACTTGGAGGCAAATCCAGAGTTCTCGGGGAAGAGGAGAGAGACGACATCAGGAAGTTGCTTTACTTACACGTGAGGTCATATTTAGTAAAGGGAAGCTGGTTAAATTATGCTGATATTTACTGACATTTTGCTGGTTTTATTTTGCTAATTTCCCGGCAGTTGGGGGTGGGGTGGCGGAATGCACGTTCTGTGATTTCGGAGGCAGGCAGCAACTCACTTTCCCTAATGAATGTTTTGCAGAGACGTGACATTTGCTAGGAGATGATTCTTCCATGTCTTGTTGACTGCTGGGCAGGGGCACACAGGGAGTGGGAATTTGGGAAGACGGAAAGATGGCAAAGGAGAATATACATACATGCATACATATATATAACAACCGCATCTGAATAATGTAATCTTCAAGAGCACCAGTCAGTAAAAGGCATAACTCTGTGTTTCTGGAAATCTACATAAAAGAGATTGGGGCTCCACTCTTTGCTGTTACATTCATGGTTTTTGGAGACCCTTCACTTTGCACTCCAGTGACCCAGATTTCGAACAGAGAATCTGATATTTATCTAAATTCCTTTTTAAACAATTTCTGGGCATGATCCCTTCCACAAGGGGCAGAGCATTAGACTCTTAATCTCAGGGTTTTGAATTCAAGCCCCACCTTGGGCAAAAGTTCCTACATTGCCTGGGGTTGGACTAGATGACCCTTGTGTTCCCTCCCACAATTATTCGATTCTAATGTAGGGATTGGGAGTATTTAAAATGCCCATCTATATGTAGAATTACAGCCTATATTATTAAAATCATAATTCCTAAAACAACACCGTCATAAACAGCAGCGAACGTTCTCCTTGGAACTCTGAAGAGGAGGGGCCAGATAGATTTGTCAGGAGAGCAAGCTGCATAGACGGGGAGCCATCACCAAGAAGACCCTGTTCCTAGTTCCTGCCAGGCTTCCATGAGCCAGGACCAAGGCCTCTGAGGCTGATCTTAAGAGCCCAGATGCATTCATAAGCCAATCTTTCAGCTCAGGTGAAAAATGAATGCAAGTCACAGGAGTGAAGGAAGCTGCCTTATACAGAGCCAGAAGATCTGTCCATCTAGCTCAGCGCTCTCTGCTCAGACCGGCAGCAGCTCTCCAGGCTTCCAAACAGGAGGTTTCGCCAACCCTACTAAGAGACGTCAGAGTTTGAACCCAGGACCTTCTGTGTGCAAATCCCATGCTCTGCCATCAAGCTACAGCCCTTCTCATATTATTAAGCCACCTTCATCCAGTGCAATATGTGGAGGGGCAGCTCAGCCAATGATTTCTTTGTTTCGTTTTTTTATGAATGTTCAAGAGTGTCCTTACTTCTTTCCATGAGATGCTGCAGCTGAGTACAAAGTGATTATCCCTCTTGACACACTTCTTCTCCCCATTCTCCAGCAACTGCTCTAACCTCTTCAAACCTCTTTCAGATGGTATGGTCCCCCCCCCCTTTACCCCTCCCTGCATAAGTCTTCACCTTCAGACTTATAATTAGCCTTCACCGACCCAAATCTTTGATTAAACGCCTTTCAAGCTTTTATCTAGCAAGCCTGTTAGCTGGTCCTGGGTTATTGCATTGTACAGCACGTTGATGGATTGAACCAAATCTCTCTCTTTCTTTCTTTTTTCCCCCAGCCCCTTTCCCTCCCCTTTCACTCTGCAGCCATTTCCTCAAGTATTTTGATCCTCCTGGCAAATAGGATGACATTATTGATTTGCTCGGCACTGCAAGTCTGGAGACTCATCTGCAAAAGCATTACTCTTTATTGCTTCAATAATTTCACTTTAGGAGTACAGAGGACTCTTTCTTTATTTATTTTTCCTTTCTCTCTCTCTCTCTCCCCCCCCCCTTTAGTATTTAGCGATGCTTTAAATTTTTTATGTGCTCTCAAGTGAAATATCAGCTGTTTGCAGAAATGCAATAGGATTTATCAGAAATCCAAGTCCCCCTTTAGGTTTTCCGACTGCTTCCAGTCCAAATTATCTGCTCCCTGAAAAGTTCCAGAAATTGAGAGAGGGACAAAGCTAGTCCAGACAGGAAATTGGGGATGAGTGAATACAGTGGTTTCTAATCTCAGATTAATGGAACTCTGCTCACCCCTTTTGGTGTCCTCACTTCTTAAGCCCACTCCACCTATCAGGAACTGGATCCTAGCCTGCACCCAGCTTTGGCTAATGGGGATGCAGGCTGGGGACTAGGAGGTGGAGCTGACAGAGCAGGTAGGCTTCCCTTGGATCCACCCCTTGCCCATATGAGCAGCCCGCACCTGGGGCACTACCTGTTTGTTCCTTTGCCAGGTTTTTCCGCTGCCCACCCACCCTCAGTTGAAGCTAATATCAGTGACTTTGCTGTGCCTACGGTGGTCTGAAGGAATGATTGCTGGGTGTGGAGCACACTTCCACCCTCAGACAAAGCCACAGCTGTCTGAACATCATGCCCTCTATCTAACCTTTGCTCTCTTAATGGTCTGCCGTGCCCTGTCTGTGACCTTTGTCTCCTTCGTCATACATTGTTCAAGGGGAAAATGACGCGGTGGAAACAGGTGCCAAAATAACTTTGTACCACCCCATGATCTCGGGATTGGAAGATGTGAAAAGGTCACAGTCCAAAATGTATCTGACTGGTTTTGTATATTGTGCTAATAAAAGGAGCCTCTACAGAGCTAGCCGGCAGCTTGTCTTGGAGCATGCTTGCCAGCGTGCTTCTGCATAGCTCATCTGCATCCAACCTCCTGTCATCCTCCATTATTCCTACAGTGGTCACTGTTCTTTAGGGGGCTGGGTAGGAATTTGCCCACCGGGCTAATTGGCACTGACCCGGTAGTTTTGCCTACCTCATAGCAATTGTCAGAACTGGTTAGGCATTGGGGAAATGCTTTGTTGCAGTCTCCTCCTTCCCCTCCAAACTCCAGGGTATCCCGTTAAAGGGATCCGGGGGAAGTGGACACGTCCGCATGCCCTCCCCCAAACGGCGATCCCTGTGGGGGTCACCCTATTGCAGGCATCCCCAAACTCAGCCATCCAGATGTTTTGGGGCTACAACTCCCATTATCCCAAGCTAACAGAACCAGTGGTCAGGGATGGTGGGAATTGTAGTCCCAAAACATCTGGAGGGCCAGGTTTGGGGATGCCTGCCCTATTGGGTGCAAATCTTAGGAACCCCCATCTGGATTGACCACATGTCACTTCCGGCCGGCGGGCCGGAAGTATTTTGATTTCCCCATGTCTAAGCCAAACCTCTTTCATCTGTATTCAATAAGGCTGTGGCCTGTTTGACCCCCCCCCCAAAAAAAGCTTCATTGGTCTCTTATTTGCATGGGAACCCTATGCCTTGTCCTGCAAGTAACAGTGATTGAACACTGGTGTTCCATTTTGGAAATTTTTGTTTGTTTGTTTGTTTATTGCATGTATACCCCATCTTTTCCTCCAAGGAGCTCATGGTGGTGTCCCTGTTTCTCCCTCTCCTTATTGCTTCAAAAAGTTCAGAGTAGGTAAGTTGACCTTTAAATGTGAACACAGATGTCTCCCCAGTCTCCGTCTTTAGCATATGTGCCGCCGGGGTGCAAACATCCTCCCAAATTAACTTTTATTGGGCTTTTTTGTGAGAGGGAAAACCAAAGTTGCTGACCCTTTTTTTGGTAGGGGAGGAATCGCTCGCCTGTAACAATGACGCAGCAGAAAGAACTGCTTTTGTTTCCTGACTTGTTGGGAATATTTAACACTACAGAGTAACAGAGCGATGGAGGAGGGGGGCGGGGACTTTCACTCCATTGCTATTCACTTCCGCTGATCGAGAGGGACCAGTATTCAGTAGGTATACATTTGGCGCCCCCCAGAATTTGGCGCCCAGGTGCCTCGCACCCCTTGCACCCTGGGTAAAGACAGCCCTGTGTCTCCCCCATGCCAAATGCATGAACTGACAGTGAAATCCAGTGCACATTTACTCAGAAGTACTCCTGGGGAATGATGTATAGCAGGGAATGAGAACCCATCCTCTATAAAGGACCATTGACCCATGGGGGGAAATCGATCATGAATTTTAGCCAATGGAGGGTGGATCCAGAGCAAAGAGGAATGGAGGCAGCAGTCTCTATCTCTGTGTGTGTGTTTCTGTATATTGCATGGAATTAGGACCACATTAAAGTTCGCCAAAGACCACGTGTACCAGATGGGGAGCAAGCTCCTCAGCCTAGTTACAGCCTGATATCAAATGTGTCCTTCTGCTCATGAAGGCAGAGGAGCCCTCAGGCCTCTCCACTTGGACACTGGCACTCTCACAAGGTCACACACACCCTCCCCAGTCACATCCCCTCTCTCTGGGCCACAATTTTCATTGGCCCTACCTTTCACCTTCCTTGGGTGTTTTTTCCTTACTGAAGACGGATATTGGCAAGCTGGGACGTGTACAGAGGAGGGCAACCAAGATGATCATGGGTCCAGAAACCAAGCCTTATGAGGAACGGTTGAAGGAGCTGGGTATGCTTAGCCTGGAAAAGAGGAAACTGAGAGGAGATATGAAAGCCACCTTCAAAAATCTCAAGGGCTGTCGTATGCAGGATGGAGCAAGCTTGTTTTCTCCTGCTCCGGAGGGTAGGACTAGAACCGATAGCTTCAAGTTACAAGAAAGGAGATTCCAACTCAAAATCATGAAGAACTTTCTGACAATAAGAGCTGTTTGACAGTGGAATGGACTCCCTCAGGAGGTTGTGGACTCTCTTTCATCGGATGTTTTCAAACAGATGGCCATTTGTCATGGATGCGTTAGTTGAGATTCCTGTATTGCAGGGGGTTAGACTAGATGACTGGGACGCGGGTGGCGCTGTGGGCAAAACCTCAGTGCCTAGGACTTGCCGATCGTATGGTCGGCGGTTCGTATCCCCGCGGCGGGGTGAGCTCCCGTCATTCGGTCCTAGCTCCTGCCCACCTAGCAGTTTGAAAGCACGTCAAAGTGCAAGTACATAAATAGGTACCGCTTTATAGCGGGAAGGTAAACGGCGTTTCAGTGCGCTGCGCTGGTGCTGGCTCACTAGGGCAACTTCGTCATGCTGGCCACGTGACCCGAAAGTGTCTCCGGACAGCGCTGGCTCCTGGCCTCTTAAGTGAGATGAGCGCACAACCCTAGAGTCGGTCACAACTGGCCCGTATGGGCAGGGGTACCTTTACCTTTAGACTAGATGACCCTTGGTGTCCCTTCCAATTCTACAATTCTATGATTTCAAATGTGTCATTTTACTCTGATAAAGCCACTCCCGATCTAAGGAGCGGGGGGTGCGGGATCACGCCCCATCCCACTGTCTCGCGGGACTGGCGCCAGCCTCGCGAGACCTTGAGTTCTCACTTCCATAATTAATTCCTGATGGCACCAGCCTATAGGCTGGCGCTGGGGGCGGGCCCAATTGAGGGCACTTAAGGTCAGGTCAGCCCGGGCTCGCCTCCTTTCCTCTCTCTCCAGCAGCCGCGTTTTCCCACCCTCCCGCCCTTTAGGTGTGCACTCGGACTTTGCTATGGGCTTCGGCTGGTCGCCGTAAGGGGCCTGGTAGGAGTTTTTCCATTTGGCTAATTGGCTGAATTTTTGAAGCCACTTGGTTTTTTCGCCTACCTCGTAGCAAAACGTCACAACTCCCGGGTTTTGGCGGTTAGGCATTGGCCGGGGTATTGTTATGCAAATGAGGTCGGGGGGGAGGATCGCCATCACCTCCCCCAATGCTTGATGGGTAGTTCGTTAAAGGACTCTGGGGGGCGCCGCCTCGTCCGAAACCTACGGAGGCTAGGGCCTAAAGCGCGCCCCCGAGCGGTAACCCCTCGGGGAGCGCCCAGGGATGTGCATCTCGGGGGCTCCCCCTGTAGGTGCTTAACCCATCCCGGTTAGACCAGTTAGTCGGTTAGGGCCAATGCCTAAAGCCAATACCACTCTTACCTGTAATCAATAAAGTTGTGGCCATTTTCGCCCATTAACCTAAGCTCTTGGTGTCCGGTGTCTTTATTTATTCCATCTGTGGGAAGGGGCGGGTATAGCCACGCAATGCCTCTTGCTAATCAGGATGGATGACAGAGGTGTGTGTGTTTGTGTAGAAACTAGCCGACGGTACAAAGGTAAAAATTATATACCTTCCTCCTTCCACTTTTGACTCTGGCAATGCCTACCAATGGTATGTGGCCCCTGAAAGGTGCCCAGAAGGAAATGTGGCCCTAGGGAGAGTTCTGTTAAAGGCAGGACTGATTACACTACAGAACGGGGGGTGGGGGGGAATCGAAATCTGAGGATGTTCTGATGCTTGTGCAACATATGTCCTTGAGTCTCCCTGAAAGCCAAATCAATGATTTTGTTAAGCCACATGCATGCTGGTAGCTTAAGTAAAGGTTTATCTGCATTCTTCATACTTTATACATTTGCTCGTTCCCAGTCCATGCTCAGAAACAGCTTCCCTGGCTTGGGTTCAAGGCACTTTTGAGTCAGCTGGTACAACAGCACTGCATTGGTTTGGGGCGTTTGGCCGAAAGAGCACGGGAGAGAGAGATCAAACTGCAGCAGAAACTGAAAGCAATTAGGTAAGACGATGGAGGACATTGTGAAATACCTTTGCCCACCAAAAAGTGTGTGCGTGTAATTATTAAACATGGGAAAATCTTGTAGCCCAGGATCTAGTTCAGAAGAGGGAAATGCTTTGCTTTCGACTAGCAAATGTCTCCGATACATATTTTGAAGTTCTTAAGCCGAGCAAGCTTCTGTGAAAAGCAATCATCCAACCTTCATGGAGAAAATCACAGAGCATGGAAGAAACGTAATTAAGTTCCTCAGAAACTGCTATTTTTGAGCCCTTCCTAGCGCGTTCTAAGAAATCGGCTGGTGTTGCTAGAAGATACAGTATCTGGACAAGACACCACATCGGGCGCATAAAGTGGCACAAAACTTTGCAGGGGTTCAGGGTAACAGCTTGGGTCACCAAAACCCTCCTCCCTCAACCCAACTGAATCCCACTTCCTGAACCCACTCGCAATTGTTTGGTAAGCATCTCTCACAGAACTACAGGTCTCTCTATATGCCCTTCAGAACTTTCCCTAAGCCACACCTACTATCAAACCACACCTCCTTTTCCCAAACCACACCCCTTTCTGGCCCTAGCTTTGCATCCTGGGTGATTTTGCCTGAGTGGAATGTCTTCTTGAATTCTCATAATGCCTCTCAGTTGTCTTGATGGAGGATAGAGAGGGGTGTGTGCAGAAACTAATCTAGAATTTGATAAGAGACTGACTCTGGTGGGGTTTTTTAAAGAGTATATCAGCCAGTGCAGAGGTTTTAGCAAAAGTGTCATCAGCAGTCTAGCCACTGCTTTCTGTGCTAGCTGGAGTTTCAAGCTACCTGCCTTTCAATACAGAGAAAATGATAACATTTGTCACTTTCATTGGGCTTCTCTGAACTCACTGATGAGCTAGAGAGCAGCCTTGCCAGTCTGACCACTATTTTTGGTGATATGCTCCAATGCCAGCTGGATATGTGGTGAACTCGAAAAGGCTTCCTTCCACGAACCTGAAGGATTAAACTACTATTCTTCTCCGTAACTTCTGGTTTTATATGGCTACATTCACACCCTACATTTAGAGCACTATGGCACCACTTTAAAGAGTTATAGCTTCCCCCAAAGAATTCTGGGAACTGTAGTTTGTTAAGGGTGCTGAGGGCTGCTAGAATACCCATATTTCCTTCCTAGAGCTACAGTTTGCAGAGTGGATTAACAATCAACCCCTCTCCAGGTAACTCTGAGAGGAGGAATAGGGGTATCCGGACAACTCTCAGCATCCTTAAACTACAAATCCCATGATACTTTGGGGGAAGCCATGACTGTTTAAAGTGGTGTCACAGTTCTTTAAATGTATGGTGTGTGTTTGTGATTTAGATGCAATGATTACACTCTTACTTTCTTTGCATGGAAAAGCAACACACATCTGAGCCCTTGATAGCAGTTTGCAATGGTAGACACAAGTTTATGTCCCCCTCTAAGAGACAGTTCTCAGACAAGGCCCTGACTCCAAGAATGCCCTCCATTTCTTTTTGACCCGGTAGGTCTATTAAAAAAAAAAAGAGCCCAGGGTCCCATCACTCAACAGGTGCATATGTGATACCTAAAATTAGATTGAGTCAATCAAGGACCAAGAAGGTTATTCTGCCTATAAATTAGATCCTTGGGGTAACTTACCAGGAACTTGGATGAGAGCTCATTAACAATCTGCCCATCGCATGCTGCATGCACAACATCAAAAAGTCCTCTGCTAAACACAACTTGATTAAATCTCCTGCATTCTCTCCAACCTTCATTGACTTTGGAACTCAGATTCTGGTCCCAAACTACATGGGCAGAGTATAGCAAGTTATCCTGGAGAAGGCTAGATGGATACAGATCTGTACTGAGGGTCTGTTGCACCCTTGGTAATGAGTAGTACTGGCACATACAGCCTGCAATAGCCACATGTGTGCATCCCAGGTAAATGTGGGTCTTGCTTCCCCATGAGACTGCCAGAGGGGGCAGGGAAATGAGGGGTGCATGCACAGGTACTCTGAGGGCTGCCAGGTAACAAATGGCCCACCTCTCCATGAGAGCCAGTGTGGTGTAGTGGTTAAGAGCTGTGGACTTATAATCTGGGGAACCAGGTTCGCGTCCCTGCTCCTCCACATGCGGCTGCTGGGTGACCTTGGGCCAGTCACACTTCTCTGAAGTCTCTCAGCCTCACTCACCTCACAGAGTGTTTGTTGTGGGGGAGGAAGGGAAAGGAGAATGTTAGCCGCTTGGAGACTCCTTCAGGTAGTGATAAAGTGGGATATCAAATCCAAACTCTTCTTCTTCTTCTTCCCCTTCTTGGCCAGCTATTGATGTTTGCAGCCAAGCTGGCGGAGGGGAGAAGCTCACTGCTTCTCACAGAAGCAAGAGCAGCCTTCTGAGCTGCTAGCTCTTCTCTGAGAAAAGCTTCTCCCTTCGGGCTGTGCACCTTCTCTCTGAGTCAACCACCTCCTCTTCACCTGGCCAGGTGAGGAAGCCCTAGTGAGCAAAGTGCTTCTTCCAGGCACGGTTCTTCACTGGCCTGGCTCCTTCAGAGAAGGGGAAAGCCTGCCAAGGGGCAAGGAAACAGCCCCTCCACAATATACATTATGCGTTATACGTAGGTTGCCTCTGAAGACAGTTCGGAAACTTCAGCTGGTGCAGAATTCAGTGACCAGGTTGCTCACCAGAGCAAGATGGTTTGAGCATATTACACTGATCCTGGTCTGACTGCACATGCTACCAATTAGTTTCCAGGCCCAATTCAAAGTGCTGGTTTTGACCTATAAAGCCTTAAACAGCTCAGGACCACAATACCTCAAGGACCACCTCTTTCCATATGAACCTACCCAGACCCTGAGGTCATCCTCTGAGGCCCTCCTTCGTGTGCTGTCTCCTTGAGAGGTCCGGAGGGTGGCATCATGAGAACGGGCCTTCTCTGCAGTGGCTCCCCGTCTGTGGAATGCTCTCTCCCAGGGAAGTTCGCCTGGCGCCTTCATTATACGCCTTTAGCTGCCAGGCAAAAATGTTCCTTTTTAAACAGGCCTTTGGTTGGTTTGATTGATAGCCTATGCCCTTTTAAAATGTGCTTTTTTGGGGGGGTAGGGTTATTGGGTCGTCGTTTTTATTTTTATTCTGTATTTTGTGGTTTTATATCTTGATTTTATTCTGTGAACCGGCCTGAGACCCCTGAGTATAGGGCAGTAAAAAAAACATCAGGAGGCTCAGGATCGTGTTTACACTTCCAGAGTTAACACTAAATACAGTGGTACCTTGGGTTAAGAACTTAATTTGTTCTGGAGGTCCGTTCTTAACCTGAAACTGTTCTTAACCTGGGGCACCACTTTAGCTAATAGGGCCTCCCACTGCCGCTGCAGCACCGCTGCCATGCAATTTCTGTTCTCATCCTGAAACAAAGTTCTTAACTTGAGGTACTATTTTTGGGTTAGTGGAGTCTGTAACCTGAAGCGTCTGTAACCTGAGGTACCACTGTACATTACCTCTGGTACATGAGCCACCCTAGCCACTAGAGGGCCATGAAAATTTGTATGCTGGGCTTTTTAGACTTGTCTACCCATGTACTATCTGAAACTGAAGGGGTGCATTGGTTGCCAGTCATCCCCCCCCCCCGACTCTCCTAACCCACTAATAGTCTCAGTGCTGCCCTTGTAGATCTCAGCAGGGAGGACAAAGCTAGAATCCATTGTCTCTGCTTACCATTGGCTCTGCCTAAGAGTTGTCTCCCTGCCTATTAGGCTCTGCCTAAGAGTTGTCTCCTGTCCTATTATCACAGTACCATCGAGAGTGTCTTAACCTATAGTGTATTATCGTGGTATGGAAGCAGCTCTGAAACGGATAAAAAAGCTTTACTGAGAATAATAAAAATCGCCCAGAATGTTATAGGGCTCCAGCTACCAACCCTGGATGAGATCTTCACGTCTCGCACTTTGAAGAAGTCACACAATATCCTGAGAGATCCCACCCATCCTGCTCACAACTTCTTTGAACTGTTGCCTTCGGGCAGAAGATATAGGACAATGAAAACACGAACCACACGCCTTCTGAATAGTTTCTATCCAAGAGCTCTGATTGCACTAAATAATGATCTCAGGGCCAGTTGTAAGAAATAGCAAGCAGGGAGGAGGAAGGAATGAGATAGGGTTTAGGTCATGTTATGCTTTTAATAGGTCATGTTATATTCTGGATTATGTATGTTTTATAGATTATGTCTGAATGGGATGAGAGTGTTGGAGGTACGTGCAAATGTGTATGTGAAGCCGGTCTTTGGGTGGGTGTTTGATTTTCGTTGTTGTGTATACTGTGTATATACGAACAATGACAAATAAATTTCTATTCTATTTTATTCTATTCTATTCTATTATGCCCCTACCATCCCCAATAGTCACGAGCCACCACTGCAGGGCTGTGTGTGCCACACAAGCTGTGCATCTATGAAAGGGAGATTCAGGCGCCCGTCTGATCATCTTGTCCTTGACCTCAAAAGCAAAACGTCTTGCGCCAGCCTGCAACCCTGAACGCGTTCTCTTTTCTCAGCCTGCTAATCTAATCCATTAACATCGCCGCATCTTAAAGAAAGCCATTTCACCTGTCAAATTATGCACCCTCCGCGCAGCTCACCAAATAAACTGTTTGACTTTCATTGCTGGAGGGTTCATGAATATAAACAAAAGTATTGGGAGGGCCAAGGGAAAACACCCCACCCCACCCCACTCCACCCCACCACCGCCAAACCGCCCCCACCCCCAATAATTTCTGTGGATGCATTAGTGAGCTGGCGCTTCTGCTAAATCAAAGCACGCCACAGTTTTGATTGGCGTTTAATAGAGATATTGTGGCCTGCAGGAGTAAAAAGAGAAAAGAGAGAGAGAGAAAAGAAACTAATCATGTTTAATAATTCAAGAGAACTTGATGCGTTTCATTATTACTCAAAAGCTAATTACCGCTTTTCCACCACAAGCCTCCTTTGCATTATAAATAAAGTGTGTTCAGCAAACATCACTCAGTGGAAAATGCAGTAAGGAATGTCCAGCCAGGGTCCCTTTAGAAAATAAGGGGTAGGTGTCCTTTTCAAGGACAGTATCTCTGCATTATATAATGATGGGCTGGCTTGCAACTGGGATTGGCAAAATTTAACTCTTTTTCACACACACCAAATCATAAAACAGTTAAGAGATAATTAAGCCCTCTGATCTACATCTAGACATGGGTGAACTGGTCAATTTTAATTGTTGACTTCTCATTCCCCGCTTCGCTTAAGCTTACTTCTTCATATCAGTTTTTGATTGATTGGGTTTTTTAAATGTCCTCATGAAACTTCATCACTGCTTTAATACAAATTTCTCTTAATATATAAGAAGATAAGATGTGTTATGTACTGAAATTCTCACCCTGGGCCAGCAGGGGGATACTGTAGATAGTTCAGGTCCACATATGCAAATTGAAAGTGACGTTCAGTGATTGGATAGTTACAGAAAGTTGTTACAGCTACGTTGTACTGGAGCTCTATATAAGCAGGCTGGCTGAACCCTTCAGTTCAGTTCTGTTCTGGCCTGTGTATAAACAAGAGCTGTTTGAAGAATCACTGTGTCATCTGATACGTTCACTCACAACTTAACAAGATGTCCATCCGTCCCCCCCGCCAGATCAGGCCAATGGCCCATCTAGTCCAGCAACTTGTTCTCACAGTGGCCACCTAGATGCCTTTGGGAAACCCACAAGCAGGACTGAAGCACAAGAGCACACTCCCCTTCTCCGTGAATTCGTCAAATCCTCCTTTAAAGCCACCCAAGCTGGCAGCCCTCACTGCCTCCTGTGGCAGTGAGTTCCATAGTTTAACTATGTGCTGTATGAATATGTTCTTCCTTTCTTCTGTCCCAAATCCTCCTTCGTTCAGCTTCACGTGATTTCGACAAGTTCTATTGTTATAAGAGAGGGAGAAGAAAAAAATCTAGCCACCTTCTCCACTCCTCCCATATTTTATCAGCACAACCACCCTGTGGGGGTCCCTGAGGGATGCACCCAGTGAGCTTTATGGCTGAGTGGGGAGTCAAGCTTTGGTCTCTGATATCTGAGTGTGAACCAATCCTTCTGAAACTCTTGCCACCTCCACACACTGGTTCTCAGTAGGATAGTCCCTTCTGGAGAATGTACAATGGTACCTCGGGTTACAGACACTTCAGGTTACAGACTCCGCTAACCCAGAAATAGTACCTCAGGTTAAGAACTTTGCTTCAGGATGAGAACAGAAATCGTGCTCCGGCGGCGCAGCGGCAGCAGGAGGCCCCATTAGCTAA
This sequence comes from Podarcis tiliguerta, assembly GCF_965153285.1. NCBI lineage: Eukaryota > Metazoa > Chordata > Lepidosauria > Squamata > Lacertidae > Podarcis > Podarcis tiliguerta. The sequence goes on along the minus strand of NC_139547.1, from coordinate 40,404,740 downwards.
AGTGGTGCTTCAGGTTAAGAACAGTTTCAGGTTAAGAACGGACCTCCGGAACGAATTAAGTACTTAACCCGAGGTGCCACTGTAACCTCACTCCTCGCAGTGAGGGAATTGCCAGAAGGCCCTTGGTACTGGACCTCAGGGCTGAATGATGGGGGTGGAGATCCAGAGTAGATGCCAATGTACAGTGGTACCTCAGGTTACAGACGCTTCAGGTTACATACGCTTCAGGTTACAGACTCCGCTAACCCAGAAATAGTACCTCAGGTTAAGAACTTTACCTCAGGATGAGAACAGAAATCGCATGGCAGCGGGAGGCCCCATTAGCTAAAGTGGTACCTCAGGTTAAGAACAGTTTCAGGTTAAGAACGGACTTCCGGAACGAATTAAGTTCTTAACCCGAGGTACTACTGTATACTTTTTGCAGACTGGTCTCTAGGGTCATCACAAGAAGGCCTTTTTTTTCTTCAGCTGGAACTCAGTGGAACTGAGTTTTGCCACCTTTTTTTGATGCGTTCCAGCTCAACAACTTAGGGTTGTCTGTCAAAAGTTCCTGCAGCTATTTTTCTAGGGAAAAAAGCACTGATCACTTGTCACATCCACTGTACACACACATATATATCCATCCCTTGGTGCAACCGGGGGTCCAGTTTTTATTTGCATAATAAAAGCAAAAGCTTTTATTTGCATAATAAAAGCAAACGATCAAAGAGCTCTGCTTTCTTGGCAGCGGGAATAAATTGTGCTAAAGTAAACACGTTCCTATGAGCTGGCTTAATTGATTTGAAGTGCAGAAGCAGGGTTGGGGAGGAAGATTTTGCCAGCTAATAAGAAAACAGCGTTTATAAATCGACATTGGGATACAGTTGAGCAGGTAGTTCCTGTAGAGCAGTTCTTGTAGGGGGCCAAATTCAGGGCGACCGGGGGGGGGGGGCAGGGCCAGGGGCAAATTGGGCAGAGCAGCAGAAGGGCATTTTACAGTTGTATTGTAGACTAGTTTCTATACACTCAGAGAGAGAGAGTAGGGTTGCCATACATCTGGAATTTCCTGGGCGTATCTGGAATACTGCTGCCGCAAGCAGTGCCCGGGCGGAAATCGGCTAAATGTCCAGGAAAATCCTAATGTATGGCAGCCCATGTCAGCAGTGCTGTTTTTGCTGACTTTCCTCAGAAATAGCTCAAAAGCGTCCAATTTCATTGTGATTTTGCAAAAAAAGTCTCAACAACTTTTCTGTCCGGATTTTCACTTTTTGAAATGTGGACACCCATCTAGACAAGCAGGAGGAATGGTAGAGTTTAGGGACACATTCCAGCCAGCCACAAAAACACCCAAGAAGCAGGGCCAGTGAAAGGGGTTCCCTCACTGGGGGGTGTTAGTATAATTAATTGTACATTGGAATGGGAAAATAACTCAATCATCATCATCTGTTACTTATACCCCGCCCATCTGGCTGGGTTTACCCAGCCACTCTGGGGGGCTTCCAACAAGAGATTAAAAATATATTAAAACATTAATCATTAAAAATGTCCCTAAACCCTGTATGTGTATTGCTGAAGGTTTAGCATGGAAAATTCCACTGAAGCCAAGAAGAGCTCTCTGGGTACCTGATGGGTTAATGATTAAGTGTTAATGTATCTCTGCTCTGCTCTCTCACATGGTGTTTACCTTTAGATCACTTGTGGGAGGTATTCAACTGCAAATCACCATCTTGGGAGTAGGTGTTTGATACTTCAAAACTGCAAGGTTTTTAGCGGGGGCAATTAGAATAAGCTCTATTATTTGATTATTGATGTAAACCTCCCAAATGTGTCTTGTATAGTTAAGTTTTCACCTCTGTCTTCAGTACATTTTATTTTATTGCTATGGCTAGTGACTGACGCAAATCTTCTTCTTCTTTGATTCTTTCTCTGAAAGCCACCAAAGACAACGGTGTGCTAATGAGGTCTGTTCTGGAGAGAAAACAGCCTCCAGGCTAATGGAATCTGTGGGAAAGACAGAGCTATGTTCGTCAGCTCTGATTAGAAGTTATTCCATATTTGTAGGAAAATGAGACTATGCTTGGACAGGCATGTGATTATATGCAACTATTTGGATGTATCATTAATTGTTTCTGTACCTGTTTGAAGAAAGTTCAGTTAGTAAAGCTTTGGAACAATATTATTGGCCTGAACCATTCCAAGAAGAGTCAGTTTTTATTCATCCTACTGCTTCAAGCTGACCAGTATTAATATCTGCAATAGAGGGTTGCCCATGGAGTGTTCCCTACGCCTACTGTAAAGTTGGACTGGCAACTGGCCCAGGGCTAGACAGGTATTCTGTGCAACAGCAAAGAGAAGTATCAAGGGAGTGGTGGAGACACCATGGGGTCTTGCCTAGTTGGCAGTGACCTGTGGCAGGGCCTTCTTAATGGTGGCTCCTCATTTGTGAAATGCCTGTGAGGTGTGTCTGCCTCCGTCATTGTTGGCTTTCGGCGAACACCTTTCCACTTCCTCAGGCATTTGATGTGTGAAACAAACTGTTCCCAGAAACACTGAAATCACTGGTGAAGAGAATGCATTTTAACTGTTTTAAGCTTATTAATTGTTTTTATAAACCTAATAATAATGCTGTGTTTGTCACAGGGAAGGTTGAGATATAAATTAAATTCTCCTTCAAGAGCATTCAAATAACATAATTAAGCAATACATCTCTGTAAACAATGTACACAAGTAAAATAAATCAGAAACAAATCACATACAAAGCAAATACATCAAGACACAGCATTGGAGCACAACACAATTACAAAATCTCATAAATATTACAAAATAATATGGCAACTATTACTTGGCACATACATTTTACAAGTAAAATTATGCCGGGAAGCTCAGACGCCTTTCAAGTCCCTTGTTCAAACCGTGAAAAAATTGCTTTAGAGATTGCAAGGGTTAGTCACACATAGAACTTGCCCGGCTGCTTGAACATTTCCCAGAAAAGGCATTTGTGTTTCATCTCAGCAAAAGGAGAATACTGCAGCACTGTTATAACCAGAGCTTGTCTTCAATTTCCCTCTGGCTTTCATTAATTTCTCACTGCCTTGTTAAGGTCACTGGCAACCAAGCAATTTCTCCCCCTAATAATGTTTTATTACCCCAAATTCCAGGTGACTGGAAAGGATGGGTTTTTTTATATATTAAAAAAAACCACACATGCAGTGTTACATAATTTAGAATTTGATTTTGTAGGCAAAGGGGGGGGGAGTGCTGATTCCTTCCCCCCTTTATTGTACTTTGTATAAATGCCAAATCTGCACATTTAATTTGTACAACTAATGTTCTGCTGTGAGAATACACTATGGGAACTGGTTGAGACAGAAGCAGAAGATTTACTGGGAACAGGCACTCTTGGGTTTTGCATCTGTTGATGATGGGGGTTCATTTTAGGTGGTTCGTTTAAGGGGGGAAGCAATGTATCATTTGGTTCTAGTGAATGAAGATGCAAAAATCAGCCTTCATTACTTCTGTAAAATGATGGAGCTATAGGGAACCTTGGGGTCATCTAGTCTGACCCCCTGGATCAGTGTAGGAAATCCAGAGATGGAGCATTCCTAACAAATGGTTGCACAGCCTCTGTGCCATGGTTCTCATTGTCAAACCGCTCTTACTGCCGGGAAGCTTTTCCCAATATTTATTGTATTTTATTTCACAGAATGCATATACAGTGGTACTTTTGGATACGAATGGGATCCATTCCGGAGCCCCGTTCGCATCCTGAAGCGAACACAACCCACGTCTGCGCATCTGCGTGTGCAGATCACGATTCGCTGCTTCCACACATGCGTGTGATGTCATTTTGAGCTTCTGCGCATGCAAGAGCGGTGAAACCCGGAAGTAACACATTCCATTACTTCCGGGTCACCACAGAGTGCAACCCAAAAGCGCTCAACCTGAAGTAACTTCAACCCGAGGTATGACTGTACTGCTTGTTTACTTATTATTATTTAAAACAGACCAATGGAAAATATTCAAAAGATTGCACATACCCAGATCCCAGCTGCTGGCAAAGTGTTAAAGGGGATTCTCAGCTGCTGGTTCCAGGAGACCCCAGCTGCAGTTTGGGTCTTCAACTCACAGAATGTCTGGTTCCTCTTCTGAGAACTCAGTGTCTAAGCTTGGCATTAGGGCAGGAAGAAAGAGGGAATACAAATATGGGGTTCTTTTCATTTGCTTTTCCCCATTACATTCCCATGCTCATTAAAAACAGGGCACCTTTAAAACAAAATTGATGCTGCTATGCCCGTTTATCGGGCACCTTCTCATGCAGGTGGTGCTGTGGTCTAAACCACTGAGCCTCTTGGGCTTGCCAATCAGAAGGTTGGCAGTTCGAAACTGCACAACAGGGTGAGCTCCCATTGCTCTGTCCCAGCTCCTGCCAACCTAGCAGTTCGAAAGCCTACCAGCGCAAGTAGTTAAATAGGTACCACTGCGGTGGGAAGATAAACAGAGTTTCCATGCGCTCTGGCTTCCATCACGGTGTTCCGGTGTGCCAGAAGCAGTTTAGTCCTGCTGGCCACATAACCCGGAAAGCTATCTGTGGACAAATGCCGGCTCCCTCAACCTGAAAGCGAGATGAGCACCACAACCCCATAGTCGCCTTTGACTGGACTTGACCGTCCAGAGGTCCTTTACCTTTACTTTCTCATGTAGACGCAACACAGAAATGACACTAAAGTTCTTGTGCCCCTTCTTACACACTTCAGCAGGCCTTCCTCAGAAGACGTGACGCCATGCCTAGCCGCTTCAGGATCCGGAGCTGGAGAGGCTGCAGCAACAAATCTGGCAGCCTTATAAATAAAGCTGCCTTCCTCCTACACTCGCCGCTCCTTCAGACACTGTGCTGAAGACGGCAGGATACAAATTGGGCCGTAGGGAATGCGCTTGTGCCTTGTATTACTCAAGAGGATTAACAGTGCTAGAAAGGGGTCTAGCAGGTGTAGCGATGATAAGAAGAAATGTTGCAATCCAGCATTTTGTTTCAATAAATCCATGCTGTCTCATCTACGATACCTGGACTTAATTAAAAGCTGATGTCATTTTGCTTTGCCTCTAGTTTGTAGCTTAACTTATTTGCCTGAGTCAAATCAAGGAACCAGGAGAGCATGGAAAAGCAACCCCAAACCTTGTAGGCTGTATCCGTCAGTTTCTCTCGGTTTCCCATTTTCCCCCATCTTAAGTTTGGTTCACATCAGCCTGCGGCCCTCCAAGTCTTTGTTTCTGGCCCTCAGGAGTCTCCCCAAGCCACGCCCACTCTCTCCAGATTACATTCCTCAGCATCCCAGCCTTGCACTCACCTGGACTGCCTTACCTGGCTAGAATGCATCCCTCTCACTAGCCTGGAAGGGGGAACAAGAGGGAGTTGGAGTATGTGTAGAAATGGGCCTGGCTGTGTAAAAATAAAGTTGTACCTCCATTTCTCTGCCCGCTTTTGCCTCCAGCCCTGCCCACCCCTGGCATATGGCCCTCAGAGTGGTTGCAGAGGAGGTAATATGGCCTTCTGGTTGAAAAAAGAAACTGTACAGTGGTACCTCGGGTTAAGTACTTAATTCGTTCTGGAGGTCCGTTCTTAACCTGAAACTGTTCTTAACCTGAAGCACCACTTTAGCTAATGGGGCCTCCCGCTGCCACCGTGCTGCCAGAGCACAATTTCTGTTCTCATCCTGAAGCAAAGTTCTTAACCTGACACACTATTACTGGGTTAGCGGAGTCTGTAACCTGAAGCGTATGTAACCTGAAGCATACGTAACCTGAGGTACCACTGTATTCCAAATATAGGGGAAAGGGAGAGAGAAATCCCGTGAAATTCTCATGGGTAGAGGGTTGGGATTTTAGTGGTGTTTGTCTTACTTTCAAAATGGCCCAAAGATGTTTGGGAATGCCTTTTATTTCATTTAACAACAAATTTATCTGGTGTTCTGCATTCAGCAGCTTTCCCAGGTTCCTGTGCTTCCTTTAAAAAAAACCAAACCTATTATGTCCTCAGCTGAGCTTTCCTAGATACATGAGAGGACAGAGAAATTGCCTTTTTAAAAGTGCAGTCTTTCTGCTTTCAAAGATATCAGTGTGAGGTAGAAAAGGAAAAAGTCCCTTAAAAGGAAAAACAAGGAGTGTACCAATTTCAAGACCTCAGAAGGTAAGCTCTCTAGATGTTGCTGGACTAAAACACCCATCATCCGCAGGCAGTTTAGCCTATTGCGGTTATTAATATTGCACAACTTGAAGCAATCGGGTGAATAAAAACAGACTTCTCTTGGAATTAAAATGATCCAGACCAAAATATGCTTTCAAAGCTTTACTAACAGAACTTTCTTCAAAACAGAACATAAAACAACAATGATGCATCCAAATAGTTGCATAAAATCACATGCTTGCCCAAGCACAGGTTCAGTTTCTTAAAAATATAAAGTACAATTTCTAATCAGAGCTGACAAACAAAGCTCTTTCTCTCCCATAGACGCCATTTGCCTGCATTCCAACCCGAGGCTATTGTTTTCTCCTGGAGAGACTCAGAAGCACAATTTTTGTCTTCGGTGGCTTGAGAGCAAAAAGAACAAAAACGAACACCCCAAGATGTCAGTTTGCAAGAGAATACCTCTCACATGATCTAAAGTTAAACAATAGCAGTGAATATCAACTGTTAAACGGCTCAGTCCTGTATACTTGAAGGAGCGTCTCCACCCCCATTGTCCAGCCCGGACACTGAGGTCCAGTACCGAAGGCCTTCTGGCAGTTCCCTCACTGAAGTGAGGTTACAGAGGGCCTTCTCGGTAGTGGCGCCTGCCCTGTGGAATGCCCTACCAGCAGATATCAAAGCAATAAGCAACTATTTTACTTTTAAAAGACAACTGAAGGCGGCCCTGCTTAGGGAAGATTTTAATGTTTGATGCTGTATTGTTTTTAATATTCGGTTGGGAGCCGCCCAGAGTGGCTGGGGAAACCCAGCCAGATGGGTGGGGTATAAATAATAAATTGTTGTTGTTGTTGTTGTTCTACCTGTCAGATACTCAGAGAGTTCATCTTAGCTTCAGTGGAATTTTCCATGCCCCCTTAGCAATGCACATACAGACCATATACAGAAATATTTTCCATTCCAATGTAAAATTAAACATTTATACTTAACATAGCCAAGGGTCAGGTATGATGGGAGTTGTAGTCTTATACAGCTGGAGACCTAAGGAGACCTAAGGTTGAAGAGGCATTGAATTAACTTCTGAACTGATTCCTACTCTGCAGCAACCCAGTTTCTGTGATTTGGCTTGATAGAGCAGCAAGTACAAGCCTCCGGGTTAAGGGCCCCCTAGAGAAAGATAAAAAGCTTGCGGGAGTGCCAGTTGCCAAGGCTGAATGATCCATCTTGCTGCAAAAGAAACTGTCAGGTTTCATTCTGCCCTTGCAAAATGGGCAGTTTTGTTTTTATGTGTGAGCTCCAATTTGGGAAGGACACTGTTGTGATGTTTCTAGACAGAGCGGGAATTCAGGTGCAAGATCTGAAAAGGCAAAATAAATAGATCCCCAGAGCTTGTTTTTACCAAAGTTCCCCCTTTAATACACAGCAGGAATACAACACTTATATAACAAGATGTAGACCAGACCATCTCCAGCCTTTCCAGATCTGAGACCCACCTTTCATCCCAGCTGATGGGCCGCAGAGTGTCCCACTTTTAATTAATTTAAAACTCTTCAGTTTTATTTTTTGAAAATGCAGGTGTATCTGAGGTAGAAACAGGTATCACTAAAAAAAAAAATGTATTACCGATACATTGTACAAAACACACATCTCAGACACAGATTATCAGTCATCTATTTTGAAGGTAGAAGATTACTTGGAGATAATCTCATCCAGGAGTTTGAGAACCTCAGGTCCAGAAGCGAAATGCATTCCTCAGACCTCTTTAGTTGGTTCTGTTGCATCCTTCTTGCATATCTGGAATGTGCTTTGGGAGGCCACAGTATTCAAAGCCTCCCTCTTGAGCATTCCAATTTCTAGAAACAACCTAGGCCTCTGGCTCCTTCCTGAACTTCTTTCTGGATTACATTTTGAACCTCAACTCTGTGCTTAACCTTGGCTTGTTGAGATTACACTACACCTTGAACCCTGCTCTCTTGGGTAAGTGTTTTAGGGAAAAGTTTGTGTCCTCCTTGGATTGAGGGCACCCTCTGGATGCGGGTGGCTCTGTGGTCTAAATCACCGAGCCTCTTGGGCTTGCCGATCAGAAGGTTGGCAGTTCGAATCCCCACGCCGGGGTGACCCCCGTTGCTCTGTCCCAGCTCCTGCTGACCTAGTAGTTCGAAAGCACGCCAGTGCAAGTAGATAAATAGGTATTGCTGTGGCAGAAAGGTAAACGGCATTTCCGTGCGCTCTGGTTTCCATCACAGTGTTCTGTTGCGCCAGAAGCAGTTTAGTTATGCTGGCCACATGACCCGGAAAGATGTCTGTGGATGAACGCCGCTCCCTTGGCCTGAAAGCGAGATGAGCACCACACCCCATGGCCGTTGGTTTGGACTCAATCTGACCCTTACGTTTCCCCTCCCCTTATGGTTTTGATTTATGGGCTACTTTTAAAATGAAGCTGCATTTTAAATGGCATTTTAACCTGTATTTTAAATTAGTCCCCCCCCCCCCATTATGTTTTTACTGTAATTTTTACTGTTGTTTGCCACCCTGAGCCTGGCTCTGGCCAGGGAAGACGGGGTATAAATAAATTTATTATTATTATTATTATTATTATTATACGTAAATCTGGCACTGAATGGACTCCCTCTCCATAATTGTTATTCCTAGCAACTGACACACTCCCTCTGACAGCGGAGGTGGAACATAGAATGGCTGCTCCTTGGGGGGTCTCCACTTTGCCATCTCCCACCAGCGAGCTTACCCCCCGTGTTTTAGATAATGCAGGTTGCTCTTTCGCCAGATGCAATTTTTCACTGTCAGAGTAAGATTTCAGTGGAGGAAGTCCAGGAATTAAAGCACAAGGTCTCTCCGTTTATCAGCCATGCTGATGACAGGTTTGGGCTTTTCTAGACCATTACCTCCTCTCAGGCATCTATCACACACCTGCTCAGTCGAACCAGCCCCCATAAAATCTCACAGTAACTCACTGGCATGCATGGCTGTTGCAACATCCCCACACCCTGTAGGGATGATGGTTGTTATTGTTTAGCTGTTTAGTCGTGTCCGACTCTTCGTGACCCCGTGGACCAGAGTACACCAGGCACTCCTGTCTTCCACTGCCTCCCGCAGTTTGGTCAAACTCATGCTGGTAGCTTTGAGAACACTGTCCAACCACCTCGTCCTCTGTCATCCCCTTCTCCTTGTGCCCTCCATCTTTCCCAACATCAGGGTATTTTCTAGGGAGTCTTCTCTTCTCATGAGGTGGCCAAAGTATTGGAGCCTCAGCTTCGGGATCTGTCCTTCTAGTAAGCATTCAGGGCTTATTTCCTTCAGAATGGATAGGTTTGATCTTCTTGCAGTCCATGATCTTCTTGCAGTCAAGAGTCTCCTCCAGCACCATAGTTCAAAAGCATCAATTCTTCGGCGATCAGCCATCTTTATGGTCCAGCTCTCACTTCCATACATCACTACTGGGAAAACCATAGCTTTAACTATACGGACCTTTGTTGGCAAGGTGATGTCTCTGCTTTTTAAGATGCTGTCTAGGTTTGTCATTGCTTTTCTCCCAAGATGATGATTTGTCATTGCTTTTTTTCTCCCAAGGGATGATGGTAGCTGTGGGCAACTATCATTGAGCTTTTGGGTATACAGTGGTACTTAATTCATTCTGGAGGTCCGTTCTTAACCTGAAACTGTTCTTAACCTGAGGTAAAGCTCCCGCTGCCACCGCGCTGCTGTTGTGCGATTTCTGTTCTCATCCTGAAGCAAAGTTCTTAACCTGAGGTACTATTTCTGGGTTAGCAGAGTCTGTAACCTGAAGCGTCTGTAACCTGAAGTGTCTGTAACCCGAGGCACCAGTGTATATTCAACAGCATTTGCCTACATTGTTTATTTTATTTTTATTCAACGGGATTGCATCTACCACTTACTCATCAAAGCCCCTAAGTGGTTTATAGGGAAAATACAAAGTAGGCTTTAAAATTAACAAGATCCCATGTTAAAAACCAGGGAGGGACTTAAACGTTTTCCAAAATAAAATCATCAGGTTTTTTTAAAAAAATGTACATTATAAATTAAAATTACATATTTAAAATATAAGACAGATATACATTTCTAAACTGAACCATGTAAGATAACCTTGTAAGGTACCATGTATGTTGAGGTTATAGCAAGGTTGTTATATTTTCGATGCAAAAAAGTTGCTGAAAGGGCAATTAAATTGAAAATGAAGAACACGTTTGATTTGATTTATTCATTTAATTTATTCATTGCCATTATATACCACGTATCTGCCAAGGCACCCAAGGCAGATTACAATTTTAAAGAAGTAAAGGAAATGATGTGACATTTAAAGTTTAAATTTGCTGGAGTGGGAGGGGACAGTCCGCTTGGAGGAGGCCCTGTTATTGTCTGTGCCTTCCTCCATACCCTCCAACATGTTGAGCCCCAAAACCAGGACAAGTGTCTTCCCATTCGTGCTACTGCACATGTGACCTTTTAGAGATCATGAAGCTCAGATAAACACTTTTGAGGGCAAAAAGCCAATTCAGCCCGGACACTGAGGTCCAGCGTTGAGGGCCTTCTGGTGGTTCCCTCAATGTGAGAAGTGAGGTTACAGAGAACCAGACAGAGGGCCTTCTCGATAGTGGCACCTGCCCTGTGGAACGCCCTCCCATCAGATGTCAAGGAAATAAACAACTATCTGACATTTAGAAGACATCTGAAGGCAGCTCTGTTTAAGGAAGTTTTTAATTTTCTATTGTGTTTTTCATATTCTGTTGGGAGCCACCCAGAGTGGCTGGGGAAACCCAGCCAGATGTGTGGAGTATAAATTATTATTATTATTATTATTATTATTATTATTATTATTATTATTATTATATCAGCGTCCAAAACGGCCATTGTGCTCTGTCGGGAAAAGCCACTTTTTCATGGGACACTTGAACCTCCCTCTCTGCATCAGTAGATAATTGGTTGGCTAAAAAAAGAAAGAAATGCAAATTATGAAAGCCTGTCTAAACCATACTCTCCAACATGTCAAGGCTGAAAACCGGGACACATGTCTTCCAGGACACACTTCCATGTGAGCCTTGTGTCTCGCAGGAAAGCACAGAGCCCCAAAGCAAATTTTTGGTTGCTGTGCTCTCATATGAGTTCACAATCTCGTGCATTTGTAGGTGCTGTGCTCTCACGTGAGAGAGCACAACCCCCTAAAACACGATGAGGGGTATGCAAAACTGTACCATTGTCAGAAGACCTCTGAAAGAAAGCAGAGGTGGTTGCTTCCAAGCCTCCAGTGGCAGAGAGTTCCACAGGGCCTGCAGCACTAAAAGTTCGACTCCTAGTGAAGGACAAACAAACCTCATGGGTGTGGAGAACAGCCAAAAGTGCCCCATCAAAGGCTCTCATGATAATGCAACCTGTACACTGGGCTTTGCGCCTTTGGAATGACCAGCCAGCTCTGAAGACTAACAGCCAGAAAAGCCCAGCTTATTTTAGTTTGCTACAGGGGCCATCACTGCTCTATCACTGCTCCGTATCTGCATGCAGAACAGTAGTTACCAATGATATTTCTGCAAGCTGAAGAGAACACTTCTGCATTTGCATGGGTCAGTGGCTATAAAGCAAAGTCGCTTTTTGGAGGGGGGGTGTATGATCAAAATGAATTGCTTCTTCAGAGGGAGATTGAGCAAACCCTTTTCGAAAGTGTGGTGCAAAGCAGATTCTCAGCGCTTAAAGATGTAGCCATATAAACATTCCTGCCCAATATGCAAATGGTGGCTGCTGGTTGCGGGAAAGCCAGAGGGGAAAAAATATTTCACCCGTCCATGAAAAATATAGTCAAGTTTCGGACTTGCATCTAAAACTTCACTGGAGAGGAAATTACCTCTTGATCGTCTTCAGTAGGATATATGGATTAAGCCATTTGGGAACAGAGGTTAATTCTGAAATTTCTACCTGTGGCCAACTGTGACATGGAAAGCATTTTCACACACAGGGCGAAATGCAGGTCTTGTTTCCGTCAGGTTTGAATGTAAGAACTTTGTTCAGGGCAGACGTAGAATCATAGAATTGTCGAGTTGGAAGGGACCCCATGGGTCATTTAGTCCATCCTGCCCTGGGTGGGCTCAACCCACCAACCTTCTGGTTAACAACCAGGTGCACCAACCCACTGTGCCACCAGCCCTATTCCACTGTTATCACCTGTTCATTAGTTTATCAATGGAACCATTAAATGGATCATGTTTTCCCATGAGCCTTCAATCAATCCATTGTACAAACACTTCACCAGTCAAGGGTTGTAGCCAACCAAGTTCTACGTACCTCCTGAAATGAGGAGACCAAAGTTAGTCATGTCCATTGTTTTCAATGTGTCTGAATAGACCTAACTTTGTCTACAACTCCTAGTGTAGAAGTCAAGTCCTGCAACAATGTGTTGCAGTGTAGCTTCAGTGCCTGGCAGGCCTAAGAGAGAGAAAGAAGATCTAAACTTGGCCGACTCAATAAATTTACTGTAATAGGTCAGTGCAGAAGGGCCATCGCTCATAGGTACAGCATCTGCTCAGCATGCAGAAAATCCCACCATCAACCCTGGCTTGTAGGGCTGGAAGAGATCCCTGTGAAGTGTAGGTGGGTTCCCACGAGACAAGACACAATGCTAACAGCAAGAACCTTTATTGAACTAACAGAACTGGACGACAGGGGCAAAGCAACTGCTTATATACATTTCTGAGTGGAGCCACTCCCACTCCCAACAGGATTGGCTGTCTAAACTTCCAAGCTGCGAATCATAACTCAGAGTTTAAGAGCCAATGGCAGAGGCCCAAATCCCGAAATGTTCTGTGATTGGATATCATGTATCGAATCAGAACACAGGGGCTCAGAATCCTTAGTCCAGACTCAAGCTCAGGCAAACACAGACCACATAACACCGTCTGGAACCTGTAGAGCTATTGACAGCCTGTGCCCAGTGATTAGACTCAGCATAAGGCAGCTTCCAGTGTGAGCTTAATTTGACCTGGTGGTAGGGACAGCATCAGCCATAAAAAGGCAACCTAGCCTTCTGCAATTTCAGACTAGGAGGCTTACCCTTCACCAATCAAACTATATAGCTTCTAAGACAGGGGTTGCCAATGTGATGCCCACAAGTGCCCATGGGCCTGCAGAGGCCTTCCTTGTGGCCCTGGGGGTTCACCACCCCTCTCAAAATTTGGCTTGCAAGAGGCTTTCCATTATATCCAATAGAACAGCTTGCAGGGGGTGCTTGGTGTCCCCAAGATGGATAACTATTTGCAACTATTTGAGCCCACAAGCCCCAAAAGGCTGGCAACCTCTACCCTAAAACCTTGCTGTTTCAATGATGTTAAATTATGGGTAGCATTAAATAAGGCATATAGATGTCTTCTTCTGAAAGCTCTGCTTGGGTACAAACGTTTCAGGTGCACGATTTGAATGTCCTCAAATGGATAAATCCATATTTTATGTGGTGGGTTGGTCAAAATGTAAAAAATATTGATCTTCAAAAGTGCTTAAGCGTAAGGCAGAAAAGAAGGCAAAGTTTTTTTAAAAAAATCAATAGATCAACAAGAACTCCTTTTTGCTCTATGGAACCAAGAAGGACTATGGACATTAAGAGCTTTTTAAAAGAGAGAATAATCCAGCACAGCAAATGACAAAAATAGTCTGAATTGCCTTTTTATGATAATTTTATATGTGGAGTTAAGGCATCCATTATGCATGGTTCTGAATTTTGAAAGGCACCAGGTATTAGCCCTGAAGAAAGCAAGTGCATTACCAGGCCATTATTATCTTCTGTTACAAAAACAAGACTATAACGTTAGATAAGGCTGCCGGATCAGACCAGCCTCCTGTCCATGCAGGGGCCAACCAGATACTAGCAGGAAGTGTGCAAGAGGGACCTGAGTGCTACACCACTCTGCCCACCTGAGATTCCCAGCAACTGGTGTCACCAGGCAAGCTGCCTCTGACAGTGCAGGTAGTACATAGTCATCATGGTTAATCACTATGGGTAGCCTTGTCCTCTATGAATTTGCCTAATCCTCTTTTCAAGCTGCCCAATTTGGTGGCTCCATGTTCCATGGTTTATCTATGCATTGCCTGTACTGGGTGACTCCTTCTGTGCCCCAACTCTCCCTGTGTCCAGGCTGGTTTACCTGTCTGAAGGACATGCCATTGACTGTTCAAGTCCCTCTAGGGCATTCTGCCCCCAGAGGGCAGGACCTGGTCTAATGGACTTATGTAACAGCAGGTGCAGCTGGTGTGGTGGGTATCCTTCTAGACCATATAGGAGGTCTGGAAATTGAAGGCACTGTCGTGCAATGTGGTTCCACTCCTTTCTCCTGGACCGTGTCCAGAAAATGGTGTTGGGGGTGAGTGTTCGGACACCTGGGCGCACTCACCTGGGGTATCTCAGGGGCCTGTCCTCTTCCCCAGCATCCTTCTTGTGTTCAGGGCATTGTGGGAAATGGCAAAGATGGCTAGCATTGGTGGCTTCTGCCTTTTGTAGGGTGGAAGGCAGGAAGGTGGAGGCAGCACCAACGACAGACAAGAGCCAACAAAGGGGAAAATGTGCACTTGTTGCTCTACACACCACTGGAACATGGCCCCTGAAAGGTTGTGCAGGAGGAAATGCGGCCCTTGGCCTGGAAAAGGTTCTTCATCCCTGTCCTACACAAAACCATCTGTCTCTCTCTCTCTCTCTGCAATCAAATCGAAGACCTGCATTCTGCCCCTTTTTCCAGTTTACATACATTTATTTCTATCTTCACCACCAGTCCCGACAATGTCTTTTCTCTCTTCCTACATCTGTTTCCAGTAAAGGAAATGTTCAGAATGTATAATTCCTACATGAACTGAAACTCATTGACTCCGACAGCTTTATAGCATTTTTAAGATTAGAACTGGCGAGGCTTCCAATTATTTGTGGAACGAATCCAAGCAAATTGATTTCTGACAACAGGAAGTTAACGAAATGAATGTCGTCAGTGGAATATAACTTTATGGCGCATCTCCACGCTTCCTATTGTTCTGGTGGTTTTGATTGCTTTCCACGTGTGTAAATAACAGGGGATAATTTACGGCGCCTTTCCCAGTTTGTTGCTTGCTGTATTCTGACTTGCTTCCTTAAAACTGTCAGCTACCCTGAAACAACCCCAAAAGCGACAAAACGAAAGGGCTGATCAGAATCGCAGAATGGAGTGAAGAACCAAAGGAACAAACCCCAAGCTTGTCCTGCACCAAGGAAGAAGAAAGCAAGAGAAGCAGGCAAAGACAAGGTTGTGGCCTGCCTCAGTCACCTCACCTCCCTCTCACCCCAATGGTGACTGGCGTACTTTGGGACTGGCAGGGTGGCAGGCAGGGAGCCCAACAGCAGGTGGCACCGAAGTCAATGGCAGGCAGAGCCTACTAATCCCAGTTTTGCTTCCATCTTCCTCTCTGCTGAGTTCTCCAGTGACAACCCTGAGACTAGGAGGAGGAAGCAGACTGGCAGGGCCACTCCTTGGGCTGGTTGTAAGTAAGGAGGCAAGGAAGATGGGGGGGTTGGCTGTGGGCAGACTGAGATCGATGCGGCACTGCATCATTTCCCATAATGGACTTGCTTCCATGAACACCAACTGCCTGTGGGAAGCAAGAAGAGTGTGAGGGAGAGAATCCAATCACTAACACTTCACCTGCTAAAAGTACACACACACACACACACACTGGCCACTGTTCCTGCTTCCCCCAAAATAAAATCTAAACACTCTGGAACCAGTCCTGTGAACATCACTTTTTAAAAAGAACAATGAGGTCATGTTAACATGCTTTGAATATCCTTCCTCATCTCAGCCTTGACTTCATCTCCTTACTGTAAATCTGACACAGGATCCTGTATATCATTCTAAGCGATCAGGTAACATTATAGAAAGTTATTCCAGTGCGTGATTTAAAAAAGAAGGCGGCTACGTTATAGCTCTGAGTGGAATTGTTTGCTGTTGTTTGGTTGCTAGCCAAATAGCATCCAGATGTTGGTAAAACCTTTTCATGGTGTTGCTGTTGTTGTTATAAAAATAAAAATAAAAATGCATTTCAATGCTGAGAAAAAATCTGGCAGCAGACTGAACAGGGAGGTGATTGCATGCCACATCTGCAGCATAATATTTCTTTTCTGTCTGAACGTTTCTTCACCTTCCTCCTCCTTTCCATTTTTTAAAAATGTAATCACTAGGATGAGAATTAAGGCCCTCTCCCTGCTTTCCCAACAGTCTTTTCCCCCCACGTAAATTGGGGAAAACTGGAGAAGTTTCTCCAAAATGTTGGGGTGTGTGTGTTGCTGCTTACCTTTCTTCAGGATCCCCCAATTCGCTGTCTCAGGTAGCAAGAAGGAAGGAACCTCCACACCAGGGGAGAGGGAACCTTTGGCCTAGAGGCCAACTGGAGTCCTCTAGGTCTCTCCCTCTGACCCTCAGGACTGTGTCCACACTGCATCCCCTTCACAGCTAGAGGCAAAACAGGCAATGCCTCCGACCTTCTCTGCTGCCATGCATCCGTGGTGGGCAGGCACATAACAGAGGAGGTGGAGGATGCAGTTGACAAGCACTGGAGGTCAATAAGTGTCACACTATTTGGAGGCTAGATCTGCCACCCATCTGTAGAGGCTGCCAGGACACTGGCAAGTGTGCACCAGGGGAAGCGGGGCTAGAGTCAGGTGAGGGAGCCAGTGATTTATGGGAAGCTTCTGGCCAGAAGGGAAGAGTCAGAGGCAGGGGGAGCTTCAGAGGTGGAGCGTGGAGCACAGAATGTGCTGAAATTAGGAGAGGGTAGAGGCAGGGCCGGCAAGTGAAGGGATAGGTACTTTCCCACCCTCTCCTACACCACTGTCTCCCAGAACCAGGAGGGGACTGAAAAGGGATGAGCAGAGGAAGTTGCCAGGCGGGCACAGTCTCTGGCTGCATACGTGCAGCCCATCAGGGAGGAGGTGCATAAACTGGTGGAGAGGGAGTGGTCCCCCATTGCTACAACTGTTCCATGGACTGGGAATAGCTGCCCGGATGATAGATTGGTGTGCATAGAAATCTAGAGCTGTAGAAGTGACTGTGTTATCTTTGCCTTTGGCTGGGGAGTCCCCTTGACACACTCCCACTGCCTGCTGCCCTGAAGCCACTGCTTCACCTTGCCTCGTGGGCTAGCTCTTGCCAATGCCAATGGAGGTGTGACGTTAACATATGAGTGTGCTGGAGGTGAATTAGTTAAACAAGTTACCCAATCAGAACCCAGGGGGTGGAGTCAGAGGGACTATAAAACCAGCTTTGGGAGGGGCGAAGGGAGAAGTTCGTTGGGAGTTGGGTGGTTGGTTCGAGTGGGAGTGAATTGGGATAGAGTCTGTGGGCAGGTTGAGTTAGTGTAGTGAAATAAGTTGAGTCAGGAACAGTTAGGAGCTAGGAAGTAAATATCAGGTGGTTTAGTGAGTGAGAGCAGGTAGCGGAAGTTATAGGTCTGGATAGACACCCCATGATTGTTATTGACTGATACAGTTTATGAAACCACACGCTTGTTAAACTGCAAGAAATAAACAGAAGTTTATGTTCCAATTTAACCATGTCTGAGTATTGTACCAGGCAGGGCCTGGGTGGTGGCAGCGAGAAATAAAGTGGTGGCACAGGGATCAATAGACGGTGAAATGTCAGGGGACCCTGTGTGATCGCAACAGGGGGTTCTGGCTTTCTCGCCCTCTTAGGAAGCACTCTGTTCCCCCAAGGGGTGTCATAAAATACTTTGGGGACCCAGGTAAGCCCCACCCCACATAATCAGTCACATGACACAGTGCACACACACCATTTGAATAGGAATGCCCATCAACTTGGAGGGGGCAGCCCCCTCAAATATTTTATTGTGCGGGCCGAAGCCCCCCCCCCCCCCCCAGATCCCTAGGAGTTTGTTCCTATTGTTCCCCCATATCTTATACAGGAGCAGAGCAAGTCACAGGGGTCAATGCCAGGAAGGCAGAGCTGCTTTTCTGCATGCTAAGAAACACAGCACCCTAAAGTTGTGTGAAGGGCCTCATAATTGCCGCCATTAGATTACATATCTCTTCGCCCACTAGAATACTCAAGTACAAAACACCATCAAATAGCCAAACACTGGCTCTGCCAGCAGATCATTAGTTATCTTTGGTTCGGCACTCTATAAATTATTTGTGGCAGGTCTCTGCTTTTAAGAATAATGATAAAATAGCCTGTCAGTAAGAATAAGCCTCAAACAGCATCTGAGGATGAGAAATGTGAAAATGCATTAGTTAGTAAGCTTGGCGGGCCAGATTAAAACGGGGACCATCTGAATACAATGGAAAAGCGCGTGATTCATCAAGGAAACATAGATTTCCAATTCCCCTCCCGTGACAGGGTGTAGCTGTGAACACAGAGAAACATGTCAAAGTCAGAAGATGATTCCTCAGCCTGACGACTCAGGTGGCAAACTAGTTAAAGCTAGGAGGTTTGAATTTGGAGCCACTTCTCACATAGCATTCGCACCATGCATTTCAAACACATTTCAAGCACATGGCTTCCCTCACAGAAGGGACTGCAGTTTCTTAATGGTTCTGGAAATTGCAGTTCCGTGAGGGGTCAGCTAATGTTCCCAGGATCCCCAGGGGTGGAGGGAAGCTATGTGCAAGAAATGTGCTTGAAATGTATGGGGTGGATTATGACCTTGGTTGCCCCCTTGAGACGATGGTTTTTAGCTGGCCTGCCATGAACATAGTGCATCCTTCTCAACCCATTTGGACCAAGCTATAAAGTTGTAATTGAACTTTATGGCCACCAGTTCCCCATCCCAGGTTTATAGTTGGTGCACTAAAATTTTCCATCAGTTGGGTATGGGGGGAAAACACTGCGGCTCCATCAAGGAGTTGACCCTTCTGTTGCCTTTGCCTGCCTTCCTGTAAGCAATTTTGCAAGAGCGGTAAAGCTGCACATCTCCTTTGGCTATCTAAACCGGTTAAGTTCTTCAGTGAGAACAATCGATAGCTTCCTTTCGCCTTGAAGCGCTGTCCCATTCAGTTGGTAGACCCATCCCATAGACAAATGTTTCCCTATCCTGTCCACATTTCAGACTGAACATAAGAAGCTGCCAGTGGCCCACCTAGCTCAGTGTTCTTTACCCTGGCTGGCAGCAGCTCTCCAGGATTTCAGACAGTGAGTCTCTCGCAGCCCTACCTGGGGATGCCAAGGATTGAACCTGGACCTTCTGCATGGAAAGCAAATTCTCTATCCCTCTCTGCAATTCTATGATTCTATGGTCTATGTATTTAAAACAAGGATAGGTGATGGGAGTTGTGTGACTGGGAGTGGGCACCTAAACCATATAACACTGTTCCTGAAAGACCTACATTGCTCCCAGTATGTTTCCGAGCACAATTCAAGGTGTTGGTGCTGACCTTTAATGCCCTAAACAGCCTTGGTCCAGTATACCTGAAGGAGCGTCTCCACCGCCATCGTTCAGCCCAGACACTGAGGTCCAGCTCTGAGGGCCTTCTGGCGGTTCCCTCACTGCGAGAAGTGAGGTTATAGGGAACCAGGCAGAGGGCCTTCTTAGTAGTGGTGCCCGCCCTGTGGAACGCCCTCCCATCAGATGTCAAGGAAATAAACAATCTGACTTTTAGCAGACATCTGAAGGCAGCCCTGTTTAGGGAAGTTTTTAATGTTTGATCTTTTATCATGTTTTTAATGTTCTGTTGGGAGCTACCCAGAGTGGCTGGGAAAACCCAGCCAGATGAGCGGGGTATAAATAAATGATGATGATGATGATGATGATGATGATGATTACATTACCTGGATGGCCACTGGGTCCTCATTCCTGCTCCAAGCAAACATGCTTGAAAACTCTGTTTGCTACTCCCGTCACGTGGCTACCAGATTGGTTTGGGAATTCAAAACAGGTTTATTGAGCTAAGGTCTCTTAAAGATTGGCTGAAATTCAACCTTGGGGATCCATGATACTGTAGTTGTGAAATCTAGTAAATCTACAACCATTGGATCCTCTAGGGTGGGGGAGCCAGTGCAGAGGTGGGTGGTGGACTTAGGTGGTAAAGCTTTTAGTGTTTCTGAATAGGATCTATCTCCTAAGAGCAGTTTGAATGAGAGAAATGATGCGTCTCTGACATGTATACGCAGGCTGAAACGTCTTTATTTCAGCTACCACCTTAGGTCAAAATCACAGCTTGCTGCTTAAACAATGAAACCAATTTGCCGGATATTTATATTCTCTAAGTGGCTGCCCTCCAGCTGCCCACAAACACACAAGTACACAATTTACTGCCGGCTCTTCAGCAAAAACCAAGCAGCAGAGAGGATTAGCCATAACACACGTAATGCGCCCAAAATATGGATCAGATCAGCAGCTTACATAGTAATGTTAGTGACCACTGGAAGCTGCCATATTACTGAGTCAGACCCTTTGGTCCATCTAGCTCAGTGCTGTCTACACGGACTGGCAGCAGCTCCCCAGGGATTCAGAAAAAGGTCTCTCTCGACCCCACCTGGAGATGTTGGGGAGTTGCATCGCTTATGTGGACACTACAGTTCCCACTCAGTTCATTTCGATGCAAAGGAAATGGAATGCAAATGGAGACAAGGGACGTAATTAGTTGCATATCACTTCCAGACTGAAAGCAGCAACAACAGTGAATATTAATCATATTCGCTGGATTGATTTGTGTCCTGGGCATGGGACAAATAACCGAGCACCGGCAATTTCTGCTTCTGCTTCTGTTTTTGTCTGAATTCGCCAACATCCCTCGCCTCAGGTGACATTTAACATGAAGAGGCTGTTGCTTTTTGCTGTGAAGTTTATATCTATGGTTATAGCCAGGAACTACCTTTTTCCATAGGTGGCTGGATATACCTGGCATATTACAGGTCTGTGCAAATCCTCTGTGCGCCTTGCCCTTTCAAAAATGAAGAGGGAAACTAGCCAACAGCCATTTCTCAATTTCTTAATTATGTGGTAACTTGATATTTTGTTTTCTCCTTCGCTGGGTGCAGCTGATCAGACCAAAGTTTTCTGTTCCAGGATATAATTGTGGCGCATGTTGTGTTGCTTATCCATAATGTGTCACTTGTGAGTAATCAAGCAAAAGTGACATTTAGCCACCCACTTGTACCAGCAGCCACTGAATTAACAGGTGCTTTACCTCAAGTGATCCAGACCAGCCAAACAACAACCCACAACAACCAAAAGCCGTATTGGGAGCAGCGGCGGAGCAAGCCAATCAGGCGCCTGGGGTGGCGCGCATGCCCTGCCCCCAGGGGCGGGGCCAGCCACCCACATGGGCGGGGCCAGCCAGGGCACTATGATCTGTTGGGCCTCCAAGGAGTCTGCCTGCCTCCTCCCACTCAGCCGCCCTACAGCTGGGGGGGGGGAGGCAGCGGGTGGACTGCTTGGGGCATCGCGGAGCCTGTGGGTGCCCAAGGCACTGCGTCACTCCCAGGAGAGATGCGTGGCTCGGGCGCGCTGCAGACCCCATGGTGAGTGCTGCCCGCCATTTTGACACCCCCCTCAGTGGTGACACCTGGGGTGGCCAGCCCCCACCACACACCCCTTTCTCTGCCTCTGATTGGGGGGGAGCCTTGAAAGGGTCCTCTCCGATAATGGTATTCTGTAAAAAGAAAATTTAAAAGATTTAAACAGTAGCGGTTTTTAATCAATCATTGTCTCTCTTTCCAGCTCTGAGCGCCAATAATTTTTGTTTTTAAGATTTGTTTGTACCTCTTAGAGACGAGGAAGAAATTGAATTCGATTTTCATTCGAAGCTGCATCTATTAAATGTGCACTTTCCGAAACAATATGTGAATCAAAACGTAGCTAGCCTACGAAATTCACAGTTATCCAAATTTTGCAATTGAGTTCTCCAACCAATGTTTACAAAAATGCATCTATTAACCAGCAGTGTGCATAAAAATGAATATATTAGTGAAAACTACTTAATACATTATGAGAAATTTGCTTGCAAAAACGTGTCAAAATAGCATACAAAATGTGTTTGTTATGAGAAATTTGCACTAAAATGCTGAAGGATTCCCATGAGTTTTCAAATATATGTTCTATTGACATTTTCAATAAACAGAACAATCTATTTGCAACAACAGTGCCATTCTTTATAATACAATGAAAATTTTTTTAAAAGCAAATTGCTGCAGCAATGTGGAAAACTGAATTTAAGACTGGGAAAATGAGAAAGCTACAATGCATCCCTAACCTTTGCAAAACTTGGGGTTTCCCCAGACCTGCTGATAAACTCACTCCTTGCATGCTGCCATTTTGATGACATAAACAATCACACTCGCCTCTGAACTTTTGAAATAGGGGAGAAAATGGAGTGTGTTCCATGAGTATAGAAATTACTAGGGAGTAGGAGTTGGGGATAAGCAGGGATTCCTAAGCAGACTAACCTAATTTGATCCACATCAATCCCGTTTACATGTGGGCAACTATCTCCACCCCAACCCATACAATTTCCCTGAGGTGTCATCAAACCCCTTTGCTCCTCGGGGAACTTGCTCTATGCAATCAAAGCTCCCGGCAGCAAGAATCTTTACTTTCTCTTTTCATACTAATAACGCTAACAGAACAAGGACACTCCCAGTCCGCTGTGCAACGATTTGGAAAAATAATTTATGATCCAAGTGTCTGGGGAATACTAATCAATTAATGTTGATGATGATGCCTCAAGGCCTTTCTCTTTGATGAACGTATTAATGATTACCACATTCTTCCGTAGTAGTAGACCCGAAACAAGAAAATAATATTGTGGGCACTCCAGGCGCTTTGTTTTATACTTTGCAACATGTCATTGACACAATAATAGTGCAGTAAATGTGAGTTTGTACTGGGCGGCCCACTCATAATTCCACTTCAATAGTTGTTCTACGATGTTTCATTATTGCCAGTGCTATTTTTCTCACCATGAACGCCTCCCTCGTTCTCTTAGACTGGCATTGGCGCCCACCTGAGAGGTGCCGGAACTGAGTTCTGATGAGTTCTAGCTGAAACAAAGGCTTGATTATTGCTGTCTGAAGGGGCATTGCTTGTACTAACTTGCAATATTATAAAAACATAAGTTCAGCAAGAAAGTACAGGGCATGCACCAATTGGAAACAAAGCTGTATGCCCACCCCAAATTTACTGCAGGAACTTTTGCCAGATGCAAAGAGTACAGTGGCACCTCCGGTTAAGAACTTAATTTGTTCTCGAGGTCCATTCTTAACATGAAACTGTTCATAACCTGAGGTACCACTTTAGCTAATGGGGCCTCCCACTGCTGTGTGATTTCTGTTCTTATCCTGAGGTAAAGTTCTTAACCCGAGGTACTATTTCTGGGTTAGCGGAGTCTGTAACCTGAAGCGTCTGTAACCTGAGGTACTGTATAGAAATGAGGATCAAGTACAATTGCCCTGACACAATCATAAGCTCACATTATCATGCACAAGCAAAAAGGTGTCTGGAAGGATCTTGTCTTGTCTTTTTCTGTTATGACACTATTGTTGGCTGGGCCCTATCTATTACAGTGGTACCCTGCAAGACAAATGCCTCGGAAGACGAAAAACCCGCTAGATGAAAGGGTTTTTCATTTTCTGAGGTGCTTCGCAAGACGGATTTTCCAAAGGGCTTGCTTCGCTAGACGAAACAGCCCTGCCTCTCCTGTCATGGCGACGGTCACTGCACGCACGCACGCACGCTCGCTTCCCTGCTCCTCCGGCTCCCTCCCACCTTCCTGCTGACGGCTCCTCCGGCTCCCTCCCACCTTCCGGCTGACCTTCCGAGCTTCCGGCTGCCTTGCGCCGCTGCCCACCGCCCTCGTGGGCTCCCCTCGGGAGCCGTTGCTGCCAGCAGCCAGCGCTGCAGCCGGAGTCGCGCTCCTGAGCCCCGCCGCCCTCCAGCAGCCGCGTTTCGCGGTGTCCACAAGGCACGGGTGAGTCCAAGGACCGGCTGCGGCAGCTGCCCTGCTTCTCCCCACCCCTCCCCACCGTGGTGCTTCGCAAGACGAAAAAACTTGCTCTACGAAAAAACTCGCAGAACGAATTAATTTCGTCTTGCAAGGCACCACTGTATTGGGGTCTTTATTAGATTAACGATGATCCTGTTTGTTTTTATTTCTTTTCTTTTAAACAATTTTTTAAAATTCCCAGCAACCAGGAAATCCTTTTCCCTATTGCAGATTACATTATCTTACTCCTTTTTTTGTGTTAGTTTTTTTCTGCCATACAACATTGCCCTCCTCAAAGTACAAAACATTTATGAAATGTCAGAATTAAGCAGATGCTAGCACAGCTGTAAATTCCAGTCTCCGGGACAGGCAGACAGCATTCTGCCACTAAACAAATAGGGATTGTGAGTAAATGTCAACATTAAATACAGATTCAAAGCAGCAACTGCAGGAGGGTGTGTGCTGCCTGAGGAATTTGTCCGGCCCAAATTCCAAAACAAATCCAGCTGATCTGCACCTTTTGGAACTAATGGGGAGTTTGCAATGCACTTCTCTTTGGGATTCTGCACGCAAATGAATTTTATGAGGCATTCTAATAGCAGCCTTTTAATAAATTTCATATTCCTTCTTATTTTTGCAGGTAACTGCTGCTCCAGGTATCTACAGAAGGGGTGGGGAACTTTTGGCCCTCCAGATGTTCCTGAACTACAACTCCCATCAGCCCCAGCAAGCATGTGAAATAGTCAGGGAAGATAGGAATTGTATCTAAGCAATATCTATGGGGGCCATAGGTTCCCCACACCTGATCTAGAGCATTGTTGTTGTTTAGTTGTGTCTGACTCTTCATGACCCCATGGACCAGAGCACGCCAGGCACTCCTGTCTTCCACTGCCTCCTGCATTTTGGCCAAACTCATGCTGGGAGCTTCGAGAACACTGTCCAACCATCTTGTCCTTTGTCGTCCCCTTCTCCTTGTGCCCTCCATTTTTCCCAACATCAGGGTCTTTTCCAGGGAGTCTTCTCTTCTCATGAGGTGGCCAAAGTATTGGAGCCTCAGCTTCAGGATCTGTCCTTCCAGTGAGCACTCAGGGCTGATTTCCTTAAGAATGGATAGGTTTGATCTTCTTGCAGTCCATGGGACTCTCAAGAGTCTCATCCAGCACCACAATTCAAAAGCATCAATTCTTCGGCGATCAGCCTTCTTTATGGTTCAGCTCTTACTTCCATACATCACTACTGGGAAAACCATAGTTTTTACTATACAGACCTTTGTTGGCAAGGTGATGTCTCTACTTTTTAAGATGCTGTCTAAGCAATATCTGTGGGGGGCATAGGTTCCCCACACCTGATTTAGAGCATAGGTGGGAAATTACTGGGCCGCAAGCAGTGCAGAAGTTCTAAATCAGTGGTCCCTAAACCCCCCGCTCCCCCACGGGACACTTGAAAATTGCTGAGACCACTTAATTATCTAGCTGCCTGTTGTAGCAACTGCAGTGTGCTGTGTTAGGTGTTGCATGGTTTTTATTGATATTTTGTACGACCTTTTTTTATTTCATATATTGCATTAATAATACGACTTCCACAGAATTCGGACTGTAACACAATAAAATACAATATAAAAAATGAAAGCAGCAATAAAGCATATGTGAATATTTTATGTTGAATGAAGCTCACAGATCCCTGTTTCGGAATCCCTGTTCTAAATATTTTAAATGCTTTTATAAAATTGTTTTATTCTTCTTATTGTTATTATGCTACCTTGTCATTTGCTGACCTCGTACCCCTTTGGAGGACAGAGTGGACTAGAAACGGCAGAAATAAAACGATGCCTATAAATCAGCACATGCAAATTGTATGCAAATCAGCGTCTCCTTTTGCTCCTCTTTTCCAGCACATCTCACCAGAAGCAGCCATTGCGGCTCTGGCACAGCCATGACAAGGTTGTTCCCTCCCTCCACATGGCATTGGTACAGAAAGAAGCATTTCCAACTCTTCTTGTTGTGCTAACTTCCAGGGATGCACCCGCGTGACCCTTTGGCCAATCACAGCTATGTTCAGGGGTGGGGCTGGAGGTGGACCTGAGGGAAGACTTCGTCCCTCTGGTCCGCTTCCAAGCCATATTAAAGCCAGCTAGGCCGAAGCCTCAGCAGCCAAAGGAAGAGAATGGCCACAGTATCAGCTATCCCTGCAGGAACCATTTCAACACTTGATAGGCCAAAGCCTATGACTAACCATAGCTGTCAACTTACAGATTTGAAAATAAGGGACCAGCAGCCTCGAAAATAAGGGATCAGCAGCCAAAATAAGGGATTTTTTGGACACAGGTTTGTGCAATGTCTGAGCCCCTCTGAGCCAAAGGCAGAAAGCCCAGCCAGCGGCCAAACGAAGCCTCAAGTGGTGGTTCCCACAGCGCAGCAACCTGGCAAAGGGGATGCAGCAAGGAAAACCACCGTCACCTCTCCGCTGGGAAACGCTGAGCAAAGGCGAGTCTCCAGGCAATGCGGCCGATTTGATTGGCACAAGGCATGCAAGCTCCACCCCCCAAGTCGTTATTAGACTCCTTATTGGGTGAGCAACGCAGCCAAGCAACACAGTTGGAGCCTCCCTCCTCCCTGGCCGGCAGGGAGGGAGGGAGAGGAGCTGCTTCCTTTGAAACCCTGGAAATTTACAGGATATCATCAATCCAGGACAGCAGCAGGACACGGCACTGGGATAAGGGAGTTTCCCGCCAAATAAGGGACGGTTGACAGCTATGTGACTAACCCTGAGGCCTATAAAAGAGTTTCCTGGCCAGGCCTCCTGCTTAGGTCTGAGCTGTGAAGAGGTGTCACAGTTTTCTGCCTTGCCTCTTGCCATACCACTCTGCTTAATCCCTTGGTTATTTGGCATTGGCCAGACCTGGGCCAGCTATTTAGGAAATGAAACTGATCCTCTTATGGCACAGTTTTCAAGGGAAGCTCAATTTATGAGGTGCACTAAAGCACCGAAGTTTCTCAGAGAAAAACAGCTTCATTACAGAAAAGGCTGGCTGATGGGGAGAAAGAGAATATTGTCCTTAAATGAACTTGGTTGAGAGAGTGGAGGACCAGTCTTGAAGCCTTCTTCTCCTTCTCCTTCTCCTTCTCCTTCTCCTTCTCCTTCTCCTTCTCCTTCCTTCGTTTATTTATTGATCTGATTCCATTTATGAATCACTTCCCATAAAATAACTCAAAGCAATTCCACAGTTGTTTTTTCAAAATCAGCAATAAAAACAATTAAAAGCAATTCTGTATGTCAAAGCAATTAAAAACAATTCCACACATAAAAATCATTCCACATATACAAGCCAATTAAAAACGGCTCTCTATTTAAATACAATTATAGACGTATAAATTATTTCAGATCCAACCAAGATTGGGATTTCTCTATTTTCAAAGCTTGTTGAAAAGGGAAGTCGGATCATGGAGATGAAATGACTCCCCTATGAGCAAAAGCTGCAACATTTGGGGCTTTTTTTGTTAATAATAATAATAATAATAAATTTTATTTATATCCCGCCCTCCCCAGCCGAAGCCGGGCTCAGGGCGGCTAACAACAATAAAACAGCACAAACAACACTTTAAAATCATTCATTATAAAATTAATTAATTCAAACCACTGGCAACCAAGGGGCCAGAGCTCTGCGAAGATTGCCAGTGGAGGGAGTCAGGCTGTGCCCTGGCCAAAGGCCTGGTGGAACAGTTCTGTCTTGCAGGCCCTGCGGAAGGATGTTAAGTCCCGCAGGGCCCTGGTCTCTTGTGACAGAGTGTTCCACCAGATCGGAGCCACGGCCGAAAAAGCCCTGGCTCTAGTTGAGGCCAGCCTAACTTCTCTGTGGCCTGGGACCTTCAAGATGTTTTTATTTGAAGACCGTAAGTTTCTCTGTGGGGCATACCAGGAGAGGCGGTCCCGTAGGTACGAGGGTCCTAGGCCGTATAGGGCTTTAAAGGTTAAAACCAGCACCTTAAACCTGATCCTGTACTCCACCGGGAGCCAGTGCAGCTGGTATAGCACCGGGTGAATGTGATCTCGCAGCGAAGACCCCGTAAGGAGTCTCGCTGCAGCATTCTGCACCCGCTGGAGTTTCTGGGTCAGTCTCAAGGGCAGCCCCACGTAGAGCGAGTTGCAATAATCCAGTCTGGAGGTGACCGTCGCGTGGATCACAGTGGCTAGGTCAGGGCGAGAGAGGTAAGGAGCCAACTGCTTAGCTTGGCGGAGATGGAAAAATGCCGCCTTTGTTGTAGCTGCAATCTGCGCCTCCATTGAAAGGGAGGTGTCGAAGATTACACCCAAACTCTTAACGGACGGTGCTGGCACTAATTGCACCCCCGCAAGAGATGGGAGTTGCCCCCTCAATCCCATATCGTCCCGTCCCAGCCACAGGACCTCTGTCTTCGAAGGATTTAACTTCAACCGGCTCCCACGTAGCCATCCAGCCACAGCTTCCAGACATCTGGTCAGTGTGTCTGGGGCCGAGTCAGGATGGCCATCCATCAACAGATAGAGTTGGGTGTCATCAGCATACTGATGGCAACCCAGCCCAAAACTCCGGACAAGCTGGGCGAGGGGGCGCATAAAGATGTTGAAAAGCATCGGGGAGAGTATCGCACCCTGAGGTACTCCACACACCAAGGAGTGGCGCGATGACAATTCCCCCCTAAGCGCCACCCTCTGTCCCCGACCAGAGAGAAACGAGCGCAGCCATTGAAGGGCTGTGCCCTGAATCCCCACGTCGGCAAGGCGGTGGTCCAGAAGTTCGTGATCGACCATGTCAAAAGCTGCTGACAGATCTAAAAGAATCAGCAGCCCCGACCCACCTTGATCCAGCTGTCTACGAAGATCATCTGTTAGGGCAACCAGAGCCGTCTCGGTCCCATGACCAGCGCGGAAGCCGGACTGGAATGGGTCAAGAGCCGATGTTTCATCCAGAAACCCACCAAGCTGTTCAGCAACCGCTCTCTCAATCACCTTACCCAGGAACGGAAGATTCGAAACTGGGCGGTAATTGTATAGATCTAAAGGATCTAATGATGTTTTCTTTAAGAGCGGGCGCACCACTGCCTCCTTCAATTCTCCTGGGAATGTCCCCGTGCCAAGGGACAAATTGATGATATCCCCCAGGAGGGCCCGCACCTCGTCTGGACACGCTCTAATCAGCCAAGACGGGCACGGGTCGAGAGGACAGGTGGTGGGCTTTCCAGCTCGGAGGAGTCTGTCCACATCGGCTGGGGATATCCGGTTGAAGTGGTCCAATACTGGACCCGAGGACAGTCGAGGGGCCTCCAGTTCCTTTATTGTATCCAAATTGGCAGGGAGGTCATGGCGGAGCAACAAGACCTTCTCCGCAAAAAAGCTCGCAAATGCCTCACAGCTGTGTGCCAAATTGTTATTTAAATTTGGCTGTCCCTCAAGGGACGTTAAAGACCTGATTATCCTAAATAATTGCGCCGGGCGAGAGCTAGCGGATGCAATGGAGGCCGAGAAGTAAGACTTCTTAGCAGCCTTCACCGCCATCTCGTAGGTTTTCATAAAAGCCCTATAAGATGTTCTTGAGGCTCCGTCACGGGCACCCCGCCATACTCGCTCTAGCCGTCTGAGGTCCCGCTTCATTTTCCGGAGCTCCTCGGTAAACCAGGGAGCCCGGTTTCTGCGGGGTCGCAGAGGGCGCTTAGGTGCGATCTCATCGATGGCTGCCAGGAGCTGGATATTCCAGCCCTCGACAAGCTCAGTCAATGAGTCGCCAGGGGGAGCAAGGTCCCGCAAGGCTTGGCGGAATCTATCAGGGTCCATCAGCCTCTGCGGGCGAGCCCAAATTGGCTCGCCACCTAAGCAGGGTGGGGGTGGAAAGTCAATCCTGGCTTTCAGAGCGTAGTGATCAGACCATGGTACCTTCATCGAAGGAGACATGATCACATCTATACCTACGCCAAAGATCAAATCCAGCGTGTGGCCTGCTTGTTGTGTGGGGCCCGAAACAAACTGGGAGAGCCCTAGGGTCGCCATGGAAGACACCAGGTCCAGAGCCTGTGAGGAGGGAGTGGCATCAGCATGGGTGTTGAAGTCCCCCAATACCAATAGGTTAGGGAACTCCAAGGCCCAGCCGGCCACCGCCTCCAATAGGCCTGACAGGGTGGCTGCTGGTGCGCTAGGTGGCCGGTACACCAGCCAGACAGCCAAGCTCTCCTCGGAGCCCCACACTAGGCCAACACATTCAATGCCGGGGATCGATGGCGATGGTAGAGCCCTGAAAGGACAATCTTCCCGGATTAATAATGCCACCCCTCCCCCCCAGCCCACAGTCCGCGACTGGTGGAGGACAGAGAAACCCGGGGGCGCCATCTCTCGCAAGGTAACTGTTGCCCCTTCGCGCACCCAGGTCTCCGTCACACAAGCCAGGTCGACCCCTTGCGAGATAAAGAAATCTCGCAGGGTGGCGGTTTTGCTGCCTATAGACCTGGCATTGCACAACACCAGTGACGGAGGTGAGTAATCCTTGCTCACCCTACCCTCGTCCCTCGAGATGAGGCGCAGATTGGAAGGGGTACGAGCATATCCATATCTCGATCCCCTTCGCCTATAATATCTGCCCCCACCGCCATACCTCCCTCGCCCCTCCACGGTAGGAATCCCAAGCCTCATAGTGGCCTCCATTGATGGAGAGAAAAGATGTGCAATGATAGAAATTTATAAAATTAGGCATGTCACGGAAACAGGAAATAGAGGGGGGTGGGAATTCACTCTAAATTCACACTAGAACTTGCAGACAATGAAGCTGAACGTTGGAAGATTCAGGGCAGGTAAAAGAAAGTACTTCTTTACAGAAACCGAACTATAGAACTCACTCCCACAAGAGGCAATGTTTGGGCAGACTCATTGAGAATAAAGCTATTCAAGAATACTAGCCATGATGGCTGTGCTAGGTCTCCGCAGGCAGAGACTGGAAACCACCAGAGGGGAGAAGGCTCTTGTACATCAACCAGAGGGCCAAAGGTGTCGGGATCTCCGCTCAGCCAAGCTGATAAAGCTCATTTTTCTCCGACATCGCCCTCCCAACGAATAATTAACGACCTGAGCCTTTGATGAGGCCTCAGGCACATTCCATTCAGCAGAGAATCAAAGCAGCAGAAGTGATGAGATTTATGGCTACATCGCTATGCTTTATTTCTAAGCTACGCGACAGCAAAGAAATATAAATCCTCTCTCTATGAGAGCAGAGAGCAACTGAAACAAAGGAACAGGAAACCAGTAAACGTCACATCCATCTCCTGCCTCCGTGAGACTTCCAACAGCCTGGAAGGTCTCTGGAATGTAAACAGAGTCCTGTGACTCCAAGCAGCTGCACAGTGGCAAAACAGAAACTAACATCAGGTTCCCCACCCTGGCTGGCGAGCCGCTGCTATTCAAAGCAGACAACACTGGGTGGGTGGAGAAATAATCTGACTTGGTAGAAAGTTTACTTCCTAGACTTGTAAAGGGGTAAAAGAGTATTGAGAGATGATCCATAATGAATTGGAAAAAATGTTTAAAAGTACTTTCCCCCCAAAAAAACCAGTCCTTTCTGTTGGGGATAATTCAGACTGAAATTCCCAGGTGTCAAAAAAGGTTATTTATGTATGCTACTACTGCGGCCCATGTTTTGGGAACCCAAAAATGAAAAATGAGGGAGGTCCCAACCAGAAAGGAATGATAACTTAAGTTGATGGAATATGCACAACTTGCAGACTTAACATATAGATGAAGAGAACAGTACAAATTCTACAGACACCCTCCATATCTCCTCAAAATCATTTATCCCACATATTCCCTGTCTTACCTTAATGGCACATGTTAATTTATCATTGATAGCTATATCCTACACCTCTTTATACCATGATCCCATTTTATATTCTGCTTGCCCCTTCCACTTCCTAGCTTCCTAGCTATAATAATTTGTGCAGCTGTCAATAAATTTGTGAGCAAGTCCTTCCACCCCATCGTAAATTGATAATAATGCTACCTCTAGACTTTTGGTCAGCTTTCACCTAGTGATTTCTGTTATCTCCTTAAACACCCTTTGCCAAAAAACTATAATTCCCAGGATTCTTGGAGGGAGCGATCATGTGCTTTAAATATGCAGCAAATGTATAGTGTGAGGTAAGGAATAGACCTATTGTCCCTGGCCACGCTGGTTGGGGTCCCCACCCTGATCTAAAATCTGAAAGAGTGGAGAAGAAGAAGAAGAAGAAGAAGAGGAGGAGGAGGAGGAGGAGGAGGAGGAGTTTGGATTTGATATCCCGCCTTTCACTCCCTTTAAGGAGTCTCAAAGCGGCTAACATTCTCCTTTCCCTTCCTCCCCCACAACAAACACTCTGTGAGGTGAGTGGGGCTGAGAGACTTCAAGGAAGTGTGACTGGCCCAAGGTCACCCAGCAGCTGCATGTGGAGGAGCGGAGACGCGAACCCAGTTCCCCAGATTACAAGACTACCGCTCTCAACCACTAGACCACACTGGCTCTCTGTACCACATGGGGATGGGGTGTTATAATGCTTTTTTCTGATTAATTTTTTTAATTGGAAAAGCTCACACTGAACATTTGGGAGGGTTGCATTATATTTTGTTCCTTCTCTTTCAATTTTAATAATGCGGAGTATTGTGTGACTTGCAGCCAAAAGCTAATTGAATGCACCCGATAAGGGGGATTATATTGTAAAGGAAGAATTCTTCTACCAGGGAGAAGGCCAGAAAACAACAAAAGAGAACATCCCAAGATACACACACACCCCCTTTGTTAAATATATCACCATAAACCTCAGGCTGCTTTTATGCCTGTCCAAATACTTGCAACTTCACAAGACTCTTCCAGCTTGAAAGAAGTCCTAGCAATTTAAACAAACATCACGGATGAGAGAGAGAGGTGGGAAGAGGGCAGGGGAACAACTACCCCCATGTGTGCTTAGACGAGCCGGATTTTTAAAGGGATCACCAACATGAACCGCAGGTGGATTTCTGCAGCCGTGCCACTGCTTAGCAACCACGCATTAAAACCAGGGAAGGGAGGGCAAAACAGCCAGAAGAATCCCAGCCCAAGATGTTACTTGGCCTTCTGAGTTATACTGAAGGAAACACAATTCCACAGAGGCAGAGAATTGTATCCAACTAAGTTAGGGTCAGTAGTGTAGTGGCAAATTCAGATGTGCAGGGTGATTTTGTGGCGGTCACATCCATGCCTCTTCTAAGCTTCTTAGATTATCTTTGGAGCATACAGAAGAGGAACTCCTGGATGTTCTCCCCATGTGCCTTCTCCAGATTGGCCCTCAGAGCCAATCCTCAGCGGCTGATTCCCCTCCTTTCACTCTGATTGGCTCCGATCAGCACAAAGACTGAGAAGGTTTCTTCTCAGCAGCTAAAATGCTCCCATTTCATGCTGATTGGGCAGCTCTGGGACACTGGAGACAGGGATCCTCTTGGGACTCTATTGCAGAAATAGTAATGGGGCTTCAGACTCCTATGACACCCCCCCCAACACCTCTGGTTAGGATAGTTCCACTGAAATCAAAGTTAGGCATCTCCACTAATTCCAATAGGTCTACTCTGATTATTAGACTTATGCCAGGGTTCAGATCTCTGCTCAGTCAGGAAGTCAACAGAGTGGCCTTGGACCACTCACAGCCTCTCAGTCTAACCTACTTCACAGGGTTGTCGTGAGGATAAAATGGGGAGGAAGAGAACCACGCCTCCTTGAGTTCATTGCAGGAAAAGTCTGGTATAAATGTAATAGATCCATAAAATTATTATTATTACTGGCTGTAGCCAACAAAGTCCTACTCAAAAGTAGACCAATTGGCTTCCACAGCTGCTCACACACTATGCCCAGAGATGAAAAGAAGAAACAGTTCCAACTAAGGAAGACGGGCAACAAAAACTGGTGCAGAAATGGTGAAGATTAAGAAATCAAGAAGAGAGGTGTTTTAATACAGAATGGGGAAAATTTATTGATTATCTGAAGAATTATTGTAAACCACTTAAATCCCTAGCAGGACTGATATAAAAATGTGCTGTGAGAATAACTTAAACAGAACATAAAGGACGACTAGATATGAACGGTCTATGCAGTGGTTGGAAATAAGTAACCACAGAAAGGGGGGAAGGAGGGGTCGCCGATTGGATGTTTCAATTGGATCTGTAAATCCAGATTTGCAATTCTATTGTCAAGTGTGAAAATGAAAAATAAAATATTAAATATTAAATTAAATAAAATATTAAATAAAAAAAAGTTATCGTCACACCATATAACAAAATTATAGGGAGGAAACGGCAATTTAGATGGACAAAAAGTTGACATAACTCTCTCTATTGCTTGCATTGAAGTCCCCACCCTACTCTCAGCCTGGACATCTTGCTTAATTCCCTTGCCCTAGAATTGTTTGGCTGCTCTAATTACAAATTCCCATTAAGAGGCACATTTGAAAGCCAACAGGACGTTATTAGAATCAGGATTCCTAAGATGTTCTTCCAGCTGAACATCTGCCACGGCTAATTAAAAACAAGTTGACGAGAGAACCTCTTTAAAATGAAACATCGATATCTGTCAAAATGGCTGCTCGATGGTGCAACTAGCCTCAATAGGAGGAGATTCAGGTATCCCATCTGAAATAAGGGTAAGAGATGGTTTTAGGTTGATTTCAGTGTGCATGTGCCCCCCAAGTGTTGGGCTTATCTCAGGGGCTTGGGGGCTTGGGCGGGAAGACTTCACTGGGACCCAAATCTTTTGCAATGGTCCCATTCACTCATGACTTACCCCAAAGAAACCTGGGTGCTGTGATTCATTGTGAAGGTTAGGAGGGACAAACTACAGCCCTTGGGATTATTTTGGATGAAGTCATGTGCTTTAAATCTGCATTGGCTGTGCTTTAAATTGTGGGAATGTTCAGGGTGGCAGGAGAGGATATATTGTTTATTAATATCCTTACTCACTTGCGCTAGCAAGTTCTTTTACTTAGCAGAGTTTACATTCCCGTTTCTACATTCACAGCAGGTAGCTGGTTGCAGGCTTGTGTAAGCCTCTCACTATTATGCAATTCAGTCTGTGCCGGATTGAATTGTACATTCCTGGTAAGTTCCCTTGAATCCCTCTTAAAAGAATAAAGATGCCACAATCTTATTCAAAGTCAATAAAAGAAGTTTACTTACATCAGTTCACAGCTGGATCCCTGAAGGCAGACTTAGTTACAAATATGTACTTGTGGATCTACCCCATATGGGGGAATGATTCCAGTGCTTCTGCTAGCTGAGAGGCTAGCTGAGCAGTCCTAGCTAGAAGGTGGTAAAACAAAGAAGGAAGTTAAAAAGAGAGACTTGTCCTTTTGTTACCTGGACAGGTTAGGTCATGCCCACCTTCTATCACATGCAAAGGAAGGATGCTCCAGCCAGGAGGAACAGGAAGTTTCAACTGGCTGGACCAAACATCCCCTTGCATGTCCGCTCTCGGAAAACAAGTAATGTTGTATTTGACTGCTCCCAGTGAATTACATCCCACATAAATGTGTGGTGCGGATCTGCCGACATGTGCAGGTGTCAGAGTCGTGCCCATTGCCCTTCACCACTTTCTCCTCCTCTGGTCCGAAAACCCCTGGCAAGTAGCCCTTGGGAGGCTGTGAGTGTGGTGATCACACAGGGTCCCCGGACGTTTGACGGTCTATTGATCCCTGTGAAACCACTGATTGCTTTTCCGCTGCCACCAACCCGTTTCTCTTGGGTACACATGGAGTCCAGACAGTTGTTAATATTAACAAATAATCAAGTTTATTTTATAGGCATGAACAAGCTTATGGTTTTAGTTAATTTTTCGTTTCTTGGTTTCTTTGCTGACCTATACGTTCCTAACAAGTTCAAACTGATTATCCCAACTATCTATCTGACTCCACCTAACAGTTCCTCTCACTCTCTCACAACACAACTCAACCAACCTACAGACTTATCCTCCCTCTTCCTTCTCCAACTTCCAACTCTCAACTGACTTTCCAACAACTCCAACTCTAACTCCTCCCCTTGGGTTCCCACTGGCCAATAACATCACACTCATTTAACCCTTTCCTTATGACCCACCTAGGAGGCAAACGCCACAGTGAGGAACCTCTATGGCCCTCAAGTTGGAACCATTTCCCCAGCCTTTCCTGGCAGCTCATTTGTTGGCTTTATGCTCATCATTGCCATTCCCACCTCATCATAGCACAAATGTACCCAATTGCCCTCCCATAGAGTTGATGGAAATCACAGACGAAAGGTCACTGTTTATGTTTGCTTCTGGCGTCTGAAGTCCTAGGCACATCTTCGCTCAGTCTGCAGTTGGCTCTTGCATCCTTTCACTTAATTCAGTTTGATCCTTTATTGACAGGACACCCTGTAGAAGTGATACCAAAAATATAATTAAAGGGTGAGTTCTCTTAAGGCTGCTGTGAACTGCCTCCACCTCCGGAAGGGAAAGCTTCACACTGCGGGAGCACATAGCCTTGCTGTGAGCAGATTACATCATTGCCGCCCTCACCACCAGCATCACCTTGTGTATCAATCGGCAAAGAAGGGAGAGGGTCCCCCCCCCCATATGAAACCTTAAAGCAAACAAACTGATATAAAACATTCCAAAGATCATATCAAAAAATAAAATGCATAAGTGAACCATTCGTCCTCATCACACACTTTGGGAAAAATATGTGTATAAATGCCAGTCACACAGGATCAATGGCAACAGCAGACTTGTGATATGAACACAAATCATCTCTAAACTTTGGAGAGAGTCAGTGGCATGATATCTAAATAAAGATAATCCCGGGCTATCGAGATAAAGTTCAGGATAAAATTCCTCTCCCAAAAAATAAACTGAACAGAAGATGGTCTATGTTCTTCTGGCGGTATACAAATTTAATAAATAAGAATAATTAATGAAAGAGCAGTAATCATAGAATTTATATCTGGTAATTTCACCTCTGACTGCTCTGCAATGTTGTGTTAGTAGGCAAACTAAGGCCCAGGGGCCGGATCCAGTCCAATCACCTTCTAAATCCGGCCCATGGACGGTCTGGGAATCAGCGTGTTTTTACATGAGTAGAATGTGCCCTTTTATTTAAAATGCATCTCTGGGTTATTTGTGGGGCCTGCCTGGTGTTTTTACATGAGTAGAATGTGCCCTTTTATTTAAAATGTATCTCTGGGTTATTTGTGGGGCCTGCCTGGTGTTTTTACATGAGTAGAATGTGTGCTTTTATGTAAAATGCATCTCTGGATTATTTGTGGGGCATAGGAATTCGTTTATCCCCCCCCCCCAATATAGTCTGCCCCCCCCCACAAGGTCTGAGGGACAGTGGACCAGCCCCCTGCTGAAAAAGTTTGCTGACCCCTGTGTTAGCTTGTCTACAAGCACAACCTTCCAAACCCTATCATACTGTATTGCAGGGGGTTTTTTATGTATGTTTTTATGGTATTGTGAAATTGCTTCGAGGTGCTTCCTAGGAAGCAATTCATAAATTAAATAAATAAGTAGATAATTCATTTTAAGAAAGAAAACAGGCCCAAAGGGGGGGGGGTGCTTTAAAACCACTGTCAGAAAAAAATGTTTCCTTTGGGAGGGAGTGCGGGATATAAACTGAATAAATGGAATGAATTCTAACTAATATGCTGGGGTTTTTTTATTATAAAATAAAATAAAATAAAAATCTGGAACCAACATGCAGTCCTTCCATGTTTTAATACATGTCACAAAGTTGAAAGTTTGGAGCAGGCTTTCCAGCAGCTGTAAATTGAATTAATGTTATTAAAGTCAATGGGCACAGACAAAACCTCCGCAAACAGAGCCTTCCTGTTCCCTTCTACAGAGGGTGTGTGCCAACCAGGAGCAATTACAGTGACAGCCCAAGGAGGGAAATTACAGTGGAGAAAGGAGGGAGATCGTGGAGAAGGGGTTTTCTCTGTTCACAAGCAGAGAATGTAGGAAGCTGCCTTAGACTGAGTCAGACCATTGGTCCACCCAGTTCAGTACTGCCTGCTCTGGCTGGCAGCAGCTATCCAAGTAGCGTTAATTTTTGTGTTTTAACAATCATTCACTCAGTAATGGTGTTAGGACCACAGGAAGGTGTCTTATGCTGAGTCAGATTATTGGTCCACCGACCTCAGTATTGTCTACACTGACTGACAGCAGCTTCCCAGGATTCCAAGACAGGAGTCTCTTCCATTCCAAAGATGCCAAGGACTGGACACAGTCTGGAACATTGTGCCCTCCAGAAGTCATCTCCCATCACCCCTGACTGTTCTTGTCCAGGCTGGCTAAGACTGATGGGAGCTGTATTGCAGCATCATTTCAAGGGCAGCATATTGGCTACCCTGTGACCTGCACTGGCTGGCAGATCTTTCCCATCCTCATTTATGTGGGATGTAAACACAGGAGCAGTCAATGACAACATTGCTAGAGTGTACATGTTAGGACATGGGGAGGGATGTCTGTCTAGCAAGCAGGTAAACTTCCTGGGGACTGACTTCCTCCGCATGTGACCAGAGGTGGGTGTGGCCTCACCTGTGCAGGTAAATGATAAAAGCACAGGGCAGGCAGCCATCTCTCTCTCTCTCTGCCATCTTCCTTTGATGAGGAAACATCAAAGCATGCCCTCTTGGCTCCCAGCCAAGAGAGGAGATAAGGACTATCTTGCTACAAGATAGATTCTGAATGTATGTAACCTTTTTAAAGCTGTCTGCCTTCTGGGATCATATTGTGAACAGAACATGAGTAAACTCTTTTATACTTTTATAAAGACTGTGTCGTGTCTTGTATTTTAAGAGGGAACAAAGGGGAAATTACCAGAGTAATTATTATAGAAGTTCTAGCGAACCTGTGCAAGCGTTACCGTTGCGAACTTAAAGGGGAATGTCTATAAACTCTGCTGATATTTTGGGAACTTGGATTAGGATATAATCTCACAATACATCCTCTCCTGCACCCCAGAACATTGCCACAATTTAGACATACTGAGAACTGGAACCTTTGCATGCAAAGGAAAATCCACTACTGAGCCACTGTTAGAGATGTAGTTACCTGTTGCGGGAAGAGACAAAGAAGGGGTAATTTGAGTTTGGTGCTGAGATTCAGGTTGCCAACTGATTGGGCAAAAACAACCTGCATTGTGCCTTTGCTTTTAAAAGCTGCTTGATCTGCCGCTCTTATATGCTGCTTTTCTATTCAGGATCTCCAAGACAGCTAATAATATTTAAGATCAGGATTTTTAAAAACGCAAGAAGACAATTCAAAGCTACAAATGCCTGGTTCAAAATCCTTGCATCAGCTGCTTGAGTGGGGGTTGATGCCAGAATTTGCTCCCGCAGCTTTCAAAATTGGCTATATTTTTGACACCTGCATATCGGCATAGACTCAGGAAGCAAGGGAGGCTAATCCATTAGGGCAACTGGGACACTGGCCCACCAACCTCAGTCCCTCCACTTGAAAGAGAAGGATGGGGACAAAACTGGAATCAATGAACAGTGGCTGCCATTGGCTCTGCCTCTGCCTCCAGTTGGCCTCTCCATCTTCTGCCCCTCCAGCCCCAGTGGGTAAAGGTAAAGGTAAAGGGACCCCTGACCATTAGGTCCAGTCGTGACCAACTCTGGGGTTGCGGAGCTCATCTCGCTTTATTGGCCAAGGGAGCCAGCGTACAGCTTCCAGGTCATGTGGCCAGCATGACTAAGCCGCTTCTGGCGAACCAGAGCAGCACACGGAAACGCCATTTAACTTCCCGCTAGAGCGGTACCTATTTATCTACTTGCACTTTGTGCTTTTGAACTGCTAGGTTGGCAGGAGCTGGGACTGAACAACGGGAGCTCACCCCATCGCAGGGATTCGAACTGCCGACCTTCTGATCGGCAAGTCCTAGGCTCTGTGGTTTAACCCACAGCGCTACCTGCGTCCCTTCTCCCCAGTGGGTACCACTGCCCATATCTTTGCAGCACTGCAAAGGAAGGATGTACCACCTGGTCTTTTTGAATGTGCAGGTTGTTTCTTAGGCCGCTGTAGCCTCTGGTGAGAGGCTCTCCAGGCCCGAGAAATTAATGTGCAATTCTTTTGTTGATAAAGCTCGTTTGTATTAGAACAGTGAGTCATGCTTTGTTGTATCCTTCTGATCTATTATCCGGACAGGAGCCACCTCTTCTCTTTTCAGTGGCTAAATGAGACATGCCGCTCTCTGTGGGTTCCTTGACTTCACCTCGCAATCTTTGGAGAGCAGGGATGTTTAAATGGCTCACACCAGTGTGACAAAAACGAGACAGCCTTCCGACCAGGTTGCCCTCTGGATTTAGTGATTCACAGGGAGCGTGCAAGAGTCTACCCAAGAGTTGTTGCAAGCCACTTTTAGAAGAAACCAAGGGAATGCTAGATCAGGAAGGGGGAAAGCTTTTTCTCAGTCCAGGGGCCACATTGCCAGTGGTGGGCGTCGAGGCCTCAAATTTCAGCTGCCCCCTGTGCAATGCCAGAATTCAGCACCACTTGCCTCTCACACTCCATTCTAAGTCATATTTATGGCATCCCCTGCCCTCCACACCCAGCACCACCCAATAAATCCACCTCTGACATTACCTTGTGGAAAACATTCTTGGGGGGGGGATGCCAGGGGTGGGTGGAGACAGGGGCAAAAGTGGGCAGAGCCATGGAGGTAACTCTTACCTCTGCGCAGTATAATTTGGCGGTTCCTACACACACACATAACACCAGTCTTGAAAGACCTACATTGGCTCCCAGTACGTTTCCGAGCACAAGTCAAAGTGTTGGTGTTGACCTTTAAAGCCCTAAACGGCCTTGGCCCAGTATACCTGAAGGAGCGTCTCCACCCCATTGTTCAGCCCAGACACTGAGGTCCAACTCCAAGGGCCTTCTGGCAGTTCCCTCACTGCGAGAGGCCAAGTTACAGGGAACCAGGCAGAGGGCCTTCTCAAGAGTGGCGCCCGCCCTGTGGAACACCCTCCCATCAGATGTCAAAGAACTAAACAACTACCTGACATTCAGAAGACATCTGAAGGCAGCCCTGTTCAGGGAAGTTTTAAATGTGTGACATTTTAATGTATTTTTAATCTTTGTTGGAAGCCGCCCAGAGTGGCTGGGGAGACTCAGCCAGATGGGCGGGGTACAAATTATTATTATTATTATTATTATTATTATTATTATTATTATTATTATCTATCCAGGCAAGGAAGAAGCGTTATAACATTTCAAGGACGCATTCTACCCAGGAACAGTGTGAAGAAGGACTGGGAATGGTGTGGCATGAGGAAGGCCTTGTGGTGAAATATTTCATAGGGGAACAGTTGGGTCCAGCTTGTGAGGGTGATTGGGAGGGTGACATTGTGTGCGTGTCAAACGTGGGCATTGCGCCGCCCTAAGCCAAGCAGAAGCTTCCTGGGATTTGGGAAGGAGGTGCCAGGCCTCTGACAGGATGCTGAAGCCCTCCTGCCTCCTTCCCAAAGCTGGGCGGGCTTTGGTAAGGGGGGCTCTTGGACACTGTCGGAGCATCGTGCCTCCCTCCCTAAGCTGGGTAGAAGCTTCCTGGGCTTTGGGAAGGAGGCACCAGGATTTAATACTTTAATACTCTAATTTACTGTGAACATTTAGAGGACTAGCCTAGCCCCCCTGGTCCACTGACCACATGCCACTGGTCCAAGGATGGGTGAGAGAGAAACTCTCCAGAGTCGCATTTGGCCTCCATGCCTGGGATTCCCCACCCTTGAGATTGACAGTGATGGATCACCCAAGCATAGACGTTGCGCAACTCTACTGTATGCACATGGGAAAGTCAGATCTTAGGACATACAACCTTCCTTTACCACACCCCCTCACCACTTCCAGCATCAGGTCTGTTCCAGAACCTTAAGGCCAAACTAGGACATTTCAAGGAGATACAGCACCTGTTTTTTTTAAAGGAGGGTTCCTATGTGAAAGTCAGCAATGTAGCAGGCAGGTCCTGATGTCACCATGTACAAACCTTCCCCTCCCGCTGCTGCTGTTCAAGGAAGTTTTTAATGGTTAATGTTTTACTGTGTTTTCAATATTTTGTTGGGAGGCATCCAGAGTGGCTGAGGCAACCCATTCAGATGGGCAGCATGTTGTTGTTGTTGTTGTTGTTGTTGTTGTTGTTGTTGTATCATCATCATCGCCACCAAAGGGAATAATTCCACCCCCAAAAAAACTAAACAAAAAACTTGTTTAATGAGCCGCTGCTGGCCACAACACTGATGATTCCAAAAGTACACTGTTTAAGGATTTACCACCTTTCAAGGTTATGATTCAAAGCGGGCTGAGGATGAGGCGCTTAATCTGGCAACATCCCAGTGGGTTGCCCCCCCCCCCAAAAAAAAAAAATGAAAAGGGGAACGGGTCCTTAATTCTCCCTGCTCTTCGGCTCCAGCATATTTCACTGCTGAAATATGAGCAACTCCACTCGGCTGAGATGGAACGAGAAATTTCCTCCCAAGAGTTAGGGAAGATGCCCATAACTCACAGGGAGCACAGTAAGTTAAAAGTTTTCCTTTCCTTTTGAAAAATGACCTCTCTGCTTTGATCACGTGTTCAGTTTATTGCCATACATGGACTCTTCTCCTCCCAACGTATTTGATAGGACTAGTTCACAGATCAGGGTAGAATGCCAGGTTGCAGATTCAGCTCCTTGTGTCCCCATTATGTGCCTTAGATCTTGGGCAGCTGCTGCCAGTCTGTGCAGAGGCAACTGGGTTAGGTGAACAAATAATCTGGCTTGGTATAAGCCTAGACCCCCATTCCTTTGTAAAACGATAGCAAAGACCACAAAGGAGACAGTGTGAAACGTGAGAAGCTACCTTACACTTGTCTAGCTCAATACTGCCTACACTGACTGGCAGCTACTCTCCAGGACAGAAGTGCCTCAGCTGGGGATGGAGAGCCACAGCCTTAGCTTCCTGGTGGGTGCCTTCCTGCCACTTACAAGGAAGATGAGAAGGAGGGGAGGAGCGGCCTAGACGCCAGCCTGCTGTGGGTGCATTGCCAGTAGTGCTCGATTGGCACCTTGCCCTCCCTGCTGCCTCACTCCCTTGTGGGGATCCCTTCAACAACAACAAAACATGCAAATTGAAGACCCTTTTTGATTTGCTAGATCTGACTTCTGCTTCCTTCCTTCTAGAAACAGTAGCTGAGGGGGCTATCAAGGAAGGAAAGAAGGAAGGAAGTTAGATCAGGGGGCAGTTGCTCTTAGTAGTGGAAGGCTGTGAAGTCTCCTTCATTGGAGCTTTGGATGGTCATCTGTCAGTTGTGGTTCCCTGCATTGCAGGGGAGTTGAACTAGGTAGCCTTTTGGGGTGGGAAGTCCAATTCCACGATTCCATGGCGGGGATGAGAAGCACCAACACTTCCACCCATCCAAAGAGACTGCCTGGAATGGGTGGTCCTTAGGACCCCGAGGACAGACCGGGAAGACTCTGTGTGTTTGTGTGTGTGTGTGTGTGTGTGTGTGTGTGTTTATCTGTCTGTAATTCGAAGGTGGGCAGCGCCAGCCAGCACTGCGCTGCCTGGGGAAACTAATGATAAGCGCCTTAACCCTTTGCGCGACAGGCAGCTGCAGCAAAAAAGAAGATCCCTCCTCCTTCTCCTCCTCCTCCTCCTCTTCTACCCTCCCCTTACACCGGCTAGGAAGACCATGTGCTGCCGTCGCTACTGCTGCTCCCTCCTCCAGCGACTGGCGGAGAGACTGCCGAGCGTCTTCCCCGCGACAGGTGCTGCTGCCGGCTCTCTCCCGCCGCGGCTGATGCTGGGATGCAGAGCGTTGGGTCTGGGAGGCTGATTCTGCCCTCCATCCTTCCTGAGCGCTGCGAGGGGACCCG
The DNA here is from genome assembly GCF_965153285.1 of Podarcis tiliguerta. Lineage (NCBI taxonomy): Eukaryota > Metazoa > Chordata > Lepidosauria > Squamata > Lacertidae > Podarcis > Podarcis tiliguerta. Next base: position 40,360,738 of record NC_139547.1, on the reverse strand, counting down.
GGAGGCGCACGTCCAATGGAGCAAGATTACATCCACATGCACAATGGCTCTCTGCACGGCTGTGGCTTAGGATACATACCTGTCGTCTACTACAGCTTGCTTCTTTGCCTGGGGCTACCAGGTAAGGCATCACTTGATGGGGGAGAAGAGAAGAGGTCGGGGGCGGGGAGCGAGGAGGCTGGTCCAAGCCCCAAGACGCTCCCTGGACCACTCTAGAGAAGGAGCGATTCGATGGCAGCCCATCAAAACTTGGCGCCTGGCTTTAAGTTCCTCCGTGACCAATGGCTTTCCCCTACCCAACTCCACAACTATTGTGACTCTATAAGGATGTGTGGGACAGGGGGCCGGGAGGTGGTCTGCAAAAAAGGGTTTTTTGGGGGGGGTCACAGTCCCTGTGCAGAGGACACAGTGGCTGGTTTCCATGAAGAAGGACCCTGCTGGGGCTCAAGTATAGCCGCCGGGGCTGAGACTTGGGGAGACCCCTCAATAAATCCCCACTGGGGAGCCAACAACAGACAGACAACGTAGGGTGGAGTGGGAGAGAAAGAAGAGAGTCAAGGGCAGGTGAGGTGTGTTAACTCTGCAAAGTTGGGGTTTAGCAAGTCTTATTGGTAAGTATCCTGTCTCCCATCAAAAGCCAATCTGGTCCAGCCTCCTGCTTTGAACAGTGGCCAAGCAGATGCGTCTGGGAATCAGGGCATCAAAGAAGCAGCCCTTTCTTGCTGTTAATCCCCCAGCAACTGGTGTTCAGTGATAGACTTCCCCTGAATCTGGAGGTTTTGTTTAGCCACCGTCGTGACTTTATAGCCATTGATAGGCTCGTTACCTCGGTGAATTTGTCTAGTCCTTCTTTTGTTAAGAAGTCCCCATCCAACGCCTTCCAAACCATGTCCCGACAAGACTAAAGTGGCTTGCAGCACACTTTTATACAGAGTGATTCGCATAAATCAATGGGGGCAGATCTCGCCCACAATTACAGCCTGTGCATGCTTACAGGTTTCCTGGCATGCTGTTTTTGCCTCCCAACAAATGAGCTGTCCGTGGTGCTGACACAGCAATGACTGCTTTGAGAGAACACTTTTCTGGCTCACGGTTCAAATGCATCAACTCCGTCTGCCAGAGAAGTGGCTTGACAGTTGTTGGGGTTTTTTTTAAAAAAAAATAATGCTTGGCAGATGCAAGGGAAATATGGGGTAAGGGGGAGAGAACGATAATATTGCTCATAATACCTGTGAAAATTAGAAATGCAGACCTCCAAGACAAACCTTTGCAGGTGAGCCTCATTACTTGTGAACCATTAAGCTAATTCTTTAGAGGGCAAAGTCTTCTCTGAGCACAACCGCAGGGGCTTTGAAGCCTTAGAATCCCAGGGTTAAGGTCTTGTGTGTGTGAAATTGTAGTGAAATGGCTTATTATACTGCAAACTGCCCTGTGATCCTTGAATTAAGGGCAGTATATAAATTTAATAAATAAAATAAATAATAAACAGCAAGAAGGAATATATATATATATATCCAGGGTGCTTTTAAGTTTTGGCAGAAGAACTTTCTCTCTACTGAATAACCACACCCAGCTTCCTCCCTGGCCAATTGCACTTAGAGGTTTTCATTTCTTAAGTAAACCAAGTGGATTAATGCTCTAGAAAGAATTAGCCATGTTAGAACAGAGGTGTTCAGTGTGAAAAATGAGCCGCTATGGAGAACTGGCAAAACATTTCTCCCACATCACTCAGCAAGCTCCTTTGCTATATTTTTTTATCCTGCTCTTCACCCAGGGAGCACGGGATGGCATTGATAACCTTCCCCCTTTTCATTCTCACAACAACCCTGTGAGGTAGGTTAAAAGTGAATAGTGGCCGGCCCAAGGTCACTCAGTGTGTTTTGTTGCAGAGGGGAGATTAGAGCCCAAGGCTGCAATCCTATCTACACACTTTCCTGGGAGGTAAGTCCTATTCAACTCAATGGGCTTTACTTTTCAGTCAGATATGGATAGAATTCCACTTGCAAGCCTCTGCAAGGCAAGTCCAGCCCTTTAGCCACTACTCTGTGCTGCCTCTCCACTCAGATTGTGGACAAAATAGGATTAGAGCTTCAGAAAAATCACATCATCCATTTGCCACCCCTGTGGATTTTATAACCAGATCATTTTAATAAGATCTGGTGGTCTGCTTAAAAACAAACAATGCTGGTAAAAAGTGCAATTCAACAACCACAGAAGCTAAAATTCAGACAGTTAACCTGCATAAACCAGCTTCAGAGTTATAACTTGACCAGTAAACTTTCAGACATTTCATAGGGGTTGCAAAATGCAGAATGTCTTCCTTTTGAAAGAAAAAAATAGTGATTCCTTAAAATCACTGCATACCTGCCGTGAAAGAGCTTCCTATATGGGAGATCCCCTTTTTTTTTTCTATGGACATCATACTTTCCCTCCCAACCCTGTCCTCCAGTTCAATTAAGTAACAGTAACAGCACAATCCTATGCATGATAGCTCAGTCGGTTGAGCATGGATCTCATAATCTAAGGTTTGTGGGTTCGAGCCCCATACTGGGCAAAGGAGTCCTGCATTTCAGGAAGTTGGACCAGATGATCCGACTATGATTCTATGTGCAGTCCAATTGAGTTCAATGAGGCTTACTCTCAGGTAAGCAGATATAGGATTGCAGCCTAAATGGGTTGTTCTGGATTTTGCTTTTGCTTTTCATTAAGACTTCTTAACCACTCTTCGCCATAAAATCCCAGAGCGGCTTACAACAATGAAGCAATACGCAGTTATAAAAACAGATAAAACCATTATGATGACGGAGGAGGCAAAAGTTTTCCAAATGGAACAGGGTGGTAATGAATTTGACAAGAGAAACGGGATCCCACAAATCAAAACTCATTGACTGTCAGAGGCTAAGCTAAGGAGGTGTGTGTTGGGAAAGCTGTGCAAAGCTGTCTCAACACATCTCCATGAGGAAGGAGTCCCACAGTATAGGAGCTGCCACAGAAAAATGTCCTCTCCCAGACCACCCTTCCGTACAATACTGAGGGTGGCAGAACTACCAAAAGAGACCCCCTCTTAACACCTGAGAAGATCAGAAGGGATGAAAATGGCCTTTCAGATATTTGGGACCCAACCTTTTGAAAGCTTTGTGGGATTGTAACAGGATTATGAGGTTCCTACTTTAGAGTATGCACATCAGACAACAGCTGGATCCTTTTGAGTTGGGTCTGTCAAGTGGGGAATGGGGAAGAAGTTTGTTTGTTTGTTTGTTTGTTTGTTTGTTTGTTACTGGATTGACATACTGCCTTCCGGCCAAAGCACCCAAAGCGGTTTGCAGCTTGAACATGAGAGCAAATACCTGATATAAAACAAAGACTGACAGAATCCTCTCGTGCCAAGGGGGAGATGATGGGATGTATGCTTCCTGGCCCTGTGTTCCTTTCTTCTGCCTTCCCTCAGGGTATGCAGCCCCCCAGGGGAGGTAGGATAGGAAAGAGCTTATTTAAAGGCTAACCTCCCAAACTCACACTTTCTGAAACAGTGAAAGAACCTAAAGGCAGCCATCCTTAGAAACCCGTTCTTCTCTTAATTTTTGCAGCGCAGTTCTCCTGCCAAGTAATGTGTACAAAAATGCATCCACTGAGATAAAGTACCCAACTTTCAACAGCGTCATGAAAATAATATGCAAAAATGTGTGTATTCGACAAAAATCCATATTGAAATGCTGATAAATTTTCATAAGGACTTTCTCCCACCCCCAAGGGGATTCAGAGAATGATGTGGAACTCAGCTAATATTTGTGATGTCTAAACCACAGAGCCTAGGACTTGCCGATCAGAAGGTCAGCAGTTTGAATCCCCGCAAAAGGGTGAGCTCCCGTTGCTCGGTCCCTGCTCCTGCCAACCTAGCAGTTCGAAAGCACATCAAAGTCCCACTCTGGCAGGAAGGTAAACGGCGTTTCCGTGCACTGCTCTGGTTCACCAGAAGCGGCTTAGTCCTGCTGGCCACATGACCCAGAAGCTGTACACTGGCTCCCTCGGCCAATAAAGTGAGATAAGCGCCGCAACCCCAGAGTTGTCCATGACTGAACCTAACAATCTGGGGTCCCTTTACCTTTACCTTTAAGTTGTTTTAAACTATTTTTAATGTTGTGTTTCGATGTTGTAACCCACCCTGGGACCTTAGAGGAGGAGCTGGGGATTGAACCTAAGACCTTCTTCATGCCAAGCAGATGCTCCACCACTGGGCTACACCCTTCCCTGGTGACCACAGAATACTGACTATTTGGGGTGCAGGTGAAAAAAAATGGGCAGGAAAGGGAGTATTGTGGGAGGGAGCATGGCTGCCTGGCTCGGGCAATGGCCAGGAGCACTCCAAGCTGCAACATTTTGTTGCAGGTTCCACTAGTCAGGTTGGGTCAGGACCTGATCCAAGGTGGGTCACAAGAGGAGCATGACCACCACGCAAATATATGGTAAGAGATTAAGAAATTGGTCCCCAAAGGTTAAACTGGTCTAGAGATACCCAGTGGGAGGGAGGTGACCTTGAGGGACCTTTGCAAAGGAACCAACAGGAGGGGCATTGTTAACTGAGGGGGGGGTTGGGGGGGGGTTCCCAGCAATGGACCACATCAGCCAGTAGACAAACACCAGAGCACAGGCACACTAACAGCTGCTTCCGCTGCAACTGAAGCAGACTAGACAGCCAGCCTTAGCAGCTAGACCAAGTCCTGAAGATTTTGAGGAGGCTTAATTAACAACTCCCTCTCAGAAATGATATACACTCTCTAAAGTGCCTCCCCCTCCCTCCACAGACACACTTACAGGACCATTAAATCCAGAGTTTACAATTAGCTAGCTGCGCTGCTAGTGGGTTTTCAAGATCATCAAGGTGACCTCTTGTTCTCTGCCTGTTTTGTGGATCTGGAGAGGATTTCATTATGTCAAGCGCAGCCAAACCTTCCAGAGTAGCTAAATGATGTGTTTTTAAAACACCATTCATTATAGAAAGAAAATCTGCTGCATATTGATCTGGCTGGGCAAGCAAGGCTTGGAAGCACCGTGTCGTTTGCATCATCTTTATTTGTCAATGATTAATAGATAAAGATATATAGGAGATGCTCGCCCTTGCCTAATAGCATATCATTGAAATGCAAGGGTGACGGCTCTGCTTACTGACTTACAAATCCTTCGCTCAATGTGGAAGCGCTGCTGTTGCAAACAATACTTTATTGGCTCTTAAGCTGCAATTGCTCATTTTGGAAGCCGGCATTGCAAATTCTGCATTGCTGAGTAGTTAATCATGCCGTTGTTACTCTGCATATATACACTGAAATATTAAGTATGCCCCTTCTCCATCTCTCTCCCTCCTTCCCTGCCTTCCTCTCTCTCTCTCCACCTCCCTCCTTTCCCATCTGGAATTGTATGCCAAGAATTCAGATGAAATGTTCCTAGAGGGGGAGAGGGAAGCAGAATGGATATGTCCACCTAGCAGATTCGCTCTGGCTATAATCGAGCATCTTTTTTCCTCAGTATCTGAGGATGGGGGCAGGGAAGGGGAACCTCCTACAAAAGGGGAGGGTTAGGTCTGCCTCTTGGGTCTCCTCTCACACAGGAGCCAGGGTAGCTGTTGACAGAATTGATCGAGTCCACCTTAAGAAGCTGAGTGCAGGAAGTTAATAGAAAGCAATCAGACACACCATCTGTATCTTCCTGAAAAGAGCTGGGTGACAAGGAACATAGGAAACTGCCTTATACTGAGGCTGGCCATTGTGTCCATCTAGCATGGCAGTGGTGGCTGGTGCCCACTGGGGCTGGCAGGGCGAAAGGCAGGGAGCGCAAACAGGAGGGGGAGCCAGAGCCAATGATAGATTGGGCCAGCAAATTCTAGTGTTACCCCCATCCTCCTCTCTGCTGAATTCTGCAGCAGCAGAACTAAGGACTAAGGAGGAGGAAGTTGACAGCCACAACCACCCGCTGGAATGGTTGCAGGTGAGAAGGCAGACAAGTAAGAGCTGGCTGGGGTTTGTGGGGCAGTTCCCTGTTTTCCCCAATGGACCAGTCTGCACTGCAGCTCTACACTGATCAGCAGGGTTTCAGGCAAAAGACATTCCCAGCCCTAGCTGGAGATGCCAGGGATTAAACCTCCGACCTTCAGCATGCAAGGCAGACACCCTGGCACTGAGCTACAGGCCTCCCACTCTAGTAAGGCTTGGGGGAAATGGCTGAAGAATTCCCCCTTGGTTTCTTACCACTGCAAATATCGGATAGGTAGTTCTTCCGAAGGAGCAGCAGCTTTATTGTGGCTTAAGCTCTCATGGGCTAGAGTCAGAAGGGGTGTGCAAATATCTCTCTGTGTGATACACATGTACACACAAACACACATGCTCCCTCTCCTTGGACAACATTGGTGGCCTGTATTTCTGCAGAGGCTGAATTCATTCCATTAGGAGCGAAGGCACGGCTAACGAAGTGATCAAAAGAGACCACAATGATCCCACGCACGACAACGCCTTCGCCGCATGCACTTCCGCAGCCTCAATTCGGGAATGTCATCTGAGGACAGGGTTTCCATTGCTAGCCTCCACGGCTGTACATGTACAGTATGCTGAGCATGGAAGAAATGTGAGGATTTCATTTCAGGCTTGCAATAAGACAAGGACGGCTTGAGCCGCTGAGTTATTGGCAGGGAGGGTTTGTGCAGATGTGCTGGGGAACAGGACATTTATCTAAGGCAGGGGTGGGCAGATGGTAGATCTGGTCCGGCTAGTAAATTGCTGGGTGATCTGCATCGGCGAAAGGTTTCTGGCTTCCAGTCACACACAGCAATAACCAAAGCCACTCTCCACCACCCCTAAATTAGGCAGCTGGAAATCTCGGACATAGATTTCAATGTGCATTTGGAGGTTGTCTCACTGTATGAAAGGGGCAGTAGCTCAGTGGTAGAACATCTCACATGCATCCCTAACTCAATCCCTAGCATCTCCAAGTAAGACAAATACAGTGGTACCTCAGGTTAAGTACTTCATTCGTTTGGGAGGTCCGTACTTAACCTGAAACTGTTCTTAACCTGAAGCACCGCTTTAGCTAATGGGGCCTCCTGCTGCCGCTGCGCTACCGGAGAACGATTTCTGTTCTTATCCTGAAGCAAAGTTCTTAACCTGAAGCACTATTTCTGGGTTAGTGGAGTCTGTAACCTGAAGCCTATGTAACCTGAAGCGTATGTAACCCGAGGTACCACTGTATAGAGAGATTAGACAAATATATAGAGGACAATGGCTATGATGACTAGGTTCATCGGAGGCAGTAATGCTTCTGAATGCCAGTTGCTAAAAACCGCAAGAAAGAAGAGAGTTCTAGTGCTCAGGTCTTGCTTGTGGTTGTCTCCTGTGAGAACAGGATGCTGGACTGAATGGCCATTAGCCAGATCCACCAGGGCTCTTCCTATGTTTTAAACAAACTACATCTCCCAGAATTCCTTGGAGGAATCCATGACTGTTTAAAGTGGTGCCATCATCCTTTTAATGTATGGTGTGAATGTGGTGGCATATAGGCACTTGGATAATGAGTTCACCGCCAGTATATAGGAGATGAAAGAGAGAGAATGATCATGTTTCTCTCTGTCTGCTTTCTCTATGTGGCAGCCAGAATGGAGATCAGTGATGGGGAAAGCTTTGCCCGATGAATTTCTGCCTGTCAGTGAAGAGCAGACGCCTTAGGTTGCAGGACTGACAGATATTGAAAAGCAATTTATTATTCCTTCACATCAACCAGGGCTTGTGAAAATTGTGCCAAATGATAATGCTCTGAGGCTCAGAAAGAGGGACAAATGACGGCTTATGTGGTTAAAGTGAGATAGTGTCTATTTTTGTTGCAAGGGTAAAAGATCCATAAAAATGGCTCGGAGGGAGGTTAAAAAAGTAGCAGGTGGCAGGAAGGAGTATGCATTAAAGACACTTAGCCCTGGTCAATACCATGAGTCTGGCAAGAGTGTCTGCGAAGCTGCCACTGTTTTAAAATACAATTTCCAGGGGGTGGAAGAGCTGTGGTGGCAGATGCTGTTTAATTTCAGGCAGCAGGGAAACAGCAGCACGTTGAGCACAACTTGGAAGTAGCCTGTGGTCTCGAGCTTTGAGTTTCTGCAAGGAAGCGCCCGCTGATTGTTTCGCTAAGCCAAGGTCAGAGCAGTGATCGCCAGCTGCTGAAATGAGCGCGGTACATGATGTTGGAAGTACAGCCATTTTGCACAGTAGCAACAACCTCAGAGAAGTCTTATGTCCAACAGGCATGCCTCGATTCCTCGCGCTGCATGGTATCAGCACATGGATGGACAAAATGTGCTCGTGGGAAGTAATCCCCATGAGGATCGTTCAAATGAGATGGGTTTGTTGAACCTGGAGAAGAGAAGGCTTAAGGGGAGACACACCAGGTGCCTTCAAATATCTGAAAGGCTGTCACATGGAGGAAGCAGACTTCTTCTCTGTGCACCTCTGTGTTGCTCAGAGTGCAGGATTAGAGCCAATAGGTGGGGGCTGCAAGGAGAAGATTTTGGCTAAACATTAGTAGGAGGTTCCTAACTGTTCATCAGTGGTATGGATTGCCTAAGGAGGTGGTGGGCTCTTCTTTGCTGGAGGTATTTAAGGAGAGATGGGGCAGCTTCTGGGATGCTGTTGTTCCAACATCCCTGCAGGTAGTTGATCTCGATCCTTTGGCCTGCCAGACATCCTTTGTCTACAGTTTACATAATCTGGCCACGGGCCATGTTGGTTGCTGGAGGGCCACAGGTTTCGCATCCCTGGACTAGGTAAGAACATTAGAAGAGCCTAATGGGTCAGGCCAAAGGTCCAGCATTGTGTTCTCATAGTGTCTATGGAAAGCTCACAAGTAGGATATGAGTGCAGTAGCAAATATGGAGACACAGGGCTTGCTGTCTCTGCGAATTTCAGTGGTCTTCACTGGGTCATTTTAGAATTTTCCTACTTTAAGCATTTCCCTCCTTGGAATAAAATTGCATGTCTGCAAAAACTGAGGTTCCCTCAAATCAGTTCATCCCTGCTTCTTGTGCTTTCGTGACCTTAGCTTCCATGCCTGGGCATTGGAAGCAGAAGGAATGGTTAGCAGCATAGCTGAATTTTTATTTTATTTTTTGCCCTGTTGCAGGCCTATCTGATTAACAGAACCTACAAAGATTGCGCACACACACACACACAATGTTGTAAAAGGCATTGTTTGGTGCAAGGTTTTGCTGCAAACAGTGATGGATTGTGGTCCAACTTGGGAAAGGAAAGATAACCTCGGGACTTGGATCAGGGATGGAGGACAGGTTGGATGAGTCAGTTCTTTGGCAGCCAACTTTTTCCTTCCCTTGCCTCGGGCACTGTTATATACCCGCATGGCAAGCACATCAATTAACAACAAAAGCGCTGGGCAATTCTCTCCCCCCCCCCTTTGTACGAGATGCTCAAGCTGCAACAGAGAACGAAGCCAGGACTCCACTAGATCAGTGCTTCTCAAACTATCTGAGGGCAAAAAAAATATTACCAGTGTGCCAGGGGCTGGTGCCACATTTGGTCCCTGAATTGTCCCACCCAAACTGGGCTGTGGTGGAGTCACTGCAGACTAGCACCCAATGGCCTGTGGACCAGCACTGGTCTGCAGGCCAGCACCTTGAGTATCACAGCTCTAGATGGCCTGCTTATTGAGCACTCATCCTGATTTGCTTGCACAAAGCTTCCAGGGAGGTGAGGGCAGAGGAGAAATTCAGTTCAGTTCACCTTTAAAGGTGAACCTTCCTAACTTGCTCTTGCAATATGGAAACTCGAAACACCCCAGTCCTCCAGAATTCACACTTCTTGGGATTTTGCAATGCAAATCTCTCACTGAGCTGTCAAAAATTGCATGTGCTTGGGTTAAGTATGCATATATATGCTTATATTCGCTTTAAAAATGCAATATATTAGGGAAGATTGCTTTGCAGAAGTATGTATCAATTAGGCAAAATGACATACAAAAATTGTGTATGTGAGGAGAAATATTTGCTTTAAATGCTGATGAACTTTCATGGGGGGCTTGCTTTTTTAAAGAAAAAGTGCAAACTGATGTGGAAGAGCTGGATTTAATATTGGAAAAATGTTGTAGTAGTAATTTTAATTGTTTAGCTATAAGGCATAACAACAATAACAACTGTACAGAATTGAACCACAAATCTGGCTCTTAATTTCCTGACTGCCAACATAAACAGAGAAACACACAAAGTAACATGGTTTTACTTGTCTTACAGCAAACGAAACAAAAACAAAACAAAAAAACCCACATGAACTCACTTTGTGTAACACAATTCTTATTGTGGCTACACTCAGATAGATTTTTTTTTCTTCATGGCGAGCTTTAGAAAAAGAACACCGGGTAATATACTCCTCTATTGCTGTTTTGCAGAACGCAGAGTAATTTCTTATAGCAGCCATCAAGGAAGGCAGAGGGCATAACACTAGGGCTTTGTTCTGTGAAAGCAATTCTACATGAAGCCCTAGCAATTAGCTTCAAATAGTTAGCTGCCCTGATGGTCTGTCTAAATACATGGATTCATTGGGAAAATGAGAAACCAAAACTGACACATTGCTGCATCCAACTACTGTTGAACAGCTATTACCAGTGGGAGCCAGTGTGGTGTAGTGGTTAAGAGCGGTGGACTCGTAATCTTGGGAACCGGGTTTGCGTCTCCGCTCCTCCACATGCAGCTGCTGGGTGACCTTGGGCCAGTCACACTTCTTTGAAGTCTCTCAGCCCCACTCACCTCACAGAGTGTTTGTTGTGGGGGAGGAAGGGAAAGAAGAATGTTAGCCGCTTTGAGACTCCTGAAGGGGAGTGAAAGGCGGGATATCAAATCCAAACTTTTCTTCTTCTTCTTACCACCAGAAAGCTCTTCCTAACATTTAGTTGGAATCTCCTTTCTTGTCCTTTGGAGTGATCGGTTCAGGTCCTACCCTCCAGAGCAACAGAAAACAAACTTGCTCTATCTTCCATCTTCTTTTAGATAGTTGAAGATAGCTATCATATCTCCTCCCAGTTCTCCTCTTTTCCAGGCTAAACATACCCAGCTCCTTCAACCATTCCTCATAAGGCTTGGTTTCCAGACCCTTGATCATCTCGTTCTCCTTCCTCTGCAGACGTTCCAGCTTGTCAACATCCTCCTTAAACTGTGATGCCCTCTGTAGACTATATCCTTTATTGAAAATACATTCTGATTTTTTTGTGGGGCATATATACATCTTTCATCCCACACTTCTCAATGCATTTCCCTATCTGCAAAAAGGTCCATTTGCTTGCTTCTCAAAGGGGATTTGTTGTGCTAGGGTGGCAAGACTGGTTTGACCCACTTTAATTGCACAGAACTAACTTTCCAGTGTGCACTTGAATTCCTCTTGCAAAATACCAACGGTCTCCAAGCGCTCTTCTTCTTCACTCAGACAATAGGAGACAGACAGCTCTTGTGCATCTCAGACTTGCCACTTCCTATCTGCACATGATTGGGGGGAGAAAGGTGCATCATTTCCATTTGCAGAACAAAGGAGTGCTCTCTGTTCCTTTTCATGAGTGGAAGAAACTGGAAGAAACTGCCGGCTATCTGCCAGCGGTCTGCCTGTGTTCATCCTTACAGGGCATGCATCACACACTCAGTTGCAGAGTGAGGAGAACAAGACCAGGCAATAGCTCATACCTGAAATTCATGGTATTTCAAGAGAGTCACACTGACATTTGCCTCTGGCAGGCGGCACCCATTCTGAAAACATGGGTTTCCATTGCTTGGTGAGGATTGATGCCTCAAAAGGGATTGCAAAAGAGCACTGACTTCTTGGGACAACAGGATAAACAGCCATCTTTGCCTAGGGAGCTCACTAAATTCATAGACAGAAATATCCTATCCTACCTCACTGGGCTGCCTTGTTCCAGGTTAGACAATAAGGTTCACACAACTTTCTTTGATGGAACGTAAGAGGCACCTTTGCCCCAGGTTAGACTACTTGCCCACCTATCCCAAAATTGTCTCCTGCAGGTCAGGGTCATGGTCCAAGTTAGTGGAGTTTGCAACAAGTGTCAGGCGAGAGGCAAGGTCAGAGCAGTCCACGGTCAGGTTTGGCAGAGGCAGGAGATCCAGTAGTATGCAGAGCACAGAGTTGGTATATTAACTTTGTGGTTCTATATACTGATTTATTTGCTTGCTTTTTGTTGGCTTCTTCAATAGGCAAAGAAACCCGTGGCAAACTACAAAGCCAGCTATGTCAGAATCACCAATAAGACACATCTAAAAATGAATATATTGTGACTGTATTTTTTTTATTTTAAAAAAATGTTTTCTTTTATAGTGTCTGTGGACCTAGATTGAGCTAAAATGGATCTCCAGACCTAATGCAGAAGAGTTAGTGCAAGAAGCTTATGCCCTGGATTCTAGAGAGCCTTATCTCTCCCCTATCTTAATGACAAGTCTCTGGGCTTATTTGTTTTATCTATTTGTTTTATAGATGTTTATCTAGCTTTTCAGAAGACTTTTCTCACCAAGTGGCAAACGTAACACACTTTAATGAAACAAAAAAGCAGTTTCAAACTTCAACCTTAACAATAACCAACACACACACACAACACCACAATTCACCAAGCACAGTCATGAAAAAAACCACAATTTCGGCAGTGTGGTGTAGTGGTTAGAGTGGCAGGCTGGGACCTGGGAGACCAGGGTTCAAATCCCAACTTGGCCATGATGTTCACTGGGTGACCTTGATCCAGTCACTGCCTCTCAGCCTATCCTACCTCACTGGGATGTTGTGGGAGATTAAATGAGGAGAGGGTGGAAGCATGTGTACCACCTTGGGTTTGCAGAAAAAGGTGAGCTATTAATGCAACAAATAAATTCATTCCACTTAAAATCAGTCTACAAAAATCAGTCCAGGGATGAGGCCTGCCTGAGCCCCCTTGGAAGTTGGGATGGGAAGGAAATTTGGTTCAGTTTGCACCCAAAGGTGCATAGAATCTCATCTCCCCATCTCTGTTAAGAAACAGGCAGCTGCATTTCTGCCCGGTGGTAGCTATTAGACGAAGCAGATCTAATAGCAAAAATGTGTTAGCTTGAGTGTTGAGAGACGGATTATGAGCAGCGATCGAAAGGATTTCCTTTAGCAAAGCAATGGTGCTCAACTACCAAGACATGCAGCTTTTTACTGGCAAATTACAGTGGACACTCGGGTTGCGAACGTGCCTTTCGCACGGATCATGTTCGCAACCCGCAGCATTCTCAACCCACAGCGCCGTGTCTGCGCGCACACGGATCGCGATTCGGCACTTCTGCACATACGCAAAGCATGATTTAGTGCTTCTGCGCATGCGCGAGCGCCAAAACCCGGAAGTAACCTGTTCTGGTACTTCCGGGTTCGGTGCGGTGTGCAACCCAAAAACACGTAATCTGAAGTGTCTGTAACGTGAGGTACCACTGTATCTCGCAATCCATTTAAGCACCAAAAACCCATTTTCAAAGCTGAGTAGGAACTGCTTCTGATGTAACTGAAAATCACAGTGAGCAAGAAGCTTAACGATGGAATTGTAGAATTGTAGAGTTGTAAGGGACACCCAGGGTCATGTAGTCCAACCCCTTAGAGTGAAGGAATCACAGCTAAAGCATCCTGGACAGAGGGTCACCCAACCTCTGTTCATAAACCACCAATGAAGGAAGGTCCGCCACCTTCTGAGGAAGTCTGTTCCACCGTTGAACAGCTCTTGCCATCAGAAAGTTCTTACTAATGTTTAATTGGAATCTCCTTTCTTGTAAATTGACTCCATTGGTTCAGCTCCTACCCTCTGGAGCAGCAGAAAGCAAGCTCCATCTTGGGAATATCTCAAGAGGCATCCCAATGCATAGAGACATACAGACTGATGGAGAAACAACTATCCAGAATATATTATGGAATATTTTTCTGGGAAATGAAGCTTAAAGCGGCATTTAGAAATCTAAGAGGAAGAGCGGTAAATGTCAGGCCATAAGTGGCAAATAATATGCATTCAAGCTTTCACTAGAAGGTGCATATAAGGACATCATTTCTGTTGCTTCCATCATTTCCCTTGCTTCTTATTCAGAGGAATCCTCCTAATTATTCTTGATTGCCTTTTCAAGGCCAATCAGCACGATCTGGAGTTTAACATTAAATGTGGCGCATTTAGCTCCGCAGAAGTACTAATTGCTGTACACATATAAAAATGTCAATACTTGGCAGCATGCGCTGTTGGTAAACCAAACCTCTGCGCTTTTGTTCATGCACTAATTAAATGGGCTTCGGCAAGTGTGGGTGGGTAGAGACTTGCATGAGGCTGAGCCAGCACGTTTTGTGGGGAGGATGGAATTAAATCAGAGCCCAATTAAAGAGCGTGTTCTGAAGGACCGTGTCCTAGATCCATGAAACACATCTCCTCATCTTCCAACACTGAGATCAGGAAATCTGTGGCCCTCCCGTTGTTGTTGGACTACAACTCCCATCAGCCCTGCCAGCATGGGCAGTGATCAAAGATGATGGAGATTGTAGTTCAGCAACAGCTGGAGGGCACCCATTTCCTCACCTCTGATTTTGATTCGTAGACAAGTGCGTCCATGTTTTATTCCAAATCTCTTTACATCAGACCCCATCCCTGAAATTAGAGATGTCAACCTCTGCTTGGAAAAGGACTCACGGGCAGGCAGGTGGGGGCTGAGGGCAGACTGGGGGGGGCAAGCCCCACCAGTTCCATTGGAGCAGCCTCCATTTCTCCTGTAAAGCTAACAAAACTCTCCTCTCTCTCTCCCTCCCTTCAGCTAACATTTTGACCGTCATCATTTTGTCCCAGCTGGTGGCACGCAGGCAGAAGTCCTCCTACAATTACCTTTTGGCTCTGGCAGCCGCTGACTTGCTGGTGCTCTTCTTCATTGTCTTTGTTGACTTTTTATTGGAAGACTTCATCTTGAAAAAGCAAATGCCAGAGGTCCTGGACAAAATCATCGAGGTCTTGGAATTTTCATCCATCCACACGTCCATTTGGATTACTGTGCCACTGACCATTGACCGCTACATTGCTGTCTGCCACCCTCTCAAATATCACACGGTTTCTTACCCAGCCCGCACTCGGAAAGTCATTGTCAGCGTTTATATCATTTGCTTTCTGACCAGCATCCCTTACTACTGGTGGCCCAATATTTGGAAAGAAGACTACACAAGCACACTGGTCCATCACATCCTCATCTGGATCCATTGCTTCACTGTCTACTTGGTGCCCTGTTCCATCTTCTTCATCTTAAATTCCATCATCGTGTGCAAGCTTCGCCAGAAGTGCAATTTCCGCCTGAGGGGCTATTCCACTGGGAAAACCACCGCCATCTTGTTTACCATCACCTCCATTTTCGCCATCCTTTGGGCTCCAAGGATTATCATGATTCTCTATCACCTATACGTCTCGCCAATACACAACAGCTGGTCAGTCCACATTGTCTCAGATGTTGCCAACATGCTGGCGCTCCTGAACACGGCCATCAATTTTTTCCTGTACTGTTTCATCAGCAAGCGCTTCCGCACAATGGCAGCCACAACGCTCAAGGCTTTCTTTAAGTGCCAGAAGCAACCTGTCCAATTCTACACAAACCATAACTTTTCCATAACTAGCAGTCCCTGGATATCTCCAGCCAACTCCCACTGTATCAAAATGCTGGTTTACCAATACGATAAGAATGGAAAGCCTATAAAGATATCACCATGATCGTCACCCAAAAGGTTTCCCAGCGGAGGAAAGTTCTTTTCAAGAGGTTATGTCAATGGGCTGCGACTGCCGGAGGAGCAATGGTCACTGCTAAGAGTGGCTGTTGGATTTAATTTCTCTCCCAGAGTCAGGAGAGTTGGCTAGAACTGTTAACAGGAGCCTTTGATATCGGGGAGACAGAAAGAGGCAGCGAAGCAGGCTACATCTCCTATGGGGCCTTGAAAAAAGAGGCTTTCAGAAGTGGCAGTTAGATGTCCGAGCACTGATGCCATGGAACATTGTTGGTGATAATAAGCCACTGCGAAGTGTACCTGAATGAACTTATGTTCTAACCAAGCATACACCTGTACTGAACGTTTTCTCTCTATATATATACATATATAAATATATATTTGATGGGGTTATTTACATGATCTGCCCTCGCTTGGTTGTTTTTTTGTTTACAAATTGTCATGGAGTCCTACCACATGGATTATTCCAATGTTGAAGACAAGAAGCCATCCATCTGCAAAGTATTGATTTGTATGGTGGCTCAGTGTGTCTTTTTAGGTTCTCTGGAGGAATGACACAGAACTGGAAGAAGCCATCCTGTGGCCCACAAGGCAACAGGAGAGCTGTAACTTACCCTTTTCTCTACGAGTGCTGTGTTTCATGGAATGGTTGAGCACATTGTGCCAAGAGCAGGGAAGGGATTTCTTGAGCAGAGAACAAAAATAACATATTTGAGCATCTTTTTTTTTAAAAGAACCTTTTTTGAAAATTCCATATTGAAGCTCATTAGGTGCTTTGTTCCCTGAGTGATACGGAATTATTTTGTGATCTATATGGAGACAATAAATCTCACAGAAGCCCGAGAAGACAGCAAGACTTTCTTGAGTGGGCTCCTAATGGTTATTTGTACACATTTGAAAAAATAACAACAACACCGTGAATGTATGGAGAATGGGGTGCTTTTTGGTTTTTTATGAGCTCCAGAATTAAATCATTCATCTTTCAAAGTTACCTCTCCCTCCCGCTAAAAGGGGTTCGGAAGTAACATCCAAGAGACCTCATAGCGTAACAGTGACCAAGAAAGAATCACATTCTTTGGGCAGTATGGTTAGAACATTTTTAAATAAGCAAGTCCTTCAGAAGCCCAGCTTCAAAAGCATATGACAAATGACACCAGAGTTTCTGAGACGTTTGGGAAACGACTGAGGGGAAAGTGTACTTCGCAGCTTGCTGCTGAATAACTGCGTTGGTCAGTTAACTCTGGCCGTATAGTACGGGGAATGTAACTCCTGGTGTGCTGAGCACCGTCGTAGGTGCGGGATTTAAGCAGACCTCCGCACACTGGACTGCATTGTTTCCTCACATGTCTCAATCACCTTGTTCATTGCTAGCCCAGTTCTTCCGTCTGTTGCTTTCAGGAACAGGAATATGAATCCCATGACAAAGAGTTGTGGAAGTGCATTGCTGGGGGCTGTGTGATATGCAGAGTCCACACTGCCAATCGGCAGCTATAAAGAAAGGATGTATTTGCAACCTTTTTGCAAAGGTGTATTATTATTATTATTATTATTATTATTATTATTATTATTATTATGAATTAACTGAATTTAGGGAAGCTTTTAATATATGATGAATTATTGTATTTTAATGTTTTGTTGGAAGCCGCCCAGAGTGGCTGGGGAAGCCCAGCTAGATGGGCGGGGTATAAATAATAAATTATCATTATGATTATTATTCCATACCGCCCTTCATCTGAAGATCTTAGGGCGGTTTTCAATCTAAAAACACAACAATGCATTCACATAATAACAAATATAAACAATAACAAACACACACAGACAGTTTAAAAGGTCATCGATTGTTTAATTAGCCAAAGGCCTGGTCAAAGAGGAATGTTTTTGCCTGGCGCCTAAAGATATATAATGAAGGCTCCAAGCAAACCTCTCTGGGGAGAGCATTGCACAAGCGGGGTGTATAGATTTGTGGCATGAAAACAAATGCAGGTAAACTGTAGCTTGTAATTACATGAAGGGTCTATTTCCAGGAGAGAACCATGAAAATTTGCACATGCGGTCAAAGTGTAGAATCGGGGTGGTTGCCTGATATCTTCATATGAGACCAAAGGAGAATCATAGAATCATAGAGTTGGAAGAGACCACAAGGGCCATCGAGTCCAACCCCCTGCCAAGCAGGAAACACCATCAGAGCACTATCAGAGTGACTCACCCGTGTTGTATGTGGATACTGAGATTCTATATCCCTAAGGGCCTTGACCCTATATGGAAGTCACAGCTATGATCAGGTCTAGCCCATGATTTTGGAACCCCCTTGGCAAGGTGGGCCATCCTATTTTAATGCTACTATGGCTTCTTAGCCACAGGGTTGTCACTTGACTCGCCACCATTCCCCATGGCGAGGGGGTGCCCTTCAGATGTTGTTGAACCAGAACTCCCATCAGCTGCAGCCAGCATGGCAATGATAAGGAACGATGGAAGTGGTAGTACAGCAATATTTGGTGGGCGCCACATTGACTGTCCCCATTCTAGGGCACCTGTAAGCCAGGTTTTAGCCTCGGTTCAGTGCTGACAACCAAACTTACCCTCCTTAACTATCAAAGATCTTTTGTGTAGATGTGAGTTTGCGGCACAACTTGCAGGTTGTGGGTAGGAGAAGGAGGAGATTGCTGTCACTGGGGGTTCCCCTTCCCCCGATTTGGATACTGTGCAATTCATATATTAAAACATTGGTTGCAGTAAAACTCAGAAAGTAATGTTAATTGTCAAAATAATGATCAGTGAAAAGAGCGCACAAGAATATCAGCTTGAATTTTATATGAGGTATTGTTTTTCTCCCCCTACTACTTCCTATCCTTAACTTCCCAGTCCTATACATTTTTCACTTTGCAAATGGAAATGAACCAAAGTTTACCTTCGAACAGTTCTTAAGGTGGGGGGGGTGTAACACCCCTTTTTTATCATTCATTTGGACTTTGCTTAATGGAAGGTGGATGAAGGAGTTAATATGATTGTATACATCAAAGTGCAATATATCCTTTTTTTAAAAAATAATGCATCTGATAACTGGGGAGTGGGAGGTTTAAACTATTTAAACTATTTATAGTCTGCATTTAACTCTGCTACGTTAGCAAAAAAAAAAAAGGAACTGAATGTTTAGATTTCTTTTCCTATTATTAAAAAAAAAAACTTTCTAAACCTTCTAGGTGGAAATCAATTGCCATATACTTTTACTATTTTTAAAAGACAAGAATAAAGGTCTGCCCTTGGTGCTTCCATTGCATGCCCTACCAGCCCTCTCAGCTTTTGCAATGTCTCCCCTTTTTAGGAGGCTTGGATTTGTCCAAACAAGGGGTGGAAGAGTAGGGGCTTGTGGAAGCCATTAAGTCTCCTTTAGCATCACCACCCATAACTGAGCACTGAGCTACCACAGTGTTTGTCAGCTTTAATGGCCTGCATCTCTCTCTCTCTTGGAGCCTTTCTGGGGCCTGCTATGACAGTTCAGTGGAAGAGACCCTCCTTTGTACACAGAAGGTCCTAGGTTCAATCTCTGGTGTCTCCAGGAAGAACATAAGAAGATCCCTGACAGATCAGGCCAGTGGCCCATCTAGTCCAGCATCCTGTTCTCACAGTGGCCAGCCAGATAAATGTGGAAAGCCTGCAAGTAGGGAAGAAGCACAACAGCCTACCTGCAGCTCACAGCAGCTGGCAGTGTAGTTAGAACATAGCAACCAACAGCTTTATCCTCCATCCAAGTTGTTGACCATCACTACATCTTCTGGGAGCAAAATTCCACAAGGAACTTCCAGCGTTCCAGCATTCAGCTTCATTGGACAGCCCCAAGTCATAGTCTTAAAATTAAAAAAAAAAAGATCCTTATTTGCTTGTTTAAGGACAAACAACCCTAAGAAGGGGGAGCAGGAGGGATCTTTAAAAAGGAAGTTAATGGCAAGTTTAACAAAGATGGCAGGAGAGAGGGGGGAACGAAAATTAATGGTGAGTTTAACAAAGATGGCGGAAGAGAAAAAGAAAACCAGAAATGGAGGGAAGGAGGAGAACCCACCAAAAAGCCACTGTCACATAATAGATGGTGGGTGTTTATCCTTCCAGGCACAATGTATAAATCTCTTAAAAAACAGAAGGATAGCAAGAGGGGCTTTGAGTTGCCCATCATCAATGGTCAGCACCTGGACCACAGACTGGGCAAGAGCACAGATCGCCTGCTCACAGTCTTCCCCACTATAGTGATGTGCATTTCAGTTTCAAATTTAGCCATAGTTTCTCAATTTGCAAATTAGAACATGAACACTTTGTGGAAATCTGTCTCCTTTTTCTCTGCTTTTGAAGAGGAGTTTTATCAGGCCAGGAAGCAGGCGATGAGGAAAGTTCTCCCCAAGACCATCAAGAGCCACTGACAGTCAGAGGAAATCCATACTGGGCTCGATGTACAGCAGCGGATGACAGGGTTCTCACTCGACCTCTGACTAGCCGCACTGCTGCTGCGTGCCAGAACACAGGGAGAGAGGGGCAAGGTGGCAGCAAGGTCAGTGCAGGGCACATGCACCAGCAGAGGTGCTGAATTGGCTGCACAGATGCATTTGCACTGCGCCACCTCACCCCCTCACTGCAGGGATGCAGGGGACCAGAAGTCAAGTGAGTGGCATCCCCCCAATCCACCATCCGCTACTGTCAATCGATAAATAGTCTGAGCCTGACTTAAGGCAACTTCTTATGTTCCTTCTCACAATCTTCTAGCACAGATGTGAGGAATTCCCAGCCCTCCAGATGTTGCTGAACTACAACTCCCATCACCCCTGGCCATTGGCCATGCTTGCTGACGCTAACAGGAGTTATAGTTCAGCAACAGCCGGAAGGTCAAAGGTTCCCCACACCTGTCATAACAAGAGCTGCTGGGGACCGAATCTTGCATCTTCAGTTTGCAAAAGGGACCCTCTGCCACTGGACTATGCCTGGGTGAAGAAGAAGCTCTGCCTCGTTACTTCTGGTGGTGTTTTTATTGAAGGACACATTGGCACATGTGGCAGGCTCACTGCTTGCTTGTGTATGGGAGAAGGGTCATATTTTGCATCCTGGTCCAACCAAGCTACGCACAAAATCTTGTTGGGAAGGACCAGAGGGCACCTCCAGCCTCCTCAAGCAATTGCTTGAGCCTCTGTCACCTTGGCTTACCTTTGAGGACTTTATTCTATTTCCTTGGTTTATTGATACGGAATGCAATGACTGTTGATAACTCAGAAGTGTCTTGCTGGATTATTTGTAGCCTCCAACATCCACACATTGAGTATTTAACCAAGGCCAAAAGAAACTATAATCGAGACCCTGGTGGAAGACAAAGAGAGGGAAGCTTCCTGTATTTTTAATTGATTTTAGCGCCTCCAGTTGTAACAGGAAGGGAAAAGAAAGATTGCTGGTTATATCAGGCCAGACAACAAGTTACCCTTCTATGTGCTTAATTTTTTAAAATAAAAAAGCCAAAATGTTATGAACAAAGTTTTTATTTAAAAAGAAAAACAACACAGAAATAATAGGTGCAAACTGTTCTTCTAAGGTAACTTACTACTACTGCCTCTTTCAACTGTAATTGTTGATATTTTCATAAGTAGAGGTTATATTGTGTTTGGCAATACCTGTTTGTATTCTAATAAAATCCTCAGCTCCAGGGGGCTGCCTGCCTATTGTGTGCTGTTTATTTATTTCCTTTGAGTGATGTGTCAGTGTTTACATCCCAGAAAATATCCAGAGCAGCTGCAGTGGTGGCTGATGCCCACTGGAACTGATAGGGCAGAAGGCAAGGAGGCCAACACTAGGTGGCGCCAGAGCCAATGACAGGCAGTGCCAATTAATTCTGCTTTTGTTCCATCCTCCTCCCTGCCACTGGGAGTGTGGAGGAGTAGGAAGCTGTCACAAGCAGAGCCGATCCCTGGACTGGATGTGAATAAGGAGGCAGGTGGGGAGACAGCTGAGAGCTGGCTGGGATTGGTGGGGCAGTGCCCCATTTGCAAGACTCTGCTGGGCAGTTATATGACCTTCGAGTGTCCCGATTTCTCCAGGACATCCCTGAATAACAGGAGCCATCCTGACTTCTGACATGATCCCGAAATGTCCCATTTTCCTCCTCCAGAGCTGCCGCCGCAGTGGTGCTGCATTCTCGTGCGAGTCAGCTGGATCCTATTTGAGCATGGCACAAAACGACATGCATCCTGAATCCCTTCTGCCTTTCCCATTGGCCAAGCTGATGGAGTGTTTCTCCACCCACTTTTGTATCTGGCCCTGTCCATCACTGGTATACGGCCCTCAGAATACTGACCGCTCCCCTCCCCTAAGCAAGGCTGCTCCCCTAGGATTTAGTAGAAGACACTATAATGTGAGAAAGTGTTTTAGAAATGGTTGTATGGGGAAGAAGCAGTTCTGGGTGACACTAGCAGGGAAAAGAAGCTAAGTTTCTGTTTTGTATATAGTTTGGCAGAGCACACTGCTAAGTAAAGTTTGTTCCTTCCAATCCATTCTCTGCGGCTCATTTGTAATCTTGCAAATGACAAATAACTACTGGCCCTATCCTATCACTAATGTTGAAATAATGTGCAACTGCCCATGGATTCTGCTTGTGGCACTGCAACATATTGCGCTTTTGCCTCAGGCAGCAAAACATTTTGGACTGGGTTGGCAGGAATGAAGCTCGATCTTCAGATCAATAAATATTTCATGATGGCGCTGCAAGAAAATTGGCTTCCAGGTGTCAAAAATATCCAAGACTGTGGCCCACTGATATGATAAAACTTTGTATCAAGTGTCTCCTGCCTAACTTGAGGTCCCGTGTGGCTATGAGAACTTTATGGCCTCAGGATGAATGAAAAATAGCAATTCCCAGAGGGGCAGGATCTCTAACACAGCATTTCTGCCAATGCTGAACTACAAATCCCATGGTGCCTTTGTTTATTTGTAATCATGTATGCCTGCCCAAGGCAGCTTGCATACAATATGAAAATACTAAACAAATTCAAAACAGCAAAATGCATTAGAAAAGCCATCTGTGACAGACAGACCCCGGGTCAGCCTCCTGGTGACCCAACAACCAATCAGAGCTGGGTAGAATGTTAGCCAATCATCATTGTCCCACCACCAATCCCCAGGCTCTCAGCCTTCTTCCCTTGGGGGCTTCCCAGCTCGTTCCTCCCACCATTCCTCTGCATCCAACCAGACCATGACAACTACTATGCCATTTTAACAGTCACGACTCCCCCCCCCAAAGAATCCTGGGAGTTGTAGTTTGTTCAGGGTGCTAAGAATTGTTAGGAGGCCTCTATTCCCCTCACAGAGCTATACAGTCATACCTCGGATTACAGACACTTTGGGTTGCGCGATTTCGGGTTGCGCACCACACTGAATCCAGAAGTACCAGAATGATTACTTCCGGGTTTCGGCACATGCGCAGAAGCACTAAATTGTGCTTTGCGCATGCGCAGAAGCGCCAAATCATGGCCCACACGTGCGCAGACGCGCAGGTCTCAGGTTGCAAATGCTGTGGGTTGCGAACGTGCCTCCCGCACGGAACACTGTCATTCTAAGAGTGGTTTAACAAAGCTTTCCTCTCTCCAGGGGATGCTGTGGATCTTAGCTGCGCCAGGAGAATAGCACCTCTTGCGCTGTCTTTGAGGGAAGAATACTGCTTTCAATGCCTGGTGTAGATCACGTAAGAGTTTGTGAATCCTCTGGCTGTTCCCTCATCAAAGCATTTAACGTCCTTCACAGCTATGGTGCATTCGGAAGCAGCTTTTTAGTATGGCGAAGATGAAGAGGTAGCCAGGCCCAAAGCATTTATTGCTGAACTCCTGCTGACTTTTCTCTTTAGCTTCTCCCTCCTCCCCTTTTCTTTTTAAAAACACTCCAAAGCACAGCAAGCGCAGCAAATAAGAGGTGGCTTGGCAGGCCTAGACTGTTAAATAATAATCAAGCTATTACTTCTCCCAGGCTGGATTTGATGGCTCAGCCTCGGCAGCAGCCTGCAATTAATCTGAGCGTATGCAAGGCTCTCCAGACACAACAAAGAACCTGAGAGTTTTCAGCCGCCGCTTCCCCCCCCCCTCGCCCCCCCGGCATGCAATGCAAAGACAGTGGACGTGAATTTACAATGAGATCAGCTGAGTCGATCAAGGAGGGAAGTACATATTTATGACCTTAAAATGCTTTGAAAGTACATTTGGGAAGGTGGTACGTTCTGGTTGCCTTTGTTCTGTATGCCGGTGACACTGTGTTGCAGTGTAATGCCTTTTGGACCTCTTGACTCCCTGTAGTTTGCATACTGCAGAGCTCTGGTGGATGTGTTCATTCTTCTGTTCTCATTCTATAGCAATAAAGGACAGTTGTGCTTGAGAGACCTTCTTCCCTCCAGATTGGTTTTCCCTCTATGCCAGCACAACAGTCTTTTTTTAGGGGTGGTAGAGAAACTCAATCCAGTTTTCATTCAAAGGTCATCTTGTCAAACCCCTTGGGCAATGCAGGAACCACAGCTGAACAATCCTTGACCGGCAGCCGTCCAACCTGTCAGGAGTAAGTCAGCAATAAATCACACCGTGCAAGTTGGAGTTAACTCTTTATTAGGTCCATGGAAAAGTTGCCAAGACTGGAAGTCCCCACCTTCCCACAGCAATTGGAGACTGTGTGCACATGAAACCAACCTCTCCCCCGCCCTTTTCATGCCACTTCTGGTTCTGGGAGACAAGGGGGAGGGGAGCTGGTCACAGCAGGAGGAGGAGACACCCAGGACTATTCACCAGCCAGACTCATCTCTGCCTCTTGGCGTCCTCCTCCCACCCTCTTGCTTCAGCTTCAGCCTCCAAATCTGGGCTTCTCTCTGCCACCGAGTCTCCCAGTTCACTAAGCTTCCTTCAGCATCCAACACTTCCTCTTCCCAGTCTTCTCCCTCTGACCACTCATCATTGTCCCACCACCGTCCCTGCGCTCTGAGCCTTCTTCTTCCCTTGGGGGTTCCCCACCTGGTCCCTCCCAACATTCCTCTCCATCAGACCAGTCTATGGCACAAGCTGTGTTTTAAAACCAATGAAAGAAAGTTCACCAACTTGCCAGGTAGCCTGTTCCACGGTCCAACAGCTCTTACCATCAAAAATTACATTTAGTCAGAATCTCCTTCCCTGTAACTTGAATACATTGGTTCAGGTCCTCTCCTCTGGAGCAGCAGAAAACAAGCTTGCCCCATCCTTCATGTGACAGCCCTTCAGATATTTGAAGATGGCTATCTTAGCACCCAGCGGGACGCGGGTGGCGCTGTGGGTTAAAGCCTCAGCACCTAGGGCTTGCCGATCGAAAGGTCGGCGGTTCGAATCCCCACGGCGGGGTGCGCTCCCGTTGTTCGGTCCCAGCGTCTGCCAATGTAGCAGTTCGAAAGCACTCTCTGGTGCAAGTAGATAAATAGGGACCGCTTACTAGCGGGAAGGTAAACGGTGTTTCCGTGTGCGGCTCTGGCTCGCCAGAGCAGTGTTGTCACGCTGGCCACGTGACCCGGAAGTGTCTTCGGACAGCGCTGGCCCCCGGCCTCTTTGAGTGAGATGGGCGCACAACCCTAGAGTCTGTCAAGACTGGCCCGTACGGGCAGGGGTACCTTTACCTTTACGTTTATCTTAGCACCTCTCAGTCTAAACATACCCAGCTCCCTCAACTGTTTGTCATAAGGCTGGAGTTTATGTATGATATAAGGTGTTAGGAATATCTACAACACGTCTAAAATAAGCTATGCAACATGATACCTTAAAATATAGAAGATGTTTTTTATTTTAAAAAACCACATAAAGAACGTAACCAAATTAAAAATTGTAACAGCAACTGGACATGATTTGTGCAGCCAGGAGGAAAAATCTAGCCAGTCCCTGTTATTAATCTGCAGAAATTTAGGCCAGATACCATTCAGAAGTTTTACCTGGAATTTTTGGGAGGAAAATCTGATTTGGCCATCTTTACAGAAATTACATGCAAGAAGCACATGAACCAAACATTATCTAAACCCCAGCTGATGCAGATCTCCCTACCTATCTCTCCTGTGGCATTTTTTCATTGTTATATACTGGGCACACAACCTTTTAAAATGTATATTAAAATGTGAAATAAAATAGATGGAAGAAACGATCTTTCTGTGATCTGCTTCCCCGCTTTAAGGCAGCTTGACTCCACATGCAGTTTCCCCATTACCTTTAAAGGCTCAATAGATGGGGAACAAGACTTGCCATGGTTCCACAAGGGAAATCAATGCGGCTCCTGAGCCTGTATGGCTTGAAATCTCTGCACATGGCTCAATCTGGCTTGTCGCTGCAGGGAATCAACACCCGCCCCCAGCGCCCCTCAGCAGGTCCCCCTCTCCCAGGAAGAAAATAAAATAAAAAGGCAACAGGCTTTGCGAAGCAATCACCTAAGCTACCTCCATGCGGTAGCTATAGCAATGAAGGGCTGAATCGAATAATCAATCAGCACAATTGTAATGAATATAGAAGCACTGGAGTTTAACCAGGCAGGCCTGAGATTAAGTTTGTCATTTGCTGGTCTTTTGGCTGCCTGGTGTGCAGTCGCGCAAACAAAGCACATACACAGCGTGTTGCATTATACTCTGGATTGAAATGAGGAAAGGAACTGGGGGGGGGGGGGGCTCAGAGGCCACCCAAAGGAAGCAAGAGGGATATTCCATTAAAAAAAAAAAGGTCAGATCTCCTGAAACAGGAAGGTGCCTTTGATCAAATATGGTTCTCTCTTTCTGCCACACCTGTCTGTCTGTCTGTCTGTCTGTCTGTCTGTCTGTCTGTCTGTCTCTGTGCTTCCAGGTAGGGCTGAGGTAGAAATTTGATTCAGTTCACAATTTATAAGCAAACCTACCAAATGTTCACTTTTATTTATGAAATATACTCAGAGTCGAGAGTGGATTTCATGCTCTTTATTCAGCTCATAGTGGTGAGGAGGAATGAAAGTTCCCCCACAGTATCTGCTTTATATACATTATTTACACAATGGGCTGCATGTGATTGGCTAATTCTGGAATTCTACTGTAGGCCAATCAGGTTGTGGATTCACTTCCACCTGGAGCTGGATTGGGTGGCTCCTGCGGACAAATCATACTGCTGCATTGTTCTAGGACCAATCAGACTGCTGCATTCTGAATCCTATTGTTCTAGGACCAATCAGACTGCTGCATTCTGAATCCTATTGTTCTAGGACCAATCAGACTGCTGCATTCTGAATCCTATTGTTCTAGGACCAATCAGACTGCTGCATTTTGGATCCTATTGTTCTAGAACCAATCAGACTGCTGTATTTTGGATCCTATTCAATTCAGTACATAACAATTTACTGTAGATTTGTTGTAAACTGCCCAAGACCTACAGGTATAGGACAGTATACAAATCTGTCTCTCTGTCTGTCTGTCCGTCTGTCTAATTTAATTTAATTTAATTTATACCCTGCCTTTCCTCCCAGGTAGCGAACAATGAGTGATAAGACAATAAAGTCATCTTTAAAAACTTTCTGAAACAATCTGCAAACACAGCTTTCCTTTCCTTTGATGACATTCCCTGACCAAGCAAATATGAAAGTCTCCTTATCGCCTCACTCACTTGCCAGAGCAAGGAGAATCCCATCCATTATCCTGGAGCGAAACCCTAGAGCTGCTCTCCTCTGAATGCCACCTTCCACCACACCAATGAATATCATAATAAAATACAACAGACCTGAGAATTAAAAACTGTTGGCAACTGTCTGTTGGCAAGAACGGGCAGCAGTAGATCACAGCAAGTAAGTTGCAATTAACTCTTCGTTAGGAAAACAAAGGAGTGTCAAGCATAGTGAACACAGCAATTCATCTCTGACAGGGCTTGGCCCATGAAGCAGTGGCCAAAACTAAAGGTCCCCACCTCCCCACAGTCACCTATGCCTCCACCTCTTCAGTGGAGCTCTTTCAAAGCAATTTGAGACTGCGCCTGCATGTCCGCCATTGTTCCTCCTGCTTCATGCCTCTCCTGGTTCTGGGAGGCGGGGGGGGAGCTTGTTGCAGCAGAAGGTGGAGACACCCATTCCTCTTCACAAGCCTGACTCTTCTCTGTCTCTTGGCCTCCCTCCTTTTCTGATTCTGGACTGCTCTCTGCCACAGACTCTCCCCGCTCACTAAACCCTGTTATCTCTTCAGCTTCCAACATCTCCTTCCATCTCTGTCCCTCTTCTCCCTCTGACCTCTCGTTGTCATCCCACCCCAAATCCCTTGGCTTTGAGCCTTCTTCCTTTGGGGGTTCCCCAGCCAGTTTTTCCTGCCATTCTTGTGTGCCCAACCAGTCCCTGGTATCCACTTAACTTAAGCCTGCATTTTTCTATTTGTTGCAGGGGCGATTTCATATTTTTTTTAACAGGGTGCATGAATTAAATTGTTTCCCAAAAAGTTAACGATGGCCGATCAGATCACATTGATTTGTCCTTAGCAAGCCTTCCGCTGACGGTAACCAAGGAAGGCAATGAAGTTAAGCCCTAGTTTAAAAAAGGAGGAGGAGGATGGCATTTCCTCGAGGAGAGACCTAACACAGAGTCCCCTTCCCGCTTCACGACCTACGTGACTCTGACTGCATGGCTCTCACTGTGGCAGTTCTGTTGTGCATTCGTCTCAGGCATTAAAACCCCATAAATCTCTCCTAAATGTGCTGTCACTGATTAGGAATTTAATTACTGCTATACACAGGAGCCCTTTTAATTTCTTCCTCCCTTGAAACAAATCAAACAGGGGCTGCACGGTTTATCTTCCCGCACGCCACCGTGATAAAGGGGAGAGCAGATTCAGGAGTGCCAAATCAGCTGCTAACTGGAAAACCCACTGGGGGAGGGGGGAGGAACTTTCAACTGCAGCGCAGAAAGATGAGGTGACCAGAGACTCCCTTCTGTTCAGGCTGAAGTCAGCCCCAGCTTTGCCTTACCGGGTTGTGTGACCTGGCACACATAAATAGGGATGGTGAATAAATTCAGCGGTAGAGCATGTGCTTTGCATGCATCTGTCATGGATACTTTCGTTGATGTTCCTGCATTGCAGCAGGGGGTTGGACTAGATGACCCTAGGGGTCCCTTCCAAGTCTACAATTTTATGATTCTATTACTATGGGCAACATAGGTGCCATCTAGGGGGAGGTGTCATCTATACATAATGGGTTTGTTTGTTCTTGCTGTGTAGTCATTCCCATCTTCTTATTCAATGGGTTTGGGAAGGGGGGGAAATTCCACTCATTAGCTACAGCTCCTGTCCTGGCTGAGAATAATTAGTGTCATTAATGCTGTAATCATGTCTCTAAACCAAACGCTTTACAAAAGATGGGACCGGAGCTCCTAAATAAATAAGAAAGACGTAACTGAGTCATTCATTTGGTTGTAATTAAAGACCACGTGTGTTTTCCCTTTGGTGCTTGTTTACAATGGGCGGGTAGAGAGAGGCAGAGAGCGAGAAAGAGAGATCAAATGGTGTTCAGAGACTTTAATCTTCCAGGTTTCCCCCTGGAAAAGTGGAGAAGAAAGAGAGGGACAGAGCAGTGATGTTGTGTCTGTGTTTAAGAAACAACGTGACATTTTAAGCCGCATTAAGGGCTGAGCCTCACTTTGTTTTTTGAACTTGTAGATGAGCATTAGTGTATAAACGTGAGTATGGATACCTGAGTACCAAATATTTCCATATATTTATGGATACCCGAGCACAAAGTACTCCCATGGGTCTGCACATACCTGAGTATGTGTACACATACCCAAGCACCCAAGTAAAAAAAACCAACTTTCATGTGAATAAGATCTTAGGACTGTAAGAAGCTGTTTTCTCCTGAGCCAAGCCACAGGTCCACCTAGCAAGTCTAGCAGTATCCTGAGTCCTGTGGAGATGTCATGGAGGGAATGGTGAGAACCCAAGAGGGAATGGGAGATGCTCAGGGAGCTGGACAACCCTAGTGAGGGACCTAGCAGGATGGAGGAGGTGAGATTGGGCCTCCAAGAAGGGTCTCAAGCCAGGGACGGAGTCAGTAGTCTAGGGTGTGGAGAGCTGGCTCCAGGGGACAGACCAAGCAGGTTGACGAAGGAGTGTTCTGCCCCATGATATCGTCATTCAAAATGGCACTTGGCATCCAAACATCACTGAAGAACCCCAACCCCATTTTGGGAACCCTCATGCTGAGTTTGGCAACCCTATCTAGAGTGGCAGTCAAGCCTATGACAAAAAAACAGACAGTTATGCCATTTGTCACTTTTCAGTCCACCATCTTGATTCAAAATGGTGCCTGGTGTCCAAACAGCGATGAAGACTGCCACCATGTTGAGAAACGTGGAGCTGAGTTTGGTGATGATATCTCAATAAACAGCTGAACCTATAGAGAACAAACAGACGGACAGACAGACAGACAAACAAACAAACAAGCAAACTGCTTTCCAAAATCTATAGTTGATAGGGTGCTGTCCGACTCATTAGAAGGACTAATCTTCCTATCTTCCTCCATTCCTGTCTTCATACCCCCTTGGTTCAACAAGAGGTTGCCTTCAAATAGAAAACTGCTATCTGTGAAGCAGGATATGTGACCATCCTTTGTGAAGTTTGGAGCACCTTCCCCTTATTCATTCATGAGGAGCCCTCGCCAGCGGCTTTTAGGAGACAAATAATGATGGCTTTATTGTCACTAGTATTTAATGTGATTCAGTGTGAAACGATGTTACTGACAGGACATTTGATCACTTTTGTTTTATTTGTCTGAATTTTTACCACAGGGATTTTTTTTATACATATATATAATGTTACACTATATGTGGAGAGAGAGAGAATCTTTGATTGAGAGGTGACATATAAATGTTTTAATAACTGAAGAAACAAACCCATAAAACATACGGGCTCTCTGTCAGCTGGGAAGGGTACGTGTGGATAGAATGAGTCATGTATTTATTACACCATCTCCAAGCTCCTTTTTTAAAAAAAGCAATCATAAAGATAAACCCAAAAGAAATCAACAGAACTCCTCACCATTTGGAGCAGTAGGCAGCACAGTAACAGCAGCTTGTCTCATATGCCACCGTGGCATATGAAATAAGCTTCTTTTCTACAGTGCCCACTCTGCCCCCCCCCAAGCGAGGAGTTTTGACGATTTTGCCGCTCTATGTTTCAGAGCAGGCAGCCAGAGGGAGAAAAATGTGAGGCAGAAGCAGCTGGAGTTAAAAAACAGTTTGTTAAATCAAAGCAGGCCAGATGATATAAGATCGATAGTATAGATCTCCCTGCACACACAAAAAGGCCTCCACAATCCCTACTTGCAGGTCCCACTTGTCTGG
The DNA here is from genome assembly GCF_965153285.1 of Podarcis tiliguerta. Taxonomy (NCBI): domain Eukaryota; kingdom Metazoa; phylum Chordata; class Lepidosauria; order Squamata; family Lacertidae; genus Podarcis; species Podarcis tiliguerta. The sequence continues at coordinate 40,329,638 of NC_139547.1, read as the reverse complement.
ACAAACACTGAATGATTCCTCAGACAGGGCTACCAAAGAAAGAGAGCACTCTCCTTCGGTGGAAATTGAAATCAAATTTGGCTGTGCCACCCCAAGATTATTGCTATTAAATATCTAACAAAGACCCCGGCTCTGCCTCTGCCTCTCTCCCTCCTTTTAATCCCTGCCCTTTCGCTATTGACCCTGCAACACTGATTAGAGATGTTTTCCCTCCTCCCGTCACAAAAATAGCCATCGCAGCCACCGCTGCCGTGACTAATTTAAGGCATACCGTCTAATGCCCTTAAACAAATAAGGGTGCACTCTCCACCTCCATCACCCGCCACCTGGCTGGTGTCAAGAGAAGCTTGCAAGGCACACCAATGCACACACACACCAGGACGTCGTGATCTATTTGCATGAGCCTTTCCTCTCCCATCTGAAGTCATCGATTTATTGTGAGCTGTTATACCCCCAGCATCTCACCGTCTTGAAACCAGGCCATTGCTGCGGGCCATTTCTCTTTGACAGGTTAGCTTTTAGTCACAGATCTGTTGGCAGAAAAAACGTGCACCACGCTGTCATTTCTGCTGGCTTCCCAATTGATTGTTGCCTGTCACCTGTGCCCAGAAAGCCACACATTAGCCTGAAAAGAAGTCTTCATTCTCTGCGTGCAGACGTGACCACTGACCTAGAGACGTGTGTCTCCCTTCAATGCTTAACCCGTGGAAACCCAAGGAGGTGCTCTACCTGGAGCCAGTGGCGTAGCGTGGGGGGTGCAGGGGGGGCCTGCCGCACCAGGCGCAACATCTGGAGGTTAGGGTTAGGGGGCGCAAATCCACGGGTTAGGGGGTACAAATTACTTGCCTTGCCCCGGGTGCTGACAACCCACACTACGCCACTGCCTGGAGCTGGCTGCAGGCACCAGGCCTCTTGGCAGACCAACTCTTGTATTACAAAGATACTTAACATGAAGGCTGGCAACATTAACCCTGCTGTGTGGGAATCCCTTGCAGATGACCGTAGTGCCTAGAGACAGACAGTCAGCTTGTGCATCCGTAGCAGTGACCAGAGGAGGAATGACCACTGGGAGAATAGAAGAAGAGGAGTTTGGATTTGATATCCCACTTTATCACTACACGAAGGAGTCTCAAAGTGGCTAACATTCTCCTTTCTCTTCCTCCCCTACAACAAACACTCTGTGAGGTGAATGGGGCTGAGAGACTTCAGAGAAGTGTGACTAGTCCAAGGTAACCCAGCAGCTGCATATGAAGGAGCAGAGACATGAACCCGGTTCACCAGATTATGAGTCTGCTGCTCTTAACCACTACACCACTGAAGGAATGCCATTGTGCATCAATTGTGACCTTCTCCCCTATGGGTGGTGCTGAGGGCCCTTTGCTTCTGAGCCCTTTGCTCTACTACTTTCAAGGCTCGCCCGGTTCTGGTAGAGGTGGGTCTGGAATGCTTTCTAAAGACATTATGTGCATCAGCTGTTGGTGTCCTGGTGCTTCCCCTTCCTCCTCCTCCTCTCCCATTATTTCCCAGCTTTCCCCCTCATCTGCCTCTGAGCTGTGACCTCCCTCAAACCCCTGTTGTAATTCTGAACAGTCTTCTTCTTCTCTGGAAGGCTCAGGCTGGGGAGGCGCTCTCCACCATTCCTCCTCTGCCCTGTCCCTGACACTATGGATGTGAGATGTGTAATTAAAATTCAAAAGGACACCATAGAAATTCAGCACATTGACAGGCCCACTCCAGTAGTGCTCTTGCTTGACAGGAGTGGGTACTTATGAAATCTAATTCTCTATCCCCAGTCAACTGTCGTTTTCTTCTTTTTCTTTAGTCAACTCATCCACTGAGGCCCTGTGAGTGCCTGTGCATCGATTGTTCAGCACAGATTATCCTAAAGCACACACCGTACTCCTTTAACAGCCTGCCGTGTCACAATATTTACCTCCCACGTTTTCCTAGTCTCAAATCAGCCTTGTCTTTTTGCTCCTCACCTTTCAGACTGTCTCGGTCTACGTTAGTCAGCACAGTCTGGCAACGCTCGGTGCTTGCGAGAGCTGTGCTTCCAGGCGGCTGCTGGATTTTGTACAGGTATTTGTACTGTGCTGCCTGGGTTCTATACCAGTTCTTGCCAATTGCTGAAGCGGATGTAGATTGAGGTTCATACATAGGGATGGGGGAGGAATTCAATTTAGTTAACGCTGACAGACCACCCCAGGGGCACAGCAAAGTCTGCCTGTTGCCTCCCAACCAATGCCTGCAAGGAGGTTAAGTGGCACAATCCTTTTCTTGCCCCGGGCACTGGCAATGCTTGCTACGCCACTGGGGAAAATGGGGAGGGCAGTGTGGGAACTTGGGAGAGCATGAACTCTGCAGATATGTAGCTGAATTCAACAACAGCAGGTGCCATTCTGCAAGTAGGCCATGCTGGAGAACTCTGGGGGCTTCAAAAGGCTCATAGACGGCCAACATGTGAGTTGTAAGGATTAAGGGATGGGGAAGATCTCTGCCAGAGATTCTGAAGAGCTACTGATGGTTCGCACAATGCATGTCCCATGTAGTTTGGCCTGAAGATAAGGGCATGACCAGTGTCAAGTGCTTCTGAATGAGCACTAGTTTCAGCATAGAGCTATTGCTGAGGGGGGTAAAGGATTTGTGCACTAGGCAGTGCATTATTGGCCGAAAAGCGCAAGGCACATATTCAACAAAAGGCCTGCCTTTTAATATAGGAGCATTTGTTATTGCTTTCATATATAGAGCCAAGTGAAGAAATTTATCGAGGGCTTTCAAAAGCCAACAAGTGCCTCCATTCATTGCTCTTTGTGTTGGTAGCAAGAGGCCTGATTAAAGCTTCCCTCTCCAATGGGATTGAGCCTCACAAGGAAAGCAAGAGGCAAGATGTTCTCCTTAGGAGAGGTGGGAGGGGTTCTTCTTAGTGTGAGGGTTCTTCTGTCAGGAAAGCTTACAAACTTTGGGGCCTTTAGGGAAAAGGAAAATAAGGGAAATGGTTGTTGTTGTTGTTGTTTAGTCATATTAGTTGTGTTCCACTCTCCATGACCCCATGAACCACAGCATGGTTTGCCAGTTCCTTCTCCAGGTGGATCACATTTAGTCTAAACTCTTGACAATGACCTGTCATGTCTTGGGTGGCCCTGCACAGCATAGCGCAAAGCTTCTTGGAGTTATTCAAGCCCCTTCGCCACGACAAGGCAGTCATCCATGAATGGGAGGTGGCATGGTAGAGGAGAATAAAATGGTACATGGTATAAATGGTATTTTCCCTCCCTCAAAACATTCAACCATTGGGCCTTCCAATGAAGCTGAAGGATGAAAGATTTCTCCACTCTGGGCATTGTTAAACTTTGGAATTCACTCCCCTGAGAGATAGTGATTACCAGTGGCGGAGTTTCATGCTCTGGCACCGGGGGGGGGGCGGAGAGCAGGAGGGGGCAGGGCTGGTGTGCGTTCCAGAGGCGTGGCGTTCCGCCCACAGGGGTATGGCGCATGTTTGGGGGCGTGGCGCCCAGCGTGAGTGGGGAAGCAGCCGCGATGGCACCCCACCAGGATCATGCTGCCAGGGTTGGTGCGCTCCCTCCGCACTCCTCTTCCTCCGCCAGTGGTGATGACCACCAACTTGGATACTGGTGGTGGTGGTGGTGATGAACTCTGCCCCCATCTGCCTGGGTTTCCTCAGCCACTCTGGGCAGTTTTCAACAAATATAAAAGCATAATAAAACATCAAACATTAAAAACTTCTCTATAGAGATCTTTGTCTTCAGATCTCTTCAGGAAGTTGTGTAGCTATTTATCTCCTTGGCATCTGATGAGAAGGCATTCCACAGGGAGGGTGCCACTGCTGAGAAGACCCTCTGCCCCTTTCCCCCTGTAACTCCACTTCTCGCAGTGAGGGAACTGCCTGAAGGCCCTCAGAACCGAACCTCAGTATCTGGGCTGAATGATGGGGTGAAGATGCTCCTTCAGGTATACTGAGCCAGTGCCATTTAGGGATTTAAAGGTCAGCACCAACCCAAAGTGAATGGCCATAAAAGAGGATTAGACCAATTTTGGGGGGGGGGGTAAGGTTGCCAGTGGCTACTGGTTATCATAGTTCTGTTCTACCTCCACAATTGGAGGCAGTGATGCTTCTGAATACCAGCTGTGGGGAATCTCAAGTGGGGAGAGTGCTGTTGTACTCAGGTAAGTACCTTCCCATCGTAACATCTGCTTGGCCACTGTTTAAACTGGATGCTGGGTGAGATGGGCCCATGGCCTTGTTAGTTGAAACCTCCACAAATAGCATTCAATTTCCCCAGATGTCTGATGACCCTAACTTCTTAGATAACTCCTTGAGTCCATCAATCCAATGTGCATTTTTATTGACTGAAATTTTACTTACTTAATTGCCACTTTTCAGCCCAAAGCAGTGAACACAGCAAAACATACAGGTCAGCCACAGTAAACTGCATCACGCCTAACAATATATGACAGCAAAGATCGCAACAAGGAAGACATGGAGAAAACCTTCCCAAGCTAGACATCTTTAGAGAGGGTTTCTTGTCCCCGTGACATGGCAGCCATTCATATTACTTGCCTTGACCTGGCAAATCTGATCATCCACCATTGGAGAGAACCAATTAGACCTGCCTGGCTGATCTGCCATAATTTAATCAAAGCATCCCTCAAAGAAGACCTGTTAGCATTTCAAAAGGATCAGGGGGTTGAATAATTTATTGTAGTCCCCTATTAAGCTCTTCTTAATCATTACCATTATCAAGGAGGCAGATGCCTTACATAAGACGCCCTTCTGTTTGGGTGCTGAGTCATAATCTGCAAGGTACCATTTCTGAAAGACATCTTGGAGCAGGGGTGGGAAGCCTTGGACCTGGGGGGGGGGGTGAGGGTAGCAACTGCTTCTCTCTGTGGCCCTCAAGGCTCTCTCCAGATCACAGCCCTTTCTGCATCCTCTCCCCACAATACACGCCTCGCCAGCACTGCCTTGCACCCTTTTTGAGTGTTTTTGTTTGATTTGAAGCTCAGTTGGTAGAGGATGAGACTTAGAAATCAAGCCCTAAGTTGGGCAAAAGATTCCTGCATTTCAGGGGGCTGGACTAGATTAGCCTCATTGTCCTTTCCAACTCTATACAGTGGTGCCTCGCAAGATGAAATTAATTCGTTCTGCGAGTCTCTTCGTCTAGGGGTTTTTTCATCTTGCGAAGCAACCCTATTAGCGGCTTAGCGGATTAGCGCTATTAGCAGTTTAGCGGCTATTAGCGGCTATTAAAGGCTTAAGGGATTAGCGGATTAGCTGCTAAAAGACTATTAGCGGTTTAGCGGCTTAGAAAAAGGGGGTGGGGAGCGGGGAAAAATCTCAAGACTCGCAAGACATTTTCGTCTTGCGAAGCAAGCCCATAGGGAAATTCGTCCTGCGAAGCACATCGAAAAACGGAAAACCCTTTCGTCTAGCGGGTTTTCCGTCTTGCGAGGCATTCGTCTTGCCGGGCACCACTGTAATTATAAGATTATTAGTATGTCCTTGGACCAGTAGTAGGCAGGGCTTACTTGACCTCCCATTCAAAGCACCCATCAGGGAACTGGAACTGAGCCAATCCAATACAGTCATACCTCATGTTACGTTTGCTTCATGTTATGTTCTTTCGGGTTACATCCCGTGGCGACCTGGAAGTACCAGAAAGGGTTACTTCCGGGTTTCGCCACTCACACATGCGCAGAAGTACTAAATCGTGCTTCACGCATGTGCAGAAGCACCGAATCGCGCTGCGCATGTGCGCAGATACGGCGCTTCAGGTTGTGCTCTTTTCATGTTGCGAACGGGCCTGTGGAACGGATCCCGTTCGCAACCAGAAGTACCACTGTATACACAGTTTTTGCAAAGCAATTTCTGCTGATGTAATGCCATTGTGTACATTATTCTCACTAACATATGCATTTATAGGCACACCATATAGGCATTTTCTATACATCACTTAGTTGGAGAAAATGGAGAAACGCAAATTTCAAAGGATGCCTGTGTTTTGGTTCACATGTTGCTTCAGAAAGTGTGGCTGGGTAATTTCACCTTTCAAATGTGAACTGAGCTAAATTTCTACCCTATCCCCAGTCAGGGGTTGCCAAGGCAGTGCCCACAGGCATCAAAGTGCCAGAAGACACTACAGTACCACCAAGTATCTCCTATGGCACCCAAGAATGCTATCAGTAAATATCCCCATTTTGTGTTATGCCGCAAATCACGTAGCGGCCATTTTGTGACTGGCGCCCACCACATGTTCCCAAAATTGTGCGAACTGGCCTGAAATGTTTGGTGATCCCTGAGCTAATTATCTTCCCCTTCGTTTGTGATCTACCGGCAACTGAAGTATTTTCTCTTTAGGCAAGCTTTTGATGCTGTTGCTGCCTAATTTAATTTCTAAACCATTCTGTAGTCTTAGTGCTTTTTGTCTTGTAAATGTGGCTTTAATGATAGGGTATTGCTATTTTTTTTATTCAAAAAAAAATGTTAGCAAGGTGCTTTGAGCAACTTCTCTCCTGGAGGGGAAAAGTGGGGCGTACATCGGATATGTAGATGTAAGTCACAAATCAATGAGCCTTTCTAGGCCCTGCAAAACTTGTAGATTACTGCCTCAGGAAGAAGAAGATGCTAGCACATGTGGTTAACGATCAGAACAGATGAGGAAGAGAGGGGAAATGTAGAGGAAAGTCTATCACCCTACAGGGGACTCCTTTTCTTAAAAGCAGCTTCCAAGTCGAGCTGTTCATAATCTGGAAAATTGGCTGAATGGTGTTAAAAGAGAGAGTCTCATGGCCCTCCAGGCTCATCTCATTACACTCAAAGTCAAGGAGAAGAAAGAAATTACATATTAGATCAATGGGCAGTAGCTCAAGGGAAGGTGCATTGATCGGATTTGTCTAGGTTAGGCAATGAGGTAGAACTGAGGGGAGGGCAGGCTTCACCCTTAGCCTTGTAAAATGGTAGAAGGCAAGGATAATCATAGAACTGAAGACTTGGAAGGGACCAGTGGCGTAGCGTGGGGGGTGCAGGGGGGGCCGGCTGCACCGGGCGCAACATCGGGGGGGGCGCTTGCACTCGCAGCTCTCTGCCCCTACCTGGCTCACTCACTCTCTCTCACTGCAGTGCTGGCTGTGCGAATCCGATCCGAGCCGCCGGGTCGCCGCCCACTGTGGAGGGGAGGGTGCCAGGCGTGCGGTGCGGAGAGAGAGCGAGGGACTATCTGGGGGAGGGACAGTGCAGCGGGGGGGGGCGCAGATTACTTGCCTTGCCCCGGGTGCTGACAACCCACGCTACGCCACTGGAAGGGACCACAAGGATCATCTAGTTCAACCCTGGGCAATGCAGGGATCTTTTGCCCAATGTGGGGCCTGTCCAATATTAATTAGTTGCCACTCCCTGTTAACTGCAGCTCCTCGGCGTACCCTGCCCCACTTATCTTAACAACAAAGTAAAAAGAGTTATATAATATAGGGTGGCATCCAATTAACGTTTACTCAGAGTAGGCCCATTTAAATGAATAGACTTGAATCACACCGAATCCAATAACCAAGAATGTACAATGCATCCTTCCTCCTTTCCCCAACTCGTTCAAAAGGTTTAGTTTATTTAGGTCATTATTTGTATGCTTTTATGTTGATACACTCCAAGCAATGTTCATCTGTCTCTAATGTGAACACAACAAATCCATTCAACACAAGAAAAATAGCAGCAATTAAAACTTACAAAGCCTCAGTGCCTCAGTGCCTAGGGCTTGCCGATCGAAAGGTCGGCGATTCGAATTCCCGCGGCGGGGTGCGCTCCCGTTGTTCGGTCCCAGCGCCTGCCAACCTAGCAGTTCGAAAGCACTCTTAAGTGCAAGTAGATAAATAGGGACCGCTTACTAGCGGGAAGGTAAAACGGCGTTTCCGTGTGCGGCTCTGGCTCGCCAGAGCAGCGATGTCACGCTGGCCACGTGACCCAGAAGTGTCTTCGGACAGCGCTGGGCCCCGGCCTCTTGAGTGAGATGGGCGCACAACCCTAGAGTCTGTCAAGACTGGCCCGTATGGGCAGGGGTACCTTTACCTTTACCTAAAACTTACAAAAGACAGCAGCAGCAAATTAAACATTCCACTAGACAAGGGTTGCCAGATTTCAAAAAGTAAAAAACAAGGACACCCCAAAAATTGTTGAGTTTTGTTTAGGAAGACCCCCCCCCAAAAAAAATTGTTCAGTTTTTTGTTTTTTTTAAAGGAAACTTCAGAGTTTTGGTCATTTTTTAAAGAAATGACTCACCTAAGATCCAGGAAAAAGCGCTGCCTAGTAGACTATGCAGAAATGGCAAAGCAGACACCAAATTAAGAGATCAAAATCATGAACTTTTCATGGAAGAATGGAGGCCTTTTACGGACCATTTAAAAAAAATACTAAAGTCGAATGAAATCGCGGGCAAGATTCAAGATAAAAGCAGTGGAAGAAAAACGATAAAATAATTGTAGGAGAGAAACGTTTTGTAATGCAATGCAGTAGAAAAAGTTTGAGTAAAAACACTGCAGAAATGGGAGTGGGAAGTCAATTTATGAAGCAATGTACCTGTTTGATATGGAAATTATTGTGAACATTTTTGATTTTTTAAATTAAAAAAAATTACCAAAAAAATGCTGTTGGACTACAATTCCCATCATCCCAGGCTGGCTGGCCATTGCTGGTGAGAGCTGGCTTTCAACAACTTCTGGAGGGAGATGCTCAAGTAGAAGAGCCCAGCGAATGGGGATTCCACCATCTTGGCACCAATACCAAAGAAGACCCTCATTCCCACACCTGCCCACCTGTTCTCATGTTATGGCTAGAACAGAGAACAGGGCATCTGAGGTCTGAAGGCCTGGCAGGTTCATATGGGAGCAGCTGGTTTCTAAGGAAACCCAGCACTCAGCTGCTTCAGTCTTTTGAGGTTGAGTCTGGAAATAAATGAGTGGCTGATGTCGATGGAATAGGATTTGCAGGGTAAGGCCTCCGGAACCAAAACTGCTGTTTTCTCATCACTACAGCTACACCACCCATCACTTAGAGCACAAAACCCAGATCGGACCCAGAGTGGGGAGCAGAGTTGAGTGGCACTGAGGGGAGAGCTCAGTAGGTACTGAGCACAGCAGAGGTTATATTTTCTGAGAATCCTCCGGAAAAACAATCTCTCAAAGGACCTGTTGATGGCATTTTACCATTGTACTGTGGAGAGTGTATTAACATGGTCTGTTTGTGTGGTTTGCGAGCTGCACGGTCAGGGAAAGAACAATGCTGTCCAGGGTTGTAAAGACTGCAAGAAGGTACAGGGTTATAAAGACTAGGATTAGCCGCCTGAGAAACAGTTTCTATCCAAATGCGATTTTGGTTTTAAACGCAGTGTAAGGAGTCTCTATGGGAGTATATTGTATTTAAAAATGGGGTATTAGAGTTTTTAGGGGGCTAACCAGGTTGGGATAGCTAGGATAGCAGGCTTGTTGGGTTTTGAATGTTTTATGTAGATTTTTCAGTTTCGTTGTTCTTTATGGGACAATGAAAAGAAAGATTAATGCATTGTATCGTATCACAAAGACTCTTAATCTCAGGATTGCGGGTTCATGTCCCACACTGGGCAAAAGATTTCTGCATTGCAGGGGGTTGGACTAGGTGTGCCTCGTTGTCCCTTCCAACACTATGATTCTATGAAACGATGTGTTTTGTGATCTGTCCTGAGTTGATTTCAGGGGGCGACCCCCGTGTTCTGCTATTAGGGAAGAAAAATCGCTATTCCTACGTTGTGCGTTATTTCATAAAACTTCATCTGCATCCCTCCAGCTGGGTTAAAAAAGAAAAAGAATTCAACCCGAAAGGCCCAGACATGCTAGCCTTTCCTCTCTCTGAATCATCTTCCAAGCCATAAGGATGACAAAGCAACTGGGTGCAGGGTTAATTATCCAGCCTCCTTTTGGCTGCCACACTTCTCTGCCTGGCTTCCAGCAGCAGGAGAACTTGATCCCTTTCAGAATATGGGCTCTCGCTGTGCCAACGAGGATCTGCAATTAGCTGCGTTTATTGGTTTCATCTGTCTCCAGTGCCCGGGGGAGGGCGGGGGGTGGGGAGCTGGCTGTCAAAACAGCTCCAGCTGTTTTAATAAAGCTTCAACTCCCCGTCTAAAGGTTAGGCCCCTTCGTAACCTGCACTCGGAAGCTTCAGGTGGCTCGGCTTTGAGAGCTCTTGTCGGCGGCCTCTTTGCGATGCCCTCTCTGTGAAGTTGAATGCGGGAAGGGGGAAGCGAGGCTGTCGGAAGAGCTGACTTCTGTGCGAAGAGGGCTTTCTCGCCAATTTGCGCTCAGAATTTCTGCAGCTCACTTGAAAGGCACAAGCTGTTTCCAGAGGTCAGCCAGAATGCCACATAATCACCACTCTGCCATTTATCTGCCTGCCTGCCTGTCTCAGAATACAGTGGTACCTCGGGTTACATACGCTTCAGGTTACAGACTCCGCTAACCCAGATATCGTGCTTCAGGTTAAGAACTTTGCTTCAGGATGAGAACAGAAATCGTGCTCCGGCAGCGCGGCAGCAGCAGGAGGCCCCATTAGCTAAAGTGGTGCTTCAGGCTAAGAAGAGTTTCAGGTTAAGAACGGACCTCCGGAACGAATTAACTACTTAACCCGAGGTACCACTGTACTAGAATCTAGGTCCATTTATTTACTTATTGCATTTATACTCTGCCTTTTTCTCCAAGGAGCTCAAGGTGGTGTCCATGGTTCTCCCCCTCCTCATTTAATCCTCACAACAAGTCTGTAAGGTAGGTAAGGCTGAGAAGCAGTGGTTGGCCCAGCAAGCTTTGTGCCTGGGTGGGTATTTGAACTCAAGTCTTCTGTTGGAGGATTTAGGGGAAGACAAAAGAAAGTACCGTATTTTTCGCTCTATAAGACGCACCAGACCACAAGACGCACCTAGTTTTTGGAGGAGGAAAACAAGAAAAAAAAAAAATTCTGAATCTCAAAATCCAGAACAGCAAGAGGGATCGCTGCGCAGTGAAAGCAGCAATCCCTCTTGCTGTTCTGGCTTCTGGGATAGCTGCGCAGCCTGCATTCGCTCCATAAGACGCACACACATTTCCCCTTACTTTTTAGGAGGCAAAAAGTGAGTCTTATAGAGCAAAAAATACGGTACTTCTACATGCAGTGCATCGTTAAACTTTGGAATTTGCTCCCAGAGGAATGTTTAGGGGTCCTCTCATTTTGACTCAATAAAATCACTATTTTATAGTTCAAATCAGGAAAAATAAATACAGTAAATGGACAAAAGTACAAAGAACATGCATTGCCTCATATTAAACAGCTGACAGCTCACAGTAACTTCCACACTGGTGTCCGTCACCAGATGTAATCTTCCTACTCATTGAAATACTGCCCCTCAATGAGACCAAACTTTCATCAGTAAAACACCACACATCCACATTCCACACTGCTTCACACATTAAACGCTCGCTTCAATCTGAGATTCAGGAAACACCAGGAAATGAAATGAGGCCGCCATCGGGGGTAGCAACAGAACTGAAGATTCACCATGCTAGAGAAGAAACAATTTAAAGTTTCTTCTCCCATTAGATTCACAAAATGTTTAGGGGTATGCGCACTCCTGCATCCCTCAAGGAAAAAAGCATTGGGACAAATTCATAGAAGTTTGGGTTATTAGTGGCTACTAGCCAGGATGGCTAGGCTCTGCCTTCATTGCCAGAGGGACTATGCCTCTGAATACCAACTTCTGGGCATCACAGGTGGGCAGAGCATTGTTGCATTCAGGTCCTGCTGGTAAGGTTTTCACGTACGGTTCTCAAATTAGTTGGTTTGAAATTAATTTCGTCCGCTAAGTGTGTACCAAAATCATTAAATTAACATTTATTTTTAAACGCTGAGAAGAAATATGGTTAGTAATTCCCCTGACTTCTCTTACATGTGAAGACAGGATCCAGCTGATCGAGCAGACGAGACGAAGTTCTTTCCACCTAAACATTAGGAAGAAGTTCCTAATTCTAAAGTAAGAGCTGTTCGACAGTGGAATTTAATTCTAAAGTAAGAGCTGTTTGACAGTGGAATTTGCTGCCAAGGAGTGTGGTGGAGTCTCCTTCTTTGGAGGTCTTTAAGCAGAGGCTTGACAACCATATGTCAGGAGTGCTCTGATGGTGTTTCCTGCTTGGCAGGGGGTTGGACTCGATGGCCCTTGTGGTCTCTTCCAACTCTATGATTCTATGAATAGTAGGCCCAGTGGACAAGATAGCAGTTTCTTCACGTGCTGCAGAGGGAAGCGAGGAGCAGATGGGGCTCATCCACCTGGGAAGGTTGCCCATCTAGGAGAAGGAAAACTCTCCACTGCCTTGTGGGATATCTTCAGGAGAAGAAAAGGTCAAAACCCTACACAAATCTGGAGCGGAGTCCCTAAGACGGTTGGATGGTGCCTTGTATGACTTCTTCTGCCAACTCCTGTTGCCAAGCTAGTGCCAAATGTATTGCTCTGCTTTCCTTCGGACCACATCAGAGAGGCCAAGAGAGAGGCCCAGGACCTTCATGCACACTGCCCAGGCTTGTGCCCCAGAGAGGTCACTTTGGTGCTTCTAACACAGTGGTTTGATTTCACCCCCAGAGGCACACTCCATTGTCTCTCGAGACAGATGGATACCAACATTATAGTTAATAACCCATAACACATATTTAAAATATTTTTTTTCACATTTTTAAACTATATGAAGAAATATTAGACATCACATTAGCAAATCAGTCATATTAAAGATATATAATTGTTAAGAGAAGGGCTGGGGGGAATGGTACTGAAATATGAATTTACAATGGGCGTGCAAAGCTCACGTGTTGATTCTTCTACGGATTTGTGTGGCTAGGTCTGAGCTGGCGATTCAAACTCAATTCCAATATTTAGAGTTTGTGCCACCTCTTCCCCCTGATGAGCTTCCTCCGTGCCTCCATCTTCATCAGATGATTGTCACAACTTCCCCTGACCTGACTTGTCTTTCATCCTCGGGCATTGGGGAACAAGAGCTATCCAATAGGGAGCTCCAGCATTGCAGCTCAGAGCTGGAAGAACTGAGGGCTGGTGCTTCATAAAAGATTCGTCAGGCCTACCAGAGACTTCAAAAAGGTGCCTTTGAACTCTTTCGCTGGCTGCATCAAACACACAGCCTAAGTGACAGATGAATGGATATTTCTGCTCCCCTAGCCTTGAAGGACCATTACCTCTGCCTTCGTATTGCTGGAAATATTGGAGTCTGCTCACTCCACCGTCCTGATGAGGTTATTTTGCCCTGCAATTAGTGAGTCAGATGCCCTTCTTATAGCCTGATCAATGTGTTGTGCTCTCGGATCCATTCAACGCCAGCCTGTCAGACACTCTTGATATGTTTGCTAACAAAAAGGACATGGCAGTTAATGAAGCTTGTAATGATGCACACAAACAATCTTGCATTTTATTTTATTTTTAACTTGGAGGGCATTTTAACTTGGGAACGTGGACGGGGAACCTGTGGCGCTCCAGATGTCGCCGGACTACAACTCCCATCACCTGCCACAGGTTCCCTATCCATACCCTAGGAGTTATTTCCCCTCCTTTTTAGCATTTATTTATTTATTTATTTATTTATCAATCAATCAAACAAATCTTACATGTGGACAGAGGCAGGCAGCATAAATTAAAAGAATGACTCACTTCCCCAGCATAACTATTAATGTTTCCTTAACAGCAGGGGGTTGGACTTGATGACCCTTTGAGTCTCTTCCAGCGCTACAATTCTATGATTTCTTGTCCTGGTCTCCATGAGATTACAGTGGTACCTCGGGTTAGATATGCTTCAGGTTACATACACTTCAGGTTACAGACTCCGCTAACCCAGAAATAGTGCTTCAGGTTAAGAACTTTGCTTCAGGATAAGAACAGAAATTGGGCTACGGCGGCAGCAGGAGGCCCCATTAGCTATAGTGGTGCTTCAGGTTAAGAACAGTTTCAGGTTAAGAACGAACCTCCAGAACGAATTAAGTACTTAACTCGAGGTACCACTGTACTCAAGGTCTTTCTGACAGCAAAAGCTGTCTGACAGTGGACCAGACTCCCTCACTGGAAGTCTTTAAGCAGAGGCTGGGGTCTGTCCATCTGTCATGGATGCTTTAGCTCAGATTCCTGCATTGCAGGGGGTTGGACTAGATGACTCTTGGGGTCCCTTTGAATGCTACAATTCTTTGATTCTACTCTGGAGGTAATACAGCCTTCAAGAAGAAGAAGAATAGTTTGGATTTGATATCCCGCTTTATCACTACCCGAAGGAGTCTCAAAGTGGCTAACATTCTCCTTTCCCTTCCTCCCCCACAACAAACACTCTGTGAGGTGAGTGGGGCTGAGAGACTTCAGAGAAGTGTGACTGGCCCAAGGTCACCCAGAAGCTGCATGTGGAGGAGCGAAGATGCGAACCCAGTTCACCAGATTACGAGTCTACCGCTCTTAACCATTATACCACACTGGCTCTCAAAAGGGGAAAAAATGCTTGCTGTTGCCTCATCGAATCAGAGGAACCGGGTGGTTATACAGTGGTTATATGACAATAAGCACTCATCCTGATTTACTGGCAGGGTGTTCATAGCTCTCATCATTAATCATTTGTCTATCGCGCTCTTTTCATTTCCCCAACATTTTCCTAACCGCAAAAAGGCAGTGGGTTTTGTGTGTGTGTGTCTAAGTGGCTAGTTGCCCTAGAGCAGGAGAGGGAGACCTCAGGCTCAGGGACCAAATGTGGCCCTCAAGGCCTCTTTGTCTGGCCCTCAGGCCACACACACACCCAGTTCCAACCCCTGTTGGCCTTGCTTCATCCCTTCCTTGCCTGTTTCCACCTGGCTTGGGATGGGTCCTTGAAATGCAACGTGGCCTCTTGCTTGCCTGGGTGTGGGAGAGAGAGTAGGCCGTGCATCTGGGCAGGAATCAGCCTGCTGTTCAAAGGTCAGATTTGTTGCTCCACCCACTTTTGCCCCAGGCCCCGCCCACTGCAGGGATCTGGGCACAGAAAGGAAGGCAACCTTTCATAGAATCATAGAATCATAGAGTTGGAAGAGACCACAAGGGCCATCGAGTCCAACCCCCTGCCAAGCAGGAAACACCATCAGAGCACTCCTGACATATGGTTGTCAAGCCTCTGCTTAAAGACCTCCAAAGAAGGAGACTCCACCACACTCCTTGGCAGCAAATTCCACTGTCGATCAGCTCTTACTGTCAGGAAGTTCTTCCTAATGTTTAGGTAGAATCTTCTTTCTTGTAGTTTGGATCCATTGCTCCGTGTCTGCTTCTCTGGAGCAGCAGAAAACAACCTTTCTCCCTCCTCTATGTGACATCCTTTTATATATTTGAACCTGGCTATCATATCACCCCTTAACCTCCTCTTCTCCAGGCTAAACATGCCCAGCTCCCTCAGCCGTTCCTCATAAGGCATCGTTTACAGACCTTTGACCATTTTGGTTGCCCTCCTCTGGACACGTTCCAGTTTGTCAGTGTCCTTCTTGAACTGAGGTGCCCAGAACTGGACACAGTACTCCAGGTGAGGTCTGACCAGAGCAGAATACAGTGGCACTATTACTGAAATGGCTTCCCCACTCTTGTAACTGGGGTGGCAGAGCCCATGAATCCACTCTTTTTGCAGGAACGTAAATTTCCAGGATGCACTTGACTCCCCGCCCCCCCCGCCCCCGCCCCGAAACAGTGGTGGTCGTGGAGGTGCCCTTTGCATTGTTGGTGGTTGAGCTAGTCCTGTATACCTGAAGGGGCATCTCCACCCCCATCATTCAGCCCAGACACTGAGATCCAGCGCCAAGGGCCTTCTGGCGGTTCCCTCATTGTGAGAAGTGAGGTTACAGGGAACCAGGCAGAGGGCCTTCTCGGTAGTGGCGCCCGCCCTGTGGAACGCCCTCCCTTCAGATGTGAAGGAAATAAGCAGCTATCTTATATTTAAAAGACATCTGAAGGCAGCCCTGTTTAGGGAAGTTTTTGATATTTAACGCTGTATTGGTTTTAACACTCGATTGGGAGCCGCCCAGAGTGGCTGGGGAAACTTAGCCAAATGGGCGGGGTATAAATTATTATTATTATTATTATTATTATTATTATTATTATTATTATTGACCCTTGGGGTCCCTTTCATCTCTACAATTCTATGCAGTCACCCACAAGGCAGGGGATAGGGGTAGCAGTTTTTCGGCATTCAACCTGCGCATTTGCCTCTATCTGTTCGCAACCAGCCAAGCCACCTCCTTTGAGAGTTCCAATCATCTCTCTTTTGCCTCCTGGCACATCCTTTTTTATATTCGCAACCACCTGTAGGAAGGATTCTACAATCGGGAATGATTCAGCCAAGTGCAAAGAGACCCAGGAGCTGAGCACCTGCTGTCATTCATGTCTCCTCCGCCCCTCATTAGCACAACAAACCAGCATGATGATTCCTCGGCAGGTTGCTGTTCAGGACTCTGTCACTCAGCCTGCTTGCATTGTGAGAAGCAGTGATTTCAAGGCAGCCTACTGTCTATCTAACTTTGTTTATCCTCCTTGTTGTGGAGCTAAACCAGCAGAAGCCACGTGTCATTTCATTGTCAACAAGGGCAGAAATCCTCCGTTTGTGTGACACAGCGTTCTTCAGCCAGATGTTGCCGGACTACAGCTTACATCATCCCCAGCCTCCTTAGCTGGGGATGGGAGTTGTAGTCCAACAACATCAGGAGATCTGACAGTGTTGCAGTTGAGGGTGATGATCCCAACAATCCATGCTATTTTCTAGAAAAAAGAGGTACCAGAACTCACCATGAACACCTACTCCCTCGTTCTTCTAGAATGGAAATGTCCCCACCTGAGAGGTGCCGGAACTGAGTTCCGCCTGAAGAAAAGCCCTGATGACAATTCTATTTGATACTTGCTCTTTCCAGAAGATCCTAGAGCAAATTACAGCGATATGAAGGTAAAGGTAAAGGGACCCCTGACCATTAGGTCCAGTCGTTGCTGACTCTGTGGTTGCGGCGCTCATCTCGCTTTATTGGCCGAGGCAGCCGGCGTACAGCTTCCGGGTCATGTGGCCAGCTTCTGGCGAACCAGAGCAGCGCACGGAAACGCCATTTGCCTTCCCGCCGGAGTGGTACCCATTTATCTACTTGCACTTTGGCGTGCTTTTGAACTGCTAGGTTGGCAGGAGCTTGGACCGAACAACAGGAGCTCACCCCGTCGTGGGGATTTGAACCGCTGACCTTCTGATCAGCAAGTCCTAGGCTCTGTGGTATAACCCACAGCGCCACCCGCGTCCCGGTGCCTTAGGTAGGTTCTCCTTTAAATGGGAGCTGGATCAAACTTCTCCCCCATCGCATCCCCACAGCAGATAATTGAACAGATGGAAGCTACCAAACTGGCATGCCGTGCCTACGGATGGCATGGCAGAGAACAGAGGGCACCTGCACAGAACCGACAAAGAGGGTCTCCAACAAGTTTCTCTTCTCAGAAGGATGAGATAGAACTTCTCTCCTACAGGCAGCCAGCTTCACAGCCCATTTTAGGTCCGTAGTGCCATCTAGTGTCTTCTATCCTTCAGCAAGACCCCAGAAAAGCCAGCCATGCTTTCCAGATGTGGTGCCCATCTTGGTCTGCTGCTGCAAAAAGATAGCAAGGAGTCTTGTGGCAGCCTTTAACAGCCAACATCTTTATAGTGAAATAAGTTTTCATCAGACCCACATGAAGGATTCCCAAAGAATATGTGCTGCCACACTTACGGTCCACAAACAATAATACTTTGGAGGTCCCGGGCATCAAGGAGGTTAGACTGGCCTTGACCAGGGCCAGAGCCTTTTCAGCCCTGGCCCCAGTCTGGTGGAACACTCTGTCACGAGAGACCCAGGGCCCTGCGGGATTTGTACATCTTTCCGCAGGGCCTACAAGACGGAGCTGTTCCACCAGGCCTTTGGTCTGGGCCCAGTCTGACCCCCTTCTTTCTGTGGGACTCTGTATGTAAGTAGCCTCTTTGGCTATTTCTATCCACCCATATGGGACCAGCACGAGTGGCCGGGACTGGTGAACTTTTAATTCCTTACCCCTACAGTTATGATTCATGGGTTCCCACTTAATTTTATTTTGATTTTAAATATGATTCAAATTGTATTTTAAACTAATCATTTGATTTTGTGTTTTTAATGTATTATGTATTTGGTGTTAGCCACCCTGAGCCCAGTCTCGGTCAGGGAGGGCAGGGTATAAATAAAATTTATTATTATTTATTATTGTTATTATTGTTATTATTAAAAGATTGATTCCTTGCAAGCATGGAACAAAGATTTTTTAAATATATATATTGTTATTGTTTTATTAATATAACATATGAATAGCACAGCTTTCTTACTAGAATTTTAAGCAGATGTTGAGAACAAGGAGATTTGACTGATACATTTTATATTGTACACAGTGTTACATTCAAAGTACTTCAAAATACAGTGAAGCAAAAAAATTTTGTTCCCAGCATGTTCTTTCTAGCTCTATAGCACTGAATAAATTTTATCCATTTTGTTACAAATGTATCTTGCCCCTGTTCACTACTTTTACGCCCTAAAGAAAAGGTTAGTTCTGCCATTGTTGCAAATTCAGCCTCTTCTGCAACCTCTCCCATTCCCCGAGGGAGGTCTTTGTTATCCTTCCACTGGCAAGCTAACAAGATCTTCCTGTTCAGACAGGCCTTTGGAAATGAAGGCACAGACAATGATGATCACTGGGCTGCTGTCAGGGCAAACTGCATTTTAATTCATAGACTCATAGAACTGTAGAGTTGGAAGGGATCCCGGGGGTCATCTAGTCCAACCCCCTGCAATGCAGGAAAATAATAATAATAATAATAATAATAATAATAATAATAATAATAATAATTTATTATTTATACCCCGCCCATCTAGTTGAGTTTCCCCAGCCACTCTGGGTGGCTCCCCCATCCATTCTGAAACCATACCAGAAGCTGCTTAGTTTTCTTAGTTTTGCAAATGTGTGCTAGCAGGGTTTTCATTATTATTATTGTTATTATTTACTTATTCAGTTTGTATACCACTCTATACCCACAGGTACAGGAGGTTCTCAATTGTTCGTTTTAGATACGTTGCGGTGTGTTTTCATTATGGCTCTCAACTTGTTTGCTTTTAATTGTTCTGCATTTTACCACTGATGTTTTTAAATGTTGTCCTGGGAAGTGTGAGTTTACCTTTCGCAGAGAGACAATTCCCAGCACCCTTTGCAAAGGACAGTTCTCAGGATCCTCAAGTGGAAGCCGTGTGCTTTTAATGTTTGGTGTGGATTTGACCTAAAACACATCCTGATGCTTGAGTGGCTCGTTGACACCAGATGGCGCTAGGCAAACACAAAACAAAAGGTGAATCCGGTTTACTGCAAAACACACACAGAGAGAGAGAGAGAGAGAGAGAGAGAGAGAGAGAGAGAGATCAGCTCTGCTTGGAATCTGGGGCAGGTCAGATCTGAGCAGTGGAGAGAGCACATTTGCACCTCTGCCGCCATGCCTGAACACCACACTTTAAGAAGAACGTAGATAAATTAAAATGGGTTCAGAAGAGGGCAGTGAGGACAGTCAGGGGCGTGGGAAACAAGCCCTATCATGGGGCAAGGAACCTCTTTCCTGGGGTGGGGGCTAACGTGGCCCTCCAGTCCTCTCTCTCTGGCCCTCAGGACTCACCCCAAGCCACACCCATCACTCACCTTGTTTTGCACCCTCCTTTGATATTTTTCCCCCAGCCTGGAGTATGCCCATCAACTCTATTTATTTATTCATCTCTTGCATTTTTATCCCACCTTTTTCTCCAAAGAGCTCAAGGCGGCTCCCCCTCTTATTTAATCCCCCCCAACAACCCTGTGAGGTAGATTGGGTTGAGAGGCAGTGACTGGCCTGAGGTCACCCAGTGAGTGGGACGATTTGAACCCCGGTCTCCCAGGTTGAAGTCTAACTGCTACGCCACGTTGGCTCCCAACTAACTCTTGACAATGCATCTTGCTGGTCCAGGTGGATGGCAAAGAAGGATGTGCTCATGGTGTGTAGAAACTAGCCTGCCACACGAAGGTAAGATTTGCATTGTTGCTCTGTACTCTTTAACCTCTGGCCCCTCCCAGCTCGGTCACGTGGCCCTCAGAAGGTTGCTTGAAAAAGAATGCAGCCTTCAGGCTGAGAAAGCCCCACCCACCCCTGTTCTAGGACAAGGGTGAGAAGCCAATAGCCTTCCAGATGTTGTTGAACCACAATGCCCACCGGCCCTGATCATCGGTGATGCTCACTGGGGCTGATGGGAGTTGTAGTCCAGCAACATTTCAAGGGCTGCAGATTCCCCATCTCTGCAAGGAACATCTTCCCACCCAGGAGAGCAATGTACAACCAGTATCCAAAACACGACATGTTCAGTAGTGATAAAGGTAAAGGGACCTGAAATATACTCAGAGTCGAGTGTGGATTTCATGCTCTTTATTCAGCTCATAGGAGTGAGGAATGGAAGTTCCCCCAAAATGTGTGCTTTATATACATTATTTACACAATAGGCCCCACGTGATTGGCTACTTCTGAGATTCTCCTGTAGGCCAATCAGGTTGCGGATTCACTTCCACCTGGAGTTGGATTGGGTGGCTCCTATGGACCAATCAGACTGCTGCATTCTGGATACTATTGTTCTAGAACCAATCAGACTGCTGCATTTTGGTTCCTATTCAACTCAGTACAAAACAGGACCCCTGACCATTAGGTCCAGTCGCGGATGACTCTGGGGTTGCGGCGCTCATCTCGCTTTACTGGCTGATGGAGCTGGCTTTTGTCCACAGACAGCTTCCGGGTCATGTGGCCAGCATGACTAAGCTGCTTCTGGTGAACCAGAGCAGCGCACGAAAACGCTGTTTACCATCCTGCCGGAGTGGTACCTATTTATCTACTTGCACTTTGATGTGCACAGGGATGGAGCAACGGGAGCTCACCCTGTTGCGGGGATTCAAACCGCTGACCTTCTGATCGGCAAGCCCTAGGCTCAGTGCTTTAGACCACAGTGCCACCCGCGTCCCACTCAGTAGTGATAGCTGAGTTATTTCTGCAGCACTTTGTTTGTAGAACTCCCTTCCCGCTCCCTTTAAGCTGAACTATACTTTGCTTCCTCCCCGCTCCCAAACTTCTTCGTCTGTATCACATTTAAGTTAAGCATTATTATTATTTGATGCAATGGGCCGTGCCAAGGAAGCCCTTACATAACTGCAGTCACCTCGG
Organism: Podarcis tiliguerta; assembly: GCF_965153285.1. Lineage (NCBI taxonomy): Eukaryota > Metazoa > Chordata > Lepidosauria > Squamata > Lacertidae > Podarcis > Podarcis tiliguerta. The sequence goes on along the minus strand of NC_139547.1, from coordinate 40,308,335 downwards.
GCACATGTCTCAGAACACATGGCTGCCTCAGCTCTCTGTCAGTTGCAATATTTCACGCAAGGCTGGTCTCCGTCCCTCTCTAGAAATATTAGAACAAACAAATATGGAGCTCAGATGGGTCACAGAATCACAGAATTGTAGAGTTGGGACACCCAGGGGTCATCTAGCCCAACCCCCTTGCGATGCAGGAGTCACAGTGAAAGAATCCCTGGCCATCCAACCTCCATTTAAAAACCTCTGATGAAAGGGAGCGCACCATCTTCCGAGGGGGTCCGTCTCTCTGTCAAACAGCTCTTACCATCCGAAAGTTCTTCCCAACGTATAGTTGGAATTGCCTGCCTTGTAACTGGAATCCATTGGTTCGGGTTCTGCCCTTTGGAGCAGCAGGGGGGACGGGCTTGCTCCATCTTCCATGGGATAGCCCTGCGGATAGTTGAGCAGAGACATCACCTTGCCAACAAAGCTTTGTATAGTTAAAGCTATGGTTTTCCCAGTAGTGATGTATGGAAGTGAGAGCTGGACCATAAAGAAGGCTGATCGCCAAAGAATTGATGCTTTTGAATTCTGGTGCTGGAGGAGACTCTTGAGAGTCTCATGGACTGCAAGAAGATCAAACCTATCCATTCTTAAGGAACTCAGCCCTGAGTGCTCACTGGAAGGACAGATCCTGAAGCTGAGGCTCCAATACTTTGGCCACATCATGAGAAGAGAAGACTCCCTGGAAAAGACCCTGATGTTGGGAAAGATGGAGGGCACAAGGAGAAGGGGACAACAGAGGATGAGATGGTTGGACAGTGTTCTCGAAGCTACCAGCATGAGTTTGACTAAACTGTGGGAGGCAGTGGAAGACAGGAGGGCCTGGCGTGCTCTGGTCCATGGGGTCATGAAGAGTCGGACACGACTAAACAACAACAAATCAGATCTCCTCTCTTCTCCGGCCTGAATATACCGAGCTCCCTCAACCGTTCCTCATAAGGCTTGGTTTCCAGACCCTTGATCCTCTTGGAAACCATCATCTGCCCATGTTCCAATTTGTCGATATCCTTCTTAATCTCTGGTGCCCAGAATTGGACACAGTATTCCAAGTATGGTGTGGCCAAGACAGAATAGAGTAGTACTATTACTTCCCTTGATTAGGACACTATACAGCCTTGGATCCCGAATGCCTTGTGACTCGAACATTTTGGCTCCTGAACGCCGCAGACCCAGAAGTGAGTGTTCCAGTTTGTGAACATTCTTTGGAAGCCAAATGTCCAGCATGACTTCCACAGCTTCCGATTGAGTGCAGGAAGCTCTCAGGTTACAGACTCCGCTAACCCAGAAATAGTACCTTGGGCTAAGAACTTTGTTTCAGGATGAGAACAGAAATCGTGCTCCGGCGGCGCGGCAGCAGCAGGAGGCCCCATTAGCAAAAGTGGTGCTTCAGGTTAAGAACAGTTTCAGGTTAAGAACGGACCTCCGGAACGAATTAAGTACTTAACCCGAGATACCACTGTATACCTTTAGTTTAGAAAAGCGGTTGTAATTTTCTTATTACATTATGCCATGCACTTGCAGCTGCTAAAACAAGGTAGCTTCCCAGTGAAAACAGTAGAATGTTAAATAATAAATGATAAAGCAATGAATATTAAAACAAAACATCCATTCAAAGTAATAAGAATATATTATGTATTTTGTGTTTTTAATCTTGCATTTTTAGGTTGTGAGCAGCACTGAGATCTACGGATGAAAAGTGATATATAAATTTAATAAATATAACAACGACAAAGTTTTTATTCACCTACTCCTCTGTGTATTTCATTCAGAGAAGCAAGAGGCGTCATGAGAGTTCAAGAATGCATTCCCAGCCAGATAGAAACATTCAAAGGGGGCATGAAGCAGGGCTGGTGTGGGTCATGGTCTGGGGAGAAGGACTGTGGGAAGGGAGAAGGAGTGTAGGGAGAGGCCTGAAGGCTGAGAAGAGAGGCTGCCGGGATGTATTCCCGGGCCTGCAACTCCCCAACCCTGCTCTACCCAATAAGCTGATGGGAAATAAATCCTTTTTGAGGCTTGCTGACCCAAAATGGGTTAGAGACAGCAAAGCTGGAAGATTAGACAACTGCTGCTTCGCCCCCACTTTGCCCAAGGTCAAATCCTTCTTGCATTCGCTGTTCGGGGGGGGGGGGGGAATCCCAGCGACCAAATTGACACCACTCAAAGAAATTAACGATGACTTTTTAAAGGCAGGGGGCTGAAGGAGGATTACTAACCATCCTTATCTGCTTATATTGAAACGCACGCCGTTTTTGAAACAATAATTGCCAGTCTTTAAAGCTGAGTGTGTCCCCCATGCCAGCAAACGGTCTAGGTTGCGTTCCTATGTACCGTTGTTATTTAGTCGCTTTACTCGTGGTTAACAAGCAGAATCAAAGAAGCTGCTGGCGGCAAAAAGGCTCTCTTAAAAAAAAAAACACCTGTCCAAATAAAAAGAACCTCAGGTAGACCCTAGTGCTCAAATGAGGCTTGGCTGGAAGAGGAAGTCCTTAAATATATATACACCTTCCTGCCCAGGAGGAGCCAATGGCCAGGCTAGTACGGTGGAGCCAGATTAGATCTAGAAGGTTCTTCTCCCAACGGCTACAGTTACACAGGTCACCATGTGAGACAGTGGCCAGCAGTTTCTAACAGTGGCAGAGCACAGCAGAAAACACACACACACACACACACACACAAGCGAGCTGCAGGCTAGACATTTCTTTGCTGCTGAAGCAATGTTTGAGCCTGGTGGTGTGTGAGTCTCCAGTGCCCTGAATTCCTGTTGGAGCTGTCCATGGTCCTGCCTGGAACCAGAATTCTAGCTGTGGCCTCGAGTCTGACTTTGCCCCTCCTGCTTAGCCTTGGACTGCCGTCTGGATGCAACCACCCCTGGAAGAGAGCAGCAAGATCCATCAAAAGATCCTCAGAGACACAAATGCCGTCCAGTGCCAAAGCTGGCAAGCCCGTTTCTCATTTTAACAACCAGCCTTTAAAAAAAAAAATCAGGCCAGCGTGCCAGCCGTTTTTAATACCTGCACAGACAATTTAAAGTGTCTCCCTGGCTTCGAAAGCCTCTTAAATTTACAAGCAAGCTGTAAAATCCTTTCAGCTGAAAGCATTTGCTCACACCGACGGACGCAGAAGCAATAGCTTTATTCCTGCCTCTGCCCTTTCTCCTGGAATGCGTTAGGTTTATGGGTGGCGCCAACAGAGACTTCCAGGGGAAAGGCCGACCAAGACATAAGCGGGGCATTAAAATCAGGAGGAGACAATGTGGTACCCTCCAGATCAGGGGTCAGCAAACTTTTTCAGCAGGGGGCCAGTCCACTGTCCCTCAGACCTTGGGGGGGACACACAATATTTTTGGGGGGAAAGTACCAATTCCTCTGCCCCACAAATAACCCAGAGATGAATTTTAAATAAAAGGACACATTCTACTCGTGTAAAAACACCAGGCAGGCCCCACAAATAACCCAGAGATGCATTTTAAATAAAAGGACACATTTTACTCATGTAAAAACATGCTGATTCCCAATCCGTCTGCAGGCAAGATTTAGAAGGCGATTGGGCTGGATCCGGCCCTCGGGCCTTAGTTTGCCTACCCATGCTCCAGATTCTCTCCCATCAGGCCCAGCCAGCATGGTGAAAGGTCACAGATGATGGGGATTCTAATCCATCAATAGCAGGAGGGCGCCCAGTTGACTACTCCTAAATTAAAGGATGCTAAAGACCCTTTGGGATGCGGGTGGCGCTGTGGGTTAAAGCCTCAGTGCCTAGGGCTTGCCGATCGAAAGGTCAGTGGTTCGAATCCCCGCGGCGGGGTGCGCTCCCGCTGTTCGGTCCCAGCGCCTGCCAACCTAGCAGTTCGAAAGCACCCCTGGGTGCAAGTAGATAAATAGGGACCGCATACTAGCAGGAAGGTAAACGGCATTTCCGTGTGCAGCTCTGGCTCGCCAGAGCAGCGATGTCACGCTGGCCACGTGACCCGGAAGTGTCTCCGGACAGCGCTGGCCCATGGCCTCTTTGAGTGAGATGGGCGCACAACCCTAGAGTCTGTCAAGGCTGGCCCGTACGGGCAGGGGTACCTTTACCTTTTTAAAGACCCTTTACATCAGATCTGCAGTGTAAACCCAGTAACATCTATATGTAAACGGGGTTTCCTTCTTAGATGGTCACTGCAGCCAGAATTTTAGAGGCAAAAGACTGGAGTCAAAAAGCAAACTTTCAGCTATGAAAGGAGAGATTTTGAAAATGGGGAGTGCTCAGCACTTTACAGCAGAATCCCATGCAGAAGCGAACCCCAAGAGGCCAGCTGCAATCCTTTACTCCAGAGATGCAGCCCTGTGACCCTACTGATGGACTGCTACTAGCCACAATGGCTGCGTTCCGCCTCAAGTTGGAGGCAGTAATGCTTCTGAATGAGTGCTCTTGTGCTCAGGTCTTGCTTGTGGGTTTCTTGCAGGCATCTGGCTGGCCACTGTGATAACAGGATGCTGGACTCAATGGGCCATTGGGCCTGATCCAGCAGGTTCTTCTTATGTTCTTCAGCAAGAATCCTAGAGCCAGATGTGACACCCGCTCTCTGTCAACAAACTATGTTTGGGTCAAAGAAAGGAGGAAAGACTTGGGCAGACACAGCAGCAGCTGGAGTTATTTTATAATTATAAAATCAAAGGGCAGCGATAGCAAAGAGGGGGAGCAGCAGGGTTAGGAGACCCTAGGAGTAGGTGGAGGGTCTGTCAGGGAACTGCCATCAGAGCTGGAGGCGGAGAGGAGGCTCCAGAGGGATGGCGGAGAGGGTCCCAGTAGGGAGAGAGGTAGCCCAGTGTAACACCAGTGGAGAAGGGGGGGAGATGGGGGAATCGGAGAGGTGGCTCCAGGACTCCTCGCCGGAGACCAGCGAAGGGGGCACGAGTACTCTGCTGCCCACACCCTCCCTGCACAGAAGACTTCGACGCAGGCAGAGTAGGAGGAGACTGGGCGTCAAACAGCTTCTATGCTGGAAGAGGTTCAAGAAACGCCCACTGACGGATTCTGCCAGCGACTGAGGCAGCCACGGAACCTGGGGCTGTCCAGACAGAAAGGGTTCAACCAGGCAACCTAGCCAGGAGTAACGGCAACTTACGCACGAGCAACCCCTAGAACCATTACAGGGTCCTTTGCTGGGCTCTGGGTGATGTTCATCCATGCTGCCTCCTTTTATTTATTAAAGTCCACACAACCTAAGATTTTACAACCCCACCACCAAAATCTACAGATTAAATGCGCTCTCATCTTAACATCCCCCTCCATCTCAACCCTCAGGACTGTCTGATTCCTGATGCTCCACTTCAATCAGTAGGATCCTCAGATGAGGTACTTCTGGCTGTTCATGCCCCTGAGATTCATTTGACCTTCACAAGTATGGCAGGCCTTGCCCTGCAGAACTCCCTGCTCATAGACATTTGGCAGGAACCATCCCTCCCTCCCTTCAGACATTTTCTGAAAACTACATTGATTAAACAGGTGTTTGCACTATGAAGTTTCTCTTTTTAAAAATGTTTTATTGTTGTTTATAAGGATGTTTAATGGATTCTTTTTCTGATTTTATTCCTACATGTTGTATACCGCACTGATATATTTTTACTGAAAGCATGGACTCCAAACACCTAAATAAAGAAATAAACTGATGTTGCAGAAAATATCAGATTTTTAATTATTATTATTATTGCACCTTGGAACAGCTTTGCAATGGCCGTCGGCTTTGAATCCACTCATCCTCGCCCTACATCAGCCAAGGAAAACTCCTTTAGCCTTGTCACTATTCATTCTTCAGAACCATCAGATGCTCCGTTGCTATGGAAACGGGATGCCATGTGGAAGAAGAAAACAAATGTGGCTCTCTCTCTCTCTCTCTCTCTCTCTCTCTCTCTCCTCAAGGAAGTTTCTCTGAACGCAACTTCAAAACTAGCAGAAGTTAAGAGATTTTATTTTCTGGATGGAGATTTTACAGATGCTAGGACTGCTGCAAATATTGGCAGTGATCTGCCAGGAAATGAGTGAATCAATTGAAATAGGATCCCCCATTGCTCTTCCAGGATTCCTGCTCCTTTCCAAAGGGCTTGCATAGGAGAATGTCCCTGGGGTTATGACTTCACCTTATGGCTTAGGAACCATTCAGATGTAACGTTTTGAACCTGCAAAGTTGATTTTTGTTGAGGTTCCTTAGGCGTGGGGAAGCTCTTTCAGACTGAGGACCACATTCCCTCAAGGACAACAACCTGGGGGGCATATGCCACTGTGGAGCAGATCTAGAGGCAAAAAGGGGGTGTGGCCAAAGTAGGAGCGAGGGATGTAAGTCTTACCTTAGTACAGTAGGTTGCATTCCATCCAGGGATGGGGAACAGGTGGTCCTCCAGATGTCGCTGGACTACAACTCCCATATTCTCTGATCACTGGCCATGTGGACTGGGACTGAGAGTCCAGCAACAGCTGGAGGTTAGATATATGGCATCAGGTGTAGGGCAAGTGTATAGGCCAAATGGGGAGGTCTAATGGACTTCATACGACCAGCAGACCAGAGGTTCCCCTACATCAGGGTACAGTACTACATGAACATTGGCCATGCTTGCTAGGGCTGATGGGAGCTGTAGTACAGCAACATCTGGAGGACCAAAGGGTTTCCATCCCTGAGTGGAATGCAGCCTACATCTGGTGTTTTGCTTGCATAGTTCCATAACAACCTTTCTGCCTTAGCCTTCCTTCTGCAGTTCCTAACCACCACCTCTAACCAAAACATTTTATCAACTTTGTGATTTCACTGTTTGATGAAGGGCAGGTTATTTTTGAGATCATCCTCTGAAACTTTTTTCCAATGCAGAAAACAATTTGGAGTGGGTCTTTAACTCTTAGATTCATCCAAGGAAATTTCTGTATGCCCCCCCCCGACACCCTCTCTCTCTGTCTTTTTGGGGAAAGACAGCTGAAAAGCTATATACCTACTTTCCGCATTTCAACCCCCCTCCCCAATATCATTGCACCACAACTCCCATAACCAACTGATCTTTGGCCATGATGGCTGGGACTGATGAGAGTTGGAGGGCACCAGGTTGCAGAAGGATGTCATACACCTTATATAGCTTAAGAGCATCCTCAGATCTCTGCTCAAAGATCCTTTGATACAGGGCTAGCCAATATGAAGATGAAGAAGAGAAGAGTTTGGATTTGATATCCCGCTTTATCACTACCTGAAGGAGTCTCAAAGCGGCTAACATTCTCCTTTCCCTTCCTCCCCCACAACAAACACTCTGTGAGGTGAGTGGGGCTGAGAGACTTCAGAGAAGTGTGACTGGCTCAAGGTCACCCAGCAGCTGCATGTGGAGGAGCGGGGGATCAAACCCGGTTCACCAGATTATGGTGTTATCTCCAGATGTAGCGGAACCACATCTCCCATCAACCCCCGTCAGCAGGGCCAACAGCAAGGGCTGAGAGGAGCTGTAGTATGACAACATATGGAGGTCACCATGTTGCCAAAGAAATTTGGTGGACAGTGACCTGGAATAGGGCCTTTGAGAGGAGGTCCATTCTGTTTCTGCCCTGATAGGTTTTAGACCAGGAATGGGGAACGTTCAAGATGTGGTTTCACTCCAGCTCCCCTCGGCCCCAGCCAATGAGACCAATGGTCAGGGATAATGGTTTATGAAAATATAAGCAAAAGATTCCATCTTTTTTCTAACTCCCAGCGGACACAAGCTCTTCACACAGAATGCACTTACATGCCATCAGCTTATGAGGAGAACTATTTTTAATACAAATGTCTCTCTTACAACAGGAGAGGTCCAAGCTCTTAAGGAAAGCAACAGGCTGCTAATGAATGGAACGCCTTGAGTGAGGCCCAAACCTCTTTCAGGCTGCAGCCCGTCTCTCTCGCTTACGCATTTCAGAGACGAAAGAGGAAGGCGCCACTGAAGCCGCACTTACCAAGGTCACATGGTGTGGCGATCACACAGGGTCCCTGGACGTTTCACCGTCTATTGATCCCTGTGCCACCACTTTATTTCTCGCTGTCACCACCCAGGCCCTACCTGGTACAATACTAAGTCCAGTCTTCTGTTTATTTATTGCAGTTTAACAAGCGTGTGGCTTCATAATCAGTATCGGTCAATTACAATCATGGGGTGCCTATCCGGACCTATAACGTCTGCTACCTGCTCTCACTCACTAAACCACCTCTCAGATATTTACTTGTCTTCCTAGTTCTTAACTGTTCCTGACTCAGCTTATTTCGCTACACTATCTCAACCTCCCCACAGACTATCTCAATTCACTCCCATTCCAACCAGCCTCCCAACGAACTCCTCCCTTCGCCCCTCCCAGAGCTGGTTTTATAGTCCCTCTGACTCCACCCCCTGGGTTCTGATTGGCTACACTGTTTAACTATTTCACCCCCAGAACTCTCATATGTTAACGTCACACATGGTAGTAGTAGCTTCCAGCAAGATCTCAACAAAAGCTGCCCTCATTGATTCTCCTCACTTCTCCAGCAGCAGGGGCAGGCAGGGCATCCTTGGGGATGCCACCCCACAGAATTCTGCCACTCAAGGATGCTGCCTCAGTCTGCCTCATGGGTGGGCCAGCTCTGATTGGATTAGACGCCCTATTTCAGGAGATAGCCAACATGGCTCCTTCCAGAAGCTGTGGAGGCCAACTCCCATCAGCCCAGCCAGTGTGGCCAAGAGTCAAGGACTTTGGGAGCTGTAAGGCCTTCTTGGTAGTGGCGCCGGCCCTGTAGAACGCCCTCCCACCAGATGTCAAAGAGAACAACAACTACCAAACTTTTAGAAGGCATCTGAAGGCAGCCCTGTTTGGGGAAGCTTTTAATGTTTGATGTATTACTGTATTTTAATATTTTGTTGGAAGCCGCCCAGAGTGGCTGTGGAAGCCCAGCCAGATTGGTGGGGTATAAATATTATATTATTATTATTATTATTATTATTATTATTATTATCATCATCATCCACAACACAGGAGGCAGACCCCAGCTGGACACGATTCCAAGAATTATCAACAAGCTTTTTATCAACAGCGGAACGGACTCCCTAGAGGGGTACTGCGCTCTCCTTCCTTGTAGGTCTTTAAACAGAGGTTGGATGGCCATCTGTCATGGATGCTTGAGATTCCTGCATTGCAGGGGGTTGGACTAGATGACCCTCGGGGTCCCAACTCTACAATTCTGTATATAACTTAGGTCTTCCTCTAAACTGCAGCCAGCCTGGATTATAATCTCAGCCATTTTTTTAAAAAAGGCAACGCAGGAAAATCAAACAGAGAGGAAATTCTGAGCAACTGTAACCTCGTCAATGTCAAGAGCTGCCCCAAAATTCTCTTTTAAAGCCTTTCAAAGAGAGAGAGAGAGAAGAATGCCAGGCATATTTTGAAAGAAATAAGAACTAACGTTCCTCCATGGAAAGAACCCTCTCAAGGGACTAGAGATGGTTACTCTTCAAAGATCTCTGCTCGCAATACAGCAGGAACTTTGAAGGGAATATTTAGTGGTTTTGGGCATCAAATACCCTTGTGCAACGCAGAGTGAAGCAAGGACATTTTTCCTGAAACCGTCATTTGGTGCAACTATTTCCCCCTCCTTTCCTCTGACAGTGTGGGAGATCAAGCAGAGGAGTAACAAAAAATCTGTTTTCTATAAAAACCTTAAAAAGAAAAATCCATTTTCCAAGATTAAAGTGGGTAAAGGAGACCAAGTTGTCTGGCTGGCAATTCATCCACGCAGCCGTGGAACAGCTCAACGCTCCCAAATTTCAGTAACCTGGAATAGCTTAGGTCACAACCTTGTATTTTCCTTTTAAATTGTTTTCATTGAAGATTTTCTCGGGTTACAAAAGTACATGCAGCGTCTCTGCTTTCAGTTCATAAGAGTCCTTTCTACAGATCAGTTATACTCAATGTGAAGCTGTGGCGATCACACAAGGTCCCCGGACATTTGACGGTCTATTGATCCCTGTGCCACCACTGTGATTGCTTCCCCGCTGCCACCAACCCATTTCTCTCGGGTACACACGGAGTCCTGACAGTTGTTAACATTAAATCAAATAAGCAAGTTTATTTTATAAGCATTAACAAGGTTATGGTTTCAGATAATTTTTCTTGTCAGTTTCTTAGTTTTTTTACTGACCTATACCTTCCTAATGGGACGCGGGTGGCGCTGTGGGTAAAAGCCTCAGTGCCTAGGACTTCCCGATCCAAAGGTTGGCGGTTCAAATCCCCGCGGTGGGATGCGCTCCCGTTGCTCGGTCCCAGCACCTGCCAACCTAGCGGTTCGAAAGCACCCCCAGGTGCAAGTAGATAAATAGGGACTGCTTACTGGTGGGAAGGTAAACGGCGTTTCCGTGTGCTGCGCTGGCTCGCCAGATGCAGCTTGTCACGCTGGCCACGTGACCTGGAAGTGTCTCCGGACAGCGCTGGCCCCCGGCCTCTTAAGTGAGATGGGCGCACAACCCTAGAGTCGGACACGACTGGCCCGTACGGGCAGGGGTACCTTTACCTTTACCTTCCTAATAATTTCTAACTGATTATCCCAACTGTCTATCTGACTCCTCCTAACAGTTTCTCTCCCTCTCTCACCTCAAAACTAGACCAACCCACAGACTTATTCTCCCTCTTCCTTCTCCAACTCCCAACTGACTTCCAAACAACTACAACTCTAACTCTAACTCTAACTCCTCCCCTTGGGTTCCCACTGGCCAATCACTTCACACTCATTTAACCCTTTCCTTATGACCCACCTAGGAGGGCAAACACCACAGAGGCGCTCATGTTATAGCCAGTATAAGTTTGGGGAAGAGGAGAGGTGGGGAGGAGGGAGAAGGGGGGATGCTAGACTTTTGTTCTTTTACATAGTTTATGTGTGAGGTTTTTGTGCCACTGTCATGAGAGTAGGTTCTATTTCTATTCATTTATATTTTATCATATGTGGTGGTCTTGTATTAAAGTTAAGGCTTACTGGGAAATGATATACAATGAAATGAAAAGGATGTTTAAAATAATGTTTATTAAAAAAACAAAACAGAAGCCTTTCTCTTGGGAATTATAGAGATAGAACTACCTAAATTGTATAGAAATTTATTCATGTATGCGACTACAGCGGCAAGAATGTTACTTGCCCCAAAATGGAAAGAAGAAGTCCCAGCAAAGGAAGAAGGGATAAAAAAAAACTTGTGGAATATGCAGAAATGGCGGAAGAATAAGAAATCAAGATAGCAAACTTTTTATAAAAGAATGGAAAAGGTTTATTGAATATTTACAGATAAATTGTAAACAGATAAAAACACTGTCAGGGTTATTGCAATAACCTGCAGCTACATAAGAGTATATATATATAAGTAAATGAGTAAGTTAAGTTGGATATTCAGAAGATATTAAAAATAAATTTATGGAACCGCAGAAAGGAAGTCAGGTTTTAAAATGTCAAAATGATTGTAAAATCATTTGTAAAAATCCATCCTCCAGGATGTAACCAATTTGAGCTTTGGCATTGCTACAATTTCTTCTCTTTTCAACAGTTCTACTTTGGCTTCTGCTATTTTCAAATAACGTTTTCCTACAGCCTTTGTCTTTAGTAAGGATTTTAAAACATGGTAGCGATTTTCAATGTTTGCTAAGGCAGAACAGTAACAGATCAAGGTTTCCAAATACAACAAATTGGTGTAAAGAACCCAGATTCACATGCTGCAAAGCCATCCCAACGATCCTTTGTTTTGCATTTATTGATCACCACCATCACTTTGCTATTTACTAGGCTTGATTACATTGGTTTCTCATTTTCATCTCCATCAAAACTTTTATAATTCTTTATTGATTCATCTGTTTAGTATGTAACGACTCCAGAGCTACATGTCATGAATTCTCTTTTACCCTTTTTGTTGCTACTCTCATTGCAACAACGGAGTTGAGAGGGACCTCAAAGGCCACCTGTCCTGAAGCCGCTGAAAAATGCTAAGCCCTGTATTGATACAGTTTTGTCCTGTATTCCAGGTCTCCTCTCTCTCTCTCTCTCTCTCTCTCTCTCTCTCTCTCAACTTAGGGATCATCTCCAAATGCATGTGTTTGAAAGGATGCGTGAAAAGTCATGGGTCTGGGTAGCCAAGCGCAGAAAGATTTACAAATTCACGTGTATATGTGTGCACACGTGCACGTTTGACAACTTCCAGAGGGGCCATCCTGTTAGGCTGCAATACATGGTAATGGATTGCTCTGTCTGAAGTCACTTCAGATGGGCGATGGAATGCCCCCCAACCGCTCCACCCCACCCTGTCCTGTATTTTGCCAGAACAAAGGAGATCCTATCGGAAAAGTCAGTTAAAGGAAAGCCTCACCCCCTTGGGAATCATCTCAATGAGTGGAGAGTTCCCAATGTAAAAGGGAAAGGCGCATCACATAAAAGATGGGGGGCGGAGGGCTGCAGTTCCTAACTATACTTACCTGGGAGTGAGGCCCATTAAGTCCAACAATAGGCCTTCCTTCGGATGGCACGCGGCTCTGAAGGCGCATTTTTCCGGCGGGAAATACAAACCAGCCAGCCAGCCAAGTCCCCTCCCCGTCCAACCCTCCTGCTCCGGAGTGACCGTTCCATGAATCCGGCGCGGCGCCCGTTCCCTTTCCCACCCGCGCGCGGCTCGGGGGGCGCTGTGGGCCGCGAAAGGCCTCCCAGGAGCGAGGCGAGAGGAGGCGCGTCGGAGGCGGCGCTTGGCCGGGGCGGGGCAGCTTGGACGGCGCGCCCGGCGGGGCGCAGGCAGCTCAGACGCGGAGCAGGCGGCGAGCGAGGCGCGGTGGCCAGAGCGCACGGTCGGGGCTGCCCAAGGTGTCCTGCGCGCGGCGGCTGCCCAGAGGGCGCCCCCCTGGCGCCTTCGCTGCTGCTCCTCCTCCTCTCTTCCCCATGAGCCGGGCCGGGGGGCTGGCCGTGCATGTTGCTGCAGCTGCTGGGGAGGCGGCGGCGGCGCCGCGGACGGGTCTGCTGAGCGCTCCGCTCCCCGCGCCCCAGCCGCGAATGTGACCCTGCGCTCGGGCTTGTGTGCCTCGGCTCCTGCGCCTCGCCATCCGGCTACTCCCAAGGAAGGAAGGAGGCAGCCAGCCGGCCGGCCGGCCAAGGGTGAGAGAGGCACCGCGGTGGGGAGGTGGGTGAACGGGATGACACGGGACCCTGCGTCTCGTGAGAAGAGGCGACGTGATAGAAAACGTGGGGAGGCGGGAGAGAAGGGGAATCTCTCCTCCGAACACGTGCAGCCGCGCTTTGCAAGTTGCTCTTGAAGCCGGCCCTCGGAGAAAAAGTGTGTGAGGGGGGGAGGGGAAAGGTGGGGCCAGGGCACAGGCAGTTCACACGTTACACCGGGCACAGCTGTCTCTGCACCGGTACTGGCGTGCGCTTGCCCGGCTCCTGGTGGTCGCGGACTGTACATTCCCGCAACCTTCCGCATGAAGGTCCAATTCCAACGTTTGCGGGTACGGATCTGTGCGCTCGTTGGATGTAACGTGGGAACATCTCTGGAGAATTAAAAAGGTGGCGTACACGTGCGTATGGGGAATGGTGGGTTTTCTTCCCCCCGCCACCTAACTTTGTTTGTTTGTTTGTTTAACTGGATGAAGAAGACTTGCATAACCTGTGTGGAGTTTTGGGGATCATGATTGAAGTGATTTGGGTCCCGTCCCCCATGGTATCGTGTGTAGACCCACAACCGAGACGCTAGAGATACGCGGGGGGGGGGGGGGCGTTGCCATAAAAGACCCGGCGGTCTGCAGGCAATTTATTGGGACTTCAGTTCCACGGAGTGCAGAGAAACGTAACTTCCAAGTAAACTGCGGGTGGTAGGATTGCAAGCCTTTCTGTTACAGCCTGGTGCAATATGTACGCGCGCGCGTGCGTGTGTGTGTATGTATCTATCTATCTATCTAAAGTCGCACATGCACATCCCAAACCCCTCAAAATATTTGACGAGGTTGTTCTGCGTTACCGCATTGCATTATTTTGGCTAAACAAAACGGGGGAGTAAGTAAGGGGTGATTCTTTGGAGCTGTTGTTTAGGGGAGTTCAGAACTTACTGGAGAGTTGGGACTCATTCTTGAGGTTATTACTCACAGGGCATAAGAGAGCAGTGTATAAATATATATGCTCACATTTGCTGAGCTCAGGAGAGAACTTTGGCTAGCTTGTTTGGAAGGGGGAGATTGTGCTCTTGTTTGTTTGTTTGTTTGTTTGTTTGTTAAACCTTACTCCTAAGGGGAGCCAAATGGAGAAAGAAGTCTTGGGAGAGGAACAGGGTTGAGTTCAAGGTGTTTAAGAAAGCTACCTTTTACCAGACCATCTATCACAGTTACTTGCCAGGATTTCAGACATGGGATCTCTCTGGATCTCTCTCTCTCTCCAGCCCTATCTGGAGATGCCAGGGATTGAATCCTGGGACTTTCTGCCTGTAAAACATATGCTGTGCCGCTGAGCTGAACCTTTCCCTAATAAGCTGTGAGTGGAGGGGATGCCTAGCCCAGCCAGAGAGGCAGAAAACTCTCTCTGCAAAATGTGGTGCATTGACCTCCCTTTCCTGGCTGGGGGAAGGAGGGGGGAGGAAGCAGCTAGGTTTGTTCTCCATGCCTCCTTACTTTCTGTTAATGCTTTATTGGAGAGGTGGATAGAGAATATTCTTTGCATCCATAAGCAAACCGAGAACTAATCAGGTGCTGCGTTTGGGGCTGGACTTAAGAGTAGAGGCCTGATGCCCCATGCTGCAGAACAATCAGGAAGCACCCCCCTTCCATGCTTGGTGTGTTTGTTTGTTTGTTTTTGGAAGTATTGCATCTTGCCATAGAGAGGGTGGGAAATTTTCTAGAGCCTAAAAATGCCTAACTGCAGCACTGGAATTAAAGGTCAAATGGAAAGAGGAAAAGTATCTGTTGGGCTTTTTTGTTCTGCTCTTCTTGAGGCTGGGGTGGGGGTGGAGGAGACCTGGGAGAGGGGTATGTGTGCCCCCCCTCCACCAGCACGTGGGTGCCTTTGTGAGATTAGTGGGGCTAAGCTGTGTGTATGTGTTAGCTGGCTTTGAGCCCAGGTCTAAGTTCCTCCAACCACTATGCTGCACTACCTCTCTTGCTTTGTACTCGCTAGTATACGACATCAGCATAGTCCTTTGCTTGCCTGCTCTGAAGTACTCCAAGGAGAGTGAGTTTAGGACTGCAGCCTGTATCTTGCTGCAGAACTGAAGTCATGGGCATGGGATGGAGAGGGAGCTAAAATATGGGTTTGGATTGGGCAGATCTTTGAAGAAACCCCTAAGGGTGCTGCTGTATCTCATATAGCACCCTGTTCTCACAGTGGCCATCCAAAAGCCTCAAAGCACAGGAGCTGAGCACAACTCTCCCTGCTTGCAATTCCAAGCAAATAGCATTCAGAGGCAAACTGGTGGAGATAGGACATAGAATCAGGGCTGGTAGCCAGGAACTTGCATATGGCCTTTCCTTTCTTTCTGTTCCCTTAGACACATGGAAGGGGTCAAGCTGAAAGAGTGCCAATCAACTCCCCCCTACTTCATGCAGTTTTTTGGGGGTGCATTAGTGGCTGTTCTTGCTCTTTGCTAGCTGGGAAATAAGGGAACCCCGGCTGGTGCAGCTGATTTGAATGCAAGCTTAAAAGCAGGCATAGGCAAACTCTGGCCCTCCAGATGTTTGGGACTACAATTCCCATCATCCCTGACCACTGGCCCTGTTAGCTAGGGATGATGGGAGTTGTAGTCCCAAACATCTGGAGGGCCAGAGTTTGCCTATGCCTGTGAACTGGCGATACTCCCCCCTCTGTTCTTCGTGGACCAGGGTCCTAAACAGAGGTGAGGAACCTTCAGCCCAGAAGCCAGATGTGGCCCTCCAGACCTCTCTACCTGGCCCTTGAAGCTCTGCTCAGGCCACACCCCACCCAAGCCACGCTTTCCCCTCCCTGGAATGTAGAGTCATAGAATTGTAGCATTGGAAATGACCCCAGGGGTCATCTAGTCCAACCCTCTGCAATGAGGCCTTTGCAGTTTGGTCATGCTTCCTGACTGCTTGGATGGAGGACAGAGGAGGGTGAGTTTGAAATGGGCTGCTGTGCAAAGGTAAATTGTGTTGCTCCCCACCGACTTTAGCCTCTGATCCTGCCAATCACAGATGTGTGGCCCCCAGAAGGGAATGCAAAAAGGTTGGGTCTGAAAAAGGTTGCTAAGCCTGGATGTTCAATATGTTCTGACATCCGGGTCTCGAAGAGCATTTGAGATGCACCTTTTGGACTCATTTATATTCCCTGTGCCAATGTGCAAGCTTTATGGTTGTGCAGAACTCTTTCTTTGCCCCAGGAGGATTATGCATATTCCAAGATAATCAAAATCTCATGCTGAGCTCAAGAATGGGTGTGAAGAGCGAGGGGCCTGGAGAACTGGGGCGGCTGCCTTTGACAAGTCATGCTTGTTCAGTTGTTGCTGCACAGTTATTGGCTTGCATTTATACCCTGCCTTCTTCCAAGGAGCACGAGCTGATGTACCTAGTTCCCTTCACCCCTATTTTATCCTCACAACAACCCTGTGAAGTAGGCTAGACTGAGACACAGCAACTGGCTTCAGGGCCAGGTGAGGATTACATAGAATTGTAGAGGTGGAAGGGACTCATCTAGTCCTGGGTTTCCCAAACTTGGGTCTTCAGCTGTTCTTGGACTACAATTCCCATCATCGCTAGCTTGGTCAGGGATGATAGGAACTGTAGTCTGAAAACAGCTGGAGACCCAGGTTTGGGAAACCCCAATGTAGTCTAACTCCCTGCAATGCAGGAATATGCAGCTGTCCCATATGGGGATCGAACCTGCAACCTTGGCGTTATCAACACCATGCTCTAACCAACTGAGCTATCCAGGCTCTGGAACCCTGGTCTCCCCCTGGTCCTGGTCTGACACGCTACACACTCCAGCTCTTGATGCAGTGTGTTTACCGGTATATGCAAAGAACTCAGCAAAGCTCCCTTGGTCCACAGCTGCGGCAGATTGACAGCTCTGATCCCACCCCCCACCCCCTTAGCCCAGATGGAACTGACATGCTATTGATCTTTGCAGCGGTGGTGGCGGGGCAGGGGGAGTGGGGGCTTAAATGCAAAGCTTCATTATTAGGACCACAGTGCCGCGGCTTCTCTAGAGAGAGATAGAGAATTAGCTCCATAGCAGACGGGCAGTCTGGAGCTGAGACTCTGGGTGGGGGATTAGGCTGGATATAGGGCAGTCAGGGAAGAGGGGGGAGGGGCAGGGGGCTGCATCCAGCATTAGGGGTGATTGATAGGGGGTTGAATGATGGAGGAGATCTGCTGGGGGTGTCTGCATGCCAGCCGCTGGAGAAAGATGGCAGATGAGACTGAGATGATGGGATAGAGAATCGGAGGGGGGTAGGTGTCACCCAGAGGGGATTAAGCGCAGGGGGGGGGGGATGTTGATGCAACACACACTGTTTATGTGCTGTGGTGGGGAGAGTGAGATCATTGTTCATTTGCCAGTCCCAGTTTCGGCACTGATCTGAGCAGCCACTTACGGAGAGGGCTGCTTAAGATAAATCTCACATTGCTTACATGCTGTGGGTTGGACTCAACCAGCATTCTACTCAGCTGAAATGAATGAGCCCTCGTTAGCCACAGCCGTTAATTTCGGGCAGAAGTTGACTATGACCTCATGCACTTAAAGTCCCGCCCCCTGCCCCAGAATCCCAGGAACTGCAGTTTGCTAAGGGGGCTGAGAGTTGTAGCTCTCTGTGAGGGGTGAACTACAGTTCCCAGAATTATTTGAGGCACGTGTGTTTTAAATCTATGTTATGTATACAGGGTTATTGATGGGGGAGGAGATATCCTTCTGCCAGCCTCTTCTCTCCCTCTGGGCTCTGTTTAGCCTTGGAGCTGTGTGTGTGTGTGTGTGTGTGTGTGTGTGTGGAAGGGGTGCATAGGAGCCCCCAGGGTCCGATGCTAAAGTGAACGATGGATCTGGCATATTCCGTTTGCAGAGCTTGCATTGGAGGTGGGAAGTTGGGCTAGGAGAGAGCAGAGCTTTTTGGCAGGCGAGGACCCCTTTGCAGCTGGATCTGTTTATTATTGCTTAGTAAGTGGGTGGCGCTTGCCTCTTCTCCACCCTTAAAAAACAAGCCGTGACTTCTCCGCACAAGCTCTCTTATTTACACTTGTTTATCCGGGGGATAACAGGATTTCCTCTGTGTTGAACCGATGCACTTATTACACTGGCAGTCTTGTCAAGCTGCAGTGAAGAGCCGGACCCATGAAAATCCGGGTGGTGGCGTAGGGTGCCCTTGCCATGCCCATCTGTGTCTGCAGTGATTTATTTTCTTGATGAAGCCCAGAGGGATGCTTCTTTTGAAACCAAATAAATAAAATCCACAAAGCAAGGGAAGAAGGATGCAGCTTCAAATACATCCTTACATTCTTGGGTTAACGGAAGAGATCCAATGCAGAGGTTAAAGGTAAAGGTAAAGGGAACCCTGACCATTAGGTCCAGTTGTGACTGACTCTGCGGTTGCCGTGCTCATCTCGCTTTATTGGCCGAGGTAGCTGGCGTACAGCTTCCGAGTCATGTGGCCAGCATGACTAAGTCGCTTCTGGCAAAACCAGAGCAAGGCACGGAAATGCTGTTTACCTTCCCGCTGGAGCGGTACCTATTTATCTACTTGCACTTTGACGTGCTTTCAAACTGCTAGGTTGGCAGGAGCAGGGACCGAGCAACGGGAGCTCACCCTGTCGCGGGGATTCGAACCGCCAACCTTCTGATCGGCAAGTCCTAGGCTCTGTGGTTTAACCCCCAGCGCCACCCGCGTCCCTTAACGCAGAGGTTATCTTGCTACAAAATCTAGTAATCCCTCAGTGATTTTTGTTGTTGACCATTCTTTATTAAATCTGTTTTCTTGCCTGAAGGAGATGGGGTGGCCAATAGCAAGCAATGAAACGTCTTTAAAACAATTCCAAATATAGACACAGACCTTTTAAGGGCCAGGGGTCCACTTTTGAGCCCCAGGACTGAGGTCTTCCCACTCCTGTTGTAAATGGAACAAAGCCTGCAATCAAACAGCAATCAGACTGCTAGCACATTTGCAAAGCTAAGCAGACTGGCCCTCATGGCCTCTGACTCAGGAAACCATTCCCTAATATGAGAGGCCTGGGCAAAGGATTGCTTGCTTGGTGCTGAGAGCTACATGCTCAGAGGCACTTTTTTTCATTATTTGTGTATTTCCAGTGAGGTTAGCCCTTGCTTTCAAAGCAGGTTTCCATGATGAGATTTGGCTGAAACAAAAGTGTTGCTCTACATCTGTGCTCCTATGCAATGATGGAGATGTTGGCAGGACACATGACTGTTCATGCAGAAGGTCTTACTTCAATCCTCAGCATCTCCAGTTTAAAAAGGACCAGGTAACCAGGGATAGGAAAGACCTATGCTCGAGACCCTGGAGATTTCATGCTACTGGGCTAGGTGAACCAATAGCCTGACCTGATAGTCTGATCTGATAAAGCAAGATGCCATGACCCAGAGCAGGAATAAGGGAACCCAGTGCCTTCTGGGTGCTGTTGGACTCCCAATTCCCATCAGCCTCAGCCAGCATGGCCAGAGGCAGGATGAGATGTAGTCCAGTGACATCTGGAGGCCTGCAAGTTTCTCCATCCCTGATGGGGACCAAGCATGGTGTCTTGTTATTGTTGGGAGTCAAGCAACCACCCTTGCAATAAGTTACCTGAACCAGTGGAGTAGGAGGGTGATAAGGCAGAAGGGCAACCTGTTCTTCCTACTCTCTCTTAGTAACTGCTTGTTAATAAAGTAGATCCCTTCCTTTCAGGCTTTGCCTTCCTCCTGCTTCTCCCAAGTTCAGCCAGTAGCAGCATGTGCTAGTCTTAAATTCCTGGCTGCCTCTTGGTCATATTGTCAAACCTAGAATGGCTTTGTTCTCCATGCATAATAAACTTTTAAGTTGTATTGGTCCTTCTGACAAGCAGCCTTACCAGAT
The DNA here is from genome assembly GCF_965153285.1 of Podarcis tiliguerta. NCBI lineage: Eukaryota > Metazoa > Chordata > Lepidosauria > Squamata > Lacertidae > Podarcis > Podarcis tiliguerta. The sequence goes on along the minus strand of NC_139547.1, from coordinate 40,288,284 downwards.
TATTTCTCTTTGTACACCCCTGCAATATATTTACCAAACTTCCAAGAGTTATGAACCACCAATTGGACTGCAGCCCACCATCCTATCTTTTTTTGCTTGCCAGTGTGCTCCTCCCTTTTTGGGGGGAGTCCAGGGCAGTCGGGGAAGATTGTTAAACTGACAGATAGGCTGCTGGAAGGTACCAAAGCTGCAGGGCAGGGGTGGAATCAGATTCAGACCAACCCTTGGTCTTTGTTAAGCTCCTCCCCACCCCTTTGCTTTGTAGATCGGATGTGACTTGCTAGCCCTTATGATTGCAGAGATAGATTTGAATATGCAATAGCCGAAAATAAGGAGAAAGCCTGCAGTAGCCTTCAATGGTTGAGTGACTTACCTATCCTTGGCCACAGTGCCATCTATCCAACTAGGATTCAGATCCAGCCCTTCCGTCTTCTAAAAATACATTTTTTACTCCACCTCTCCATGTCCCCAAACAGGGTCATAATTCCTCTTAGCAGCCGAAGTGTAGAGCTTTCTCTCTCTCGTGCAGCGTTGTGCAGACTAAGAGGAAACCATCGTGGCAGTTCTGCATGCAAAGCACATTGCCGTTATTAATTATTGCTCTGCAGCCACATATCTTCGTCCGCCTGATCGCCGCTCAGCTGTCATTTGTTCCGTTATCAGTCAATGCAGCTTATTCCTTGGATCTGGCGGGGAAAGATTGGGCAGAAATCCGACTCGGCAGCAACTCTGTGGCACGTGGCAGGGTCTGCTTTTGCTTCTGGAGCTGCAGCAGGGAAGAGAAATCTGCTTCAAGGGGCAGAGTTAGGTTTTTGCAGTAGCTCTGCAGAGGTGATTCCAGGCCTTTGAGTCCCTGGGTGGCTAGAATATTGATGGTGCTACGAGGAACTATAGAAAAGAACTGAATTTGCCCCCGTCAATCTGGAAGATTTGAGCAACCTGATCTGGCACCTGAAACACTTCTGTGTCATCCAGGGCTTAGGAACTTATTTCAGCTGGAGAGCCAACTTAAAACTTTCCAGGGGCCACATTCTATTGGCCCATCTAGTCCAGTATCCTGGCTGGGTGCTTAATGCAGTCCTCCATGCCATCATAAAACATCAGACATTAAAAACTTCCTGATATAGGGCTGCTTTCATATGTCTTCTAAAAGTTGTGTAGTTTCTCATCTCCTTGACATCTGATGGGAGGGTGTTACATGGTCGCCACTACTGCTAAGGCCATGTACTTGGTTACTTCTCGCAGTGAGGGAACCTCCAGAAGGCCCTTGGAGCTGGACCTCAGTGTCCGGGCAGAACGATGGGGATGGAGATGCTCCTTCAGGTATACTGGGCCGAGGCCATTTAGGGCTTTAAAGGTCAGCACCAACACTTTGAATTGTGCTTGGAAACGTACTGGGAGCCAATGTAGATCTTTTAGGACCGGTGTTATGTGGTCTTGGCAGCCGCTCCCAGTCACCAGTCACCAGATGTTGCATTCTGGATTAGTTGTAGTTTCCGAGTCAGCTTCAAAGGTAGCCCATGATGCCATTTGATTGCCTGGTATGGGAAATGGGGGAAAGCAAATGCACAAATCTCTGGCTTCTGCTTGGCTCAAATGTAGCCAATTGCACAAAATCACTTCTGTTACTCTGCCTCCTCCTGCCTTTGGAGCCCTCGGAAAGTTACACACAATAGGATGCAACCCTCGAGCTGAAATAGCCTCTGAACCAGGCCAATCTAGTCTGTTCTCACGGGGCAAAGCTGTACAGTGTCTTGGGCAGAGAAGGTGTTTCCTGTCAGCTGCTACTACCCAACCTTTTCAATGGGGGAGGCAGTTTCACACCCGCTCGCCCTGCCAGTTGTCTCCTTTATGGCTTAAAGGGGATTTTCTACCCTGCCCAGCCCTATCTCAGTGGAAAGAGGAAATGAAATACAACTTGAGGCTGACTCTGAGTGGTTATCCATGCTGCGTGATCTCTCGGGAAACAGACTTGTCCTAGAATAGCTCGATCACATGGGGGGTACATGACATGAATAAAATATCCAGAAAAATGAAGGAGAAACCTCTTGGAAAGAGTGAGCTGCCTTGAAACCCTCGCTCATTACTTGTTTGGGCAACACTGAAGCAAAACAACTAGCGCAGAATAATTGCACTCCCGGAGCCAAAGGCAGTGGGGGGGAAATAGCAAGTTCTGATCATCTGACGTTTGCTCTAAAAGGCTGTTTATCACATCTCTTTCAAACATCTGTGCCGATTGGAATTGCTTCTCCGCACGGCTTTCCATGAATCAATGCATTGTTTGATGCGCTGAGTACCGTACAAATTTTCTCCTTTATTTAAAAGTGAAATATACCTGCTTGGGTCATTGGTATGGCTTGCTGGGTAGAGCTTAGGCTGAGAACATTAAAGAGAGTGAGGAGAACCCTGCTGGGTCAGACCAAAGGCCTGTCTTGTGGGGGGGGAGACCTTAGGTCCCAGGGACCAAATGCAGCGCCTGAAACCCCGGCCCTTGAGATTTCCTCCCATTTCACACCCTCCTAACCTTGCTTCACACCCTCCTTGGGTGTTTTTGCATGGCTGGAATTGAACTCTTATAATGCCCATCTGGGACGCGGGTGGCGCTGTGGGTTAAAGCCTCAGTGCCTAGGGCTTGCCGATCGAAAGGTCGGCGGTTCGAATCCCCGCGGCGGGGTGCGCTCCCGCTGTTCGGTCCCAGCGCCTGCCAACCTAGCAGTTTGAAAGCACTCCCGGGTGCAAGTAGATAAATAGGGACCGCTTACTGACGGGAAGGTAAACGGCGTTTCCGTGTGCGGCTCTGGCTCACCAGAGCAGCGATGTCACGCTGGCCACGTGACCCGGAAGTGTCTCAGGACAGCGCTGGCCCCCGGCCTATAGAGTGAGATGGGCGCACAACCCTAGAGTCTGTCAAGACTGGCCCGTACGGGCAGGGGTACCTTTACCTTTACCTTAATGCCCATCTGCTTGCCTGGATGGCAGCTAGAGAGAGATGTGTGCAGAAACTACCCAACTGTACAAACTAACATTTACATGCGTTACACTGCCCAGTTCTGTCTCTGGCACCACCCGTCACTGGCAAGTACCCTGTCCACCCAAGATGGTTGCCCAGAAGACAATGAAGCTCTCTGAGGAAAAATGGTTTCCCCATCCCTGGGCTACACCCACACTATACCTTCAAAGCACATTCTTTCCCTTTTAGCCACATATTGGGTGCTCACTTTTCTGCATGGTGCTTGGTTCAATAATAGCAAAAATAATCATCATTGCTTAGTAGTAGTAGTACTTTAATTACTTATACGGTGCCCATCCGACTGGGTTGCCCCAGCCACTCTGGGCAACTTCCAACGTAATATAAACACGGAGCAAAACATCAAAGATTAAAAACTTCCCTATACAGGACTTTCTTCAGATGTCTTCTAAAAGTCAGATAGTTGTTTATTTCCTTGAAATCTGACAGGAGGATGTTCCACAGGAAGGGCACCAATACCAAGAAGGCCCTCTGCCTGTAACATCGCTTCTCACCCTGAGGGAACTGCCAGAAGGCCCACAGAACAGTTAATAACAACCCATTATTATTATTATTATTATTATTATTATTATTATTATTATTATTATACAAGTATTAATAACAATACATTATTAGTTAGTTATAACTAACTAATAATGTATTGTTTCTAGTTTCATTTGTGAAATGCTTCCTGCGAAGCCTCTTAAAGCGATTTCAACATTCAGAAAAATCATGCATAAAACAACTGGATATCTATAAAAAAAAAAAAAATTAAAACCCAGCGCCAGTACAATGGTACCTCAGGTTAAGTACTTAATTCGTTCTGGAGGTCCATTCTTAAGCTGAAACTGTTCTTAACCTGAAGCACTACTTTAGCTAATGGGGCCGTGCCACCGGAGCACGATTTCTGTTCTCATCCTGAAGCAAAGTTCTTAACCTGAGGTACTATTTCTGGGTTAGCGGAGTCTGTAACCTGAAGCGTCTGTAACCCGAGGTACCATTGTACTGTGATCTATATATAACAAGCAAAGCGGGTCAGAGTTCTAGCCTGCTCAGGAATTATTATTTGGTATGAGGGAAGCATTCTATCATGTTAGCTCCACCTGGAAATGGAACATAATGAAACATTCTTCTTTGTATCTCCTCGCCTTCTTTGGTTTCAGGCAGGAAAAATGACCCCTTTCCCAACTGTGGCCCTCCTCCTCCTCCTCTTTGTGGTGGGCTATGGATCGTCGGAGAATTCCAGTACCTCCAGAGGGTGCGGCCTGGACCTTTTCCCTCAGTATGTCTACCTGTGTGACCTGGATGCCATCTGGGGGATCGTCGTGGAGGCAGTGGCCGGAGCTGGAGTCTTGACGACACTGCTCCTCATGCTGATCTTGCTGGCAAGGTTGCCGTTCATCAAGGAAAAAGAGAAGAAGAGTCCGCTGGGGGTCCACTTCCTCTTCCTCTTCGGGACCCTGGGCCTCTTCGGGTTGGCCTTCGCCTTCATCATCCAGGAGGATGAGACCATCTGCTCGGTCCGCCGTTTCGCCTGGGGGGTCCTCTTTGCGCTCTGCTTCTCGTGTTTGCTTGTCCAAGCCTGGAGGGTACGGAAACTTGTCCGGCATGGCAAGAGCCCGTCCGGCTGGCAGCTGGCCGGTGTCGCAGTCTGCTTCGCGCTGGTCCAAGTCATTATCGCAGCGGAGTGGATGATACTGACAGTCGTGCGGGACGGGAAACAGGCCTGCCGTTACGAGCCGATGGATTTCGCGATGGCTTCCATCTACGTTATGTTTCTGATGGTCCTTGCCCTGGGCTTTTCTTTCTTCACAGTGTGCGGGAAGTTTAAGAAATGGAAGAAGAATGGAGTGTGCCTCATTCTAACCAGCTTTTTCTCAATCCTCCTTTGGGTTGCTTGGCTGACTATGTACCTCTATGGTAATAACGAACTGAGGAGAAGAGACCAATGGAGTGACCCCACTCTGGCAATAGCACTGGTGTCTAGCGGTTGGGTCTTCGTGATCTTCCACGCTATCCCGGAGGTTCACTGCTCCATCCTCCCATCCCAGCAGGAAAACACACCTAATTATTTTGATACTTCACAACCACGGATGCGGGAGACTGCTTTTGAGGACGACCTGCAGCTTCCGCGGAGCTACATGGAAAACAAAGCCTTTTCAATGGATGAGCATAATGCAGGTAAGACGCTTAAACCACAATCTGTTCTTTGCAGGGCAGGGATGGGTCTCCCGCAGACTTGGAAATTGTTGTAGGGACTACAGTTCCCATCATCCCTGCCCATCGGCTGTGCTGTCTAGGACTGAGGGAGAGTTGGAGTCCAGCAACGTTTGGTTGGCCACAGGTTACCCATCCCATATTGAGGGCATCATAATAAAGATGTATTTGGCAGGCGGGAACGCGTCCTGTGGAAAGGAAATTGTGGTGGCAAGTTTTGAGGCGGTGAGAGGGCCTGTTTGACCACGTGCTCCAAATGTCTCCATCATGGTCTTTGGAGGAGAACTAAGGGATGTTGCAGATCCACTAGAACTTACATTTTTGTAGTTAAATGGGTGGTGGGTGCATAATATTTATAGTTCACGTGTAGTGATCACTGAGACGGCATCTAGTTGGGTGAGACAATTCTGTCGGTTGCCACTGGTGTGTCTGGTCCTGGTGTGTTAGAATGACAAGCAATGTTGGAAACTCTGATATATAAGCTAGGCAGCAAATGACTCCGTAAACCAAAGTTGCCGTCGGCAAAATGGATTATCTAGTTGCCATTTGGGGGCAAGATGGCTCTAAAGTCTTTATTTTTCAAATGATGGACTGACTGTGATTGATTAAACATCTGACTAGTTCAGATGACCACCTTGAGCTAGGTTAAGAGCTTTGAGAACTCCTTAAAGAAGAATGGGAACCTTTTACAAAGTACTTAAAGAAACAACAAAATGAACTGGACTCCTTGGCAGGTTCTGAATAAACATTTACAAACTTCTTATTGGTAATATATAGATAGATAAATTAAGGATCTTTACAATTCTATAATATGCAGAGAACAACATGTGCTGAAAAACCAGAGAAAGGAGCTGAGGGAAGTCTGGGGGGGGGGGGTTCTTTTGGGGGGAGGGGGGAAATGTGGGGAAAGGAAGTTGATATGTTTTTGATAAATTGTTATGTTGAAATTCCTAATAAAAAATATTCAAAAAAAAAAAAAGAGCTTTGAGAACTCGGAGAAGAAAAGTCAATTGATCCAGGGACAGCCCACATACAATGGTGCCTCGCAAGACGAAATTAATTCGTTCTGCGAGTTTTTTCGTCTTGTGAATTTTTCATCTTGCGAAGCACGGTTACCCATAGGAAATGCATTGATGGTTTCCCATAGGAATGCATTGACGGTTTTAAGAAAAAGGCGCAATACGTTTTCGTCTTGCGAAGCAAGCCCATAGGGAAATTCGTCTTGCGAAGCAACTCAAAAAACAAAAAACTCTTTCGCCTTGCGAGTTTTTCGTCTTGCGAGGCATTCGACTTGCGAGGTACCACTGTATATATTGGCCTATTCCAACCTCCTTTTCTTAATGGTGACTGCTCCTGCTCAGGCTGCACAGAAAAAGCAATTTGGTTCCAGAGACTCATTCCGATAGTGCAGATGAAATATAACTGATGGGATTCTACAGGATGGGGTAGGAGTATGTGAAAACAGTCCAGATCCAATGATCCCCAGATGGTGGAGATGTCAAGTGCCATCCTGGCACCCAGGCATCTTCACTTTGTCACAAGCGGTTGAAAGCAAAATGCGCCTGGCGCCTGGCTAATTTCGAACACGGCTTTTGAGAAGGTGACCAGAATTTTGCAACATATTCCAAATGCAGTCACATCATAGCGTATTTTGTGGGTTTTTATGTTTCCTTATAGTATAACACTATAAGGTTATATGCTACAGCTAGGATAGCTTGCCTTATGCTCTGTGCTACTGACTTTTGGGAGGCTAAATGTTTTCCGAATGCTGTTTCTGAGCTGTAAGGTGGCAAGAGCAACCAGCTCTGGTGTGGGGTTCAATATTCTAACAAGGTAGGGAAAGAAAAGGAAACATTTGTGATTGGTTATGAGCACATCCTTGCATTGGAAAAGATAGAGCAGGTCAGGTTATTACAGAATAAATGGATTCCTGCTGTACATAAAGCAGGCAGAGAAGTTTTGAAGGATGTGCAATGGGCATTGGGAGGGCATTGTTCAGGCTGTAATAAGAACATCAGCAGGGCTTTGCTGGATCAGGCCAAGAGTCCAGCATCCTGTGGCCCTTCCAGATGTACCGTTAGCAGCACTATAACTGTTTGGGACCCCCCCCCCCGCATTGCATCATTTTATCACTATTCCGGAATACTGCAGTCATCAAACCAGTTTTTCTTCTATCACAGAAAAATGCAGCATTTGTGAAAGACCTGGAATATGTTCTGCAATATGTCCGTTGTGAGGAAGGTGCCTTGTGCAATTTCCCACATTTTGTCAGGCATTTGGGGTGTGCTTTAAGCAGCTTCTGTTTCGTGCCGTTTCTAAGAGGATTGGACAAATTCATGGAGGATAAGCCTATCAATGGCTACTATCCATGGTGACTATACTCCACGGTTGAAGGCAGCAATGCTATTGAATACCAGTCACTGCGAACCGCAGGAAGGGCGACTCCTCTCATCCTCAGGTCCTGCTTGCGGGTTTCCCAGGCGCATCTGGGCAACAGGGTAACAGGATGCTGGACCAGGTGAGCAACTGGCCTGGTCCAGCAGGGCCTTCTTATGTTCTTACATCCCCCCTTGTGCTTTTTTGACAAGAGGTTATCCATAGCTAAGACCCAAACAGTGAACTCAAGAAGTTCCTACAGCCTGACCTCAGGAATCCTGTGAATGCCCTATCGATACCCTGTTTTGCCCGCTTGAAACTCCCAGCATTTGCCAGTTGAATGAACAAGAGAATGGAAGTGACATGGCTGCAGCCACAAAACATTTCTCAGTGTTGGAAACTCTTGATAAATAAGCTAGGCGGCAAATGGCTCCGTAAACCAAGGTTGCAGTCGCCACAATGAAATGTCCAATTGCCATTTCTGAGCAGCTCTAGAGTCTTATTTTTTTTTCAAATGATGGACTGATGTGATTGATTATCTGGCTAGTTCAGATGACACCCTTGAGCTAGGTTAAGAACGTGAGGAACCTAAAGAAGAAAAGTCACTTTATCCAGGGACAGTCCACATGTATATTGGCCTGTTTCTACAGGATGTGGTATTAGTGTGTGAGGACAGATCCAGTGACCCCCAGGCATGCACCACCAGATGATGGGAGATGTCAGGCACAAATCCTGGCACCCGGGCATCTTCACTTGGTCACAAGTGGCTGATAGCCAGGTGCAAAATTTGCCTGGTGCCTGGCTAATTTCAAACACTGTTTCCAATCTGAACACATCCTGTCATTGGTGTGTATAAGGAAAAAAGCACCATCATCTTCAAAAAACAACAACAGTGGTGTGTATCTCTTGGTGTGGACAACATGCTACAAATTTTCTCCCATAAACATTGGCATGGCCAGCACCCATATTGTTCTAAACCAGGGGTCAGCAAACTTTTTCAGCAGGGGGCTGGTCCACTGTCCCTCTGACCTTGTGGGGGGCCGGACTATATTTTGAAGGGGGGAAAAATGAACAAATTCTTATGGCCCAAAAATAACCCAGAGATGCATTTTAAATAAAAGCACACATTCTACTCATGTAAAAACACGCTAATTCCCGGATCTGGTAGGCCTTAGTTTGCCTACCCATGTTCTAAACAAAGCACCTGCAGGAGCCACCCAGATGATTCTGGGAAGCTCACAAGTGGATGCAATCCTTATTTATGAGGAGTACTGTAAGAGACTCCTTCTTTACACTTGTGAAATGTTGGCAGGCATGTGTCTAAGGTGTAGAAATGATCTGTACATCTTGTGCAGCCCCCAGCACTCAGTTTGGATGCTGATGTAATAGTCATAAAACACGGGGCCATTTGCTTGCAGAGCATTGTGCTGTCCCACTGAGCTGTGTCTCGCTTCTCGTATCACCTTTCGGACACTTGGGTTGGGACGGAGTCTGCAACAGAGCAATCTTTTTGAGAGCTGAGCGCCACTCAGGCCTGCAGCGACCGCCCCAGATTGCCAAGGATGACAGCCATGTAATTCAGCTTAAAGGGACGAGGCTAATCAACCAGGAGCCTGTTCCCGCTGTGAAAAGATTATCCTGTCAGGCGCAGGAGAGAGACACACGTGCAGTAATCCAGGCATACCCTCCATCCCATCTGCTCGGTCATGAAGGATGTAGCAGGAGCAACAGTTTTGTCCAAACAGACAGCTTGGCAGCTTCCTAGTAATAATAATAATAATAATAATAATTTGTTATTTATACCCCACCCATCTGGCTGGGTTTCCCCAGCCACTCTGGGCAGCTTCAAACAAAGTATTAAAATACAGTAGTCTGTTAAACATTAAAAGCTTCCCTAAACAGGGCTGCCTTCAGATGTCTTCTAAAAGTCTGGTAGTTGTTCTTCTCTTTGACATCTGGTGGGAGGGCATTCCACAGGGCAGGTGCCACTACCAAGAAGGCCCTCTGCCTGGTTCCCTGTAACTTGGAGTTCCTAGGGCATTCTCTCCAATCATCCCTGTTGCTCACCCTAATTCCGAGCAGTGAGAAATTTCAGGGTTACAGTGCTCATCCTGGGTTCACTTTCCCTTAGAATTAGGTTACTAGAGCCTTGTTATTTTTGTGATTGTTTTGGTGGTGGTGCCTGTGATGCCTAACCTGTGTTTCTCCCTGTGAGAATGGACTTCGTTAGTCCCACACAGCATGGCCAGTACTTAAGGATGATGGGAGTTGTAGTACAACAACCCCTGGAAGGCCACATCAACTATCTAAAAACAAAGTGTGTCTTTTCTTTTCCTTTGAATGATTGGTGACATAAAAAGCAGCCTTACAAGTTGTTTTCAGCTGTGTTTAATGTGTTTTAATGTGGTAACCTAGGGACCCGGGTGGTGCTGTGGGTAAAAGCCTCAGTGCCTAGGACTTGCCGATCGAAAGGTTGGCGGTTCGAATCCCCGTGGTGGGGTGCGCTCCCGCCGCTCGGTCCCAGCGCCTGCCAACCTAGCAGTTCGAAAGCACCCCCGGGTGCAAGTAGATAAATAGGGACCGCTTACTAGCGGGAAGGTAAACGGTGTTCCGTGTGCTGCGCTGGCTCGCCAGATGCAGCTTGTCACGCTGGCCATGTGACCCGGAAGTGTCTGTGGACAGCCCTGGCTCCTGGCCTCTTAAGTGAGATGGGCGCACAACCCTAGAGTCTGTCAAGACTGGCCCGTACGGGCAGGGGTAAGAAGTAAGAAGTAATGTGGTAACCTATCTTGGGATCCGTCTAGTTCACGGTCTGTCAGCAGCTTGGTGGTTTGAGGCAAGGGCATTCTTCAGCTGTTTAGTATGCGAGTAACCAGCCACCGCCAATTTAAATCTTTGTTTCCTCAGCACAACTCTGAATTTGGAGTGCTCCATGTCAAAATGTTTGTAGTGAGATGACAGGCGAGTTTTGAAAGCTTTTGAAGATACTGGCTTGTTGGGGCTGGTTTTCCCGCACCCCAGATCCCAAGAGAGACTGCTGATTTTTGTCACATGGCTGAATTCTGGTTCATTTGGAAGTTGACTTCTAAAGCCTTGGCTTTACTTTTTTTCCATCGTCTTTGAATTCTTAATACATAGAAACAAATGAGAACTTAGCACTCCTCCTTAACATATTGGATTGTAGAGATATAGCACCTTGGGAAGGGCTGCAGCTCAGTGGTAGAACATCTGCATTGTATGCAGAAGGTGCCAGGTGGAGTCTCAACCAGGCAGCTCCACATAGGGCTCAGAGATGGACCTAGAGACCCATCAGTGCCGACAATACAGACCTAGGTGGACCAGTGGTCTGACTCAGTATCATGAAGGCCCATAGCTGAGTGGTAGAGCAATTTGCTTTGCATTTGGAAGGTCCCAGGTTCGATCCCCGGCTTCTCCAGTTTGAGAAGAACTGTGTCTGAAACCCTGGAGAACCAGTGCTAGTCAGTGATGCTCTGGGATGTGGAACCTCGGGTCCTGGAGTCAGACATGGCCTTCCAGGCCTCTCTATCAGTACCAGCGTTCAAATTAGTCAGGTGCCAGGCGCATTTTGCACCTGGCTATCAGCCACTGGTGACCAAGTGAAGTTGCCTGCGTGCCAGGATGAGACCTGGCATTTCCACCATCTGAAGGTGCATGCCTGGGGAATCAATGGAACTGGACTGTTTCCACACACTGATACCACATTCTCTTAATATGATAAAGCTATCTGAACAAACTCTAAAAACAGCAAAAGCAACGTTTCATCAAATATTAAATTGATCTTCCATAAATGACCGTGTTACACCTCAGGGAAAGCTTCCCTAGGCAGAAATGTGTTCAGTAAACACCAAACTATCCATAACAGGTTTAAGAGGGCAGTGAAGGAGGAGAGGTTGTTGCCATGTGCAGAAATGAAATAGGGGGATGACCAAATAAAAACCAGAAGTTCAGGGTATCTGTGGAGTCTCAAATAAAAACAATCCTCTTTATTCAATAGCACCTCAATGGTCTAGCAAGAGAGGATTTATATTTCTAGTGTAAGAGGCTGTTGGGATTTCTTCTGGGGTGTAATTTTTGCCCAGATGCAGAAGAGGTGAACCATGGGCTTGCTGTGCAATGCCTTCTGATGTGCCTAGCAGTGAAGTACACAGTCCTTGGCTGTCCATTATTTTAATGTCTTTTGGCTGTCCAGTTAACTTTGTCCTTTGATACAGAAGTAACACAAAATTCTAGCTAATCAGGAACAACTGAAAATTGGTCACACTGCTGGAACCAACCACATTACAGGTCACTACCATCAAGTAGCCAATCAGATTACAAATGGGCACCCACTGGCAGAATTCCATGGAAGATTAATCGCTGTTCACCTGCACTGAACCCATCAGTGGGTAGATTTAAATGTGCACTACCGCTTTCTGGAAAGTGTATCTGTCCTCTGCCCCCTTTGTGGTTTTTGCCTCAGATTAACATGGAAAGGAAAGCCTCTCCCCAACATCTGCCTAAGTCTGAATATTTGTGATTCTTTCATGTCAGTCATTATTTTCAGCATCTGCATTGAAATTTGCAGATTGCAGCAAGCTTGCTAGATGTTATTTCACAAAGGCGATATACTAATTACGTATATATAGAATATATTGGAAGCTTCCCAATGGAATGGGATATGGGAAACCAAATATTGCCTGACCACCCGTCTTTTTTCCTGTGACCAAAATTGAGAGCTCCTCCTTTTGTGAAACATCTGCAATACTATATACATTCGTCTAGGCATGACAGCACAGTGGGGCTTCCTTCTGAGTCAACAAGGAGGATTGTCATGCACTTCTGTCAGCAAAGTGGGGAAAGATTTGCTCTCTGCTGTCCCAGAAGCAGTGGAGGCTGGTCCATTAAAGTGAATGGAGCTCTGCTCCTCCAGCCTCAGTCTCTCTCTAGCCATCCTCCAACTGCCTGTCTTCTCTGTGTTGCCCTTGTAGAGTTTAGCAGGGAGAAGGATGGGACAAAAGTAGGCCCTAGCCCTGCCTGCCATTGGTTCTGGCTCCCCCTACTGTTGGTCTTCCAACAGTCCACCCTACCAGTCCCAATGGGCGCCAGCCATGACTATTTGTCAGAAGACAAGAGTCTATCTAATGGGCTTAAGTAGATTCAGGTGGGTAGATTTCAGTGAAACATTAGGAAGAACTTCTCTTGAGCAGATATAAAAAAAAATGGTGTAGATTGGGAGAAATGCACAATAAAATGTTAATGAATTTTTATTAGGATTTTTTCTTTTTTTAAAAAAAGAAACTGCAAATACTTTCACAATTTTTTGCATTGCTTTGACTCTGTTCTGTAGAGTTAAATTCATCAGCTTTTCATTTCATTGTGGTGTAACTTTATCAGCTTTGTAGCTTTCTGAACTGGTACTTTATAAGAGAGATAAATCAATATAAAAAAACCTCATGAAATGAAAAGTAAACAATTGTTTTTTGGGGACGGCTGGACAGCAAGCTGATGTAGAAATGTGAAGAACTAAACTTAAGATTGGAAAAATGAGAAACCGAGAGAAACTGAAATCACTAGATTTTCCCCTCTCTAGTTGCCATCTATGAAGTTTAGGAATAAGATTTTCCTGTTAGTCATTGTACTTCCATGTGATGAAATATTTGGGCAGATCCACATTATAAATAAAAATTATTATTATTATTATTATACATTTGAAGTGCATTCAGTGCATCTTTAAAGCACACATCTTTCCCCAAAGCATCCTGGGAACTGTAGTTTACCCCTAGCAAACTACAGATCCCATGATTCTTTGGGGGACATCTTGTGCTTTATATGTGCTTTGGATGTGCTTTAAATATATGGCATAGATAGGATATGCTCTCTGTTTCAATACTCAAAGGTGGTATTATTCCCTTCATTCTTGAGGTTTAGGATGTGAGTGCAGGTGATCCTTAGGTAATCAAAACAGTAGTAAAGAGGGGAGGTATCAGCAGGTTTCTGGGAGGGAGCAGAGATCCCAAAGGATTGCAGAGGTACATAAAATCTTTAGAGTTGGGGAAAATAAGGCAAGAGTGTAGCGGAGCCCAGAAATGGCCCAGTGAAGACTGGGCATGGTCAGTGATCACAGAACGTTGTCTGGTTGCTGGAAGGTGGCATGTGTGGAAAACCTGGCAAGGATTGAAATAGAATGGAGTTGGCTGGAATCCTCGATGGGGAGCACTTTACGCTGCAACACTCGGTTGCACCTACCATTTGCACCTGCAGCGGCCATTAGGATGTCAACCTGCTTGCAGACATCCCAGGGGCATCTGGTGGGCCAGTAAGGGAAGCAGGATACAGTTTATATATTTTCAGAATGCAAAAATCTTTCTTTTACCTGTCTTTTCTTTCTTCCCCACCCCGCACCCCAAAATATACCACACACAGCTTTGCGAACTGCAGGATTTCGCAACGGCAGCCTGGGTAGCCGTCCCGGCGCCCCCTTTAGAAGCAACGTCTACCAGCCCACTGAGATGGCAGTTGTCCTGAATGGTGGGACTGTAAGTATCAAAATGTGACTCTAGAAGATGCTGCCTTTTAGGGTGAATGCCCAACCTCTGGTTTCAACTCAGAACTTTATTCAATTGGATGCTTACGCATATTTGGAAGGGGGGCAGGGTAGACTGGGGACATGAAAGGTTCAAATAATAAGTATTGCATGCAGTCATTCAGAAGATGACTTAAATTCCAAATTTTCCTGACATTGTTGGGCCGTTTAAGCTTTTGCTGCTAAGATTGCTCTTTTCAGGATTGGTCCAAACAATGCCATCCGCCCCCCCCCCTTAAATGAGTTATATCTCAATGTCCACTGTTAACAGCAATTCAGGTGTCTGGTTTTTTGTTTTTTAAAATTGCAACACACCTCTGGGTTTTGTTTCCTTTTTGAAAAGCCAGCACGTTCCCTACAAAGGCCCTCTTTCGCTGAGGACATTGCCACCTTTCCTTATGATAGTTCCACACACACACACACACTGTCCTGATAGAAACACAGAACAGAAGCCCGCACAAGAGAGTTCGCTCAAACGGGTCTGTGTGGCCTTGGGACGCGAGCTGCTCTCTTAATCCACAGCCAGGTCACTGCGAGAGTGGCTTACGGAGAGATCTGGAGCCAAACAGCCTCCTTACATCTCATTTGCATTGTGTGTGTTTAAGTGCACCCAAGAAACTCCATAGGCCGCTTTTGTGTGCGCTCACTCTCTCCGGCTTGCTGGCAAAAGGAAAACGCTCATCCAACCCCCCACCCACTTTTAAAAAAAAATTCCATGCCTACATACATGCTGCTTAAAAGGCTACTCATGAGCCAGCTTCTGTTCCATGCAAGTTGGGCTGTTTTCTTTTATTATCATTGGGGAGGTTTGCTGACACCATAATGCAGATTTACACACATTTTTTTTAATTTTATTTTTTTTTAAATGCACAAATATTATCATCAGTTTGTAAGGTCTGTTTCCCAGCCTGCCGCCTGCCCTGTTCACTCGGCGGGGTGTGGGGTGTGTGGAGAGACACTGTTGGACAGAGCCGCTGGGAGCCAGATTGCCCCTGTGAGGATGTAACCAGTTGGAGGGGGAGCTCAAGAGCGGCTCTCTGCAGCTAATGCTCCTCTGAGCTAATGCCATTCCGAGCTGCAATAAGCTGCCCTCTCCCTCCCTCCCCAAGCCACAATTTAGTTGATTATACTGGCTGCAACCTGGCTTTTGATCGCTAGGTCTGAAAGAGGCAGTTTGCTTTTGTGGCCTTTCCCTAGGAGTCAACGTTAGATTTAGAAATATCCGCTAAGTGCCATGATTGAGGCTGAGATTTGCACACCACAAGACTAAAATCTAGTGGGGGGTTCAGTTTATTCACTCAATATTCATCACCCACAAGAAAGTTGAGTTTCTTCCCCTCCTCGTTTGTAGGTGCCCGTGCTTTGGGCAATGGAAGCTGGTCCAGTACACTGACCTCAGTTAGCTCCCATCTGTCTGCCTTCTTACATACAACCGGTCCAGCTGGTGCCCCTGGCTATCACCTTCCTCCTCTTGTCTCAGATTTGCCCTTGTAGGAGGATGGGGACCAAGCTAGGATGAGTCTGCTATTAGCTCTAGCGCCACCTACTGTTGGCTTCCCTGCCTTCTGGCCTACCAGTCCCAGTGGGTACCAGCCAATACAAGCCTTGGCCCAGCTCACTGAAGTAGTCAGCTGGAGTCTGACCTGTACCATTTCAAGGCTGCATGACTGAAAGCTATCATGTCTGAGGGGAAGGCTAGTCTAGAACCCTTCTTCTTGGGAGACATCATAATTTGGTGGTCCCAATTTCATTCCCTGAAATATTCTCCAGAAGGGATGGGAAAGGGCTGGAGATCCCAGAAGCTAGAATTTGGTGATTTTGTCCTTCAGCTGTAGAATGCTGCTTCATAATGTTCATAAAGAAAAGGATGAAGGACCTGGGTGTCCAGCCCAGAGGTTGTCCACCTCGCTGACAGCTAGGTCTTTGCAGAGGATGTTACAAAAACCCCTCGGGTTGTCTCCAAGTGAGCCCTATTCAGAGCAGGCCTGCTGAAAGTCGCGGACCAGCAGTGATCATGCCCATTAATTCCAACTCTCAAGTAGGACTTAACATTGGCTACAGCCCTTAGCATACTGACTGACCATGGTGTTAATTTGGGATGGCTCTGTGTGCTTTTGTGTATATAATGTAGCCTGTCTTAAGTGATTTCTTAATGAATGCTTAGTTATGGCTTTATTATCCTTATTTCCAGATTCCAACTGCTCCACCAAGTTACACTGGAAGACACCTTTGGTGAAAAAGCTTATAGGCTGTAGAGGATGAGAGAGAGAGACAGATTTTATTTCCTGGCAGTGTGCGTTGTTTTATTTTTTTTCTGAGGGAAGAGTGAATAATCCTAGCACAGGACACCAGCAGTGCGGGAGGAGGGGACCCATCCACGGAGCATGGGAGATCCTAGACCGGATAGCTTGTTGTTGTTTTAAAAATAAAAATAAAAATGTGAGCGCCGTTTGAATTGATAAGCTAACCACAAAAGCAAAACCTCTGCAGTGAAATATAAGCTAAAACTAAGTTTAAAAATAGACGTAGGCGCACTCTTCCAAAAATAAAAACGGGAGAAAGGGGACACAGTGTTCAGAAATGGCAAGGCAACTCTCTGCTGCAACCAGAACACAAGGCAAATATGGCCTTTGTCCGGCCATCCAAGTTTTGAGACGAAGAGGATAGAACAAAAAAAGTCCTTAATTCAGATTGCCCCTGCTCTCAGCCCGGCAGGCTTTCTTACAACTTAACTGGCCATCTTGGAAAGGAGAGAGTAGTCATAGGATAAGAAAAATAAAAAATAAAATTATATCCATCTAGAATAGTGTTTCCTGACCATCCCAGGCCCTTTTTAAAGGTCATTTCTCACTCCAAAATGAAGGGAAGTGCCACTGTGTATATTCTGGGTTTCTAAGGTGAGCTGTACGAGGGTGAGGAACCAACTTTGTTATTTCAGAAAGTGCAGGCTGGTCCATGGCGGCAGGCCTGCCACTCTTCCCCCCGGAAGCACCCTAGGAAGTTGCATAGCAACCTTCCTACAGAAAGGGGGCGGGGCTCTGTTTGCTCCGCCTCTTTTGCACACGGCCACGTCGAAGGCAGCACTTGCTATTAAATCGTGTTGTGTGGAAGGGGTTGGGAGAGAGAGGACAGGCCAAGGCGATTGTAGCTCATAAGCGTGTCCAAGAAGTGGAACCAGACACACAGGAAATCTAGGAAAGTAGAGGCGCCCACTAAAAAACGTTGGTTTCCCCCGCCACTCTCCTCCCAACTTCAGTTTAGCACTGGAGTCTCATTGACTGCAATGGGTTGTTCATTTCCTTGTGTGCTTTTTTTTTTATTTTTACGGAGGATTTTATTCCTTTGTGTGTTTTCTAATGGGATTATTTTCATGTGGGGGTTGGGAACGAAGTGTGTGGTTGTTTCCCCACGCCGTTTCACCAGAGGGTCCCATGTGCCTGCCTGCCTTTTCACATTTTTATGGTTTTAATGATGTTCGCCAGAGCATCCCTTCATTTGTTTAGCATCGAACGCATATTGGGCATGTGAACAGCCATCACATCCTCCAGTCAAGCCAGCATTGTGCCCTGCTTTCCTGCAGAAAAAAAAGCAATTGAGGTTTGCTTGTGTTTTGTTTTTTTTTAAACACACACACACACACACACACACACACACATTACATGAAGTTGCAAAGTATGCGGAAGGATGGAATTCTTTTGCATCTGTTCTCATTAATATATATCTATTTTCAAATGGTGAATATAAATGATAATGTAACAAAATAAAGACCACATAACAGAGTAGCTTTGCAAGGCTGTATCCTGCAAAGGAAAGAAGACAGGTTTTTTTTAATTTTTACTTTGGGAAATGTCCCTGGTTTCTTTACTATAAGCCTGATCTTGTTAATTTCGGCCTAGTTCTCATTGAGGTCACCAGCTCGTTGTTTGGAAAGTAGTACCACTTCAGACTTAACAACCGGTTTTTAACAACAGTTTTCCGGCAGAGGGTGGGTGGCCACAAATCAGGGATGTTGGAGGTGTTTGGAATTGACCAGGTGGTTTGGATTCAGCGACGTCTGGAGCACTCTTCCAATGCTTGCAAGGAGCTGGAGGCTCATTTGATTGAAAACTCTTCTATGCAATGGACATTCCTTGCCCGCAGAAAGCCAGGAAGTTGGGGGAAACCCTGCCATGCTATGTTTCTATATGCAGGGGTTTCTATTCATTTGTGATTAGGAGAACTCCACCCCAGATCTGGCATTGCTCTTAGGTTCCCAGGTGGTGGCGTCAAGGAGAAGTAATTTTCCTCTGCTCTTCCTGGTGTGCCAGCACCACCCGTTCTTGGGAAAGGTGAAATCTGGCCATGGTTACACCTGTGTTTGGCATAGCAAGGCTGGAGTACTGTTCCACGCTGCCTGTGGGGCTGTCCTTGGAGCGTGATCAAAAGGTGTCGGTGGTTCAAAACACAGCAGCTGTGGAAGCCAGTTTGAGGGGTCATTTTCTTTTGTTCTTGTACCAGCTTGAAGCTTCTGGAGAACCATTGGCAGTGAAGAAAGATAATCCCAGGTTCGATGGGGGAAAGTATTAAGCATTTTCCTGTGTTAGAATCTGGGCACAATCCATTATGCTGCTTATTACATCTAAAGTCCAATTAGGCTGAGGGCAGGGTGGCTGCAGGGGGCCAGATCTTTATGTCCCCATTCCTGTGAGTCAACCCACCTATCAGTCACCAGACCTCAGATGATTGGCAGGAGGGTTTATCCCACTCATCACAAAATTTCCGTTGACACCACTGCTAAAATGAAGCTTTCCCTCTCCTCCGTTTTAGCAGAAATTTCAATAGAAGCTACTTGGTACTATTGGAGCAAGGTTCGTTCCCCTCGCCTGTCAGCTCATGGGCTGTGGGAGCGTAGCTTGCTCCACAAAGGGAGCTATTTCAAGCTCCCGGTTGCTCCTGTGTAGTCATGTAACTTGTCAGCTGTCCGCCAAGCAGCCATGATTCATGAGGAACAGTCTCGCAGGCAAAATTGGGAACACTGCCAGGTCAAATCTGACCTGTGGCCCAGAAGTTCCCAATCTCTGGCTTAGGACCAAGACCATCTTAAGGCAAGGGTAGCTAAACATCAGGGATGGTGGTATTGTTATGGTCCAACATCATCCGTAGGGCCCCACGTTCATTACCCCTTTCTTAGGAAGAGAAGGCCCTTAAACCTTACCTGAGCTCATTTTCCAAGGTTTGGATAAAAGGGCCTTCTCCGTGGTAGCACCCAGACGACTGCGTCTTCTTCTCAAGTTTTGCCCCATCCATTCACTCAAGCTCTCCTGCTATCAGGTGGAGAGACTTTTTTTTATTTAGGAAAGCATTGGACTTTTAAGTTTTGATCTCTCTCAGTCTTCCTGCTCTGTTGTTTTGTGGGGGGTGAAAAAATGATGCTGTTCTTGCTGTTGTATTCATGATTTGATTGTATTGTTTTAACGCCTCTTTTCTGTATCGTCATTGTTGTTTAAGATCATGTCAGCCACCTCGAGCTGCTCCCGTTGGAAGCGAAGGGCGAGGCATAAAGCC
Source organism: Podarcis tiliguerta (assembly GCF_965153285.1). Lineage (NCBI taxonomy): Eukaryota > Metazoa > Chordata > Lepidosauria > Squamata > Lacertidae > Podarcis > Podarcis tiliguerta. The sequence goes on along the minus strand of NC_139547.1, from coordinate 40,268,557 downwards.
CCAAAATAAAGACATGAATTAAGATGTTCTACCTGCAGTCTGAAATAGTACCTTCACCTCAATGAGAACTAGGCCTTAAATGTCCATGAGTAGCCTCATTGACCCTGGCTGGTCTATTTAGTAGCAAAAGGGGTACAAGATGAGGATTTTTGTGATACACACTTATATAGTCTAAAAGAAAGTATATATTGCCATTCTTGCCATGATTATCTTACCAAGTCCCGTCCCCCCATCCCCCGGACTAGGTTAAAGCAATAACTTTTTTGTTGTGCACAAACAGTTGCTTTATGTGCTCTCAACAGAAAAGAACCACACACGGTGAATGCATTCAGAAAATGTATAAATATTAGTGTTGCATTTTATTGAGATTTGAACACGTTGGGTCTCATTTTATCACTATATAAAATCTTAGCTGGTGCTTTCATGTGTGGGTTTTATTTTAAGGGAAATGGAAAAAGTGCAGTTTGAAAAATGGACTTTTCTTAAACTTCTATTATTAAAAACACACACACATAAGATGCACATGGCATAAATGGCAAACAATTTTCTTTTTCCCAGCTGAGTGTTGATATATTTTTGGAAGCGATTGGGTTGGTGGTGTTTCTTTTTTTAATTATATGGGGGTGGGGGGCTGACTTTAAAGGAAAAAAAATACTTTCAAGGAGTGTAATTTAAGATGTTCAATGTTTGTTTGTTTGTTTTTTAGACAAGAAGGGATTTAGCAATCCTGCTTCCCCTTAAGTCAATGGCAGTTTGGGATCTTAAAGACAGGGCTGGATCCTGCAAACACAGGACTTCCCTTAACCACTCATGTCAACCCGAGCCTTGCTTCATAGTGGTGGGAGGTGTGCAGATTAAACCTTAATAAAATAAAATAAATAAAATAAGGGATTGATTCATTTCCCCAGCAAGTTAGTTTTGGAATGAATTTATATTTTTGTCAGTCTGTAACTTGTGATGTCAGATTCTGCCACCCCCTCCCCCCAAAAAAAATACCACTTGTTGATTTTTTAAAAAGGGGCACTTTTATGTTAAGTTATATTTTTGTTAATGTAACGAAGTTGTTTATACTTTTGCCTTTTGAGGAAAGTGATTACGAATGTAAAGCATCTGTAACTCCACAACAGTAAGCACAACTACTTGGGGGGGGGGGGATTTGGTTTCACTGCAACTCACTCTAGGAAGCGTAAAAGCTACTATGTTCTCCATTTTGCCAATCAATAATGCCACTCAAACGGGGTGGGAGGAATATATGTGTATATATATTTTAGGATGCAACCCTATGCACACTTTCCTAAGAGTAAACCCCATTGAATACCATGAAACCTACGTTTGAGTAGTTATGGCAGAATTGTGTCTATAAGGCACCTTAGACTGTTGTCAACATGCAAGTTTTTGAGATGAGCTAGGTGGCACCCCATAAACTGGAAGAAAAATGCAATCCATTAAGCAACTACACCAGGGGTCACATTTTGCATTTTGAGAGACTGCTGGGGGATGCCTTTCATAAACGGACTGCCAACGGGGTGTGTGTGACATAACACAACATGGTTGTCGTGAAAGGCATGGCATCACACAGAATTAGAGAGTACAACCAGGGCGAAGCTTTTCCCATGGCTGTATTTCCATGGGAGAAGAGGCTTGTTCTGTTGAATTTCTTCCTGGAAAACAAGGCAGAAGCAGGGAAAGTGCATTAAAGAGGAGAGGGAAGGAGCAGCTCTTTAGGACCGCAGGGATTCCAATTGCCTGGTGTCCAAGCGGCTCTGACTTTGCCCATTGGCTAAGAACACTGGTGGGTGAGAGGAGCCAGGCTGGCTCATTTCACAGAAATGATTGACAGCTGGTGAACCTTGCACTGCACTGTGCAAAGGATTGTGTCCTCCAGTTGCAAACAGCCTTCACTATTTGAAGACTAGCAAAACTGTACCCATTGGCTTCGGTTGAGCAGCTCTGGTGGGTGAATATATAGAATTTGGGGCATGTGCCCCATCCAGAGCCCCATGAAATTTTGGGGTTGAAGCCATTGACTTGGAGTGGCTCTGGTGAAGGCACACGTTAGCCCTGAGCTGTAGATGAATACTGGTGGCCAACCTGAGTGCACCACCCAGATTAAGGGCTCTTCTGCTATACACCAGCCCTTTTTACACCCCGTGCAAGGAAGATCCAGAGGTTGGGAGGTAGTTTCCACTCCGGCATCTCTTTTTGAGATGGTGGAGAAGGTTTCAAGGGGCACAGATGCCCTTGTCAAAGGATCCTGTGTCTTGCAGGATGCAGTCCTAGATAAACAAGGTGTGTTAAAATTCTAGCTTTAACTGCTAGGCAATGGCATCGTTCTTGGCTTAACTCTGCTTGAGGCTTCTGTTCTAACCAAAGGCAGTACAACTGGAAGCACATGTAGCTTTTATTTAAAAGAGAACAGACTGGACTACTCTTGCCACCTTACCAGATTACACAGCAGGTGCTTTTATTAACTGATGAGAGCCAAGTCTCATTTTTTTTGATAATATATATATTTATTAAATGTATTAATGTGCATTTTTTATAATGTCCCCTTTTCCCACTCGGCTGACCGTTGCATACTGTTTAATCTTGTACATCTTTGGAAAGGTTTTCAAGACAATCAAATGTGTACCATAATGACTGTACATAAAGATACGAAATTTAAAACGAAAACAAAACAAAAAAAGTTGTAAAGCATGGGCAAAGACATTTTATTTTCAAAATGCTGTTCTTAACAAATCAAAACAAAAATAAAGGCTTTACTATTTACTTACAATGTGGTGGTCATTTTGGTTTTGTCCTTCGAAAACGTGAAGGGTTGACATTTTTGTGACGTTCAAAGAGGCAGCGTCCCGTTCCATTGGCACAGGTGTTAATGGGGTTCTGGCTAGATCTCTTGAGGGGCTTCCAATGACTTCTCAGCTGGTCATGCCATTCAAACAGGGTGGTAGCGCCACAGCAGCAACAGCCAACATGGTGCCTTCTGCATGTTGTGGATTACAACTCCCTTCAGTGTGATCAGGGGTGATGGGAGTTGTAGTCCAACACCTGGGACAATGGCAGCCTCTTAATGAGGCAGTTTGGGGAGGGAACGCTTCCTTGGATTGCTCGCATAATTTTATTGATTAACTAAGGAGAAATAATTATTAAAAGCTGGAGTGATATTCCTCCCTGCATCCAGCATTAAGTTGCCAGGATGGGGATGATTCTGACTTGGGGTGGAAAGCCTGTGAGCCCCTCCAGCTGCTGTACTGCAATCCCATCCTTCTGGACCATTGGCTGTGCTAACTAGGCTATGGTACGTCCAACATCCCCATCCTCTAGTATGGTCTCCTGTCTCCAATCAGAAGTGGGGATAGAAGCAACCACTCTGATCTAGCTGGGTTTCTCCCCTTACATAAACACTGATGTGTTTGGATGGCGCATGAGCCGCCTCGTGACTGTTTATGCCACTACCTCAATCGGAACATCAGCCAGTGCCTGCATTTCCCTGGTCCGCCTGATTTACAGCCTTCATTCAAACCAGAACACTTAGAACGAACCAATCTTCAATCACACTGACGTTGATGGGACCAAGATCAGGTTAGATTAAAGGACTGTGGCATTGAAGTCGGCTGTAAATCAGGCTGTCTTACACAGTGTTCTTCTTTGAAAAGTGCTGGAGGGATTTTAGCCCCCAAGCTGACCCCAAAGACCATTTGGTTACAGTGGAAGACACTTCGCTGAGCCCTGCTCCCTTAATCAGCAGCTGATGGTGACGATTCGGGGCTTTTAAATTAGTATGAAAAGTAGTATCACTGCAGAGCTAAATCACGTGTGGATGCCCAGCTGATCTGCACCATTTGTGGATTCTCATCTGTCAAGACTGGAAGGGTTTGATTTTCTTCCTCTTTCTCTGTGACCGTAGTGACTTCTGGCTCTGGCAAGATTTCCACCACTGCCTGTTTTGAGCGAACTGGGCTGGGCTGTACTGAGTCTTCCAGCTTGGTTCCCACTGCAAGCAAAAGGATTTTTTAAAATGCAGAACTTTGTCTCAAACTCCAGACTGGTTAATAGATGTGTCGACAGAGTGTCAAGACTAGGGCCCAGCAGACCTGCCTTCAGATTCCCCACAAAAGTTGCTATGTACACATATTTAAAGCACTCAGCGTCTGTGGTAGAGCACTGGCAGATCAGTGGCTCCCCCAAAGAAGCTCAACAACTTGGCTCCCCTAAAAAAAGGTCAACAACATTGACCTGAACCCCCCTAGATCACAGTGTCTTGGAATTTGGCCACCCCTGCCCTAAAGAATCCCGGAAACTGTAGGTTACCTCTCACATTATTTACGGAGGAAGGAAATAAACGTCACAGCAACATTTATATTAAGGACTTGTGTGGTCTAATATTTTAGGGGACAAGAGAAGCATCAATAAAAACCATTTCTTGTGCATTGCAACTCTAAAAAAAAAATAAAAAATGTTAATTTATGTGATTCAAGAGCAGTGCACCAGCTGGGCAGCTCCATCAGACAAAAGGGCCACAGTTGGTCTTGCCTGCCAGAGTCAACAATGGTAAATGAACAAAAGCCCTGTATCATAATTGCAAATCAGAAGCCCAGCCTCCTACTCGCATTTGCATGGCCTGGGAGGGTTGCGGTGGAAAAGACTAGAAGCCTAGGCCGAAGAATGGGCTGGTTCATTCAAGCCGATGTGTGAAATACCTCCCTTTTCAATAATGCCGCCTACTTCGTCCTGTCCCTGGTCTAGCAATCCTATCTCCCTTCCCACCCAGGCTTTAGCATCTAAACCAGGGATGAACCAGCTTCCACCCAAGGTCCACATTTCCATCACAGTAACTTTCTGAGGGCCGCATGTCTGCAGTAGGCGAGGCCAGGGGAAAAGTGGGCGGAGCAACGGATGTCTTTCCACACCCACCTGCATCCTCCATCGAGACAAACGAGGCATTATGGGAGTTCAAGGGCAGGGTCCAGCCAGCCAAAAGCACTCAAGAGTGCAAAACAGGGCCAGTGAAGGGTATGGCCTTGGCAGGGGACTCTTGACGGCCTGATCCAGAGGCCTGGAGGGTAGTGTTCGAAACTCAGTATAATCTAATCACCAAATGGCACCTTAAACCTGGGCTATGGTGGCCACAACAGTGTGTCTAGGCACCATCCCCACCCCCCGGTGGGCTTTATTATTATTGTTATTATTCATTTCATTTCTATACCAATTTCTATTTTAGAGAAAAAATCTCAAACTGGTTAACAACACATTAAAACATCAAATAAAACAATCCAGAATAAAACAAATCCAAGCTTCAATGAAAAAACTTCAGATCCTTCGCTAAGTGACATTTGCTTTCCCCATATTTATTTACCTACTTAATTTATATAGCTGCCCTATAGCAGAAGAGCTCTAAGAAGCCAGGGTGGTGTAGTGGCTAGAGTGTCAAACTAGGACCTGGGAGATCAGGGTTTAAACCCCACTCAGTCATGAATCTCACTGGGTGACCTTGGACCAGTCGCAGCCTCGTAACCAACCTCACGATGTCGCCATAGGGATTAACTGCGAAGTGGGGTGAACCATGCACATGGGATATAAATGCAATGAATAAGCTCTTCTGCTTACCTGCTTAAGAAAGCTTGAGGGGCCAGCCAGGTGGAGATATCAGTCACCAACCAGGCATCCAGAGATCTCCACATGGTCACAGTTGGGCCCACGCCAGCAGGACTCCCCGCTACACATCCACATCTGTAAGTGTGTGTGTACATGTGCGGTGCAACCCTCCAGCAGTGTTGAAACATGACCATTTTAAGGAACACCGAGGCTAAAATACAGGCCGTCAACCTCAACATCCCTTTTAAAGCAGGTCCTAAATGCAAGTGCTGCTTGCAATAGTCATGTTTTATATCAGGGGGACCTCCAGATGCTATTGGACTCCAACTCCCATCAGCCTCAGCCAGGATGGAAAAGGGTAGGATATAAATGCAAGTAATCTATGCAGGTTTGCTCAGAAATTAGTATTAACTGCGGGGAATCCATTCCCCCTTCTCCATTCCCTGTCTCACAACACCCAGTCTACTTTGGGGTTTCCCACACACCCACTCAAACTTAGGGATTCTTCCCCCAAAATATTTGTTGTACTTTTGCAAACTTTAGGGTTCCCTGTAGACACCTCCCTCTTGCACATGGGGTGTTGTTGTTTTGGCTATATAAAAGGAATGGCACTCGCAGCCTGAACGTTGGAAATAGAAGGAACTCCCAGGTCAGTGTACACGGTTGCAGCTTGAATCAAAACAATATCATACGCAAGTCAAGGTTTACTTCAACACTACCTCAACTTTTAGAAAAAGCCAAGGAAGAGGGTGAGGGATGGGAGAACTTACCCAATGCAAACAGTTGAAACAAATAGTGAATGGGAATTTGCACAGCCAGCAGTAGAACAACCTTGCAAAGGAACGAAACTTCCTTTTTAGAAAGGCAACTGAGCACAGGGGCTCAGGGTAAAAGAGATATAGAATCCGACGGTCGCTCCAGCTGATTAATGAAATGCCCAAAACAGCATCAGCATGAAACAGGAGCTGCTGCCTGTCTAGATGGAACAAGAGAGTCTGGTCTTCAAAGTCACCCAGATTCCTTTAGCTATGCAATGCTGCTGCTGGGAAAGTCTCCACGGTCTGCATTGATAATGTTCATTCAGTTCATGTGATATTGGGGAAACTGTTGATGCCCCCCACCCCGCCCAGGATGGGTGAATCTGTCCATTTCTGTTTCTTTCTGTTTCTCATTTTTCCAGTCTTAAATTCAGTTCTCCAACTTTCCACGTTTGTTTGTTTTTTTTAAGTCCCCATGAAAATGCATCAATGTCTTACTGCATGTTTCTCCTAACAGATATGGGCAATTCTGACTAAGAAACACATTTTTTTTTCTGTATATCCTCTGAAGAAAGATCTGGGACACAAAAGTTCAAACAAACGCAAGCAATAGGAGCAGTTTGTCACTGCTCTATGCAGAGAACAAATGAATCCAGAATTCAATCAAATAGATAAGATCCAATCATAAGGAATCTCTTTTTTAAACCATCCCCAAATGAGCAGCTGAAATGAGAACAGGCCCTAAGAGCCCTATGTAATGATAAGGGAGTAACTAAACCTTAATTATAAAGCCAAGATGTTCCCCAAAAGTATTCAGAAATCTCAGAGGCATGTGTCTGTGCACAGGAAGCATCCAACAGTAAGGGAATGACTAGCAATGATTTCTGGAAACTCATACATTGACTGGCAATGGTATACCCTTGGCTGACTGAACAATAATCTCTGGAATGAGAACAGGCAGTGTGCAGTGGCTCACTCTAGACATCATGCCAAATCATGGTTAAAGAAGCTTAACTGTGTTTTGGCACAATCAAGAGAACAACATACTTTGGTAAAGCAAACCAAAATCAGAAACCAGTGCTTTGAAGCGTTTCAAGGGTTCGTTCTAACTGCAGTAGGATGCAATGTCTGAACTGATATACCATTGTTTACAACCTTTGGTAGGCTAGAGTGGGGAGCCTCGGCCAGACAGAAATGAAAACCAGACAACTGGGTCTAAACAATTGTTTTCATGATGGTCTGAATGCTCATGATTTGAGTTCTAAAACAACAGTTAGCACAATGGACAGTCTAGTGCAAAATCTAGGCGAAGTCATGGATGAAAATGGTTGTTACAAGAGGGAGCTAGGGATGCTCATATAGCATCTTAGAATGAGAGTGCTCTTCGGGCAAATTATCAGTGGCTTTATTTAAAACACATGCACACAACCTGACACTTCTAAAATTTCCATCCTATGGAAAGCTTCTCAGCTCCCCCTTTAGCTACTGGTTATATAGTCTCAGACTGTTAAGACATGCGATCCTTGTGCAAAGATGGAATTGTGAACACCTCAGAGTACCAGCCTGGTTGATAGAGCAATTACAGAAAAACAACTGCAGAAAAACAACTGCAGCCTGGAGAAAATTAGGAAACTGCCAAATACCAAGTGAGAGTTGGTCCAACTATCTCAATATTGTCTACTATACCAACTGGCAGCAGAGTTTTGTGCAGTATTTTCCTCCAGTCCTGCTTGGAGATGCCAGGGATTCAACCAAGGACCTTCCCCACACAAAGCATGTTTGTTGCAACTTAACAAATGGTTCATTAAGCTACAAAAATCAGTTCAGTCTTGGGACATGGCCCCCCATAAACCTGGTGCCAGCCCCAATGCCAGCCCTTTCCATGGCAATGTTTGGTGGGCGGGAGGTTCTAATAGTGTGAGTTGCCCTATCTCCAGCCTCAAATCATGCAAAGCAGAACATGGATGGGAAGCCTAAGACCCTCGAGAGGCAGCTGTACTCCAACTCTCTCCCATCATCCTCAGCCAGCATGAGTAATAGTAAGGGTTGTGGTCTGGAGTGCCACAAGATTCCCATCTTTAGCCTACAGACCAGTGTTTATCAGCTGAATAAGGCAACATGCAAAGAGAAGGAATATAGCTACAGACAGACCTCTACACTGACTGGTAAATACATCTGTGAACTAGTCAGAAGGAGCCAGTATTGCAGTCACCGAGATTGTTAATGCAACTCCATTAGTGTATATAGCTTTAGCAGGAAGTTTGATCCAGCTGACCCGAAGCATCCCCTTTCATTCTACCCACCATCGTGACTGCTGTTTCCTTTCTGGTTTTCCGAAAGCGAAATAATCCTGCAGTGGGTTTGGCATTTCAAAGACTCCCCGGTGGTGGGTGTGGACTACGGCATCAGGATCTGCCTCCCTGGGGTCGCATGACTCCTGCCGCCACATTCTCAGCTGTCACTGCCACGATCAAGTGTTCCAACCATCCCTGGCATTTGGAAAGCACTCGATGCAAACGCCGCATGCTCCTCGAACTTGCAGTGCAGTGCTTTTGTTTGGAAAGCAGTTCAAGATTTCTGTGAAATCCACAAAATAGTGCTTGTATACCTCAAGTATTTATAACCTACCCTTTCTCTGTGTCAGGGGTGGGGAACCTCTGATGTTGCTGGACTCCAGCTCCCATCAGCCCCAGCCAGCATAGACAGGGGCCAGGGATGATGGGAGTTGTAGTGCAAGAATATATGGCGGGCCACAGGTAATATAAGCAAACTGCAGAATAAAATCATAAAGCAACAGAGCCCCATATCAGAATAAATAAGAGGTAGCTAAAGTCCAAAGGGACGCGGGTGGCGCTGTGGGTTAAACCACAGAGTCTAGGACTTGCCGATCAGAAGGTTGGCGGTTCGAATCCCCGCGACGGGGTGAGCTTCCGTTGCTCGGTCCCTGCTCCTGCCAACCTAGCAGTTCAAAAACACGTCAAATGCAAGTAGATAAATAGGTACCGCTCTGGCGGGAAGGTAAACAGTGTTTCCGTGCGCTGCTCTGGTTTGCCAGAAGTGGCTAAGTCATACTGGCCACATGACCCGGAAGCTGTACGCCGGCTCCCTTGGCTAACAAAGCGAGATGAGCGCCACAACCCCAGAGTCGGTCACGACTGGACCTAATGGTCAGGGGTCCCTTTACTAGCTAAAGTTCAAACGGCAACAGGAGTGCAGATGAAAAAACCAAACCCTTAAGAAATGTCTGGGCAAATAAACAAGGACTTTGCACTAAAATGAGAACAATGCTAGTGCCGGTCATACTAACAGGAGGGCCTGTCAGGAGCAGGAGTCAAGCGTAGATCAGCAATAAAAACATGGTGTGAGTGAAGTTAACTCTTTATGCAAAGCAACCAAAACAGTGCAGGCCTAGAAATCCCAACAACTATTCCCAATAGGTCTTGCCGCAATGAGGCAATTGTGAGGACTGAAGACCCTCACCTGCCCACAGCTTCCTAAGTCCCCTCCTCTCCAGGGTTTTTTCCAAGACTGCGTCTGCGCACAAACAATCTCTGATTTGCTCATTTCAATTCTCTGTGTGCTCTAGGAGACCAGGCAGGAGAGGGAGACTCCCTGGATTCTTCAAAAACCTGTCTCTCTGTCTCCCAGCCCCACTCCCCTCCAGCTACCTCTTCTGCCTCTGAGCTTGGACGGCTCTCTGCCCCAGCCTCTTCCTGCTCACCAAACCCCATTGCCTCTACAGCTTCTGACATCTCCTCCTCCTCCTCCTCCTCTAGAGGCTGCTGTTTTCAAAATACCAATGTGGCTTTATTAGTGCAACACTGAAAGGAGGAGGAGGAGGTGTAGAAAGGCATCTCCCCATTTCTTCGAGAATCATCTTATTTATTTCATACACACTTTGACCAAATGTATTTGGAATAATCACTGTCATCCTTTGAGATTCTTCTCGCAATCACTTGGCAGACTGAAGACTAGAGAATTTGATAGCCCTTCCTCTTTGGGGTTTATCACATGGCAACAAAATTGTTTGTTCAAACATTTTGCCCCAAACAAAGCCACATTTGTATTTTGAAAACAGCAGCCGCTATTCAGAGCCAGGCACAAAGACTTCCACCCCCTTTCCTATAACTTCAGATATTAATTCTGAAATGAATCAGTCTGTATGTGTGTTTCTATGTTTATTTTGTATCCTTCCTGAACGCTTGAAATTATCACTCTAGAACACTAATATCTTGAGGGCCACTCGGGACCTAATAAATTCTGGCCACTAGCCAGCCTTAAATCATGCCTTGCTGTTGGCTAAGCAACTGCTGTTTGTTAGGGCAAACAAACCAAAAATCCCACAATCAGATAGAATGCTGAAACAGGGATTGCTACTCTTTTTAGGCTTGTGAACACATTTGCAAACCAGAAAAACTGTTGTGGGCACCAAAGGCAAACAAACTAAGCACATGCCAAAAGCTATTCTACCAGCTACAAGAGAATGCTCCTTCCAAGCCCGATGAAAAAATAAGCAATACATGCTATCAATAATAATAATAATAATATTAACAGCTTTTAAAAGGAATAAGGTTTTTAACCTTCCCCCAAAGAACCAGTAGCTTCATTGTGGTTTTATTGTTCATTCCTCCCTTGAAAATGAAGAAGGGTGAAGAAGCAAATTGGAGTCGGGGGTGGGGTGGGGGGTGGCAAAGGTCATTTGCCCCCAAGGCATCATCCTCATCTATCACTATAATAACTTCTGGAAGAACAAAAAAGCCCCAATAGATTGTGAGCCAGAACCGCTGCATTTTGGATAGAGAACCAGTTGTCTTTGCAGCAAAGTGCAAACACAGAGATATCCATTGTACTGGACAGAATGTCATCACAATGTGCCGTGCATACAATGGATGCGTAAAGCTTTGGGATGCTTCTCAAAAATAAAAAAAGGCAAAACGTCTTCACTGTACAACATGTGTTGGCTCGTTTCTGTTCTGTCCCATCCATGTTGCACCTTTATATTGCATTGCAGAAATCCCTTAAGGGATCTGCATTTTATTTTTAAATTGGGGGTGGGGGGGGGAGAGAATCCCGATTTGGGTGGGAATTATTTCATACCTTACGTTTTCCAGACCTTTCAAACAAGACCAAACAACACTATTTATTACATCGGTCCTCCTATAAATGCCACCAGTTCAAAAGGCTTACCACTTGTGGGGAGATTTCTCTTTGGAGGGATTTGCAATCACAGGTACCAAGATGGCAACAATATACAATGATGTTGTCATAAAAGCAAAAGACATCCTGTATATTAAGAGCACCAAACTGACAAGCACTGCCGAGCAAAATCTTATTTTTAGCACATGCTACATATTATTTAGCACCCTGTCTAGATGGGAGCTATGATGAGCCCAAGTAGAGTCTCCTCCAGGGATGGTGGAGAAAGTCACTGTCTGCACTTTCAAGCAAATTTGTGCTTTCGGGCAAGGCCAACCTGATTCGCCTGAGACAGACTTCTATGCATCTCAGGATCCATATACTAACCAGATCACTCACATCTCTAATTTGGTTCAGTAGTTCTGCTTCGAAAACAAGTTTCAACTGAAAATGTGTGGCAATTGATTTACATGAGGACTTCCTTTCCTTTTTTTTTCTTTAAAGGATATTGATGCTATTATTATTTGGAAAGGTGGAGAACTGAAGGCTAGAGAAATGAGAAAAACCTAACCGGCAGTGTTGCCCATCTCTAGTGCTTGAACAAAAGGATGCTTCCGCTAACCACAGTATAACTGGTCATTTAACAAAATGTTCCAGCTGTACCATTTACATCCTGTTTGGGGGGGGGGGAGGAGAAAGTTACCTTTTTTCTCTTGCTTGGCCCAGAATTCTCGCACACGTTTAATAATGTTCTTTGTCTCCCTCAAGTGTTTCTGCCACTGGCGTAATTCTTGAACCTCAGGTTCACAGCGGACCTTGAAGAGTGATTATTATTATTATTATTAATGATTACTAATGTAAAAAGGCATCATTTTCTGTTCTGCCCTGTATTTGATGCAATGCTGTTTCAGCGTTGTTGCAGTTTGTCTTCTGCCAAAAACTACATTTGTCATCTCGTTACCCACTGTGGCAAAATGACATTGTCGTTCAGTTATTCCACTGCATTCATTTCAATGCAAACGGAACCCGAATGTAAATGGGGGTAGGAGGAATGCAATCAATTACGTATCATTTCTGGACTGAAAGCAGCAGCAGCAGCAAGCACTGTCCTTTAGCCAGTGAATGAAGTAACAGCAATGACTAATACTTAGGAAAGAAGATCTAGCCAATAAGGCTGGAGTGAAACACCCATTATCTAGACTTTTGGATTGCTTTTCTGCTGGTATTCCCTGATGGAGAAATTACTGTTCCTCAATAGAAAACGTGATGGTATCCAGCATTTCAGTGAAGCTGCTGTTTGGGAGTAAGCGTCAACACAAATACAAGAGGTAGCAGCAAAGTCATTTGTCTGGAGTGTTATTCCCCCTTGCCAAAAAATATTTCTGTGGATGCACATGTAACATAGCCCAGATGAGTAGCTCTTTCCTGCAAGGGAAACAGTGGCACACATGCAATTTCTCCTGGTCTAAAAACATAAAGAGAGTGCATGCAGAATTATTTCCCCATCACCTTTAAGTCCACATAGTAACTCCACATACTTTCCTTTGACCAAAAGAGCAGCAAAATGAAGAGCCCAATCAGAGATCTACTAGTCCAGTGTCATGTTTCCAGGAAGTCCACAAGTCCGTCATGAAAACATGTCCACCCTGCCCTTAGCAAACTGTTCCAGGGAACCTCAGGTGGGCTATCGTGCAGGCCTATTGTCTTTCGGTCCGTAGGTCAAAGTTGTACAGATCTGCTTTGGTGCACGGACACTTTGTTTTGGGCTTTACACCTGCACAAATCTCCTTGCTTATTTCATGCGCTGTTCTGAACCTTTAGACATAGATCACCCACCAGGACTTCCAAAGCCCTCTCAGTCTCATAGCCAGGTTGGAATCCTGATCTGAAAACATAATCTTAATGTGCCTCTGCTATTACAACCTTGGTAACCTTTTCTACAAAGGGATGAGAAGATACCTAAATTCAACTATACACTAAGTTGGCTTTTTAAAAAGTAAGCAGAGAAAGCTCTCCCCAAATTTGGCATTCACCATTTCTGCCGGTGGCCCAACGAGATCACACCAATGTGCCAAGATGGGAAATAAGTCAGAGAAAAACTGGTACAGCCTTCCTCAACCTGGTGTGCTCTCATCTCCTATCTGCCTCAGCCAGCATGGCCGATAGTCAGTGGGAGGTGTAGTACAAAACATCTGGAGACAACTCTGAAGACAACTTTGGAAAGATGGTTGCAGATGGTTCTTCAAAAGCCCCTTGCAACTCTAGGAGTCAAGGACTCCAGCTTGGATCCAAATGTCTTCTTCTTCTAGGAAAACCTATGGATCCAACATTGTTCACCACTTTGAGGGAAACTAGGCTGAAACCAATCCATGCAGCTGCTACAAGTGACTACTCCTGAAGCCTGTGACACAGGTTCCTATCTCTCATAGCCAGGTTGGATTGAATTTGAGCAAATTTATCAGCAAAGAATTGTGCAAAAAAAGGCCCTCAGCAGGCAGCTGAAACTTCCTAATATAATTAATGCAATGCACATTTGACAGTAGCATTGTTATTGCTCATAAGAAGAAATATTAAAGATAACCTCTATCAGAGCCTGGTCAATGTAGAGCTGCTTTCAGATAAAAGAGCACAGATTCAGTCATATGTGACTAAAGGTAGCTTACCAAAATGACTCCATAATGAGCTGATCCTGTGGAGAGGATCACAGAGCTACACAGCAGAGCAAGAACCACTGAATACAAAAATGGACAGATAATGGAATATTCTTATGACTCCTCTGGCTTTTTCTCTCCAGATGAGTACCTCAAGATGCACGGCAATGTCACTGAAGACATATTACGTGAACATTAATTTTAGAAATGCCTCACAAACCAAACACGTATCGTGAACATGTGGCATGAGGAAGCCTATACTCCTAGTTAGTTTCTAGTTTTCCTTAGTTTGTTCCCCATCTAGCCTTTTCGTAGGCACGCACAGCACATACCATTAGGCTGTGAACACAGGGAATATTTTTAAGGTGAACATTTATCGTGCACATAATCCTAAAGGGCATTATTTTCATGCATCAAACAAAGAAAGCAAACATTCTTATTTTTTTACTTAAAAAATACAAACTGCTTCTGCATGCAGGCCGAGGAGGGGCGGGAGAGCTGTCTCTGCAAAAGTCGGAGCATGTTTTTGTTGCTTCGCAAGGAGCCTACCACTCACCACCTTTTGAGGAGAGAGAAATGTCTAGAACTGTCTTTATGTATGCTACAACAGCAGCAAGAATACTCATCGCAAAGTATTGGAAGACACAAGAACTACCCACTCTGGAAGAATGGCAGATGAAGGTGATGGACTACATGGAACTGGCTGAAATGACTGGCAGAATCAGAGACCAGGGAGAAGAGACGGTGGAGGAAGATTGGAAGAAATTTAAAGACTATTTACAGAAATATTATAAAATTAATGAATGTTAGAATGACGTTGGATGGAGGTTAAAGGGTTATTAGTAATAATGTGGTGGTGGAGTACGGAAAATTCGAAGGTTAGAAAAGATGAAGAAATAAAGGTATAATATATTAAGATAAAGATAAAGATAAGACAGAGGGAAGGGATTTGCTGATTAAATATTTGAATTGGAATACAGAGAGGGGAGGTGTGGGGAAGTCTGGGAAACAAGCAAATGTAAGAAATATTATGAAAATGGAATTGTTTTTACTTGTTTTTCTTTTTGTTTTTGTATTCTTTTTTATTTCTTTTTTATGTGAAAGACTTAATAAAATATTATATTAAAAAAAAAAAAAGAGGAGAGAGAAATGTGGAGGTGAGGGGCTGCTTTTGTGGCAGAGGGACACATGGGGCTCCCACATTGTTACTTCACCTCAAAGAACAGCAACGGACCCTCCAAGCGGCAAAACCTCAGAGATAAGGTGGCGCTTGCTGCTCAAGGCGTGCCCCAGGCCATTCCCCCAAGGGCTCCTGCCTCTTTTTCCACAAAGACAGACATTTATTTTGTGTCTCAACAGCTCTCTCATCCCTCCTCAACCTGTATGCAGATGCGGAAAAGCAACCTGGTCACCACGATGGAGCTAGCGCTCTACTATAGTTGAGCAACATCAGGGACCCATAAAGCCACTATTTTGGCATTAAGGCAAGCCTGAGCACACCCTGTACCCAGGCCTATAATCCTTCTTCTTCTTCTTCCCTCTTTATTTTTTCCTCCCAAACAGCTCAGCATCCCGTTCCTTCGTTTATGTCTTTTCTCGTGCCTCGGTGGATCCCTCCCTCCTCTGCGCTGATTCACATGCTCAGACATGAGACTTGGGGATTTTTTCCAGACGTCTTCTTGCCACCAGAAAAAAAAAAGGACCATAAAAAATGGAAGTTAGAGCAAGGAAGCTTTTCACACCCTGATGAAGCCCATTTCATCTCTGAACTTCTTTGTTTCGGGTTAATCTTGATTTATTTATTTATTTATAAAAGCACAGCAGCTTGCCCCCTCCTTCTCCCCACGAAAAGATCGCCAGCACGAGACAGCGTCTATGCAAACACAAGCCAACCATCAGGGTCTTCGTGGCTATTTATAGCACCTGCTACTTAGAATTTATGTAAGGGGTTTTCCCCAGGGCCTCCGCAGTCGCACAGATTCAACATCAAACAAAATAATTATAGATGACTCTTACCCGATAACCTCTCCAGAATGATTGAATTATGTTGCCTGCTTCTTCCTCCGTTAACAGCAGGGACAGCGGAATTGGTGGCCTAGGACTGAAGCAAATGTGGTTTTTTTATAAAAAAAATCAAAATCACACCTTGGGTAAAAGGAAGGTCACTGTCAAACTAACGACATCAGACTCCAAGTCAGTCTCCTAATGACTGCTCATGGTGGTTTCAAATAGATGGAAAATGGAACTGAGAAATGGGAACAAGATGGCTCCTTGTGGCCCCTCAAAAAATAACAGACATGTGGCTGAGGTATAGTCACTAATGCCACATCTCTCAGAATGATCCGGTAGGTAGGAGTGGAACCACTGCCTTCCAATACAAACTAACCAAGTCAGTCCAGTCGATAAAAGTCATCCTTTAAGAAAACCAAGGCCAATTCAGTCCCATACCCAAGACCGAACTCGAACTGGAATGGATTTGCCATCCTCTCAAGCACCATACTCAAAAAGGGGTATTTGTGACCAGGCAGTAGTTATCCTGTAGGGATGTGGGTGACACTGCGGTCTAAACCACTGAGCCTCTTGGGCTTGCCGATTTGAAGGATGGTGGTTCGAATCTGCACGACGATGGTGAGCTCCCGTTGCTTTGTACCAGCTTCTGCCAACCTAGCAATTTGAAAGCACACCAGTGCAAGTAGATAAATAGGTACCGCTGTGGTGGGAAGGTAAACGGCATTTCCATGTGCTCTGGTTTCCATCACAGAGTTTCATTGCACCAAAAGTGGTTTAGTCATGCTGGCCACATGACCTGGAAAACTGTCTATGGACAAACACTGGCTCTCTTGGCCTGAAAGCAAGATGAGCACCACACCCTCATAGTCACCTTTGACTGGACTTAACTGTCCAGGAGTCCTTCACCTTTACCTTTAGTAGTTATCCTAATCCTCCAAATCCAGGGAGGGCTTTTTCAAGGAGTGGACACCCTATTGCCTCTTTAAGTGCCATAAGCCCCAGTCTCTCATCCAAAACTGTGTTTAGTAGACCTAGGACCCACCAAGGCAACCAACGGCCCCCTGGACATTTTCAAACTAGTCATGAAAGTCAAGTGTGGTAGATCAGATAGCTCCAAGCAGCATGACAAAGTCCTCAGGCCTCAAAAGCTGAACTGATCCCAAGACTGGACAGTGTGCTCGACCTCATCTGGAGCTGTCACAACAAAGTACAGATGCAACCAATGTCTATCCTCCAACTATCTTGCAAACCGAAGACAGCCCCACAGTTGTCGTGGTAATGGAGAAAATGAAGCTCTGACATGGCCCAGTAAGAACAGCCTCTGCATGAACAGTGTGACGTTGGCTTGAAGCAAGGAATTTGGCAGCAGCTTCCAGCTGACTTTCCCTCTGCTCCATCAAGAGAGCTTACAAGAATAGGAACTAGGAGGCTTGAGCCTTGATGCTCCATAGCAGACCTGGAACGTTGTGTGAAGACTTTTCCCATTGGAGATCCCTGATTTCCATCAACTGCCACTTCATCTGCAGCAGCCCAAGTCACTGTCCCTCAGGAGATGCATTTGGAGAGGCACAAGAGCAGTGGTGGACTTGGGTACTATGGCACCCTGTGTGAGGCCAAAATTTGGCATCCCCTTCCCTGCCCTCAGGTGGGCCTTCCCCAAGGCAGGTAAGGAGGTGCCCAGCTCTGGGAAGGAGGCATGAGGGCTCTGGGGTATCAGTAGACTTGGAGGAACCAAAAGATGAACAGAAGGGCAGGAAATCATGGATAAATTACTGTATTTTCCCGTGTATAAGATGCTCCCATGTATAAGTTGACCCCTATTTTTTAAACCCAAAATTAAGAAAATGCACTATGCGCTATCCGTGTATAAGACGACCCCTTATTTTAAACTTCAAAAATTTAGGAAAAAACATAGTCTTATACACGGAAAAATACAGTAAGTCATATTTTTAACCAACCTTATGTGACACGGAATATAGTGTAGGCTCTTAAGATGTTGCTGAACTACAACTCCCATCATCCCTGGACATTGCCCATGCTTGATTGGGCTGATGGGAGTTATAGTTCAGCAACATCTGGAGCGCCAAAGGTTTCCCACACCTGGAATACCAGGATATAAACAACAATCATGCTTCCCAGTGCTCTCAACTTCATGCGGTTTTCCAAAGTGTCCCCTTTTATGTCCTCAAAAAGTCCACCAGCACCCCAATGAAGCCCTCTGACAGTGGCTCTCTCCTTCATTTATTACCAACGTTAATATCCTCTTTCAGGGAAACACAAGATCACCCTTCCTAACCTTGGGAAATTAGCTCTGGCCCCAGCTCCACAGGCTTCATTTTTAAATCATGAGGAGCTGTCAGAGAACTGATCCGGGACTAAAGTAGAAAAGGCAATGTATAAATCAAGGCAAAGGTGGAGGGAGGGCTCAATATTCAGGGGGTGGAGGGGGGAAGCCTCCTAGAGATATCAATCATTTCAGCAGGCCAGGAGCAGAAGGCACGCCAGGTCCATTTTTGTCTCCAGGAGTATTCGCAATTGGCTTCAGGTCAAATAAAAATAGAATATGAGCAGAGGCAATAGCCCATCAAGAGTGAACTGGGGGAGAGGGGAAAAGTTATTTGTGGCAGGAGACAGCTGTGACACTCCAAGACGAATCAGAGCTGACAACTCCGTTGATTTTGAAATTAACAGCTATCCCGTGAACGCCAATCTATACACAATGTCTGAAACATAAACACTTTGCTTGTACTAGGAAGATTTCAGCTCAGAAATAACAGCTTCCCAGTACTTTAATACAAGGTGTGGGTTAGTAAATTTATGATTTGAACTTCCACCTTAAACAAACCAACAAATTCCAGTTCTATACTCCTATGATCCTATATTACAGATTATCCTTATTTGCATTAGCAGTGCCCTCTGTCAGAGCCCAGAGGGATGGCTATTTTTTGTCCACATCCCTGTTGCAATCCCAGACATGTGACTCATATGTTATTAAAAGGCAAGAAAGGAAGAGAACTGCTGGCAAACAAGCGGGGATGTAGGGAGCAGCAACTTTCATTCTGTCCTGTCTTCCACACGTAACCAGCGCTGTTTCCATTCTGCTACAGATCAGTTTACGCTAAAATCTACGTTATTCATCTCTCTCTCTCTCTAACCCAAACTAATGTAATGAATTATGTCACAAATGCCAATGCATTTCAGCGGAAGAAAAACATCAAAACACTCCTGGCAACTCTGAGATCACAGGTTAAGAAAATGTTTTTAGAATATTTTCAACTGTTTTTAGAATGCTTTAAAAAGATTGTTATCATTATTACTGATGTGTTTGCTGCTCTCAGTTTCTGCAGGAAGAAGGGCAAGATATAAATTGATAATAAATAAACAATATCAATAGAACAGAAACAATGCAGAAAATAATGCAATTATGTGTGTAATGTTGAGGACTGAAGGGAAAAAAAAGACAACCAATACCACTTGTCTTCACTTGCACAATTTCTGTTGCTGACCTCAGATGAACATGTGAATGTGAATTGCAGCAATTTCTGCTCCCATCCCCAACATCCCTGCTTTCAAGTGAAGGAAGTTGGTGCCACAAACACGAAAATTTGCTGACTTAAGACAGCTATTAGTCATAGAAATAGGACTTTCCAAGGAAAGAAAATAGGTACTATTCTGTATGGTACTTCCCACCTCTGCATGAGGAGATAAATGGCTGCTTGCTGGAAGTGGATACTGCTATTATAGGGCAGGCTGCAGCAAGGGGCAGCTGTAGCACATTGAGGAAGGAGGCTACCTTACATTTAAAGCTTTTGTATGTGCTCCCATCTAAATACCAAAATGGAAGCACAGGCGAAAAAGTAATTAAGGGCTATTTATTTACCATCACCATCACCCAGAAGGAAATAACTACTCTTGGGTCTAAGATGAGATGCTAATTTATGTCACTTGGTCTCCAATGCTGCATATGAACACTGTCAGCAATAAGTAATGGATTAACCCATGAAATGCCTGTTTTCTTTTAAGGCAGAGGCTGATGAAATTCTCCCCGTTAATGTATGTGGTTGAAATCTGAAGTCATCGAGATCTGACAGTTTTTGAAATATGGCCCCAAGCAGATTTTCACAGCTCATTCTCTGTTGTCCAGCAAATTCCACACCACTTTGAGAAAGGGTGGGTCAAACACTATATCTGAAAGGGCGCCAGGGAGGTTCCTCAATTATCCGTCCAAATTTGCAGTGCATAAATCAACGTTAACTTGATGTCAGTGTGAAGGGAGCCTTCTATCTTCTTCTATTTGAAATCTCTTGATCCCAGTGGCCATGCTGGCTGGGACTGCTGGGAGTTGTCATTGAAAAGATCAGGAGGGCAGCAGGTTAGCGAAGGTTTGACTAGCATATAAAGCCGGGTTGGGCAAGACAATGCTATCTCAGCTCAACAGTCCAACGTTGTACCACCAATCTGGTTCCTAAAGTTGATCCTTGGTTCGGCAGGTTAGTTACATGGAACTCTGAAGTCAGCACACACTTATATATTTTCACTTATTTCCACTCTATGATTACAATGGCTCCTGTCCTGGAGTCAAAAAGAGTTGGGGTGATGGTGCCACACAAAGATATGCATATGCATATGGCTTGAAGCAAGGTCCGTATAGTTAAAGCCATGGTTTTCCCAGTAGTGATGTATGGAAGAGAGAGCTGGACCATAAAGAAGGCTGATCGCCGAAGAATCGATGCTTTTGAATTATGGTGCTGGAGGAGACTCTTGAGAGTCCCATGGACTGCAAGAAGATCAAACGTATCCATTCTTAAGGAAATCAGCCCTGAGTGCTCATGGACAGATCGTGAAGCTGAGGCTCCAATACTTTGGCCATCTCATGAGAAGAGAAGACTCCCTGGAAAAGACCCTGATGTTGGGAAAGATGGAGGGCACAAGAAGAAGGGGACGACAGAGAATGAGATGGTTGGACAGTGTTCTCGAAGCTACAAACATGAGTCTGACCAAACTGCGGGAGGCAGTGGAAAACAGGAGTGCCTGGCGTGCTCTGGTCCATGGGGTCAAGAAGAGTTGGACACGACTGAACGACTAAACAACAACAACAAAATGGCTTGAAGCAAGGAATTTGGCAGGTAAGGAGGTGCCCAGCTCTGGGAAGGAGGCATGAGGGCTCTGGAGGAACCAAAAGATGGACAGAAGGGCAGAAAATTTCAGGGAGGAATCCATAAAAGCTGGGGGCGGAACTCTAAAAACAGCCAAATGAGGACTGAGAGTAGGCACAGAATACTGATTGACTATTGAGGAGGAGGAATGGACATGTCTGGCTGTCACCCTGAATGGGAGCACTCCACACTGCAACATTTTGCTGCAGGCCCTGCTTGTAACTGCAAAATGGAACTCCATATTTAGAGACAGTACAGTGGTACCTCGGGTTAATTCGTTCTGGAGGTCCGTTCTTAACCTGAAACTGTTCTTAACCTGAGGTACCACATTAGCTAATGGGGCCTTCCGCTGCTGCTGTGCCACCACCGTGCGATTTCTGTTCTCATCCTGAGGTAACATTCTTAACCCGAGGTACTATTTCTGGGTTAGCGGAGTCTGTAACTTGAAGCATCTGTAACCCACGGTACAACTGTATACCTCTGACCACTAGACATTGGGGGCAAACAACCGGGATGGAGATCACCATCTTGCCCAGCTTCTGAGCTTCCCCGCAGCATATGGGCAACCTCTTCCAAAGGCAGAACACCATAATGAGATACCCGTGGCCCTCCCAGAAGCTGTCGGACTACAACTCCCTTCATACCTGACTACTGGCCGTGCCAGTAAGGGCTGAAGGGGTTGGAGCCAAACAACAACTGGGAGGGCCACCAGTTTCCCCATCCCTGGCCAAGGCAGACTGTTGGCCCAATGAAGCATGGCAATTCTTCAGTTGTGCCTTTTCCAAAAAATAAATAAAAATGATGGCTTCAGTCAACTCATTTCAGAATGGAATAGTTGCTTCTTTCTGTTTTTTGCTGGAGTATGGATTCGCACATGGAGAACACAGGCGTTAATCTAGGCCAAACGTGCTGGGCCGATTTTGACATTCACTGTGTCTGACAATCTAATAGTTCAGCCCCTGCAGTGATTCTTGTTCCAGCATATTTAGAAAGAGAGGAAGTTTGCTGCGTGCAGCATCTCTTCTGATACAGGGCGATGCAGGAGGAGGAGGAGTGGTGCTGGATGTTTGGAATGGTGGTTGAAGGAGCTCATCTGGATTTTTACACAGGCTTCAAATGCAGGAAGCAATGTCTTCCTGTTGTTATTTCCAGCATGGTGGAAGAAAGGATCTGCTAAGTGTTTTACTGACATACGGGGGGGGGGGCGGTTGCCTAAAAAGGCTTTATGTTTTGTGTGTGTGTGTAATTTTTTTAAGTCATGAAATTGGAAACAGACACAAGGCAGGGGAGCGGAAAATAACATGTAACCAAAGTGGTCACCGAAAGCAATAGATTCACAGCTTGTTCATTCAGCTGGGAAACAATAGCTGTGCTCGCCAAGGGGGAGAGGAGGTGGCAAGAACAGACGAGAGATGTGAAGAACGAGGCAAAGGGGAAGAGACTCGAAGGATGTGAGAAGGCATCATTTTCCATCCCACCCTGTACTCATCACACACAGCAGTGCTTCCATTCCACTGCAGTTCATCTTCCGCCAAAAAGTACTTTAGCCATCTCACTTTCTGCTATGGAGAATTATGTAAGCTGTGTAATTGATTACATAAAGTGCATAAGTTATGCTGTCATTATGTTGTTCCATGCCATTTGTTTCAATGCAAAGAAGGAGATGCAAATGCAATGGCCAAAAAACCTAATCAATTACATATCAATTGCGGACTGAAAGCAACAACAACAGTGACTACTGATTGTGTTTGCCTGACTGATTTCTGTCCTGGATATTGGACAAATAAGCAAATATTGACATTTCCCACTCCTTTTCCATTTGATGGAATTCCCCAGAATCCCTGTCTGCTTCCTTTTGGCTTCTCTGTTATTTGAAGGCCCATGATCAGATTTCTGGTGGTGAAATGGCCTCAGGGCCAGCCCTACCATTAGGCAGTGTGAGGCAGATGCTTCAGGCTAGCGATGGGGGAGAAACACAATTCAGTTCACAAAGAACAGTGAACCGACCTACTCTGCGCTTTCTGAAACGTGAGATGCTCAGCAAAATGGCAGGCCTTGGGTCAGGCACCAGTGGTCAGGCCAGACAACCTCACAGGGTACTTGAAATGATAGAATGAGGAAAGAACTATCTATACCCTCTGAGCTCACTGAAGAAAGGGCAGGTATTTTCAAAGTTTTCCAAATAACTTCCTTATATCTCACTTTGGCCTCTCTTCAGGTGTTCGGGCCTCCCCTTCACTGTGCTGTGGTTCAGACTCCCTTCTGAGTAGCTTGATAGCCCAAGCTCAGCTGCAATGTTTCCTTACAATACAGCACACAGTTTAGCGAAGAAACACAAATGCATGAATGTAAGAGCATAAGAACAACCCTGATAGATAAGGCAAAAGGCACATCTAGTTCAGCATCCTGTTTTTACAGTGGCAAACCACACTGAGGGCCACCACTACTTCCCGGGGGAGCAAATCCCATAGTTTTAACTACGCACTGTGCAATTAAGTCTTCTCTTTCATCTATCCCATATTTTCCAACACTCCAGCATCTTCCAAACAAGCTGTTCCATGAATGTGGACGTCTCCTTTACAGATGGCCCAGCTGCTTTTTCACACAAACCCTCCTCCCGCCATTTCTTTGAAACGCTATGGAGTAGAGCAATTCTCTCCGGTGCTCAAAAGCCATCCCTCTCTTTGAGCTGGAGCTAAGATGAGAGCGGTGTAGCCGGGCACGGAGCAGGGGGATGCTCAAAATAAATGCTTATGGTGAAAACCGGGGCCGGGGCAGGCCGCTTGAAACATTGCAAAGCCTGTAGAAGCACAGAGCTTTGTGGAGAGAGAAAGAAAGCAGTCACCCCTGCTAAATTAGCCCTATAGGGCCAGCTGAGAACTGAGTGATGTCAACTGTAAAGGCAGCTGAGACTAGCAGACTTAGGTCAATTAGAATATGAAAAGGAGAAAAGGTGGGGGGGGGGGAGAGGGAATGTTGTTCCACATGCACTTGGCATGCATGTTAGCCTCCAGAGAAAAATTGCTATGTGCAATTCTGCAATTTATTAGTAGAACAAAGAAGCCATCGGATGGACCGACAGACAGATAGACAGAAGCAGGAGTCAAACCCCTGAGAAACTTTTGAGAATTCCGAGGCTCAATAGCGGAGGATGAAAAGCTCGACAAGAGGGTGTTTTGAGGTACTTCATAATGCAAACAAACTGAAGCGCTCTTGTAACCCCAGTCAAATGCCCATGTGCCAGCTGGCTGTGGGCAGATGGCACAGGAAACCACACAAATGCAGAAATGAAGGCTATTTCCTTTCATACACTTGCAAAGCGGCAGGTGACTTTGAGCTAGGCTCTAGAATAGCTTAATAGTATGCAACACTCCTCCTATTACTACTCCCCACACATCCAGTGTTTCTGAAGCACCCCAATCTCCTTCTATTAATTTACTGGAGGGACCACCTTATTTATTTACATGTTTGTTCCTTAAAATGATATCCCGCTATTCCTCCCAAAGGAGCCCAGGGCGGCAAACACATTGGTGACACTGCCGCCCGATTCACATGCCATCACCCATTTAGGTAGTCTTGCTTATCCTATTCATAGTTGCAAAAGTGCTACAGTGGAAACGCATTTGGCCCCACTCTGAAGGAACCCTTTGAATCAACAGAATACCCCCCACCAAAAAAGATGTGTTGTCAAACTGTTGCGCCAGTAAACAATATTTGTTCATTCGTATAACAATAATCAGAACAATAGCAGGCAATTTAAAGACCCCTCCTCTCCGGGTTCAGGAATAATGAATCCTTCAGCATTCTCCCTTTCAATTTCTGTGCAAATTAACCACGGACAAAAATGCCTTGGAACAAGGTGGCTACCAAATTAGCATGCATGTCAGAGAGTCTTTGTTACACATGAATAATAAAGGCAATTGAAAAGGGGACAATTTGACTGAGCTCTATCCTGAGGTTTGCCAGATAGGGGGCAAGATGAGCAGGCGGGAAGGGGGGAGGGGGACAGGCATACTGTATTTGATTCCGTGGTGATACTTACTGGTCCTTTAGCCACTCCTTCACAAAAGGGATCTCGAAGAACTCAACAAACGGTTCGTCTTTCCTCTTTGGGTTGTGGCTGATCGGGCCGCCATGAGGTTAAAAAGGCACCGTTAGAAAAGGAAATCAAACACATGGGTCTCAAAATGGTTCACCAACAACAGGGGGGAAATTAGGAGCCTTTAATATGGACACGGCCAACATGGTGCCCTCCAGATTTTGTTGGATTTTGTCCTTGACTTTTTACCAGGTTGGCTGGAGTTCTTTAAAGCTGTACTCCAGCAAAATCTAGATAGAACCAGGTTGGCTGCCCCTGGTTTAATATTTCAAAGCTTAAGTAACTTACTTGTATAGCCATTCGGTTAGGAAATCCAAGGCAATGAATCTTGTCCTTTTCCTCTACAAGACAGAAGATGACGCAAAAATGAGACAAATGTCAGAGCAACAGCCAGCAAGCTTTCCCAGTGGAATGAACAGGGCCCTGCCACAGGTGCCTGTTTTGTATTGATTTTGGTTCTGCTTGCTTTTATGCTTTCATTATAATTTGTATGTCGCCATGAACACATGTCAGAGGTGATATTATTATTAATATTATTATTATTATTATTTACAAATGAGGTTTGGATAGATGCATCCCATAGATAGGTAAGATAGATCCCTTCCTACAATGATCCCATCGTGGTTTATCCACCTCTGCCAGGCCTGGGAACATTTTTCTTATGTAGGGCTCTTGACCCAGGAGAAAAGTCAACTGGGGTCACAGCCAACGGGGAATGGAGCTGGGGCCAATGGCAGGAAGAACCAGAGCCAAAGGTGGGCATTGCTTGCTACAGGGGTAGAGAACTGCAAGCCCAGGTGCTGAATCAGTAGTGTAGGTAGCCAGGGGATCCGCACCACCGTAGTGGTGGTGATCCGCAAAGGGCATTTGGGGGGTCGTAGGGCGGCACGGGCGTCTTTAGTGTGGCTGTGTGTTCGGGTTGGATTCTGGGTGGCAGGGGGTTGCTATGCTGCTGTGCTGAATGCAGCCCCCCAGCCTAAGCTATCTGGATCTCTCTCCCCAGGCCACACCCGGTGCCAGCCCTACTGCAAATCCTCAAGAGTTTTTGCCTGGCCGAAATGCATCCTTGAACTTCTGGCCTGCTTGGATGGAGAATGGTAGAGAGGCGAGTGTGTGTGTGTCAGTGGTGTAGTGTGGGGGGTGCAGGGGGGCCCGGCCGCACCGGGCACAACATCTGGGGGGGGGGGTGCGCTCGCACTAGCAGCTCTCTGCCCCTACCTGGCTCACTCACTCTCTCTCACTGCAGTGCTGGCTGTGCGAATCCGATCCGAGCCGCCGGGTCGCCGCCCACTGTGGAGGGGAGGGTGCCAGGCGTGCGGTGCGGTGCGGAGAGAGAGCGAGGGACCATCTGGGGGAGGGACAGTGCAGCGGGGGGGGGGGGAATTACTTGCCTTGCCCCGGGTGCTGACAACCCACGCTATGCCACTGGTGTGTGTTTAGAAACTAGCCTACTATATAATATAGAAGTTACATTCCTTGCTCCACCCACTTTGCCCCCTGGCCCTGCCCACAACTGGCATGTGGCCCCCGGAAGGTTCCCCACTCCTGTTTAGCAGGATTGCATAGATTTCCCCGCCTCTCTGTTCCACTGCATCCCTCCTCTCTCTCTGACACAAGCACACACATAAGGTAGAAGAGGAAGTCTGGGATAGCTCACTCGGTAGAGCATGGGGCTCTTAAATCTCAGGGTCGTGGGTTTGAGCCCCAAGTTGGGCAAAAGATTCCTGCATTGCAGGGGGTTGGACTAGATGATTCTCATGGTCCCTTCCAATTCTATGATTCCCAGAGTGGCAGTCCAGAAAGAAAGAGTGGCTTCAGTGTTCAGCAAGACGGATTATACCAAGGGCCACATGAAATGAGACGGAAGGCCGCAGGCTGCAGGCTCCCCATCTCAGCTCTGTATTGTTTGGAGCAACCAAAGAGGACACTGCCAGAAACTCATGCAGTCTCTCGCATGCTCTTATCTATGTCTCCGGATTAAGGCCTAGCTAGGCTTTCATTTATCTGCTGGAACTTACAAGCAGCTTTAGAGGGTGGGAATCCCCATTGGAAGCTGCTTCTTATTCCACCCCGCTCTGAAAGTAAAAGAAATGTGTTCCCTTAAGTTGATATTTATGACACGGAAGCAGAAGCAAATCCTTTCCTGGGATTACAGTTTCCAAGAACAGGCCATTTGGATTGAGGGGATTAAGAGAGTTAATGCAAGGAAACCTCCAGGGTTCTACTCTGCGGCTGAGCTCATCAGCGAGCGCGACTCAAAAGCAGCACCCCTGACGTCCGGGAGGGGGGGGGGCTTGCTTGCTTATTTATTCAAGGCATTTGTGCCCCAACTCTTCAGACAAAAAGGCTTCCCAGGTGGCTTACAAAAATCAGTAGTCCATGCCTTCAGCCTTGCAGTCTAAAGAAAAAAGACAGGATGCATTAGGAAAAAGGAATGGGAGGAAAGAGGTGGAAACGATATTGCAGGCCAAATCTGAAGCCCTGGTGGCGCCTCTCCTCATATTAACCAACCCGGAACCTGCAATCATAATATGAGGTCCTTTTTCATGTGACCCCTCCCATAAGAGGTCCAGAAGATGGCAACACGAAAGCAGGCCTTTTCTGTGGTGGCTCCCCATTTGTGGAATGAGCTCATCTAGCACCTTTGTAACGTATCTTTAGGCATTAGGAAGAACCTTTCCTTTATAACCAGGCCTTTGGCTGATTGAACTATCTGTAGCCTTTTAAATGTGTTTGTGCCGAGGAGGGGAAAGGTTATTGGTTGGTTCGTTCTGTATTTTGTGCTCTCATTTTGTTTTTTTATGCTGTAAACCACCCTCTGATCTTCAGATGAATGAAAACTGAATAAATAATAATGATCACAAGTGGAGAGAGGGCCGTCATAGAATCATAGACTTGGCAGGGACCCCAATGGTCATCTAGTCCAACCCCCTGCAATGCAGGAATCCTGCTTGTGGATGTCCCATAGGCACCTTGCCGGTCACTGTGAGAACAGGATGTTGAACTAGGTGGGCCTTTGGCCTGATCCAGCAGGGCTCTTGCATTCTTACGCCATTCACTTCTATCAGGATTTTTGGGAGATAATTTCCTGCTGGATTATGCAATGGGCTGGGAGTAAAATCTCACAAGGTCTTTTAATACCGTGTCTATTTTAAGCCAAAGTAATAATCTAGACACTTATAAGCTTTCCTCTCTCCCCTCCCACTTCACAAGTTAAATCTTATATTTCCGGTGAAAAATTGCCCAGTGTGCTGCTTCACAGTAAAGTTTGCTCCTTCCCCAGAAAAAATAACAATACAGTATAATAACAACTAATGGCTGACGGAAAACTCCAAGTTTTATTTGTTATTCACTTATTTAAAGCTTTTGCTTTTTCACCACCCCCTGCTCTTTAGCCAAAAAGGCTCCCAGAGCAACTTATATAAGATCAATAACAAACAAATTAGTTCTCTGACCTCAGGATTGCAATCTAAAAGACACGCCAACAAAAAGCT
The DNA here is from genome assembly GCF_965153285.1 of Podarcis tiliguerta. Classification (NCBI taxonomy): domain Eukaryota; kingdom Metazoa; phylum Chordata; class Lepidosauria; order Squamata; family Lacertidae; genus Podarcis; species Podarcis tiliguerta. The sequence continues at coordinate 40,239,658 of NC_139547.1, read as the reverse complement.
GAAGGGGTTGAGAAGGGAAGAGGAATATAAGCAAATCCAGGAGCCAGTTCTAAAAAGTTACGAAGTTCTTATAATGAACTTCTGGTGATGGTATAAGAAAGGACTGAAGGAGAAACGGCTGCTGGAGCCTGATGGAATGTCTACTGCTAGATGACAGGAATGAGCTTGATGGAGTTGCTTTTTTGGTAGAGCTGATGGAGTAGGCTCTGCTCTCCCCTCTCTCTTTCTGCTGTACCCTGATGGAATAGCTGCTGGTAGATGGCAGAAGAAAGGAAAGAGCCTGATGGAGCTGGTATTTCAGCAGTGGCAACAGAGTAGACCCTGTTGTCTCATCTCTCCCTTTGCTGTAGCCTGATGGAATGTCTGCTCCTTGGAAGCCGCATTGATGCTACAGAACCAGAAGCACTGGAACTTTCTCCAGACTTCCATTTCTTTGCTTTTAGCTCAACCCCCTCCCCCCAAAAAAGGATTCAACAACACTTGAGAGTTTCCATTGGCCTGCCAAATCCTGTCTCTTGTGCTACATAAGCAGCACACTCACAGGCTGAACATCGGAAACAGATGGAATGATTGGGAGTTGTTATCGCAGAACTCCCGTTAGGTCACGTCTAGTGTCAATGGGAAGGAAAGTCCCTTGCTGAAAAAGTAACAGACAGTGCAGTTGGTTCTGGGTGGTCAGAGAGCTTTGTATCCAACTGAGCTGAACCCGGCTTCCCCCAATCCATCTTCTATGCTACGTCATGCATGTAACATCAAGGAAGCTCATGAAATCACAAACTAGGAACCCCATCTACAAACTAGGTAGCCCCCATCTATTTTTCAAGCTCCAGGAGTTTCTCAGCCAGAAAATAAAATAGTAAATGAAGTTTGTATTTGGCACAGCTGTGTGATACTGAACAAATCCGGATATGCACAGGAAACCTCTATACAATGTGTATTGTTATCCAGCAGATGTGTTTGAAACTATTTTCACAATGAGAATAATTTTCCATTCTTTATCGCTTTTGTTTTATGCCTTGGGAGACAATACAGTGCAAAAATTATGCTAATATCTTGATGAACAGCTCCTCATCCCCCCCTCAAAAGGCAATTACAAGTAACAATTATGCTTTCTTTCCTTTGCAAACAATAGCATCAACTCTCAAAATATTTAGCATAGCCTGTGTACATACCATATATTTAAAGCACATTCCCCACCCCACCCCAGAATCCTGGGAACTGTAGTTTATCCCTTAAAGGTAAAGGGACCCCTGACCATTAGGTCCAGCCGTGGCCGACTGGGGTTGCGGCACTCATCTCGCTTTATTGGCCGAGGGAGCCGGCGTACCGTTTCCGGGTTATGTGGTCAGCATGACTAAGCCGCTTCTGGCACACCAGAGCAGCGCATGGAAACGTCGTTTCCCTTCCCGCTGGAGCGGTACCTATTTATCTACTTGCACTTTGACGTGCTTTCGAACTGCTAGGTTGGCAGGTGCAGGGACCGAGCAACGGGAGCTCACCCCGTTGCGGGGATTCGAACTGCCAACCTTCTGATCGGCAAGTCCTAGGCTCTGTGGTGTAACCCACAGTGCCACCCGCGTCCCTTACAGGGCAACAATTCCAAGCACCCATCACAAGTTCCCAGGATTATTTGGGGGAGAAAGTGCTTTAAATGTATGTTGTGTACTCAGCTATAAGATGACTTACAAGTTGTATACAGACCATTCTCTAAGCTGTTGACAGTGGTAGCGCCATCAAGGTAGGACTTTGGGGCAGAATTCAACTCCCCACCCTCTGACTTAGTAGAAAGAGCAAGAGGACTCCCAAATGCAGCCAAGGTGGTTGACGGCATGTTTAAGTAAGTGCAGGAATACACATTATCATTCAGAGATGGGACGAGACTGTAAGACCATAAAGTTCTCCATGCTTCTCTGCTGACCTTATTTTGAGTTTTCCCTCCCCTTGCTTTTTGTGACACTTCTTTTAATTGTCACTACTTCATTTTACGTGTATATTGCATACTGAAGCCTTGAATGTTATTAGAGACAGAAAGGCAAGAGATGAGCATTTTAAAATAAAAGTAAAATACAGAACAAGTAGAAGTCGGTCGCATACAAAAAAAAAATGCATTTTACATCACTGTTTAATACAATTGAGACCAATTTTGCAAAAGAAACACATACACAACAGTGATCTTAGGCTTCTATTATCAGATATTTAATTGCAGGTGTCATTTTGAAACGAGTTTCAGATTGCCCAAGTTGTTATTGCTTTAAAGGAACGTGCTGCTGTTACGTGTGCGCAAGTGTTTTAAAAGGGGGGTTGGAAATCAATGTACCATTAATAGCTGCATCTTAACTATGATAAGCCAGTCAGAAAACAAAGAATAAATACAATAGAAATGAAGACTTAATAAGGTTAGCTTCTGCAAAGCCCATCATTAAACCTGCGGGGACCCTCAATTTCAACACACTAATGAGGCATGTGCTACAGCCTGCATGTGCTCTTCGCAAAATACTTAATTGGCCAGGAGCCAAGCTCAAGAAACAACAAACTAGCAACCTTAAAACCTTACTCATGCTGCAGCACTTCCATGCTGGGGCACGCTTAACAGGGGGAACCAGGGGACCAGCTTCTAACCTCCGGAATCCAGATCTCCAAGGCCATCAAAACCTCCAAAGTTAAACAATTCACTCTCACAAGACGTAGCGATGGCCATTGGCTTGGATAGCTTTAGAAGAGGACTGGACAAATTCATAGATGATCAAGCTATCAGTGGGTATTAATGCAGTTGATGGAAACCACAGGAGGGGAGAGTGTTGTAGTGCTTGAGTCCTGCTTGTGAGCTTCCCATTTGGTTGGCCATGGTGAGAACAGGATGTGGGACTAGATGGGCCACTGGCCTGATCCAGCCAGCTCATCTCATGTCACAAGGACTGCTTCTGCTTTGCTCCGAAAATGGCAGGGCTGAAGGGATGCACACTCTGGCCTCTGCCAGAAACAAGACTCAGCTCTGTAAGTCAACTATCCTACGACTGCAGAGCAGAAGGGAAGCACATCCATTGGACACGGTGCAAAGAGCTGCTGGGAATGTATTGAGTTTAAAGAAGGTTTGGGGAACCTCTGGACCTCCATATGTTGCCAAACTGCAACTTCTATCTGTCCTGGCAAGCATGGCCAAAGGCCAGGGATGATAGGAGTTGTAGTTCAGCAACATACAGAGGACCAAAGGTTCTCCCACACCTGGTTTAAGGGCTTGTTGTGTGTGTATCACTGCAATCTGTTGTAAGCCACTTTGGGGATCACTAGATCAAAAGGCAGGATATAAAATAAATATTGGATCTTATGACTGTATAATAAATGGCTGAATCTTCTAAAGAAAGATCTGTCAGGAGCCCAGTGTTCTATATGCAACAGCGGCTAGCCTGATCCCTCTGGAGAAATTCACAAGCAGTGCAGGATAGTGATGTTCATCCTCTGTAATTTGCCTGCATTTGGAGGCACAGCTGCTCTCGCACACAGAGACTTCACTTACCATGGCCATCCTATAGACCAGTCTTCCCCAACCTGGTGCCCTCCAGATGTTTTGGCTGACAGCTCTCATCAGCCCCAGACAACATGGTCAAGAATGAAGGAAGCTGTTCAAAATACCTTGCAGTCGTTAGACTGGGGAAGGCTGCTATATAATAATACCATAAGCTGGTATATAATAATACTATAAGCTGTCTTGAGAACTGCAGTCAAGTAGGTACAGAGTAATGGTTTAAAATAAATCATTACATTTCAGAAAACAAATTAATCACCGAAAACTGACCTCAAAACATTTTTCCTTTTTAGCCTGATGTAGCAGTTCTGCCATTCCTGGTAGAAGCACAGGAAATATGTAGCATTCCAATAATTCTCTTGGAGTACCTGGACAAAAATTATTCTTGAGAATTCATTTTTATGCAGCGATATTGTTTGTGTTCACACATCATAGCCAAGCCATTATGTCCAGGTTCAGGGTCTCTCTTCTTTCTCTCCCTGGTTGATTTTACTACTACTACTTTGTCTTGCAAAAGTACAATTCTAATTAAATATGTCCAGGTTGCTCGCTGGGGCAAGGCGGTTTGAGCATATTACGCTAATCCTGGTGCAACCGCACTGGCTGCCAATTAGTTTCCAGGCCCAATTCAAAGTGTTGGTTTCAACCTATAAAGCTTTAAATGGCTCAGGACCGCCTCTCCCCTTGTGAACTAACTCAGATCCTGCAATCACCATCTGAGGCCCATCTTCATGTGAGGTCCAGAGGGTGGCAACACAAGAACAGGCCTTTTCTGTGGTGGCTCCCCATTAGTGGAATTCTCTCCCTCGGGAGGCTTGACTAGCGCCTACATTACAGATCTTTAGGAACTAGGCAAAAACGTTTCTCTTTAACTGGGCCTTTGGCTTATTAACATTCTATGCCCTTTTAAATGTCTTTTGGAAGGGGGATTATTGGTTTGTTTTTGTTCTTGTTTTTTATTATGTATTTTGTGTTCTCATTTTGTATCTTTATGTTGTGAACTGCCCTATGATTTTCGGATGAAGGGTGATATACAGATTTAATAAAAAATAATAAATAAGCTGTACTCCGACTTACAGGTTTTTAGGTCAGGCAGCTCAGGTGATGTTGGTAGGGAAAGGAGAGAAGGGGTCTTTGCAGCAATCGATTCATCAGTAAGAGGTGATTTGCTCTGATCCCCACTCAAATCTGGTGAAATTTCAGCACCTACAGGAGTCTCCTTAAAATTAAATTTAATAATATAAATACCCTGGTATAATTACAAAAACAACAACAACACATTTTTAACAAGCTGATCCCAAAAAGGAACCCAGACTCAAAGCATTGCCTGGAGCTAGTGAAGTGCAGTGAACAGAATGTTATAAATGGACAGGAGATCCAGCTCCAAATAAATCCCCACGTATTCATTTCTTACATTTGTATCACACCCCTTTTTCTAGAAGAGCCTAGGGTAGCAAACATAAATGTTAAAGCAGTACAATTTAATATAGAATAAAAGACTTTTAAATCATTCAAAAACAACTGAAAACCATCTAAAACTTTTAGAGCATCTATATTCTCACAATTATTAATTTCATGGCTGTAATGGCCAATACCTCATAGCCATCAAATACCTGGGCAAACAGGAATCATAGAACTGCAGAGTTGGAAGGGGCTCTGAGGATCATCTAGACCAACCCCCTGCAGGAATATGCAGGTGTCTCATATGGGGTTCAAATCTGCAACCTTGGTGTTATTACCACCATGCTCTAACCAACTGAAATACCTAAAAATGTTTTAAATTTTCTCTTGAAAGTCAATGAGGGAGGCAGATGCATCTCAACAGGAAGCACATTCCAAAAAAAGGAAAAAGAAAAGAAAAAGGGAACCATCACCAAGAAGGCCATGTCATGGGGTCTGTGCCAATTGGGCAGTAGCTGGAGACAGCAACAACAACAACAGGGTCCCCCCTGCCAATAGGAGATCCCTATTTGCTTTACATAACTTCAATTTCAAGAGTTCCCTGAGAAGAGGGACTGATTGTTAAAACCAATTTGGGAATTGTAACTCTGCAAGGGGAATAGGGGTTTCCTAACAACTATCAGTTTCCTAACTAAGGGACGCGGTGTGGTGCTGTGGGTTAAACCTCAGTGCCTAGGACTTGCCGATCGCATGGTTGGCGGTTCGAATCCCTGCGGCGGGGTGCGCTCCCGTCGTTCGGTCCCAGCGCCTGCCAACCTAGCAGTTCGAAAGCACCCCCGGGTGCAAGTAGATAAATAGGGACCGCTTACCAGCGGGAAGGTAAATGGCGTTTCCGTGTGCTGCGCTGGCTCGCCAGATGCAGCTTGTCACGCTGGCCACGTGACCCGGACGTGTCTGCAGACAGTGCTGGCTCCCGGCCTATAGAGTGAGATGAGCGCACAACCCTAGAGTCTGGCAAGACTGGCCCGTACGGGCAGGGGTACCTTTACCTTTAACAACTATCAGCACCCATAACAAATTACAGTGGTACCTCAGGTTAAGAACTTAATTCATTCTGGAGGTCTGTTCTTAACCTGAGGTACCACTTTAGCTAACAGGGTCTCCCGCTGCCACTGGAGCACGATTTCTGTTCTCATCCTGAAGCAAAGTTCTTAACCCGAGGTACTATTTCTAGGTTAGCAGAGTCTGTAACCTAAAGCGTCTGTAACCTGAGGTACCACTGTATACATCTCTGGATTACCAGGGGGAAGGCATGATTCTGCAGAGATCTCCAGTCTCTACCTGAATTCATTTGTCCCTGCAATGAAATCTGCAAAATAAGGAATATTCAGGAAGATAAGAAGAACTGGGACACATCAAACGGACAGTCTATGTCTAGTTTAGCCTCTCATTTCCTACAGGGAGCCCAGACGCAGGACATGAGGTCAGCCTCCAATCCCCATCTTTTGTTCTGCCGCAGCCTCTATTTGGTGATACAGTGCCTTTGAAGCTGGAGGATCGACACCAAGGGAGAGGAACTGAAACCATACAGAACTGGGGACATTTCAGTTGAGGGGAAAAGCGAGCCAGAGGTGACATGATAGAAGTTTAGAAAATTAGACATGGCAAGGAGAAAGGGGGGGGTGTCTTACTTTCTCCTAACACCAAGATGCATGGACATCCAAATGAAGCTGAATGTTGAAAGATACAGGATGGATAACAAACAAAAAGTGCTTCTTAACACAGCAATTGTCTTTACCTGGGAAGTAACTACAGGCTCCTGCTTAGGTTCGGGTGCAACCTCCCTCTTCTGGTCGAAAGTGTCAGGATGGGGAGGCTGCATTGCTTCAAATTCTGGGGAGGGGGAGAAAGAAAAGGAAAGGGGGGGTGAAAGTGTCAGGTTTTCGTTGCTCCTAGGTAGTGCCGGATTTCCGTATAAGCTAAAAAAGCTATAGCTTAGGGCCCCACTCTCTTGGGGGGGGGGAATTTAAAGGGGGGGGGCTGGATGTAGATTTCCAAAATATAAGATAAAAAACAAAACAAACAAAACCTACATACAGCAACAGTGATTTGTGTTGTGTATGGACCTATTAGGTCCAGAAATTACCATATAGCATATATTCAACACAAAAAACAGCGACAATTTGTTGTTGACAAAGGATAGCAGGACATTTAAAGGGCCCCTTTACCTTCAGTATATTAGGGCCTCATCAAACCTAAATGCGGCCCTGCTCCTAGAGAAGGTCTGGATAGATCACGCCCCCCATTTGCACCGAGGCATTTGCCGAAGATGCGGGCAAAAGGGGGGCAAAAGGGGGGGGAGGGTCTCCCACCTGCACAGATTTGCTCCCAGAGGTTGGGGGCCGGGAGTTCCTCCATAGCAGCCGCGGCAGGAGGAGGAAAGGGGAGCGGTTGCTAGGCAACCTCAAAGCCGCGGGCGCCCGGCGGCGGTTTCCCCGCTAGGCCGCGACGCCTGTTTTCCTTTCCGGGTCAGGCCGAGCGAGGCGAAGTGTTTTCGCGGCTTTCGAAGAAGCGGCGCCCAGGTAGGGGAGGGAAGGAGCTGGGGTCGTAGGAGGAGGCAGGCAGGCCAACGGGCCCCGCTTTCCTTCCTCAGGACAGGTGAGTGGCGGGGGGTGGGGGAGAAGGCTAGAGGGAGGGGTCGGTTTCTGTGGGGTGAGGGGAGGCTTTGGCTTCCGTAGGGCTGGGAGGCCCGTGACCCCCAAGGAGCGGTGGGGTGGGGGTGGGGGGACAACCGCGGCCTTCCAGATGCTGCCGGCCTCCCGGCTCTCCTCACTCCCAGGCCGCGTGGCTCATGGCCGAGGCTGCCGTGGGAGGAGTTGCGAGTCCAGCAAGATTAGGAGAGTCCTGGTGTCCATGTCATTAAGTTTCATTTATTTTTTTATACCGTCCTTCATCCGAGGGTCTCAAGGCGGCAGAGAAAGCAACAACAACGCAGGAATACGTAACGTAATAAACAAAATAATCACACACACACACATTTTTTTTGAAAGGCCACAGGTGGTTTAAGTAGCCAAAGGCCTGGGAGAAGAGAAACATTTTCACCTGATCAGAATCAGAAGAATCTTTATTTTGCATCAGCCACTAGTCATAGCAATAAAATAAAACAAAACATACTGACGAGAGAGGTGAAAACTTAACTATAGAAAATACATTTTTGGGGAGGTTACATCAATAATCAAATAATAGACCTTATTCTAATTGCCCCCGCTAAAAACCTTGCAGTTTTTGCTGTCACCTAATCATCTTGATCTGCTAAAAGAAAGGGGACAGTAGCAGTGGTTGGGCAACCCAGCGTAGACAATAATAGAGGGGTAATAACCTCAAATCTTTTTATAAAGAGTGCAAGCCAGAAGCATATGAGCCACTGACTCAATTCTGCACACCTAAAGAGATGCAACAAAGTATGGTTTTAAAACAAAGTATGGTTTTAAAAGCATGGTCATGATTTATTTACTTTTCGATTTTATTGTTTTGTCTTTTTGTAAACAGCTTTAAAAAGAACGAACAAGCAGTGTATAAATTGTATGAAAAATAAATAAGCCTCTGTACGGAGCAACTACAGAAAAGACTTGTTCTTCTGTTGCCGCTCCTGGTTTGAGACCAGGATACCTAAAAGATTGTCACACCCCATATATGCCCAGCCAGCCACTGTGCTCTTCAGAAGAGGGCCTCATGCAGGTACAATCTTTACAGGAGGTCCGTCCCACAGGGCCTTTAGCGTGGTGGCATCCCCCCTTTTGAACTCTCTGCCATTAACTACTAGGCAAGTGCTGCCTCTGATGTCTTTTTGGCATCTGTTGTCTTGTTGACCATCCAACAAGCCTTTTAAATTGAGGTCCTTATTCCAGCCTGCATCTGAACTATTTTTACCTGTGTTTGGTTTTTTTAATACGAAGTTGTTTTTAATTGTTTTCTATGTGGAACTGTTTTCGATTATCTTTACACTTGCATAGGGTTGTAACTGTTTTATTTGATTTATAATTACACATTTTATTGCTGTAAGTCACCTTGTGGTGAAGGAAAAGGAAGAAATCTTACCTAATAAATAAGGGTGGGAACGCATATTGTTTGTCCACATGGAGATGTGTGGTAAGATGGGGGGAAAGAGACCCAATATGTATGAAGTGTTCGTGAATATGTGCCTTTAACACTATTTATTTCTGTATACCTTCCTGACTGACTCCTTTTGCACTGTTAAATATAAGAGCACAGGAGGAGCCATGCTGGATCAGTCCAAGTGCCCAACTATCATAGAATTATAGGGTTGGAAGGCATCTTATATTTACAACAGCCATTTGGATGCCTATGGCAAGCAGGACATGAGAGTAAAAATACTCCTGTTGTTGTCACCTCATTCATTCATTCAGAGGCCTGTTGCCTCTGATTCTGGATGTAGTACATACAGAAATCATGACTAGTTGCCATTGACCACCCTATCGTTCATGAAATTGCATAATTCCCATTTAAAGCTCTCTAATTTGGCTGTATGCCCACAGTCCGCTGTAACAAAGAATGTCACTGGAATTGCTTGCAGTGAAGGACAGTGCTACTTATTTAACTTATTTAAGAGTGTAGAGATCATCTCCTTCCCCTGCAGCAGAAAATGTGTCAAGCATGGAAATAGCTGCCAAAAAAGAGAGAGCATGTCTCAAGTTGCTGATAAATTATTAGTAGCCTAATGTGTTTCAGCAAAAAAGCATTATTCTTCTCATGGGAGAAGGGAGAGAGGAACACACAAACCTGGAGGGAGGCTAAGCTTGTATACATCTTGCTAAACTATAATGATACCAACTGTGGTAAGTTACTACTTGGTAAATGGGTGTCTGCTTTTTGTTTTTCAGAATAGTCATAAAGGATGCAAGGAACAAAACTGATAGATCTGTGCAGATAAATATTAAAGTTAACGCTATGGTTAGAAACCAGGCAGCTGTTATAATAGAAGAAAATGGCTATTATGATTTACAAACCAAAGTCAAGGCAAAGAAAAAGAAGCGCTTGGTAAATGGAGAGGGTTCAGATCAGATAGATTCAATGAAGAAAAATGCTTCCAAATTGAAGAGCAAAGGTTGTACCAACCTTCCTATTGTTATAGAAAGCAGTTCAGATTCAGAATTATTAAAAGAAACTGATGAAATGCCTAAGAAGCTCAAGAGAGAAGGAACACAAAGATTTTCTTGTAATCAAGATGGTGATTGTGAGATTTCTAGTAAAGAGCTGCCAATAGAACAGCAGGAAGCCCCTTTTTTCATTAGTAAGAAACGCAAAAGGGATATTCCAGACAGCGATGGAGTTGGTGATGGATTTCCTGCAAAGAAAAAGAAGAAGAAGAAAAAAACCAAACTTGCTCACTGTGTGATACAACTTAGTGGAGAAGATGAGGATGAGCCTGTAAAACACGTCTCCAAAAAACAAAAAACCATTTCCCATGAGACAATGTTTCAGACTCTTGTCCAAAATGCTGCAGGTGAAAGGGATATTGTAATGAAAAAAAAAGTTTGCTGCTTAAAAGAAAAAGGTATTGCCAACACTGTACACCAGTTAGAAGAAGAATTTGGTTGCAAGAGGAGAGCTCTTGGTTTTCAACAGCATCTAGAGGGCACAGCCAATGTATCAGAAGAAGAAAGCAAAGTAAGGAAGAAGAAGAGGAAGAAAAAGAAAAGAAAGCAACCTCTTCTGACATCAGAGGATAACCAGGAAAATCAGTCTTGTGTTTCTATTGAAAGCCAGCCAAAACAAAAATCTAAAACAAAGCCAAGCAATGGCAAGGAGAAAACAGGACTGATCTCAAACTCTGAACGAGACAGCAAAGTGAAGAAGAAGAAAATGAAGAAGAGGAAAACCCAAACCAAAGTTGCAAGCGATCATCCAGCTCTCTTGGAGGATGATGGAGATGTGGCTACAAATGAGAGCTGGTCAGCAACAAAGAGGACTAAGAACGCCCCCAAATCCAAAAAGGCGCAAGACCATGTAGTGAGCTGGGAAGATGGCAGATCTGAAAATGACAGCAGGCATCACATCAAGAAGAAAAAGAAGGACCGGGAGAACAGAGGCGCCAAAGCCTGTGAAGAAGAGCCCAGTTTCAAGAAAGCAAAGATTAAACAAGAAGCAAAGGTAGCTTCTAAATAGAACTTGCTATTTGCCATTTCTTATGTAGTTTGTTTTTATCCCACCTGTCCTCCAGTAAGGTCAGAGTGCCATGTGTGATTCTGCTTCCCTCTCCCTTGCCCTCCCCTGCCCCCATTTTAGCATCACGAGTGCCCGATGGGATAATAATAATAATAAATTTTATTTATACCCCGCCCTCCCCAGCCAAGACCGGGCTCAGGGTGGCTAACAACCAATAATAAAAACAAGTTGATTAAAATACAACTTAAAAACAAGATTAAAATACTACATTAAAACATTAAGATGCAGCCTCTTCACAGGAGGAGAAAGGAAAAAAGAAAAAGGGGGAGGGAATCAAATTGATTCTAGGCCAAAGGCCAGGCAGAACAACTCTGTCTTACAGGCCCTGTGGAAAGAAATCCGATCCTGCAGGGTCCTTGTCTCATGAGACAGAGCGTTCCACCAGGCCGGAGCCAGTGTTGGAAAGGCCCTGGCTCTGGTTGAGGCTAATCTAACTTCCTTAGGGCCCGGGACCTCTAGGTAGGTTGGGTTGGGCTGGGAAAGTGTAGTTCACCCAAAATTCATGGCTGAATGAGGATTTGAAACTTTTAGCATTCTTTGAGAATGTAAGTAGGGGTGACCCAGTCAACATTGTGTCTTTAAATTTTTGAAAACCTTTTGTCATAAAGCTCCTCACCAGAGACTTTTGGGATAAGAGGACAGGATCAATAAACTTGAAAGCAGAGAGTAGAAATAAATACACAGTTCTTAAAATGGAGGAATGTAAGAAGTGGGGATTTCAAATCCTCACTCATGTTTGAGTGGGTATTTGAACCCTGGTCTCTCAGGTCCTAATCTGACGTTCCAAGCACTACGCCACACAGGTTATTTGGGGCGGTTATCACCTCTCCTTTCAGTTATCTGTTCTTTCTCTACTACCACAATAATGTGGTGATACCCACCAATTTGGACAGCCTTAAAGGGGGATCAGACAAATTTGTGAAGGATAAGGCTGTTGGTGACTAATAGGCATATTATAGCTTTCTTGCTTCCAGTATCAGAGGTAGTGTGCATTCAGACACCAGTTGCTGGAGATCACAAGTGTGAGGGTGTTTTTTGTACAGTAGTACCTCGGGTTAAGTACTTAATTCGTTCCGGAGGTCCGTTCTTAACCTGAAACTATTCTTAACCTGAAGCACCACTTTAGCTAATGGGGCCTCCTGTTGCCGTCATGCTGCTGGAGCACGATTTCTGTTCTCATCCTGAAGCAAAGTTCTTAACCCAAGGTACTCTTTCTGGGTTAGTGGAGTCTGTAACCTGAAGCGCATGTAACCTGAAGTGTGTGTAACCCAAGGTACCACTGTACTCCGGTTTGTGGACTTCCCTTCGCCATCTTTTTGGCCACAGGAGCTGTGGGCTACAGGAGCTTCTGGTCTGATCTTATCTTGGCCATGGCTACCAGTAACTTCATGAAAAGATGGCAGGGCTCCAATAGCCACTCTGTGGCTTTAATCTTCCATTTTTATACCATTCTTTTGGTGTAATGTGGAATGCTAACCATATCACGCTTAAACATGAGCGGGTTTTCCCGGTGATACTCAAAATGTGCACTCTTGTTTTTCAGGAAGGGGATGAAGAAATAAAAGTGGTGGCATTTAAGAAAGGAAACTGTGATGAAATACAAATAGACAAGGTACAACGTTATTCTTTTGTGGCTCTTTTGGAGTCTTATTGTGGCACATATTAGGCTGATTTGGATAATGTTCTGTGTTTGGCTCACATGGACGTGATGAAGCAGGATCTCATCTGCATGTCCTGCCCTCTCGGGATGCCCATCTTGGGCTATGCCAGACTTTTATGTGCTGCTTCCCAGTTAGTGACTATGTGGTTTTCGGGTTAGTGACTATGTGGCTCAGACTTATGTAGGTTGTGGATTATGCTCCTAGTCATTATCACTTGATTTATATACCACATTTTCCACAAGAACATCTGTGTTTAAAGCATTTCACATACAAAACAGTCACTGATTGATCAGCCATAGTTTAGACAATCAAACTGTGATGAGTTTTGGTCTCACACGGTCCCCTCTTCCACTTCTCGTACAAAGATGGAAGAGTGGGAAGCGAGAGCATGCAGCCTCAGAGTTGACACAGCTTGTTCCCACCAGTCACGTATAACCCATAAACTGTAGTTTAATTGATCATCTGAACCAAGGTGTTGTTTGGGCATCTCCAGTGTGAGAGAAGTGGCGGTTTTAGGATAAGATTGTATGATCCTCTGTAAATTGAGAATTTTATCAAGAAGGGGGCCTGTTATCTAGCAGATAATTGTGTTTCACGACTCTAACCATGGAAGGACTCAGCTTCAGGCACCACCTGCAGTTCTGCTGCTTTGGCCACCTATTCTTGCTCTGTGGTAGTTCTGTAATTCTGGGCACAGCATCAGATGTGCAAAGCCAGCCTTACTCCCCAAGTGCTGGATTCAAATGTGTTGGTTCTTTGTGAATGAGATGAGCTTAGAAGTCCTGAGGCTTTCAGATTTGTCCTCTCCCCACCTCCACCTGCTCTTCTTTTCTTGTTTCCTGGTCTTCCTGATAAGCCCCCTTTGTTTTGTCAAGCTTGCTTGCATTTTTTTTTTTAATGGCAACAGGCACCTACTTTAGAACAGGAGAGTGGTATTTCAAGCACTCTGGAAATGTATCCAGGAGGCACTGGGAAGGTTGCCCATCTCTGATGCAAGGGAATTTTGAAACTGGAGTAGCTGGCTGGGGAGGGCAACTGGATAATGCCAAAGGGGTTCAAAATGTCTGATTGTTTCCATGGGTATTTTATCATCCCTCCTTCATTGCCACTCTTTTCCATGTACACAGTTTGAGGTCATCCGCTACCTGCAGTGTTCTCAGAGCCAAGTAAATGCAGCCTCCCAGTCTGTAAAACATTCTTTCTCTGCATTTGTGTATTTTGAGAACTGCTTGTCTTGCAGATGCTTTTTACCTTCGCAAATTCTTGTATGTGTAAAAGGGTCGAAATTGTGCCTTTTCTTTTCTGCAAGTAACATTTTGGGCACTTCTCCCCTTAACTTCTTGACGTTTCTAAGCAGTTTTACAATCAAACAATTTTTTTTGCCCTCATGCGCATATTTTCCCCATTTTTCCATGCCAGTTGAGACGGCAGGCTCTCCAAGAAGAGATTGACAGGGAATCTGGCAAAATGAAGACTGTCAAGGAAGAGGGAGAATCGGTAAGCACGAGCTCTGCAAGAGCCCAGGTAGCAAGGACAAAGCAGACCTGCACTGTTGTTGACTTGCGATGCTAGTCATGTCTGTGGTTTGGCACGCCAATCTCTCATCTGATTGGAAACTTGAGGTCATGCTGTAGAACAAATGAGTCCAGTCTTTAGAGATGCTGAAACCAGAGCACTCTGACCTCCAGAAAACTGTGATTCCGGTTGTTAATCCTGAAAAATAGCATTTTTGCTCCGATAGTCCCTTAATGGAATTAGTTGTGATATCTTTGCTGTAGAATTTTTGTGTGTTTGTTTGTTTCTGTTTGCTGTGGAATATAAATAACACTAGCCCTTGGACATAGCTCTCACGCTCTGATTAGCACTGCCATGTTTCTTTTCTCCATGACTGCAAAAGATGACCAGTCAGAGGTAGAGAATCGGAGGGAGCCTACCTTTTCCCTGCATTTAGTGGACTGCACCATCTAATACTCTTAACTGCAGGAGGCAGTTGCCCCCTTTGAAGAATGTGGTCCCCAAATCCCTGGCGGAAATGAGCTAGCCTGTCTTGGGAGCTGGAGTAATGGCACGATTGAGGTTCTCTGTGTTTGCTGACTTAGATGGGGAAATTGAGTCTTAAATTGCCAAGAGGGGTGTTAAAAGGTTTCTGTACTTTAGGTGAATAGGCCATCTTGGGTATCGATTGGCATCTGCTCACATTAGAAGTTCAGCTGTCTCAAAGGGCCACTCCACACATGACAGATTTCCTCTCTGAATTATCACTTCTGTGTAAAAGCATAAGAGCCTCTGTTGGATCAGGCCAGTGTCCTGCTCTCTCAATGGGCAACATCCAGATGCCTATTGGAACCATGCAAGCAGGAGCTGAACTGTACTCTCCCTGTTTGTGATTCCCACTAACTGATACTCAGAGGCGTAGTGCCTCTGACAGTGAAGGTATGCCTAGTCTAAAGGTATGTGCTGAAAATAAGCTGGTCTGCCTCTGGTCACTGCCTGGATGGTAGACTACATTTGCTGCCCTGGCTAGTCCTATTCAGTTATAGTATCATAGAATTGTAGAGGTGGAAGGAACCCCCAAGGGCCATCTAGTTCAACCCTCAGCAGTGCAGGAATCACAGCTACAGAACCCCTGACAGATGGCCATTCAACATCTGTTTATAAGCCTCCAGTGAAGGAGAGTCCAGCACCTTCCAAGATAGCCCATGTCCCCGTCAAATAGGTCTTACCATCAGAAAGTTATTCCTAGCAACTGCTAGGATAGCTCAGTTGGTAGAGGATGACACTATTCATCTCAGGATTGTGGGTTCAAGCGCCACATTGGGCAAAAGATTGTTGCATTGCAGAGGATTGGACTAGATGAACCTCGAGGTACCTTCAAACTCTGTTCGGTTGGAATCTTCTTTCTTGTAATCTGAATCCATTGGTATAGATTCTACCATCTAGAGCAGGCTTCCTCAAACTCGGCCCTCCAGATGATTTTTTGGCCTACAACTCCCATGATCCTTAGCTAGCAGGACCAGTGGTCAGGGATGATGGGGATTGTAGTCTCAAAACATCTGGAGGGCCAAGTTTGAGGAAGCCTGGTCTAGAGCAGCAGAAAACAAACTTGCTCCATCTTCATTTGACACCTCTTCAGATATTTAAAGATGTCTGTTTCCTCTCAAGTCTTCTCTTCAGGCTAAACATACCCAGCTCCTTCAACTATTTCTCATAAGGCTTGGTTTCCATCGTGGTCGTCCTCCTCTGCAAATGTTTCAGCTTGTCGTTAAAACTGGAATGCCAGGTGGATGCTTGCAACCTCTAAAAGAGTTGTGGGGTATTTCAGGTGAAGGATGCTGGACAGTTTGAGGGGTTTTTTTTGTAAATGCCCAGTTGTGCTTTAAATGTGCAAATGTCTAGATGGCTGTAGAGTTGTCCTCCAGCTGACATTTATGCAGGGAATCCCAATCCCTTGGTGACGGCCTATCAGAATGCATTAGCACCTGGAAGAACAGGAGTGACAGAGCCCAATGGCAAGCTTCACAAAGCCAGCTAAAAAGGGTAGGGAAAAATAAAGACATGTTGGAGAGCTGCTCAGAGTTAACCTCCAAAATTGCAGGGTTTGGAAAAGCTGTTCTTACGCCTGCACAAATCTCACCACCACCACCGTTAAGTGGAATTAATTGTTTGTAAGCTGACATGTCTGGGTGCAGAAGCTGAGAATGGAGGAAGTCTAGACAATTGGAAAGAAGAGTTGGGCATGGTAGGAAATGAAAAATCAGAAGGCAGTGGTTCAGAGAACATCTCCCGTAGGACTCCTGTCTTTCTGTTGGTTCCCTGGGAATGCCTGGAGGGCTGTTGCTGCCTCTTTTGTTTTGACTGCTGTTGCTGTCACCTACTGATGGTGAGAGGAAGCGGGGGGGGGGGGATTGGGGAGGGTGAGAGGGAGAGGCAATGCATGTGTGCGTAAATGTGGGGAGGGGGATGGAAAGGAAGGGCAAAACAAGGAGAACATTTATTCTCTTGAATCATCTCTCCCTCTTGTATACCCAACAGAGCACTGCGCTCTGCAGGTGAGGCCCTCCTCCAGATACCACCTTATCTGGACATCGTACAATGCAGGAATCAGGCCTTTAGCATGGCACCTACGCTTTGTAACTCCCTCTCTTTACATATCAGATAGGCACTGTCTCATTTGTCTTCTTTGGCACCCGTTTCCTCTTCCAAACGAGCCACTTAAAGGGAGATTGTAATCCCAATCTTTATTTGTGTTGGACTTGAAATTGTTTGAACACAACGCTTTTATTGTCTTGATGTTTTTACTGTTAAGTGGCTTTGGACTGTTTTAAGGGAAGTGATTCATAACTAAATAGAGGCATAGGAAGCTGCCTTATTGTTCATCCAGCCCAGTATTAGCTATTCTGACTGGCCGTGGCTCTTCAGGTCTCAGAAAAGGGCGTCTTCCCCATCTCCTGCTTCCTGACCCTTTTAAAGAATTTGAGTCTGGGAACCTCTGTCTGCAAAGCACATACTCTACCACTGAGCCTGGTGTTGGGAATCTCTAACCCTCCAGATACTGCAGAACTACAACACTCACCACCCCTGACCATTGCTGGTACTGGCTGGGGCTGTTGGGAATTGTTGTTCGGCAGCAATCTGGAGGGCCAAATGGTCCTCACGCCTGCGCTAAGCTGTTACTAGTTCTGGCCTGTGCCTCTCTGCCTCCTGCACCTTCCTCACTTATTTGCATTGATATATTTATATAGACAATCCTGTACTTTGCAGAAGGTATGCTTACTGAGATGCAGCCTTTGCTGTCTTGCTGAGGCCATAAGGCTTGTGCCATCTTCTAGCATGAAAAGACAGTGCAGTGCCCAGTACATTTTTTTAAAAAAATTTTTTATAGATTCTACATTTCATAAGAATACAGCAAAATAGTAGACACCATACGAAATTGCAGTAAGATCAATAAAAATGAGTGGGAAGAGGATAGAAAAATAAACATTTCAGAGGCCTGTCTGTGTTGAGAGTTTTCAGGAAACATCTGAAAGGAGGCGCGGGGGGGGGGTGGATTCCTGTCAATCCTCTGGTGGCAGGGAGTTCCATAGGGCAGGGCCTGCCACACTAAGGGCTTGGTCCCTAGTAAAGGCTGACTGAACCTCAGGGATGTGAGGAACCACCATCAGACAATCTTAGTGGTTGAGTTGGAGCACTGTGAACATGTACCCCTGCATCACACTGTTCTCCTGTTTTCCTTCTTTGGCTATAACCTGCATTTGGTTGGCTAATAAACTTGATTTAGGTCCTTTGGGGCACTAATCCACACTTGTGCCTTGCATTTCAGGATGTCCATTTTGGCCAGTGGACCACAGCAACCTTTGAAAATTCAGAGCAAAAAACCAAGTTCCTCCGGCTGATGGGTGGATTTAAGAAGGGGCCTGTACCAGTCCAAGGTCCTCCAGCACATGCCTCCAAGCTGAACATGGCTTTGGACAAGAGCAAAGAGCAGTACCTGCAGCAGAAGCTACAGACTGAATTTGAGAAGGCGTTAGCTTGGAAGCACCACAGAGGCATTGGCCTTGGATTTCAGCCTCCCATTCAGAAGCAGGTGCACATAGATAAATTTGCATCAAGATCTATAAAATTTGAAGACTGAACTATCAGGGAGGCTTCCCTAAATCATGTTTGGTTTCCTTAACAGTGTTTCTTCTGGGGGAGGGGTCGGGGGAGAACAACATTTGTTGGAATGACTAAGAATGCCAGCAGGCATCAGATTTCTAAAAAAATGTCGGTGGCTAAATGACCTCTCAAGAAAATCGTTGGATTTGCTCGTGTTTTAGACAGGTAAAAAAATCTCAGATATCTTTATCCCATTACTTTTGGCAGCTGGTGTTTGTAAATGTCCAACTTCATTTTTGAAATGCTCATTAGACTAGTTGTTGGAGGAGGAATGGGCATGAAGTTATTGGTCATTTAATGGATTCTCTGTTCACCCTGGCACCCTTTGCTTCCAAGCTTACTTTTCAGTAGCCCGGAGCACTGGGATTACACCCACAGTACAGTGGTACCTCAGGTTAAGTTAATTCGTTCCGGAGGTCCGTTCTTAACCTGAAACCGTTCTTAACCTGAAGCACCACTTTAGCTAATGGGGCCTCCTGCTGCTGCCACGCCGCCAGAGCACGATTTGTGTTCTCATTCTGAATCAAAATTCTTAAACTGAGGTACTATTTCAGGGTTAGCGGAGTCTGAAACCTGAAGCGTATGTAACCAGAGGTACCACTATAGTGACAGAATGCCCACAGCTAAAGAGTTCAGGAGACATGGGTCTGAACAGGCTGAAGCAGCAGAAGCCGGGTTAACTATGTCTTACCATGCTCCCCAAAAGCTGAACAAAAGATGTCCAGAAATGAAATGTCGACTGCTGCCTTTTGATTGACACATCTGTTGCCCGATAGTCAGGAGAACACGCAAAGTACAATTTAAATAAGCAGTGCACTTGAAACCCTGTGTCATCTGACTTGGTCAGTCTTCAAGAGACTTTATGAAAAGCCATGCATAAAATGATTTGTGCAGCAGTGTCCCATTCAGGTTTCACAGAGCGTTTGGGATACTTCCAGCATCCAGGGCTTCCATGTCTAAGTCGGTTATTTTTCAAAATAAAAATAAAAATCCACAACCAATAGTTGGCATGAGATGTCTCAAAATACGATCCACCCCTTTTTGGAATAATCACAGAACTTTTTCGTCGTGGTTGCTTTCTAGGTACAGTCAGGGGTTCCCAAACTGCTCTGTGGGCCATCAGTGGTCTGCAAAGCTTCAGGTGATCCGTGGCATGTCTGTGGGTTTGTGGTTGAAGGCGGCACATCCATCACAGTAAATATTCATTGTGACTTTTAACTGCATTTTATTGCTGCTTTTGTTTCTTATGTTATTCATTGTATTAGTTTCACCTGATGTTCACCTGCTGTTAAGCTGAAATGACTGGGTGGTGGAGGTAGGTGAAATAGCTACGAGTAGCTTTGGGTCTGGGAACTGTTTAATCCCTTCCTTTCAGCAGTAATCCCACTCTCCCATCCATCTACTGTCTTATCTGTAGGGAGAAAGATACAGGGAACTTGCATCTTTTTCTCTTGGTGGGGGGTGAATGGGAATCTTCTGAGTGGACAGGGCAAGGAGAGTTAAAACAGGCCCTTCTTTTGTAAGCTTGTTCTCGGTTCAAGCTGAAGCCATGCCAGAGCTGCACTGCATCTTTTCCCCCTGAAAAGAATTAACTGGGGAAAACAGCCATGGCTCTTACTGTATCATGAGTTGAAGTCACAATGAACAGGAAACTCATGACATTACTGTATGTTACAAATCGAGATCACAAGCCGGTCCTGTTCCAGCCTGCACTGTATAATCCCTACCCTGCATGGTAGGAAGAGTTCCAATACGCGAGTTGCTTGTTTACATGTTACACCTTCTGATAACGCCTCTTGCTTTTCTGAATGGAGGGGGGAGTGTGCATAGAAACTAGCCTACTGTGCAAAAGTAAAATTTGCATTAGTGACTCTGCCTACTTTTCCTCTGATCCCGCCCACCGCCAGCATGCAGTTTCTGGGTTGCCCCAAAGGGGCTGTGGCTGGACCACAGCAACACTCCTCACTCCTGCCCATTGGCTAAGCTGGGCTGTCAGACGCTAAGAGTCCAACAACATCTGGAGTGTCCAGAATCCTCACAAGCATAAAGCCGCACTCAAGAAAACAGAAAGCAGTTCTAATTAAGTGGTGATTGGCAGTTTTGATGAGTTGATGCTAGTATGCTGAGGGTTGCAGAAAGATTGACAGTATGAGCAACGGTTGGGCACTGGCAAGTCTCTACTGCCTCAGCCAGGGGGTTGATAGGATTTACCTATCCTTCTGTTGGCTTGCCAGCTGTTGAAGCTGCACCTGTCCTGTCTCTTTAAGAGCAGTTTGGTCTGCAGGAAGCAGCAACTGATTTCCCCCCCTCTATATCTAGCAAAGCCTCAAGTTCCTGAACTCTGAATATCAAACCTTTCAAAGGCACAAGAGCAGACCTGCTCTTGCCTACCCCCCCCCCCCTCCACCAAGCTGGCAACCTACCTCATAGGTGGCCAGATATCTGCAATAGTTCCAAACCCCAATATTTAATAGATCTATATTCCTATTAGAGCTGCCATTTAAAAACAACAACTTTAGTCTAGAAGCCATGAAGTCCCATGTTACTTGTTTGCATAAAACATTCTGCCTTGGGTTTGCCCAGCTGACTTGTGAGTTGGTTCATCTGCAAATATGCCAGATCACACCCATCCCTTCCCCTCCACCTACTGCAGTCTATTTTGTCCTCACATGGCAATGGTGATGCATCCAAATTGCATTCTGCCCAAAAGATGTTTGCTTGTTCTGCAAGCATAATAGCTTCCCCTCAGCTTTCTGCCCACAGCTTCCTTGGTGGCTCAATTACTAAGGCAGTAGAATTCTGCTTGGCAAAATGGCTCAGCAAGTCTCATCATCCCCCTCCCTTTTATACACTATGCACTTACTAAGCCCCTAGCAACCACTCCCTTAACAGCAGCTGACTTTGATTTGTCCAGTTTTTGAACTCATTCCTAGTTTCCAGCATCCTTGTTCTCTGCCTCGTTTTCTTCTGTCCTCAGATGCATGGTGCTCCTTCCTACACGACTCATTGTATAAGCAAAGCTTGCAGACAGACAAGCTTAAACAACTTGTCTTTCATTATGTTTCTCTCCATGTTCCACTGAGCATGGGTGGGATTCCATTTGTTTAAACAGAATTACGAGCAAACCTCTATGGCTGATATTTCCAATGCAACACCAGCAACAAATACATTTGCTCCTGCAAGGACATGCAATACCGTGCAGTGACCTCATGGCAGCGATGCCACCAAAGGGCACTGTGCACAGTGCTTTATTGTAGCAGAAACCTCTTACCATACAGGACCACCAAATCCCAACTTTTTTTCTTGAAAATGAAAAGGTCTGGCCAGCAGAGTTATCCTTAAGGACATTGCAGGGATACTCTAGTAATTGTGCCCCTTACCCTTTTAAAGCTCTTCACAATCTTACTGCACCCTGTTTTGGCCCTGGCTTCTCACTGTCACCTCTGCTACCCCAGTCCCTGCACCCTCAGCTACACAAAGGCCACTTGCTGTTTAACACAGGCCTGATGTAGCAGCCAGATTCCCTGGTACTGCAGAGCCAAAGGGAGGCACACTGGACTCTGCCAATGGCCAGGGCGACCAAGGGTCACTGGGAGGCTGGAGCCTTTGCCTTCTGGGAAGAATATCACAGCAAGTCAAGAGAAGCTGCATGGACCTTGCTTCCTCCCTCAATGCCAGAAAGGACAACTCTGCTGCAACCTCCCGGTGTTCTTGAGCTATGAAACCAAAGGGAGGTACGCACTGGCTTGTGCCAGGAGCCATAGAATTAAAGGCTGCCAAGCCATGGCTACATTCTACCTCCACTGCTGGAGCTTGTATGCCTCAGAATACTGGTTGCTGGGGAGAGCGATGTCCTGATTGGGGGTTCCCATTGGCATTGGTTGGCCACTGTGAGAACAGGAGGCTGGACTAAATGAGCCTTTGGCTTAATCCCGCAGGCTCGTCTCATGACCTGGGTTTACAGAGGTGAGCTTTCATATTACAACAACTTGTGCTAAACCACCTAGAGAATCGTTTAGTTCAAGGGCTGGTTCAAAAACCTCAAAATAAACAATTATGCTCCCTTTCTGGCCCTGTATGTGAAACTTTCTCAAACAGAGGTGTGGTCTTTATATGAGCATTGCCTCTTTTCCTTCTCAGATCCCTCCTCAAAACTCACCTTCTCTGCATGGCTTTCAGTGTACCTTATATGATCACATCTGTCCGCATTCATCTTTCCTGTGTTTCCCCAAATTGTCTATTTGGAAAGAGCAAGCTCTTTGCAGGCAGGGACATTTCCATTTTTGCCTCTCTAAGACATCATGTACATTGCTGGCGCTGAACTGAAAAAAGGTACACCCCATCCATTTTAATACGCTGCTCGCCCATTCTCAAAGGGATGTGTTAACTAGTAATTTAAAGAATTTTTTTATAAAAAGCTCAAGCTGCTCACATGGGCTTACAATCAAAAGGCAAATGAAGGCTGGGTTATGCAGCATAATAATAAGTGTGCCTAATGATTACAAAATAGCAGGCTAAGCACTGCTTGCAAAGTTCGGTAATGGGAATGAATACAAATGTGATGTATCCATGATTAGATCTTTTTTTAAATACAGCGATGCATTTTGAGCTTAGCCACCAAAGCTTCCCGGACACATTTGCTTCCAAGTATTTCTCAAGGTCTACCACAAACGCTCAAGGATCTCTGCATTTACATGATGCTTTAAAATAAAATAAAAAGGCCCAACAGCAAGGTGTTCTGAGAGGTATATTCAAGATGAACGCTGAGTAACAGCTCCCTGTTAATCAGATGTACAAGCCCATCTTTCAAAGGCTGCAGCACTCAAAAGACATTGCTCAAACATGGTGGCACAAGTTATCTCTCCTCTTTTCTTTACAGCCCCATCAGATTTGGATAGAAAAGTTATTTCCAGTCTGAAATTGTAAGATACTGTTTCACCGACCCCCAGTTAGCATTTAAATCACCTTTTAATGGTTAGTGGCTGTGCAATGGGGAAACAAAACCTCATTTCAAAAATGATGGCACTGTCAGGACACATTTTCCTTCTGTCTCTGACCAAATAAATCTGTCACGCACCAAGGGACTCTACAAAATGAAAAAAAGATATTGAACTCCGATAATAGCCTAAGATGCAGCCTGGGGGGTTTGTAGGCCTTAGAGAAGGACCCTCCAGTACATCCAAGTTCAGGAGGCTATGATTTGTCAGGTCCTTGACTGCAGAGGAAGTCTTGCAGCCAGATCGGTAAAATGGCTCAGCTCAGGGTGTTTGCTTTGCTTCTTGATGTATTCCAAGGTTTTGACCTAAGATAGAAAGAAGCGGGGTGGGGGGGGGATAAACAATGAAAATCAAGTCCTCTCTCTACAGGTAATGTGTATCTGCTTCAGGATGGGTTTGAAACCACTGAACAATGTGGAAATTTGACAGTGCCCTAAGCAACATCTGTGGAAGTCCTCAAAAACCAACAAGGTGGCAGAGGCTTCCAAACACCAGAGTTTGATGATAAACTGTGATGTTGTAAAGAGCTGCATTGGCACCAGCTGGCAAGGTGATGGGTGAAACTGCTGCAGTTCTCATCATGGAAGCTGAGGTGCTTTTACCTCAGCACCTTGCAGCCTGTGGCCAATACAGCTGGCCCCAGCCTGCTGCTCATCTGGGGATGTATGTAAAGCAAGCGTAGGCAAACTCAGCCCTCCAGATGTTTTGGGACTACTACTCTCATCATCCCTAGCTAACAGGGTCAGGGATGATGGGAGTTGTTGTCCCAAAAACATCTGGAGGGCTGAGTTTGCCTATGCCTGGTGTAAAGGCTCCTGCCCCCAGCTGAGTGAGCCCCGAGTCCCCTTCCACTCACCTGTGACCACCAGGTGACTTGGGGCTCCTTGGCTAGGCTGCTGGGGGCGGAAAGCTCCTGCCCCCAGCAGAGGTAGCCCTGGTGTCCCTGCCACTTGCGCTTGAGCAGCAAGGACCTTGGGGCTCCTTGGCCAGGCTTCCTCTACCTTCACTGGTGTGGGGGGCAAGCAAGCTACCTTCCACTTTCGCCCCCCACTTCCCAAAGACAGACCAGTAGCCAAGTGCACAGAGCCTGTTGGGCGTTGTGGATTTGACTGCCTTAAGCCTTCGCCCATGCAGGTGCACTGCCTCTTTCCTCTGGGGTTTGCCTTGCCTGGCTGCCTTGCATCAGGAAGGTGGGCTCCATCTTTCTGGGAGGAAAGGCACAGCACACCCTCCCAGATGAAGGCAGGCAGGCGGTAGCCAAGCACAGCTGCAGACCCGATCCTGCTCCTATTCAAGTGCAAGCAGGAGTGGGGTCCTGGCATTGCTCTTCCCAGCTGAGCAGCCCCAATCCCGCTCCTACTCTCATGCAAGCAGCAACAGGGTCAGGGCTCTCGCAGCTGGGTTAGGAGGAGCATTTTAATGGGACCCCCATCCTGCCACTGGCTCCTGCGAACTGGTGGCAGTTGCCAATTCGGGCAGAGTGCGATTGCAGTTTCACCAGTGGTATATCGCCGGTGAATCCGCTGCCACTTGAGTCCCTCTGCCTCCAGCTCCTGACTAGTTTATTTCTTCCTCAACCTGCTGGGCGGCAGAGGGACTCAAGAGCAATGATGCTGAGTGAAGTTGTCATCGCAGTCTACCCTCACATACTGGTCCTGGGCGAGATAGATTGATATATCGCCCAGTGTTAGTTGGGAGCAGGGCTGAAATGCCCTGCAGAGCATCCTGACCCCTGAGCACAACCAAAATCAAAGGGCAGGCAATCGTGAAAGCTTGCTTAAGGTGTGTCTGTTATGTAAATCACAGAGAAAGAAGCTGCCTCATAATGACTTGAGCCTGCTCTGACCTGCAGTAGCTTACTGGCCCTAATTGCAGAAGGGGGGTCTCTGTCTGTCTCTCTTGCTGAAACCAAGGCCCATTAACTGGAAGTAGCAGCGTTGAACCTGGAACATTTGCCATGAAAAATGCATAAGCTCTGCCACTGGGCTATGGGCCATCGGTCAATCTGAGTTACCTTGGGAGCACAGCTTCGATTTTGTAAAAATTAATTTTGGGCACTTAAAAGTGCATGGAACACACAGCCCTGGGTTTACAATGCCACAAAAATACCCATTTTCCAGCGCTAATGTAGGCAGTTGCACTTCCTAGTGAACAGCAAGGCTTATTCTGGGTAAATGCAGTTAGCAGCATTCTCCCTATATTTTCCTGATGGGCATAGAGTGAAATGGAACAGGCCAGCTATTCTTTTGGTTGCGCACTCAGTGGTGAGTCTGACTTTGGGGGAAGGAAAGAAGTTACAAAAGAAAATCATCACGCCATGCAAAAGTTATTTAGCAATGATTTTCTGAATTAAGGTCCATCTAGTCCATCATCCTATGGCCAACCATGTGCATCCTCAAAGGCAACAAGCAAGGCTTGAAGTCAATAGCCCTCCCCTGCTGCTGGCCCCTTGGCAGTTGGTACTGGAGTGCCACACGACCTCTGAAAATGGATAATTCCTATAGCAGCCATGACTAGTAGTGACTGAGGGATATATTATGTTACCCTATCAAGACATCCGGGTCTGTGAGCATCAACACATCTTTTGACAATGAATCACATGACTAATTATGTGTTGTGCATCTTCTCCTATGTCTGTTTCAAATCTGCTGCCAGTCACGTTCACTGGGTGACCCTGAGTTCCAGTTTTATGGGGAAAGTGAGGGAAAGGTTGACATGAGGTGTCTTCTTGCTATGCAGCTCTGCTTTTAAGTACGTTGGCAAACTGGGTTTCAGGGTCCAGTGGAGTCAGGCATGAACCGTTATTCCAATTAAAACAGGGAAGCTTGGATACCCTAATTCGAAAAGTTTAAATTATTAGACAATGTCGAAAGAGACAATTCTGCTAAACCAAGTCTTCTACAGATGGAAACAAAACAAAGCAAGCTGACCCTTTCCCTTCATTGCCATTTGGACCCATTTTTCCTCTCTGTAGCTATTTATTTTATAGCTGCCAACTTCTCGCACCTGATGAAGTGGACTCCAGCCCATAAATATTGATGCTACAATAAATCTGTTAAGTCTTTTAAGATGCTGCAAAACTCTGTTGTTTGAATACAAAGGTATTCAAACCTGCCCAGCCTCAAAATCTGCCTTACCGTGATTTTTGTGTCTGCATAGCCGTGCCTCTGAGCCAGGTTCCACAAGTTAACAGCGAGCTGGTTGAGTTTGTTGTTTCTCAGGTCTCCGTGGGCCAAGATGCTATTGAAGAGGTTGAGAGCCAGCTGGCTCTGCCGCTTTAAAGTCTACATTTTAAAACACATAATTCTTTTAGCAGACAGACATGTAGCTTGCAAGTTCACACACAGGGTTGCATGGGAGAGGAGAGAATCAACTGATGGAATGTCAGGCTGCAGATGTTGCATTTCACTGTCATTTGGGACCATTTTTAGTTTTTTTAGCCTGCACCTATTGATTCATATCTACCTACTGACAATGCCGCATCATGCATTTGATGAAGTGGACACCAGTCCACAAATGTTTGTGCTATAATAAATCAGTATTAAAATTGACAAAAGACTTTTTTTTGTTTGATTACAGACATTCAACCAACAAATGTCAAGCCTTTTGCCTTGTTTTGAGATCAACAGATGTAATGATGGAGATAATACTATTTTTAATTTTTATCATCCATATGTCATCTTTTGTTTCTAAAGGGAATTGCATTTCCCTTAGGCTGAAGCTGCAATGAAAGCACTTGACTGACAGGCACATTAACCTACGGCTGAGCAACCCCTTTTGTTCCCTTATCAGCACCTCCCTTCATGTCTTCTGCCTACTTTAAATTTTTGAACCCTCTTGGAAACAACAGTGTCATTCTGCAGTATTGCACGCAACACTGTTAGAACACATTACAAAACAGCAAAAACAAAGGCAGTGTCACATAAACACTGACTTGCACATGCAGACTGTCCCTAGTTCAATCCCATTCCAAAGAATCTCAAGTAGGAAAGCTGGAAGATATCTCATCCAGACATGTAGAGAGCCATAGTAAGACAATGCTGAGCTAGATAAGCCAACGATCTAACCTCAGTAGAAGGGAGTTTCATATGCTCATATATGTTTACCCTGAAGATGCTTCATAAAAGCACCACATCAGGGATTCTCTAGGGCAGCTGCCAAGCCCTAGAGGTGTTCCATAGCAATGCCAGCATTACCCCTGTGTAGTAGGCTGAATGCTCTTTTGATCATCCCCTTTGTCAGGAAG
The DNA here is from genome assembly GCF_965153285.1 of Podarcis tiliguerta. Classification (NCBI taxonomy): domain Eukaryota; kingdom Metazoa; phylum Chordata; class Lepidosauria; order Squamata; family Lacertidae; genus Podarcis; species Podarcis tiliguerta. The sequence goes on along the minus strand of NC_139547.1, from coordinate 40,211,929 downwards.
CACTTTCTGTTCAACTTGGGAAGAGCAAGAGCCGCTTGCCCTCCCCTCCCCCCTTTTAGAGGCAGAGCTGCCAGCCATCGCCCCAAGGAATCAAATCAGCTGAAGAATAGTTGGAAGCTGCTGAGCCATTGTGGCTGACCTGCCACATTAATTAATGCATTTTATACTTCACCAGAGCCCTCTCTCAATTCACCCAGCCTTAACTGTTGCCCGGTGTGAATTACTGCTGAAGCAAGCAGGGGAAAGAAATTAAAATGCTGCCTAAACGCTGCTACCAGGACTACTCGCTCATGCGTGCACGCATACAACCCAGGAAGAAAGAGTTTATGTTGAATGTAACATAGGGAAAGGCTCTCCCAAGAAGATGTTGCTACATTTGAACATCATGCTTCTACAGCTACCTCATTCTACAGGAACATTAGCCCTGCTGAAGTCAAGCAACTGCTCTCTCCACACTCCCAATGAGTGGGCAATGAGAGATGTTCTTATACAGCACTTATATGCTTTATGAGCTCATAGGGTGCATTGCAGTAGTTCGGTCTCAACGTTGCCAATGAACAGATCACTGTGGCCTGGCTAATGCTCTGTCTAGGAACGGCCAGAGCTGGCACACAAGCCAAAGCTGATAAAATACACTTTTCGCCACTGTAGACACCTCAGCTTCTAGTGACAAAAACAGTTAAAATTGCAGACTACAAACGAGATCCCATCCAGAACAGGCCTGAAAGCCACCCACCTACAGAGCCTGCATCTTGTTGGGATCTAATACAGTATAATAAGCTTGTTGGATTTCATCCAGCCCACCATTGCTTCCAGGCACTGGCACAGCCACTTCTGATTCAGAGCTGGGAATAATCAGTGTACCTATACCTCAAATGAACTCTCCCAACAGCATCATAGACATGTCAAACCATACTGGGGACCAGATGGTAACTTTCAGAAGGATGCCATGGTCAATGGTATCAGAAGCCAGTGAGAGCTCAAGGAGATTTAACAAAGATACACCACCACCATTGCCTGCCTCTTTCACACTAAATGCCATTCATAAGGGCACCCAAGGCCGATTCTGTTCCAAAGCTAGACCTAAAACCAAAGTGGATTTGGCCTAGATAATCTTTCTCCAAGAGTGCCTGGAGAGTTGCTACCACCCTCTTGAACACCTCACTCTTCAAGGGGTTATTTGTGACAAGCTGGTACTTTTCACTTATCATGGGATCCTGGGTGGGGTGGGGTTTCCCCCCAGGAACTGAGAGACTGTCACCTCTTTTAAGGTTGGCAAGCATCACACTCTCATGCAAGCATGCATTTTCTATACCCAGGACTCACCCACCCTCTCCTCAGCCTGCTCAAATTAGCCAGGATGAGTCAGGGCCAAAGGAATACATGGCTGGTTGACTTGTGGCCAGTTGACTCACTGCAAACACCTTGTCCACATACTCAAGCCTCAAAAGCTGACCCTTGTCCCACAGACCTAGACCAGATGGTACACTGGACACTTCAACCAGACTGGTGACAACAACAACAGCGTCAATGTCATCACAGAGACCTAAGCAGTTGTCCTTGCCTTTTGCGTCACTCACACTCTGGCAATCGTCCAGCCCGTGTTATAGTCTGCAGCTCCCTAGAATACCAAGGAACAACGTGGGCTCCTCCAGGCTGGAGAAGCCACTGGAGTGATTGTGTGAATAGCCCACCAAATCTCACTGATTTTCAGCGGGACTAAGACCTCAGCAGAATCAAGAGTTCTGTCCACCACAAAATCTCCCGGAGTCCAATCTCTAAGGGCATACCAGCTTAATGGGCCCTCCACCCCTGCAGAGGGAAACCTGACACCATGAGACCAAACCTCAGCTGGAAATGGTGTGACCATAATAATGGTGTAAGCAAGATATGTTCAGAAGGAAAGGAAGGAGAGTAAAACTGAGGAACAGTGGCCAGCAGCTTAGGAGCAGATTTCAGGCCCAACGCAAGGCTGGAAGCAAACTATGTAAAGTGTTTGTGCAAATATTTGTTATGTAAACCAAGTTCCCCCAAGCTGGTGTCCTCCAGGTGTTTTGGTCTACAGCTCTAATCTGCTCCGGCAAGCATTGATGATGAGTATTGTAGTCCCACAAAATCTGCAGGGGTTGGGGAAGGCTAGGCTAGATGGGTGTCCCAAAAGAAGAAACTAGCTTGCACCAACCTCATCCTTCCCAAGGTTCTTGAGATGCTCCAGGATCTGGGCTATCAAGGTTTCACACAACTTGTTGGTTTCTGCCAGGAATTTGGTATCTCCACCATACAGGGTATCGTTGGATTCAACTGAGAAAACAGGTTTAGGAATAAAAACAGGGATGTGGGTATTCAAGAATGCTTGACAGAAGACAAAAAAGTAAACATTTATTGGTGCCTGAGTTTTATTTTCTTCCTCTTCCCTCCGTTCCTGTGTGTGTGTGTGTGTGTGTGTGTGTTTAAGATTGTAAACCTACATGCACGTACTCGTTTTAATTGATTGCATGTAAGGCACTCTGGGAGCCATTTGGGCTGAAGCAAGGGGCCTAAATGCTCTAAATATATATACAAAGTAAGAATACTTACTTTTATTGAAATATTTATGTACCGCCCTCTTGCAAAACATCAGGGCAGTGCACAACAACATGAAAGCGTTACAAAGCAATACAAAACATCTCAGAGAAATTCTGTCTGCCATTCAGTTTTCCAAGTAACAATCAGTTGTATCCAATGCTAGTCCCACTCAGAGGAGACCCATTAATTCATTAATTTCAGTTGGTCATAGAATTGTAGAGTTGGGAGGGACCCCAAGCGTCATCTCATCCAGCTCCCTGCAATGCAAGAACTCTCAGTAGGGCTTAGCTGGATACCACCCATTCCCAGAGGGCAGAGCCAGTGCATACATACATACACCTGAGCTTGAAATTACTCCTTGGGTAGAGTAAGCTATGGGCAAAGTAGAGTCTGAGCATCTTGGCACATAGTGAACTACAAAGTTGGATGTGCATTCAGAACATCCATGTAGGCATGACCTAGTGTACACTGTTGGATCTGTTCTGTAACTTTTGGATGAAAATTCCTAATGACAAGTCTTAAGTTGTTTTGACTGTTGGAAACCAAAAAAGTGGGGGGCGGATTTCATGCATACAAAATGCAAATACCCTCAGCAGATTGTACTAAAGTTCTAAGAAGACTCATCTGTTTCTGCTGGGAAATACACTAATGAGCCAAGTTTGTCTAATTATTCGGACTGATAAAAGCCTCTAAAGTTTCCCTTCAGAAATATGAAAAAGTTGCTGTTCTTACAGAATGCTCTTTGATTTTCAAAACAAGAACACTTTCTCTCACTTTAGTCTTTTCTTTCAAAATAGAACATTGATCACCGTTGACTTTATGGTACATTCAATAATTTGTTTTCAAAGAACGTAACATCCCTAAGACCATTTTTTATTTCACTTACACAAATATTTAAAATTATGCCAGAACGGTGTCCAAGAATGTGAAGCTTCTCAAAATAGTTTTCTCTGAAATATGTATTTCAGACTAGTATTTCATATTTCAGAACATGACTAGTGTTCAAAGCAGTATACAAGATATAAAAATCAGAAAAACAAAAATCAATAAAATTACCCATTCAACAGGGACTAACAAAGCAAGCTAAACATTATTAAGACATTATCAGGGAGAGAAAGCAAAACTTTCAGAAGCTGCAGCTTAAAATCAACCACGTCAAAACACGATCTAAACAGAGAATAAAAGAGCAGTCCCATGACACTTAAAAAATTGCAATGTAAACACCAAGTGGGTGTGCCAGAGAAATGACAAAACTGAAGAGATGGAAGTGATTCTCTGTCTCCCGGGGCTTTCTATACATCACCTCCCCTGTGACAGCATCCATCTATTTATTTAGAATACAGTGGTACCTCGGGTTAAGAACTTAATTCGTTCTGGAGGTCTGTTCTTAACCTGAAACACCACTTTAGCTAATGGGGCCTCCTGCTGCCGCCACGCCGCTGGAACAAGATTTCTGTTCTCATCCTGAAGCAATGTTCTTAACCTGAGGTACTATTTCTGGGTTAGCGGAGTCTGTAACCTGAAGCGTATGTAACCTGAGGCGTATGTAACCTGAAGCGTATGTAACCCGAGGTACCACTGTACTTACATTCAGCGTTATAAAATCTCAAGAGGTTTTCAAACCAGTTTATAAAAGATAATAATAATAATAATAATAATAATAATAATAATAATAATAATTTATTATTTATACCCCGCCCATCTGGCTGACTTTCCCCAGCCCCACCTTTTTCCCTGACTCAAGGCAGCTTATAAATAAAACAGCTAAAAATATAGGAAAAACATAGGAGAAAAACATAGGAAAAAGCAACAATATTTAAAAAGAAGTAAACACACACATACAATCACAACAAAAACAGCTTTAAAAAACCAGAAGCATTTATATAACATAATCTCATAAAATACCACATCCATGCATATACTATTACTATGACATGGAACATTAAAAACAGCTCAGGGCCAGTGGGGAGAACCTCAGACTCAAGGGCCCAATGTGGCCCTCAAAGACCTATCTGGCCCCTGGTTCTCTCCCCACTCATGGGCCCTGCTTTGTATCCAGACTGTTTTTCTTGACTTTGCCTGACTTGAATGCATCCTTGAACTCTGATTGGATGGATGACACAGAGGGGTGTGTGCAAAAACTAGCCTATTGTACACTTTGCCTACTTCTGCCTCTGACCCCGCCCACCACTAGTACGTGGCCCCAGAAGGGAACGTGGCCCTTTGGCTGAAAAAGGTTCCACACCCATAACAGGAGGAGCCACAACGCTGCCAACCCGGGTTAAGGTAATTCCGAATGCCACTTTCAGGTATTTGATTTTACAGAAATATTGGAATCTGCTACACAATCAAGACAGAAGTCTTCCAGCATTTGCAGATTACTCCAGTGGCCTTACCCACACTTCATTTAAGCTATCTGCAAGTAAGCTGTGTATTTTTAAAGAACTACTTCATCCACTGCCATGGCAAGAGAGAAAGCAGGGCAGAACCTTCTTTCTTTCTTTCTTTTTCTCTCTCTCTTGGGGAGATGTCATGAGATTAAATGAGCTTGAGTGTGCCTGCACTAGTAAGATATTATTATTAAATTTAGGAATACATGAAGTTCTTTGAACCAAGCGCTCAAGAGTTACTGATGCAAAGCAGCGCTTAATCCCAGGTTTTGCACAAATAAGGTTTGCAACGTGTGGATTAAGTATTTAGGCTCTTTGTGCAGGATCATAATCCAATTGCACACTCAATACTTGCTTAGTAACCGAAAAGGATTTATCAAGCTGTGCTAAAAGAGAAAAACAAGCACCAAACTGAGGCTGAAAACATGACCCAGAGTGGATCTTCTTTCTATTTTCATGTCACCTTTCTTCCAAGGAGCTCAGAATATTTTATATCATCAGCCTCTGCCAATCTGGTGCCCTCCTGTTTTGGACTACAACTCCCATCAGCCCCAGTCAGCACAGCATAATGCTCAGGCTGATGGGAGTTGTAGTCCAAAATATCTGCTGGGTACCAAGTTAGCAAAAGTTGGTGTGCATAATCTGCCACCCTCACAACCACCCTGTGAGGTAGGTTAGGCTGAGAGAGACAGTGACTGGTCCAAGGACTAGTCACACTGATCTTTAGCTGAACTATGTTGAATCCCTACAAGGCAGGAGAGGGGGATGATTCAAATCTCTGAGCCCGGCCTTGGCTGGGGAGGGCGGGGTATAAATAAAAAAATATTTTTATTATTTTTATAAAAAATATTATTATTATTATTATTATTATTATTATTATTATTATTAAATACAGCCCTGTTTGGGCATACTGGGGACGGGAGTTGGATTTGAATTCGTCTCCCACCTATGATTTCCCCCAATTTTTTGCTTTGAGCAGCCACTCTTGGCAGAGGTTCCTTCTGGCCACCAACCATTCTGCAATCTGCAGATGAAGGGCGGTATACTAAATGAATGGATGGATGTGGCTTAAGGACTTCAAGGCTTCAGCTTCCCCACCCTGCTCATGCTGTGCGTTAAGTCTCTCCTACATACACACATACTTTGCAGGGACTAAGCAACTCCTGACACACCGGCCTGCTGCCATCACCCTTCTAGCTCTCTTTGCTAGGTGGGAGGGCCAGCCGTAAAAGCCGTGGAGGGTGAAGAGCCTCATCTTTTGGGCCAGCGACTGAAGCAGCGGCTGACATTCCTGCCTGCGCATCTTTCTAAAAGCATTGTGATTGCCTAGGAGTCACTATCAACTTGCAGGTCAAAACTGTGTGTGTGCGCACGTCAACCGATCCCACCTTTCTTGTATATGCATTTTTTCCCTTTTTACTGATTTTGTGTTTACATGTGGACCCCACATGTGATACTATCTGATCCGAAATAAAATTGCAAGCTAAATTTTCTTGGTGTTGAAATCAGTTTTAATAAGGGATGTTGCACTACCAGTGTCTGTGGAACTCCCTGCCTATTGACATTAAGCAGGTGCCCTCACTGTACTGTTTCAGCTGCCCACTGAAAGCCTTTTCGTTTCAGCAAGTCTACCCAGATATAGAAACTGAGTTACCTAGATCCATTTTAGAAGTTTTATTAATTTTATCTTTGTCTCTAATGATAGTGGCTCTACATATATTTATTTTTAATTAGACGGTGGGTTTTAGCTCCAATTCTTTTGTATACGGCTTGGAGAGCTTCTTGGATCAAGCAGTTTATTAAATCCTCTAAATAAATACATGCCTCTTTCTGCCTTTAACTCTCCTACATATTTCCAAGCTTTTACTACCCCTTCCCTCATGCTGGCTACTAATTGCCTGACAGGTCACTGTACTTAATTATAGAAGGCTGTTGATCCCTTGAGCTGCACTGTGACTTCAGCATTGAACTGTGCCTTTCCCCCTGCGCACACACAGTTGAAAGATACAAAAAAGAAACTGAAAGCTTTCACTTTTTACTCTTTGGAAATAATGATTCCTCTCTTCTCTCTTTGCCCCTTACTGTCTTCTCCAGAATAATTATTATTATAATTATCATCATTACTATTAGACTTCTTAGTCCCTTGTAACCTGAAGGTCTCCAAACAACTTAAAACACATTTTTAAATACAAATCTATTGTGCCATAACAAAACAAAACAAAACAACCCCATAACAGAATCCTGACTCTTCTCTTTTTGCAGCCCCGCCAAACAAAAAGATGGAGCAGGGGGAGGTGGCAGTATAAGATGGATGCAGAGAGGACTCGAAGTCCTGAAACAAGCAACCTCATTTCTACAACTCAGGGCAGAGGGCGGATCCAACAGAAGGTGTCTATGGCGTCTCTTTGTCTCCAGGCCACCTTTCTGTTAACTGCCCAAGTTTAAAGGCAATCTATCCACCACTAGCAAGGCAGAACAGGACCAGAGCCCTGGCCTCACCTGTGACTTCATTTATCCCTTTGCCCTCCATTTATCAGTCTGGCGTCAGGCCAAGGCACTTCTGCTTGTACAGCACTGTAAATCAGGCCCTTTCTTCTCTGCCTCCTCCACTCCAACTCCATTCCATACCCTGATCAGGTCTCATCTTGACTACGGTTGCATGCCAGTCACGTAACTTTTATGCTGAAATAGCTCACCTCTTCCGTCAGACCAAGCAACACTCCACTCCTCCATTGGCAATCCCATCCTCTCTGCATCCAGACTAACTCCTCGTGTTTACCTTTTTGAAATTCTCCACAGTCTTTCCCCCCTTATTCCTCTGATATATCAGCAACAGTGATCTTAACCGATCCACCTCTGGAACCTTCAACTGCCTTTACATCTTCTGCTGTCAAGCAACGCCATTCAAGCGCCTTTGCTTGTCCATTAAGTCTGTCAGCTCCTAACAGAACACCTTTGCTAGCACCAAATCTGTCTCCTTGAAGCTTTCCTTTTCCCCCTGAAGCTGGAATGGGGGACCTACGGCCCTCCAGAGGTTGTTGGACTGCAATTTCAATCACCCGCTTCCTCCATGTATTTACACCTGCTATATTCATAAACAATTCCATCTTTGTGCATAGGGTTAGTGGTAGAGCACAGGGACATAGGAACCAGCATTGCACCGAGTCAGACCACTGGCTCATCTCAGTCAGTATTGCAGACACTGACTGGCAGCAGCTCTCTGGGATTTCAGGAAGGGAGTCCTTCCCAGCCGTACCTGGAGATGCCAGGGATTGAACCTGGAGCCCTGTGCATGCAAAGCAGATGCTATACCACTCAGCTATTGTGGTATGAAGTAAGATCTCAGTCTGCGTGGTTCTAAATTAACAGGAAACTGCCTTATGTGGAGCCAGACCATGCGGAGCCCAGCACTGTCTCCACTGATTGGCAATGGCTCTCCAGGGTTTCAGATACCTAGTCTTAAATGCAAAAGATTCTGCACATGCTTTGCTCACAGAAGATCTTCGCTTCAATCCCAGGCATCTCCTTTTAAGAGCATTGGAAGTAGCAGAGCTAAGAAAGCCCCCGACTCTGAAGTACCAATCAGGAGTAAACCCTGAACCATTGGCTAAGCTGGCTAGGGCTGATGGGAATTGTAGTCCAAAACTTCAGGGGAAGGGCACTAGAGTAGATAATACTGGGGGGGATGGACCAATGGGCTGACTCAGTCGAAGGCAGCTGCATTATTGTTCACACAAGCGAGTCAGCATTTGGTACTGTGGCTTGCAGGAGCCTCCTAATGAAATTCTGGGGCTCCCAGCATTAAAGCCTCCCTCTCTTACCTTTGTCTACATGGTAGATGTAAGTCTCCTGACTCATTGCTGAGAGAAGATGCACGACATTCGTATAAATCCGGACTTTATCATCACCGTTATCTTCCCAGGTATAGTCCTGGATGACGTTCAGCAGCCCTCGCACAAGAAACAACACGCCTTGCTCGGGATGGTCCTACGGAAAAACACACACACACACACACACACACACACACTTAAGTAAGACCCAGTATAATCAAACAGGTTGATTCAACACTCCTGTCCCCCAAAAAACACTTCAACCACCAGCAGCAACATAACATCCTGCTTCGAGAGATTTTGTGCTGGCTCAGCAATGGTTAACCATGCACTGTCGTAAGCAGTTGAAGGGAGACTGAAGAGCTCTTAAGAGAGGCTTAGAAGCCCTCACCTTAACCCAACCGATTTCAGGCAGTTTAGCAGCATGCTGGCATGCTGTTGTTTTGTTTAACTTTGTTTTCGTGGAAGAGCATCAAGTCATGTGAGAGCCCCCACCTGCACTATGCAGACTGAGGTTTACCTCCTGTTTCTAAGGAGCTCAAAAATCATGGAGAAAACGCTGGGAAAGGCAGAAAGCCTGCATGAAATCCACATGGCTCACTCCTGGCTCTTCCCGATTTGAGCCTTTGAAAAAACCCAAAGCACAAATGTTTTTAAAGAGCCTCATTTCTGAGAGCAGCAAGTGAATCATAGAATCATAGAATCATAGAGTTGGAAGAGACCACAAGGGCCATCGAGTCCAACCCCCTGCCAAGCAGGAAACACCATCAGAGCACTCCTGACATATGGTTGTCAAGCCTCTGCTTAAAGACCTCTAAAGAAGGAGACTCCACCACACTCCTTGGCAGCAAATTCCACTGTCGAACAGCTCTTACTGTCACGAAGTTCTTCCTAATGTTTAGGTGGAATCTTCTTTCTTGTAGTTTGGATCCATTGCTCCGTGTCCGCTTCTCTGGAGCAGCAGAAAACAACCTTTCTCCCTCCTCTATGTGACATCCTTTTATATATTTGAACATGGCTATCATATCACCCCTTAACCTCCTCTTCTCCAGGCTAAACATGCCCAGCTCCCTTAGCCGTTCCTCATAAGGCATCGTTTCCAGGCCTTTGACCATTTTGGTTGCCCTCCTCTGGACACATTCCAGTTTGTCAATGTCCTTCTTGAACTGTGGTGCTGGACACAGTACTCCAGGTGAGGTCTGACCTCACCAGGTGAGGTCTGACCAGAGCAGAATACAGTGACACTATTACTTCCCTTGATCTAGATGCTATACTCCTGTTGATGCAGCCCAGAATTGCATTGGCTTTTTTAGCTGCCGTGGGGAGGGTGCGGCTGCACTCATGTCCTGCTTGCAGAGTTTCCAAGAGGCATTAGGTTGGCCATTTTGAGAATAGGATGCTGGAGTTGGCCTGAACAGTTTTTAGCTGTTCATATGCTCTTAAAGGGTTTAAGGACCATCAGATGAGCCCAGCTGGATGAAAGCAAAGGGCCTACCTAGCCCAGTATTCTGCTCCAACAAAATGCCTTAGGAAAATGCAAAAGCAACAGCCCTCTCCCATTGTTGCTCTCCAGCTTACTGCCTTCAATACTGGAAGATAATATACACCCACCTTGACTAGTAGCCATTGACTAGTCTTTCCACCCACCAGGTGACTGGGTAAAGGCCTTTTTAGTGGTAGCATCCAAATTCACCAATGGTCTGCCTAGAGCCAACCTTAATGTCACTTTGGTGCCAGGAAGAACTTTTTTTAAAAAAGAAAATTAATCCCCCACCCCATTTGATTTTCCTAATGGTTTTACACAGCCCTTATGTGTTTTGTTGTTATTTTATTTTATTTTATTTTAGAAACCCCCAACTGATTTTGTCTTGCCTAGCTACATAAGCTGCCCTGATAGTATAACAGTGGCTTAGAAGAAGAAGCATTTCAGCCCTAAAGATTGAGTGGCTCATGCTGGCTACTTACAGGAATGATCAACAGAGTGGAAAAGAAATTGCAGAGGAATTCCAGGAGGAACGTTTCGGAGGACCGCATCTTCCCATCTATGTTGATCGTCTTTGGCACCTCGGGAACAAGGCTTATTGCCGCTTTGAAAAAGGCATCCGCTGCAAAGAAATCACAGCCACTGCTTTATGAGCAAGCAGAACATAGATTTATCGACAGGCCTGTGATTTTAAGTAGACCTGCACACAATCACATGGGTTCAAATCTCTGCTGCACTATCCAGCAACCTGCAATTATTCAACAAGCTGCACTTGCGACAGAATGTTTCAGGGATCCACGATCTCCTAACAGGAGTGTTCAGGATTCCAACTCAGTTATACTCGCTCCAAAATACTGGTTCTTAAAGACAGGTTAATTTGCGCATTTAGCTTTACACAACAACAGTGGTATTACTTTCCCCATGGGCTACTAAGATAAGGAAGTCTATGGAATGGAATCACATCTGCCATTGCTCTGGTGTTACAAAACACACATGCTCAATGACTCTGTATATGACATTTTGTCACCAGAAAAGCAATAATCTGAATAGCATAAGTATCCAGTTCCATGAACAAGAATACTCTTGGCTTTCTAAAGTTACTTCAAATTACATGGGATGAATCTCCAGATCTTTTCTTAATTTAGCTTTCACTAGTTCGCCTGCTTAAGTCTATCCCAGCCTGGGTAAAAAAAACAAAAACCCAACACTTTAAAAAAACGGTAGCAAATTCCCCAGCCCCCACCAAAAAAATAAAACCCAGACACCGACATCAGAATAAATGCATTAAAAGGCCTGCATCATACAAGTAATACAAGGTGATTAGTCTTTTGAAGGCTAAAACAAGCAGACTTGTGAGTATATTGTCATACTTCCTCAAGCGAGAGATCATAGTCTAGGATATATTTTTATTGAACACCACACATTGGAAAGGCATACAGAAAAACAAGCTGAAATTCACCAACACTGTAAAGTGCAGTCAACCTACATCTTGTGAGCAAACAATCTTATTTATATTCCAAACATATTCAGAGACATTTAAATAATGATACTTCCTCAAGGAACACACACACACAAACAGAGAGAGAGAAAGTCTCAAAATATCACCAGCAATGCAAAAAATATTCAGTCAATTGTTATGCCTTTTAACATAGAAACATAGCTGTCCTTCGTGTCCTATTAAGTCACATAGAGAAAAGCCCAGACAACTATTCCCTGCTTTTGGGGAGAGCAGAGAAGAGCAAAAAGAAACTGCTTCAGCCAGGAACTCTCAGCTTTAATTCAAATAGATTTCTTTTTGAGTCTTCTCGGGGCTACAGAAAATGCAGGGTTGTATCCAACTTAGTGCTACTCAGAGGAGACCCACTGAAAGTAATATGCCTAAATTAGTCACAAGGTTGTATTCAATGCTACCTCTAAAATGAAAGGACTTGGCTAACGTAAGTTCATTGCTTTCAATGGGTCAGAGTAGACCTTAGTTGGATGCAGCCCACCGGAAAATGGCTTAGCTGGTGGTCCTTACTCCAGAAAAGATGGGTTTCTGTTTACACTGATCCCAACGCAAACTGTAGGGAGGAAAAACCCTGCGGGGAAAGGAGCCAATCCACTTAACACTCAGCAACATTACTTTATGGGCAGGGCAGAAATCCCCTCTCCCTCCCTCTCTCACAGCAATTTGCTTTCTGTGCAACTGTCCTTTCATCATAAGAAAGCCCTGTCACCAACAAGAGAACCATGACACTTGTCTTACACAGCCAAGCCACCCAGGACTACTCGCAGTTGCACTCGTAGGTTTGGGTCAAGGCAATTTGCTTCGAGTCCCTAAGGAAAGTGGGGTGGCGTTCACCTTCCCATGAAGCCGACCATTTAACCACCTGCCTGCGCTGCACGGCCAAATTCTCCTCCGTGCTCACAGGGCGACAGCGAGAATTCAACCCTAGGTCAGCTGAATTGTCACCTTAGCAGAGCGGCGGCAGCCAGAACAAAGCTTGAACACAGCCACAATTACTTCTGCCTCCTGAGGGAATCAGTCAGAAACAGACTTTCAGAGCCATTGCTCTGAACTACCAACCATGACACAGAGAGGCATATCCTGAGGCAACGTGCTTGGCTAGGAAGGCATTTAATGTATATTTAAAGGCTGGTTTCCCCAGTGCTCAAAATGGCGTACAGTATGTAAGATGTGGCTGGATTCCAACTCTCATTCCTCCATTCATTTACTGCCTTTTTCTCCCGCCTTTTTTCTCCAAGAAGTTCCAAGGTGGCAGACATGGTTCTCCAGCTCCTTGTTTAATCCGCACCCTGTGAGGGAGGTTGGAGACTGGTCCAAGGTCACCCGAAGTGAACTTCATGGCTGAGTGGGGATTTGAACCCCAGCCTCTCATGTCCTAGCCTGGCACTCTAACCACTGCACCACACTTCTTCCCCAGCCGGAAGGTCAAAATCAGCCCTCTGAATTGCTAGCTGGATTTGCTCACACATCTCACCAGGCAGCGCTACTTGGCACCCTTCTTAGGATACTGTCAGTCTCTGCAGAGCCACAAAGGAATTGGCTGCCTGTCTTTTATTTTTTTGACAGATGACTGTCTTTATGCCAACATGAAAACACACAAAGGAGAAGCTGGTGGAAAGCGAAGGGAGGGGATGACGGCAGCCGGGTAACTCTGCCTCCACAGCCCACCTTTCGAGGGAAAGCTACTGAATTTAAACCCAGCGTCATTTACAGTCCGCTTAAAGCAGCTCCTTGCAATTATAGTTCCTTTACCTAACCTTGAAATATGGCGAGATAAATTTGAAATACGCAGCTCCTTATATAGGCCGTCCATTAAGCCCCCCCTTTCCTGAGGCAAGCTGGCACTGCGTTTGATGGGGGTGGGGAGGTGAGCGTTCGCGGCAATAAATTGCCGATGATGCTTTCCTAGGCCTCAATTAATAGCTTGTGCACTGCACCATATGCAAGCTACTTTACGCTCCGCTAAATTTCCCATTCCTCCCCGGCAAGCAGTGGATCTTCCTTCATTCTGGCTGACCACTGGGCTATAAATCCTTCCGTGGAGGCCTGCACTATTTCCGCGTGTGACCTTCAGACAAGAAAAATTAATGCCCTGTTCTAACGGGGCCCAACTGTGCCTGGCTGCAGGGGAAAGCACGCCTCGAATGTTTCCTTGCAAAGGCAGGGTTTCCCAAAGGCCTGCTACACGTCTGCTCTTGGAAGGCTCCACATGGGCTCAGAGGATTGGGAACATGCTCCCCACACCTCTCTCCATTTTTCCTGTTCTCCTTTATTGCATTTATATCCCACCTTTTTCTTCACGGAGCTCAAGTACCCCCCCCCCCCCATATAATCCTTACAACCCTGTGAGGTAAGTTAGGCTGAGAGGCAGTGACTAGCCCACAAGGTCACCCTATGAGCCTAATTGTGGAGTGAGGATTCGAACTATGGTTTCCCAGGTCCTACTCCAACACTCTAACCACTGCACCACACTGCCTCTTTTGCATAAGACCCTTTTTAAAACCAGCTTCTGGGGCAATTATGGATGCTATAAGGCATCTGTAATCATACCATGTTTCCTAAAAAAGTTCAGAGTGGTGTGCACAGCTCCCCCCCCCCCCATTTTATCCTCAAAAGAGCCCTATCAGGTAGATTAGAGAGAAGTAAGCTAGGTCAGTGTTTCTCAAACTTGGGTCTCCAGACGTTGTTGGACTACAACTCCCACCATCCCTGACCACTGGTCTTGACAGCTAGGGATGATGGGAATTGTAGTCCAACAACAGCTGGAGACTCAAATTTGAGAAACATTGGGGTAGGTGATACATAATTAGGAAATCATGGTTTCCCAATGTGTGGACAAGGCATAAATAGCCCTGGGCCCATGCACCCCCCACCCTTTTTCATAGCCTCAAGGAGGAAATCAGAAGTCTCAGCTTCTGCTTTTAAAATGAACCACAGTTTCTCGGTATGTCTGAACTGCAGCAACTATGGTTTGTTTTAACTTTAGAGAGAACAAGCCAAGATCAAACCACGACTATCCACATCAGCGATTAAAGCCATTCAGTTCCAAATGGGTCAGAGACTAGATTGAAGGATCTAATCAAATCTGGGGTGGGGGAGGTGGGGAAGAAGAGGCCGTTGCAGTTTCTGCTAATGCCCCCTTTTCTTGGAATTGGAAAATATGCAGTACTAAAGCAGCAAATATAACAAGATGATGAAAAACATCAGGATTGAGGATTCTTCGTCCTCATTTCCGGATGGCCCAGAAAAGTAGGCCAGCAGAAACACAAATATTTCATCTTGCTGTGCTATCAGATAAGGGTGGGGGCAGCTAGGAATATTAGATCAGCTATAGCTCTGTGCACTTTTGAACTCTGAATCCAGATTCGGTCAGCGCAGTTGAGCAAAACAAATCCCACCCCAATTTCCATTTTTATCTGTCCCTCGGTGAAATTAGTCATCCAAGTTAGTTGGATACCTCTGGCCATGTGGCATATTAAGCTTCGAGCCAAGCAAAGTTTTAACAGCTCAGAAAAGCATTATGTTAGGACAAACCTACACTGTTTCACAATCACGTGCCTCAAGTGAATGCTATAAAGAGAAGTAGAATTAACAAATCTCTGTTCATTTTGCCCTCAGAGAGATTGATAGCTTGGCGCAGCACATTACCTATGACAGGAAACATGTCTGCTGAGGATTTATCATTACTCTGCAAAGTTACACTAAGTCCAAAACTGTGGTTCATGGACCACAGTGATCCGCAAGATCCATTTAGGTGACCTGCAGCACGTCCACATTAAATATTCACATTGATTTTTAATTGCATTGCTGTTGCTTCTTTTCTTTCTTGTATTGTATTGTAACCTGAATTTTACAAAATGCAAATTATAATACAATAAAACACAATATAGGAAATAAAAGCAATAAAATCACACAGCATCTAGCACAGTGCTTTACATTTGCTGTAGCAGGCTGTCAGGGAACTGCCATCAGAGCCAGAAGGAGAGGGAGGGCTCCAGAGGGATTCCGGAGAGCGTCCCGGGAGGGAGAGAAGCAGCACATCTTCTGGGGAACGAAATCAGCGTAGCACCAGTGGAGAAGGGGGGCAGATGGGGGAATCGGCGAGGTGGCTCCAAGACTCCTCGCCGGGGACCAGCGGGGAGAGCATGGGTCCTCCGATGCCCACACCCTCCCTGCGCAGAAGGCTTCTGCGCAGGGAGAGTAGGCAGAGACTAGGCGTCAAAGAACATTTGTGCTGGAAGAAGTTCAAGAAACGGCCACTGACGGATTCTGCCAGCGATTGAGACAGCCACGGGGGAGTGGCTGTCCAGACAGAAAGGGTTCACTCAGGCAACCCACCCAGGTGTGGCGCCGATTTACGCACGAGCAACCCCTAGAACCATTACACAAGCAGAAGGGTCATTAAGGGGTCCACCAAGAACCACCAGCAAATTCAAGTGACTCGTGGGGGAAACAGATCGGGAGCCACTGCACAAAGAGATCCAGTTCAGTGTGCAGGGTCATGTATGTGTGATCCTACACACGTCTTCTCAAGTCAAAGTTCAATTGAGTCCCATTTGCTGCTGAAACCATCCAAGCCAGTAGGTAGGATTCTTTTCCATAGATCCCTTCCATCCAGACACTGCCTAGTCCACAGCCCACTTAACTTTTAGCAAGGTTGCTTTGTCATATGACTTTAGGACAAATTGCTGTACCCAGTACTGAAGAATCCAACTTTTTAGCTATGGTACAGTTTGCATTCAACTGGCTGGCAAGGACTGCCTAGAAAAGCAAATACTCTGTTGAAATATAGGGCCAGTTTTGTTTCTCTTTCTCTCTCATAGAATCATAGAGTTGGAATAGCCCACAAGGACCATCGAGTCCAACCCGCTGCCAAGCAGGAAACACCATCAGAGCACTCCTGACATATGGTCGTCAAGCCTCTGCTTAAAGACCTCCAAAGAAGGAGACTCCACCACACTCCTTGGCAGCAAATTCCACTGTCAAACAGCTCTTACTGTCAGGAAGTTCTTCCTAATGTTTAGGTGGAATCTTCTTTCTTGTAGTTTGGATCCATTGCTCCGTGTCCGCTTCTCTGGAGCAGCAGAAAACAACCTTTCTCCCTCCTCTATGTGACATCCTTTTATATATTTGAACATGGCTATCATATCACCCCTTAACCTCCTCTTCTCTTCTCTCCCTCTCTCTCTCTCACACACACGATAAATAAAGTCAAAGCATCAGTCAATGATGACTGAAAGTACTTGCATAATACTTTTAGAGTAACTGTCTCGTGTGTTAATCTAGTTAGCAAAAAAGTAACTGCAGATCCACAAAAATTTAAAGTGTGGAAGATTTTTAGTGCCATGTGGAACAGCATCTAGGACCAGCGTTGACACTGGGAGTGAAAGGAGACAGTAAGGCAAATGGGAGGAGGTAACACCCACAGAAGCAGTGGGCACACTTCCAATCCAATTTCAAGACCCTGAATTCTTTTTTTAATGAAGTGGGTGGCAATTCCATACACAAGCCAAGGGGATCCTTCAGTAGAATTTCAGGCATCCATTGAAGCCTTTGGGAAAAGGCTGGTTAGAACAGGGAAGGGCTACAGCTCAGTGGTAGGGCATCTGCCTTGCATACCGAAGGTCCCAGGTTCAATCCCCAGCATCTCCAGGTAAGGCTCAGAGGGACGCCTACCCCAAACCCTGGAGAGCAGCTGCCAGTCAGTGTAGACAATACCAAGCTAGATGGGCCATTGGTCTGACTCAAGCAGCTTCCTATGTTCCTTACTTTGAACAAGCAAATGCACCCACTAATTATCCAGCGGGGTGAAACAATAGCGAATGAGTTAATAACCACAGCAGAGGAATGGAAAATGACTTCACACTGTGGTCTCTGCTTGGTTTGTCTACAAACAAGCCAAACAAACAGAAAGTGCACTGCTCTGACTTTGCAGCTCTATTGTTTTCGCAACTTGCTGGGATGGAACAGTCAGCTTTGCTCTAAATCCCCAATGAGGCACACGGCATCACGCCTAAACAAAGAAATAAAAACCAGTAGCCTTGCGGTGAAAGCCTTAGTCAGCATCTGATGTCAGCATGTTTGCATTTACAGCTGGAACTTACTAGCACATGTGCAATTCTGGCAACTTTTGTCATCTCCGGAAAGGGGCAAGATTTAACTTGCTTGAACTTGCACATGTCTGAAGCCATGCCAATCAGAAAGAACATGTCATACATGCACAGATTCTTCTATGCTCCACTCCCCGCACCCCCAAAACAACCTATGGTCAAACTGTCATAAACATACAATCCTACAAGTCTATCCCGCCTTAGAAAACACAGGTAATGATCAAAATGGCAAACATATGTAACTGGCTCTTCGCTAGTCACATGAACGACCAAATAACTTATTATGAAGCTGCCTTGCCCTGTTTTATTATTCCGTGTTTATTTAGAGCTTATTTACCCTGCTCCTCAGCCAAAAAAGCTCCCAGGATGTCATGTACAATCAGAACAAGACAATACCTTCCTGCAAACGTAAAAAAACCCAATGCATAGGCGGAAAGGAGCAGGGAGGGAAGAAGGAAATAAAATTCAAACTCAATTTCTAAACAGTTGTTCCCATAATGACCAGCTGGCAGGAGAGGCCTGGTAGAGCTGCACCTCCAGCAAAACTGATGAAATGAGCCTTGTTTGCTATCTCTTCCACCGAAGTAACTCTGCTGGAATGGCTGCCCCCAGATGGCAGCTGAGGGAGAGGAGGCCTCACGCAGCCGGCCTGTCACA
Source organism: Podarcis tiliguerta (assembly GCF_965153285.1). Taxonomy (NCBI): domain Eukaryota; kingdom Metazoa; phylum Chordata; class Lepidosauria; order Squamata; family Lacertidae; genus Podarcis; species Podarcis tiliguerta. The sequence goes on along the minus strand of NC_139547.1, from coordinate 40,193,384 downwards.
CCAGAGCTGATGGAGGGAGGTCTGTGTTTCACCTGTTTAAACCAAAGGTCCATTGAACACAATGCCTACACTGAATGGGAGCAACACACAGCGCAGAGTCTATGAATCTAGGACAGAGATGGGGAATCTGTGGCCTTCCTGATGTTGCTAAGACTACAGCTCCCATCCACGCTGACCCCTGACCACGCTGGTTAGGGCTGATGGGAGTTGTAGGACAGGTGGAAATCCCCATCCCTGATATAGTAACATAGGCTGCAGACTTATTCCAAGTCACACCAATGGTCTACCTGTCAGGAGTTCAGCCTACACTCGAGTAGGACCCTGGCAGAGACACATGCCGGACTGGAATGTTCCCTCCCTCCTGATCGATTGTTTGGGAGCTTCATAAGCTTTCTTCAGCCCGAACATCACAGCAACCGATGCCAACTGACACCGGCACACTTAGGGATCCGCAGTGTTTGCACAGCTTTGCATGACAGACCTCAGCAACTCAGCATTTTGGCTAATCTACTTTATTTACATACAAACACACACAGAGCACTGCAACATGGCTCCTTCTCTCTCTAGCACCAGACAGCAAAGAGGAAAAGGAACAAAGGACAATTGTCCCACTTCACGGAACACAGTAACATAAACATCCTGTCTCTGTCACTTCCCACTCAGTCAATACACCACCAGGTGATAGACAAAAATCCCATGACTGCAATCACGGAGCAGGAATTCTAACACTACCTAGTTCAGCACTGTCTGCACATTGAGCAGTGGCTCTCCAGAATTTCTAAGAAGAGTCTTGCCCAACCACACCCAGAGATGCTGGGGACTGAATCTGAGGGCTCTGGCATGCAAACTACCCACTGAGCTACAGCCCTTCCCTACACCATGTTGTAAGCTCATTCTGAGAAGGGACTAACCCTTTACATCTTTCAACCATCACAACCCTAAAGGTAAAGGTACCCCTGCCCGTATGGGCCAGTCTTGACAGACTCTAGGGTTGTGCGCTCATCTCACTCTAGAGGCCGGGAGCCAGTGCTGTCCACAGACACTTCCGGGTCACGTGGCCAGCGTGACAAGCTGCATCTGGCGAGCCAGAGCAGCACACGGAAACGCCGTTTACCTTCCCGCTGTTAAGCGGTCCCTATTTATCTACTTGCACCCGAGGGTGCTTTCGAACTGCTAGGTTGGCAGGCGCTGGGACCGAACGACGGGAGCGCACCCCGCCGCGGGGATTCGAACCGCCAACCTTTCGATCGGCAAGCCCTAGGCACTGAGGCTTTAACCCACAGCGCCACCCACGTCCCACAACAGGAATCACAACCCTACAACAGGAAAAACAGCCCAGAGGGCAAATGTTCAGGACATCATCTTCTCGACTGTAAAAACGGCAACAAGAAGCCTCGTTCTGCTGGAAGAAGGGTGTCACACACTCTTGCCTTTTCGAGAATCCTCCCCAAACCAGGCTGTATTGCTCTCCACTCAAAATGCATTTATAGGGATTCCTTGTGATATAACTTTTGCTACATAAACCATGACACTGACACCTGAAGGGATGTTTGGACTGCATCCAAAGCATCAGTTATGCATTGTTTCTAAAGCCTGAAGATGTTGTACCAAATACATCTAGCACAAAGGAAGAGCTTCCACCAAAACGAACTCCTCTTGTAAAAGAAGGGTTGAAATATTTTATGGGACTAAACATGTAGCAGTTAAAGACTTTTCTCTCTTTTTTTTTACAGGCAGAGGAAGGTTTTGTTCTGAAGGAACAAAAACAGTCTCATTGTTAAGCAAATTAGCACGTCAGCATGAACGTCCTTACCACTTGCCAAAAATAATGCTAGAATTCTTAAAACATGTCACACGTTTGTATGCTCTGCTTGTTTTATGTCTTGCCTAAAAGCAAAACCCAGGCTCTGAGTAGTGTTATTTAATCATAGGTTCAGTAGCACTTTTAGGTAAAATGTGCGCATTCCTTAGATCTTAGAATTCCAAGCTCTTAACGTGCCATGCCTACACTCTTTCCTACACGATTTCTTTTTTTTACTAGCTGAATACTTTCCCTTAGCATGGGGCACGCGAACACAGGAAACTGCCTTATACTAAATCAGACCATTGGTGCAACCAGCTCAGTCTTGTTCTAGAGTCTAAACTGACTGGCAACTGCCAGGGTTTCAGATGGGGGACAGTCCCAGCTGTACCTGAGATTCCAGGGGACTGAACCTGGGACCTTCTGCAATGAAGGGGGGGGGTGCTATGGCCCTTCTCCAAAGCATATTTGTTCTGTGCAAAGGAGCCATGACAAGCAAAGGAACCAGCTCCTTCCCAACAGAAGCAATCCTCATGTGTTCTCAATGTAGCTAGAAAGACTGCTTCCTAAAATAATAACTTGTTTTACAAATGAAGAAAGATCATGAGGCTTACCTTGCGAAAGGCACTGGTTTGCCAAAGCAATCTGTCCAGAGTGCAGGTACAGATTGAGACGAGAAAATATGCTTGTCAAAGATGGAATTGTAATGAAGCAGAAGGCAACGCAAGCCTTAAAAAAAAAGGTAAGAAAAGTTTTCAAAGACTATTCTGAACATGTCTTAAATCAGAGGTTTGGGGAATCGTGGCCCTCCAGATGTTGCTGGGTGCCAAATCCCATCACCCCCACTTAAAATGACTAAAGTGTACTCAGAAATAGTGGGAGCATAAGTACAACCAGCCCACCCCCCATGCTAAACCATGGTTTAGCGCTCTGGCCAATACAGACCATAGTTCATGCAGAAAAAATAAGGATGAAGAATTCCTTCAGTTTTCACACCTACCCTGACAAATGCAGCCGTTTTTCTGGAATGATTCCCTTTCATCACTTTTCGCGTTTCCATCGCCAGCTGGTTCACACTCTGTTTTGAAAAGATTATGTTACCTACAGAAGCAACTCTGCAACTCAAACAATTCAAGGATTTCTCCAGCAGAAGTCAATGGAACTAAATAAATAACAAATATTCTTGTTTAACTGATATGAAATACAAGCTTCGGGGAAAATGAAAGCTATAAAGATGTGCAAGGAGGGTTGTGCATACTATGTGCAAAAACAAGACCAAAACCCCACATGAAGATAACCAAAATTTGCCTGAGTTCAAGGGCACATTCCATTCAGGTGAAAAGACTTCCAGAGCAAAGCAGGGCCAGTGAAGGAATGTGTGTGAGGTGTGAGCTGGGAAGGGTTACAAGGGTCAGAAAAAATGGCTGGGGGAGTGTGCTTTCGGCCCCTGAAATTGAAGTCCTCCACCCATGACTTAGGGATAAGAATGCCACCTTTAAAAATTCAAAACTAGCGTTGCTGTGCTAGTTTAGTGCCCAGAAGCAATCACTCTAGACTGAGGAAAAGTATATTTCAAATACTATTTTTCCTACATGAAAGCAGGAAAGAGGAACACTGAAAATGAAGGAGGCAATTCAGAATATTCCCCACTAATGAGCTATCAGCTCACACAACTTTGTGCTTTTCAATTTGCAGAATGAATTCACCAGCAACATGCCAAATATCAATATAAAACATGATGTACGGATGCAAATTCTCTGCTGTTAAAATGCCAACAAAATTGACCTTGCTCTGTAATGAAATGCAAGGAATGACGGAATGCAGCAGGAAAAAATAGCTCACACAGCTCCTGAAGTCCTATTTCAACTTAAGGAAGTATGCTCACATGAATCAGCTGGACGAGAACAGGTTCCAAATTGCAAAACATTGATCTGGCTTCAACATAAAAACTCAGCTGCTGCTCAAAGTCACGGCCAAATGAAACCTGGATTTAAAAGATTCACAAAGTCATTTCTCATACAGGACTCTGGCATCCAGTTACCCATTCTTTCCATCTCATTTGCTGCAGTGCAGGCTAACTCTTTCATGCAGTATTTACCAAGCAATGTGGTTCATATCACATCTTTTTTTCTTTCACTTCGTTTGACAGAACCTTTAGGAACACGCAACTCTCTGATGCAATGGGGGCAAAACAGCAGCCCCACTGGATCAGAGCAAGAGGTCAATGTCACTCGGCATGCCTCCCCTGCCCCCCAGTATAAAGCCAGATGCTGCTGTGAAATTCACAAGCATAATTACAAAGGCAAGCCCTGTTGTGCATCTTCTAGCATCCTGAGGTATACTGCATCTGGCCATGGAAGGTTTAACTTAGGTGTCATAATTAAAAGCTAAGAGCCCAACTACCGTATTTTTCGCACCATAGGGCGTACCGGACCATAGGGCGCACCTAGTTTTTAGACGGGGAAATCAATAAAAAAAATCTTTCCCCCCCCCCCAGCCCCAAAGAGCAGTGTACAGGCTGTGCACAACCTCTCCCTGCCAGAAGGGTTGTGCGCGGCTACGGCACAAGCCAAGGCAGCGAGCGGGATGGATCGCGCTGGCTGTTTTGGCTTCCTCTTTAGCCCCGCGCAATCCCTCCCTGCCGGGAGAGGCTGCGTGGAGCTAAAGAAGCCATAGCCCTGTGCAGCCTCTCCCCACAAGCCTCCATTCGCTCCATAGGACGCACACACATTTCCCCTCAGTTTTTGGAAGGGAAAAACTGCGTCCAATGGAGCGAAAAGTATGGTACACATTACATAAGATATATCTGTGCTTTCTTTCAAGCACACACACACTACCAAAAAGCCAAAAACTAGCAGCCAGTTAAAAGCACAATTAAAATGCAGATTAAAACACTGACCAGCCCAGCAGATACTCACCATTCTCAAAAATCCATTTATCAAAGAGGCTAGCATTCGTTTTTCGTCTTCTAGTGTCAGCGCACTACAAAAAAAGCATCAATATTTAAGAAACCCATCGAAAATAAATTGATGCTACATTATTATTATTATTATTATTCATTTCCTTTCTATACCGCTTTATATTTTTATGAAAAACCTCAAATCGGTTTATAGCATAAACGTGAGAAATGAGCCCCGTTGAATTCAGTGCGGCTTACCCCAGGGTAGGGATCAGTGAGGAATCTGAACAACTCTCATTTCAAAGCAGATTCACCCGAGCTGATCTGGACAGATCATGACCTGGGGAGAATCCTGAGGACCAAAGAAAAGAGGCTAGGAGGGGCACTTTTGACTCCCTGGCTTGAGGTTCCCGACCCCCTGAACTACAGCATGGCAAAAGATGCCTGTAGAACAGAAAAGTCACACAAGCAATGTTTGGAATGCCCCAGGCCTCAAACTCCTGCTTCACTTGACTTGCAGTCAAGATGGTGTCTTTCTACCTTGCTACCAAGTCCCATTTATCACAGGCAAATAGGAAGCTGCTCTATACCATTGGGTTTCTCTAGCTTCGTATGGCCAATGCTAAGTTGGCAATGGCTCTCCAAACTTTCAGACAGGAGGTTTTTCCTGTCCCTACCCGGAGATGCCTAGAATGAAACATGGGACCTTTTCCATGCCATGAATGTGTTCCACACACACACACACACAGAGAGACAGAGAGAGAGAGAGAGAGAGAGAGAGAGAGGGAGAATATGATAACAAGAAGAGGTTTAATACTTGTGCAGATCATGAACCAAAATGAGATCAGCAAGCACAGCAAATTGTGCAACTCTCAATGATTTGAAAAACTATGTTTTTGCTTCTTTATAAATTTCACTGCATTGTGAACCAGGGAAAGTGGGAATAAATCTCTAGAATCCTGGAATTGTAGAGATGGAAGGGACCACAAGGGCCATCAAGTCCAACCGTCTGCAATGCAGGAATCTTTTGCCCAATGTGGGGCTCGAGACCACCACCCTAAGATTAAGAGTTTGCCAGCTAAGCTATCCAACATCTACCGTGGGACAAAACTGTTTTGGAAAATAGTTTGAATCCACCCTGTAACAGTGGGCAGCCATTATTTGCAAATTACCAATTCCAAAATTAATTTAGGATAGGGCCGTAGAACACAACAAATGTAAACATCTGCACAGCAAAAGTAGCGCATCGTGGTGTGATACACCGGGCGAAAACAATAGCCATAAACTGCTGGGATATTGGCGGGGGGTGGAGGGTAGCAAATTCAGTTTCATATCATTAGCATTTAATTTGGTTACCAAATGGGGAGGTAATAAAACCATACACATTCTGACGAAAACGCACCACGCTCAATTACAATTAAGTAATCCAGTTTAATCCTGGGCATGCTAGTCCCTGGTGTACCATTTTGCAATTCTCCTAGTGCAGACACCAGATGGGAACAGAGTAATTGCTCTGGAATACAAATTCAATTGGAAGGGAAGAGTGAACCTTCACCATGATTAGCTCATTAGGGTTTTGCCATCCAATACAGGCATAACAAGAAACTGATGGATGGTTTGGAAGATGCGTGGAAGGGAGCACCGGGTCCCCAATAAAAATTGCTAATTTAAAAACATGACCGCAAAGCAGCTGTTTAAATGACCCACACAGTGCTTTAGCTTGAGTAGAGCCCAAGCAGGAAAATGGCATTATCTAGTTCAACTTTTTAATCTGAAACACACTTTAACATTTGGAACTGCAATGGAAATGTTACCAGCACCTCTGTAAGGCAAGTCTGTATTGTCACTCCATATAGTAGACAGGGGGACTGAAGCTGGCTACCGTGAAAATAGGATGCTGGACTAAACTGGTTACTGGCCTGATCCAGCAGGGTCTGTTTTTGCTCTTGTGAGAGAGTGCAGCCTGTCTAAGGCCACCAAGCAAGCTCAGAGGGCCTTCTTGGTAGTGGCACCCACCCTGTGGAATGCCCTCCCATCAGATGTCAAGGAAATAAACAACTACCGTATTTTTCGCTCTATAAGACGCACCAGACCATAATACGCACCTAGCTTTTGGAGGAGGAAAACAAGAAAAAAAAATATTCTGAATCTCAGAAGCTGGAACAAGAGGGATCGCTGCGCAGCGAAAGCAGCGATCCCTCTTGCTGTTCTGGCTTCTGGGATAGCTGAGCAGCCTGCATTCGCTCCATAAGACGCACACACATTTCCCCTTACTTTTTAGGAGGGAAAAGTGAGTCTTATAGAGCAAAAAATACGGTATCGGATTTTTAGAAAGAATCTGAAGGCAGCCCTGTTTAGGGAAGTTTTTAATGTTTGATCATATTTTTAATATTCTGTTGGGAGCCGCCCAGAGTGGCTGGGGAAACCGAGGCCGATGGGTGCAGTATGAATAATATATGATGATGATGATGATGATGATGATGCCAGAGGTGACATTCAAACCAGGGACTTCCCAGTTTGCAGCACAGGTCACATCCACAGCATACATTTCAAGCACTCTTCTAGGACTGTAACAGTCATGGCTTCCTCTAAAGAATCCTGAGAACTGTAGTTTGTTAAAGGTGGCTGTGTGAGTGGTAGACTACAGTTCCCAAGATTCTTTGGGATAAGTCATTACTCTTACATTTGCTTTAAATGAAGGATTTGGATGTGACCTTTTCCTTGGTCACTATTTTTGCAAAGCTTTGCAATACAGCTCCTTTTGCAAAGGCTGCGCAATCCAGTTGATGCAGGCTCTTGCAGATGTTGCAGAATTATTTCAGAAACAAAGCAAGATTTAAGGAAAAAACTGTTTGGCATTTGAATCCAACCAAGTTTCACTCTGAGTAAACCTCTTGAAATTGGTAGGTGCAAGTATGTCTTGTCCATTAATTTCAAGGGATCCACTCTGAGTAGCGCTAACAGTAAACACAACCCAGTATTGTTACGAGTGCATTTGCTAGAACTTATTGCCCTGGTAACTGAGACCAGATTAACACCTGTACCAGAAGAAGTGCTTATGAACAATTTCAACGACTGATAGTCCAGGGCAATTATGCTATTACTCCAGAACTTACTAATGATAGCAAGAATTATATGGATTCAGCACTAAAAAGTTAGTCCCATTCCTGCAATTAAGGAGTAGATGACCAAGAAATAGAAATGGACCAAATGGTTGTTATTGTATGCCAAAGAAATAGGCCGCATATTGAGATCCCTTTAGTCCAAAAATCATGTTTTCTGTTTATAGGAACAAGATTTATAGACAAAATCATTTGTTTTTTAATGTGCTTTATTTGTTTTAAAAAGACAATTTCTGCCTTTATTAGATAAAAGGACTTAGGAAGCAAAGATGATGCCAGAAACAATTAAGATTTTGTTCTCAGCAACACCACCGACCTCCTGTATTGATCTCATCACCGTGTCGCACAGCAGTTTTGAATCTGGTGGCACTGTAGAGTAGCAGGAAATGCAAGTGTCTTTTGCATCTCCCTTGCCCATAAGTCCCGCACGTTTCCAGGTAGGACTGGGAATGTCCTTCAGCTTAGCTTAAAGGTAAAGGTACCCCTGCCCGTACGGGGCAGTCTTGACAGACTCTAGGGTTGTGCGCTCATCTCACTCTAGAGGCCGGGAGCCGGCGCCGTCCGCAGACACTTCTGGGTCACATGGCCAGTGTGACATCGCTGCTCTGGCGAGCCTGCACCAGCGCAGCACACGGAACGCCGTTTACCTTCCCGCTATAAAGCGGTACCGATTTATCTACTTGCACTTTAAGGGTGCTTTCGAACTGCTAGGTGGGCAGGAGCTGGGAGCGAAAGACGGGAGCTCACCCCGCCGCGGAGATTCGAACAGCCGACCATACGATCGGCAAGTCCTAGGCACTGAGGTTTTACGCACAGCGCCACCCGCGTCCCCAGCTCAGTAACTTAGCTTAGCTCAGTAAAAAAAAGTCTCTTCTTTGAAAGCCCACACATTTGCACATTTGCTATGATATGTAAACCAGGATCAGGGCAAATCCTGCAATTGTGACCAAATAATGGAAGGGAAATTAGCATGGCTGACATTTGAATGCAAATCTCTTAACTGGCACTTCTCAGACTAATGCGGCTATCTCTGAAGTTTGCACTTCTTCTAACATTGTGAAACAGTTCAAAAGTGCACGTGCATATAAGCACAAAAATGCATGTATTCATGAAAATAATTTGCAAAAATCCACCGCACTAGGGAATAAATTGCTGACAAAAACAGGGATACCGTGGGAAATGCACACATAAATGCATGTGGGTTTTTAAGCGGGCCTTTAAATTCTTTCTGCAAAGCTGATGCAGATACGGAGGAGATGTGAACTTAAGATCAGAAGAATGAGAAACTCAGAGAAAGCAAGACCAAGATCCGTAGATCTTGTGAGTAATCTTCCCTCCTTGCCTGGCATTAAAAGGCATCTATCAAAATGCGCCTGTCTCCTGCCCATTGAAGCAGGCAACCAGCTGAGCACAGAGACTGCCCAGGCACCACAAAGAAAGAGAATGCAGAAATGACATTTCTATGTTCTCTTCCTGTAAGTTCTTAGCATCCTTTTTGGCACTAAGTATCAGGGGAGCAGCTTTTTGCTGGAAGAAGAGTACAAAGGAGCATCTAACAGGAGAGAGTACGCATTTCAAAATGGCAAAAAAAAAAGCATTTAAATGTGTTCTGTTATTTACTTCCAATATTTGTTTGTTTTTAAAATACTTGTCAGGTATAAGCATACCCATATCAATACTGTATTGTTCACTGGATTTGCGAGTGCTTTTTGGAGAGGCACTTTAACTGACACCTGCATCTCACAAAAGCATGTCATTTTGTTTATCCCTTTTGACACTCTTAACATTTACTCCCTGCCGCCTCTCTCTTGCTCCACCCACAACCCATTTGTTAAGCTGTGAAGTCACCAGCACATCCCAGATCATCTTCTCTTTGTTTTTCATTTAGAACAAAGCAACGTTTTAAGGAGCAAGCCGACCAGTGCTGGTATTTTGTTTTCCTGCACACAGCCCTGAATAAAAGCAGCACATGGAAAAAACAGTTCTCCAACCCTGAAGCCTTGGCCTCAGAACTGATCATCACAACAACAACAACAACCACCATTTAAAATGAAATTCATTATAAGGAGACAGTGAAAAAACCTTACTTCACAGAATCGTGCATTGTCTTGCACACATGCAGAAGGGCATTGAGGATGACAGGGTCCTTGGTCGGCTCCAGTTGGTGCCTAAACAACACGTTCGGAAAAAAGAATGAAAAATATTATTAGCAGTAAGGTTGAAGCTGTGGTCGTTTAACATGGGTTACACAAAATCAGATTGGGGAGGGGGGAGGAAGCATATACACTTAAGCCCCATCAGCACTGTGCAATTAAAGCAGCATCACACTACTTTAAACAGCCATGGCTTTCCCCCAAAGAATCCTGGGAACTGTAGTTTGTTAAGGGTACTAAGAGTTGTTATAAGACCCCTATTCTACTCACAGAGCTACAGTTCCCAAAGTGGTTTAACAATCAATCCTTCTTCCCAGGGAACTGTTAGCTCTCTGAGTGGAATAAGGTCTACTAACAACACTTTGCATCCTTAGCAAACTACAGTTCCCAGGATTCTTTGGGGGGAAGCCACAACTGCTTGTAGTGGTATGAGGCTGCTTTAAAATGCACAGTGCAGACAGGGCCTTACTTCTGAGTTATGTATGAACCAGCTCAGCATCTTGTGCTACTTACGGTTGTGGTGAAGTCATTGCAAAGTGATTCTAACACATACATTTTTATTTGGGGGGGGGAGTATGGTGAATATTACTCTTGAAAAAGGCATTTAACAACTTGCAACAAGTTCAGAACAGTGAGCTTCCTTCTCGGGATAAACTGCTAGACCATGCCACAAAAAATAATGTAAGTGAAATGTTCCCCATGCAAAGCTGGTGACAAAAATAATCATGTGGTAACGTCAATCATGTCTTGAAAACTCTCAAAAACTAAGGACAATGACGTGGGCAACATAACAGCCCCCAACCTCTGGGACACAATGAAAGTGGTCACCAGAGGAGCCTGCATAAAGGAGAGGGCATCCTTTAAAAAACACAACCTCCTCAAAAATTGGTAAATTAGAACAAGACATTATGACCCTCTCATCACACTATAAACAAACAGGAGCCAAAAAAAACTCCTTAAAACTCAAAGAACAAAAAAGAAGGGAAACTGACTCTCTAAAAATCAATAAAACTATGATTAACATCCTATACTCTAAACAATGCTTTTACGAATATGGAGGGAAGAACGCCAAACTATTAGCAAACAAATGCAGGGGGGGGCACTCAAAACAGAATACACTGTGTCACTAAAAAAAAGACAGTAACATAACATCCTCCACCAAAGAAATAACCTCAGAATTTGCTGAATTTTACGCCAATCTATACATCTCCCGCAACCCACCTGCACAGGAAATCAGAAGATTCCTAACAGGGCTGACCATGACAACCTTAACTGCAGAGGAACAAGAATTCATGGACAGCCCTATCACCCCAGAGGAAATAGAGACAGTACTCAAAAACCTGAAACCACATAAAGCCCCAGGCCCAGATGGATATATGGCACTTTGACATTCAGCAGCACACAGGAAGTTCTGCATCCAGCGCCTTCTGCTCCCTAGAAGCTGCAGGAACACTTAGCATGGTAATTAGCGGTTCTTTCCATCTACGCAGATTATGCTTTCCTGCTGTGTAAAAGGTCTTGTCATAGAAAATAAGCATTCACTTGACGTGCTCTTTGATTATAGGGCATTAAAAGCTCTATACTCTATTTACTGCACAGCAAAGGTGTGACGAATGAACAAAAGAGCGCCTTGCTCTCTCGCACAACTCCTGATCTGGGGGAACAAAAGTACAATGGAGCCACTGCCATACAAGAGTTTGCCTTAGGACTGGGGTCACCATGGAGCAGACATGCCTGACGCTTTCAACCCCCTGATCTTAAAATGGTGGACTTGGACTCACTATGGGATCACAATCTGGGTCTAGCGTGGGTCACCACAGCACTTCAACCACCAAACTAATACAGTGGTAACTCAGGTTAAGTACTTAATTCGTTCCAGAGGTCCGTTCTTAACCTGAAGCTGTTCTTAACCTGAAGCACCACTTTAGCTAATGGGGCCTCCTGCTGCTGCTGCGCCGCTGGAGCACGATTTCTGTTCTCATCCTGAAGCAAAGTTCTTAACCTGAGGTACTATTTCTGGGTTAGCGGAGTATGTAACCTGAAGCGTATGTAACCTGAAGCGTATGTAACCCGAGGTACCACTGTATACGGTTGGGTTTTTTTTTAATGTATGTGGTAAAAATACATGTGTGGACTAAAAGTGGGTCCAAACTACTGTTTGGGACTGCAACTCAGGATCCAAGCCAGATAAAATAAACTAATTCTTCACACTATAGTAGCCTTCCTCAACCTCGTGCCCTCCAGGTGGATAGCTCTGTTGGTTAGAGCATGCTGCTGATAACGCCAAGGTTGCAGGTTTGATCCCCGTATGGGACAACTGCATATTCCTGCATTTCAGGGGGTTGGATTATGATGATCCGCAGGGTTCCTTCCAATTCCATGATTTAAGATGCTGTTTGCCTGCCGCCTCCCAAAAAAACCTTCCATGAGTAAAAGGGGAAAGTACACAACCCCAAAGGGGACACGGGTGGCGCTGTGGGTTAAACCAAGAGCCTAGGACTTGCTGATCAGAAGGTCGGCAGTTCGAATCCCCGTGACGGGGTGAGCTCCCGTTGCTCAGTCCCTGCTCCTGCCAACCTAGAAGTTCGAAAGCACATCAAAGTGCAAGTAGATAAATAGGTACCGCTCCGGCGGGAAGGTAAACAGCGTTTCCGTGCCCTGCTCTGGTTCGCCAGAAGCAGCTTAGTCATGCTGGCCACATGACCCGGAAGCTGTCTGCGGACAAATGCCGGCTCCCTCGGCCTATAGAATGAGATGAGCGCGCAACCCCAGAGTCATCCGCGACTGGACCTAACGGTAAAGGGTCCCTTTACCTTTACCTTTACACAACCCCAAGCTGTAGTCAAGATCTGGCCCTAATACATGAACCAAGCCTGAGATCGCAAGCCAATCAATAATTAAACTGGACTGAAAACAAAACAGAAGGATCAAAGGTAATAATAAATTCTGGAAGGTTTTGAAAGGGACAGCTAGTCTAAGAAAATTTTACGGAACACAAAAGGTAAATCTTAATTTAACTGAGACGGAAAATACAAACAGCAGACCAAGCATACTCAAATCCCACTGGGAGGAAAATTTCACCCCGGGGCAGGCACACACAGACAGCTGGCACACGGTCCACACAAAAAAACCCAACAACACACAACCGGTCTGAGAGAGTAGAATCAGACAGACTAGAAGCACAGCTCAAGGAGATGCCTTTTAAACAAAGGCAGGAAATGAGCTGGCAGTGGCGTAGCGTGGGGGGTGCAGGGTGGGGCCGGTCGCACCGGGCGCAACAGCTGGGGGGGCGCTCACACTCGCAGCTCTCTGCCCCTACCTGGGTCACTCACTCTCTCTCACTGCAGTGCTGGCTGTGCGAATCCGATCCGAGCCGCCGGGTCACCACCCACTGTGTGTGGGGGGGGGGTGCCAGGCGTGCGGTGCGGAGAGAGAGCGAGGGGCTATCTGGGGGAGGGACAGTGCAGCGGGGGGCGCAAATTACTTGCCTTGCCCCGGGTTAGGGGGCACAAATTACTTGCCTTGCCCCGGGTGCTGACAACCCACGCTACGCCACTGTGAGCTGGCATTTCAAGGGGCGGGTTCCACAGTAGCTACCTTGGAATGCCATCATTTCCTGCTGCTGAGTAAGTACTAGGATGAAGACAACCTGCTTGAAGATGTCCTAGTGCCCCCTCGAGAACTTTGTTTTACTTCAATTCATTCAAGATACTGAATGCCATAACAAAACTGCCCATTCACTGAATTACAGAAGAAGAAAGAGGCAGCAAGGATGACAACAGCCCGATTCAGAGTGACCTTTTTATGCAGGGGAGGCTGCAGAAGAATGAAATGCCCTTGGACGGGTTAATAGCCTTGGCTCTCCTACTCCAGGCTGTCCAGCCCCAGCTGAAAGGAGGAGGAAATTGGTTAAAAAAGAAAAAAGAAAAAGACATCCAGCTTCTAAGAAAAAAGGAAACTGGATGAGGTCAACAGGCCCCCTATGGCATAAAAAGCCAGGTCTCAGCGGGAGATCAGTAGAGAACCTGAATGGGGAGAAGAAGAGAAAATTCAGCCTGCCTTACATGACAGGCACCTCCTAGGAAGAAACACAGACTGCTCTATGAAATCCAGAGTTTGGCCAGTAGCTTATAAACAACCATGCAAAAACCTAAGAGACTGATCCTGAGACCCAGTTTTGTTGCTCTTTTGGTTGAGATGTCCAAAATGAACCAACAATATAATGCTAAAGGCAAAGATGACGGAACTGCAAGCCAACATTAAGATTAGGAAAAAAAGTGTTGCAAAGAATAAACTGTCACAACGGGGACAGGGAAGAGAAAATAGAACACAGACTAGATCAGTTGTTCTTGCTAAAATGTGCTTCTCGTACGGGTGTGGAGGGCACTTCCTGCCAGCACAGGCTAGTACTTTTATTTACAATAATTTATAATGCCAAGCCAATCAAAAGTGCATGTGAGAGTTTTATCATCCATCACTCCTGAACTGACACACTACCGCACGAATCAATGAGATACAACACTGTGCTCTTTATAATGGATTGAGGAAATTAAAACAAAAGCCTCCAGTTAACATTTCTGAGAAGTGTTTTCTCAAGACTCAGTTGTCACCACTTAACAACGTGAGCCTGCAGTCTAAATATCACAAGGCGATAAAAAGGAAATTAAAGCCCCTTTGAGAAAGAATGTATTCAGCACTGAAAAAGAAACTATTTTGATTTCGTTTTAATTTAAAGTGCTGACTTTTCTGCAGTGGAGCCTGTAAGGCCCAGATGCTCATGTGTTTGCATCCTGCTATCACAGCGGCTGTCAGTGCAGCAGAGAAGCATATGGCAAAGTATCACCTTCAACCTATTCAAGCTGCTGCACAATGAGCGACAAATCTAGCAGCAGAAAGGCTTCATCCTTTCAAAATGAATTAATAGATTAATATCCTTTTTAAAAACCAACTTGAAGAGGCATCACCAATTAACCAGGAAACAGGTTTTGTAAGAATATAAACAAGCGGAATCCACACAGAAATACTGCAATGCACTCTCCCTTCCTCAAAGGAGAGTGCTTGTTCAGAGTTCCATCCATTCATCCCTCTTCCTCCCCACTGACTTGCATTTCCCTTTTCTTTTCCAAATGACAGTCAACATTCCATGGCAAATGCACATGCTCATTCATAACTGGGCAGGGAGTAGGGTCTCCCTTGGGTTTTTGGGTTGGTTTCTATTTTCATACTTCTGAAAACCCTGGGATTCTCCCAAGCATGTTGGATACCTCTCCCGCTTGTTTCTAGGTGGAATCTGTTTTGGTTCCATTTCTGTTGGCACTCACTGCCAGAGTTTGCTATTGTAAGGAGTGACAAAGCCTCCAAGATGGCAGGCAGCCTCTGAAAAGGATCATTTCCCTCTTCACTTTCACAGATAGAGGAATGTCTCTTCTAAGATGGTTATCAGCTACAATATATACCCGTACCATCTGAAAACTAGCAATATGGGTTTTCTTCTATTATTTAATCTGTGACACTAATAAGCAGAAAATGCATCAAAGCTTTTATTTTAGGAGCACAGGGGTCACACCCACATTTAAAGCACATGAAACACACATGGCTTCCCCCCAAAGAATCCTGGGAACTGCTAAGGGTGCTGGGAATTGTAGTTCTGTGAGTAAGCCACAGTTCCCAAGAATCTCTGGAGGAAGCCATGTGCCTAAAATATGTGTTAAATGTGCTTTAGGTATGACCTAACTCTGAAGTGTCTGTATTTAACACACAAGTACATAAAGCTTGGCACACATATCTATTCAAGCCACAGGAAAATGGGAACCACCCTCCATAACTGCCCCTGAGTATCAGCTTTGCAGCAAATGTGCATTCAGACAACAGGGCCTTGCATTTCTGTCTGCCCTTCCAGATCTGTTTGCTCACATTCAAATATACTCCTGCCTTGAATCCAGCATGTCTAACTGCAAAACATACTTTAAAACATAGCAAGACTACCCTAATGCAGTTTGTTTCATAATAAGCTATTTATATAAACATCAATAGGAATTATATTGTATTTAAATGCTCTTTTTAGACTAATCTTTAGTGTCAGCAGAAATACATTTCCAGTGCCAAATGGACTGCAGACCAATTCACTCTGTCGCCCTTAACAACCCTTCAATAGATGGTCTAGAGTCTCTAGAGTGCACTTAATCAGAATACTTTATACTTACTTAATAAAAGCTTCCATGATGCACTTACAAACCTCCACTCTCACACTCTCTTTCTGGAACATATCCAAGAATGGTAAGAATTTCTCCTAAAAAGTCAACAGAAATACCACCAAGTTTAGGTACTTACAGCTTGAGCTAGCCTATACTTGCAGAATACCTTGCTTCATCTTGGGGGGCATGCAACTATGGTTGGGAATAAGCACCCTGGGAGTCCAGACATGCATGCTAACACTGAGCTACAGCCTCTGCCAGCTACAAAATGGCTGGGGAGCCGTAAGACATTAGGGACAAACAGGCAAGGGACAAGGTGTTGGACAGAAGGAGTCAGAACCGTTGTTTAAGGAAATCATAAACTATTTTGAGAAGCCTTTGTGGCTGTGGAGCAGGATAGAAAAGCAAAACAACGCCAATCTTGGTTTGGGTCTGGCTTTTGCCCATATGCCAGGTTCGTTGGGCTCTCCCAATGACTGCATAGTGAGAATGGGGTGAGCAGATGACAAGAGTAATTTATAGCTAAGGGTGGGGAGGACAGGAAGACCCAGATCAGCCAAATCCCCATTATTCCAGTTCTGGCACAGCTTTCACTCCCCTGCCTTCTAGCTCCCCTCAAATTCTTCTGGAATGACCGACAAGAGAAGATGGAGGTTTGTATGGATTTGTGGTCCTAGTAGCTGTGTGGAAACTTACCAATGAAAAGAGAACAGCGAAGTCATGGAAATAGGTGATAACCTTCTGAATTATTGACTGGAGCTAAAGAGCAAGAAGCAGGAGAAAAAAGACACACACAGTAAAGAAAGTTCCTGTTTTGTCAAGTGTGGAGAACCTTTGGCTATCCAGATGTTGAACTACAACTCTATTCAGCCCCAGTAAGTATGGCCAATGGCCAGGGGAGATGGGAATTGTAGGATAGATGGATGGAGAGAGAGAGAGAGATCAGGCATGGCCAAACTTGGGACTACAACTCCCATCATCCCTAGCTAACAGGACCAGTGGTCAGGGATGATGTAGTCCCAAAAAACCTGGAGGGCCAAGTTTGGCCATGCCTGAGATAGATAGATAGATAGATAGATAGATAGATAGATAGATAGATAGATGATAGATAGATAGATAGATGATGATAGATAGATGATAGATAGATATCTGGAGAGCCAAAGGTTCCCCACAACAGCCTCATGCCAATTTTTACCCTTTCATTTAAATCCATGGGACTGTATCCACTGCTACTCAAAGTCTCATTGAAATTAATGGATATGATGAACACAGGTTCGTAAGATTCCATTGGGTTTAATCTGAGTATAACTTAGTTGGATACATCCCACTGCTTCTTATTCAGTCTTTTATCAATCATGAACAATAAGCTTTCCTCTTCTTGCTGACATCATTTAAAACAATTGAAGACTATCAACAGGTCTCCTACCTCTATATTTGCTCTGGGCTCAATTTAGCTCATTGGCCTTACATGGTTCACAGTTACCTATTAAATCAGATACACACCTTTCATTTACTTGCATCAAACATTAGCCAGAATTCTCAAATAACAATCCTGCTCAAAGTTGAGCCACTGAAATTAATAAATCTAAGTCAGACATTTCAAGTAATGCCAATGGCTCTCGTCTGAGCAGAACCAGCATTGGATACAACTCCCACTGTACATTTTAGTCTGAACAAAATCCTTTGTTTTCTTTTCTCATGGCTGCACTCTTCATTTACCTGGGGGTAGGCCTCTTCAAATGCCCGATCTGGGGTCATGTGTTTGATGACATCCGCCAAAACTGTATTGACCTCACGCTTCTGAAAAGGGCAAGTTAAATGCCATAAGGGAACAGTAGTGAAATAGTCATGAATTCAACTTATCAAAACCATACCATACAAAACAAAGACAATTACATTACCAAGCTAAGCAGCTAGAAGGCTTATTCCTACACTGCTAATCCAAGTATTGGGATGCTTTTGGAATCCAGAGAAATTGTTGTTATTTAAGGTCAATGAGCTAGAATTAATTTGAGCTTTAATCATAATCCATAACACCAACAAAACACAGGTACACAGAGTTAAGAGTTTGTTTGAGGGGACTCTGTGTGCTGCTGCAACGGTCTGCTAAAACTCTGCAGTCTACGTCTCCTGTTACTCAGGTATAAAAAGGGAAGGGCTGTGTAAGGTAGCATCATATGAAGTGAGACACTAAGTGAGCACTTAGCATCACACTTAAGAATTATCTCAGTGTCCAGCAGCATGCTGTCATCATCACAAAGAGGAACTGGGCTACAGCCAAATGGCTAGATCATAAAGATCTAGAGAGAGTGCGCATGAATCTCTGACTCCAATACAAAAAAGGGCTCCACTGTGTGGCACTAAGAAAGAAAAAGATCCCTTTATCATAGAATCATAGAATTGTAGAGTTGGACCCTGAGGATCATCTACTCCAACCTTCAATAAAATAAACTTCAACATCTTTTGATGCCAGAAGTTTCATAACACTCTCTTGTTAAATCACAGGAGTCTTAAGGAAGTAAAAGCTAAAACTACAGTCATACCTCAGACGTTGAATGCCTTGCGAATTGAACGTTTTGGCTCCCGAACGCCACAAACTGGTTTGTGAACATTCTTTGGAACCCATATGTCTGATGTGGGTTCCACAGCTCCTGGTTGGCTGCAGGAGCTTCCTGCAGCCAATTGGAAACCACACCTTGCTTTCCGAACATTTCGGAAGTTGAATGGACTTCCGGAACAGGTTCCGTTCAACTTCCAAGGTACGACTGTACTCTCCTTATACAAGAAAGATATACAAATACTCTAAAAACAAAAACATATACATTCTTAAATCTACACATACCGTGAAGTGTCTACAGGTATATTCCACCCAGATTTCTGCACAGTTGATATAATCCTAAAAATCAATGAATGGACATTATGGTTTAAAAGCAGCATATCATATTGTATTTAGAGAGCTTTTAAAGCAAGCTCCACACCCCATCCTAAACACACTACTACAATCAGTCCCCAACGATAAAATAATCAGCTTGCCGAATTCTTTTTTTAAAAAACCTTTAATGTATCTGAAATGTAGTTCTTATATTGCTCTGTTCTTGAAACAAATTATTGAAATACTGGAAGGAGAATCTGGCTAGTTCAGTGGTCCCCAAACTGCTTGAAAATTGGGAGGTCCACTTTGCAATTTCCCTGCCTGTTGTAACAATTGTAATGCACTGTGCTTGTTGCTGTACAATTTGTAATTGCATTTTTATTCCTTCTCTTATTTCTCACATTGTATTACAATTGAATTCCACAGAGTACAATATAATCTAGGATAAGTAACAAAATACAACAAAGCAACAATAGCAACAGTCAATACTTATATTTCATAAGCTGCTCCTACCATTCATAGTTCCTGCTCCCACTATTCTTCAGACACACCACAGACGACCGGAATAAAGCTCACAGACCACTGGTGGTCCATAGTTTGGGAGCTCCTGGGCCACGTAATTCTCCCACGATGGAACGTGCAGAACTTGCAAAATATTTATTACAACAGTACATGGCTACAGCTGTGCCCAACTCATATCCTACCAACAACCCACCTGTGGGCTCTTTAACTTTGTGATAACCTTCCAGGCTTCATTTAAGATCTGAAGTCGATCTCCTTCTGGAGGGTCAGCTAAGGCCAAGTTTCTCCCCAAAGAACGGAAGAGAAGGTGCTGTGAAAATATGAGAGTGTCCATTCAACCATATCTGTTAGTTCAGGGATGATGCACCCAATGTGATCCTTGAGGACTGGGGATAATGGGAGCTGGAATTCAACAACATCTGCAGGACCACTGGTGCCATCCACATCCACACATTAGGGATTTCCATTCAATTTAACCATAGCACAGCTTGCTATGAAATGATTTTGGGGTGGGGAAGAGAAAGACGTAGGGGAAACCGAGATCATCCCCAGTGCCTTAACTACAATCGTCCTTTAGTAGGAGAACACAAGCATGGAGACACAACTAAACAACAGTCAGGTGAGGTTACAGGAATCTAAAACTGAAATCCTATGGTTGGATCCAGCCACTTAGTTGAACTTAGTCACGGCTGACTTGTCGCACTGAAATAAATGGGACAAAACCTAGCCTATGAGATTTTTAAAAAATTAATTCTGCATCAAAGGCAATTCTTCTGCATCAAAGGCAAAAAGCACACCCCCCCCCCCCAGTTCCTTCTTTTTTTAGTTGAAGCATTGTTTTAGATGAAGCATTTTTTTAGGAGAGGCATTCCTCCTGTTTGAGCCAGACGTGAAGGTACCTCTTCTAAGATGGCATTTGCCACCTGCAGATTTTATTAATCTGCTGTACAATTAATCAGAAACAGTATTTTAGTTGCTCAAGATATGTTTCAATCTACAAACTGACTAAAATATTACATCTCTTCTGCAAATCAGTTAGCTCCCAAGACAAGAGACAGCCACTGGCAAAAGAAAAGGGGTGTTAAACAGATGTATGATCCAAATAAGTGCTCTTTGAACTTATGTGACCTCCTTGCACTACTATAGCCTAGATGAGGGGCAAGGAAATCTGTGCTCCCCTCATCAACCACAACAAATATGGCCAACTTTCAGAAATTATTAGATGATCTGGAGGGCCACAGACTCGGACCTCATGGCAAAACGGCACCATTTCCATCATATCTGGCAGTAATTAAGTGTCATACAAAAATATTTATCTATTGCAAAATTATCCTGGCACCTATAAAGCATGACACTGACATAAGCAGAGAAGGTGCACAGCAAGAGGGGAGGGGAGGAACGTTACCTTGGGGAAGCCAGATTCGTCACACTCCTTAATCATGCCAATAAAATCCATAGACCTGGCAGCAATAAATTCGGCTCTGAAGGCGGACATGACTGAATTCAACAGCAAGGCACTAGAAGAAACATCCAGATTAAGACAAGATATAACAGAAAAGGAAAAGGACTTTAATTTTATTCTTTACATTAGGGCACACCCAGACTAGCAGGATTGTTGCACAAATCAACCAATAATTTCACAAGGAGAATTCACGGCATCCTATGAGTGTTATTTCCCTCCCATGCATAAAAAGCAGTAAAGATTGGGGGGCAAGTAGGGATAAAAACACTTCCGCAATAGATCTTAGCCGAAGTCTTGTTCTGTTGCCTCCTTTCCAGATACTGCCTTGCCTCTTCCCACTTCATGAACCGAGTTGGCTACTTTTTATTTTTTAAAAAATCTATGTCAGTGTGGCCACAGACACTTTGATAGTTCCTTTTCAGATAAAGTTAAAACTGGTTGGCGGGCAGTGGGTCCCGAGTTTCCTGTCCCTTTCCGCTCCTTTTCTTTTCTTTTCTTTTCTTTTCTTTTCTTGTAAAGACCCCAAGAGCTCCTGCAATGATTTTGCAAAGTTTTTTGCAGATAAAATCACTCATATTCGGAAGGAGCTAGACACCACCGTGGGAGCAGGGCTGGGGCGGGAGAGTGCTAGAGCTCTGTCTGGTCAAGTTGCATGGAATCAATTTCAATCCGTTACCCCCGAGGATGTGGACAGGCTGCTTGGATGCGTGAAACCAACCACCTGTCTCCTTGATCCTTGCCCATCCTGGCTAATAAAAGCAAGCCGGGAAGGGCTGGGCGATGGGCTCTGCGGGGTGGTGAATGCTTCCCTCTGTGAGGGAACATTCCCAGATCCGCTGAAAGAGGCGGTCATTAAACCGCTTCTTAAAAAACCATCTTTAGACCCGGCCAGTATGGCCAACTATCTCCCAGTCTCAAATCTTCCATTCTTGGGCAAGGTGATTGAGCACGTGGTTGCTGAACAACTCCAGGCACGCCTGGAAGATGCGAACCATTTGGATCCCTTCCAGTCGGGATTCAGGCCTCATCATGGGACTGAAACTGCCTTGGTCGCGCTGGTTGATGATCTCCGGCGAGCTAGGAACAAAGGTGAGAGTTGTTTCCTAGTTCTGCTGGATCTCTCAGCGGCCTTTGATACAATCGACCATAACATCCTTCTGGACCGTCTAGAGAGGCTGGGAGCACTGTTATACAGTGGTTTCGCTCCTTCCTCCTGGGCCGTGTTCAGAAAGTGGTGGTGGGGGGTGAGTGTTCAGACCCCTGGGCCCTCACTTGTGGGGTGCTTCAGGGTTCTGTCCTCTCCCCCATGCTTTTTAACATCTATATGAAGCCGCTGGGAGAGATCATCAGGGGGTTTGGACTGGGTGTCCATCAATATGCAGGTGATACCCAGCTCTACCTCTCTTTCAAATCAGAACCAGTGAAGGCAGTGAAGGTTCTGTGTGACTCCCTGGTCCTGAATAGGGTAACTGTGCCCCTGAAGGACCAGGTGTGCAGCCTGGGAGTCATTTTGGACTCACAGCTGTCCATGGAGGCGCAGGTCAATTCTGTATCCAGGGCAGCTGTCTACCAACTCCACCTGGTACACAGGCTGAGACCCTACCTGCCCGCGGACTGTCTCGCCAGAGTGGTGCATGCTCTAGTTATCTCCCGCTTGGACTACTGCAATGCGCTCTACGTGGGGCTACCTTTGAAGGTGACTCGGAAACTACAACTAATCCAGAATGCGGCAGCTAGACTTGTGACTGGGGGCAGCCGCCGAGACCACATAACACCGGTCTTGAAAGACCTACATTGGCTCCCAGTATGTTTCCGAGCACAGTTCAAAGTGCTGGTGTTGACCTTTAAAGCCCTAAACGGCCTCGGCCCAGTATACCTGAAGGAGCGTCTCCACCCCCTCGTTCTGCCTGGACACTGAGGTCCAGCGCCAAGGGCCTTCTGGCGGTTCCCTTATTGCGAGAAGCAAAGCTACAGGGAACCAGGCAGAGGGCCTTCTCGGTAGTGGCGCCCGCCCTGTGGAATGCCCTCCCATCAGATGTCAAAGCGATGAATAACTACCTGACATTCAGAAGACATCTTAAGGCAGCCCTGTTCAGGGAAGTTTTTAATGTGTGATATTTTAGTGTATTTTTGGTTTCTATGGAAGCCGCCCAGAGTGGCTGGGGAAACCCAGCCAGATGGGCGGGGTACAAATAATAAATTATTATTATTATTATTATTATTATTATTATTATTATTATGAAAAGTCCTTGTACTGGGAGCTTCATTTGGTTTTTAAGACATTGTATACAGAGCAGCTGGTTGCTGTTATGACCTCTGACTCGGGCAACTATCCAGACACAGAGATGGAAGCTGATGAGATACCAGCTAAGGAGCTGAAATGAATTCAAGGCTCTGAGCTGTTTGCTGGAGATCTGGACACCACTGTTAGGTGCCAGGTGAACACGTTCCTATTCACCTATGCATTTTGCCCTTAACTGGTACTCGTCTTTTGGGTGGGGATGGAACATGTCCTTGTTATGCTATAGCAGGATGAGCCCTTTTCGTTAATATTTTTTATCTTCTGGTGCATTTAAGATTCAGTACTGTATGCTTTTTAAAAATAATAATAATGGCCTGTTGTTTTGAGACATCCCCCCCCCCCCCCCAGTAAGAGACAAGTGAGTGTAACAAATGAATAAGAAAGCGCCCACTAAAGGAGCTCTGAGGAAGATTTTTTTTTTTTTTTTGGAACCTTGTGAGCTTCTGCCCATCAGAGTAGGCACGGCTGGGAATGACTGACAAATGGAGTAACACAAAGGCAAAGACTGACAAATGGAGTAACACAAAGGCAAAGGCACCTTTGCAACGTTCACAAATGTTCACAAAAGGCGAATCCTTCAAAAGGTCCCAGCTGAAGGAGGTTGACCACAGACAGAGTTTGTTGAATGGTGGGTGGGTAGGTGTGTGTGTGTGTGTGTAAATTTGTTTATTTGGGTTTTTCAAATTAAAATTTTACAATAAAGTATCAACAAGGAATCTCCTGGACTTCCCTCCTCCCCTTTGTGGATCCTATTGCCAGTCCTTTTCTCCTGAATATTTTATAATAATCCAAATCTTTTGGATTCACCATTCAACTACAAGTGTTATTCCAATCCCACTAACATTTTTAGCTGTTTACAATGGTTATTAAGATTGATTATAAATTTTCCCCATTCCTTATTAAAATTCTGGTCTTCTTGATTTCTGATTCTTCTGGTCATTTTGCCATTTCAGCATAGTCCATCAACTTGATCTTCCATGACAGGTTTTTATATAAACGCATCCACACTTTTTCCCACGTAGAGGACTTCCCTACCCCCCCCCAATAGGACTCAATAGCAGCATTCAGCTACCGATGGAGAAAGAAAAAGGAATGTTTTGAATAAACTTGTCCCGCCTCCATTGTGGGACAAGGAGCAAGTTTTCCCCCCTCTCCACTGGGCTCCAGAATGAAGCCCCTTCCAGTAGGACTCCTCTAGATGTAAGTAAGGATCAGGGCCCTTCAGAGTTCCCCCAAAAAGCCTTGCAAGCACACTACTTACTTGTTGCCTAGCTTCTTACACCTTTCCATCATTTCCGTCAGCAAAACCTACCAAAGATAAGTTCATGAGAATGAAAAAATAAGCACCCAACCAAAACAGTCATTATCTGAACATAAAAAACCCCCACTCAACCATAACTTTCATTATTGAAACTTCAAATGACGCAGACATATCCAATTGTGACCCCGCAATGGGAAAGTGAAGGAGGTGCAGTTCGCCAATATTTCCTTTGTTGGAGATTCTGCTTCCAAATCTCTCGGCCATTTTGTTTTTGAACATGAAGCAAGTAAGCATATTTGCTCCAGATCAGATGATAGCACTGCTTCTATACGGATGTTACCCTGGACCACTGCCATCTAAGCTAGTGGGCACCATTAGGCCTTTGAATATTGGGGAAAAAGAGGGAACCTACATTCAATCTGACTGACCAGATAAACATACACAGGTTTCTAATAAGCAGCCCAACATGATGAGGGCCCCTGGTTGTGTGGAAGAACCTGTAAGAGTTCAGCTGCACAGGTCCCGGGTCCAGATAGCATCATTTTGTGGTCTGCATTGATGACCCCTTGCTACTTAACAGACTAAAGGAACTCTCTCAGCCCTATGACATTTTAATCCAAAGCATGACACTTAACAGAATTTTTCTGATTTTTAGGAGGACAGAGACGAAATCAATTATTTGGCTCCACCTATCATTGCTCCAGGGGGACGTGGGTGGCGCTGTGGGTTAAACCACAGAGCCTAGGACTTGCCGATCAGAAGGTCGGCAGTTCGAATCCCCGCGACGGGGTGAGCTCCTGTTGCTCGGTCCCTGCTCCTGCCAACCTAGCAGTTTGAAAGCACGTCAAAGTGCAAGTAGATAAATAGGTACCGCTCCGGCGGGAAGGTAAACAGTGTTTCCATGCGCTGCTCTGGTTCGCTAGAAGCGGCTTAGCCATGCTGGCCACATGACCCGGAAGCTGTACGCCGGCTCCCTCGGCCAATAAAGCGAGATGAGCACCGCAAACCCCAGAGTTGGCCACGACTGGACCTAATGGTCAGGGGTCCCTTTACCTTTACCACTGCTCCATCCTTGTCTATTATTGCCTCTGGCTCCACCTAGAGTTGGTCTCCTTGCCTTCCATCCTCCACCCGCCCCACCATATCAATGGACAGCAGCCACCCAGCCTGCTGAGATACACCAGTGTCAGGCAGCTTCCCATGTTCCTAAATCACAGCTCTCACTGACTACCCATCCAGAAACTGATTTCATTCTGGCACACATAGTTCCCCTACCCCTCTCATTAGCTAAAGGGCATCTGCCTTCCAAAAGACAGAGGACAGAGATTTCCAGTTGTCCGCTCCCATTCAGGGAACATCAAATCGATCACCCCTTGCTATCAGCTTAACAAAAGGATGGTCTCCCAGTAGCCATGGTCCTATTCTTTTGCAGCGGGAAGAAGAAGAAAACAAGTTTCTTTGCAAAGCATCTGATTTAAGGCGGGAGGGAAATGTGGTGAAAAAACAAAGAGGCAAAGTCTAAGTTTGTGAAAGATTTCGTATTTCCACATGGCTGCATTGCCACTGGCTTGTTGTTTTTTAACGTTGGCACATGGTATAATACCTCGCGAGGAATTGAATTCTTGCTTAAGACTGTTTTGAGAGGAGGCTGTTTATGGAGGAGTTTAAAAATAAAAGGAAGTGTAATTTGCATGACCAAGGTGAGAAAGTAGTGTGAAGAACAACACTGGCAACATCAAAAAGTAGGATAACAAGTTTCCTTGGTTATGCCAGCGAACATGCTGAGCTGTAAAAAAAAAAAAAAAAAAAATTCAACACAAATGATGCATTATGACTACTGGTTTAGTAGAGGTTCTGTGTTAAGATTATTAAACTGAAATCCTGCACTGACTGGCAGCAGCTCTACAGGATTTCATATTAGGGACATTCCCAGCCCTACATGGAGATGCCAGGACCTTCTGAATGCAGATGCTCGACCACTGAGCCAGGGCCCTTCCACTAATATGTACGCTGTTGTAAGAATGTTGGTTTATTTCTGTAGGTGCTTATGTTCCAACCCTGAACACACTACTTTCCGCTGAAATCAATGAGATTAAGGTCACATCCATACCATATATTTAAAGTATAATTCTACCACTTTTAACAGTTGTGGCTTCCCTCAAAAGAATCCTGGGCACAGTAGTCTGTTAAGGGTTTTCACCTCACAGAGCTATAATTCCCAGCGCCCTTAATAAACTACAGTTCCCAGGATTGTCCGTGACTGTATAAGAGGGTTGGTTTTTTTACCTGTATGATGTGGATGTAACCTTTGTCCAAATCCTCTTTTAACGCTGGTAGGCAAGCAAGGGAAAGGAGGGTCTATAAATATATATCATCCTCCAAGCTGGATGCAAATTTTGTGTGGATGCCTATTGGACAACTAGAGAGTTTATATTAATTTATATATTTAACTGATGTTTACTGCATCCTTAATGTTTGCTGACTGGGGTATTATTATTATTACTACTACAGTATTATTATAATATTTCTTTTGCATTCGTGGGTGTTTGTATGTGTCCATTTTTCTTTGTCAAATTTGCAAATTTGGCACAGGAAGGATTGGTCAAACATTCTTCAGTTCAGAAGTCTATGGTCTGTCTTTGCTAAATTGACAGTAACTAGATCATCCAGGTCAGGCCACTGATTTGTGGGAACAGAAACTATTTTGCAGAGCAGCAGCCTCAAATTCTAGAAATGCATCAGAAATTTGGAGGCTACAAATTTTCCATCAACATTTATAAGCCTTGTTGTCAACGCTGGCACTTATCTTGCACTCATGTGCGGAACTATCACATTCAGCCTCCAGGTGCTTTGAAATAATTCTTCAAAGACCTCTCACTTTAAAAACAATTCTACAAAATCATGTGCCTCTTAAGCCACATTTCAATTTTACATTTAGTGGCTCTTTCTAATCAACAACAGCATTAACAAAGCTTTGCCTGCACATTCATGGGTGGTAGATGGTAGATAGCTTTAAGAACAGAACAGGCCAGATCAATACATATTATTCACAGCACTAGAACTCTACCTGCTAATGGTGCCACCTATGTAACCTGAAAACTTCACTGATTTAGTTCCACTTTCTTGGACTGACACGGGAGAAGCAACAGATTCAGATATCAGAGCGTTTTCCATTCATACAAAGTTCAAATGCGGTACTAGGCCTCTGTTCTGGTTAAACGTTAAACTCTTTCCACAGTCAAAGAGAGATCTTTACCTCTGCAGCCCGGTAAGAGATGCACTGTAGAATCCAATCTATTGCAGGAGAATAAAGGGTTAGATATAATGGGATCTCTACACACTGCACCACCAACTGATTCTGAACTGTATCCCCATGAATCTGTTAAAAATATAAAAGATAAATCATGATGGGGGTAGGAAGAAATAATACTGTGCATTCATTAAGGAGTCAAAACATTCAACACTGACTTCAAGGAAAATTGTAGAACCCCAGGATCAAGGGAAGTAATAGTGCCACTGTATTCTGCTCTGGTCAACCTCACCTGGAGTACTGTGTCCAGTTCTGGGCACCACAGTTCAAGAAGGACACTGACAAACTGGAACGTGTCCAGAGGAGGGCAACCAAAATGGTCAAAGGCCTGGAAATGATGCCTTATGAGGAACGGCTAAGGGAGCTGGGCATGTTTAGCCTGGAGAAGAGGAGGTTAAGGGGTGATATGATAGCCATGTTCAAATATATAAAAGGATGTCACATAGAGGAGGGAGAAAGGTTGTTCTCTGCTGCTCCAGGGAAGCGGACACGGAGCAATGGATCCAAACTACAAGAAAGAAGATTCCACCTAAACATTAGGAAGAACTTCCTGACAGTACGAGCTGTTCGACAGTGGAATTTGCTGCCAAGGAGTGTGGTGGAGTCTCCTTCTTTGGAGGTCTTTAAGCAGAGGCTTGACAACCATATGTCAGGAGTGCTCTGATGGTGTTTCCTGTTTGGCAGGGGGTTGGACTCGATGGCCCTTGTGGTCTCTTCCAACTCTTCCAACTCTTCCAATTCTATGATTCTAGGATTGCATCCAATGATGGGATTGTTTTAACAGAAATTGCTTTCACTTGTGCATGTTGGGACGCCTGATTTTTACCTACACGCACACACACCGCTGCCACTGAAGGAGCATCTCCACCCCCAGCGTTCAACTCGGACACTGAGGTCCAGCTCAGAGGGTCTTCTGGCAGTTCCCTCACTGCTAGAAGCAACATTACAGGGAACCAGGCAGAGGGCCTTCTCAGTAGTGGCGTGCACCCTGTGGAATGCCCTCCCATCAGATGTCAAGGAAATAAACAACTATCTGACTTTTATAAGACATCTGAAGGCAGTCCTGTTTAGGGAAGTTTTTAATGTTTGATATTTTATTGGGTTTTTAATATTCTGTTGGGAGCCACCCAGAGTGGCTGGGGCAACCCAGCCAGATGGGCAGGGTAGAAATAAATTATTGTTGTTGTTGTTGTTAGCTACTACAGCCACCTGCACCATAACCCATTTTAACCCAGTGTTTGGGGTGGCTTAAGGGGAAGGGAATTAGTGGAAATTAGCAGAAACGCTTTCTGAATGGGGAATACAGTGGTGCCTCGCAAGACGAAAAGAATCCGTTCCGTGAGTCTCTTCGTCTAGCGGTTTTTTCGTCTTGCGAAGCAAGCCCATTAGCGGATTAGCGGATTAGCGCTATTAGCGGTTTAGCGGCTATTAAAGGTTTAAGGGATTAGCGGATTAGCTGCTAAAAGGCTATTAGCAGCTTAGTGCCTTAGATAAAGGGGGTGGGGAGCGGAAAAAAAACCCCAGGAATCGCAAGACATTTTCGTCTTGCAAACCAAGCCCATAGAAAAATTCGTCCTGCGAAGCACCTCCAAAACGGAAAACCCTTTCGTCTAGCGGGTTTTCCGTCTTGCGAGGTATTCGTCTTGCGGGGCACCACTGTATCTGAAAACCAAACAGCTATGAGAACTCCCAGATCACACAATACTAGATTACTTGCTCCTCAATCCCCTACCCAGCTGCTTTCACCAAATTACACCCACCTGTCCCACACCTGATGTCCTATGTGAAAACAGGTGTGGGTAGGTATCAATGCTGCCACAAGGGAACTACTGGGAGCTGAAAGTGCGTTTCCCGATTGTTCCTTCACACACAGGGTTCTTGAAGAGGCTCAGTGAATCCTTTTCAAGTTGTCAACTGATGTCAAAATGATGTCATGTGAGTGACGTCATGTGACTGACAAGAGGACAGCCCTGTCCGTCTGTTGAAGCTGGCCCACAGCAGGGTAGGGGAAGCAAGGTTCCAGCTAGCAAGCCGTATCCTGTCCACATCTGGGCTAAGTGAGCAAACGCACACGAAAAACACTCCCAATGTTTACAGAATCTCTTACTTACTTGCTTAAAAGTCAGGAGGAAGTCAAAGAAGTTCTTGTTGAGGTTCTCTTTCAGATGAGGAGCTACTTCCATCCCAACCTACATTCAAAGAGCCACATAAGTTAAGCCTAGTCTTTGTCTCTTCCGCTGCAACACAATCATGTATATTCATATACCTATTGCAAGATTTGGGCGGGGGGATCCACTTAAAAATGGCACACAAGGAAAATTAGATGAGTATTCAGACAAGGAAGTAATCATATGGTGCAAGGTGAGTGCACTGTAAGAAAGCGGAAGAATGCAATATATAGCCAGTGTAATATTTCCTAGAAATAGGAAGTTGGCTATTTCCTAGTCTACAGAAAACTGCAACAAAACTGGTTGGTCTGGAGGCATTCTGCTGAGTCTGCCAGATTATCTAAGATCAACCCTCCAAGGTCCTCTCTAGTCTGTCAATAAGAGATACTAGGTCGATTGGTATTATGGACAGGGCCTTTTCAGTGGTGACCCCATATCAATGGACTATTCTCCCCCAGGAAGAATGAATGGTCCCATCTTTCAAAAGGACTCACAATACCTTTTTATTTCAAACCTGCTTTTTCTTAATTATTGTATCTTAATGAAATTTTAATGCTCAATTTAAGGGATATAATGTGCACTTTAAACATTATAATTGTTTGCATAGTGTCATACTTAATTGTTCAGTTATTTTGCATGCTACCTTATGAGGGCGGTTTATAAATATTTTAAGAACTAAAGCAAACAAATGACACCAACTAGTCGAATCAACGTTTCACGGAACCAACAAAACTGCATTTTAAAGAAGAGAATCTTACTCTGCAGAGATACGCCCTAGCATAGACAGCAACCAAAGGATCTCCTATTCCTCGGATCATGGAGGTCAGCCGTGGGAGACATTCAGAAATTCCTCTGTAAAGAAGATTTGAGAAAGTAGGGGGTTTTTGATGATTGGCAAACCGTTTTTGAAATGGAGATAGCTTAGAACAGCAGCTTGTGTTATGGCTTGGGCATCCTGTGTTGAAAGGGCAGGGAGGGGGAGACAGAGTCAGAAATGGATTTGTAAAAATGTTACATGGGGGGGGGGACAAAAAAAGAGCATTACACTTACTTCTGTAAAACAAGAAAATCCTTAATAAAATAAAATTAAAAAATTAAAAATTAAAAAACTAAACCATTCAGTATTTCATTATTGCATCCATCAAAACTTATTCACACTGTTGAATTTATCTTAATGCTACCAGTGTTTTCAAGTGTACACAATTTCCCCCATATATTCAATAAACATTTTCCAATCTTCTTTTAAAAAAAAGAAAAAGAAACCCCACCAGACATGCCCAAGGCCAACATCCGACATATCCCAGAAATCTTTTTTCTACTTTTAATTCAAAAGACACCACCAGTGTTCAATCAAGTCATTGGTAGAAGCCAGAAAAATCTCTGGGTATAATTAATTTCCATACCCCCCCCCTACATTTATCAAATATTCACCAAATATTATTAGCCTTACGTTTTGGAAAGAAATTTGTTGCACTTCAGTATTGCTGCTTCCACATAACTGGAATAAAGTGTCAAGGGGGGAAAGTTCAAAACAGTAAAGTCATTGGGATTATCCAAGGCACAGAGACCCTGTGTGAAACTAAACAATTGTTTAACATAACATAGGCAAACCTCAGAGAGCTTTGAACTCCCCTTTCCTTCTCTACTGTGATGGACAGAGAAGAACAAAGATTCTGCTTTCGCTTTTTATGAACTTCAGTTTAGTGTTACGTTGCCTCTGAACTATAAACAGTGATTCGTCTTAATTATAGCTTGCTTCAACAAATCAGCTTCTTAAAACTATGGTTTGAGGTTAGCTTGTTTCAATCAATCATAGTTAAATTTGGCCACAGGTTCAGGTGACACAATATCTATTATCTAGGGAAATAACATCTTAGGAGCTACAGTACAACTAACATCTGATGTTTCTTTCATTGACTGCAGACCTATATTCATTCTCTTGGATTAATAAACTTTAAAAAGAATTTTTTGCAGTATTATGAGCCAAGGAAATTCTAAATAACCTATACCTGCCACACTGATATTGCTACCTTGGTTCTCTCAGCCGGACTACAATGCCATATGC
The DNA here is from genome assembly GCF_965153285.1 of Podarcis tiliguerta. Taxonomy (NCBI): domain Eukaryota; kingdom Metazoa; phylum Chordata; class Lepidosauria; order Squamata; family Lacertidae; genus Podarcis; species Podarcis tiliguerta. The sequence goes on along the minus strand of NC_139547.1, from coordinate 40,161,253 downwards.
TGGTCATAAAGGTGAAGGGACCCCTGACCATTAGGTCCAGTCGTGGCCGACTCTGGGGTTGCGGCGCTCATCTCGCTTTATTGGCCAAGGGAACCAGCGTACAGCTTCCAGGTTATGTGGCCAGCATGACTAAGCCGCTTCTGGCGAACCAGAGCAGCACACGGAAACGCTGTTTACCTTCCTGCCGGAGCGGTACCTATTTAACTACTTGCACTCTGACATGCTTTTGAACTGCTAGGTGGGGAGAGCAGGGACCGAGCAACGGGAGCTCACCCCGTCGCGGGGATTCGAACCGCCGACCTTCTTATCGACAAGCCCTAGGCTCTGTGGTTTAACCCACAGCGCCACCCACGTCCCTATGCTAGTCATAGAATCACAGAATTGTATAGTTGGAAGGGCCATTTAGTCCAACCCCACTGCAGTGCAGGAATCCTGCCCACAGACATCCCTGGGTGGGCTTGAACCACCAACCTTCTGGTTAACAGCCAGATGCACTAGCCCACTGTGCCACCAGCCCCTCTTGGGGGAGTTAGCTAGGCAGAGACTGGAAGCTGTTAATGCCATACCCCAGTCTGAGACCTTCCCTCACAATAAAGTGTGTTATGGCTCTGCGAAGTCAGCTATTGACTTGGGGATATTTTAGAGCGAATCTAGTCCCAGTAGTGCGGCCAGAGCATCTAGAGACCTATCTGATTCAACTTACCTGGGGGCTGGGTTAAGGAGACAGGTAAAGGTATTCCAAAGATTCAGAAAGGGAATTGCACCACTTGAGATAGGCGGCAGCTCTGCCACTGCCTAACCCCATTCCTCACCCCCCCCCATCTTTCTCTTTCACCCCAATACACCCATCCCTCCTCATCTTTTTCTGCCTGCTACATTAGCAGTCGCAGTGATGATGGTTTCTCCACCACCCACTGAAACCCTCGCTGCCGCCACCTCTTCTCTGCCTCTGTGCCCAAAAAGACCCTTCTCAGACCAATGCATTCTGGGTATGGAGGTCTGCAGAGGGCATGCACCACTGCCATGGCTGAGAGAGGGTGACCTTGGGCCGGTCACTCTGTGAGCTTTGTGGCTGAGGAGGGATTTGAAGCCAGGTCTCCCCAGCTTAGCCCAACTCTCTAACCACTACTTCAAATCAGCTCACGGGGCCATTCCCAATGCTATTCCTAATCAAGAGTAGAGCTGCTGAAATGAATGGGCATGATTCCCCCAGCCCTGCTTATTTCGTTGGATCTAGTTTGAGTAGAATTTAAGTTGGCTCAGTCTTTTCGACTTACTTTTACTTCAAAATAAAGAGTAAAAACCGCACACAACAGCTTAAGAAAGTCACTGATAATAATCATATCGTTCTTGTGGGATAAAGAGCTCGCTGTTTCGTATGTAAGTTATATGTGACACGTAAATTTCAAACTTGCTTTCTTGTTGAAAAGATAACCACCACATATTTTTAAAAAGTAAGCCTTAGCCATAGGCAAAATCTAGTCTCCATTTCAACCCTCAACTCTGCTGGCACCCTGGACAATACCTACAAGGGGTCTTTTGATACTCCTTTTTTTTTCCATGTGGAGAAACCTAAGGCAACACTATGATTTATTTTTGTAAAGAAATTCAAGCATAAACCAGATAACGTTTTCATCATCTTAAAGTCTCCTTCGGAAAAGGATACAATCTGGGAATGAGCTCTCGAATGGAAGCAATCTTGAAGAACCAGTTTAAACAGGTTTCTTTGGCAGTATCAACCACACTTTCAGGAGTAAAATTATCTGATAAAACAAGACAAAAGGAAGATTAAAAACTAAGAACCTGCTTCCTTATTACGTTTCTGAATAAAATTAGCAGTGATTTAATTCGCATAGTTCGGGGGGGGGGGTGGCACTCAAGAGGACTGATTAGAAAAATCACACACAAGAAGAGCCCTGTTGGAACCGAGGGAAGGCCTGGTTTTTGTCTCTAAGGGCCAAAAGCAGGCTATGAATGCAACAAACAACAGTCCAATCAAATTATTTCAGGTCATCTGGACAACTGTCTGCCATATAGAGCTGGGCAGTAGTGGAGAACCTCTGTGGTTGATGAGCTGCATTAGACCTGGTACAGATCCCAAATTGACCCACCAGGCCTCTCCCCACAAACCACGGCCACCTGCCACACACCTGACGTCACATGTGCAGATGTGGCTACAAAGGAACATCCAGGCGTTTGCCATTGACGGAGAGCACCATTGGTGCTGGGAGTGTGCTTTTAAAGCGGCTTGCTTCAATCTCCAACCAAGCTCCGTTTTGAAAGAAGCCATTAGAATCCAAGTCGCCTCCTGCAAACAGAGCATTTTCCTCTGGCAAACAGACTTCGAAAGGGCTCCCTGTGATCAGCTTCCAGCACCAATCAGCTGATTCAAAATTCTCTTCAGCTGAACTAGGGGTTCAACTTCTTTTTTAATTAACTGAGAACAACATTTATTTACGCGCACCAAACAGAAACACCAACAACGCATCATAAACGCAAGATGATAATTCCTCAGACGTTTGAATTGTTCATTATTATTTTTCAAAACTGTTGCATACTGGGCCGGAAATACTCCTCTGCTGTCCTTTATGAAAAATAATTCTGCAAAAAAAGATAGCGACTGGTCTAAAGTCACCCAGTGAGCTTTGTGGATGAATGAGCCCAAGTCTCCCATGCTCTATAACTCCTTTAACAACAAGAGGTATGTGTGTGTGTGTGTGTGTGTGTGTGTGTGTTTAGGAACTAGTCAATTGTACAATAGGTGACATTTGTATTTGCTGCTCCACCCACTACTGCCTCTGACCCTGCCAACCCCTGGCATGCGGCCCCCAATAGGGCATGCGGCCCTTGGCCCCCAAAAGGTTCCCCAATCCTGAGGTACATAGTGATATACAAAGAACAAGTACGGTATGTCATGTCCCTAGTTACCTACCTGGGAATAAAGGCCCCTGAATAAGATGGGATTTAACTCTGAGCAAGCATGCATGGGATTACATTATAACTGGGGCAACTACCATTCCTGCCTTTGCCGCATTCACAATGTTTATTCACATTTTCTCCACAGAGATTGTTTAAAAATGCAGGCGGGGGGGAAAGTGGGCCTTGGAAGCTAACAGGCATTACGGGCCTGAAGCATGTTAGGTCATCAGCGTACAAAAATTTGCAGAGACTTAACTGCTCCAAGCCTTACTTTGCTGCCCACGAATCCAAGATAAAACCAATATGACACTGCAGAAGGAACAGTTACGTAACAGTCAATATTTAGAATTTGCTGTCTGCTTAAATTTTTGCCTTGCTGAACTTGGGGAATTAGGACTTTATATGCCAGACAGTAAGAATTTCAAGTGTGGGGTTCTCAGTGCCAGACATTATTGTATCCTACAGATATATTTACCTATTTTTATACTATCCTAAAAATTCTCGGAGTGGGGAGATAATAAAATAATAAAGCAGCCAATCGGAACCAAGGGAAAACAGAGTAAAACTAGAGCACCGGTTACTGTGCAGATCAATCCTAATCCTTGATCTGCCACGTTGCAGGGGGATAAGATACTGTGACGTTTTCTCTCGGCTACTGTGAAGGTTCCCATCGTATCCACAAAATGCATGGGCAGAAGCTACTGCCAGTGGTATCCCTGACAACAGCAGCCAACATAAATCTCTGTAAAGGGTTTTTTTGGGGGGGGGTGGCTGGGATAGGAGGGGATACTTGGGCACAATCTAGGCCTCTCTGTTGTACCATGAAAACCAGTCGTTCTGCTTGTTAGCAATGTCACTTCAACAACATAGACAGAGCCCAGAGAGAAAAGAAATCCTGTGGGACAAAAGCAGTGTATAATATGAGAAAGAAATAGAGAGGTTTTGTCTTTCTTACATCAGGCCTTGTACATAGCAGGGATATATATATAAAATTAAAGATACAGTGGGAAACAGCCCATCACAGCACATGTTACCTCAGCAGGCATCATGCTGCTGTACCTGGTTGCTAAGCAACACCTCCAGCCATTTCTCCCTTCTCAGTTAACTTACTTGAACGCCAGCAGAGTTAACTCTTAGCTTACACATGGAATGATCTCTGCTGCGGCACTTCCAATGCTACTGTGCTGTCAGCCCCATTTCAGCAGCAGCAATGTGGACAGAGCAGGAGCTCCACTACTCTACTCAGTCCTGCTGCTCTGATCTAAGAGTTAAGATTGAAGCCTTAGACTGGGAAGACCTAGGTTAAAATCACCGCTTCACCAGAAACTCACTGGGAGACCTTGGGACAATTCCTTATTCTTCTCTCTCTTGGCCTAGCCTGCCTTACAATGTTGTTTTAAGGATAAACCGGCCCCTTATGCTATTTCAAAAGCAATATTTCGTTAACTATTCAGACTGGGATCCACTATTAGGAACATCAGTTATTAGTTCAGGAAATTGCAAAGATACCATCGCTAAGAATATAGGAAGGCTCAAGCCAAAGACCTTTCATCTAATTCACCATCCTGCTTCTCAAAGTGCTCAGCGAGAAGTCTCTGGTAAGCCCAAAAGAAGGACAAGCTCCCTAAGTTGATGGATATCACCACATCTTTTGGAAAGAAGTTCCATAGTTTTAAGCACAGATAAAGTCTGCAGCTTCGTCAAAGGCATGGATTTGAATTCCACCACTGACAGTAAATTAAGCGGCAGCTGTGCCCAAGTTGTCTATGGAGCTGGATTTAGGCTCCAGGCATTTCAAATCCCAAGATATTTTATCTTGGTAGTGTGCTCAAGCAGTCTAAGGTGCTGGATTCTGGCTGCAGTCTCTTCAGCAGCATGGGTCTAAATCCTACCACAGCCAGTATGCTTAGTGGACGGACTGCGGTGAAGTGCCTGCTTAGAATGAAAGAACTGCCATGTTCCGTTCACGACCCCTCCAGCTGGGCTGGGAGAGACCCTGGCCCGCGACCCTGGAGCCACTATGGTTTCAAATTGGATGGGCGACCGCGTGTTGAGATTCCTGCATTGGAGGGGGTTGGACTGGATGACCCCCCAGGGTCCCTTCCAACTCCACAATTCTATGATTCATTGCCAAGTTGGCATCGTCAGTACTGAGCAAGATGGACCAATGACATGACCAATGGTAAAGATCAGTGCACATTTTGCGTGGGGAAAGACCCAGATTTGATTCCTGGCATCTCCCAGTTACGATACTTTATTAAAGTTTTATACCGGCTTCCCTCCCGGGCAAGAAACAACAAAACATGTAGCAGAGCTGGAAGCAAGGGAAGAACCACGTGAAGATCTGGACAGACACTGCCAATCCAAAAAGGCAATACTGGGAGAGAGGGATAAACAGCCTGGCCTTGCATAAAGCCAGCTCCCTATGCAACAGCAAGACACACCGCCAGTCTTTTCACGATCTGGTTGACCCATTTTTGGGTGCCTGGGATGGAGGAGCTTCTTTCGAGAAGGTGCTTTTGCTGACATACCTTGCGCTAACAAATGAGCAAACCGGGCCTCATCCAATGGAAGCAAAGTGGGTCAAAGTGATTTGATATGGGGCGGCGGGGGATCTCTGCGTTCTGAGCACCTTTCTGCCACAGAACAAAGCAGAAGCGGCAGAAGTTCCCGTTCAACTGAACTGGAGCAGGGACTGCCGCTTATTATTCTGCTGCTGTGCTGTTCTCTCCTCAAAAGCGCCGAGCCTGTGCAGAAACTCAAGGGGGTGGGGGAGAGAGAGAGAGAGAGAGAGACTGCAATTCTCTCCCATTTGGCAACAGCCCACCCCTAAGCGCTTGAGGACTTTTACGTAACGAAGCACGATGGGGACCCGGAGTCCTTAAGTTCAAGCATGCCCTAACTGCCAAGGCGGTTAAGGACAAGACAGTGAGCAGCAGCTGTTGGGAGAGACGGCGAAAGAAACAGACTTGGATTAGGAATGTAAAAACAAGATTTAAAACCGGCTTCTTGCAAAAGAGGTACAGAAAATGGCACGCACGCACCAGAATCGACCTTATCTACAAAATATAACAACGTATTATATTGCACTGATTTCGAAGCCAGGCTAGCCTCATTGGCACGGCCATAAAACAGCGGTTTCATTATCAGAGACAAAGTGTGTCCCTTCGAAACCTCTGCAATGATCCCCGCTCCCTTCCCTGCTTAGGTACATCTGGGTAAGCACAGTCTTCAGCTGCAGCCTCGGTTTCCTGCAGGCAGGGGGGCTCCGGTGCTAAATCAGAAGTTTTTTCCTTTTATTGGAATGGAAAGAATGAGAACAAAATACCAATGAGCATGTTCTTGCTTTGCCCACAGCTGCTCAAGGCACAGAGGCTCCGCACAGGAAATTGCGCCTGTTTACACACACCGCGCCAGAGTCTCTCATGCCAGTGTGATTGCTGTAAGGATTTCAAGGCTCCTGTGTTTTTATTATTCTTACTGTTTGGTCGTCCTTTTTATACAGGCTTTGGGTGAAGGATGATCTAGCCTCAAAAAAAGGGAGCACACCAAATGAAACAGGAACATGCACTGCATCATGTGCCTGTGTGTGTGTGTGTGTCTGTACACACACACACACACACACACTTACATGCATCTAAAAGAAAGAAAAGGCAGCTGCATTATAGCAAATCGTTCCACTGGTCCATCTCTTGAAGGTCTCACACAGGAGTCTTTTTCAGCCGTACCAGGAAGGGATTGAATCTGGGACAAAGTATTTGATCTACCACCTAGATATGGCCCTTCTCTCAAGACACACACGTACCATAGGAGATCAGAGACATCCCCTACTTGTACAAACATACATGTGTGCAAATGTGCTTTGCAGGGGGTTAGACTAGATGGCCCTCAGGGTCCCTTTCGACTCTACAATTCTATGAAACACACCTCTCATGCACAGACAACCTCCTGCACGCACACACCAGTACAGAATAAAAACAAACAAAACCAGTATAAGTTACACTGAAAGTAAGCAGACCCTAGAAGCCAATTCACTTCTTCCCCTCAGCTTTAAGCATGATCACCAAAGGATTACTCAGATAAAATATCAGCTGCTGCAGGAGGAGCTAACATTCACATGTCTGGGCAAAATGGCTTCAACCTGGCACCAAAAAGGTGTCACTGTCAGTGCCAGGCAAGGCACGCTGGAGAAAGAATTCCACAGACGGGGCCAGTACTGAAAAGACATGTTCTGTTGTTGCCGCATTCTGCCAGTGAGGAAACGCAGTGAAGGGCCTCTAGTTATTTTGGTTGGCAAATAATGGGAAAATGCATTCTCCAAGGTAACAGGGTTCCAAACTGTGGCTTTATAAGGTTAAAACCATCACTTTCAATTGGGTTCAGAAAATTAAATGCCAGCAAGCACTATTGGGCCAGAATTCAGACCATCTGGCTCTGCTCAACATTCGGCTTTTGTCGAACTCTGCATCAGCTGCAGTTGCTAAACAGTCTTCCAGGGCAGCCCCACAAACAACACATTGCAGTAATCCATAATATATATACGTGTTCATATTGTGTAATTTTCAACAATACTGAATTTAAAAGTCTGAGCCCAAAGTCTGTATGTTTAGTTTATTTTTTTTAAAGTATGTATATATTGCTAACTCATACAGAAAACATCTAAGCGGTCTGCAACAAATATAAAACCACAATAAAATATAAATTTCACGGGGTTCAACTGTAACAAATATGCCTGTGATTATAACTTAAGGGTTGTAGACAGTTATGTTTTATTCAACGTAAACCCACCTGAATTAGTGGATATGACCAATTCCAATGGGTCTACTCTACTCTGAGTAAAACTTAGCTGGGCACAACACTAAATCTGCAAGTAAGTAGCACAGCAATAGTGTTACCTGGTAAGGAGCTGCGATTATCTGTGCACATGGAGAAGATTCTTTCATACACCAGCTTTCCTGCAAGGATTTTTAAAAAAGCTATTCATTCTTATGCATTTTAAGATACAAATGTAATGAACATAAACAGTAAGATAATGGGTTGAGATTTACGGGCTAGAGAGAATACATCTAGTCTTCAACAAGACTTCTAAATCCAGATTGCAAATCACGTTAAAAGCAAAATTTGGGTGGAGAATTTTGAGGGGCTGTTTGCACACAGCTCTAGTTTTCAACTTGCCAAATGCAACTGTTTCCTGTTACATTATACTGTCATCTAGTGGAGCCAAGTAGGCAACTTCAGTACTTCCTTTTGCACTTAAAACACCACTTCAAAGAAATGATTTGCCACCCATTTTCACTGAACGCAACATGGAAAGGAACATTTATTTTTCTCTGTATGTTTAGCAAAACTGACTGTAGGAAAACCTCTAAGCTGTTTACAAAACTGGAGGTTCCTCCACCCCTGTTGTAGGTCCACAATGTCACCCAGAATGGAGATAAACTCAGAGAAGGCAGGGCTCTCTCCCAGCCCTTCCGGGAAATGCTGGGGACTGAAGCGGAGAAATTCTGCATGCAAGGCAAGTGTTCTGTCCCTGAGGTACAAGTCCAATGTATTCCTGTAGACAAATGTGGGGTGTAATCCACTGGGAGCAGTCAAGTACAACATTCCTTGTAATGCTAGAGAAGACATGTGAGGGAATGTTTGGTTCAGCCAGTCAAAACTTCCTGTTCCTCCTGGTTGGAGCATCCTTCCTTTGCATGTGATAGAAGGTGGGTGTGATCTAACCTGCCCAGGTAACAAAAGGACGAGTCACGCAGCACACCTCTCTCTTTTTCACTTCCTTCTTTGTCTGACCAGCTTTTAGCTAGGACTGCTCTGCTAGCTCTCAGCTAGCAGAAGCACTGGAATTATTCCCTCATACGGGGGGAAACATGTACATATTTGTAACTGTCTGCCTTCAGGGATCCAACTGTGAACTGATGTAAGTAAACTTCTTTTATTGACTTTGAATAAGATTATGGCATCTTTATTATTTTAAGAGGGATTGAAGGGAACTTACCAGGAACGTACAATTCAACCTGAAGACAGATTGAATTGTATAAATAGTGAGAGGCTTACACAAGCCTGAAACCAGCTATCTGCTGTGCATGTAAAAAGGGGAAGGTAAACTCTGCTAAGTAAAGGAACTTGGCGGAGGCCCAATTGCAGTCTGAACTCCAAGTCAGCTCAGATTCAATGGTGTTAAGCACAGCTCAGCCTCAGTTGCCACAGATGGCATTCTTGTGACGGGGGAAGTGGCACATGAACAGCTCTGCTTCCATATCAGGGTATGATCGGTGTCAGGTACCCAAGGCTGCAGCCAGGCAGTACAGAAAATAGGCTAAAGACATCTGTAGATGTTGTGCTAACACTACTTTTGGCTTGGATCCACAAAAACTATGATGAGAGGTTCCAAGGCAGATCGTGTTGCTCAGGTCACGTTTGTTGAGTCCAGGAAAGAACATCTGGTACTCTCTTTTATCTAACTGAACAAAGACATTTCACGGAGGTGAGCTAGTTTCAGTCGGTCAAGACCTTTGAAAGGGAAACGTCCAGTGTTCATTGGGGAGGGGCAGGAAAACCCACCACAAAAGGCATTTCAAAGAAGATGATGCCACAAACAAGACAGGTCCTTGAATCTTCGATGCAGCAGAAGGGCCGAATTATTTCATAGGCAACCTTCCAGGAGCCACAAACCAGTGCAAGATTTTTGTTGTCTTCCAAGTTTGCACTTACAAATTTCAATCTGAAAAAGGAGAGACGTTTGAGATGTCTGCACTTACCAAATGTGTCAAGTATGTCTGTTATTAAAACGAATTTGCTTGGATAAAACTGAATCACCGTTGTGTCTGAAAGAAGTTTAGAACACTAAGGAGGAAAAAGAGAAAGAAGAAATGACTAAGTTCACATAGTAAAGAAAATATCTACACTAGGAAATTATTTTGAAGTGCCAAAAAAGGGATTCAAAACAGCATGTGACTAAGGGAGAGGCTACAGCACAGCGATACATGGTTTTGTATGCAGAAGTTACCAGGTTCAATCCCTGGAAAGGCCTATACTTTAGCTCTAAAAGAGGCACTGCCAGTCAGAGTAGACTCTACTGAGCTAGATGGGGGAAATATATGATCTAGTAGTCTAAGGCTGCTTCCAATGATCATTCTGAAAATCAAACAGCAAAAGGTTGCCCAAAACATAGTGTTTTACTAACTCTCTTAAAACACGAAAGGAGTGGGCTTAGGAGGCTTCAAAGAGCTAGCTGTACAAGTTGGCGTTACTACTAAAAAGGCCCTGTTACTGGTATTGCTTGTCTTACCTATGAACATTGGAAGCTGCCTTTATACAGCTAGAGCACTGGTCCCTCTAGGTAAGGTAAAGGTAAAGAGCCCCTGGATGGTTAAGTCCAGTCAAAGGCAACTATGGGGTTGCGGTGCTCATCTTGCTTTCAGGCCGAGGGAGCCGGCGTTTGTCCAAAGACAGCTTTCTGGGTCATGTGGCCAACATGACCAAACCGCTTCTGGTGCAACGGAACACTGTGACGGAAACCAGAGCACACAGAAACGCCGTTTACCTTCCCATCGCAGCAGTACATATTTATCTACCTGCACTGGCATGTTTTCAAACTGCTAGGTTGGCAGGAGCTGCAATAAAGCAACGGGAGCTCACCTCGTTGCAGGGATTCAAACTGCCGACCTTCTGATCGGCAAGCCCAAGGGGCTCAGTGTTTTAGACCACAGCGCCACCCGCATCCCTGGTCCATCTAGATCAGTGCTGTCAACACCGACTGGGAGCAGGTTTCAGACAGGGGACACCCCTAGCCCTAGAGATGCCAGGGATTAAAACTGGGACCATCTGCATTCACAGCAGGTGCTCTGCCCCGAGCTGCAATTCTTCCATAATATACCCCAGATATATAGATATACCAGATGTCATTCCTCCCTAAAGGATAAGCAATCATAATTAAAACAGGGGGACCAGGCCCCTCCAGGTTTTCACAACTGTTGGCCACCTCTGTACCCCCATGGAACTAAAAGCAAGCACACCCAAAGATCCTGCTCAGACCACCCTCCCAGGGATGAAGAATTAAACAAAAATTGCAACGACTGCCCTTCCAGGCATTCCTTCTCCTGCCCACTTCTGCGTAGCTTAAGAGGCCCTTTCAATTCCACTCTGCCTCCTGCCCTAGAAGGTGCAATAGGCAGAGGAGGGGAGAGTAAAAGAGGCAAACAACCAGCAGACGGGAGGAAGGGAGACTGGCAGGTCAGCTGGTAGCCACCCAGAGGCTGGCATCACAAATTAGCATCATTGTGCATCCGCTGAGGCTCATTCACCAGCAGGGCACCCAGCGCCCACCCCTGCTGCTGCTCCTTCCTGTGGCTGCTTGTGGGGGCTTTGACAGGGTCCCAGAGCCTTCCTACTTCCTTCCCAAAGCTGGGCAAGCACTTTCTAGACTTTGGGAAGGAAGGAGGAGGGCTCAAGGACCCTGCCAGAGCCTCGCACCTCCTCCCCAAAGCCATATTACCAAGGTCCGCCCCAGGGTAACACCATCAAGAAAGAGGTGGGTCTGGCTCAGAGAGAGGGGCATCTTGATCTAGGGTTAAGGGTCAGCGCTGCTCCCAGGCGTCCTTTTGGAGCCCAACAGAATTAACAGCACCTTTAACATGCAATTTTCGCTATGCTTTAACCCCAATCATTATGATGCGCAGAACACGCTCGACATGTAATGCTAACCTGTATGACTATCTTTAGAGCTTTCACTTTTTGATCCGAGGCCCAAGCATCCTTCAAAGATTGATTGAGTTCTTCGATCCGGTTTGTATAATCTTGCTGAGTCAAGTTTAACAGCTCCTTTTGTGACCCCTGAAAAAAGAAGAAGGAAGCAGCGTGCAAAACAAGTGAATTTATAAAGTATGAAAAACAAGGAAAGCTGCTTTTTTCCCCAAGAGCTTCCTCCTCTCCCTTTGGCTTCTGCAGAGCTGCCAAGCGGTAGATTACATAACAAAACTATCATTGAAATTCAAGGGCAGCTGCATGTGTTTGGCTCTCCTTTGAAGCAGGCCAGCAGCATCCTCTGCAGTCAAAGAGCACCACCGGGTTGCATGATTTACCCTCCGGCAGAATCTCTTGATATTTATATCGCTACAAATTGCAGGATCAATGCATCAAATGCTGTGCTTCTCAGGAAGCCAGTGTACTTTGGTGTGGGAAGACTGATGTTATTATGCTTTCTTTCTTTTAAAAAACTAGAAATCAAGCACTGGGCCACCGGAGGGCTCTACTGCCGCTCTTGTTTTGAATAAATATTGTTAAAATCATGAAATGTGACCTGGAAATAAAGTGAACCAACAGAATCAAAGGGCTTCGGAGGAGGGGTCTTAAAGCAGGCATAGACAAACTCAACCCTCCAGATGTTTTGGGACTACAACTCCAATCATCCCTAGCTAACAGGAGCAGTGGTCAGGGATGATGGAAATTATAGTCTCAAAACATGTCCATGAGGTGCAGGTCAATTCTGTGTCCAGGGCAGCTGTTTGGTATGCAGGCTGAGACTCTACCTGCCCGCAGACTGTCTCTCCAGAATACTGCATGCTTTAGTTATCTCTTGCTTGGACTACTGCAAAGTGCTCTACGTGGGGCTACCTTTGAAGGTAACCCGGAAACTACAACTAATTCAGAATGCAGCAGCTAGACTGGTGACTGGGAGTGGCTGCCGAGACCATATAACACCGTTCTTGAAAGACCTACACTGGCTCCCAGTACATTTCCCAGCACAATTCAAAGTGTTGGTGCTGACCTTTAAAGCCCTAAACAGCCTCGGTACAGTATACCTGAAGGAGCGTCTCCACCCCCATCGTTCTGAGGTCCAGTGCCGAGGGACTTCTGGTGGCTCCCTCGCTGCGAGAAGCTAAGTTACAGAGAACCAGGCAGAGGGCCTTCTCGGTAGTGGCACCGGCCCTGTGGAACACCCTCCCACCAGATGTCAAAGAGAAAAACAACTACCAGACTTTAGAAGACATCTGAAGGCAGCCCTGTTTAGGGAAGCTTTTAATGTTTAATTGGTTATTATATTTTAATGTTCTGTTGGAAGCCGCAGGGTATTATTATTATTATTATTATTATTATTATCTCAGCAACCAATTTTTAGATTACCATCCTTTCATGTATTTTGCCCTTGGTTTTTTTCCTGTCTGAAAACTGCTGCTGGCTTTATTGCTGTTTTTTTCTCATTAGTCTATTTTGTTCCGTCTTGCGAGCTATCCCGAATATTTTATTTTAAAAGCAGGGTAGCGGGGTATAAATGTAGGGAAATGAAAGCGCTCGCTCACCTCTTCGAGATCATCCAGCTCTTCCAGCCTTGTCCGCACCTTCTCAGAAACTCCTGATCCAGGAGTTGTTGCTTTTCCTGAAGGGAATCACATACTGGAATGCTTTAAACTGCAACAGAGCTCAGTCGGCAAAGCATGAGACTCTTAATCTCAGGGTCGTGGGTTGGAGCCCCACGTTGCACAAGAGACTCCTTCACTGCAGGGGGTTTGGACTAGATGACCTTTGTGATCCCTTCCAACTCTACAAGCCTATGACCCTACGGAACCATTTCCAAACAACCCACTGAATAAATTTGGGAAGGAGGGATTCGCAGCTAATTTGGGGCTGATGTACAGGCAGTGACAGTTTTAGTTGCATCCTGTATGTGCGCGATTCTGAAAAGAGCCAACCACAGATGTGAACCAAAAGTCGCAAAAACAGGCAGAACAGGGCGGAGTGGGAAAGGAACAAGGAAGAATGAGGCGGCCTTGCGCAGGCCCTGCCGACACACGTGGGGCTCTGGAACATAACCACCCTGCAAATCAGTCGCTACCTGTAACTAACAGGTAAATGTAAAGGGACCCCTGACCATTAGGTCCAGTTGTGACCGACTCTGGGGTTGCGGTGCTCATCTCACTTTGTTGGCCGAGGGAGCCGGCGTACAGCTTCCAGGTCATGTGGCCAGCATGACAAGCCGCTTCTGGCGAACCAGAGCAGCGCACGGAAACACCGTTTACCTTCCCACCAGAGCGGTACCTATTTATCTACTTGCACTTTGACGTTCTTTCGAACTGCTAGGTTGGCAGGAGCAGGGACCGAGCAACGGGAGCTCACCCCGTCACGGGGATTTGGACCACCAACCTTCTGATCAGCAAGTCCTAGGCTCTGCGGTTTAACCCACAGCGCCACTACATAATGCCTAAATCAGTGCTTCTCAAGCTATCTGATGTGATGGACTGGCAATTTTCTGCCCCAAAATACCAGCGACCATACCATGCTTGGTCCCTAAGGGATCCTACCCAACCTGGACTGTGGTGGAGTTGCTAGGGTCCTGCAGCTGATTGCTCATGGACTGGTACCAGTCCACAGACCACCAATTGGAGCAACACTAACCTAAATTAACCCGTCTTTAAACAGGACGATGGCTACTGAAACTTCATGTTTCACAGTTAGATTATTGAGATATTTTGCACCTAATTTCCAGCTTTTCTCGTAACCATGTGCTGTGGAATATTTATGTGGCAATTTCAATATTCCTATAAGCAAGTAGGAAAATAGAAAACAATTCTGTGACATGTTTAAAACATTTTTTCCCCTTCCACAGTGCTACATATTAAAGCCACCACGTACCTTTTTCAGATCCCATACACAAGTTCTGCAATGAAACAAAACATTTGTTTTCAAAAGCAATAATTCCCAACAGCTGACAGGTGTAGTGGTATAACAAAAAGCCAGAACAATGTGAACCATGATAGGTTGTAATTAAAATTTGTTAAGAGTTATTAAGAGTAGGATGTTAAACTTTTTAAAAAAAATGTTTAGGGATAAGAGGGATATTGTGTTTAACATCCTGCCCGAGGAACAGTTCTGAGACTCTCAAGCTCAGGCAACACATTGTTTCAGATGTAAAAGTGTGGTTTTATGGTAACCATGATAAAAGACATATGGGATGAAGGCTTTTGTCAGGGCAAAAGGTAAATATGGATGAGCTCTGGGTCATGTTTGTTCCTTTTAATGGGTCTGCTCTCTATATGACTATCACTGGATACAACCCTAAGTTCAGTCGTGCTGCTTTAGGATGCAATCCCAAACCCACTTACTGCCCAACTGAATCCAATGGGGCTTCCTTCTGAGTAGGCATGGTTACACTGCTATTTCCATGCCCATCCTACCCTCCCATGCACTAATTTTTAAGTGTCTTTAGGAATAAATATGCACAACAATTCAGAAGGATGCTATGCTGTTCTCTCAATGGCTTAAAAATGAACATTACAAACATCTGCTATGCTAAAACAAAATTTACTGTACGTGCTTGCACACCCAAAAAGACTGGACCTACTTTCCTACTTTGTTGATATTATTGTTGTTGTTGTTGTTGTTGCATTTATATCCCACCTTTCCTCTTGAAAAATAACCAAACGTTCACTCACAATAGAAAGCTTTTCATTTGTTGTGTACCGAGCAAGGATGTCAGCCCGTTTGCTCGACCAAGGCTCAAAGTCACTGCCAACAGCCGAGGAATCATCTTTATCCCGTTTCTTTCTGGCACTCTCCTGCAGAGGAGAGACAAGCGAGGCACAGAATCCTCCAGATAATGAGACGTTTGACCTCTGGTATGTTGTTGTAAAGGCATATTTCATCATTTAAAAATACTAATAAATCTCACCCATATTTTTCAGGGCAAAGGTGGCATTCACTTTACAGGCACACCCATGCTGGGCAGGGCCAGAGGCAAATGTGGGCAGAGCAAATTCTATCTTTGTGCAGTAGGCTGGCTCTTAAACACACTTGCACAGCCCTCTTTGTCCTCTAGGCAAGTGTCAGACATTATCCCGGCTCAAGCACACACATTCCAGCCAGGCAAATACCCCCAGGGTGTGGAGCAGGGCCAGTAAGTGGGTGTGGCCAGGGAAGAGTTCCAAGGGCCAGATGGAGAGAGCCAGAGGGCCACATTTCGGCCCTGTGTCAGGGATAGGACTGAAGAGGAGGAGTGGTGGAGGTTGCCCCCCCACACACACACCTTTGCCTGTAGGGAAGAGGAAGGCAGTCTCAAATTATAGCAGGGCTTTGAGGAAGATAGCAGCTCAGAGACAGGAGAACAAGAGAGTTATGCAGTGTTAGGAGAAGGAGGAAGAGACAGAGCAGCTAGCTGACATGTCACTGGACAGCATAGCCGAACCCTCTTCTCCCAAAGCGCAACATTCGTTAACAGTGCAGGAACAAAGGGCACAACTACAGTTGGCCACAGGCAGATGTAGAAGCATGTGGTGTTGTTAGAAGGGAAGAGAGGAGGAGCTCAGTGCGAGCAACTCCATCATGGAGGAATGATTGGATTTCTTTTAAGAACTTTCTTGTTTCCTGCCTGATTCTCGGTGCCATCAGTGGGGAGGGAGAGGATTCCTCCAGCCTGACACCCAGGGTCTGAGGTTTGCCACCCCTGAACACGGATAACTAATGATACACATCCTAGCAACACCTCCAGAAACATAGTCTATTACTTGTGCATCTGCTACTAGCAAAATATTTCTTAAGCCACCTTTCAGGACATGAGAACCGGCACAAGGCAGTGTGCAACAGTGAAACAGCCAGATGAACCTTCCTGCCTACCAAGAGCTTTGAAAGCACCTCTCTTGGTGGTGGCCAAGGCCTGCTTTGAGCCACCAGATGGCAAGCAGAATGAGGACATTCTCAGACATTTCCAGCTCACATTATGAAACAACCTTCTCCCAGCAGTATGCTTTTTTGCTGGCAATTAAATATACTTTTGTTCGCTCAAGCATTTACTAAATTGTTAATTTCTTTTTCTGCTCAGTGATTCTCTGCATGTTTCTAATTGTTTCCTGAATGCGTTTGATGTTGTGATGTACATCGCCTTGATACCTGGTTCAGGAGCAGTACTGCGCACATATATATATATATATATATATATATACACAGTGGTGCCTCACAAGACGAAAAGAATCCGTTCCGTGAGTCTCTTCGTCTAGCGGTTTTTTCGTCTTGCGAAGCAAGCCCATTAGCGGATTAGCGGTTTAGCGCTATTAGCGGTTTAGCGGCTATTAAAGGTTTAAGGGATTAGCAGATTAGCTGCTAAAAGGCTATTAGCAGCTTAGTGCCTTAGATAAAGGGGGTGGGGAGCGGGGGGGGGGGGGAACCCAGGAATCGCAAGACATTTTCGTCTTGCGAAGCAAGCCCATAGCAAATTCGTCCTGCGAAGCACCTCCAAAACAGAAAACCCTTTCGTCTAGCGGGTTTTCCGTCTTGTGAGGCATTCGTCTTGCGGGGCACCACTGTATATATATATATATATATATATATGTATATGTATATATATATATATATATATATATATGTATATATATATGCGCAACTAAATATGAAATAAAAAAGACACTATCAGTTAAACAAATATGCATATATACTAAGGTGGACAGTATAATCTGATCTAAAGTGGAGCATTAAAAAAAATGCAACTTAAATAAAAAGCATACTGTTTCGTAAAAATGAACAAAAACCTTTTTAAAGCAAACAATGATGAAGGAACATGAAATAGATTCTGTAAGTTCAGGGCCACCACCAAAAAAGCCCAGTCCCTGGTTCAGAGCAAAGGAAGCTGTCTCATATTGTGTCAGGCCACTGGTTTATCTAGCTCAGAGCGGCTGGGGAAACCCAGCCAGATAGGTGGGGTATAAATAAATTATTATCATCATCATCTACATTGACCAGCAGGTGACTCTCCAGGGATTCAAGCAGGGGTTTTCCCCAGCCCAGCCCTGCTTGGAGATGCCAGGAATTGAACCTGGAACCTTCTGTACCCAAGGCAGATGCTCTAACTCTGAGCTATGGCCCTTCTTCAATCCATCACTATTCCATTACAGGCCACAGAGCAGAGCTGCTGCAGGCAGGCAGGCTCACAAGGATCTAGTCAGTGGGACATGAATGTTACCGTAGTTGCAGTCAGCAGGGGATCTGCAGTTGCAGCAAACAATGACAAAGGATCAGTGCCGTCCAACACGCTGCTCAGGGGATCCACCATTGAACTGGAAGAGGAGGAGGAGGTAGAGGAAGTGCTTCCTTTGCGGCCTAATTTCTTTGTCTTTGATTCCATTACCTGAGGAATACATAATAATAGTCAGAAGGAGCACCAGATACTAACAGAACTATTCTTTGCACATTTACTCAGCCTTGCTTATTTTAATAAGGCTTACTCCAAGGTAAGTGTGCATACAAATGCAGCCGTAAACTGCTATCTTGCACCAAGGCTGTGCGACTGTACAACTGTCTACTCAGAAGCAAGTTCCACTGCGTTCAATAGGACTTAGACCCATATATGTGCATACAGAATTGCAGGCCGAAGCTGCAATCCTCTAAACTGAGTTTTGCATGCCTAGGTCCATTGATTTAGGTAGGGGTAGTCAATGTGATGCACTACCGATGTTAGCTACTACAATTCCCATCATCCCTGACCTTTCCCAATGCTGGCAAAGACAGACGGGAGTTGTTATCCAAAAGCTCTAGTGGGTACCATGTTGCCCAACCCCAATTTAGGAATACAATGGTGAAGAAATGAACTAGTTCTAGGCACAGTCTAACTGTGCATAGGATTAAGGAAGTAAATTGGGGCTCTAGCTGTATGAATCAAATCCACATCTCACAACTAGAAAACTGAAAATTCTAATATCGGTGTAAACTGCACAAAAGGTGCACAGTTCCGCTTTTCCCAAAGGCTTCTTCAAAGAAGCAAGGCTTCTTCCATCAAGTGCTAGAAGGTACATAGACATGGGCCCATTCCAGAGCATCAGCATGAGACCCAAGAAGAGTCTGTTCATTAGTTTGTCCCCGGTCTCCTGTACCAACGTGACTACACAGGACTGTTGAAGTGTTGCAAAGGAAACCTACTGTAATGGGTTTGAGTGGATGGTAGTCTCCAAAATCCACAGACACGGTTTCCAGTCTGCATGATTCCAATTCACGTACGTAGTTTCTTGATCTAGCATGCCTGAAGGGGAAAAGCATAAAGAACTTATAGAACTGAGATTTGGAAGCACACGCTGAGCATTCACGTGCAACGGTTTCTGGAGAAGAAAATCACAAGAAAATGTGATATCTCTAAAAAAAAAATGCACCTAGACATTCCATTGTTGTGCCCATAACCAAAGTTTAAGGTGCCATTTAGATTCTGGCTTTCATATCTCAGTTTATAACACTGACCTAACTCCATCATTCTGTGCAAAAAGGAGCAGGACACGTCACTTAGCTATGGTACCCACAGCTGGCAACTCCCTATGGAAGCAATTTGGAGGAGGATCAAAGTTTGTGTGTTGTGTTTACAAGCCACGTTTTCCCACAAGAAGATGCTTAGAGAAGCACATGGCACAGAGACTGAGGATCAAACTAACATGACATGATAGAGACCTCCAGATACTCCCATCTGAATGGGTGCAAGTTACAGGAGGGCAGATTTCAGCTGAACATCAGGATAAACTTATTGACGAGAGTAGCAGCTTGACAGTGGAATAAATGACCCGTGGGGTGGTGAGCTCTCCCTCACTGGGGGTGTTCAGGCAAAGGCTGGACAGCCATGCATATCTGGCACTGAACAGATCCCACCAGCCAGAGCCAGTTCCCCACTCCTGTTTTATAAAGTCATTTGTGCTTGTGTGCCACTGACACTCCTTTCTATTGCTTAGTTTCCATTTCTAAAGGAATACTTCCTTTTGTCTGTCATCTTTTACCCTTTTCTCATCATTTGAAGGCATCAAGCAGAGGAACTGCCAGTGCTTCAATCAAACAAAAGAAGCTGCAAAGATTCCTTCTATTGTTGTCTTTATCAACTGTGAAATCCATCACATTACAAATCTGCTGCTTATTTTTAGCTGGCATAAACTTCAGGTGAAAAAAACTGGGGGGAAATAACCTGCCAGTCATGTCCTGCAAATCAACTGCATTTTCACAACTCTTCTAAGCAGAGACAACGCTTATTCTAAAAAAGCATTCGACAAGGGCTCAGCCACCAACCGACTGTCCAACTCTGAAGGCCAATTGAATCAGACAACCCAGCAGTGCTACTGAAAGGAACGGCTTTACAACCTAATGAGACATTGTAAAAGGAGGAGAAAAAGAACCCAGTGAAGGATGCTCATGCCTGTCTCCCTACATTTCTTAATCTCCAGTTTCCTGCCTGCCCTGTGCATAAATATCCACTTGAATGCACTATTCTCAATGTTTCCCCCACACTTCTGCTACTTTGCTGGCCCCTTGAGCTTATTAGCATTTGTAAGGACTTTCACAATTAAAACAGCACAGAGTTTGGGTGAGAGAGAGAGAGTTCCCTTCACCCTTTCACAGAAACAGCATTTTTGCTGGACCTCAGAAGAATCTAAAGCAGCAGCTGAAAGCAAATGCACACAGCCGAAACTTTAAATGCTGGTTTCTATTGCAAATTGCAATCTGGACCTTAGAAAATTGTGCCTGTTTGAGACAGTAACATGACAATATTGGTACCTGGGACAACAAACAGAAGACCACTTCTAGCACAGCTTTTCACACTCACTGGCTGGCTTTTAAAAGGTATCCTATGAATGCACAGACATCTTATGCAGGGACTAATTTTTACCGGGTGAATAGTAAAATGAAGAGAATCGTAGCCTTAGGTCATCCTGTGCACCAATCGCAGATTCACACACACACAAAATTTACTCTAGCAAACACCTACATGGTATCTTGAAAAGCTGGCATAGCAGTGACCAGGAGGCTGAGCTATGAATCAGGAAGTCCTCAGCTTGAGCCTTCCATGTACTGTGATAGGAATTTTATGGTATTAGATATATGGTAATGTTCATAACTGCACATACATAGATCAACACAGGAAGACCAACCTGGAACCATTTTGATTCCTAAACTGACCAAATCTTTCCTCACAAGATATGTCTTAAAGCCTCCCCATTGTCTTCTTTCCTCACAAGATATGTCTGTTTGAATAAGGTGTGAACCTGTGACCTGGCCCAGGAAATAAGTATTTTAGCACTACAAAAGAATGGTCAGGCACCCCAGACAATCCAATCAAGTAACTTGCCAGACAGGAGATAGTAGAGGTGAGAGGAGAAAAACAACATTTAAATTCCTGTGATGTATGCATGTACCTGAGGGGTGGTCTTAGGTTACACCCCTTCTGGGATGTATGCATAATGTTTCTGGGGGTGGTCCTGATCTACAGAATGGGATTTTCAAAAGTCTTTATAAGCTCTGGCACAGCAATTCTGGGGGGTCCTCTTCCTCTCCTGCGTGTGAGGGGAGTACCCTGTTGCAACAGATCAATAAAGATCAAGCTTACTAGCTGCTTTGCTTCTCAATATTCTCTGGTTGGCCTCTGTTATTTTCTCCTACCAATAGGGAACCTATGTAAGGACTCTATATGGGCTCTTGGATACCCCATAAGGGAAAAGGGCATATTTTTATTTACAACAGTACCATGAACTCACCAGAAAACCTAAGCCAAATGACTCCCACTTAACCTCAGTCCCAACATCAACATCTGGAATGGGATGGGGACGGGGCATGTAATAGTACAGTCGTACCTTGGGAAGTCAAACCAAATCTACTTTGGAAGTCCCTCCGACTTCCAAAATCTTCGGAAACCAAAGCACGGCTTCTGACTGGCTGCAGGGAGCTCCTGCAGCCAATCGGAAGCCCCATCAGATGTTCGGCTTCCAAAAATAGTTCCCAAACCGAAACAGTCACTTCCAGGTTTGCAGCATCCGGGAGCCAAAACATTCGAGAACTAAGCTGTTCAAAAACTAAGGTACGACTGTACTGATTTAGCTTACTTGATTACAACTAGATAATGAAGTGCTTTGAAAAGTTACAAAGAATTATTACTATGTGTCGGGACGCGGGTGGCGCTGTGGGTAAAACCTCAGCGCCTAGGACTTGCCGATCACATGGTCGGCGGTTCGAATCCCCGTGACAAGGTGAGCTCCTGTCGTTCGGTCCCAGCGCCTGCCAACCTAGCAGTTCGAAAGCACCCCCGGGTGCAAGTAGATAAATAGGGACCGCTTACCAGCGGGAAGGTAAACGGCGTTCCGTGTGCTGCGCTGGCTCGCCAGATGCAGCTTGTCACGCTGGCCACGTGATCCGGAAGTGTCTTCGGACAGCGCTGGCTCCCAGCCTCTAGAGTGAGATGAGCGCACAACCCTAGAGTCTGGCAAGACTGGCCCGAACGGGCAGGGGTACCTTTACCTTTATTACTATGTGTTAGTATTATTATTGGATTGTAATTGTGCTCATAGAATGCCTTTCACTGATGCGCCTGAATTTCCCCTCCCTCTGACCCCTTCCCCTACATCCCTGCCCCCCTCAAACTGTTCTGGAGGGTTGGCAGGCTCCCCAGAGCAAATCTGAGAGACGCACAGGAGGAGGGGAGAGAAGGGGAGCGTTGTTCCACAAGCGCAATGATTTAATTGGGCTCAACTCTAAATCTTTATTTTAAAAGCCAGTCAGCAAGTGGTAAATGTTACACTTTTGAAAGTGATTACCACTCAGTGATTGCCAAAGAGCCAGAATGGTTCAGCTTGCTAGCAAATTCTTCTGGTCTCATGATACATCACCAGTTCTGACAGCGGCTAAAGGGCAAAAAATGAAAAGTGACAAAATGCTGGGGTAGGAAGAGAAGTTTGAACCTCTTCCCTTGGCCCAGCACTCAGCTGGGGATAAAAATCGCCGTCTCCCCACCTACTCATCTGATGTCCAAGGAAAGGAAGCTGCGTTCCTGTGTAAGAACATGGATTGAATGCCCTCACTGGCAGCACACAGGCCTCAGAGGATTGGCCAAGGGTGAATGAAGCTGTCATGCCCCAAAAAAGTTAGCCACTCCTGCTGGATAGCATGCTGGAACAGAGTTCAAATCCCCATTCAGCTATAGCATAGTCCAGGGGCAGGGAAAATGTGGCCTTCCAGATGTTGATGGACTCGGCTCCCATCAACTCCAGCCAACATGGCCAAAGAACCAGGAGGATGGTAGTTGTAGTCCAGCAACATCTGGAGGTTCCCCATCCCTTATAGAGACCCAACAAATAGCCCCGCATTGGGCAAAAGAAGAAGAAGAAGAGTTTGGATTTGATATCTCACTTTATCACTACCCGAAGGAGTCTCCAAGCGGATAACATTCTCCTTTCCCTTCCTCCCCCACAACAAACATTCTGTGAGGTGAGTGAGGCTGAGAGACTTCAAAGAAGTGTGACTGGCCCAAGGTCACCCAGCAGCTGCGTGTGGAGGAGCAGAGACGCGAACCCGGTTCCCCAGATTACAAATCTACCGCTCTTAACCACTACACCACACTGACTCCCTCACTGCAGGGGGTTGGACTATAGGTGACCCTAATGGCCCTTTCCAACTCAACAATTCAATGATTCTATGAAGAGTCAAATTTTTCTCAACTCTCCAAACTCTATATTTAAAACTTGGAATATTGTCTCACAGGGAACTTGCAAGGGAAATTTAATTAAAGCCTTTAACAGGCAGAAAACATCCACATTTGCTTTGCAATTCAAAGACAGCCCATTCATCAAGCCAAGAACCATCCTTCTACATTCAACACAACTTATCTATAAACATAAGGCAAACGTATGGAGTTGTGTGAACAGCAGGGCCCATGTAATTCCAGTCAAGAGGCACAAGGGAGTGGTTATCTTGGAGTTATCTGAATTTCAAAGACCTCAACTTTATTTTATACATGGTACTCTTAACACTGTGCTCTCCTGCAATAAATAAAACAGGGCCAGGAGAATCGGCACAGTGGATTGCTAATACAAATCAACAGCGACACCAACTGGATGCCAAAGGGAAGTGGACTGGAGAAAAATATACTGTATATTGAAATTGCACATATATTCCAAAGTAGATAAACAACTAACATGAGGAATGCACAGATCTCTAACACAAGAATGAGAAAGTTGTGGCCCTCCAGATGTTGTTGGATTACAACACACAAGTTTCCACATCTCTGCCTTGAAGTATTCAATTAACTAATAAAAAAATGTTATACTGTGTAGTGCCTCCCTGCCCTCCTTCCCACACTTCTAAAATAAGTGTACTTTCAGTTCTTTCTGAGGTAGTAAAACTGCTCACTTTAGACAGGGCTTTAGCCTAGCCTTCTGCCTGACATGCTAGATGTCCATGTGCAGGGAATTTATGCTGTACAGCAAACTGTTCTAGCAAGTGAGCACTTAGCTGCTATACAAGTTTACCACCTCAGCGACAAGTAACCTTTCATGGCACTGTGGTGTGGCTGCAGCTCTTTACAACAGCCTGCACCTTCTTCCTGACATGCTAGATTTCAATGTGCAGGGAATGTATGGCATATTGTCCATGATTCAGCATCATGGACATACTTTGCAAGTATGCCTGCGCTAACCTCTGTTTCCAGTTAGAACCCACAAGACATCTTGTTTCAAATGTGCAGTGTTTCTGTTGTCACAATAGAAAACACTTCTCTTTTTGTCGGCAGTCAATACATGAAATAACTTTCTTTATTTCATGTATTGACTGCCGACAAAAAGAGAAGTGAAAATGAGAGGCATCTGTGTGCAGAGAAAAACAAAGAAACACAGGAAGCTTGCCTTATACTAGATCAGACTACATGACTATCTAACCCAGAGATGAGGAGCCTGTGGCCTACCAGATTTTATTGTACTACAAATCCCATCATAATTGACCACTCCCTATCTATGCTGGCTGAAGTTGATGGAAATAGGACATGAACATCTTCTGGAGGGCTACAGATTCTCCAGCCTTGATCTAGTCCAGTATTTTGACTGGATTTCAGGCAGAAATCTTTTCCATCATCTGACACCAGATCCTTGTAATCTGGAGATAAAAGGTAAAGGTAAAGGTACCCCTGCCCATATGGGCCAGTCTTGACAGACTCTAGGGTTGTGCGCTCATCTCACTCTAGAGGCCGGGAGCCAGCGCTGTCCGCAGACACTTCCGGGTCACGTGGCCAGCGTGATGAAGCTGCTCCAGCGAACTGGCACCAGAGCAGCACACGGAAACGCCGTTTACCTTCCCGCTAGTAAGCGGTACCTATTGATCTACTTGCACTTAATTGTGCTTTCGAACTGCTAGGTGGGCAGGAGCTGGGACCAAACGACGGGAGCTCACCCCGCTGTGGGGATTCGAACCGCCGACCATGCGATCGGCAAGTCCTAGGCGCTGAGGCTTTTACCCACAGCGCCACCCGTGTCCCTAATCTGGAGATACCAGGGCCCAAATCTGGGATCTTCAGCATGCAGACCCCACCGCTGAATGAAGAGGCCAAAACCGTACGTTTCTGTATTTCATTACCATTGGATCCTATTTTGGATTTTCTCTGTTTTTAATGGCATTTTTATCAGGGCATTTTATCCTCACAAATAATGAGTTAGGCTGACTGAGGATTTGAAACTGGGTTTTCCTCAGCCTTAATCCAATACACTATCTAACCACTACACCAGGATGCCTCTTTATGTATCACCTAAACACACATCCCAAATGAGGCTAACATAATGTACCCAATGAAGAGGGCTACAGACCAAGGAAATATATATTACAATAAATGTTGATTTATTTCAAGATATCAAGACCCACTTTGCTGTTGAAGCCTCTTTGGGCTTTAAACACTTATTTCCCCAAATACATGGCCCTTCACACCTACAATTCCCAAGAGATGCACCGTTAGATTTCTGGCTGTCTCACCATGGCTAAGGATTTCCAGAATGGCACCTGATATTTTATTTGTCACTACATTTACATCTCACATTTCCTCCAAGGAACTCAAAACGGCATGCATGGGTTCTGCCAGCTCCCCATTTTAACTTCACAACAACCCTGCGAGGTAGGTTAGGCTGAAAGACAATGGTCTAAGGGTACCCAGTGAGCTTCACAGCTGAGTGAGGGTTTTAATCCATGCCTCTCAGGTCCTAGTCCACTACTCTCGCCACAATGGCTAAAAATAAATTTATTGTGGCATAAGGGGTGGAGCTGTGGGTTAAACCACAGAGCCTAGGACTTGCCGATCAGAAGGTTGGCAGTTCAAATCCCCGCGACGGGGTGAGCTCCCGTTGCTTGGTCCCTGCTCCTGCCAACTTAGCAGTTCAAAAGCATGTCAAAGTGCAAGTAGATAAATAGGTACCGCTCCAGCGGGAAGGTAAACAGCATTTCCGTGCGCTGCTCTGGTTCGCCAGAAGCAGCTTAGTCATGCTGGCCACATGACCCGGAAGCTGTACGCCGGCTCCCTCAGCCAATAAAGCGAGATGAGCGCCGCAACCCCAGAGTCGGCCATGACTGGACCTAATGGTCACAAGTCCCTTTACCTTTACCTAAGGGGTCACAGTGCCAAAGCGGTTGCTGAAAGGCAGTGAGCTGCAAACGTGCCGTCAGTAATAACTTAAAAAAATAAAAATAAAACTTAAATAGCTAAGCACCACATAGCCTATTAGAGCCTGGTGTGCCATATCTGCCTGCCATGAAAGATAATAATAAATACCAGACACCTCACAAAAAGAACCCGCCCCGCCCCAAACATGTCAGCAAAGCCTTGCAAGACAAAAAGGGAATTAAAGCGGGAAGCTGCCCGTCGCAAGCCGCCGTCTCCTCCTCCCAGCTTCTGTCTCCAAGACTATCTGCAAGAGAAGCTCCTCCGTCCTTACCAGGGGAAGGCAGCCATCTTGTCTCCCGTCACCTGACTCTCCCCCCACCCCACCCCGCTGCCTCTCAGGCCTCTCGGCGCTTCCTCTGCGGAAGCGCGGGCGGCCATGATTGGGAAGGGCAAGTGCCAGGACAGCCACCAGGACGCGCAGAATCGTTTCGTTTCGTTGTTGCATTTCAGTGCACCGTTTTAGTAGGTGTTCTATGTTTTTCATCTTGTCTTTTTATGCTGTGGACTGCTCTGATATTTGCAGGTGATATATACAAATTTAATGAATAATAATAATAATTTGTTATTACATTTGGTTGTCAGTCGCTTTGGGTTGCCTTGGGCAAGATAAAGCGACTAACAAATTTAATAAAGCATGATGAGGATGACAAAAAGCGGCATAGATAGTTCTTCCTGCCTAGTTCATCCACCCATCACACACCTGTGAGGTAGCTCTCCCACCTTTTTACCTGCAGGTAGGTAGCCGTGTTGGTCTGCCGTAGTCGAAACAAAATAAAAAAAATCCTTCCAGTAGCACCTTAGAGACCAACTAAGTTTGTTATTGGTATGAGCTTTCGTGTGCATGCACACTTCTACTGGAAGGATTAAAAAAAAATTGTTTCCACCTTTTAACCTGCGAAAGTAGGAAGGTCCGATTCAGTTGGCATCACAGCATGTCTCCTTGCAGCTCTACTCGTGAGGTGGGAAGCTTCGTTGCTTTCATATTCAGGATTTCCCCCCATAAATATTTTATTTATTTGCTTTTCTGATAATATTCCACATCAATAAAGCATTAAACAAAAACGAGACAACAAAGAAAAATCCTTTCAAAGATTTTGAATAATCGACAAGATCAGAAAACATTGACTTCCTATCCTCTTTCCATGGTTCCTTTTAACCCCTCTTTTCCTCGTGTTTTCTTAGTTCACCCCATCTGTCGCAACCACTTTTATATACTGGCATACATGGTCCTAGGTGAGCTTCATGGACGAGTGGGGATTTGTACTCTGGGCTCTCAAGTCCTCCTGGTCCAGCACTCTAACCACTACACCACTCTTCCCCCCTCCATTTTTCTTCTCTTCAGCTGTCACCCTCAACAGACATTTTCCACCAGCCGGGTCACTTTTGCCTCCAAGCAAGATTCCATCAGATTCCATTCTCTGCTGTCCCAAACTTCTCCATCTCCAGGCAGGGAAGAATTGCCCTTAAAATATTATTATTTATTAACATTATTATTGTTAAAAATATCACTTCTTAAATGTATATACCGCCCTTCATCTGAGTGTCCCGTGGCAGTTTTTACAGGATAAACACACAAAATACATATCGTAGCAACCGCAAACAATAACAACCCACCCGCCCTAGACATGTTATGCTGTGAACTTGTTTAAATGCTGTAAATGTTTTCTCCTTTCTTCTGAGAGGAGTGTTTGGAATCCCTCCATGAGATGTGCCATAGCAAAAAAGACGCAAATAAACAGATGTACCTCAATGTCTCTGTGGAGTCTGTGTGTGCATAAAACCCCCCATAAAAAGTACCCTTTTGCTGGGTTAGACCAAAGGCCCACCTAGAGTCCAGTGGCCAACCAGCAGGTGGCTTCAGTGGTAGACTGCCTCTTGGGCCAGGGTATTGTTTAGGAGTGGGGTTGTTGTTATGTTTTATTGCTGGCTTTACGAAGTTTAAAATACTGGAATAATTTCTGAATTTCAGATATTAATTCTTCACGTCCAACAGAAGAGAAACAACAACAATGAATGCCATATTTTGTCATTTGAAGCATTCATACTAAGTTGGTGAACTTTCTGCTACTTAATCTGTAGCTTGGGGACAGGGAAAATGCCCGATAACTTAGACGGTTTTTCTTTTAAAAAAAAGAAATTTGAGTTAAGAAAACACATACACTTTAAAGATTTTAAAAAAAGTTTTATTGTGCAATATGCTTAAGGGGAAAAAAAAGCAAAACGGGTGAAAAGGAAAAGTACAAAAATATATTTTATAATATTGCATTCCACTCAAAATAAAAAAGTGAACTGAAAATTAATATAATAAATAAATATAAAATATATCAAATTACAAAAGCGATCCTGGCACTTGTAAATAGAAGGCCTAATGACAGTTGAAACATTTACATTTTAGTTGACTTTAAAATAAAAAAATAAAATAAAAAGTGTACTTAGGGTATCTGAACAAAGTAACAATTGATCTGTACTTTTTATGTTAAAACTTGCTTCTATTCACAGAATTTTTACTTCTGAATTAACATCACAGCACACAACGAACAAGCTCTAGCAAAAAAAAAAATTAGCACTGGCATATCTAATAAACGGTAGTGTATTTCTAATCTACAAGGCAACATCTGCAAATCTTAAAATTCATTTAGCTTGTCAAGTCTTATGCTATTCCCCCCCTCCTCTTAAAAAACATTCAAGTCATGCAAAAGCTTTATGAGCCAAAAGTAAGCTCTAAGAACTACTTAGAAATCTAATAAATTAGAAGTGTTTGCATTGCACTGCGTAAATTAACCAAAAGGAACCTTTTAACAGGTAGCCTGCAAGAGACAAGGCTGTGCTTGGAGGACTGCTGAGCAGTTGGCTATGCCACCACCACATCCTTTTGAATCAAAATGGTTGCCTCTCCAACAAGATCAGTTTAAAATACTGCATGATATAGAAGAGCATTAGAAGATACAGCTAATGAATAGGTTTACACCCATCCCCATATGAATAAATAGGTGTGTGTATGTAAAGTCACCCCCCCCCAATTGTTAATTTAACCCTTTTTCAATTTATGTTGAATAATATTTTGAGCCAGAACTGTAGTGCCAGATCTGAAGCGCTGAATATTTAACATAATATTAATACCAATTCAATATCATATAATCAAGTTTAATAGTTCTTTGTGCACTGAATCAGCTATAGCACAATTATCTAATGCCAGTTGGCAGATTAGATCTATACATTTCTCAACATGACTGCATTTGATTCGGCATATCATAGTCACACCAAGATCTAAATAATTCATCTCGTGTCTAAAACAGCAAGTACAAATAACTTACATAAATATGTCCCTTTTTCAGACATGGCTTTGGTAATGTAAGAATTTCACTTTCTGGGAATCCAGCTGGATTTAAGGCCAAAGCCAAGTTGCAAAATTCACTCATTATTCTTACAAATATTTCTTATTCCTCAGTAACAGCAAGAGCAGAATTTCTTGGAGGATTAGCCCTCAGAAACCAAAAGGAGTTTGCTACAATCCTGTCCCCCAAATGGGAGGAAAGAGTATCCTTATCTTCATAAAAAAAAATCCAAAACCTTTCATTTAGAGAAAAATATATATACAAAAGACAAACGTGTAGTAGCAAAAGAAGCCTCCTAAATAACTGTTGTTACTATATTTTATATACACTTTTGTCCTCTTCGTATTTAGGGAGGGAAACTGGCAATTCAAAGCTTTGATTTGGTGAGATGGGGGTGCTGACTGCACATTCAAATTTGCCTACTACAAAAATCAAATTTACCATGGCAGGTGAAAGCAGCAACCTGTATTTATGCTGCAAAGCTAACAGTGCCAGCCACCAGAAATGCTTGACACTTCTTGCTGCAATGAAAGGCCAAAATTTGCCTCACTGACTTTCAGTGGGGCCAGAGTGGCTTAGACTTGAGGCAAGGCTATGCATGGTTAAAAGCATGGCAGCTGCCAAAGACAATCAACACAGCTGAAGCTGAATGTTTAATTAAATATACAGAACGATATAGACAACTGTTAATGCAGAATGTACAAACTGCCATTTTGAGTTCATTTGCTGCACTATAAAGAGTGCAGCACAGGTTCAAGTTTGCAAAAAATGTTCTCCTAAGAATCACCACATACATATTTTCCTGAGGATGCGCAATGTAGATTACAGTTTTGAGTATAAGTTAATGGATACATGAGGGGGTTGAAACATGCAGGATAAACGCTTCTTCAAGTTTGTTGTGCTGTCCAGTTCCCTTTTCATTCTGGCGACTATCTCTGAGAAATCTCAAATCCTTGCTGATTCAAAGCATCATGTGTGACAGCAGGAAGACCGGAACCAGTGGAGAACATTTACAGACAGATCAGCCGCTTAGCCAAGAGAATGCTGCCTTCTTAAGTTGTCACAACATTTGGCTTCTTTCTTTGGGTTTTTCCGGCATATACTCCTAAAAGCAAAGGGGAAAGAACATTTTTTAACTGAAGTGCTACTTATTTAAAATGCCTACTGCGTGTTATAAGCAAGCAGTAATAATGCCGACGCAGATGAACTATCCCTTTATAAATCTGCATTTCAAAACTGTAATTGTATAAACACCTTCAAAAAGTTATGTGAAAACTAACCACGCTGTGCATAAATGCATGGCAAAAAATAGTTATCAACACTGAAGAGCCATTTTTCAGTTTCTTCTGTTGTCAGTTGTCTGTAGCAGCTGCTTCAGTGCTCAATAATTGAACTTCAAGGAAGCAGGACAGGTCCACACCAAGAAGGCCTTATCAGATGGCATGGGCAATGGCCTTCTATATCCATAGTACAGTCGTACCTTGGAAGTCGATTGGAATCCATTCTGGAAGTCTGTTCCACTTCCAAAACTTTTGAAAACCAAATTGAGGCTTTTGATCCTGCAGCCAATCAGAAGCCGCGGAAGCCCCATTGGACCTTTGGGTTCCAAAAGAACGTTCGTAAACTGGAACAATCACTTCCAGGTTTGTGGCGTTCAGGTGCCACTACGTCCAAGTTGCAGGGTGTTCGTTCGGGATCCAAGGTATGACTGTATAGGAAATCCACGCCTTCACATTAAGTGCAGAAAACACACCTGATAAGAGCCATAAAAAGTATCTAAAATCCAGAAATATTCCTTTGTGTAAATTCTAACTGCAGAGTCTTGAAATAGCAGAAAGCTCAGGCAACAGCAGATGGATCAAAACATTTAAAGCGCACACTGAGTAAAAAGAGAGCATGATTTTGTGATCTGTGTAAAATTCTTCAAAATCCCCGTGACCTTCTTTGAAGGAAGTGTCACACATGCTACGTCCTGGAAAACAAAATTCACTAAGAAAAATTGACTTTTGCTTCACTTGGAACACCAGCATTCTTATGCTTGGCAGGGATGAGTTTGCCCCATCCTTCAGTTTGGAAGAAGAGACTAGAGTTGGTCTCTCCCAGGGGAGGGGTTATTTGCTCACATGGGCTTGGATGCTCAATCAGGCAGCGTGAACTGGATGACTGGCTGCTTGTATGGTTGTTTGGGCCTTGATTCAGCTATTTTGGTCTTTGGTGCACGCAGTCCTCCCCCCCCCCCCCCGCCCCAAGATTTAATCCTCACAACAATCCTGTGAGGCAGGTTCAGCTCTGAGAGGCAGTGACTGGCCCAAGATTACCCAGTGAATTTCAAGTCCAGGTGGGGGCTTGAAATTATCCTAATTTACCCACAAGTTTAGATCATTTGTGCACGTTAAGCCTATAGGTCTAATTTTCAGAAACAGTGCTTGAAGATGATGATCAGCTCTCAACAACGGAAGTGGAAAAGAAATGCACGTAAGAAATAAAATAATTATTATTGCACGATTAAAAGATCTCAAAACAAACGATGGAGAACTACGTGCAATGCTCAAAGTGTAGGAAATGACAGTAGCATAGGGCGCGATTCAGTGATCTTGAGCTTTTCTACCACTAAAGAATGCTTTCCATATCTATCTGTTTACCACAGAACCAGCATTGGACAAAGCACTAAATCAGTGGCATTCCTCAAGTGTTAAATTCAAATGCTCAGAGGGCACAACGCCAGCCCATGTCCTTTGCTACGTCTTTCCCATCCAAGGAGGCAAGAGCCTCAGGACGGGGGAGAGGAAGGAGTGGGTGGCACAGGTGACAACAGGTGGGCCTCTCCTGTTATTGGCAGAGTCCTCGTCCATTTCTGGGCCCGATACACCATTATTCAAATGCACAGCTGCTTCCTATAGCGTTTGGGAACTGTGACAAGCTGATTTGATTTACCACCGGTCTTTGTATTCCTGCCTCCATTGGTGCTTATTGTTCCTTACGGAAGAGCTAACCTGAGAACCTTCAACTAAGGGAGGATATAAATAGCTGAAATAAGTAAAATTCGTGTTTTAAGAGGATGAATACCTGAAGCAAGGTATTCACGGCACGACTGTGAAAACAGAATAAGCCAGCCGCAATGGAAAAAGCGGGAGGATTCTTTCTGCATTATTTTACCCTCTTTTTTTGCAGATAAAAATTGACCTCTTTAAACTCTTCAGTCTACAGGACCTCAAAAACAATAGGCATGCACAGCATCATTAGTAGAATATATGGTAAAACAATACTTTTTACTTACCATATTATATATATACACTCACACACATACACATATATATTTATAAATATACATGTGTATATTTATAGAACAATATATATTTACATATGGAGCAATCATGCACAATAATA
The DNA here is from genome assembly GCF_965153285.1 of Podarcis tiliguerta. Lineage (NCBI taxonomy): Eukaryota > Metazoa > Chordata > Lepidosauria > Squamata > Lacertidae > Podarcis > Podarcis tiliguerta. Next base: position 40,128,199 of record NC_139547.1, on the reverse strand, counting down.
TAAGTGAGGAGTGTATGTGTGTTTCAGCCAGGAAGTTTATTTATTTTAAAGCACAATAGTATTCAGGCACCCCAAGAGTATTAATTGCAGGTTATCTATGCAAAACAGGAATACATACCATTAAAAAAATTAGGAATGCTCTGTATCTGAAGCTTTTCCAAGTGTGATTATGCTGGAGTGTGCAAGTGGACTAAAATGAATCTATTGTATTCATGCAGTTGGGTGATCACAACTATGCTTTGCATTAATTTCAGTCAGGGTTAGTATAGCAGAGCTAGAGCATAGCTGGTGCAGCAACTGCAGAAATGTATGCTACTTAAGCCTCTTTATATGAACAACTTACTCTTTTCTTTGTTAAATAAGATCCAAGCACACTTTTTTTTTTTTTTACACACCTGAAAGGGCCTTGTTAGACACTCTGCTCTCTGAGGGCTTCTTTCTATTTTGCTCAGCCCCCTTCACTGAGGTCTTAGGGGTTCTGATTGAATATAAAAGGAGTTAATAAGTCACTTGCATCCAAGCTAAAATGCTGTTTCGAAAAACAACAACAATAATCAAAAATCGTTCTTTGCCAGAGTATTCCACAACAATACAATAAACTACACGGCATTCTGCAAATGTTCCTGTTGTGGAATTCCCATTAATTAGGAACAACACAATAGCATCAATGTTATTAAAAAAATAAAATAACCCCAAACAGTTGATTCACGTGTTTATGGTTTGGCAACACATGAATAACTCTCATGCTCACAGACTCCCACATCACACTCCATTTTAATTTGTTTAATTCACAAGATTGATTACAGTAAAACCTAAAAGACGTTTATGAAAAGAATAAGACCATAAAGTTAAAAAAAACCCTTAAAGCAATTATTTTTAAACTTTCAAAAATTAATTAAAACAAATGATGAGCTAAAAACCAGGTTAATACACATGTCAACACTCTACATGACTGGATTAGTAAGTTAATAATTGAGTTCTACACTTCTGTGCTGTTTTAATTAGGCAGTCCTACTTTAATGGAAGCTGGTTTGGAGGGGAAGCGACAGTAGTAAAGGTAAAGGGACCCCTGACCATTAGGTCCAGTCGTGACTGACTCTGGGGTTGTGGCGCTCATCTCGCTTTATTGGCCGAGGGAGCCGGCGTACATCTTCTGGGTCATGTGGCCAGCATGACTAAGCCGCTTCTGGTGAACCAGAGCAGCACACGGAAATGCCGTTTACCTTCCCGCTGGAGCGGTACCTATTTATCTACTTGCACTTTGACGTGCTTTCGAACTGCTAGGTTGGCAGGAGCAGGGACCGAGCAACGGGAGCTCACCCCGTCGCGGGGATTCAAACCGCCAACCTTCTGATCGGCAAGTCCTAGGCTCTGTGGTTTAACCCACAGCGCCACCCGCATCCCACAGCGCCACCCGCGTTCTACACTTCTGTTTTGTTTTAATTAGGCAGTCCTACTTTAATGGAAGCTGGTTTGGAGGGGAAGCGACAGTAGTAGCTCAGAGCTAAAGAACATGTTTTGTGTGCAGCAGGTTCCAGGTTCAATCACTGGCATCTGAAGATTCCCATTGGTAACCCCTGGAAAGTGGCTCCTTATCAGTGTAGACAAAATGGAGCTTGACAGAACAATAGTCCAGCAAATTATAGTCTGTGTGATCCTTCTAATCCAGGACTACAAACTATAGGATGATCCTAGCCTGCAATCCAGCTCTGTAAGAGCTGGTTTTGTGGTTTGGATATAAAGTGCAGTTTCTAGCTGAAGTGCAAGTAGCTGACTAAAAATAAAGCATGAAAGAGAAGGGAGGGGAGGAGGGAACATGCAAGCACGAGGCTTTGCTCATGTCAGTGCCAAACCATGGTTTTTAAAAATCATTTTTACTCATTTTTAAAAGTGCCCACATGATCTTTATAAACAAAACCTTTTTTAATCAAAGGAAGAAAAATGTAACTGAACCAAGATTACATTGCAGGGAGCTGTAAGATTGCAAATCGGAGACAAGATGAACCCACATGGCTAGATATTACAATGAAAGCTGGAAGTTCAGGTGCCTTATTAGCACTACATCTTTGCACTGGTGCTAACGGTTTTTCATAGACCTCAAAAGATATCAGAATAAAGTTCTGATGTCCCCAAAGAAGTCTGATCCCACCTTTTATTAAACCAATTTGGTATTAGGGCTAAGCTTTCAAACTGCAAATACAGCCATACCTTGGAAGTCGAACGGAATCCGTTCCAGAACGATTTCCAAAACGTTCAGAAACCAAAACGTGGCTTCTGATTGGCTGCAGGAAGCTCCTGCAGCCAATTGGAAGCTGCGGAAACCCCATCAGGCATTCGGGTTCCAAAGAACGTTCGCAAACCAGAACACTCACTTCTAGGTTTGCGGCGTTCGGGAACCAAAACGTCCGAGTACCAAGGCATTTGGGATCCAAGGTACGACTGTACAACTTGTTCAGGAAGAAGTGTTCTGCTTATTACTCTAATTCCAGCTAGTCCAATAAAATACCATATTTTTCGCTCTATAAGCCGCACCAGACCACAAGATGCACCTAGTTTTCGGAGGAGGAAAACAGGAAAAAAAATATTCTGAATCTCAAAAGCCAGAACAGCAAGAGGAATCGCTGCGCAGTGAAAGCAGCAATCCCTCTTGCTGTTCTGGCTTCTGGGATAGCTGCGCAGCCTGCATTCGCTCCATAAGACAAACACACATTTCCCCTTACTTTTTAGGAGGGAAAAAGTGAGTCTTATAGAGCAAAAAATAAGGTAGGCACCATCTAACCCATTTGGGGAGTTTATCCATTTTTCTTTCAGGCAATTGTAAGCAACACTCCTCAGAGTTGACTTTAGCCTGGATCCTTCCCCCGCAATATGTACCACGTACACCATTATTATTATTATTATTATTATTATTATTATTATTATTATTATTATTATTATTTTAAAATACTCTTTCATCCTCGAAAAATATCACATCACACATGGCTTTTGGAAACCCAAGTCATCTCCTCTAGACACACACTGAGCTATAGCCATACGATGGTTAGGTACTGTTTGAGAAACAAGTGCAAAAGTGCAGAAAACAATTCTTTATTGTTGCTTTTTAAATGTTAAGTCTTTTCGGGGTGTTTCACGGAAAGTGACTCGTAAATGCAATAAACAAACAAATAAAAAGCATTTCAGCTACAGAAAGTAAGTGTGCTCTTACCCTTGTCTGTAAAGGAGTCTTTGAACAGGAGCATTTTGACCCTGGTTTGGCTGAAGAACTCTGTAAAGGAAGAGTTATCATTACAATCTTACAATCAGACAAACTATATTCCTAGAGAGCAGCAAAAGTCATAGGGACAAAAATAAAGTAACCATTATATACTGCACAGGAGAAAAGATTTAAAAAAATACTATTTTTACAAACCTGTTTTCTGGCGTCTTTTGTTTCAAAATTGTTTTTTTATTTGGCATTCCCATTTCAGAAGGCCTACAGAAAAATAAAACACACAGATATATGCAAAAGAGCTACTGGGATGGTGGGGGGAAATCAAGTAAATATTTGGTTTTATTTCCCACAGCTACCTAAACAGAGAAAGTCAGAAATGAGAATGCTCTACCAAAGAAGAGGGAAGCCTACAGCCTGCAAGCCTATGAGGCCTCTTCATTTGGTTCTACAGCCACTGTCCCACTTGTGTGGGGCAAGGAAGGATGGGGCTTGGGTGAAAGGGGCTTTGCAGTCCCTGCCCATTGCTAGAGTGCCTGCAAAGCCTCTTGCACAGCACTTTCCAAGAGCCTGACTTCCCAAGTGCTGATTGCCAGGTGTTTGTGAAGCGCTATGCTTTGAAAGGTGTTCCTCCCTCACCTGTCAAAATCGGCCTATGCAGGTGGGGAATTAAATATCTGGCCCACGGGCCAAGAAGGTTCCCAATCCCTTTTCTACAAGGGAGTACAGTGGTACCTCGGGTTACATACGCTTCAGGTTACATACGCTTCAGGTTACAGACTCTGCTAACCCAGAAATAGTACCTCGGGTTAAGAACTTTGCTTCAGGATGAGAACAGAAATCGTGCTCTGGCGGCGTGGCAGCAGCAGGAGGCCCCATTAGCTAAAGTGGTGCTTCAGGTTAAGAACAGTTTCAGGTTAAGAACGGACCTCCGGAACGAATTAAGTACTTAACCCGAGAAACCACTGTACAGTAATACCGAACACTGAACAGGAAGTTGCTCCAAGCATTTAGTGTACGTAGCAATGATCCATGGTCTTGCTGGGATCAAGACACAATGCTGGTAACAACCTTAATCATAGTGAAGACTAACCAGGGTTGGGACTTATAACCATGATTTAAACCCTGTTTTGAGTGGGTTTCTCAAGAGATACACTAATTAGTCTGAGCCATGGTTAATTTTGGTGCTGAACTGAATCCACCTTAGACTAAGGGGGGAAATTGTGCCAGGGAGGAAAAATGTGTTCCAAGGATCACAGGGAAATGGCCGAGAATGGTTAGCAGAGAACAAACATTCTCCAAATGCAGCCCAATCACCTCGGAAGAAGAAAGCATATCCAATATGCTCACAGATGTTTTGCTACCAATTCTGTAGATAACTTGCATGTGCTTTGCTTCCTGATAGTCTCTTCCTCATTCTATTTCCTAACGTAGTGATCCAGAAGCCAGACAGTCTGGCTTCAATCCCTCTGCAGTAACTGACATCTAACCATGCTGCAGGGCAGAATGTATGGAAAGGGCAAAGGAAAGCAGGCAAAGGGCAAGAGGAGGGGTGCAAGATAGGAGAAAGATAAGGGCCTACTCTATAGAGATGTGCAAATAATTGCAGCAACCCACTTGCTTAGTAGACCAGAATAAACTGGGGGAAAGCTGGAGGGGTGTGCAACTCGGCTACAACAACAATAATCTAGATTCTTATTTATATGAACTATTTGGGAGATATCAGACCCACTAAAGTAAATGGATGTAAGTACAGTCATACCTTGGTTCTCGAACGGAATCCGTTCTGGAAGTCCATTCGACGTTTGAAAACCAAGGCACAGCTTCCAATTGGCTGCAGGAGCTTCCTGCACTCAATCGAAAGCTGCATCGGATGTTCAACTTCCAAAGAACGTTTGCAAACCGGAACACTTACTTTTGGGTTTGTGGCGTTCAGGATCCAAAACGTACCCGTACCAAGGCGTTCTAGTACCAAGGTACAACTGTACCTTGGATCAATTTCAATGCGTCTACTCTGAGCAGAACTTAGCTGGATACACCCCGAAGAAAGGATCTAGCAAATGTTCTAGCTATTTTATATGGAAGAGCATCCTGAATTAAGGTAATCCGTCAACAAGAGTTCCGATTCCTAAGTTTATGCCGATCATGATACATCACTAAAGAAGTATTAGGCAGGAAAATGTTAGAACAGAAACTTAACTTGTTTCCTTCCTTTTCACAAGAATCACAGACGACTTAACATGCAACAGGCTATTCTGCCCACACATCTAGCCATGCACATCTAAATACACCAGTATATGCTTCCTTTACCGTTTCCCCACATACTTCATATATTTCTTCCTGTCCAGAGACTTCTGTGTAGCTGTAGAAAGTGTTGCTCTCTCTCTTGAGCCCTTTGCTTTATCCTAAGCAGGACAATTTTAGATATTAGTATTACTACTAATAAAACCTAGATTCAGACCATAGCATAATCGGTACACATAATGTTCTAAAAGCTGTAGTACACATAATGGGACTTTATCCTGCATAAAGACACTTAAGATGGTGCTTGAGGTTTCCCCCCAGTCCCACACATTTTTATCAATTGAATCTCCAAAGAAATCCAGTTCTTACATTCAAATATTACCGTACGTTTTTATGCTAGCTTAATGTTCCCAGAGGATTTCAGGGGTCCGAACTGAATTTAAGACGGGTTCTGCCCTACATGGGATATAATCATTTATCTGTTGCTGGGAGACTTGGCTGTCCTTACAGGTTTCTCTCTCTAAATGCTTTTTGGATTTCTGCAAACTTGGGTTTTGGGTTTTCCTCAGGGATGTAGATACTGCCCCCTTGTTTATTAGTGGCCCATTTCCCCTACAGCCTTGTTAGCAATGACCAGCTTAGCTTTGCTATTGGAGAGAATTGTTTCCCTATGTGTTTTTATTTACTTATCGCTTTTATTTGTTAAATTTCTATACTGCCCTTCATCTGAGGATCACCAGGCGGTTTACAATATAAAATCTCAAAAATATATAACGTAGCAACAAACAAAAACAATACCCCCCAACACAGTTTAAAAGGCCATAAACTGTTTAATCAGCCAAAGGCAGTGTGAAGGGGTGGAAGCCTAGATGAGGAATGTTTGTGGCAGCCTAGAGAACAGTGGAAATATTACCGCCACACGCAGGACCGTGAGATTATTTCTCATCTAGGCTTCCACCCCTTCACACTGCCGGTGGGGGCACACCTGATGGAATGATCCTCCCTAAATAAAATAAGTAAGTACCGTATTTTTCGCTCTATAAGACGCACCAGACCACAAAACGCACCTAGTTTTTGGAGGAGGAAAACAAGAAAAAAAATATTCTGAATCTCAGAAGCCAGAACAGCAAGAGGGATCGCTGCGCAGTGAAAGCAGAAATCCCTCTTGCTGTTCTGGCTTCTGGGATAGCTGCGCAGCCTGCATTCGCTCCATAAGACAAACACACATTTCCCCTTACTTTTTAGGAGGGAAAAAGTGAGTCTTATAGAGCAAAAAATACAGTAAATAAAGGCTCTGCACTGAAAACTAGACCATGAGGACCAATGGTTCTCCTAAGCTTTCCAGCAATGGGAGAGCTGAGAGGTAGAGCTTGCCCCTTCTGTTCTGCTTTAACGTCAGGCCTCGTCTCCCTCAACTCTCCTGAGTGGAAGAGATAGGAAGTGCCTGAGTGGAAGAGATAGGAAGCAAGGCTCATTTCATCAACTTTGCTGGAGCTGCAGCTCCATCGGGCACCTCCTGTCCCTGAATTATACCAGCTAGTTGATAAAGAAACACATCTGCTTAGAAATTGGTGCCGAGTTTTGATTTTCCTCTTCCCTCCTGTTCCCCTTTTCCTCATGTGTTGTGCTTTTTTAGACTGTAATTTTTTAAAGACTGTATTTATTATTTTTTATCATTATCATTATTTAGACTATAAGCATAAATAAAGGCTGTCTTGTTTTGGTTACATGTAAGCCTTTCTGGCTGAAGAGCAGGGTAAAAAAATAAAAAATTGGTTGAATAGTGTTTTATCAGATGTGTTGTTATTTGATGTTTTGCCTGAGCTCCCTGGAAGAAGGGGGAAATAAAAAAGTATTTCTCATGCACACAACTGTTGACCAACAATTTTCACCTGAAAGCAACCAGTAATATGAGCAATTCAGGGTCACGAGAGGGGAAAAAATGTATTAGTGCAAAAACTAGTTAAACATATTCTTAAATTAAGCAGTGCTGCAACACACCAGTTGCCGGAGCATTTTTTCTTTGCGAACCTCTCGATCATGACTCAGGATACTCATTCTCTCAGACACTTCCATTTTGAAGAAGATATCATGAATGTCATACAAAGCAGCTCGCAACTGTGGGAGAGAAGAAACACCTATGAAATGCAATGGCAATGAAAGCCAGGGTGGTGTAACAGAGTTATACTGTGAGCTGGGAGACCAGGCTTTGAATTCCCACCCAGCCATGACACTCACTGGATAATCCTGGGCTAGTCACTGTCTCTCAACCTACCTCACAGGGTTGTTGTGAAAATAAAATGGGGAGGGGAGAACCATCTGAGCTTGGGGGGTATATAAAATGTAATAAATAACTAAATCATAAAATAAAAGGCAAGTAAATATTTTAAAGTGTGCCATTTAGTTATTTCTGCGGAACAACTAGATCCCATACAGACAGGATCTCAAATAATAATAATAATAATAATAATAATAATAATAATAATTCATTATTTATACCCCGCCCATCTGGCTGGGCTTCCCCAGCCACTCTGGGCGGCTTCCAAAAGAATATTAAAATACTGTGATACATCAAACATTAAAAGCTTCCCTAAATGACTCAGGGTGTGTAGCATCTGGAGAAACTGAGACTAAGCACTGATACTAAGCTGAGCACAAGATGGAGAGGCAATCTCGTGCCTCTCTTGAGAAGCCATTCAGGGATAGAATATACAGAAGGGATGAGATAATTTGCCCAAAGGAAGAATTCTCTAAGTGTCAAAATATCTGTATCACTACATCAGAGGTTTAATTTAGACATCTTCTCAAATCATGGTTGAAAGATGCTCAACTACGGTTTGGCATTATGTCAGAGTTCACAAACCATTGTTTGCAGTAAGTCAATAAAGCAAATATAGTGAAACATGGTTTGAAGTGGTTTTTGCAAACCATGGTTTGCACTAGTCATGGTTTGTGGAGACATCTGAACCGACAAACTACATTTATGATCCAACACCTCTGGGGGCCACAGGAATGCCAAGCAGCTCCAAACCACGGATTGGCTCTTGCATGTTTAGAAGCTCAAACCACTGTTGGAGTTCTAAACTGTGTCTTGGCATGATGCATATGGAAGGGGGAAAAGGGAGAGGAGGCATTAATGCAGGAAACAGAAGGAAAACCCTCAAAATGCACAAAATTGATTCATTAGGCCCAACAGGTTGTAAACACTTTGAAAAAGAGAACAGTGTTTTCTTTTATAATGCCCTAATGAAGAGTCTAATTGAAATTGAAACCCATTAGGCCCAATAAACCTCTTTTTCTTTTCTTTTTTTGCACCAAGAGGCTTCAACTTCTACAGCCCCATGACGTATGCTGACCCAATGTAGAAGTCAACATTCAAATTCAATGTCTGACAGAGAAAAAGTAGTTACATGCAGTTTGCATTCCTTCTACCTGCCTGAAAGGACACTTGGTTCTTATGGGTATCTGCCCTGGGACTGCAGAATCAAAGGGGAAGGACAATCTGGTATCAGCCAAAGGAAGAAAAGCCACCAATAGATAATGAAGTAAGGACACCAGCAAGGACAGGTGAGCAGGGCCAAACTGCTTCTAGCTCATCAGCAAGTTCTGGCCTTGAAGACCTGATCTTCCCCCACCCAGTTTCCTTGTGTCTCATCACTTTTTCCTTGTAAACCTGATGGGCAGGGCCTGTCTTCTTGTTCTTCCAGAAAAGGATGTGATCTGCCTTGGAAGACTATCTGAAAAGCAGGCCAAACATACAGCAAAATAATATAAATTGCACTAGCATAAACTCATAAAGGTGTGCATTTCAGAATATACATCACCTGAGCTGCCACTCTCTCCTGCAGGTTAGCATCTTGAGCTGAAACACTTCCTCTCTTTAACGGAGCTTCTGACTGGAAGTTTCTAATGAATTCCATTGTGTCCTAAGAAAAACCCACACATGTCTGGCTCAACAATGGGGGGAAAATTCATTTCCTATTGAATTAAAGAGCAAATCACCAGCAGATTGGGGGGGGGGAGAGATTACAGGGCTACGAGATGTAGGAGAAGATCTATTGCATCAGCTGAAATTACTCTACCCCAGGCTTAAAAGATGGAGGACCTTATGGCTCTCCAGATATTGTTGGCAGTACAACTACTATCATTTTTTATCACTGGTCACACTGGCCGAGGCTGTTCAAGAACATCTGAGAGGTCACAGGTTCCCCATCCCTGGTTTATTGAAATTGTTCTGTTCAAGGCCTCCTGATCTTGTGCACACAGCTCTATATTCTGCAGCTTTTCTTTTTTTAACCTATACTAAATACATGGTCATACTATCGAAATCTGCCAGTAACCCTCCAGCAGTTCAAGTGCACTTCACAAGTAAAACTACGATTTGTTTAAAAAGCTGCTTTGATTGCCAGAGACTCTCGTTCTGGTGTTGTGTCATTGGGGGGGGGGCAGCGGTTGAAAAACCTGCAGCCTTCCAGAAGTGGGGATTAAGACTCACAGAAGACTGGTGGGTAGTGTGTGTGTTGGTTGAGAACTGGAGAAGGAGCTGGGGGAGGAGAAAAGACAGGAGGGATTGACGTGCGGGGTGGGGGATATAAAGAACAGCTGGGCAAAACAGAAGAGGGAAGCAGCAGCGGCTCGAGTTTCAGAAAGGAATCTCTAATTTGTAAAATGGCTGTTGCAGATAAAAAGAAAACCACATGCACAGTGTTGATTACACATAAGGGCGGACTGCAGATGGCTCCTTACTTTCACAGTTTGCCTAAGCTGCTTCAGCTTCTCTGTTTGCAAGAGCCTGCGAGTTAGAAATCCTTTTGCCAGAGCAGAGATCTTGTTCAATTTTCTTTTCATCTCAGGGCTGTATACCTTAAAGAGAAAGAGTAAGATGGTACCATGTAATCAGGAGTTGATATGCTCCTGCCTGCCACACACACATTTATGAATGGCAAAGAAGAAGAGAAGGTATTCTCCCTCTTGCGTAGCATCCAGGTTGAGCCAGCGGTCATCCAACAAGGCTGAATGTTGGATGATTCAGGACAGGAAATATTTCTTCACAGAGTGCATTGTTAAAGCTATGGAATTGGCTACAAGATGTAGTGAAGGCCACCAACTTGATTGGTATTAGATTAAATTGATGGAGGGCAAGGCCATCAATGGCTGCTGGAAGTGAAAGCTCTGTTTTGTCTCCACTACTCAGGTGTCTCCAAATACCAGTTGCTTGGGAATGTGACTAGGGAGAGAGAATTTGTGCTTGTCCTGCTTGCAGCTTCCAGTAAGTATCTGACTGGCCACTGTGAACAGAACGTGGGACTAGACTGGCCTTCGTTCTGAGCCAGCATGACTCCTAAGTTCATTTTACATTTATCTGTTTTTGTAATTTGCACATTTATGAACATCGAAAGTGACTTAAGCCATGTACAATAACGTAAAATTTCAAGTGAACTCAGTGAACTAAAAGCAATGAAACTATTTCTACAATTGTACGCTTACTATTCCATAAAATGGCATCGCCTTTAACAAAATTAGCAGAGTGGAGTTCAAACACTGTCCAAGATTTATCACATTCTGTTGCTCTCTTTGCCAAATGTGGAGTCAAAAGGCTGGACTGAACTAACCTTTATTCAGAATAGAGCTACTGAAAATAATAGATATAAATCAATCATGACCATTAACTTCAATGAGTCTACTCTGAGTAGGACTAACACTGGCTACAACCCACGGAGTCTGTATTTACATTTAATAGAAATGGCATATTGAAAGGGGTGGAGGAGGAGGAAGCAATTAACACTGAATTTAAAAAATACAGAGAATATTAGCAAAATTCAAATAAAAGAGCTTTATCATCAAAGCTTTACTATGTACTCCTGTAAATAATGAGTTCCCCACCTGAGACCATCTCATTTTACTCCTGTTAATGGACCTGGTTGTTAAAACTGATTTTCCACTTGCTGGTGGTTCCCAAAGGTAGAATGGAGATTCAGCAGTCGAACTAGGCATAGTGGTATTGGCAAAACCTGCATTTAAAAAGTTTAAATCATGATTAAGCAAATGAATATCCAGAAGAAATGCCCATGTTTTTCATACTCATTCATTTTTGGGGTGGGGTGGGGGGAAGCAGGGGAGAGAAGGAAAGAATTACTTTTTGCTCCTAAAATCTCCATGTAGCCAGCACATAAAATTCCATTAAAAATTAAGGCTGATCTAAAGAGCAAGTTCTTCATGGATTATTTAAAATCAGGTTGCATATGAAAATCAATACGCTTTCCATTTTTACCAGCACTCTCTGAGCTTGTGCTGTGGATGGTTTCCCCTCGAGTCAGCACAGATTCCAACAAGCGAGTGTCACTGATCCTTCTCCACTCCAAATCCTTCCCACTGCCAATAGCAATTTGGGGAATGTCCGTTTCAGCAATTGCATTATTCTCCCCTTTAAGTCTCCATTCCTGTTCTTCTATCTCCTGAAGGATGGAAAAAAATGGACGGTGTTACAACAACAAAAAATGGAAATGCCTCTATTAAAACCTTCACAAACAATACCCCAAATGGCCACCAATCAGTTGGTCTGTCTACATGCAATGGTGACCGTACACTTGTGGAACCTCCTCTGCAAACTGCTTGGCTGCCTTCCTGGCAGCCTTTATGTAGACCCCAAAGTCTCTCTTAAAAAATCAACTATCAGGGGGCCGCATGTGAAAGTGAGCACAGACGAAGTACAAAAGCAGGCACAGCCAGAAATGCAAATCTTCAAGGCTGCCATCTGAAAGACTTTTCCATCGGCTATTCTATTCTATTTGCAGTTTTAAAATATAACATTCATTGTTATCAGGATCAATGAGTGGGATTAAAAATGGACAGGGGGCCCTGTAGGTCCCAGAGTTAATTCCCCCCACAAAATGGGCAAATTTGGAAGGAGCCTACAAATAGCTTTTTGGCATCACAATAAGGGATCCATGGTATGACAGAAAAAAGGATGGCTACTAGCCGTGTTCAAACTACAGGGTCCGTTTACTTCTGAATAGCAATTAATGGGTATTCAGAGCAGAGACCGTGCTGTTGTACTCAGGTCCTGCATCTTCAATCTTAAGTGCTTCCTCACTTCTCCACTACCAAAACTTTAAGGATTCTAATAGGACCTCTTAGGGTGCACAAGAACTTGTCAAGTGCTCTATTTATTTTCATACCTAAACACACATACCCCTTCTCAGATAAGCACAGTGCGGCTTACATACATACAGTATGTAGAGAGTCTTTCATCCTGGAATCTTAACTTCAGCACCACAAGCAGACAATATCCCAGCCCATGTGAGCTTCTGCTGCTGCAAACCCAACCCAACTCGTCCCTTCCTTGTTCCTGACTGCCTGAAGTCTCTCCATTTGCTAACGCAAATGTGTTTGGCGGCAGACACACACTGAGTGTAGCGACTGTCTGCCTCCTGCTCATGGAACAATTCCCAACAGCTTTTATTGCCTTTTGGACACAACTCTGAAAGCATACATTAGTTATGCCACAGCCTCCTGGGAAGCCCTTTCCATCTCAGTATTAAAATAGCCCACCGACATGACCTGGTGTTTATTTTGCAGTGTTTTAATAATGGAGAGAGTTGCTCTACCTGGAGGCTAATGCGCATGCTTAACTTTCGTTTGGAACCAAGATGAAGATGAGTTTTTTCCCCACCCAAACTGCTCTCAGTTTAGATTTGTGGCTACTTTGGACGCAGTACCAAGAGACAGAAACACCATCAGCTTGTACAGACCAGAGTCAAAGGTCTCCACTTAAGATATTTTATCTTGGCTGCTCACCTTCTGCAGCCTTTCTTGTTCTCTTTCTTGCTCAGCTATCAATAATGAGAGTTGCTGAGCATGCTGTTCTTCAAGTCTCTTCCTCAGTTCTTCAAAGGCCAGCATTTTCTGTTTTAGAGCTTCCTCTCCTAAAAAGGGAAAACATACAGAGAGCGACTGTTAAGATTGATTGAAAAGGAAACCTGGCTTCTTGCATCACACAAAAGTGTCTTCGAAACCCTTTTTAGAACAAATTCTGACCATCCCCTCATGTGAGTTTGCCTTTTTGTACGGATCCTAGGCCTTCGTATGCTTCTATAATGAGAAATTTTATACATTAATAATGAGAAAGGTTATACGTTAACAACCTACACCAGGTTGCTTGTTCCCATCCTTTTATGGATGCTGCTTGTTTCTGCCAGTATATTGTGATTAAGAGTCATACAGCAATTAGCATTTCCCCCACATTGCTAGCCTTTTATGGGCCTAAGCCCCTTAGTACTCCTAAAATAATCAACATGGGACCCAATTCTTATTTATAGATTTTTAAATCATTGGAAAAACTGAGGTTTCAACATTTATGGCAAAAGAAAGCCCCCTTGCAATTGTTGAAGTGACTGTTAACTGGTTTCTCCTAAGGCTTTTCATTAAAAAAATAGTAATCCTGTAGGTATTAGAGATGGTCTGATTAAAGCCAGCTTTGGCTGCTCCGATTAGCTTTCAGAAAAATCCTCCCTGAAGTGTTTGTTGCTACTCAAAAGCTGCAATCCAAAACCTACTGACTTTGAAGTGAAGCCCAACTGAAACCTATGGGACTTGCTGTCACCTAACAGCTTTGGATCAAGGTGAAAAGCTTGCAAGTCTACAGACAGGCCAGGCATCAACACACTCAAACAACTGCTAGAGTTCTAGAAGGGCCCCCCTAGTGCCAACACTTTCTCTAGGCACCCTGCCACACCAAGCAGCTATGAGCTGCCATTTTAAGTTTCTCGCAATGCCCTGGAGTGCCTGACATAGCATCCCTCCAGGGCCTTGTGTAAGAATTAAAATGGCAGCTTCTCAAATGTTTGATGCTACCACCAGGGAAACTTGCAGCTTGGGGGTGGGGCTGCCGACATTGGATGGGGTCCACCAGATAGCACTTTGCTGTGGGCCCTCTAACCCTGGAACTGCTCCTAACCTACAAACCCAAGTGGGCCGATAAAAAGTACCCTCTGGACAAATCTTAGTCAAACCAACCGAGGCTTGCTGCAGAGGGCATTCTCTCACCAATGGCAGTCCTTTCTGATGTTTCGCTCTTGGCACCAGACACAGATCCATCAGAACACCTTTGATCATGCAGCCGTCGCTCTCGTGCGCTGCTCTCCGCTGTCGCAACGAAAGGCATGTTTTCCTTCTGCATGCTCTCTGCGTCCAGCTCAAGCCTACGTTTCACCTTTTCAATCCCGCTCTCTGAAGTCTGCTCATTTCCGGGAGAAAGATTTGGGGTATCCATCTGATGCCTATGCTGCGTTTGCATCAGTAAGGGAGATGGCTTTTCGACATCGTAAGATTTATTGAGTTCTGTGGGCACGCCACATTTGGCTTTCTCCAACAGGCCGATTTGCTTGTTTACGTTGACATTTGTTGTGTTTTGCGCTGTAATGGGACAACTGACCACCTGAACTTCCTGTGGACTTGGATGTGAAAGGCAAGTACCCGATGCCCTTGTTCCATCTAATACAGACTCTCCTTCTACCGTGGCACCGATCGAGAACCTTTTGTTCTCTCGTTGAGCAACGGAAACCTGGCACACTTGATTTCGTTTGCCAACCACCAATTCATCGCAGATGTCCGAAGAGCTCCTGTGAAAAGTGTGCATTTT
Source organism: Podarcis tiliguerta (assembly GCF_965153285.1). Lineage (NCBI taxonomy): Eukaryota > Metazoa > Chordata > Lepidosauria > Squamata > Lacertidae > Podarcis > Podarcis tiliguerta. Next base: position 40,113,107 of record NC_139547.1, on the reverse strand, counting down.
GCCGGGGCAAGCAAGAGTAAAATCTGGAGTCAGTTTTGGCATAGGATCGGAAGCAATTTGCCGGTCACCAGCGTCTTGCGTGATCAAGTCCACAGCTCTTCCCTTTTCTTTAGGGCTTAATTCATAGGCGTTTATTGGGTTGCTAATGACAATGTGCCCCATTGAAGAAGGCCTTGGGCGTCTTCTGTGCATTTTGGGGCTCACACTTGGCTCTGGACTGGGTAGTTTTGAGTAAGAACCTGTGAAGCTTCTGAGAATGCTACTGTCCCGTTCAAAGAAAAAGGTGGTTTTGATGTCTTCATCTGAATCCGAATCCAAAACAGGAGGCGTGCCAGATCTCATTGGTATATCCACTTTAGAAAAACTGGGCGATGCTACCACACCCATGCTACTTTTGGGGACTGAGGTACTTTGCAAAGAAGTATTGGATTTAGTCATATTTGATGTGACCATACAACTTCTGCCCATCAACTTGCCCCTCTCTTTCACCGAGTCGCTCATTTTCACAGCATCATTTTCTTTGTCTGAATGGCTTTCACCACCACTTCTTTTTGAACTATTTCGCATGCTACGCCTGGTCTGTTCTCTCTGTATGTACTCTTTGGATTTTTTCAGGAGGTTCTGCAGACTCATGACGTAAGGATCTGGGCCTTCTGCATCAGGGGACACCGTCTCAACGCCTCCTTTCTTTACAGTATCACTTGAAGACGAGAGGTTTATTGGATTGGAAAATAAACCTTTGGGGGAAGATGGGTTTTCAGAGGGGCTAGAGCAAATGTCCTTTGGTTTATGAGGGATAAACTCCTCAGTTATTCCAGGAGAGTTCCCATTTGCTGCAACATGTAAGTCTGCTGGCTCAACCTCTGGTGCCGGTTCAGGTTCTGCAGGCTCACTAAGAACAACAGGACTTGGCAAATTGCTGTCTGACTGCATTACAAAGCCATTCAACACTTTGGATTCTAAATCCAAAGGAACATTCTCTGTGTCAGGCTGATCCAAATCACTTTTAATGGACGATTGCTTCATCTGTAAGGAGGGAAAAGAATGATGTAGGCTGTTCAGATGTTAAAAGTTATATAAATACATGTTACTAGAACAGGTACAAAAAATGTATGGAGCAGGCAGACAGGCCAGGATCCAAAACACATACACCCAATTCCACACACTCAAAGGGGTTTAAATGTTTTTGGAACAGTTTAACCCATTCCACTCCAAATAACAAAGCACATCAAACGGATTGTAGAACGAAAGAGAATGCCAGAAGCAGGTTTTTAAGACATTTGCGCCTGCTGATAAAAGGAAAAGAAGCTCATTGGTTACGTAGAAGACTTCTAAGCACACCTATAACAGCTCAGTGAATCTCAACAGTCAGATCAGCTGGCTTGCTCACTTAGCAAACAAAGGAATAAACAAATGAATAAATGCATTTGCATATCTAGATTCAGGTGCTAGGTGTACGCATCTAGCTTTTATCTGCTAATTTTAGAGAGCCAATATGGTGTCATGGTTAGGGTCCTGGACTAGGTAGCAATTATGCCTTTGAATACCGCTTGCTGGGAATCACAAATGAGGAGAGTACTGTCACACACAGCTCCTGCTTTTGGGATTCCCATGAGCATCTGGTTGGTAAATGTGATAACAGGATGCTGGACTGGATTGGCCTTTGACCTGATCCAGCCGGATTTATATTCTTAAGTTGCCTCTTTTGTTATAACCTGTGTTAAACCAGTCAACTTAGCCTGCTTCACACTTCGCAGTAAGGCAGATGTAAGCTCACTGTGAACATGCCAGCTCATGGAAAGGAGTTCAGATCTTTTCAGGTCAGCATGGAATGTTGACTAAGCCAAAGTTTGCTTAGCGTCATGCCCCAAACCAGGGTTGTGGTCAAGGTATCTGCTCCTTAAACACAACTGGTTTCTATAGGACAAATATTAGTTTTAGACTGTGGTTAAGGAAGAGAGACCTTAACCACAATCCTGGGTTTGGATGGTGCTAAGTCAACCTTGGCTTAGCTGCCATGCTGCACTAAGCTAAAAAGCTGAGGAGTACATTTGGCTTTGAATGACAGGCCAGCATTGTGGTAAAACCTTCATGAAGCCAATTAGTTGGCTGGAAGCTGAGGAATGAAGTTTAAAAGGCTTGTATTAACTGCAGGGTGTTTAGAAGAAGGCTAACTGATTAGTACTTTATCCTCAACACATGCTCCTACCACATCTTTCAACTCCCAAGCTAGGTAATGGTTGCCATGCACCCAATAATAAACACAGCAAGAAAATGAATAGCTCATGTTTGGTCCCTATTATTACTTAACTGAACAAGTTGAACACAGGCTCCATTTAGCAAGTGAGCTAATTCAAGGGCTATAGAGTTTTGCTACAAGCCGAAACATTCTTTTATTGTGCCTGTCAAGGACTGTGAAGATCTCATTCACAGCATCCAGCTAGTATAGCATTAGTTGCACAGCCTCTCTTGCATACAAGCCACAATAACCAGTCTTCAATATTTATAGTGTACTAACAGCACAACCTGATCATGTTTAGTTGGAAGTTAACCACATTTTCTAACCGCTACACTGATAAGCCACTTTATTTACTGTAACTTTATTTACTATAGTTACTATTACCGGGGCTATTCAATATAAAAGGAACCATGGCGATTACAGTGGTGTGGAACAGCAAACAAAATCTATCTGCTTCCAAATCAGACCACTCAGACAACTGCTGTAACTACCTTTTCAGAAAGGCTTCTCAATCTCACCTGCACATTTTCCAGAATCTCCTGAACACGATTCAGCAAGGCTCTTTTCCTGGAATTCTGGCGCCAGAGTTCTAAATCCAGCGCTTTCTGTCTGTCTTGTTGTAGCTCCTTTTTTTTCTCAAGAGTAAGCTGCAAAATGAAGTCGGAGAGAGAGGGAGGAGATAAACATGTACACATTTAGAGAAGTAGCCCCACCCCTGACATAACCAAGCAGAGCAGCGCTGACCTACTGCATATTAAAGCAAATGAAGCAATATGCCTTACCATCTAAAGAGGTTCTCCCTCTGTTTCCCTCCACCCTCACCAGTATTATCATTAGGCTAAGTACAAAATCACCTAACTGCACCACTAGTTACGTCCGCTTGCAGTGAAGTATTGCAGTGCAGTATGCAGTGAAGCGTAAACATCCTTAATTTCAATATACAAAACAATATGTTTGCTCCCAAAACAATTTAGGCAGAACGGTAACCTGCCTATTACCAACATGGTTAAGGCTTACTTGTTTCCTTTTTAATATGTATCATTATGAAGAGTTTGGAGGGACAAAAGGCATCTTACCAGTGGAGAAAGGACAGGAATGCCACTGAACTGAATAAGTGAAATATATTTGTGCGGAACAGATGGAGAGGCTTCTCTCTGCAATGGGTCGCCTTGGATCTTTGCGAGCTGCTTCTTGCAGAACTCCTCATAATCCTCCATTTTATAAGCAAACTGGGCTGCAAAGAGAAATACTGTCATTCAAAATACAGTGGTGCCCCGCAAGACGAATGCCTCGCAAGACGGAAAACCCGCTAGACGAAAGGGTTTTCCGTTTTTCAATGCGCTTCGCAGGACGAATTTCTCTATGGGCTTGCTTCGCAAGACGAAAATGTTTTGCGATTCTTGCGATTTTTTTCTGCTCCCCAACCCCTTTTTCTAAGGCACTAAGCTGCTAATAGCCTTTTAGCAGCTAATCCGCTAATCCCTTAAGCCTTTAATAGCCGCTAATAGCCACTAAACCGCTAATAGCGCTAATCCGCTAATAGGGTTGCTTCGCAAGACGAAAAAACCGCTAGACGAAGAGACTCGCGGAACGGATTCTTTTCGTCTTGCGAGGCACCACTGTAATAATCAATCATCATCATTATCAAAAGTCAGGATGCATGCGTAGATAAGTTTCAGAAAGGCAACCCAATTCCATAATACAGTTGCTCTGTAATATCCTGGGAGGCAGGTCACTGGATAGGAACCATGCCTTCCAACACTGCTACCACTCTATTCGACAACACTCCAATGGGATTAGGAAAGGAATTTTAAGTACCAAGCCAACCACTTACAGATTCTACCTTGTGCATGGTTTCATAAAGTCACTTTGTCTGCTCTACATGCATATATGCAGGTAATGTGAATGACTAACTTTCTTCAATCCATACAGGAACTAGCTTTCCCTCTAATAAAACTCTTCCTATGCCATACATTAAGTATACAAGTGACTCTCAACTTGCACCAGAGTCCTGTGTAGTCACAACACACTGGGTTCAAATGGTGGGTCCTTTTGCCAAAGTCTTTTTCCCCAGAAACCTGCCTGCTTTCTTCCCCCTCTTGGGTTCCCCCCCCCCCAAGTGTGAATAGCTGAATGTGAAATGTGTGTGAAGTTGCACACAGGCATCCGGCCACTACAATTTTTCTATCTCCCTTTCTCCAGATTGTGCCTAGGACCCCACATGTCGCCTATTTTCTTCTGCTAAATAAGTATTTTGTGATGCCCAAATCCATGTTTCTTGGATTTCCAAATGCGTCCTCATCCAAAAAAAAAAAAATTGATCACCCTAAGATAATCAGTATGCAGGAGGCATTATGCAATACGCTACACAATGTAGCTGGATTTTTCTAGTTGTGAAAATTAAGTGAAATGTGTATTTTCAGTTGACAAAGCAAGATTGTCACCCATCTGTGCAACACACTTGAAAGGCATCATACTGGAGGGGGACTACAGCTCAGCGGCAGAGTACCTCTTGCATGCAGAAGGGCCCACTGTTCAATGTCCATCATCTCTGGTTAAAGAAGGACCAGATCAGGAGAAGGCAAAGACCTCTGCTGGAGACCCACCGCTGGAGTAATCCGCACCGCATAGATGCACAAACTGTCTGACCTGGTGCAAGTCAGCTTTCTTTATCAGCATTCTTTGCCCCCTTTAACCAGCACGACTCTGCAGTGAGAGTCTCTACCAAGTCACTAGAGGATGAGAAAATTCCAATGACAGCCAACAATCTAGAACTGCAGCTGCTCCTACAGAGTGCCAAAGAACCGGAATGCTGTGAAATAATGGGTGCCTGTTATCATACGCCACGGGCTAGAGTTCTTGAATAGGAGGCCATCTCTTAGAAAGGGCAGGCAACATCCCAAGTAGAAGATTTCTGGGAGTGAGCAGGAAGAGAATTCCTATGTTACTTCAAGCAGCACACTGGTTTAATTATATCAGATTTTTAAAAACTTGAGAAGCGCACTGCAGTGCGCCCCATGTTCGCTGTCACACGGTGCCAATCTGAGCCAAGTCATTCTGATTCCCATTTTATAGAGAGAAAACTAGGGTGAACAAACAGCGAGACCGCGACTTTCCTAAGAACACCCAACGGTAGCAGCTTCACATATTCTAATTTCCACATTAATTCTGTCACATGTGATGGTCACATCTGCACGTACATCACTCTAACCATAGGTTATATGAGCAGGATTGGTCATGATGGCATTTCAATGCAAGTGTTCACACCAGGATAGCTCAGGCAATTGATGGGTCTCAACAGTGCCTTCAAAAAGGACCAGTTTAAACTATGTCTGTCAGCTCCTTGCAGTGTTTTTTTTAAGTCATCAACTGTAGTGCTTTTAACCAACTGGGCAGCTAAACATTCAATTATTACAGCATCTCAACAACAGTGAACTCTTGAAACAAACAATTTACTGAAGATAATCATTTCTCCTAATTAACACACAACTGATTTATTATGATTACTTATATTCTGCCTCTGGGGCTGTGGTTTACAGAAATAATCAAAATACACTGAAATCAGGAAAAAAAACTATATCAAAACATAAAAACTCATTAGGATCCTTCCCACTGAGCAAGCTGGTTCTATTGTTTACTATAAATAAAACACTATTGATAAAAAATATCAAGAGACGTATGGGATCTTTCCAAGTGCACTTCACAAGATACTTTCCAAAGGTACAGCTCTAATTAAGAAGCCATGAATGAGTCTGCAAATAATTAACTGGTCTAACAGGAGTGGGGAACCTTCCAAGGGCCACATGGCGATAGTGGGCGGGGCCAGAGGCAAAAGTGGGTGGAGTAATTAATGGGAAATTTACCTTTGGTGAGTTTCTATACATACTCACACACCTCTCCCTCTCTCTTCCACCCACCCTCTGGCATAATCAGAGTTCAAGGACCCATGCAGTCAGAGCAGGGCCAGTGAGCAGTGTAGCCTGCGGAGACTCCAAGAGGTGTGGAGAACTGCATTCAACACCCAGGGCTTGATGTTTCTGACTCTGCTCAAGCAGTTTTGGTACTAGCCCCATGCCCAACTCCTATTCACCATAAGGTACCAAATTGTCAAGGAAAAAACAAACCCCCACACCACGAGGGCAGGCGTGGCCAGAATATTTAGCAACAATATAAAGTGATATCAAACTCTTTGCAGAACTGAAATCAATGGATTTAAAGAACTTAAGCCCATTTCAATAGGTATGAATAACACTAGATATCACCTGAAGTCCTTGCCCAAAAGCAGGATCCTGCTACTCAATGAGAAGCCACCTTGCATCATTCTATCTTCTACAGTCTTTCCAATCAAGGCTTTAAACAAGAGTAATACTTCAGAGAACTGACTCTGAGCATGTGCTGAGTACCATTATTTTCCCATTGAATAATAGGAGTCCATCCCTCACAATTAGAATTAAAACACCTTATCTCAAACCTAGCTCTCTCACACCTTTATAAATATATTCTACCTTCTGAGGCCCCTCCCAAACCGGCACCATTGCTGGTCCACAGCTGAAAGCACAGGGATCCTTGTACGCATGCAAAGATCTGTGGACGAGGCACCAAGCCAATAATAGCATTAGAAAGAGGAAAACAATGGCATTAGAAAGAGGGAAACAGGACAAGATGTCTTGAATTCTTCCTTAAGAAACACACATACATAAACACCATTAGAAGCAAACAGATTGGGATGAGGGGGGGCATGTGCAGTGTGCACAAATCTAAAATGAATCAGTGGGGGAATCCTGTATGTAGGTACTCAACCAACCCTACATCTTGGTCTCTGAGCAGAGGAAGACTTCCCCCCGTTTCACTGAACTTTTCAGCCTGCTTCCACATATTATGTATTTACACGCACAAGCCACATCATCCCAACTCAGTCCAAGATCCACTGAATTATGGAAATGTTGATAACATTTACACCCCACAATTTCTATAAGAACTATAAAGCAACTTCTAGTAAAAACAGGAAGAAACAATCTTTCCCCCCCAAAAACACCAAAGTTAAAAACAGCAATGATAGAAAAATTACACAGAACTGTAATATTGATAAACAGCAGCAAAACTCAGAAATGAAAGTTCCCAGCAGTTCTTAATGCAAATTCTGTCCCAGTTGTCCTGTCAAGTAAATAAAGGGACCACCAACTACAACCTCCTTCTCAGGTTGCTAACTCTTGAATAGGTCCCTGCCTTTAAGAGCAGAGAACTGGCCTGCTTCAGCCATGAGAAGGTGTGGCACATACCTATTATGTGTATATCAGTTACAATTGCATTGTATATTGCAGAGTTATTATTTTTACTTTATATTCTATCTGTCTGGGTTACTTTTTAATTGCTGCTTTGGTTGATTATTGTATATTATTCTTAATAATAATCATGCATAAAGCCACCCACCAATAAACACTCCCATGCAAGAAACTACTGAAACACACAACATAAAATGTTTTAAAACGAGCAACAAACAAAAAATGCCCTTGCATAGATGCACCGACAAACTAGTTCACAGCACACAAAAAACCCATCAAATAAAAAAGGCCTGATATATACCATTTCTGGGTTTAATTCTTAAAGAGGCCATGCTTTCACAGGGGGAATTAAGCATTTAAAATACCAAAACGTTATTATCCTTATGCATTTCAAAGAGAATGCCCATTACGTGAAGCACTGTTTAAAACGAAGATTACCAGTTTTTTGTCAGGGGCAACTTTATATATGCATTTCTTATTTTATTTTATTTATAAAACAAATGAAACCTACAGAATATAAGCATAACGGCATAAAACACGTTTAACAAAGAGAACACGGGGCGTTCCTTCACCTGCTGATTTCTGCAGAACAAGATGCCGCTCAAAGCAGTACAGGCCGAGGCAGCTCGCTCGGCTCCTCTTCCCGGTCAGTTGGCAACCCTCCTGCTTTTGTGAGCGTCTCTCGGCCTCTTCCCCTTCAAGGATCCCGCTTCTCAGGGAGCGCAAGATGCGCGCCGCCTCCGCGCGCCTCCTCCAGCTAGGTGGCTCCTCGGCCGCCGCCCACAGCCGAGCGGGACGCGCTCCTCGCCCGCCACGGCCCGGCCCCTGGCAACGCCAAGCCTGCCCTCCGCCCCGACACGAGCCCGCCTTCCAGCTTCCGGCTTCGCGGGACAAGAAACCGCGGCAACCAGCCGCCAACGGCCGTATCTAAGATACCGCGCTGGGAGGAGGGGAAGGGAAACTACAACGCCCACAAAGCAAGGAGGGGCCCACAAGGGCTCAGAACGCGGAAGCTTGCGCTTGGCATGCTGGGAGTTGTGGTTTTTAGTAGCTCGCCGAGGCGTTTCGGTTTTAATTAGAAAAAGAGCCAAGGGAAATAAGCGGTATCCATGTTAATGGTGTGTTAATTCCCACAGGCTTGCTGCAATTTCTATGATTCCGAAAGGATTGCTGTTTGGACCCCTTATTTGCCTCTGCTTTGCTATTTCTATCTGTTTTCTGTGATGATTTTGTTTTATATTTGATTTTGCGTGGTAGTAATAATACGTAAAAGTTAGGAAACGGACTTGGGTTTATATTGTAACTTTAGGTTGTGAACTGCCCTGAGACCCACATATTTATTTATGTAATCAATAAACAACAACAACAACAACAACAACAGTAGTAATAATAGACTTACGTTCACCAGTGTGTGCTGCAAGTTGTAGCCACGAGTCCAGCTCAAGAATTTAGGTGTGTTCCAAAGGAAGGAATTCCCTCCCTGAATTCACTATTACGCCTTGCTGACTCGTCCACATATGAATGTGGCAGTTTCACAGGGCGTCAAGTCCCTCTTTGCACCTTCCCAGAGGTGGATGCTGAGAACAGCTGCCTGCATCCCGCATTAGCCTCAACCAGCATGGCCAGTGATCGGGGTGAATGCCAGGTGTAGCATCCCTGTAATAGAGTGCAATAATACAGCATCTGTCTACACGAGAAATAAGCCCAACGGAGTCCAACAGGGCTTCCTCCTAGATATAGAATTTGAGCATTAGTAATACTTAGTTGATCAGTTTGTATTTTCTATGTTGAGGGTGACTGTTTCGTAGGGTATTGGGGGTCAGAGCCAAAAGCCAATGGGGCTACCCGTTTTCCCTTTGGAGGGTGTGGTCTCCTGACAACGCCTTCAACACATTGCTGCTCCCAAGACTGTTTAAATAACTTGGGGGGGTTGTTTTGTTTTGTTTTGTTATTGTTTTATTGTGTCTTTCGTGTTTTCATTGTGTATTTTTATGCTGTGAACTGCCCTGAAATCTTCGGACAAAGGGTGGTATACAAAAAACCAAAAAGGTATAATAGTGCCCATTGTAGGAGAAAACAACAACAACAACAACAACAACAACAACAACAACAACAACAACAACAACAACAACAACAACAACAACAACAACAACAACAACAACAACAACAACAACAACAACAACTGCATGGTGTGGACTTGGACTTGGCCTGCGCAGCTTCAAGGCAGAGTTCATTCTGGATGCACGGAAAAGAAAAAACCCGCCCCTCGCCTCAATCCTTCGCTCCATATTGGCTGGCGGCCCGGGGAGCTGGGCGCCGATTGGCTGGGAGCCGGCGCCCTCGCCTCACTATTATGCTGTCAAGGCCCAGGTGAGCTTTGCCTCCACGGCGCCCGCCGCCTTCGCTGACAGTTGAGGGAGCGGGGGGGGGGGGGCGACTCCCCTCCGCCTGTGGGGCCGCAGGGCCGCCATGTTCTGCTACTCCGAGGGGCTGCTGGCCGCCTTCTCGACGGTGCTGCTGGCCGCGCTGGTGCTGAGCCGGAGCGCCGTGCTCTCCTGCCTGCTGACGGCGGGCCTCTACCTGGTGCTGCGCCTCTTCAGCCTCGAGCCGGCGCCGGTCCAGCGAGCCCAGCTGGTTGTCCAGCCGCGCGGGAACCCGGCGCGCATCGCGCACCGCGGCGGCGGACACGACGCGCCCGAGAACACGCTGGCCGCCATCAGACAGGTCAGACCCCCTAATATTTAGTTCTCTTTATTATACCACATCTTCTTCCCTCCACCCCACCCCCAAAAAAATGTGAGGGAGAAATTAATGAAAAATTAAATATTTTGCGATCGGAAATAAAACCATGCCCTGCAGGGGATTGTGGTGATGATGGCGAAACAGAGCAGAGAGTGAAAGAAGGAAGGGAGGAAGCAAATGTTTTAGACCCGGTTGGAGGGTGTGGAAGGGACTTGGGGTGTTTAACCCGTTCCCTGTTGCTGGAAAGGGCTTCAGAGTAATGCCACGGCATTCACTGAAAAAATTTTCCCCATACAGTGGTACCTCGGGTTACAGACGCTTCAGGTTACAGACGCTTCAGGTTACAGACTCCGCTAACCCAGAAATATTACCTCGGGTTAAGAACTTTGCTTCAGGACGAGAACAGAAATCATGCTCCGGTGGCACGGCAGCAGCAGGAGGCCCTATTAGCTAAAGTGGTGCTTCAGGTTAAGAACAGTTTCAGGTTAAGAACGGACCTCCGGAACGAATTAAGTACTTAACCCGAGATACCACTGTATATGCTTGTCACTATTGTACCTGAAATAACGCACGGCATGCATTGTTCTTGTTAACACTGTATTTTATTACAGCCATATCCTAAAGCTATGTTGGCAGTCAGCACTGCATCTTTCGGAAGCAGCTGTCACTCTGTGTGTAATAATTCTTCTGTCCTGCATCTCTTGCCATTCAGTTTCATCAAAATACCCTGGGTTCTAGTACTAGGAGAGGGGAAGAAAAATTCTTTCTCTATCTACTTTTTCCTCACTTAACCTTTGCTCCTTGGTAAGTTGCTCCAGCTTCATGATCGTAGAATCAAAGTTGGAAGGGACCCTGAGGATCATCTCTAGGGCCTAGGCCAATCCCCTGCAATGCAGGAATATGCAGCTGTCCCATCTAGGGATCAAAGCCGCAACCTTGGCATTATCAGCAATACACTCTCACCAACTAAGCTATCCAGCTCATTTCCCAGCATTGCCCTTTTCTGCACCTTTCCCAGCTCTCTAATATTCTTTTTGAGTTGTGGTGCTCAAAAGTGGGCATAGCACTGTGCGGTCCACACCATAGATTATGCAAATGCATTATGATAATTGCAGTTTTATTTATTATACCTTATCTTTCTCTATCCCTTACCACCAAAAGCCAGTTTAGGGAGAACTCTCTTAAACAACTTCTGGAAGGTTCAGGGGCTTAGGTATAAATGAAGGGGGCATTCTACAGTGTAACATAAATAAAACGGGGGAAGTCTAAATTTTAGTTGTGTGCTAGGTGGGAGGGAGATGTACAACAGAAGAAGACTAGAACAGGGAGGGGTCCAAAAATTGTGCATCTTTCTATTCTATTTTATTGGTGTTATTGAAAAGTTTGCATCCTCCTATAGAAGCAACTCTCCTTGTAGAAGCGAGAAACTACACAACTGCAGGCTCTTGTGGACTATGCAGCAGTACTGGGATTAAGCCCATCTCTTGTAAGGAACATGCAAACACAAAAGAACCAGCCTGGATTTTCTCTTGACCAGGAGAAGTGACAGACACACCATTCTTCTCTTTAGTGGGCAGATGCTGACTTTCCCACCCTAGAGGGTTGTGACTTACCAGGAATTTTAGAATTTAGGTCCAAGGTTAATCTCCACACATTTTATTTTATTTATTTATTTCTGTCTGTCTGTCTGTCTGCCTTCCCTTCCAAGAAGCTCAAGGTGGCAGCATATATGGTTTCCCTCTTCCCTATTTTATCCTCACAGTGTTCCTATGGGGTAGGAATTTAAGCAGGCTAGCAATGAGTGTTAAAGTCTGGAATAATTGTTTTAAATTCTGGAATAAGACACCTAATTTCAAAGTAATGTTCCAGGGCAGACTTGCAACGGAATAGTAAACCTTTGAGGTTTATAACCTGTCCTGAAGCTAGTGGTTGCAATTAAATGTGTGACAAACAAGGGAAGGTAACCCTCACTTGCTGTACTAATGAGAGTGATTAAAGCATCAAGGAACCACAGGGATTATTGAGATCAACTGAAACCTAAACAGAGTAAGGAGATTAACAAGGGAGATGAGGTGCAAATATTTGTGAATCATTAGTGGTAAATATAGTAACCTTCCACTTCCCAAGACAATCCATCGCAAACTCATTGAGGGGAGATGCTGTTTACTCCTCTGTTTCTTATCTGTTCTGCAAATCAGATAACTGACTTCCACAGTCTTTGCTTGGACTTTTATGAGATTTAAAGTGTTTCCTTATCTCTGAGCAGGATACACATTGCCTCTCATTGTTTGTTCACTTCACTATAAAGACTAGAAACTCAACATTTAAAAACAAATACAAATTGTACATTTTTCTTCTTTGAAGAACCCAGCAAGATTATTATTTTTTCCAGTATCAATGTCAGAAAAGAAAAAGCCTGGCAACCCTCTTGGTGACACAAGAGGATACATCCCTTAAACAAATCAGTACAAATTTTGCAGGATATCTTCCCAGAAAAGCTTTCGGAGATAAAATTAACTTCCCTCACATTCGCTCTGCAGGTTACAGAAGAAAGCATCTTCATTTTTTATTATTTCTTTTATCTGAAGGCCCGTCTTCTTCCAAGTTACAAACCAATCTCACCTCAGATGTTTGGGTGTCTTAGAGCAGAGCCTAAGCTGATGATATTAATGGGTGGGGGCAATTGTGTGGAACCAAGTGACCCATTAGAAACCCTGGATCCAAACCATTTGGTGTTTTAAAGTTGGTAACCAGCACTTTGAATTGGTCTTGAAAACACACTAATGTCAATTGAATACTTTGGAGATATTAAATAACTGGCCCCTACCAGCACCATCTCAGTTTGTTAACTAACATCTAGCCCATAACAATCAGGTTAAGGGTTTTTACTCTCTAAAATCTGATGAAAAGCAATCCTAGAGTTGGGTGTCACCCACATATTGGTGATCATATCTCCAGATGACCTCTCCCAGGAGTTTCATGTAAGCATTAACCAGCATGAGGGAAAAGATACAACATTGTGGATCTCCATAGGCCAATTAACAAACAAGAACACTTAATCCCCAGATCTGCCTTCAGAAAACTGTCCTTTAGGCTGGACAAGAACAAGCACAGTCCTGTACTCCAAGCCCCAACCTGGCCTGGCAGTACAGAAACACTATACCATGACCAATAGTACCGAAAGGTCCTGCAGCACCAACAAAAGTCAGGTCACAGCTGGTGAATTCGTTTCAGTTTTCCCCATTTCTAATGTGATGGTAACAAAACACAGATTACAATGCAAAATTTGCATGGTTATCCAATGTCCTGTTTAAAGCAGTTTGTTTTTTGTTTATCAAGGCAGCTGAGAATGGAGCAACAGGGGTGGAAATTGACCTTGGATTCACTGCTGATGGCATTCCTGTCCTGATGCATGACGACACTGTAGACAGGACCACGGATGGGTCTGGAAACTTAAACAGCTTGACCTTTGCTGATATCAGAAAATTTAATCCAGCTGCTAAACATAGATTATGGTAAGTGAGCAATCTGAAGAACACCTTCATTCATACCTGGAAATACAATATTTCTGTACCATTACACAAAATGTTTTCTCTTACAGCCTGATCCTATGCATGGTTATGTGGAAGCGAATCCCACAGAAATAATTATTTCTTATTCCCAAATACGTATGTAGAGATAAGTAGTTTGTGAAGATGAGCGCCACCTGATGTAGCGATGGATGGGAAGGCCTGGCTTCAAGCCACCTCTCAGCCATGAAGTTTATTGGGTGATCTTGGGCCAGTCACTTGGTCTCAGTGTAACCTACTTCACCAGGTTCTTGTGAAGGTAACAGGTGGAAGGAAAGAATCTTGAAGAATGGGTGGGAAATTCTTCCAACCAGATCTGTTTCCTGTCAGATAATTCCAAAATACTGTAAGGGTGCAGCTTTGGGCTGTTCGCAAGCATCACCAGCAGAATACTACTGGATATATTAAGCTGGGACTGTTTACGTTTTGGTAAAAACACATACTTTCTTGATTATTTTAGTTCTTTCTAATATTAGGTCACAGTCAGAGCCACCTGTCTTGAAGATTTTATGGGAAACAAGTATGCTTATAATGGAGTCAGGCGACTGATGGGTGGGTGGTCTCATCTGCCTATCAAAGTTGGCCCAGGAGGTGAGAGGAGATAAACATCTGGTTTGCCCCCCTGCCTTAGGTCCCCCACCCCTGCCTTAGATGCTTCATGGTGATAAAAGTGAACAGAAGCATTATTCCTTTTTTTGATGTAAATGTTCATGCAGGAATGCACACAATTAAATTTTTACTGTTTCTCTGTAGGAGGGATTATCGTGGAGAAAAAATACCAACTTTGAAAGAAGCTGTTTTGGAAAGTATGCATTACGATCTCACAATCTACTTTGATGTCAAGGGCAATGCAGACCAGGTACCATTTTCTTCCACTGTGCTGAAGCCTCACATTCTTGTGGGGCAGCACATGGTAGAGGTCTTCCACTTGATCAGATCTGAGAGATCTTTCTTGGTAAATCATTAATGCAATTTTACCAAGACAAGAAGAACATTTGTGCTGCTTCCTTTACAGCCTATTTACAATCATAGCTGATTTACCCCGCCTTTGGTCTTATTCATAGCAATATAATACCGAATAACTTAAGCCCCTTTCCTTTGTGGGTGAGACTAGTTAAAAATAAGCTTGAAACAACGTTTTCTTTAAGTTGTAGATGTGGGGTAGGGAAGGGGCATTTATCCCGTTTTCTGGCACTGTGCACATGGAATTATATATGTGTATGTATGTATGTATGTATGTAGTTGCCTTATATAGAGTCAGACTGTAGATGTGCCTAGTCCAGCCTTGTAGTCTAATAGTTGTTGGCAGCTTTCCAAAGCCAGACGGGTCTTTCCCAGTGCTGCTGCTACCTGAAACCAGTCTTAAATGGTGATGCTGAGGACTGAACATGGCACCTTTAGCATAGCATGTACTCTAATACTGAGCTACTGGTCCTTTCCTGAATCTGTCTCTTACGTACTGAACCAAAATGCTTGCCAAAAACAAATTTTCCACTGGAGCAAATTGGGCCTTCCTTGATGTATGTCTCAAACAATCATTTTATCTTTGTATACACACCACTACAACAGCAAGCACCCCTGTCTTGACTAGAAGTACCTAAGCCAGCTGAATGGCAAAACCAAAGGTCAGCATCTTGCATTCAAAAAAAATTATGCAATCCTTTCCATCTCCAGTCTGACCTTTAGGCCATAATAAAAAAAATTCAAAATTACCTTTAAACTGCTTTGCACTTCTTTCATGTAACTTGTTTCCTGGCAGGCAGTTGCAGCCCTAAAACCCCTGTACTTGGAATATCCTCGGCTGTACAACACTAGCATCGTTTGCTCTTTTATGCCGGATGTTGTCTATAAGGTACAATTTTTCACCTAAGTGTTCTGTTGTTGCCATATTTCTGGTCATGGTAAGATTTTAATTTGGGTAATTTCAGCATTATACGTAGCACATAATCTTTCAGAAGTGGGAACGATTGTTAGAGATTGACCAAGTGGCCTTCACTTTAAAATCTTGAATAATTCTGTCCACTGTGAAGCGTCATATGGACTCCCCTCATTTTGCAAGCACAGTGGGGGGGGGTGTTGTATGGGTCATGGATAAAGGAGGTCAGGACTTACTGAAGACAGCTTACGCAGGACCCCCCACAACCTAAAATCAGTCCTAAGCTTGCTTCATGGGGGGGGGGTGTACAGGTACCCAATACAACCAACCCTAATCATTAGTTTAATTGCTATAAACCAAATAGTTTTAAAACTATTCCAGCACGCAGCTCTTCAAGGCAGATACATAATTTGGGAAGTAAATAAAATCAGTAAGGTGTACTTCTAAGAGTATTTAGGTTTGTGGCACAAAATGTCTGGACTTCTTTAGCAAACATGATGCAAGGGTCGAGTTCCAGCCTTTGACTCTTCCTCTACAAATGCCAGACCACCAGATATAGCAAGATTAAGTACCATCAAAGTCAAGCTTGAAATGATGAAAGTCAAGTCTCCCTTGCAATATCAGTCTTTGTACATCAAAATGTATTCCTTTGTTTCTCTGCTTGGCCTTGTAGATGAAGCAAGCTGATAGGAATGTTTTAACAGCTCTGACCCACCGACCATGGAGCTTTAGTTACTTTGGAGATGGGAAGCCTCGCTACACTTCCTGCTGGAAACATTATTTCATGATGATGCTGGACGTCATTTTGGACTGGAGCATGCACAACTTTCTGTGGCACTTCTGTGGGGTTTCCGTTTTTCTGGTGCAGAAAAATTTCGTTTCACAGTAAGCAGAAGACCTTGACTATACTCTGGGATAGCCAGTGAGATGTGCCCTCCAGCTGCTAATAAATAATAATAATAATAATAATAATAATAATAATAATTTATTATTTATACCCCGCCCATCTGGCTGGGCTTCCCCAGCCACTCTGGGCGGCTTCCAAAGAAATATTAAAATACTATAATACATCAAACATTAAAAGCTTCCCTAAACAGGGCTGCCTTCAGATGTCTTCTAAAAGCTTCCAAAAGCTTGTTGGACTACAACTCCCATCAGTCCTGATCACTGCCTATGGAACCCTACAACATCTGTAGGGCACTGTGTTGGCTACCCTTTGAGGAATATCTTAGCTGTGGGTGGGTTATACAAAGGATTGGGGGGGATGAGGGGGGAGGATAGGCATACATCAAATCATGCGAGACATAAAAGAACAGAGTGCAGGTGTCAACATAGTGGGTGCCTAATGAGCTTTTATTTAAACCACCCTAACTGTATGGGTGGGACGCGGGTGGCGCTGTGGGTTAAACCACAGAACCTAGGACTTGCCGATCAGAAGGCCGGTGGTTCGAATCCCTGCAACGGGGTGAGCTCCCATTGCTCGGTCCCTGCTCCTGCCCACCTAACAGTTCGAAAGTACGTCAAAGTGCTAGTTGATAAATAGGTACCGCTCCGGCAGGAAGGTAAACAGCATTTCCGTGCACTGCTCTGGTTTGCCAGAAGCGGCTTAGTCATGCTGGCCACATGACCTGGAAGCTGTATGCTGGCTGCCTCGGCCAATAAAGCAAGATGAGCGTCGCAACCCCAGAGTCGGCCACGACTGGACCTAATAGTCAGGGGTCCCTTTACCTGTATGGGTAATTCTCATTTGTAGTACTTGTAAACAACCTTTCAGGGTAAATGCCCTCTTATGGTAGCTTGAAAAGGCAGCTTTGTGCAAGGGCAGGATAATTTAGCTCCATACACATAGCCGAGGCTTTCAGGTGGGAGGATACCTGGGTGCTGCTTCCTCAGCGACGGCACTGGGGACATGGAGGGAGGCAGGGCTTTCAGTACCTAGGCATGCTGCTGTTTCTCCCTCTGATGGCCTCAATAATTATCCCTAAGAGATGGTTTCCAATTGAATACCACACCTTAACTTAAACAAAATAGGGGGGAAAGATTGTGGGTTAAGGACCAAAAAGATGGCCTGCTGTTACTATAGAGAACATGAAATAATAAAGGGTTTGGTTTTAATTGCAGTCACTTGCAGTCTTCCCTCACATCATTTCTGACATTATCCTTTTTAGGGAATATGTGAGACAGTGGTCTTCCAAAGGAATTCAAGTTGTGGCTTGGACAGTCAACACATTTGCTGAAAAAATGTACTATGAAAATGTTCTCCAGGCCAGCTACATCACCGACAGCTTAGTGGAGGACTGTGACCCTCACTTCTAGCCTTTAACCCTTGCTGGATTCTTTTGGGTTTCTTCTTTAAAGCAAACTGAAGTTTGTCAGCAGTGGAACTTCAAGGATTCATATTGATTTTCTTGGGACTGAATGATCACAATGCAAAGTGGATCCAAATGTTTCTTTTTATCATGCTGAATGGTGTCTTAACATTACAATCAGTTTTAATCCTAGCAAGAAGAATTGAGAGTCTAAGAGAGGGCCGTGCAGCCCTTTTAAAAAATCAGGTTGGTTTAATGCAGGTGTGGACTTGTAGAGGATTGACACTTTTTTTCTAAATTAAGCTGCTTTTTTTGAAATAAATCAATGCTAGGCCTTTACCAATCACTGACATGACTTGAAACACATTCATTAGCCTGTACTTAGAATGAAATAGTAGGGAGACAACTGCATATACCTCCTCGTTGTCTAGTCAAAAGACAAACCAGTTCCCCAAGGCATGGATCAGAGAGCGAGAGAAAATCAAAGCATTTGGGGGGCTGGAAGAAATTAGGCCAAGTGCTGCAGGTTGGAGTACTGCCTTATGGGTAAGTGGGTAGCTGGGTGCAACAGAATCCTCCCTGGGGGATATGAATAAGAGGCATTAGCTGAAAAGCAAGACCTGGAAACAACACGGAGCAACACCACAGCCAGGAATAGACTATATATGGGTAAGTAGGAAGAGATTTTGGGGGCTCAGATTAGGTGCCAATTTGAATTCACATTTTGCACTGCTTTTGAAGCAACAAGTTAATTCTTACAAATTAGGGTTTGCTCCTCTGACCAAGATTCTTTGCAGGTTGTCTTTGCACTCAATAACTTTGTGTCCAAACGCACACAAAGGAAATGCCTTTACTATGGAAGTTGCTTATGTTAGGGAAACTAGAAACTACCTGACAAAGTAGAAGCAAAGAAAATACGACCACTTGGGGAGAAATGGATGCTGAAATCTAGTAGGGATACAGAAGCACTTGAAGAACTAGGAGTACACTAGGAAGGGCAAAGGTTGTGCCTTAAACTCTGCAAACCAGCTTTTCACAGGAAGAAGCCAAGCACCACAAACAGCTGAGCAGCAAGAACTCGCCCGACTCCTGTTGTAGATGCAATCCTGATTCCAGCAGCCAGGCACTCCTCAAAAGTGCTTCTTGATTGCAATTCATATGAGTAGTTTGACTGGAAGGAATTAGCTGGGCCAGATGGCAACTGAAGCAGCCAACCATTGATGTAGGGGAAATAAGAGTGTCCTTGTCAAACAATTTAAAAATGTGCAGCTGCACATTCACAGCTAAAACAGGTTTCTGTTTTCCAAACTTACATTACAACTGGGGGGGGGGGGGTTGGTTATGTAGCCATTGTTCTCCAGAAAAGGTTGGGACTGCACAGATAATGAAGTAAGATATATGTAACCAGATTTAACATTTCACAGTGGTGACACAATGCATGTTAATTAAAAAAAACAACAGAGCTCTCATTATAATTCTTTATAAATGCCTCTAATCTCTGTAAAAAAATATTCTGATCAACACAGCAAAAATAAAGCATTTCAGAAAGATTACAACAAATATTTACAGACCTGTACTTGGCAGTTATTAATCAGAATAATTTACACTAATCCAGTAAGAAAGTTCCATGAAAAAGGTATTTAATCTCACATCTTTCCATATGTAGTCAATCCTGTCCTGGATTCCGTTGATGAGCTGCATCCTGTTTTAATTATGTTTCACAATATTTTCAAAAAATTTATAATAAAGCAAAATTGCAACCAATGAAAAAATACATTTTTTTGATGCAAAAAGCCTTGGTTTTCAACACCATCCTTCATTCGTCAATTTTCAAAAGTGCAGACAGATCCTTCTAAGACCTCAGTAGTGCAAATAGCAAAATTCTCAAGAGTGCTTCTCTGTCCATTTTGCACTCCTCCACTTTCAGGAACTTTCATCATCTCCCATTTCCCATTCAGCCTCTTGCCTGGCTCTCAAAGCCAGAGCCAGAGCTTCAGAAGCTGTAGCATTCTTGGCTGGATGGCTACTCTCATGAACTGCAAGCAAGACAAGATGGCAAAGGATCAGCACTGTCGTATTTGATAGAAGTTACCCACATTCCTAATCAAACCATGGCACACATGGAATGGAGATTATCTATTCACAGCCCTTTTTGTTAATGCCTCTCTCGGTCATTCACATGTTTTTAACAAGCATCCTTAAACTGAACATTGGTATTTTGAAGAAAAATCAGCTGTGTGTCCCAGATATGGAACACACTCCCAATCTGGACTGGAAGCCTGTTTTCTCCAGAAGATGAGGAATACTGCAAGAATTACCTTCAGGGGTAAATGGGTGAGTGGGAGAGAGATCGTCAGCAGGAAATTTGTGGGATCCCAATCCAGATTGGGACTGTGTTCTGGATGAAAGCCCATAGATCATTTATTTTCAAAGCAGAAGTTGCTTTTTAAAAGTGGGATGATGATTTTGCTAGGTTCAACCTGTAGTCCACGTATGCTGATACACTTTTTCAAACAATGAGCTGGTTTGAGTGTTTGCTCCAAGCCTCTGGGCTTCTGTTTTCCCTTTATCTCCTCCACTTCCAATTCCTGATTCCAATGAGCCATAGTTCGCCCCCCCCCCCCATCCAATATCACCAAACCAGTTTCTGCTCCCTCTCCAACATGGAATTGAAAAATCACCATTTGAAGTGGCTTTCCAATCCTGATAGGTGGCAAACACAAACCATAGTTTGCCAATTCAGATGTTAATACCAAACTATGGTCTACACCTAACCAGGTAACTATAGCCCTATCTGGGTATTAATTTCTGAACACATGAAAAGGACTGTGGAGAGATGTGGGGCTAGCCCCCTCCCCTCAACAGCACATGAAGTGGCCACATCCCCCCACATTACACATGGGCAGGTCAATCTGAAGGGAGCTGCCTAACACACATAAGAGTCGCTTCAGAGATGAGGACCCTAAGTTTCCATGTTGGAAGCATCATACATAGAGCATAAGCCTCTTGACTAAGCCAATAACATGTCAGCTAATGCACTGTGTAGTTCTGTGTAGGGGGAGAGCCAGCCCTGCGCCCTCCTACTAATAGCTGAATGCCTGAAAAGGGCTTTAGATCTTCAGAGAGCTGTGTTTCTATTTTTTGCCACCTGCTCTGCCTATTTGTGCCAGGCTTATGCTTACCACGAGAGAAGCTGGTCATCTGAGGTCTTGCAAGCTAAAGGGAAGAAAAACATAGTAATGTAATAATAGACAGATCCCCATTTCCTTATGTCTAAAATGAGGCGAGGGAATTTCAGAGCTTTCATTGCCACATTCTTTATTCCCCAACTGATTGCACCTTGGAAACACTCCCCTCCATTCTGCTTCTCCAGCCAGGATCTATGATAACATCTGTTTCTTGTGAATGCCAAATCAACTATCAGAACAAACGTTGGAGCTTTTCCATGTATTTCCACACCAACAACAGTAGGGTCCCCACCACCACCACCAAGGGATTCCAAATCAGAACATTCGCTTTGGTCTGCTCTTGCTGGAACAATTGATTCCGCCCCTGATAATTAAAGCACTTGGCCCAATGCACTTCAGTGAGACTGCTGTTGTGCTCAAATCCCACTTGAGGGCTTCCTATAGGCATCTGATTGGCCACTGTGAGAACAGGATGCTGGACTAGATGGGGAGCTTCTCCGGGGAGCTACTATTGCACAATTTCTAATCTTCATTTGTCCTTGCGTTCCAGCCAGTGGCGTAGCGTGGGTTGTCAGCACCCGGGGCAAGGCAAGTAATTTGCGCCCCCCCCCCCCCCCGCTGCACTGTCCCTCCCCCAGATAGTCCCTCGCTCTCTCTCTGCGCCGCACCGCACGCCTGGCACCCTCCCCTCCACAGTGGGCGGCGACCCGGGGCAAGGCAAGTAATTTGCGCCCCCCCCCCCGCTGCACTGTCCCTCCCTCAGATAATCCCTCGCTCCCTCTCTGCACCACACCGCACGCCTGGCACCCTCCCCTCCACAGTGGGCGACGACCTGGCGGCTCGGATCGGATTCACACAGCCAGCACTGCAGTGAGAGAGAGAGAGTGAGCCAGGTAGAGAAGAAGAAGAAAAAGAGTTTGGATTTGATATCCCGCCTTTCACTCCCTTTAAGGAGTCTCAAAGCGGCTAACATTCTCCTTTCCCTTCCTCCCCCACAACAAACACTCTGTGAGGTGAGTGGGGCTGAGAGACTGTGACTGGCCCAAGGTCACCCAGCAGCTGCATGTGGAGGAGCGGAGACGCGAACCCGGTTACCCAGATTACGTGACTACCGCTCTTAACCACTACACCACACTGGCTGTAGGGGCAGAGAGCTGCGAGTGTGAGCGCGCGCCCCGCCCCGATGTTGCGCCCGGTGCGGCTGGCCCCCCCTGCACCCCCCACGCTACGCCACTGGTTCCAGCACTGAAAAGTTAGGGACATAATTCAAGCACTGCTAGGAACACGGGCTGCTGAGGAAGGACTAGGCGGCTTCGATTTCCACCTGCTTTTTGCCACCTACACAGGCAGTGTAGAGACACCAAATTGTGAGGCTGAAAGCAATAATTGGGAGTTGGAAGGAAGCTCAAAGGTCATCCGGCCAAGCCCCCTGTTTGAAGTGGGAAATTCACCACCACAGCACCCCCAATATGTGGCCCTCCAGCCTCCCTTTAAATGTTTCTAACAAAAGGAGAGGTCATCACCATTCTAGGCAGCCTGCTGCGTTGTCAAAACAGCTTAGCCCCGCCAGAAAGCTCCATCTAATGTTTAGTCTGAATCCTTTTTGTAGAACTCAGAAAGGGCAAGAGGATGGGGGTGGAACTAGAATCAGTTGGCTCCGCCCATCATTAGCTCTGGCAGCACCAACTGTTGGCTTCCCTGCCTTCTGCCCTATCAGTGCCAACAGTCACCAGTGATGGACTGACTGCAGCTCTCCAGGCAGGAGCTTTCCCCAGCCCTACCTAGATACAATGGGAATAAACCTGGGACCTTCTGCATGCCAAGCGGATTGCTCGACCACTGAGCTTGGGCCTGCAAACTCCAATGGCCAAAACTGGACAAACAATACTCTAGGTGAGCTCTGAAGCATAGAAGAGTAGTAAAAGGATTTCAATTCAATGCAAATGCCCAGAGGTCCTCTCTCAGTTGCTGTTGCCATTACCTCAAAGTAAGAGTCTCGTTCCTCTGTTGCTGGAGAGCTTTCAGTGGAGTTAGGCAATGGTGCAGGTACCTGCTGTCTAGTTGACTGGCGCACAGATGAACTCCTCTGTGTGTGCAGGGGAGAAGTATCAAAATTAGGTACACTGTGTAAACTTAACCACACTTCAGGGTGGACAGAATGGACTGCATCTACAAAAGTCGTAACATGCTCAAGGCAAGTCTTGTATCCAAGACTTACTACCTAGGGGATTAAGCCTGCACGCAATACAGGCACCTCCAGTGGCCTGGGATTTTTGTGCGATCGCTACTGCCATCTAGTGCAATACTAATAAACAACTTGCCATGTTGCATCATGTATTCCCCCAGATTATTAGCCAATTGTTTTAACGGCCCATAATGAATAAGGCAGTATTTTACAAGCCCACATTTTCACAACTAACCTGTGGCTGCTCTCCCCGATTTTGAAGTTTAGATGCCTGGAGCGCACGTAATTTCTTCAACAGGAACATTTTATCTTTACCTTCCTATACACACACAAAAAGCGAGTACAGCATTAGAAGATGCAGTGGGGAGATGCATGCATTTGATACTTCTTCATACAGCAATTTTCCCCTTACCACAAAAAATGGACCCTTTCAGGTGTGGAGGTAGCAATCCATATTGTACAGTAAACACTCTTTCCAAAAAATGCATATACTGGCCACATTAATTTTGAAGAAAAATGAGCTGTGGTGTCTCTCTCTCCAGAAGATTGCCGTTACAGCTAACAGCGCCATTGGGAGGAGAGAGGATAGCAGGTGTTTTAGCAGGAAATCTGAGAAGAGCCATGATCTGGATTGCAGGGCTCTGATCCAGAATATCCCCCCAAAATAAATGCCCTCCCCTCAATCCCAAAATAAATGTAGTCAGTACAAGCATACTTTTAACAATGAGTGTTTAATGCAATGTCTCCTTTAGCCCTCTATGTTGTATTCAGGTGCACTGAATCAACTGTGCACTGCCCCCTTAAGCAAATCCCAGCCTCCCTCCTCTTTTCCCTTGGCTTGGGGGAAGCCCCCAAACTCCACCTCTTCGCCTGGCTCTAAGCAACAGTCAAATTGGTCACATGGGTAACCGATCAGAAATGTCAACACTTCTGTGCATTTTGAATCCAGAGGGAAGAGTGGTGGTCATGGTGTCTGCTGCTGGTATTTTTTGGGGGGGTGTGTGGGTAGAGGGAGGGAGAGCAAGAGCTACTTACTGAAACCCTTTAATATGCAGAGTGAGCAGTGTTTAGCTAGTAAATCTTGGTTAGAGAGTAGACTTCACCAATTGCGATCACACACAGAGGGAGATGCATGGAGGTATGAAAGTAATAAAGTTGTTTACTGTTGGAAATACAAAATTTGGAGAGAAATGTTTCTAGTTCCACCCTAACTAATCTAGAGATGAACAAATAGTTAAAGATGACCTCTCATATTGAGGTCCAAGGGAGAAGTAGGAGGAGGAGGAACTTTTAAACAGGATGTAACGAAAGTCGGTGGGACGCGGGTGGTGCTGTGGGTAAAACCTCAGTGCCTAGGACTTGCATGGTCGGCGGTTCGAATCCCCGCGGCGGTGTGCGCTCCCGTTGTTCGGTCCCAGCACCTGCCAACCTAGCAGTTCGAAAGCACCTCCGGGTGCAAGTAGATAAATAGGGACCGCTTATTAGCGGGAAGGTAAACGGCGTTCCGTGTGCTGCACTGGCTCACCAGATGCAGCTTATCACGCTGGCCACGTGACCTGGAAGTGTCTCCGGACAGCGCTGGCCCCCAGCCTATAGAGTGAGATGGGCGCACAACCCTAGAGTCTGGCAAGACTGGCCCATACGGGCAGGGGTACCTTTACCTAAAGAAAGCTGAATCAGTCTAAACATCAGGGAGTCAGAGAAGGAAGCTGATAGATTAAAGGTACAGGGATAGTCTGGGGGTGTGAATGTCCCTCACTGCATCTACCTTTACCCCGCGCAAACCCCTATTCCAGAAGCTGAGTTGCACCCAAACATCCAACTATATAAAATTCCGTGCCAGAGAATGAATAGCCAAACTAAAAGGAAGCCTCCCCAGCAACATACTCACATTGATGATCTGCTCTTGAAGAAGTTTAACCATTATTTTACGCCCATCTATTATTTGCCAGTAGAGGTAGGTGATGATTCTAAAACAAAGAGTTTAAGAAATTAAAATTAGCACTTCCGTTTGCAAATAAAAGAAGACCTACCTTTTCTTATTACATCGCTAAAATAAAGAAACACACAGCTGACAGGAACTTACAAAACAATGATGGAGAGGATGAAGAAGAAATGCACGCTTTCAATTAAGTTGTGATAAATCCACACAACCCATCTCGAACTGGGATAACTGGCGAGTATTCCCATCCAGCTGGAAACAGACTCGAAGACAGTCACCAAACCACGAAAAGGGCCACATGTCTTAGAAGGCTCCAACCTGGGCAAAGAGGGGAGGGGAAGGTTTTTTAGGAAGAGGTCCACATATTTTAGCATGCACAGGACAATGGCATGGATACGATTCACGATGAAATACCACTGCTGCATTCTAAAGCCTAGTGTGAAACCATTTCCATAAATGTTTGGAAGGAGTGTTGTTTTTGTTAAGAAGATTTAATTAAGGATATAAGGAAGCAGCTTCATTTTAAAAAATGGTGTATCTCATACAGCACTGACTGGCCATGGCCCTAAGAGGTTTTTGGCTCAAAGGACAGGTCAACTGGGGAGCCATCTTCCCTGTTTTCAGCCTGGGGCAGGATGAGGTCCAAAACAGAGTGGAAGAAGCACTGGGGAGGAGACTATTTCATGGTTTCCCTTCCTTGTCAATTTTTCAGCTCAGAAAGACAAACCACACCATTTTACAAAGTACACACTGCTTCCTGTTAATGGAGTGCAATCTCCTTTGTTGAAGGCAGGGCTGGGGCAGAGAGGCCAGGATGACCAGATTCAGCATCAATTGTTTGGAATCTCAGGTGAGATGCCCACGCAGTGGAAGTTGCTCCCAGTACCATCACTGAGATATTTACGGTTGCAGAAGATAAGGCTCAGTTAAACAGTTCTGAATGTAGATATATACAGCTTGTAGACTTTGGGAGATACAGATATATACAAATACATAAAAGTACAAAGTATTTCTAAATAAGTTCAGCAATTTAAGCCGTAATACCAGACAAGTAGCACTGACTAGGGACGCGGGTGGAGCTGTGGTCTAAACCACAGAGCCGAGGGCTTGTGATCAGAAGGTCGGCGGTTCGAATCCCCGCAACAGGGTGAGCTCCTGTTGCTCGGTCCCTGCTCCTGCCAATCTAGCAGTTCGAAAGCACGTCAGGTGTAAGTAGATAAATAGGTACTGCTCTGGTGGGAAGGTAAATGGCGTTTCCGTGTGCTGCTCTGGTTCACCAGAAGCAGCTTTGTCATCCTGGCCACATGACCCAGAAGCTGTCTGCGGACAAATGCCGGCTCCCTCAGCCAGTAAAGCGAGATGAGCGCCGCAACCCCAGAGTCGCCCGCGACTGGACCTAATGGTCAGGGGTCCCTTTACCTTTTTTAACACTGAACAACAGATAGACACACCACTACACTGAACACAGATATAGTCAGGGCACTAGACTGTTAGTGTAGCTATTTGCTTGGCTGTACTTGCACCTGTGATTAGCTCATTCATGGGGTGATTTACACCTGCCCTTGCGACAAGCTCTTCCTCTGCGTGATGCAACCAACCCCTCACAAAAAATATGAGAAGCAAAGACTAAAACACTAAAACAGGGATAGAGAACCAATGGCCCTCCAGATATTCTTGGAGTCCAGCTCCCTTCAACCCCAGGCAGCACAGCCAATGGATGATGGGAGTTGTAGTGCAGCAATATCTGGAGGGCCACAGATTCCCTCTCCGTATACAAAAGCCTTGGGCAGAGCAATGTAATCTGACAAGGGGGAAGAAGCAATCCTTCTTACCTCCAGACGGTGACTGCTATGACAGAGAGGACTCCAGTGAAAGATGGGAAAAAGAGCAGGAAAACAAAGAGGGTGTTCATCTGAGAAGCTCTCCAAGCTTTGCGAGGGGGCTGGCAGTTCCTCATCAGACTCACCTTTCAGGAACAAGGATGAAGAGGATGAGCATTTCAGTACATTCAGTGGGAACTCCATGCATTTGCCATTGAATCAAAACAATATGTAAGGTCAAGCATTAAGCATTAAGCATGTTTTTTTTTAAAAAAAATAAAGCACTGGTGGCTTTCCAAAGAAACCACTGTGTGGGATCCCAATCCTGACAGGAAACGTGATGCATTCCAGACAGGCAAAAACCACCCAGGAAAGCAAAGCAGGGCTGACCAGCAGTTTGGCTTGGGGTTGAGGAGGGATTATGATCTGGGGTGAGTCCCAATGGCCTTATAGAAAAATCTAGACAACTGGTTTGGGGCCTTGAGCCTGAGGTTCCCCAATCCCAGTAATTTGGGATAACCAGCCTCATATAACCAACATGCTTAAGTCTGATTCATGCATGAAGGGGTTAAGAGTAAGATGTCCTGCCAGGCTTACCTCACATTGGAAGGGACTGGTTAATCAAGCCTTCTATGCTGGGGAAGAGGGACATTTTGGAACTCACAAGGGCATATTTTAAAGGTCTATGCTTCCACATTTTACTTTGCTGCATATTTTGTTATTTTAAATCTCTGCTGGGGTTCTCTCACCAAACAGTAATTGCCCCAAACCTGGATCTTGGCATCCATGGAATTCTGAGAAGCTAGTACCTTTTTCACCCAGAAGAGTATGAAATATGATATCATCTGAATGGCTGGAAGTAGAGGTGAGTAGAAGACACCAATCCTTCAGGAGAGAGAGAAAGGGGGAGGAAGAAATCATCTCAAAGCTTCTCTTTACATGACACAAGGTATAAACAGAAGGCATCTCACTATGCGGACATGGTTTAATGAACAGTTGTGTGTGCAAGTGAGACCACCCACGTCTCAGCTAGTGGTCCTCCAGTAAATATGACTTGCATATATAATATCCATGCAATTAAATGGGGGGAAATAATTTAAGACATTATGAACATGAAATAAGTTGCCCTCGATCCCTCTCTATCGTTTTAGCAACATTTAAAAGGAAGTCGAAAGCCTTATTTCAAACCATGTTAGCAGTTGTATACTATAACTAAACTATATGAAAAATGTGTTAGGACTACAGGCATGTACCAACCACCAACCACGATATTTGGTTCAGACCCTGATTTGCTGCTAGACCTCAGCCTGAGGAGGTCTGAAGGCTTCCCAGAGCAGCTCAGGGTCTGAGGCCAAGTCCAGGAAAAATTAGATTTATCTCCCCACAGTCGTTGTAAAAAAAAAAAATGGTCGTAAGTGATTTCCTTTTGACAGCAGTGGATGCAAATTCACACCCATAGAAGGCCCTCCAGAGTGGATAAAAGCCTGCTAAATGACAGGGATTCAGGTCTAGGCAGGGTTTGTGCTGAGCACAGTTACAGTGTGAGGCTTAAAATCAAAGGAATTTCCTTTCAATTCATGAAATGTGCAGGCAGTATCTAAGTACTGCAACAGGGCTGAGGAACCCATGCCCATCCAGATGTTGTTAGACTGCAACCCCCATCAGCCCCAACCAACATTATCAGGGGTGATGAGAGATTTAGCACAACAGCTGGAGGGCCACACATCTCACAGCTCTGTATTTTACAGAGATATTATGGGTAAGATTATCTTTACTCACCATGTCAAAGTCTGTGCATAGATTAAATCCAAAACATTTCGAGCAATGTCAAATTCTGGCACACCAAGTTTCTTGCAACATTTGGTCCCAACGATTCTAAAAGCGGAACAAAATTATTTCGAAACTCCAGACTTTTCCAACAGTCCTGCAAACCTCCAATATATCTACCCTACGCCCAAGTTGGGAAAGTAGCCAAGAGCCCAATGAATCAGCTCCATGGTGAGCAGCCAGAGATCTTCTCACAGGTACAGACAGTCATACACTCACAACCTGGCATACTAAACAGAAGCGCTTCACGCTGTGACAGTTTGTTGCAGGTCCCACCTATGCGATGCCAAGAAGCACTGCAGGAGAAAACGAAACAGTTGCGAAAGAGCAAGGAGGTTAAGCAGAACTGAAGGAGTATGTCAGGATGGAAGGATCCCCTTAGCAACACTGAAAAGGAAACAGGACAGGAATTTTCCTTGTACAAATGCAGAATCCGTGCACGTACCTCCGCAGAAATTCTCCGAAGAAAGATCCCAGTAAGCAGCAAATGAACTCAGCCACAAGCAGCCTGTAGATATCTTGGCCAACCAGAGTTTCCCAGCACTGATTAAAAGGAAATAAAAAAGTTTATGAGTGTGTGCCAGAGAGAAACAATCAATTGGCAAATACAAGAACTCTCCATCTCTTTGCTATCTTGAATGTCCCATGGCATGAACGTAGGGTGGCAACCCTAGGAAAACAAAACACTCAAGGGAGGATGTTCCAATCTGGCACAGGCTGCATGACATGCAGTGCTGGTTTCAGGTTTACACCAGGTTTGGGGAAACTGCGGCCCTCTGAGCGTTGCTGAACTCCAGCTCCTGCCAACCTTTGCCAATGGTGGGAGATGTAGTCCAAAGCTTTCACCAATTGGAGCAGTCCAATGGTTCATCATCACAACTTAAGAGGGTGGTTGGGCAAGCTGCTTCAGTGATCGGCTCTTGTGGAGACTGCTACTTTCTAAGACACTGCTGCTTACTTATTTACCCCCTCCCTCTGTGCCCAATCTGCACAACTATCCAGAAGGAGAGTACAAGGCCAGTGTAGGAGGACCCATCTAGGAATTCTTGTCATGCCCAAAGAGAAGCAGGCAAACAACAAGGCGCAACAGCAAAGTTACACCAGTTGTAACTTGAAGAACTGTTAAATAGAAGAACATGTGGTGGTGCTTGCTTTTTCCTCTTCCCTCCCTTTCATTTTTTCCTCATGTGCCATGTCCTTCTAGAGTGTAAGCTTGCAGGCAGAGACAATCATAGAAGTGATTTTTTTGTATGCTACTCTGATCACTCTTTTGGCAACAGGCTATGGTATAAATGCTGTAAGCAAGCAAGTAAATGAATGAATATGGCTTCTCAGGCTTTTGGCTAAGATCATGTGCAGTGTAATAAATAAAGCAGAAGCTCTGGTGCATTTCAGCACGGCTGTGACCACCAGGCATATCTCGTGATGCCCATCTTAAGAGCTGCCTACAGCTCACCTTGGCAGTGGTAAGCAAGGGTCTTGGACTATATCACCTCCGACTGTGGATAAGGCTTCCCCCAAGAGAAGAAAAATCCCCATTCACACATTACACCAAGGCTCAAAGAAGGTTAGGATATGGCCTTTCTTCCCTATGAAGCAGCCTTCAAGCTTGCCAGCTTCCACCTGCAGCCTGAAGTGAAATAGCCCCCAAACAAATATTTTTACCTGCTCTGTTCTGTCTGAGAAAACAAGGCACAGGTGTGAGGTAAGTTTCTGTTATGTCCTTATACTTAAGATCTGCAGCAATGCAGAAGCAAAATGGAAAACCTTACCTCTGCCTTTGATGCAGGTACTTCGTTAAGCCAGTAGTAGCACAGGATCCCAACGATTGATATTTTCAGAATAACGTTCCTACAGAGGGGCAGCAATTGCCGTCAGAATTCAGCAGAGGGACACAGTACAAGAAAAGTACTTGTGGGCAGTATCAGATCCCTTTTGGAAAATGTATTCATTTATTGCATTTATATCCTACCTTTCCTCTAAGGAGCCCAAGGTGGCATACACAGTCTTCCCCCTTCTCCATGTCACCTTCACGACATCCCTGTGAGTTAGGCTAGTCTGAGAGTGAGTGTATAGGGAAGTTTTTAACGTCTGATGTCTTATTATGTTTTTAGATTTGTTGGAGGCCGCCCAGAATGGCTGGGGCAACCCAGTTCAATGGGAGGGGGGCAAATAATAAAATTATTGTTCTTATTATGGATGCTTTAGCTGAGATTCCTGCATTGGACCAGAAGACCCTCAGGGTCATTTTCCAACTCTATGATTCTATGATTATTATGAAACTGTGGAATTCACAACCATCTTTAAAAGATGGTTATTCAGATTCAAGGAAGATAAGGCTATTATCCATGGCTATTTCTACCTCCAGGGGACATGGGTGGCGCTGTGGGTAAAAGCCTGAGCGCCCAGGGCTTGCCGATCGAAAGGTCGGTGGTTCGAATCCCCGCGGCGGGGTGCGCTCCCGTTGCTCGGTCCCAGCGCCTGCCAACCTAGCAGTTCGAAAGCACCCCCGGGGGCAAGTAGATAAATAGGGACCGCTTACTAGCGGGAAGGTAAACGGCGTTCCGTGTGCAGCTCTGGCTCACCAGAGCAGCGATGTCACGCTGGCCACGTGACCCGGAAGTGTCTCCGGACAGCGCTGGCCCCCGGCCTCTTGAGTGAGATGGGCGCACAACCCTAGAGTCTGTCAAGACTGGCCCGTACGGGCAGGGGTACCTTTACCTTTACTATTTCTACCTCCACGGTTGGAGGCAGCAAGCCTCCAGAAAAAAAGTCATTAGGAATCACAAGTTTGGCAAGCATCATTTGCTCTGCTTGCAGGCTCCCCATGGGTACCTGACTGGCCACTGTGGCAGCAGAATGTTGGACCAGATGCGCCACTGGCCTGATCCAGCAGGATTTCTCTTAAAGCCACAGACACACACCCCATAAAAGGATTTCCTAATGAACTCCTCCTATGCTAGTGTTGTTATTCGCTACTGGCAATGGCTACTGACTTGTACGGCTTTAACAGAGAATTAGACAAATTCATGGAGCATGAGGCTTCCAGTGGCCAGTTGGCCATGAGGGCTATGTTCCAATTTTATTGGAGGAAGGATGCTTCCGAATACCAGGTTGTTGAAATCACAGGTCTGTGTTCTGATGCTGCTTGTGGGCTTTTCGTGGACCTCTGTTTGGCCACGGCAAGAACAGGACACTGGGCTAGATGGACCTTGGGCTTGCTCCACCAGGGCTCTCCTTAGGTTCTCATGCAAGGCTTCACAGATGCGGTTCCCACGGAGTCACTGACCTGTGCCCTAACCAGACCCAGCTCAGCTTCAGTGAAGATGCTGCATTGTGAGCCTTCCAACCTTGCCCTGGATCTGGTTGTTGAACTTGGACTAAATAAATGGTACTCTAGGGAGACAGGGAACATGTGTGAAGACAGCAATACCTGACAATTGCAGTGTAGATCTGGTTTCGGGGAGAAGTGAATTTTTCAACAAAGCCAAAGGAGGAGTAGAAGAAAGGCACGCCGTGGTTGAGTAGGCTCACCACAATGGGCAACACCAGGGTAGCAGCTTCCCTTTGCAGCTCATTTTTACTCTCGTCAAGAAGTAACTTTGGGAGAGGGAGACAAGAGGGAGAAGCTATTTAATTCAGACATCAGGTTTACCGCCTGTTATACCATCAAAGAGAACACGATGAAAATGTTTTATAGGTGGCATCTGACACCACCTAAACTTGCCAAGATCTATAAGTTAAAGTCCAATCTATGCTGGAAATGTGAGAAGGCTGAAGGGACAATGTTTCATGTTTGGTGGGGCTGCGATAAAATTAAGAAATTTTGGGGTAGTATTTATGAAGAGCTTAAATAGATTAAAATCTCCATAGGAAAGAAACCAGAGGCATATTTATTAGAGATACTAGGGAAAGATATCCCACAGGAAAAGAAAAGAATCTTTTTATATGCCACCGCCAGAATAGCTATTGCCAGGAATTGGAAAGGAGACATTATACCTACAAAAGAAGGTTGGATATGTAAACTTAGTGAATTTATAGAATTGGCAAAGTTAACAGCAGCCATAAGATACCAGACAAATCAAAAACTAAGATCAGAATGGCAATGTTTTGAAGATTATATGAAAAAACACTGTTCGAATGAGAATATGTTGATATGTATGGATTAGATATGTAAAGTATGATCAAAATTAATTCATAGTAATGAATTAATTTTGGGACGCGGGTGGCGCTGTGGGTTAAAGCCTCAGCACCTAGGGCTTGCCGATCGAAAGGTCGGCGGTTCGAATCCCCGCGGCGGGGTGCGCTCCCGTTGTTCGGTCCCAGCGTCTGCCAACCTAGCAGTTCGAAAGCACTCTCGGGTGCAAGTAGATAAATAGGGACCGCTTACTAGCGGGAAGGTAAACGGCGTTTCCGTGTGCGGCTCTGGCTCGCCAGAGCAGCGTTGTCACGCTGGCCACGTGACCCGGAAGTGTCTTCGGACAGCGCTGGCCCCCGGCCTCTTTGAGTGAGATGGGTGCACAACCCTAGAGTCTGTCAAGACTGGCCCGTACGGGCAGGGGTACCTTTACCTTTACCTTTAATGAATATATAGGAAGTAATACATAAGAGATGCAATGATAAATGAATTTTTATGACTTAAGGATGTCGAGTTGCGGTGGAGGGAAGTCATGGGAGGGTTATGGGTGGTGGTAGGGTATGTATGAAAATAGTTTTCTTTGTCTATGTTTTTGTCACTTGTTTGTTTGTTGCATGGATGTTTTAAATAAAATAAAATCTTATTTAAAAAAATAATAATAATCTGCACGAACTTCTTCAGCTCCAGTACATTTTCCTTTAGTCCCTATTCACACTAAATTTGTGGACTCGCTGTAGATGCAAAACTATGTGGAAGGAAGACTCCGGCATTTAGGAGTCCACACACATCTTACACAGCCTTCCCCAAGCTGGTGCCCTCCAGATGCATTTTTCCCCCTTACAACAGCCCAGTCAGTAGAGCATGAGACTCTTAATCTCAGGGTCGTGGGTTTGAGCCCTCACTGGGCAAAAGATTCCTGCATTGCAGGGAGTTGGACTAGATGACTCTCGTGGTCCCTTCCAACTGTATAATTCTATGATTCTATGACTACAACTCCCATCAGCCCTAGCAAGCATAGCTTTTGCTTGGAGAAGGCCCCACCAAAGGACAAGTTGCACCCAGCACCTCCCCAGACATGGAGCCTGAGCTCAACTAAGGTAAATGTTTCCTCAACTACCACCCCCCTAAAAACCAGGTGTGCAACCTGCTCAAGCAGGCTGTGTGCGTTGAGTTATTAGTCCTACAGGGAGCCCAGAATATGGTGTGGATTTGTTAAGCAGGGCTAGGGCAACCTTTTTCAGCTCAGAAGGCAGGCTGTGTTCCCTTCTGAGCAACCTTCCAGAGACCACATCCCCTTGCAAGGCATGGAAATGTCACCTTTGTACTGTAGGCTGCTTTCCGTACATGCTCACACACCCTTCTCTATCCTCCAGGTAAGCAAGAGGCATTTTCAGAGTCCAAGGACACATTCCAGCCAGGCAATTACATGCAGGGAGGGTGCAATGCAAGCTAGTGACAAATGTGGCTGGAGAGGGGCTGTGGCATGGGGAGAGTCTCAAGGGCTGCCCCTTAGAGAGGCCTGGGGGAGCACATTTGGCTCTGCCCCACACCACACCCATGGGGCAGAGCTAAGCATGAGATCATAGGGACATAGGAAGCTGCTCTATACCAAGTCCGACCATTCATCCAACTAGCTCAGTGTTGTCTACTCTGGCTGGCAGTGGCTGTCCCTGCCTTTTGCCTCACCAGTCCCAACAGGCAGCAGCCCTCATTGCTCTGAGCACACAGCCTTGTAAGAGCACTGAAATATACTCAGGGTCAAGAGTGGATTTCATGCTCTTTATTCAGCTCATAGTGGTGAGGAGGAATGAAAGTTTCCCCAAAGTATCTGCTTTATATACATTATTTACACAATGGGCTGCACGTGATTCGTTAATTCTGGAATTCTCCTGTAGGCCAATCAAGTTGTGGATTCACTTCCATCTGGAGCTGGATTGGGTGGCTCCTGCAGACCAATCATACTGCTGCATTGTTCTAGGACCAATCAGACTGCTGCATTCTGAATCCTATTGTTCTAGGACCAATCAGACTGCTGCATTTTGGATCCTATTGTTCTAGGACCAATCAGACTGCTGCATTTCGGATCCTATTCAACTCAGTACATAACAAGCACAATCGCTTATTTCGCAAGCAAAACACAGGGCAGGTAATATTATTATACAAAGGCATAAGCAGAGAAAAAATGTATTAAGAAATAAATCAAAGGACCTTACATTTAAGTTAATGAGGCAGAAGTAGTAAATGCCAGCGCATGAACCAGCTGTCGCTAACAGTGACACAACCCAGGCCGCCAGGTGAATGAAGAGCCGGTTAATTTTCTGGCGCTGAGAAAGCTTCAGATATTCAGTATTCACATCCGACAAGGTCTCCTGAAGCCGAAACAATTAAATATGATTGTTAAGGTTGTGGGAGATTAGCAGCCAAACCTACCAAATGCATATTCTTGCTAGTTAGAATGAGAAGGGGCTAGCATCACACAGCTGTACTGCGGATCAGCAGATACTCATACTATAGAAATAAAATTGGTAGAGAGGGTTCTGTATGATGTCACTTCCCCTCCTCCCCAGAAAAGGAAGGAGCATATAGTACTTCTTGTTCCTCTTTCTCTTCCTTTGACCAGTGTTGGATGCAGGCATGCACTTGTTCTAGCTCCAGGCACATGTCTGAAGCTGGTTACACAGCAAATATAAGTATTTTGTCTGTGTAGTTTTTACGGCTGCCATTGCTGTGAACCAATGCAAGATTGTAAGTAAATTATATTTTTAACTTACTTCCCAGGTTGTTGCCTGATTCTTTGTTCCTTCAGGGTTAGAGAGGGAAAGCCAGCTTACTTCATAGCTGGACTTGCTCAAAAACAAGGTTTTGCAGCCTAATTCCTATGCTTTTAATTTTGCTGCCAAGGATGGGACTTTAAACTCTATTCAACTCACACAGGTGGGCGCCTGGAGGGATAAACTGCAATTAATATATCCTCTCCTACCCAATAAAATCCATCTCACACAGGTTTCTTCATCATAAGCTCCTAGGGCACTTTGCAACCAAATACAAAACTGAGGTCAGCTAAAACGAAAACTAGTTCTAAAGCCGTATGATGCAGCTCAGGCAAATGTTTCAGATAAGCTCATTTGTCATAAGCTATAATGTACAGTAAAGTAAGAAGGCGACAACAACCAGTTCACATGGGGAATCAGCCCTCGCTTGGCTTGTTCACCCACTCTTGTCACGCGGCTGCAACATAAGCATATTTACTCATGAGTAAGAAAGCCATAGGTAAAGATAAAGGGACCCCTGACCATTAGGTCCGGTCATGACCGACTCTGGGGTTGCGGCACTCATTTCGCTTTACTGGCCGAGGGAGCCGTCATACAGCTTCCGGGTCATGTGGCCAGCATGACTAAGCCACTTCTGGCAAACCAGCATACCTTTATCTGAGTGCTGAGATTATATACACTTCTGGCAAACCAGCATACCTTTATCTGAGTGCTGAGATTCCTCTGTTGCAGCTTCACAGCTTTCTCATTAGTTATACTGAAGTCCCAGACACAAAGAAGCTTGGCAGCATTTCCAGCGTACATCTGGGGATGAGCAAAGTTGTTGCGGAAGGACTTTGCCATGCTACAATGAAAAGCAAAACATGCATCAGCGGTTGCATGAAAGCGGAGAGGGAAGCAGAGAAAATATTAGATGAAAAGCAGTAAATCGTACAAAGTGGGACCTGCAACAAATGTTGCAGCGTGAAGTACTCCTGCTGCAGAGCCACCTAGTCATACCCTTTTCCAGGACACTCCATTCCAGTCCCTTCTCATTTTCCTGTCCGCCCACCTCCCACCTGAGAGACAGAAGGATCGTGTGATCACTGTTGCATCCCCTTAACTTTTTATGTAAACATTATATACACACACACACACACACACACACACACACAGAGTGGTACCTCGGGTTAAGTACTTAATTCGTTCCAGAGGTCCGTTCTTAACCTGAAACTGTTCTTAACCTGAAGCACCACTTTAGCTAATGGGGCCTGCTGCTGCGTCGCCGGAGCACGATTTCTGTTCTCATCCTGAAGCAAAGTTCTTAACCCAAGGTATTATTTCTGGTTTAGCGAAGTCTGTAACCTGAAGCGTATGTAACCTGAAGCATATGTAACCCGAGGTACCACTGTACTGGCAAGCCTCAGGGATGTCAAGTTTGCCAATACCTCCCCTTGTATGCACGAATGATGCTGTTTTGTCTACATAAAAGATCAGTGGCACCCACAGCACTCATGTCAAAATCCAAACGCACCCATGGGCCTAAAAAGGTTGGCAACCCTTATGTTCGCTCAAAAGGTTGGAAGGCTGATGGTGATACTGTGTAATGAAGTACAGATGGCTGTTTTCTTTCCTTTTCATTAAAGAAAATGAAAATTAAGACACAAGAGGCCATTTTGAGCAGAGAAGCAGTAAGAGAGGGTGGATTATTCTGTGACCCTACAGATGTTGTTCACTACAACTTCCATCATCTCCAACCACTGGCCACACTTGCTTGCGCTCATAGGATTTGGAGTCCAACATCTGGAAGACCACTAGGTCTCCCATCCCATCCCAGCTTTCAAATAAGCGATCATTTTTAGCACTCAAGAATATTCTAAAGAGCAATTTCTCCCCCCCCCCATAGAGTCACCTTTAAATCCAAGAGAAATCTAAATCTCACTGTACCTGTAGAGCAAGCTTAAGAAGCAGATAATAAAATAGATTCCTATGGTGAAAATATAAGCCAGCTGCATGTAATACGGAGAGCTGTTCTCGTTTTCAGTGATGGTAGTATTGGTGTAAAAACCGTAATAGAGCACAGTGTCGCTAAAATAACCCTGAAACAAAAGAAACATAAATGTGGCTCAAGCAGGTTAACGAAAGGTTTCAGTTATGAACGTGAAAACGCCATACAGCGCGGGGGTTGTTCTGTTTTGTAACATGAGAAACTATGACACACGCTATTGGTTACACCATTGACATGTCACTGAGAGGATAAAGAGGAATGGGGTGCCTGTGGCCCCCCAGATGTTGGGATTCCAACTCTCATCAGCTTCAGCCAGCATAACCAATGGTCAGGGATGATGGGAGTTGGAGTCCAACAAAGACCTCACCCCTGGAGTGATAAAGCAATGCATGCACACTTTTGCAAAAGGGTTGTTCACTACAGAAAAAATTGCATTGGGTTCTAAACCATTCATCAGCCATTGTATAGTTTTGGAAGCCCCCAGTGGCTCAGAGGAAGGAGAAAGAGAACACAGGATCTCTTAGCAGTGTGGCACTTCGGTTAGAATGTCAGGCTAGGACTCGAGAGATGCCAGGGCAAAGTCAGGAAGTTTAATGGGTGAATTGGGCCAGTCATCAATGTAACCTACTTCATAGGGTTGTTCTGAAGATAAAACTACATCACAAGAGCCCAGATTATGAAGAGCAAGATAATGGGACAAAGATGGAAGGAAATATGACCCCACCAGACGAGCAGAGTATAAATAATAAAATTATTTCAGCAGAAATGCTTTGGAGTTCAGCCAGAGGTCTAGAACGCAGCACGGCTGTAACTGCACTGCAAAGCATCCACTGACAAGAAAACCCAACTGCTAGCTGCTCAGGCTGTGGATGGCTGCATACAGAATTTCAGAAGGTTTAAAGGGGGAAATGGGGGGGGGGGTGACACACACAGATGCAGTGTGCAGTCCTCCTTGCTCCAACTTATAATAGAATAAGCCGGACTGCAAACACTGAAGTAGACCATTGATCCAATCCAGGTTAAAATCCACCCAGAAGTGATCAGGAGAGTCTACTTTGGAATCTGAGGACAGATTTCTCCTCCTCCTTCCCCATTCCAAGTGCGTGTGAGAAGGAGACCAAATGAGGTTGGTTGGTTGAATGCATGAATTGTGGAGAGGAGTTGTGGTCCAGCCAATTTTAGACATGGTCTCTGTCTCTGTCTCTGCCACCAGTACAGTGGTACCATGGTTTACAACCATAATCCATTCCAGAGGTCCGTTTGTAAACCAAAACAGGTTGTAACACAAGGCACGCTTTCGCCAATGGGGCCTCAAAAAAAAATTTGTTCGTAATAAAAAAAATTGGTTGTAATTCAAAAAAAGGTTGCAGACTGGGACACGCACTTCCGGGTTTGATGTGTTTGTAATCCAAAATGTATGCAAACTGTCAGGGAAGAGTTAGAAGTTTCCAGTTTCTCAGAGGGAGAAAGCATTCGCCAAGGGGGGAAGGAGAGCAGTGAATCTAACAGAAGAGAGCAAGAGGAACAAGAGGGAGGGACTGGCTGTTCACAGGAAAAGCAAGCTCAGATTTGGAGGAGGGGAGATACAAGCCAGCTCTAGCCAGGAGGTTAGAAAAAAGAGCGGGAAAGCGAAGGGAAGGGCGCCTTCGCCATTTTGAGAGTGGCTGGTCACAGAGAAGCAGAGCTCAGAAGGTATCTGAAAGAAGTGACTCTGAGGAATAATAGTTAAGAACCGTTTATAAGAATGTTTTGTTAATACGCAATAAAAAGTTTTATAAAAGAACAGGAAGCGTTTGTGTGGTGATCTGAAGAGGACAACGACCAGTCCTGACACAAACCAAGACATATGCAAAACAAGGTACCACTGTATGTGGTACCAACACCACTCCCATTACACAAAAATGTAGTCCAGCTCTGCTTTAGGCAAGCTATATTTTAGAAGCTCTCTGTAGCACAAGGCTTACTTATTGGGGGGGCGGCGAACAAGCCCAGATGAAACCTATTATTGTTTTAAAAACACACTTACAGCTCCAGTGAAAAACTCCAGCCCCAGGAACGATAGGTTATTTGCTCTCGCTGCTATGAGCTGAGGGATCGCAATAAAACTGAAGTTCACAAGGAACGAAAAAACGTTGAACGTCAGGAGCCACGTCAGGAACACGAAGTAGGAACCGACGCTGGTCCCGAACTTTCCGCCAATGTCTTTTAGAATCTTC
Organism: Podarcis tiliguerta; assembly: GCF_965153285.1. NCBI lineage: Eukaryota > Metazoa > Chordata > Lepidosauria > Squamata > Lacertidae > Podarcis > Podarcis tiliguerta. Next base: position 40,073,016 of record NC_139547.1, on the reverse strand, counting down.
TGCCAAAGTTTGAGGAGCTGAAAGCAGTCTGACAAGCCATTTTTAAACTGTCGAAAGGACTAGGAAGAGGAAGGGGGAGAGAGAGAGAGAAAAAAAAACAAAGCATCAAGCCTTTGGGTAATGTCTGGGCCAATTCTGTTTTGTTTGTTTGCTACTTTAAAGCGGGGGTCACCAACTTTTTGGGACTGATGAGCCAATGTCATCTGCATAAAGCCCAACTTCAGTTCATATGTGATAAAATGTATTGCAACAAGTAGGGTTTTCATCATAAATACTAAGGGCAAACTCAACTCTCCTTATGTATCTGAACCAATTCCACACATGCAAGAGCGGGGAATCTATGGGGTTTGGGGGAATGTGAAGATTGGCAGAAATTGTGGGTTGGGGAGGAGGGCTTTAGGAGGAAACAACTCTGGAGGAGGGGAACCCTTACTTAAAGAAAAATCCCAGCACAGGCACAGACTGCTGGTAAACAGTTGGGGGTGAGAAGGAGGGGATGGAACACTGAGCAGGAGCATTTATTGCTGCAGTATGACAGCTCCCACTTGCCCTTTATTGTTTTATTGCTAGAGGTACTACTGGTAACACAAAGAGCAGTGAAGGCAACAAACACTATGTCTTTCACTGATAGCAAAGTTAAGTAGGGCCAGGCAGTAAACGGTGCTCCTTCTCCCAAGTCAAGGTGCATAGTACCCAAGGCAGGTTAGATTATTTGGCCCTTGAGGCAGATGATCACACAAACCCCTTTTTATCTCTCCCTCCCTGGCGGTACAAGAGCAATATGGTACTTCAGTCATTATCATCATGTGCTTAACAAGTCTGCTGCCCTTTCATGACCTGTTTAGCTGCCTTGAGGTTATTGCTTCCCTCAATCTATGGATGAGGGGGAGAATTCTGATTCTTTTTGAATTTTAATAAGAAGCTGCTACACCCAATACACAAGCAAACCATAGTTATCCTTTGAAATTCAGATTTCTCAAATTTTGCAGTGCAGTTCTCCAACCAAATAATGTTTTTTCAAAAGAACATGTACCGTATTTTTCGCTCCATAGGACGCACTTTTTCCCCTCCAAAAATGAAGGGGAAATGTGTGTGCGTCCTATGGAGCGAATGCAGGCTTTCGCTGAAGCCTGGAGAGTGAGAGGGGTCGGTGCGCATCGACCCCTCTCGCTCTCCAGGCTTCAGGAGAGCCCCAGCGCCAGCCCCACAAGGTCGGGGGACAGCGGGGAGGCGGAAGCCGCCATCCCGCTGTCTCCCGATGTGGTTTGGAGGCTGACGGCGGGGAGAAGAGCGCTTCTCCCCGCTGCCAGCCCCTTAGGCTCCAGGGACAGCGGGGAGGCGCAGCGCGTCTTCCCGCTGTCCCCGGACCTGATCCGAAGGCTGGCGGTGGGGAGAAGAGCGCTTCTCCCCGCTGCCTGCCTCGCAAGCTCCGGGGACAGCGGGGAGGCGCAGCGCGTCTTCCCGCTGTTCCCGGACCTGGTCTGAAGGCAGGCGGTGGGGAGAAGAGCGCTTCTCCCCGCTGCCTGCCTCGCAAGCTCCGGGGACAGCGGGGAGGCGCAGCGTGTCTTCCCGCTGTCCCCGGACCTGATCCGAAGGCTGGCGGTGGGGAGAAGAGCGCTTCTCCCCACTGCCTGCCTCGCAAGCTCCGGGGACAGCGGGGAGGCACAGCGCGTCTTCCCACTGTCCCCGGACCTTATCCGAAGGCTGGCGGTGGGGAGAAGAACGCTTCTCCCCGCTGCCTGCCTCGCAAGCTCCGGGGACAGCGGGGAGGCGCAGCGCGTCTTCCCGCTGTTCCCGGACCTGGTCTGAAGGCAGGCGGTGGGGAGAAGAGCGCTTCTCCCCGCTGCCTGCCTCGCAAGCTCCGGGGAGAGCAGGGAGGCGCAGCGCGTCTCTCCCACCTTGCCGGCATCCAGAAGCTTGGGGCGCGCTGAGCTCCGCACGCCCCAAGCTTCGGGATTGGCGCAGCGCTCCGCTAGCCGTGGGAAAGCCGTGCGGCTCTCCCACAGCTAGCGGAGACCTTGCCGACACCCAGAAGCTTGGGGCGCGCTGAGCTCCGCACGCCCCAAGCTTCGGGATTAGCGCAGCGCTCCGCTAGCCGTGGGAGAGCCGCACGAAGCCGCACAGCTCTCCCACGGCTAGCGGAGACCTTGCCGGCACCCAGAAGCTTGGGGCGCGCTGAACTCCGCACGCCCCAAGCTTCGGGATTGGCGCAGCGCTCCGCTAGCCGTGGAAGAGCCGCGCGGCTCTCCCACGGCTAGCGGAGACCTTGCCAGCAGCCAGAAGCTTGGGGCGCGCTGAGCTCCGCACACCCCAAGCTTCGGGATTGGCGCAGCACTCCGCTAGCTGTGGGAAAGCCGCGCGGCTCTCCCACAGCTAGCGGAGACCTTGCCGGCACCCAGAAGCTTGGGGCGCGCTGAGCTCTGCACGCCCCAAGCTTCGGGATTAGTGCAGCGCATCTGGGGGGGAAATAAAATTTTTTCCCTTTATTTCCCCCCCAAAAAACTAGGTGCGTCCTAAGGTCCGGTGCGCCCTATGGTGCGAAAAATACGGTATTCAGGAAAGCGCTCACAAAAATGCATATATTACAGAAAACAGCAGAGCACTATATTGGGGAGAAGTGTTTACAAAAAATGTGCATTTAGTCAAAATGGCTGTATTTTTGTATGGGAGCAAAAATGGGAATTTTAGGAGAGATTTGCACTAAAAACCTGGCAGACTTTCATGAAGGGTTGTTGTTTTTTTAAGCTGCAAGCAGCTGTGAAAATGCGGAGAGCTGAGATGAAGATTGGAGAAATGAGAAAGTGAAATGGGCAGATTCACCCACCTCTAAGTTTGTTTAATGATAGGGCCGGACTCCAGGGCTTATTTGCAGATGGTCAGTTATATAAACCAAGAAACAGTAGGATCCTATGCCTATTGACTCAAGAGTAAGTCTCACTGTATCAGCAAGGGCTTACACCCAAGTAATCAGGCACACAACCTCAACCAAAACCTGGCAAAGCTTTCCTGACCAGATATTTTTTGGGGTGGGGAAGATAGTTGTGTGTAAATAGAGGGCATCAACACACCACCTGCATGCTAATTTTGCTAATGGTCCACTTCTATTTATCTGATTTGGCAGTGCCCAAAAGAAAACCCCACCACTCTGAAAGGACACCCTCACCATATCACATCAACATTCTTTAAACATTCCCATGGAACACTTACCGTATTTTTCGCACCATAGGACGCACTTTTACACTTCAAAAATGAAGGGGAAACGTGTGTGCGTCCTATGGAGCGAAGACAGCATAGCCCCGCGACCCTCTGCCGGCTGGAGAGGTGACGCGCGGCTATGGCAGCAGCCTCTCTGCTGCGCGCCTTTGCGCTGCTCCCCGACCTGCTCTTTGGAGCTGGTGGTGGGCTCCCCCCGCCAGCCCCAAAGAGCAGGTCGAAAGGAACCTGAAGCCTGGAGAGCGAGAGGGGTCGGTGCGCACTGACCCCTCTCGCTCTCCAGGCTTCCAAGGTAGCCGCCTGAAGGCGACTGAACGCACCTTAAACGGCACCTTGTTTTAGAGGGGGGAAACAAGAGGGGGGAAATTCTCCCCTTCTCTGCGCAGCGCCTCCTGCCGCTTCGCTGAAGGGGCGCTGGGCAGAGAGGGGGAGAATTTTTTTTTCTTGTTCTCCCCGCTCTAAAACAGGGTGCGTCCTATTCTCCGGTGCGTCCTTTGGTGCGAAAAATACGGTATCTCTCAATGACAGCATGCAACACTTACCAAAGCTGTGCTGTAGAAGCACTGTGAGCAACAGTTAATCTGCCTGTGGGACTTCCTGGTTTTCTCCATAAGAACGCTATCCCTGTGGAGTTGCAGGTGGCAAAAATTATATCGGGGAGGGTTATTTCCAAAGTTTTGGCTTGCTCTAAGCAAGGCTAATGCATATCTCTAATAGCTTTTTGCATGTTCAAGGTATTCACTTAATTACTAGAAGTTTGGGAACTAGCAACAAATCCTAATCCCTCTCCCATCTCACTCTCTCTCTTTTGGGTAGACCTAAATGGGACATGGGTGGTGCTGTGGGTTAAACCACAGAGCCTAGGGCTTGCTGATCAGAAGGTTGGCGGTGCGAATCCCCGCAATGGGGTGAGGTCCCGTTGCTCAGTCCCTGCTCCTGCCAACCTAGCAGTTCGAAAGCACAAAGTGCAAGTAGATAAACAGGTACCGCTCCAGTAGGAAGGTAAACAGCGTTTCCGTGCACTGCTCTGGTTCGCCAGAAGCAGCTTAGTCATGCTGGCCACATGACCCAGAAGCTGTACGCCAGCTCCCTCGGCCAGTAAAGTGAGATGAGCGCCGCAACCCCAGAGTCAGCCACGACTGGACCTAACAGTCAGGCATCCCTTTACCTTTTTAAATGTTACACTAGCAGACATCGAAGTCTTATTAGGTGTATAATGGCACTTTTCATTTCCATTGGCAGTTAAAAAAAAGACATCAGAAGGTTTTGGTTAGCTAGTCACACACAAAAAAGTATGTGAACTTATAATTAAGAGAACATATTCTTAAATTTTTGGCCCCCTTTCCAGTCAAACCTTTTCCAAAGAACCTGCAACCACCAGTGACTTGGCCTCACCTGATCTCTCTTTTTTCTTTCATAGGCTTTGGAATCTTCTGGATTGCTTTAATCCTTTCACTGGTAGACATGTCCGCAAGATCACCAATTAACTTTTCTTCTGCAAAAAAAAAAAAAAGGATTTGACTCCACTTATAAATCACTTCCCATAATATATTTCCAAGTTATTTCACAATGAAAACAGCTAATAATTCTATATATGCAAGCAATTAAACGTATACAAACAATTAAAAACAATGTTACATGTGAAAAACAATCAGAACAAATACAGATACAGACTGGGATAAGATATTTAGAAACTTGCTTAAAAGCCCTTCAGACAGAGCAGGCAATACCAATAGACAAGGGCATCTGCACTATACATTTAAAGCACTAGGATACCACATTAAACAGGATTCTTTGGCTTCCCCAAAGAATCCTGGGAAATACAATTCATTAAGGGTGCTGAGATTTGCTAGAGACTCTTATTCTGCTCACAGAGCTGCAATTCCCATAATTCCCTGGGAATAAGGATTGTTAATAATAATAATAATAATAATAATAATAATAATAATAATAATTTATTTATACCCCACCCATCTGGCTGGGTTTCCCCAGCCACTCTGGGAGGCTCCCAAGAGAATATTAAACACAATAAAACATCAAACATTAAAAGCTTCCCTAAACAGGGCTGCCTTCAGATGTCTTCAAAAAGTCAGAGTTGTTTATTTCCTTGACATCTGCTGGGAGGGCGTTCCACAGGGCAGACGCCACTCTGGAAATTGTAGCTCTGTGCAGGGCTCTCCCAGCAACTCCCAACTCCCTTAACCAACTTTGGTTCCCATTATTCTTTGGGGGAACCAAACAATAGTGGTATCATAGGGCTTTACATGTACAGGGCAGGTGTGGCCAGAGTGATACGGCTGCCTCGGGTGACAGGCGCAGGGGAGCAGCAGCAAGGCGCTGTGGTGGAAAGAACTGGCTGTACCCTCTAAATAATCTTGCTGCATTCAGGAGTAGTGGAAGATGCTGTCCTGTCAGCCAATGTTGAAGTAAGATTCAACTTTGAGGCTTCTCTGCATGGAATAACAAGGGGTTGCCATGTTGTCCCTTGCCTTGGACTCCTCCTTATAGTTCCACAGTAGAATAATTCTTTAGAAAATCCCTTCCTCTCCCCCCAAGAAAATTATTGCTGTAATAGAAGGAAAGGAACACTTATTGTGGCACAGTACGATTGTGTCTTGCGTGGGGAGGGTGTGTATACGCAGAAATGCCTATACATATGCCGCACCGTTGGAACTGCCCTCACACAACCATCCTCAACTTCCAAGCAAGACGGAGAGCTTTTCAGCTCTGCACCTTACTTACTAGGCTCTGGGATGCTTTCATGAGATCTCATGGGACCATCTGAGTTCCCGTGAGATCTCGCAAGAGCATCCTAGAGCAAGGTAAGCAAGTCCAAGAGCTTAAAATCTCTTTCCGCACTGGGAAAACCCAGCACAAAAAAGGAGCTTTGAAGCTCTCCACCTTGCATGCAATTAATTTGCAGGATTTCAAGCAGCTGGCTTTGAACCATACAAGGTTGAAATCGCACAAGTAAATTGGGTGCAAGATGCAATTGTACTGTAACGATTTAATAACACATTGACCAACAACACTGGAACTCTAAAAATTCTTTCCATAGGAAACCTGGGAGGAATGAGAGAGAAGTAGGAAGAATTTATTTACCATCCTTTTTCTTGGTCTCTTCATATCCTGGGTCTGATCGAAATAGACTAGACGGTGTCATGAAGACCATATCAACTTCTTGCCTGTGATGTCTCTGGATTAAGTGAACTGAGGAATTAACCAAAGCACCTTTTTAGTGAACTTTACAAAACTTAATAAATGAAGCACTGATCTAAATAGATTTGTTTTCATACAGCCTACCTTCCCAGTGTAATATGCTAGAAGTCTACTGTGGGGAGAGGTAAGGTGTATGAGAGCCTAACTAGGTTATATAAGATCACTTATATAAGCTGCTAAGAAATTTTCTTATATGTTATTTCACAGTTTCTAACTTTAAAAATATTAAACTGATTCTTTTTCCTTTTCCATAACTGGTTAGCTAAAACCCTTGAGTTTTCATTACCAAGTTCATAATAGGATTGTTTAAGATATTGAATGGTCACAATTTTGGGGATATTTAGTGAGTAAAGCTGTTTTATTTTCCCAGGTAACTGTCAGTGAGCACATTTACTAGATGCAATTTTATGTTATCCTGTTCCTAAATGTCTACAACTAATGGTAGACAAAGGACTTTACTCTCTTGTTTCAGTGTACTGTGTTACTGATAAGAGTACCCCAAACCACAGCCTTGAAGGTATCCCATACCAGTGCTGGAGTATGAAGACCAGTGTCATTAAATGCCAAAAGCCACTGGGATTTCCTTAAGCAAGCTTTGTTGAGCCAAACAGTTCTGCTGTTAGGAAATTTGAACCTGCCAGCATATGGGCAGCCAATGCACCCCCATCAATTAAGCCACTGGATTGTGTTTACCTGATATATTCAGTTATGTGCATACACTTCAAAATTTGAGAGCAGCAGAATCTGAATACCATGGGTACTTATACCTTCCACTTCAGAGCCAGAAGATGCAATTAATTGGTCTCTAATGGTCTGGGAACAACATGGCATTTATTCACTGCAATCTTCTCCTTTGGCAAATGATTTTAAATATTTTTCCTGGCCTAAGTGGAGGTGGAACGTCTGAAGCATCTGTTTTTAGGTAAACCTTTTCCAGGTCTTCAACAATCTCCATGTTTGAACTTAAGAAATTTGTGGTGGCTGAAGTCTTTTTGCCCCAAACAAATTTCTCCTGCAACCACTTACAGTAATTGGGCCAGAATGCTTTGTGTCCAATGTGCTGCCTGGATTCTCAATATTTACATGTTTATTATTCAGTTGGTTCTTTGGGGAATCGATTTCACCACCCAGAAATAGGAGGTTTCAATAAGAAAAGAGGATCTTTTGTTCTGTTATGAAGAACAAAATAGCTTGATCTTTGTCTCTCATGAATGAAAGACATTACTACTTTGAAGGGAAATGGCAGATCTTAGCTTGGAAAGAATTTCATCCCCATCCCTAACATAGGGCTGCCATATTTCAAAAATCACGACTCAAAAACCGCCACCGAGCCCAAACAGCCCAAGCCAGAGAGTTTAAAATCATCACTCACAATTGCATTTCTTGTTTTATGCTGAGGTAGGGCAGCTCCCTCTGAGGAAGAAAAATCACACTGTGGAGAATGACTCCGGTCCCATATATCTGAAAGACCACCTCCTTCCTCACAGACCCTCTTGGGTACTGAGATCGGCACAGGGGACCCTCATGCAGTTAGTTTTTCTGCCCTCAGAGGTTCGAGGAGGGTGACAGGACAGGGCATTCACTGTGGTGGCCCCCAAGTTGTAGAACTACGTTCCACAGAAGTGTGTCTGGCACCTACATTATACAGCTTCTGGAGAATGCTGAAGACACATGTTTTCCCCCTGGCTTTTGACAACTGAAGTGTACGTTTTTATGATTGTAAGCTGTTTTTAATAGTTTTTAATAGTGTGTTTTAATTCTGTAACCTGCCCTAGAACCTAAAGGTAAAGGAAACAAACAAACAAACACACACCAGGATGCATGGTCTCTATGTCCTTTAGAATATACTTCAAAAAACTTTTCATAATCAAATGATATTTGCCTATTCAATAAATTTTCTTACACAGTATTTAAAATTCAAATCAGCTGTGAAACCTACTCTGAATAATTTTTGATATCAAAACTTAAAAGTTTCAACAATGCCATTATATCCCATAAACCTTACCTCCATCAGGCATATCACCCAGTCTATGTGAATAAGGATCATTCAGAAGGTTATTAGCAGTAGGCGACCTCTGTATTAATTCTGGTTCATACTCAAATGAAGGATTAACTAATGAAGAAAAAAGAAAAGTACAGAAGCAGGTTGCATCTCTTCTTGTAGTCCACACACACACACACACACATCCAGGGGGAAAGCGAGGACCCTTTGGCACTAGTTTTCTGGGTCTAGAGATTTTGTACATTTTTGCATGGAAGAGCATTCAATCACATATATGCCCCGCCTCCACTCTGACACAGTACAGCCCAAACCCAAGTGACAGCCAGGGCGCAACCGAATTCACAAGCTGTTTGCGCATGCATACACAGACCCACCTTTTCCAATTTCACAAAAAATAAAATTGCATATATTCAGAGATTTTACCCCAGTTTTTCCATCATGTGTCCTTTTTTTGGGGGGGGGGGGGGAGCCTAGAATTCTGCCGAAGCCAAAATAGTAACTCACAGCCAGGCATCCCTAGTCCCGCCAGCAGCTGTGCAGATACTTACACAATCAAAGTATTAGATATATTACAGTATTCCCTGCATTTCTGACACACAAGTTTTAGAGGGCTGTTGTCATTTAGCCCAAAATTGCACCAGCCACACATGGATGAAATTTCAACAGGCTTCAAGGATTTTGCACAAATAAATCCTAAATTTGATGTGGAGGAAGACACCCAAAACAGTTCAGTATGCACTGAATGCCTACAAAAGGCTGACTGTTTTTGGAGGGATGGAGAACTAGGAAAGATGTATGATAGAAAGGAGCGGCTGGGGTCTTAAAACATCAACACTTCATGTGGAATCCTTTTCTTGCGGTTCCCACTTGCATTTTTCCATTACAGTAACCTCAAAATGTTCTGCATTATTCCGTTACAACTTGCAAACATAAAATGCAATGACACACCATGAGAGTTTCCATATGGATTTGCACTGGACATCTCGTGCACAAAATCTGTCCGTCTGTATTCATCATCATCAGATGGAGTCTGCATCAAGCTCATAGGCATCAGCACAAACGAGCTCCGTCCTCGTTCTTCAGCGTTGTCATAATCAACATCGGATTCGTAGGGAGAGGCGCCGTAAGGATTAAAACGAAAAGAAGTGCTCCTCTGAGAGGGTCTTCTGTGTGAAAAATAAAGGGGGGGGGGAGAGTAAGCAGCTAACTGGAAGGCAGTGAAATATAGGCATTGCTTAGAAAGGCCTAAAAATGTCAGAAGAACCCTGATGGATCTGACTACAGGTCTGTAAAGCTAACCACCCTCTCACTATCTCATGATGAAAGGGAGTGTGCGTTTGTAGGGGCAATGATTCAAAGGCTTCATGATTAGAGGCAGTTCTCAAGGGCGCCATTTGCCCATGGGCGCCACAATGGTGGCCCCAGGACTATCTAGTTCAACTTCCTGTATCTCACAATGGCTATTCAGATACCTCTGGAACGTCAACTAGGTAAGGTAAAGGGACCCCTGACCATTAGGTCCAGTCGTGACCGACTCTTGGGTTGCGGCGTTCATCTCGCTTTATTGGCCGAGGGAGCCGGCGTACAGCTTCCGGGTCATGTGGCCAGCATGACTAAGCCGCTTCTGGCAAACCAGAGCAGCGCCCGGAAATGCCGTTTACCTTCCTGCCGGAGCGGTACCTATTTATCTACTTGCACTTTGACGTGCTTTCGAACTGCTAGGTTGGCAGGAGCAGGGACCAAGCAACGGGAGCTAACCCCGTCGCAGGGATTCGAACCGCCGACCTTCTGATCGGCAAGTCCTAGGCTCTGTGGTTTAACCCACAGAGCCACCTGCGTCCCTGGAACGTCAACTAGCAGGACACAAATTCTCCTCCTCACAATCTCCAGCAAGTGATAGTGCGAGGCATGCCCTCTCTGATCTTAGAGGTAGCATATAGCCCACTAGTTCCCACTGATAGCCTTTTCCCTCCATATAACCACCTAAGAGTAGCCATCTTTGAGCATGACCTGAAAAAGGCTTGGGGAACCTTTGGCCCCCAGCTAGCAAGGTCAATGGTGATGGCTGATGGGATTCGAACCCAATAACATTTGGAGGGCCAAAAGTTCCCCAGCTCTTTTAATGAAAATGTGAATCTTATTTTGAATGTGTGTTGCATATGTAAAATGTTGGTGTCTGCGACACTGGTGATATTGTGTCTTCTGTGCAATTAGTAGAGGTCTCCTCTCAGAGACCAGAAATGCATATCCTAATAAGTCTGAAATGCAGTGGCAATACATGCTCCAATTGGCTGTGAAGTTGTGAAGGAGTTTTCCTCTGTATGTTTGGTTCAAGGTTTCCCTGCTATGTAGAAGGCAGGGACTACAAAATAAAAGGTCTCTGGTCCTCTCTTCTCAAATTATATACTGTTTGCGTTCATTTTTCTCAGTGAGGTATTATTATCTGGATTTCTTTTCTCTTTGGATTTTGCCTGTGTTACAAAAGAAACTTTGGTACCGATGAGGACTAAACATTCAGTAACACAATGCTGCCAATCAGGAAACAAAAACAGAAGTCTGAGTAAATGAAATGGCTTACTGGAGAAGGGTGTGTTTTGCTGCCACCCTGAACAGAAATACTTTTACCTGTAATAAATAATCTAGATATCAATGCACAGAATGAGTAGCTAGGTTTATTCTAGGAACATGCATCATTATTTGCTTTGTTAATTCAACAATAGCAACCGCTTAGTCTTTCATATGCTATACTTCAGACTTACATTCTGTCAATCTCTAGCGTTTCAGAGTGGTGATAGTCTGGGTTTTCAAAGGCTTCATTATTGTAGTGGAAAGACATGATGCATCCAAATCTTTGCCTTCGTATGAAAGATGTTTAGAAATCAACTTGGTGGACTGTTTTCAGTTTTTTATTGGGCGAAGTTTCATCCCGAATCTATTTTAAAAGAAATTAAATTAAAATACGTTCCAGCCAATCCTTCACACTCACACCCTCGTTTAACTCTTTAACTTTAACTCTCTCTCAATCTCTCCCCCCCCCCCCCCCAGTTTTCTCAGTTAAAAATCACATACCTTCTCAGAAGTCCTATGAGGAGTTGAACTGGGCATGTTTTACTTTGCTAGAGGGCTCCAGGTCCCCTATCCCTAACATAAGAGTTACACAGAGCAATCACAACTAGTAGCCACTGATACCCTTGTCCTCTTCGAGTTTCTTTCCTTTCCTTTTAAAGCCATCAAACTCAGAAGCCAGCATGTCTTCTTCTAACAATGAATGTCACAAATGCATAGGGTTATACCCAGTGTTAGCCTGACTCAGTGTGCTATAATTCATGGACATTACTTCCTGCGGTCCATGAATTTCAGTGGCTATACTCTGTGTTGGATATAACCCACTAAAGACTGTGTGAAAGATAGCTCCATTCATCCACCCCGAATCTACCCAAATTCAACTCATTGGGTGTCCTTGAGCTGTAGAATTTTGGGATGATGGTGGTGGGAAACCACAACAGTATGTTATATGCTGAATACTACATTCCGGTGTGGATGTACTACATCAATGAACCATGGTTATGAGATTGAGAACAGGTGAAGCGGTTGCATACTTTCTCATGAGAATCCAGACCCTCCAAGTGTCCCTATATTCCAGGGACAGTCTCATATTTACAGAAGCCATCTCAGTTTCTGATTTAATCCTGCTTTTCCTTATATGTCCCTATTTTCATCAGAGAAATGTTGAAGGGTATGGAGTTATGTAACCCACAAGCCAAGGAGATAAGTAACTAGACAACCTTTAGAAGACATCTGAAGACAGCCCTGTATAGGGAAGTTTTAAAAACAAATGTTTAATGGTTTCTTACGTTTTTATGTATGTCGGAAGCCGCCCAGAATGGCTGGGGCAATCCAGTCAGATGGGTGGGGTACAAAGAATAAAATTATTAATGTTATCACTACTGTGGAATGGGACACCCCTATTTTCACTGGAGAAACATTGGAGAGTATGTCTCACCCAGCTTAACTAAAGATCAAATTACATCAGCACTAACATTAACTGTGGTTAAGTGCTGATAACAGAGCCTGAAATCTCAGTTTTAAACTTTGGGTTAAGGATTACGGTCTTTATTTTTATGCTAATACTTTGGTTTATGAACTGGTTGAATTGTGGATTGTTTTGTATTTTTATTGTTGACCCTTCCACCCCCATTTTTTTTTCTTACAATACTTAAAAACGTATCTTTCAGTCTGGGGACAAATTCCGTTGATATGTGTCTGTCTAACAGCACTGGGCCTCAATAGGAAAGCCACAATTCTTTCTTCTAAACTGTGTTTTTGTCTTCAGGTTAGGATTAACCTGTTCTGGCCTTTTTATGTTATTCCTATGAGATGACATGTTTAAGCTTGCCAAAAAACCAAACACAAATCCCATCTTCAAATATCCACTACGTCACTTAGAAACCACAAGGAAATACTGAGTGCTAAAAGAGTTAGCATACCTTTGGCATTTGTTCAGCGAGACCAGGAAAGGTAGAAATCCTTTCATGGTCCTCAAGACAAAGGTCAGCCATTTTACTTGAACATAAGCAGCCTACCCTCTCTATCGGGTCATCAGGAACTTGCTGTCAGCAAAAGTTCCAGGTGGCAATATAAAACATGGCAAATAAGTTAATACATTCTTTTACTCGGACTTCGATACCAACACGATACCAACACCATCAGCAAAACTCTTTTCCTTCCCAGAATCCTGAAGGAAAGTGTTTATGCTTCTACAAAACTAATTTGTGTAATACAGAAAGGAATGGTTTTTCTCTCTCACTCACACACACACACAGCCTTGATTCTGCTCTCTCCAGCTACTTTTTTTTTAAAAAAAATTAATACAAATTTTATTTTCAATGCAACATTACAACAAAAATTACAAACATTGAATCCAAAATAAAACTATACAAACAAGAAAGAAAAACAAAACACAAAAAGGAAAAAAGAGGAAAAAAGAAAAAAGGGGGGGAGCACACATCTACAAATAAAACCGTATCTTCATTCTAGTCTAGTCATTCATTGAATTTGACGTGTGTGTGTGTGTGTGTGTGTGTGTACGTTTGGAAAAAAAAGAAAGTAGCTGGTCATATGTATGTAGCAGCTACTTTCTTTTTCTTTCAAACGTACACACACACACAAACATGTCAAATTCAATCATATAGTTAAATAAAGTGTGTCATTTTGCCCTCAGTCGGTATGCCACCTTAGCACATCATGCTATTATTAAGTGATTTAATCACCAAGGTCAAAACAAGCAGGACAAGCTCCAGGATCAAGGAGTCCCTTTGCAATGTTCCCTCCCCTCCTATATATCCTGCCTGCCCCATACATTTGAAGCAGCATCACACCACCTTAAAGAGCCACTGCTTCCCCCCCCCCAAAAAAAAATCCTAGGAGCTACAGTTTGCTAAAGGTGCTGAGAATTGTTGGGAGAGACCCCATTGTCACCCTACAGTGACAATTCCCAGAGTTCTCTGAGAAGCTCTGTGAGGGAAATAAGGGCAATGGTCGCACCACCAGAAAAGAAATGGGGGGGGGGCACAGAAGGGGCAAGGTATATTTCTCTGGACTCATTTAAGGTCGTTCTTCCTTGTCCCTGCTATAGACTTGTAGCTTCACTGGCTCTGGGTATTTATTTATTTTAGCTCATTCACTTTATTGCTTTCAGGATGTTCTCAACCAACTTGAGCAGCGAGAAACTGCAACCTCAAAGTAATAGCCCGAGCCATCAGAATCAACAAAGAGTGAGGCTCTTTTGCTTCTCAGGTTACATCGAACTGAATACTGTGTTTGCTACCAGTTCCAGGTTATAATTTAATGAGATGTATCGCTTTCAAGAACTTCACCGACCAAGTTCATTTGGAGCAGGAAGGAGAGGAAATTAAAATATATGGATTCTTTGTTTGCTTTTAAAGAACACAGCAATTGCATTAGCAATCTCTGCAACCATGGTATCTTTTTAGAAAACTATTTCCCATTAAGATAGATGAGGAAGGCTCAGCCACAGTCTGCCTTCTCTCTTTGGTCCTTTGGACTCTCTCCAGGCCACACATCTTCCCCAGTCACACCAAGGTGTGTAAAAATAGCCTAAATGTACATCCATTGCCCACCCACTTTTGACTGCCTTCTTCCACACAACTGCACCCCCCCACCACATGCCCAGCCCCCTCCCAGAAATTGATTTGGCCCTCAGCAAACAGGCAGGCTGCATATATTCGAAGCACATTTTTCCCCTCCAAAAATTCTGGTTGCTGTAGTCTACCCCTCATAGAGTTACAATTCCCAGCAACACTTAACAAACTACATTGCCCAGAATTCCTAGAGGAGGGAAATGTGCTTTAAAGATATATCATATACACAGTGAGAGAGAGAGATATTAGTAACCACACCTTGATTTACAGAGAAATAGGCTTTTTCTCCACAGACTACCTTCTAAGTTTCTGCTGCTACTATGGGGCAAATAAAAATGTTCCACTAATGCTAAAGAAGTATCCTGAATTTGGCAAGCAGTGCAGAGCCAAGGGGTGCTGTTTTCAGAAGGACAGTTGTGAAATAATATGGTTCACAGCCTTTATCATGTTCTTCCCCATAAAAATACAGTTAAGGTTGGCTTCTAGATGGAAGGAAAACTGAGGCTGAAAGTTAATCCTCATAGAAGTAAAGAGCCAGCCCTACCATTGGGAACCATAAGGCATCTTCTGAAGTTTCTGGCAGCCAGGTGCGGAAATTGCCCATAAAGTAAGGAGAGCTCATCTGAGGTTAGATCCTGAGAGCATGATGCTCATGCTGATTAGAGCAGACATGTGGTGGGAGCCAGGCTTTCCAAGGGCTCCCCACAACCTTCGGAGCAGTCTTTATCCCAATCTACAAGCCCATCCACTTGAGCTAGCCACCATGAATAGCAGCCAGCTCATATCCACCCTGTACATTTAAAGAACTTTTAAAGCATATGGCTTCCACCCAAAAAGGAATTATGGGAACTAGAGTTCACCCTTCAAAGAGACGCAATACCCAGCACCCTTAGCAAACTACAGTTGACAGGATTCTTTGGGGGAAGTCATGTTCTTTAAATTTGCTTTAAACAGTGAGAAGATTATGGTTGTGGGGATCCTGCTGGGGGTGGACTTAGGCAGACGCCTGAATTTCCCATCTCCCAAGGCTGGAGGTCCAAGATGAATGCAGCAGAGAAAGTTAAAGTTGCAAATTGCAATCCTGTACCCCAGGTACAGGGAAGTTTTTCTTCAGCCTGAGAGCCACATTCCCTCATGAGCATCTTTCCTGGGGTCACACTGAAGTGCTGGGTGTGGTCAGAGACAAAATATAGATGAAGACGAAAAAGTAGGTGGAGCAACAGATGTGACTCTTACATTAAGGTAAAAGGTAAAGGACACCTGGACGGTTAAGTCCAGTCAAAAGCGACTATGGGGTTGCGGTGTTCATCTAGCTTTCAGGCTGAGGGAGCTGACGTTTGTCCACAGACAGCTTTCCGGGTCATGTGGCCAGCATAACTAAACCGCTACTGGCATACGGATGACCGTGACGAGTGCCAGAGCACACGGAAACGTTTACCTTCCTGCCACAGCAGTACCTATTTATCTACTTGCACTGGCGTGCTTTCGAACTGCTAGGTTGGCAGGAGATGGGTCAGAGAAACGGGAGCTCACCCCCTTGTGGGGATTCAAACCGCCGATCTTCCGATCAACAAGCCCAAGAGACTCAGTGGTTTAGACCACAGCGCCACCCGCGTCCCTATACTCTTACATTAGGCCTCATCTGCACTATACCTTTAAAGCAGTATCACTCCACTTTAAACAGTCATAGGTTCCCCGAAATAATCCTGGGAACTGCAATTTCTTAAGGCTGCTGAGAGTTGTTAGGAGACGCCTATTCCCCAACCAGAGCTACAATTCCCAGAATTCCCTTGGCAGAGGGTTAGACTGTTAAACCGTTCTGGTAATTGTAGCTCCTGACAACTTTCATCACCCTCAACATACTAGTTTTTAGGATTATTTGGGAGAAGCCATGACTATTTAAAGTGGTACAATACTGCTTTAAATATATAGTGCAAGTGGGGCCTCTGTACAGAAGGCCGAATTCCAATGACACAAAATCTAGACTATAACACACATCTGTATCCTCCATCCAGAGGAGAATGTGTCACAATTCGATGACACATTTCAGTCAGACACTTCTGAAGGAGACAGGACATGTGCTGCTAAGTATATTAAAATCCTATCGATTTCTACAAGGACTAGGCATGCTTTATTTGCCTTGGGGCACCACCTGTTAACATAAGCATTGCAGTTAACTGATAAGGAAGAATAACATATTTCATAAAACTCCTTCTACAATAAAGCAAGCACTAAGTTTACATGTGCAAGCACTTGTGTTTATATATGCAGTTTTGAATTTCTTCAGCTGCAACCAAATTTTAAGATTTTATAAGACTGAGAAAATAAATTGGAACCTGTTGGTTTTTTTTAAGTTACCTGTCCATCAGCAAGGATAACAGCTACGCTATTTTATTTTATTTCACAACACTTATACACTGCTTTATTTTAATAAAAGCTCTAGGTGGTTTTATTATCCTATCCTGCTCTTTTCAAAGACCTTGGCATATTTATAACTGTTGACACTAATGTTCGCTAATCTGCCTCGCTGAAAATTCCCACCCCCATCAGATCATTATGCTGTTGTTCACTTCCTTATTGACTAAATGTCCAAAGGTGGATTATAAAAATTACACAGATCCTTTGGGAGCAAAAAGGAAGTTCAGAATTTCTCTTTAAAGCAGGAAGAGTTTTTTATTACAAATCACTTTAACAAACAAGCACTCATCAAACTCAAAAGGGCCAACTTTCCAAAAACACATCTAGGATGGGAGCGTTAAAGTTAAATGCATCTTTCAAAAATCTAACCAGTCACTGTGTCCTTTCTGTACTTCCTAATTGAGAGCTTCTATATCCCAAACTCCATGATAAAACACACACACACACACACAAATACTACAAAATACATACAGTACACAAGCACACACAAGAGGGGGTGTCCTCAGAAGAAAAAAATTGCAGGAAGGAGAAAATATAACACCGAAAGTGTGAAGCAGGCTAGTTTCTCAGTAAGAATAATGCTTGTAACAGTTTGCATCAGATCTCGGGTTGTACAAAAGCTAGAAACTTAATCCTTTTCTCTATTTTGTTTTAATGAAACCTTGGAATCTGGGGGTTAGGGTTTTCCAGGGGGAGCAACGGTCTCCATTTCCCACCTCTGTGGACACCTGTATTTTTATCTGTATAATGTGTTTGAGTGTGTTTAAGCTCTCTAGGTCTCTTTGAATTTTGGTGCTACCACTGGTATGAATTCAGCCCTTTACACGGAGACCCTGGCAATGAGAGAGGTGCAAGAGTAAGGAAGCTCCTGACGATTTATTTTTTTTAACTACAAAGTGATAGCAGACAGGTGAGAGCAGGCTAGTTTATCAGCAAAAGGTAAAAAAAGAAAGAATGCTGCCTGCACATTTATTCTCGTAACTCAGACTCTACAAATGCTAGAAAAGTAAGCTTTTTAAAAACAGAAAGCTGAGTATCTGGGGAGGGAGCCCCCTCGCCCACGCCCCCTGCGGATGCCCATGGAGCCGTGGGAAGCGCCAGGAAGGGAAAGAGGTTCTCCTGTAAGACCACCCACGCGGTATAAACAAGGGGGGAGAGAAACAAGTCCTGAAACAGACAAGGAAGTAGTAATGATGTCGTGGCTTTTTACCTCTTGGAAGGAGCCAGCTCTCCTCTCCACTCAGGGATGCAGCAGCCGGCTAGTGGATCCGGCCCGCAGCGGGAAGGTTTTGCTGAAATGTTGCAAGCTCCGCTCAAGTCATCATTCTGGTCCTCTTCTGCTTTCTCAGGAAGTGGCTGGCAGGGAAACCGGGGGGGGGGGGGCGTGTGGAGAGAGGCAAGGGTTCCGCCCCCGGCAGATCAGCAGGTGCCGACACCTTAAGGTGCCCTCGTCCCCAGCAGCAACCCACCCACTGCCCCGCAAAGGCACAGTCGCAACACACAAAGGTGGTGCGTTAAAGGAACGTATTGTCCGGGCAGCTGAGGTTAGAGCAGCTCTGGGGGACAATCTCCGTTCCTGCATCCAAACCCCAGGATTTCCCCCTCGAAGCTCAGCTGAAGGTTTGCTAGCAGTAATTGCAACGAAAGTCCAGCGCCCCCCCCCCCCCCGTGCTTTGCCTGATGCTTAACCTGTTGCATGTTTTCACTGGCGTGTTCACATTTCCGCATAACTATACGCATTCATTCTTTGTCCGAGGTCTGTGCTATTCAACGTGAGTAGGCAATATAAAACCACAGGAGACACAGAGAAACGTTGCTGTGTCGCGTCGATACTGTACTATGTACTTGTACTATGCACACGCCAGCGCCTCAGTGGGTGGTCGAAAAACTTACCTAAGAAGAGCCCTGCTGGATCAGGCCCAATGGTCCGCCTAGGGAAGTATCCTGTTCCCACGGAGGGCAACCACATGCTCATGAGAAGCCCATAAGCAGGACATGAGCAGAAAAGCACTCTCCCCTCTTGCGATTTACAACAACCAGTATTCAGAGGTGTACTGTGTGGAGGCAGAACATAGCCATTAGGGCTGGTAGAAGAAGAAGAAGAAGAAGAAGAAGAAGAAGAAGAAGAAGAAGAAGAAGAAGAAGAGTTTGGATTTGATATCCCGCCTTTCACTCCCTTTAAGGAGTCTCAAAGCAGCTAACAGTCTCCTTTCCCTTCCTCCCCCACAACAAACACTCTGTGAGGTGAGTGGGGCTGAGAGACTTCAAGGAAGTGTGACTGGCCCAAGGTCACCCAGCAGCTGCATGTGGAGGAGCGGAGACACGAACCCGGTTCCCCAGATTGCAAGACTACCGCTCTCAACCACTACACCACACTGGTAGCCACCACACTGGTAGCCATTGATGAGCCCGATCCTTCATGAAGTTGTCTAATCTCTTAAAGTCACCCAAATTGGGTTGTTGTTGTTATTAAATTTATTTATTTGGTTTTTCAGATTAAAATTTTACAGTCACATTTCCAACATACAACATAAAAACAAGATTCCAAGGAATCTCCTGGACTTCCCTCCTCCCCTTTGTGGGTCCTACTGTTAATCATTTCCTCCTGCATATTTTACAATACAGTGGTACCTCGGGTTACATACGCTTCAGGTTACATACGCTTCAGGTTACACACTCCGCTAACCCAGAAATAGTGCTTCAGGTTAAGAACTTTGCTTCAGGATGAGAACAGAAATCATGCTCCGGTGGCGTGGCAGCAGTAGGAGGCCCCATTAGTTAAAGTGGTGCTTCAGGTTAAGAACAGTTTCAGGTTAAGAACGGACGTCCGGAACGAATTAAATACTTAACCCAAGGTACCACTGTAATCCAAATCTTTTACATCTCCATTATGTCTGAAATTCACCATGAAAAGTGTTATTCCAATCCTACTAACAATGTTAGCTGTTTACAATGGTTTTTAAGATAAGTTATAAATTTCCCCCATTCCTTATTAAAATTTTGGTCTTGATTTCTGATTCTTCCGGTCATTTTAGCCATTTCGGCATAATCCATCAACTTAATCTGCCATTCTTCTGGTGATCATCGCTACATTTTTGGGGGCTGTAACCAACTAAGTTCTACTCACAGAAGACCTGCTGAAATTAGTGGCCCTAAGCTAACCTTGCCCATCAATTCAGAGGGCTCTACTACTCTGAGCAGGATGGATACTGGATACAACCCATAGCTCATGTCCCTGGTGAACCAAACAGAAGCTTAGCATTCAGTTCTGCAAGCCAATGTGTGTCTACTCAGACACTACCCATGGAGTTCATTGGCTTGCTCCCAGGGAAGTGTGTACATGGTTGTAGCCTATGTTTCTCAATTACATCCACCAGAGGTCTGCAGCTTTGGAATTCAAGCCTCTATACCAGAGCACACCAGCAGTAAAACCCCACTCTCAGCCTATAACCCTCAGAATCTTGCCTGTTGGGGTGGGTGCTCTTCAGGGTGGCTGGCTCAAAAAGGAAGTGTGCAATCCTAGGCACATCTATTCAGAAGTAAGCCCTGTTGCATAGGAGCCAACTCCTAGTGGTCTTGGGGGCTTCGGCCCCCACAATGAAATAATTGAGGGGACCGAGCCCCCACCAAGCTGATGGGCATTCCCATTCAAATGGTTTATCTGCACTGCGTCATGTGATCAATTTTGCGGGGCGGGGCTTACCTGGGCCCCACAATGTTTTATTCAAGTTGGCACTCCTGCCCCACAGAGATCTAGAAAGGCATGAGTAAGACTAAGGAAGAGGAAACTGGCAGTCAGTGCCACCTCCTGAACTGGTTGTAAGTAAGAAGGCAGATCAGCTGGGGTTTGGCTGAAGGTGGGCTGAGGTTGGCGGAAGGGGGGCAGTGCCCCACTTGCCCTAATGGACCAGCCTCCACTGTCTCTAGACTGGAAAAAAGGCTTGTGTCTGAAACCTTGAAGAACTGCTACCAGCTTGTTGACAATATTGAGCTAGATCCACCACAGCATTTGATTCCGCTTAAGTGCAGTTTCCTGTGTTCCTGCAAATGCTCACAGAACCCTGGTTTGAACAGCACTGCTTTAACACCACATGATGTTCCTACAAGTTCTCTCCTAGCTGAACATTTCTAACCATGAGCAAGACTGCATGCAGTTTCAGTTGCTAGCTTTAAATACAAGCTTCCACCTATCTGTAGCCCATGAATGTAGTATGTAAACACTGCAACGGTTATACTTTTATGTTCATTTAATATATTTGTGGTAGCCTGTGTTTAACCACATTGGTGTAGTTAACACTACGCCAATTCCTGCCCCAGAAATGGCCTGAGTTCAAGACCTCCTTTAGACTAGTCAACCTCACTTTCTCAGTGTAGCCAACCTCAAAATGGGCTGGTGGAAACCATATACTCTGCTTTGAGAAAAATTGTCATTCAAATGAGGTATGGCACTGACAGCTGAAAGGCAGGACAGAAAGTATTTTTAATAAACAAATGCAATCCCAAAAGTAACAATATATGAAAAAGCATAGAATGGTGCTCCTATCTATGCTCCTTGGAGAAAGAGGGTGGAATAAAAGTGTAATATAAGTACCGGTATATTATATTACATTATACGTACTATTATTATTGAATTGGTATTCCACTATTCTTCTTAAAGGAGGACAGGGTGGCACACAACAAGCAATAAACAATTTGAATTGAAAATAAATAAATAGAAACAATTCCAATACAGATGCAGAGGTTTATGTATATCAGCCTGGATAGCTCAGTTGATTAGCATGTGGTGCTGATAATGCCATGGTTGCTGGTTTGATCCCTGTATTGGCCAATTGCAGATTCCTGCATTGCAGGGGGTTGGACTAGATGATTCTCAGTGCCCCTTCCAACTTTGCAATACCATTCTATGATTCCATGTTATGACTCAGAGCTTGGATAGTTCTGTGCAAGTGGCTTTGCCAGCTACAAGGGTCAGGCTTGGAAAGTGCTGTGCCTTTGCCTACACCGTTTCAAGCCATGCAGGCAAAAAGTGCCTCATCTGATGTCATTGTGTCATCAGCTGGTTGACAGGTGGGTAGCCTTGCCCACCTGCCAGATGTGACCTGCAACAGGTGAGGGAAATAAAGATCTGGCTTGCCGGTTGGCTCCAGCCTCCAATATTAGCTGGAAGGAGTGCACTGACATACAAAGGTGAGTCTAATTAATTTGCTCTTTTTGAAACAATATGTGAACCGAAATACAGTGGTACCTTGGGTTAAGTACTTAATTCGTTCCGGAGGTCTGTTTTTAACCTGAAACTGCTCTTAACCTGAAGCATCACTTTAGCTAATGGGGCCTCCTGTTGCTGCCGTGCCGCCGGAGCACGATTTCTGTCCTCATTCTGAAGCAAAGTTCTTAACCTGAGGTACTATTTCTGGGTTAGCGGAGTCTGTAACCTGAAGCGTATGTAACCCGAGGTACCACTTTATAGCCGGCCATAGAAATTTGCATAGAGTTTTGCAATGCAGTTCTGCAGCCAAGAAATGTGTGCAGAAAAATGCATATGTTAGTGGAATCAGCATACAAAAATGAATCACATTAGGGGAAATTGCTTTGCAAAAGTGTGCATAATAGGCAACATTATATTTTAAAAATAGTATTTTAAGAGAATTGCACTAAAATGCTGGTGGATTTTCAATATAACTTTTTTTATTGGAAATTGATGGGGGAAAACAGAGAACCGAATTCAAGGTGGGATAAAATGAGAAACTGAAAGAAACCAAAATTGACAGATTCACTCACATACCCATACGCTATGCCTATTTTGATCCATATACAACCCTACCTGATGCTTCACTGTTGTGATTTACTGGGGCAAGAGGGGAGCTGCCAACTGTTTTCTTATGTTTAGATGTCAAAAGTCTTAGGAAGAATGATTACTCTGCTGAGTTCCTGTTAATCTTGGAAGAAATAACAACCAGTAGCTTGGAACAGTCGGTCTGGAACATGTGGATCTTTGCTTGAGTGCAGTCCTACAGAATGTCCCAAGCATCTGTATACCTGTACTGGAGGTTTACATGGGCTCTGTGCCATCTGGCTGAAAGCAAGTCCAAACTGCGGCTTACTGTTTCTATAAACAAATAAGTGGGAAGCACTTTCTTGCTGAATTCAGTGCTTCATTCCTGCTATTATCCCCTCCGGTATAAGGAAATAATAGCTATGGCCAATAATTGGCTATCTTGTGACTTGTGCCAACTCAGAATTGTAAATAAAAATGTGACGCAAGGAAATAGCTCTGAAAAGTGCTAAGAGTAGTAAATACGAAGTGAGGAAAGTGTTTCACTCTAGGCTCAAACCTGGTCAGTTGTAAATAAGGGGTCCACCTCCACTGCCATGTCCTTAGCACCCCCCCAGGTAATACCACCACACACTAGAGGGCGGTACTGTCCACTTTGGGGACCAATGATCTAGATCCATTTCAATCTGGATTCAGGAGTGAACATACCTTGGTGAGCCTGGTGGGTGACCTCTGTTGGGAGAGGTACAGGGGGATTGTGACCATGTGGCTCTTACTAGATTTTTCATCAGCTGTTGACACCATGGTTCATGGAGCCCTTCTGGACCATCCATCAGGAGCAGAGTTCACACCCGGGCACGCCACCTGCCTGCAACTCCCAAGCCTCCCCTGGGCTGTCAAAATGAAGACAAAGCGGCACAGCTCCCCGCTTCCCCCGACGGCTTGGGGTAGGCTTGGGAGTCACGGGCGGCGTGACAAATGTCACCTCCCTCAGCAATGACACCTGGGGCAGAACATCCCCCTGTCCCCCTTCCTACACCTTTGCTTAACAGCAACTCCCCCGTAGCTGATGAAGTCCTCTCACAAATTCAGCAAAAACAAATTAGAGATCTGGGAGAGTTGTGTACAGCTTTTAACCAAATGAAAAAACAACAAAGCCAGTGGACCTGATGGGATACATGCCAAAGTCTTCAAAGTGGGCGGAATTGAACTTACACAACAGCTTCACAAGTGCATCGAAAAATCTGGGAGAAAGAGGAGCAGACTTTAGCCAAAATTATCCATCTCTTTAAAACAGATGAGAGAACTGATTGCGGAAACCATCAAGGCATCTCTTTATTAGCTGTGGCCGGCAAAATTATTGCAAAGATCTTAGCAAACTGTCTCCTAACAATATCCGAGACTACCCTTCCTGAATCCCAGAATGGTTTTCAACCTTCTAGGGGGTCAGTGGACATGATTTTCATTGCTCGATAGCTTCAAGAAAAATGCAGAGAGCAAAACCAACCCCTGTATATGCCGTTTATTGACCTAAGGCCTTCAACAATGTAAATCGTAATGCCCTGCAGACTCTCCTTCTGAAAACTGGCTGCCCAGATAAATTTGTGAACACTCTTTGGCTCCTCCATGATAATATGACATCAACAATCACAGATAAAAATGACTCTCAAAGTGGACCATTCACAGTGGGATCAGGTGTTAAACAGGGTTGTGTTATCGCCCCAACTCTATTAATTATTTTCATTGCCATGATCCTACACTTTGTTGAAGGGAAACTCCCCAACGGAGTAGAAATCATATTGAACATATGGAAAGCTCTTTACTCTGAATAGGCTGAAAGCAAAGAGTCAGATTACCGTAACTTCCATCATAGAGCTTCAGTATGCTGATGACAACATAGCATGTGCACACTCAGAGGCTGACCTCCAAATCATCCTAAATATCTTCGCAAAAGCTTATGAAAAGCTTGGCCTATCACTCAACATCCAAAAAACCAAAGTGTTGCACCAACAAGCACAAAACAACCCCTCAGCAGTGCCACAAATCCAATTCAATGTGTAACGTTGGAAAGTGTCAATCACTTCTCCTACCTGGGCTTTCCACAGGGGCTGACATGATGCCGAAATCCAGTATCGCCCAATTTCTGCAAGTGTAGCTTTCTCCCGATTGAAGTACAGAGTGTTTGTGGACTGGGGCATTCACAGGGAAACCTAAATGCTTGTTTACAAAGCTATTGTACTACCAACCTTACTGTACGCTTGTGAAACATGGACCACTTATAAACGCTATCTCCAACTCCTCGAAAGATTCCATCAATGGTGTCTCTGAAAAAAAATTACACATCACTTGGGAAGACAGGTGAACTAATGCCAGTGTTCTGGAAGAAGCAAAGATCACCAGTGTCAAAGCAATAATTCTTCAACATCAACTTCATTGGACTGGTCATGTTGTTTGGATGCCTGATTATCGTCTTCCAAAGCAACTACTCTACTCTGAACTTAAAAATGGAAAGAGTAATGCTGGTAGTCAACAAAAGAGGTTTAAAGACTCTCTCAAGGCAAATCTTTAAAAATGTAGTATAAACACCAGCAATTAGCAAACACTGGCCTGCGAGCGCTCCAACTGCAGACCAGCCTTTACCAAAGGTGTCATGGACTTTGAAGACACTCAAACTCAGGAAAAGGGAGAAACGTGCTAAGAGGAAGGCATGTTTCGCAAATCCTCACCATGATTAACTCCCACCTAGAAACCTATGTCCCCACCATGGAAGGACGTGTGGATCCAGAATTGTCCTCCACAGCCACTTATGGACTCACTTTTAAAAGTGTTCATGGAAGACAATCTTACTTGACTAGAGCAATCGCCAAAGAAGACTTTAGTTCCTGAATCTCCTACACATATTGATGGTTTGCTCAGCTTAACAGATACTTTGCCAGACTGTATTTGCAGGGAGGTGTAAGCCCCTACAGTCCAAGGACAATTGGAAAGCTTTTCCCATTTTCCTTCCACCTTGCAGAGAAATATTTGAGGTCTATTTGGGAAGAGTCAAAATGGCTTCAGGATTGCTCTCCTGTACAATTTTCAGACCATGTGGTTTATATACTTATGTGCCTGCCTTGTACATTCATGAACATTTATTCTATGTCTGAGACCTCAGAATTCTGATTATCACTAGTAAGTCCGTTTCCCATACAATTTGACACTAACGGTCCATGTTTACACCTGACAGGTGTCTCCCATGTCTATATGAGGCTATAAGGCTCCTGAAGAGTCAGGTGGGTTATAATAATTGCTCTGTATAATGTTAATGGAGTCATGATTATCTTGGAAGGCGGCGCCAGTTCTGGGGGTGACTTCTAATACCTAAAACTTTCAAAAGGAAAAGGGAGAAGAGCCTCGAGCGTGAGCAACAACTCAAAACAAACGGCGGCACCACGAGGAGCTGAGGCCGCTCCCCGCCGGCCTCCCCTCACAACAATAATATCCGGCCCAGCCAGCAGCCGAGCTCGCTTCTATTGGCTCTCTCGGAGAGGGCCGGAAACAACCCGGTCAGGACTGGGCCGCGGCGGCGGCGCCTCTTCTGGGGAAGGCGGCGGAGGGCTTTGTTTGCGACGACGGCGAGAGGCCGCCCGACAGCCAGCATGGGCGAGCAGCAGCAGGATGCCGCGAGGCGGGACAGCCCCGGCTGGGGGAGCAACGGTGGGTCGAGGGCGGGACGGGGACGGCGTTGCCGGCCTCTTGGGTGTCTTACTTAGGAGAAAGTTCCGTTGAACAGCGCGGGTTTGTTTTGGTTTGTTTACTCCCGCGTAAAACAAGTGAGCAACGGCGGCGGCGGGTGTGGGCACTTTGGGGCGCCGTGGATGCGAAAGAGGTGGCAGGGAAGAGATGGGGGCTGCTCCGCGTTTGCTCCTGCTGCTTCTCAAGTGAGCCGAGTCCCCGTAGCTCACTTTTTGCAGGTTTCAACTTGTAAAGTTTGCTTTCTTGGGGAGTAAATAAATCCCACGGGGTTCTATTCCCCTGTTGACCATGCTCAGGGTAGGCCCTTTTCAATTTTCATGAATGGGCCGGAGTTAGCCGTGGGTTGCAGCCAATGCTAGCCTTTGCTCAAAACGTTAAAATAAATATGCACAACTAATTTCGGCCCTTTAATTTTCAACGGGTCGCCGCTGAGCTGAGTTCCGAGTGTGATGCAGCCCGCTGAGGTCACCTGGGCGTTGCTTCTGAGTAAACCTGCTCCGGGATCACGTTGCGACTCTGCGGAAAGCTTTTTTTTAAAAAAAAAATGCTTCCGGTTAGAACGAATTTGTGCTCTTAAAGGGGTTCAAAATCAACAAAATGTTGGGTGCCTGAGGGTTTTGTCCTTCACGTCATCGTGGAGAGGCCTGAGTGGGTACCGTCTAAAAACTAACTAGAGAAAGATTGATTTATTTGTCACTGTGTAAAAGCTCTGTTGGCTAGAAGTGCCACTTCAGATTTGTGAAATGGTTTAATTTAATAATGTGATCATTTTTAGCCGCCTCCTTTGGGGCCCATACCTAAGGCTCAGAGAGAGCTCATAATAATAAACATAACCAATGCCCTTTTAAAATGTGCTGGGGAAGGGGGATTCTTGAGTTGGTCTTTTTGTTATGTATTTTGTGTTTTTATCTTGTAAACCACCCTGAGTCCACTAGGTATAGGGCGGTATACAAATGATTAATAATAACAATAATAAATGGTATTGATAGCATTAATAGGAGTGATATTAATGTTAATTTAATAATGGGATAGCTGCTAATTTATTAGTTTAGTGATATTTAAATTAGTCCAAAACAACGGCCGTGTTCACATGGTGAACTATGGCTTACCTGGACTTGCTGGCTCCCAATGAGATTGCTCCCTGGGCTTTTCAGGTCAGTGCAATGCAGCAGGTCAGTGCAATGGCAGCCTTACTGTGTCATCTGAACTCTGCATCATGGTTGAAGTCTCTTATCGTTAATCACTATCTGTAGCCAAGGTTTTCCAATGATTACAGGTCATGGTTAAGGATGCTTACTATGTGATGCAAACCGGGCATTGTAGCACATACTGTATTTTTCGCACCATAGGGCGCATCTAGTTTTTAGACGGGGAAATCAATAAAAAAAATCTCCCCCCCCCCAGCCCCAAAGAGCAGCGTACAGGCTGCACACAACCTCTCCCTGCCGGAGGGGTTGCGCGTGGCTATGGCACAAGCCAAGGCAGCGAGAGGGATGGATCGCGCTGGCTGTTTTGGCTTCCTCTTCAGCTCCACGCAACCTCTCCCTGCCAGGAGAGGCTGCGCAGGGCTAAAGAAGCCATAGCCCCGTGCAGCCTCTCCCTGCCGGAGGGGTTGCGTGCGGCTATGGCACAAGCCAAGGCAGCCAGCGGGATGGATCCCACTCGCTGCTTTGGCTTCCTCTTTAGCCCCGTGCAGCCTCTCCCTGCCGGGAGAGGCTGCGCTGGGCTAAAGAAGCCATAGCCCCATACAGCCTCTCCCTGCCAGAGGGGTGGCGCGTGGCTATGGCACAAGCCTCCATTCGCTCCATAGGATGCACACACATTTCCCCTCAATTTTTGGAGGGGAAAAACTGCGTCCAATAGAGCGAAAAATACGGTATATTGTACATGGGAACATGGCACACTTCATTCCCAACACCACCCCTCCCTCCATGGTAGATCATCTAGTGAAGTGCAGCCCCCTGCAATTCAGGCATATGCAGCTGTCCAGCCGACCAAACCTGAAACCTTGGCATCAGCACCATGCTTTAACCAACTAAGCTTGGGAGCTACCAGTAATTTGTTAACCTTTCCTCCCTTTTCTTTTTGCAGAGGTTTTCCTTCTTGACTCACAGTATGTAGCACCAACTGTTGCCTTTCTGCAAGAGTTACCCAGTTACCAGTCTATGTTGAGGAGGAGAACTTCAGCTGGAGGATTGCGGGACTACCGCAGTTTAGCACGGACAGCTTCTGGTGAGACCAGCAGTCTCCTAGAAAGGGTTGGACCAGGAAGCCCAGGCTCTGCACAGCCGCTGAGAGAATATGCCTTAACTATTGCAGAGAAGAGAAGATTAAGGTTAGAGAGAGAAACTCTTTAAGCTGTATAGTAGTTGTGGTGGTGGGATCCATTTCTGGGTAAAAATTGCTTCTGGGAAATGGATTTTATTAATTTCTAAAATTGTTTTTAAATGGCAGTAAGTCATTTTGCCTCCACCATGCTCCTAAGCATTAGTCCATGTTCAAGGAAGTTAGGTTAAGATGACGTAAGTAAAAGAATCCAAATCTTTGTGTTAAGATGAAAAATTAATTCCAAAAGTATAACCCTCCCCCTTCAGTTTATGATATAGGCACTGGCCATTCGCAGTTCTCAGTCATGGTCCAACAGGCATGGAAATTGTAAGCTAAGGGATTTTTAACTTTATATGTTATATTGTAAACTGCTTTGGGATGCATCATGTGCAGTTGTTAGTATTTATTTTTTTAAATAATCCTGTATTTTCACCAGTTCTAAAATGAAACCCCCAATGATCTTGTCATGTTATTTCGTTTTATCTTACTAGGGAAATTCAGGTGGCTAACATAAGATACCTGTCAGGTTGGCATCAGTGGAGGCAGATAAGTAGCAAATCATGGAAAAAAATTGTAGAGGATACCAGAGAACTGTCATCTTACTTTGAACTTTGGGGACATGACATCCGCAGTATTGAGGGTATGTTCTTTATTCATTTGTATGCTGCTTGATTTTGCTCCTTATTTTCATTGTCTTTTTCACATCTTTTATTCATTTATTCGGTGGATTTATAAACTGGTTGACTGAGAAGCTCTCCACAAAGAAATTGCACAAATGAAATTGTAAATAAGACACAGCTAAAATCCACAAACAAATTAAACATAAAAATACAAAAAAACCTCTAGGTTAGATTACTGCAATGTGTTATATACTGAGGCTGCCTTTGAAACAGCAGCTTCTGCAGAACATACAACACACATACAACACACGTTTCTCTCCCGATTCCTTCCTTTTTCAGCTCTCTGCCATTACAGTAACTAACTTGGCTTAAAACAGTTACACCAAAAGTACAATGCATTTAAATAAGCCAGTTTTAAAAAGAATGCACTAAACGTTCACAGACAGACAAATCTGTCACAAGTCACCCACCCCACAACTGCAGGATGAGGCAACTGTTCAGATCTTCAGGTGATGAGCTGAGCCTTGAAAAGAAGAAGTGAGAGTAAATGTCATTGCTTCAACTTCCTCCTTTATCTCTGTGTACTTTCGAAGTGGTGGGTGGAGGGAAGATAACCAGCCACCCTCAGTGGCTGTGAGGGGCAGTGAGGGGGGCAAATGCTTGGGGAAAACAAAAGTGTCTTTGCCTGGCAAAGGAAAGATTCCAGTGATGGAGACAGACATGGCAACTTTGGAAGAGTGTTCTGCAGCTGAGCGAGCTACCACTGAAGAGGTTTAGCGTGTTGTCCAAACCTGGGATTGTGCTTAAAGTTTCTCCTGATTAACCATGATCTGTCACCAAAGCTTGTCGTTAAGGAGCAGAGATCTTGACCACAATTCCAGGTTTGGACAATATGATAAGCCAAACCTTAGGTGCTGTGCTGAGCTAAAAGGCCTGTGAAGGAACCAAGTGGTTATAATCTGCTCCTTGGGAAGCAGTACATTCACGCTAAGCCATGGTTTAGCTTAGTATTATGTGCACACTGAGACCATT
Organism: Podarcis tiliguerta; assembly: GCF_965153285.1. Classification (NCBI taxonomy): domain Eukaryota; kingdom Metazoa; phylum Chordata; class Lepidosauria; order Squamata; family Lacertidae; genus Podarcis; species Podarcis tiliguerta. The sequence goes on along the minus strand of NC_139547.1, from coordinate 40,042,512 downwards.
CAGCTTTCTTCCACCATGGAACTTGAGGCAGGGTACTTGGGGGTCTTCTTTCAGCAAGGTGGCTGCATCATGTGCATCCACTGTTTTACATTAACAGTAAATGTGTTCATTCATAAATAAAATCTTTCTTTTCATAGGGAAGTTTGGCACTGGGATCCAGTCTTACTTTTCCTTTCTACGATTCCTCGTGATCCTGAACGTTGTGATCTTTCTCCTTGTGTTCACCTTTATCACCCTCCCTAGTGCCTTTTACAAACATGGAACGGTCAATGGCAGCTATGTTCAACTTCCCCTGAAGAGCATAGGTAACACACTCTTCCTACTAACCTGTTTTCTGTTCGCAAGTACAGACATAGCAGACGAGCATTTGGCTGCTTTCACTCCTTCTGTTCAATTAATTTTCTTTTGATCTCTTATCTACAGAGCACCACTGCACAGTTTATGTTGTCAGTGGTACCAAGGGACTTATTTACTTCTACAGTTACGTTATAGATCTGCTGACGGGTACAGTAAGTATTTGGACATATATTGCTAAATCCAAAGAAGCAGATTAAAAAACAAAAACAAAAGTGGAGGGTTTCAGTAGGAGGTAGAAAGCCCCCTCCCTCCACCTTCTGGGCAAAATGGTAAGGCTGCATTGGGCAGGGTAAATCTCTAAAGCTAAGCTCTTCAGAGTAGAGACTCTCAGGTTGTGTACACGCTGTGCAGTTAAAGTCAATTCGCCCCCCAATGTATCCTGGGAACTGTAGTTTTGTTAAGGGTGCTGGGAATTTTAGCTCGGCAAGGCGTAAACTGCCATTCTCAGGATTCTTTGGGGGGTGGGGGGGAAATGTGCTTTAAGTGTATGGTGTGTATGTAGCTTTACAGTGCCGTGCAAGCACTGGCCCATTGCTTCCTGTTCAACCAGCTTTGATCCATCGCCTTATATTTTGGCTTCCTTAGAACACATTAAACATAGTTCCCTTTGACAGGTAAAGATTTATCCCATTCAGTGCAGCCTTGCCGCTTGCTCACTCACTCGTGCAGAGCCACTGCTTGCAGGTGCCTGAAGCCTGTGCATGTATTGGTTTATTAAGTAGATACTTTTTCCGAATGCGTCCATAATGTGCATGTGACATACATTACTGAATGCAGAACTTTGCATCCTGAGAACCCCTGCTTTAATTTTAAGTTTCTTGTCCTTCTAGCTGTAGCATTGTAAAACTGGTGTACAGTGGTACCTCTGGTTACGTACTTAATTCGTTCCGGAGGTCTGTTCTTAACCTGAAACTGTTCTTAACCTGAAGCACCGCTTTAGCTAACGGGGCCTGCCGCACTGCCGGAGCACGATTTCTGTTCTCATCCTGAAGCAAAGTTCTTAACCCGAGGTACTATTTCTGGGTTAGCGGAGGCTGTAACCTGAAGCATATGTAACCTGAAGCATCTGTAACCTGAGGTACCACTGTAGTTAATTTTTACATTTAAAAAAATTACCGTATTTTTTGCTCTAGAAGACTCACTTTTTCCCTCCTAAAAAGTAAGGGGAAATGTGTGTGCGTCTTATGGAGCGAATGTAGGCTGCACAGCTATCCCAGAAGCCAGAACAGCAAAAGGGATTGCTGCTCTCACTGCGCAGCGATCCCTCTTGCTGTTCTGGCTTCTGAGATTCAGAATATTTTTTTCTTGTTTTCCTCCTCCAAAAACTAGGTGCGTCTTGTGGTCTGGTGCGTCTTATAGAGCGGAAAATACGGTACTTCAATGGAAGAGTTTTCCTCCAAAGACCTTAGGGCAGTGTATATGGTTCCTGCCTCTCTTCCCTTTATAGACAGCTGTACTGCATAGGATGGCATCCAATGAAGTAGTTTCCTTAATGCAAGGACCTCGGACTGTGCAATGGAACTTCTCCCTCCCTCTACTTGGCCTCCCCCCCCCCCCATGTTCCTCTTAAATCTCTGCTGGGGATTTCCCCAGCCCTCCAAGGAGGGCATGAGTGGAGTTTGAGGAGAGGTAGGGGAAGTTCTGTTGTGCAAATGGAAATGCTTGTGCCAGTTGAGCTACTTCATTGGATACCACCCTTTGGGACTCTTCCAGTTTATCTTGATTTACACAACTGAAGGCTTTTCCTTATAGTTAAAGAGCTTTATTGGGGGTGCAGCACCATGTGTTTTTTCAAATAGTTGCTTTTGGCACTTGGCAAAGACTCCAGAGCATGTCTGTAAACCGTTGTGTGCTTCTATGTAGTAACTTTCTTCTGTGCTAAATTCTTGCAGGGCTTTCTGGAAATGACTAGTCTCTTTTATGGCTATTACACAGTAGACACCATCTATTTGGGCCTCCTGAAATACCATGTGCCGCTTGCCTATTTGCTGACTACGCTGGGCTACCTTTCATTAAGCTTTCTCTGGATCGTGAAAAGGTAAAGTTAGCTTGAAGTGTGTGCTGCGATGGCCCATTTGGGTCTTTCCCCTGCATTTCTCTTATCTCTTCACGATCTTTTCTCCTGTCACCATGGTTAATGTTCAACATACTTTAGTTATCCTTTATTTAGTTATCCTTTATTTATGCCGCAGGCACAATTCCTTTAAAAAAAAAACCTTAGAGGGGTTTGAGGAGGTCCTTGCTCTGCCAGTCTGGTCAGGAATGTGGGCGGCCCTTCCCTCTGGAGAAGCAGCAGTGCTAAAGGCCCCAGGAGGAAGTGCCACCTGATAGGTCAGGAATTCCCTTCACTCCCACCCCAGAGACTCTCTTCCTTGATAAACTGGGCTGAAAATGATGTGGGTAGTAAAACAGGCAAGGAGCTTCCCTGTGCTGTCTAGTGGTGCCTTTTGTAGGTTTGCAAAGGTCTCTTCTGCTTGAGTTCAACAGGACTCGCTTCCTAGTGAGAGTTTGTAGAGTTGCACTCAGGGCCGGCCCACCCTTGAGACAAAATGAGGTGACTGCCTCAGGGATCAGGATCCACAGGGGCAGCTCCTGATGTGAATCTTCACTCACCCCCTACTTCTCTCGTGGTGAGGGGGGGAAACATTTTGTGGTTACTGTCAGGGGCTGGCCCTGATTGCAATCATGGCTTACTTTGTGGCAAGTAAGAGCTTTGCCTCGTGATCAGTAAATCCTTTCGTAGAAACTGGTACTGGATTGTATCACTAGAGACTGCTGGGGGGTGGGTACTGAATATTTGCTCCCCAATTTTAAAAAACCCTGCATACCTGCTTTCTCCCTGACATTCACGTATATTGGGACCCACCCTATTCTTCCGATCGTAATTCGTTAAAACTGTTTTCAGTGTTGTAGTTTTAATTGTTGTGACCCACCCTGGAACCTTGGGGTGAAGGGCGGGGAATAAATCAAATTGATAATAATTCTAGGGAGTGTTTATAGATAGGTAGATAGTCAAACATTTAGAAATATTTTGTTTTCAGCTGAAGCTATACAGTAGAGCAACAGGAAAATCATGAAATGTTTTTTGTCTGTTTCGTCCCCTAATAGTGTAATCCTATGCAGAGTTACTTTGGAGGAAATTCAAATGAATTAAGCAGCACCTAATTCTGAGTGTCCATTGGTAGGATCTGGCTGTGAATGAGTATACTCTTCCATGTATACTCATACAAATGGGAAAATCTTTAAGTTGCTAATCAAGCATTTCATTTTTCGGGGATGCTTTTTCCAGATCTGTCGATGGATTCAAACAAAGCTTGGTACGCAACGACGATCAGTTCCAGAGCTACTGCAACAAAATATTTGCAGGTTGGGATTTCTGTATTACGGATGTAAATGCTGCACGGCTCAAGCATAGCAGCTTGCACTATGAGCTTAAAGTGAGTGTATCATTCCGTCTCTCTATAATGTCCAGGCTGTGACTTGCCATTGCAAATGTATCCCAAACAGTACTACCTAAACACCAGAGGGAGGCAGCAGCAGGTCTGGGGAACTCCCAAGGTTTGCAGAATTGCAAAAAAACGGGGAAATACTTTTAGGGAGGGTAGGGGGCAAAACAGACCAGTGGAGAATGCTCAGTGACCATGGAATGCCGTCTGACTTGTGGAGGTGTGGGTGGGAAACCAGGTGTGGATGGAACAAATGAAATGGAGTGGCCAGAATCTTGAGCAGCAGAACTCTATATAGCAATTTTTTCTTGCCCGGGGCTTGTGTGTACCCCATCCCCCCCAAAACTCCATGTGCTTCATGCATTGCTATAATTCTATAATTATATGATCTATATGTCAAACTGGGCTATGTGTCATAATACACATAATATCTCAATCAAAGAGAGAGAGAAATCTAAATAAATAGCGGTGATTGAATCATAGCATAAACAACATGTAAGAAAAATTGAGAAACTACTCTTACTGTGTAAGCCTGTCTGAGCCTTCCGTGTTCAGTGGGGCTTACTCCCAGGAAAGTGGGTGTAGAATAAATAGCAATTATAGCAGAAGTGGATGAGAGGCTTCAGTAGAATGTCTCCGGCATCACATTTGGCTGCTTCGCCACCAAGAGAAGAGTTAAATGCTGTTTTTAATTCTGAATTAAAAATTGTTGTAAGCTGCCCTGGAACTTTGCTCATGAAGGGTAGGTAATATGTTTAGCAGCATTCTTTATTATTCTTATTACTAATCTGTTGTTAGCCTCCTTAGGGATCATTTGACCAAAGTTGGGGTTTAGTTTTTTTTATAAAAAAAATCATTGGTGAATGAATTTCTGTTGACAGACTGACTTGGAGGAAGAGAGACTAAGGCAGAAGGTTGCAGAAAGGACCACCAGAGAGAAAATACGCATCTATTGCTTGAGAATATTCCTAAACTGCGTTGTCCTAGCTGTTTTGTCAGCTTGCTTTTATTCTATCTATAGAGCAACAGTCTACTCACAAGAAAACATTTCCAATGTAAGTGGCATGGCAGATTTTTATAAACAAATCTCTCCAAGCAGGGCAAGCAATGGGAATAACTGTCGCCATTTCCAAGGAGTTGTAATTTCACTACAAATATGGTGCCTCCCTGGAGAATTTATCGGAATGTCCAGTTTAAACTCTGAAAAGCTGTTATTAGCAGTAGAACAGTTGTGGAGAGGAACAAAGATGCCAGAAAGGGAGGCTGATGAGCTTAGGAATTGTGCACCTTCCCACGCAAGCAAGAGGCAGACACTTTGGGGAACTTAAAAGTACATTCATGGGAGTTTTGCAGCTGGTGTCTTGTGTGCAGATACGGGGATGCTGTCAGCTAGAGAGAAGTACACAGCAGAGGGAATAGCTGACAAAACTAAAGAATCAGGGACCAAGTGTATTTCCATCTGCTGGGAAAGAAGCTGTAGTTGCTACTGTAAGATCAGGTCAGCAGGAAACAGGTCTTGACGAGTTGCAAGTTTCTATGCTCTGCCTCCATGTTTTGAGACAGTAATACTTCTGAACACCAGCTGCTGGAAGCCACAGGAGGAGAGAAGGCTCTTGTGCTTGGGTTCTGCTTGCTGGTTTCCCACGGGCATCTGCTTGGACACAATGGGTGTGAGAACAGGATGCTGGACTAGATTGGCAATTAACCCATCTTATGTTCTTATGAGTTCTGCAACTAACCAGAGAAACAACTCCTCCCTTTGCTTTTGCTTTCTTTCTCTCTATGCAGGATCACAAACCGAGATTTGACGATAACCTCATAGTACAGTACTTGCCGTCTATGGTGATTACGATGGCCAACTTTATTGCCCCATTAATTTTTTCAGTTCTCATCAAATTTGAAGACTACTCGCCAGCCTTTGAAATCCGGTTAACGCTGATGAGGTAAGTGCCTGCGCTGCTCGATTCCGTAACACAATATCGAAATGCAGTGGTACCCCGCAAGACGAATGCCTCGGAAGACGAAAAACTCGCTAGACGAAAGGGTTTTTCGTTTTCTGAGGTGCTTTGCAAGACGGATTTTCCTAAGGGCTTGCTTCGCTAGACGAAACGGCCCTGCCTCTAGTGTCATGGCGACGGTCACTGCACGCACGCTCGCTTCCCCGCTCCTCCGGCTCCCTCCCACCTTCCGGCTGACGGCTCCTCCGGCTCCCTCCGACCGTCTGGCTGATGGCCAACCTTCTGGCTGCCTCGCGCCGCTGCCCACCCCCCTCGCGCGCTCCCCTCAGCCAGCGTTGCAGCCAGAGTCGCGCTCCTGAGCCCCAACGCCCTCCAGCAGCCGCGTCGCATGGTGGCCACAACGCGCGGGTGAGTCTGAGGTACTGGCTGCGGCAGCTGTCCTGCTTCTCCCCCCCCCCCCACCGCCGTTGTTAGTGTTTAAATGCAGTGGTGCTTCGCAAGACGAAAAACCTCGCACAACGAAAAAACTCGCGGAACAAATTAATTTCGTCTTGCGAGGCACCACTGTAGAACCTTTTCCCAACTCTATGCACCTGCCGCCACCTATTCTGGTGTTCTTAGGTCTGGTAGCGCCTTGTGGCTGGTTGGGCTTCTCTAATTGTGTGTTGCCAAATGGTCACTCTTTGTGCTTCTAGGTTCATAGCTGCTTCCAAAACTGAGTTGGGTGACCAAGCATCATGCCACACCCTGATGACAACTTGCAGGAATAGAGTTATCTCTGCTGCTCTGGGCAAGTGAGAGAGCAGAACACTTTGGCATGTTGACTCCTCACTTCTAAGAGATCATGGCAGCAGCTTTAAAACCATGGATTGGCTGTGGGGAAAGGAAGAGAGGTGGATCAAGGGCCCAGTAGGAGGGGAGATTCTACGAGATTCCATCATGGATTGAAACTGATGAAATGGGAGGGAGGGATCCGTCCCTAAGCATTCTGTGCAGAATCACCTTAGCCAGTTGGCTCCCTCTCCTTGACCTTTTGCATTAGAATGCCTAAAGCTGCATATTTTAACTCATGGATATCTTTTGCTTTTTTGTAATCAAGCCCCTGGTATTGCAAAATCCCCAAAGTATAAAAATTGGACAATTCATTGGTGTGTTCCTTCCATTTTGTTTTGAAGGTGTGTCTTTGTGAGGCTGGCCAACATTGGTGTTCTCTTGTTCTCACTGTGGACTCGAATCAGGTCCTGTACTAATGCAAAATGCATGGCCTGTGGATACAACTATCAGCTCTACCCTGTAAGTAGATATACATGTGAACTAAAATTGAGACGTGTGAAACAAGGTCTCCCTTTCCATTGACTGTCCTTAAACCCCTCTTGGAACCAAAGGAACCCTGACAGAAACTGCTCACCAAAGTGAAAAGCTTTACAGCTGTACTTGCCCACATTCGGTTTCCAGTAGCTTTGTGAATTTTGTTTTAGTGAGATGACAATGCAGTGGTGTTTTATGATAATCTTAAAACATAATAATCGGCTGAATTTATTTTGATAAACCCTTTTCTTTTCCTTTCAGTGCTGGGAATCTCGAGTTGGCCAGGAAATGTATAAGCTGATGATCTTTGACTTCATCATAATATTTGCTATTACAGTCTTTATTGACTTTCCAAGAAAGTGAGTATAAACTTCAGTGAAGAGGTATTTCCTTTCTTTACAGTTGAACCACAATTTAAGACCGAAAGTAACCACTTTCAGTTTTGTTTTGTTTTAAAAAAATGCTGTTTCCTGTAATGTCTAAACTTGGGTATCTGTAGTTTGTGAGAAATGCTGTGCTAGCAAGAAAAGCCAGAATCATAACAGTCACTTCAGGTCCTTGCTTGTCGTGAAACCATTGCTACTTTAAGCAAACCACGGTTGCCTGAGTTTGAACATCACAGGGAATTGCAGTTAGTGGATACCTCTAATCTCCTGGTGGGCATGAAAGAAGGGGAGGGGTCTGGGAACCATAGGCTCCCAAGGCTTTACTGCATCTCATTTGTAGAGGAACCATGGTTTCCTGTTCTGCCTAACTTCGTCCAAAATACTTAAGCGTCCCCTTGTGAATCCTTTATTAAAAGATGAAGTACAAAAGTAAGAGATTTTTGAAAATATTAAGCGGTATTTAAGCAAATAACTGAGCCACAAACCATAGATAAAACCTTGGTTAGTTTGGATGGAGCTAAACCACGAGCCTCAGTTTGGCTGACATGCTATGCTAAACCCTGGCTTAGCTCAGGAGGAGGAGTAATGGGACCATGAACTTCACTCTTGGAACTTGCACGTTCATGCTAAGTGTGTATGAACTTGGGACAATATTGGGGGGGGGGCAGCCTCAAATCTCATCATGGCAATAAGGGTGCCACGGGTTAGGTTCAAGAGCATCCTCAGAAATAATTTTTCATTTGTTTCCAATCTGGCAACATTTGCTCAACCCCACATTTCTGCACCATGCACTACCTGGCTAGCTACGAATGCAGTTATGTTTCTGATATTTTATTTCTATAAATGATGAAAAGGTTCGTTTAGTTTTATTGCTGGACTGTAAAGCTTTTTTATTACTGTTCCTAGGTTGATGGTTACCTATTGCTCATATAAGGCCTTCCGGTGGTGTGGTCTGCAGGAGTTTGCCATCCCTGACAACGTACTGGAAATTGTTTACGGGCAAACTATCTGTTGGATTGGGACTTTCTATTGTCCTCTTCTCCCTGCCATCGCAGCAGTAAAATATTTTGTCGTCTTTTACATTAAAAAGGTACCTGGTCTTTTTAATGTTGACTGTTGCCTAGGTGCATCTGTAACTACAGTTTTAAAAATTTCCATCCTGCACCGGACTTGTAAAGGGAGGAGTTGCAGAACAACAATTTTTGCTCTTGTGCAAATTCCTTACTTGTTTCTCTTCAGTCAGGTACAGAGGGAGGTGGAGCTTGTGGCCCTTTGCATGTTAATTGTATTACAATTTGAATTCTGTGCAGTACAATAAAATACAACAGAAGAAAGAAAATGCAATTAAAAAGCATACGGCATCTAGCGCAGTGCATTGCAATGACCACATTGAGGCTGTCAGAAATTTTAAGTCTGGGGAAAGATGTCTGGGGACCACAGGAATAGAGGTTAGAATAGGAATCCACAACTGGACGTTGCTGGGTAAAGTCTGGCCCTTCAGGGTTAGGCCTGAGCCTCACTTGCTAGCCCAGATAGGTGAACCAGCAAGAAGGTGCTGGTTCAAATGACATTGGGAGTTACTGGCAGGTGATTGGTGTGTGTGTGTGTGGCCTTCCTGCTTCTTTTCTCAAAGTGCCTCCCTGCTATGCAAAACTAGTTCCTCTCCAGGAGCCCAAACTCCTGGCACCTGGGCTGAGCTCTTCTCTTCTCTCCAGATTAGTCTAATGCATACATGCAAGCCTTCAACGCGGCCCTTCAGAGCGTCCAGCTCCAACTTTTTCTTCCTGGTGGTGCTCTTGATTGGCCTCATTCTAGCTTTCATTCCATTGGGACTCAGCATGACGCAGTAAGTAGTCCTTTTAATACAGCTTTGCCTCTCTGTTACTGTGTAGCTGGGAGGGGAAATGGGCTTCGCCTGGGTCTACCCAAGTCCACTTATGTGCCAATGTTCAAAATCATAAGTTGCGATGACAGCTTATTTCACTGTAGAAATGGTCAGGGGAAAGTACACGCGAGCTAAAAAGCCTTGGAAAATAAAAAGGAATTTTCCTAGTGCTTAACAAACATTTTTATAGGTGTCATATAAGCCTTTCTGGGGCGTGGGAGAGTTTCCCAAGCAGAAAGGCTCTCCCCTGTCTCATTTCAGAGTGTGGGGGCACACCTGCCTTCTGAATGGGGGCTCCTGCTATCAGAGGACACTGGAGTAGGGCTTCATATGAATCAACCTAGACCCCTCTATCATCATTTCCATGTGCCCCCCTCTATGGGAGGTCAGGAGGATGGCAACATAAGAATGGGCCTTCTCAGTGGTGGCTCCCAGGGAGGCTCACCTGGTGCCATCATTAATTTCCTTAAGTCACCAGGCAAAAGCATTCCTTTTCTGACAGGCCTTTTGCTTTTAATTATTTGTGGCCTTCTTCAGCGGGTGGGATGTTTTAGTTCTGCCTTTTAAAAATATGATCAAGTTTTATATTTTATTGTTTTAGTTTCATGCTGGTTTTAATGTATCCGTTACTTCGTCATTATTGTAAGACATTTTGAGTTACTTTTGCATTAAAAAATGACTAATAAGCTTAGTTAATAGTAATTTTCTTGCCCATGCTTCCTTCCTTCCCCGCTTAAACAGCATTCCCTCCTCAAAAGCGTGTGGGCCTTTTGTGAATGTTAACCGTTCGTGGGATGTCATAGAACATACGGGGCATCATTTTCCACCAGTATTGCAGAAGGTTCTGAATGGCATTGTATCGGAAGCATTTGCAGTGCCTTTCTTTATGGTTGTCTGGTAAGCACTGGCCAGGCTGGCCTTGATCTCTTCCATGTTGTTCTTCGGTGTTGTCTGGGGTCAATAGAAAAATGTTCACAGCTATTGGATCATGTTCCAATATAAATGTACCAGATTATTTTTGTGGGGGGGCGGGGATGCTGAGCACTGCTATGCAGAAGCAACCATTGGATATTTAGTTGAAACAGTTCATACTGCTGGTGTTTCTGCAAGTATGATATCCATATGATATTGTAAAAATAGAAAAAGATCTACTGTATCTTAATAATGTGTCCAGCTGCCACCCTTTCCCCCTCTAACTGACAATCGCTTAGCACTATATAGAGCAGTGTTTTTGTAGCTGGTATTCTTACATTGTGCATGATACCGCAGTTGTGTGCTGGAAGCACTATTTTATTAATGTCACTGCTGTTCCTTTGTTTATTTAAAGGATTTTTGCCCTGCTCTTCAGCGGCAAAGGCTCCGAGAGCAGCTTATAGTTCAATAAAAAAAAAAAAGGCCATTCCTCTTCTCAAGCTTAGAATACTGGTCCCTTGTTTAGCTTCAGTTGCTGAGGTCACCATTGGCAGGCATCTGCTGTGGAGAAAGCAGCGTGGACAGTGTTGCAGCCTTTGCTAGGGTTGAGTGTCCCATGTACGTTTGTAGCTGCCCTGTACTGGGAGGCCACCGGGCTGACTGGCCCTGTACTGGGAAGGACTAGCTTGGGCAAAAGACTCCTTAGGTTAGGGTTTTCTAAGCAGGGACTAGATAAGGATGCAGTAGCCATGGATTCCCTACATTGGTTGGGAGTTGGACACGGAGCAATGGATCCAAACTACAAGAAAGAAGATTCCACCTAAACATTAGGAAGAACTTCCTGACAGTAAGAGCTGTTCGACAGTGGAATTTGCTGCCAAGGAGTGTGGTGGAGTCTCCTTCTTTGGAGGTCTTTAAGCAGAGGCTGGACAACCATATGTCAGGAGTGCTCTGATGGTGTTTCCTGCTTGGCAGGAGGTTGGACTCGATGGCCCTTGTGGCCTCTTCCAACTCTATGATTCTATGATTCTAAAAGACCTTTTGAGATCCTTTCCAACTCTGATTCTGTTGTTGAGTTTGATTGACATCAGACCTCCAAGGCCTCCAGCACTGGTCCCCTTTCCCACCCCTGCTGCCTTTTAGATCCTTACATGCAGCCCCAATTATAGCAGTCTTTTGACACAGCAGTGCCTCTCTTCTCGTGGATTTCATTGTTCAAATACTAAGAAGAATGTAGTTGATGTAGGGCTCACGCCTTGGATGCAGATGGTCCCAGGTTCAGTCCTTGGTATCTCCAGTTCAAAAGGTTGGGTGGCAGCTGGCAGGAAAGACCCCCTGCATGAAGGCCTGGAGAGCAGCTGCCAAGTCAAAGACGACAACACTGAGTTAGATGGGCAAAGAGCTTGAGCTCGTATAGGGCAGCTTCCTGTATAAATGCAGAAAAAGGTCATTGGTTAGTTAATATGTTTATGGCCCTAAACATCCACGATAAACATTAAATTGCTATTGGAGACAGATTACTGGGCTCGAGGAACTCTTCATCTGTCTTGTTGAAGTTGTTCCTGCATTTGGTAGCTTGGGAATCCTTACTATTATTTCATATGTATCTCAATATTCTGGATGCTGTTTTACAAAACTTGGGCCTGCATCGGTATTAAACTGCCCTGATGTTTGTGTTTCTCCCTTGTTTTACAGCCTTATTATGTTTTATTTCATTGCCTTGGCTGGAGCACATAAACGAGTTGTCAATCAACTCAGGGAACAATTAGTTATGGTAAGTTTAAATCAGTCCTTCATCTCCCCTCCCCAAATACTGCATGCACAAGTTGTCCTGACAGTCCAATGTATGATGAGAGCCATCTTTTTTTTTTTAACCTGCTAAATATTTGTTGTGGGATCATAGGACATGATGTCAAATTAATACCTTGGACAGATTACTCACATGGGATGTCAACCAAGGCCGTTGCTTTGTGTAATTAACTCCTAGGCCCCACTGTCATTCAGTGAACTCTGCAAGAGTTTGGCAGGGTTGCTTTTTCCCCCTGTGTGTTTTACATATTTTGCCTCTTTAAAATGGTGCACCCTGTTTTTGTTTTAGCTTTAGTCTTGATGGCTAGAAATACATTTCTGGGCTTCAGAGAGCGCTACAAGCTGCAACCCATGGAGTCCAAGGCTTACACCAGCCTTTGCCAACCTGGTGCCCTCCAGATGTTGGACTACAACTCCCACTAGCTGCCCTGGTGGGAGCTGATAGGAGCTGTAGTCCCAGCATTTGGAGGGCAGCAGGCTGGATTAGCCTGTGGCATTATTATGGCGCAAGTACCTGAGCACAGTCTTCTCTGGGCTTCAGTAAGGCAGGAAATCATAATGAATGGAGTAGAAACTGAAGTCTGGCCACACTCTAAGGAGTAACAGGCTGAAGAGTGGCAACAGGAATTTTGAGGGAAGTGGAAGGTTGTCCTTGACCAACTGACCTCCAGGAAGATGTCACCCAAAGTTTCTGCCAGTTTGCATGTTGCAGAGTAAAGGGCTGCAGTACACAGTTTTTAAAAAAATGAAAATAGATGCATGCATTTCTTTATTCAGAACCAACTGCTGTTCAGTCACTGTGCTTTTGCTTAGGTTAAGGGTAGGGATGTTCTTGGATGCCAGCTCCCATTGGCCCCAGCCAGCATGATCAATGGCATGGGTAGGCAAACTAAGGCCCGGGGGCCGGATCCAGCCCAATCACCTTCTAAATCCGGCCCACAGACGGTCCAGGAATCAGCGTGTTTTTACATGAGTAGAATGTGTCCTTTTATTTAAAATGCATCTCTGGGTTATTTGTGGGGCCTGCCTGGTGTTTTTACATGAACAGAATGTGTCCTTTTATTTAAAATGCATCTCTGGGTTATTTGTGGGGCTTGGGAATTCGTTCATTCCCCCCCCCCCCCAAAAAAAAATATATAGTCCGGCTCCCCACAAGGTCTGGACTAGCCCCCTGCTGAAAAGGTTTGCTGACCCCTGATCAGTGGTCAGGGATGATGAGTTCAGTAATATTTGGAGAGGCCATAGGCTCCCCACTCTGGTTTAGATCTTGCTTGGTAGAGGACTTGCACTTTATATTGAAGAACTTTAAATACTCTGTTTATTGTATTCCCCACCCCACCACCCAATTTCTGCCTTAGGAGAGTCGTGACAAGCTCTTCCTGATCAGGAAGCTAACTGAAGCTCAGAGACTTAGCTGAGGTGCTTTTTCATGCCTGCTGCCTTTGGAGTCGTTTTTTGGGAGCTGCTGTTTAGGGGATGCTAAAAAGAGAAGAAATCTAGTGCCTTGAGCCAAGTGACTTGGAACTTCATCCTTGGACCAGTTTAACTTGCAGTAGATGTGGGCCTCCTGCAGCTGTTCCAATATCTGTGTCCGGATACGGGGCTGGTGTGCTTAATTGAGTTGTTGATCAACTCAGGGAGCCATTTATCATGTTGACCTGTTAGGCTTTTCATTGAGCATGCACCCCGTTTATACAGGATTTCTGTATTTCTGTTTGTGCAGAATTGACTCTTAAAAATCATGCTCAGAATCTCTACCATTGTAGAGGTCTTTGTGAGGTTGTATCTTTATTTTCAATGTTTACACTTTAAGCCTCTGTTTTTCATGGGTGTTTTAAAACTATTGTGAACTGCCTTCCCTGTCCTGACCAGGAAGCTCTTTGTAAAGGGTTCTCAGTGTTGTTTTCAATGCCATTCCTTTTTTTATTAAAAAAATAATCAACTTTTATTTATCAGTTTTACTTAATAACATGTAAGTACATCATTCCTGATGGTGACTGCCTGGGTCTGTGCTGGTTCAGTCATATAGCAGAGTGTATGCAGTGAAATGTAGTCCTTCTAGTCTTCTTTGATGGAGAGGCTTGGTTGATTACCTGTCCAGAACTTGCTTTGTGCTTGAGGAAGGGAAGATACATTACCTGTCTTCAAGTACAACCCCCCCCCCAAAAAAAAAATGTTAGGGCGGTTATCTCTGCTGCCCCAAATCTTCCTGAAGACTTGGCTGGGTATAAACTAGGCATGTATTGTGCTTCAACCCAGAATCTGACTTCTGTTGATTTACTCTGCCAGATGGTTGAATTTTGCATTCTAGATAAGAACGGCTTTATGCTGAAGCCTATAGACATGCCCCAAATATATACTTTCTTTTGTTTTAATTGCTGCTTTAGGAGAGCTGTGACAAACTCTTCCTAATCAAAAAGCCAATGGAACCTCAGAGGCATAGCTGTGAAGCCCTGCCCATAGGTGCCCATGGTTCATGCGGTCCATGGCCATCTATAGAAACCACTTAAATCCAGGGTTGGAAAGTTGTGGTCCTCCAGATGCTGTTAAGACTACAGCTCCCTGGCTGTTGGTCTTGCTGCGTGGGGCTGATGGGAATTGGAGTCCAACATCTGGAAGGCCACAGGTTCCTTACTCCTTCTGTATTCACTGGGTATAAATATAAGCGGCAGGGGACAGGAAAATGCTGATAGCATTATGCTTCAAAACAAACGTGTAGATGCTCAAGTCATTAAGTTAAAACAAAAAAGATTTTTTGGAATGAGATGGGGGTGGAAGAAAGGACGTATTGAGGTAGGTTTGTAACTATATAGTTACTCAGAATCCTCAGAAACCTTGGTTTTTCAAATTGTAGGAGGGTCAGACTATCAGGTAACAGCCAGATCCTTGGCTGGAGTTAATTGCTGTGTTGAAATAGAAGCCAAGGGTTTGCTCATCTTTGGCCCTTATTAAGTAGCCATGTTTTCTCACTCTATTTCCATTTTGGGTAAGCATTAATTGTTGCATTAAATGGCACACTTCAGAGGTACTTAAAAACAAACAAAGAAATAATATAAAAATGGTAATGTATATATTAATTAATGCTAATAAATATATTGCAGCTGCTTTATGGAGTGTTGGCTTTTATTTCTCTTTAACTACATTATTCAGCTTTGTCAAATCATATTACCCAAGGGTCAAGCTTTCAGCACAACATTAAAGCAACAACAGTTGAACACTTCAAAATCATGTTTGCAAAACACAGGGAATAATCTGTCCAAAGTTTAAAAACACTTCAAAATCATGTTTGCAAAACACAGGGCATAATCTGACCAAAGTTTAAAAACACTTAGTCTTCTTTCAAGGGGATAGCAGTATTTTGTCCTTATTTCTGAGCCTGGAGGAAGATTCTAGTCAGTCTAAAGTAGTGGTTCTCGGGGGGGGGGGGGGGAATTCTGAGCCACACTTTCAGAATAAAAATCTGCTTGTACCACACCAATTTTTTTATTGATAAGGAATACATTGGAAAACAAAAAGAAACAAATCCTAGCAGTGCTTGATTTATAACATACAACACAATTACTTTATAATATGACCATGGGACGTTCATAAGATATTAAACAACACAGCTACATAAGAACTTGAATCATTCCCAAAATATAATTATAAATGAGCCTCTTACATATGTACCTTAAGTATGTTTTTTTAGAAAAGGTAAAGGACCCCTAGATGGTCACCTTTTACCTTAAGTATGCATACAAACTCAGAGGTGTGAACTTGCTTTTGCTGGGTAATCTTGATATTAGGTCTAATTTGAGACAAATTCATCTCCTCAACACAAGGAAGACTTTCTGTTTTCTGATCTTTAATATTTGGAAGACCCTGTTCACAATAATACGTTGTAAAGAACTGTAGAAGAATAGCCAATGCTCTTGAAGAGAGACATGGATAGATATCCCCACCACCACCACCAAAAAAATAAGTTTTCTACTATGCTACTCTGAAATGTTTAAATGTTTGATTGTCCTTGAATCTTCCCGCAGTACTTGCCATCCTTTCCTGCCAAACCCCTTGAGAACCACCGGTCTTAAAAGAAGAACTTCACACAGTGCAGTGTTGAACTATCAGATTTGCTTCTGTTAAGAGTCATCCATTTAGATGGTTTTTAAAAAGGGAGGGAGATTCAAAAAAAGGGTAATGCTGTCAGTGGTTTCTAGATGTGATGGCAATCTGCAACCTCCCAGTTCAGAGGCAACATGCCACCGAGTACAAGTTGTTGGAAAACAATGGTTGTGAGAGGGCTGTTTTGCTCATGTCCTTCTTGCAGTCTTCGTGAGAGGCATCTGTTGGTTACTGGGACTATACAGACCTTTGTTCTGATCCAGCAGGGCTCTTCTTAAAATGACAATTTCAAAATCTTTCAACCCTGGGGATTAAACTGTCTTAAAAAATCAGAGCTCAGTCCCGTCGATTTCAAGAGTCTCTGGACATTATGGGCAGATTTTGTTTAGAGGTCAGTTCATCTTTCAATCTTTTAAGAAGATTCCCACAGTGGAAACAGGTTTTTCGTTTCAGGTGGGTGATTTTATCAGCTGTCAAGATTACAAAAATAAAACGGCACTCTATTCATACCTGACGCAAGCATCAGCCTGGGCAGACAGTCACTGAAATTGGAGAGGCATTGGGAGGAAAATGCATTTGAGATCTAAATGCTACTGATTTGATTTCCATGAACATAGCGAATAATGCATTAAACAATCACAAGCAGAGTGGTAAAAAAGAGTGGTGGCTACCATGCCTTTTTTTATGACTAGGAAAGAAAAGAGCCAACAATTAATGTGGTCCTCTTGGAGTTTGGGGATCTGCACTAAAATGACTGGGGGAAGTGAGAAAAATAAACTATTTGATTGACGCAGGTACCCTCAGTTCCATGATCCAAGTCTCTTCTCGTCTCAGTGGGAGAACTGAAGGGGGGAAAAGCAAAGATTACAAAATGGACTTAGGAAGAAAATGACTGGCCAGGCCACGGGTCAGCAAACTTTTTCAGCAGGGGGCCGGTCCACTGTTCCTCAGACCTTATGGGGGGGCCGGACTATATTAAGAAAAAGAAAAAAAAACTAATTCCTATGCCCCACAAATAACCCAGAGATGCATTTTAAATAAAAGCACACATTGTGCTCATGTAAAAACACCAGGCAGGCCCTACAAATAACCCAGAGATGTATTTAAATAAAAGGACACATTCTACTCATGTAAAAACACGCTGATTCCCAGACCATCCGTGGGCTGGATTTAGAAGGCGATTGGACCGGATTGGGCCCCTGGGCCTTAGTTTGCCTACCCATGGGCTAGGCTATGATGTAGCTCAGATGGCAAAACTGTTATTCAGTGAAAGAAGGTGGAGCATCCTTGCACTAAACTAAAGGAAAATCAAACCCGACCAAAGCCACTCCCCTTGCTTTGCTCTGCAGACTCTTCACCCAAACAAGGAAGTAAAACTGAAACATAATGTTAGGGTACGTGGAGATTAAGGAAGCGAAACTGAGCATTAAGCTTAATTTGCAGGCGTGAGAGACACAACAAAAGTAACCTTACTACCCTTCACAGCAAGGAGCACTTTTTAAAAAGACCTTCTGAATGCTTCCTCTTCCCATCTGATCACTGCCCAGGGAAAAAAAGATGGTGGGTTTTGTTTGGTACTGCCCTGCGTCCCTAAAATTAGCCATAGATCCCAAGTATTTAAAAGCCTTAAAGGTACTCCACTCTGAACCAAATAACACACATACAAACAACTACAGTAGTGCCTCGCAAGATGAAATCAATTAGTTCTGCGAGTTTTTTCATTCTACGAGTTTTTTCGTCTTGCGAAGCACCACTGCGTATTGACGGTTTCCCGTAGGAATGCATTGGCGGTTTTTAAAAAAAAGGCGCAAGACGTTTCGTCTTGCAAAGCAAGCCCATAGGGAAATCCGTCTTGCGAAGCAACTCAGAAAATGAAAAACTCTTTCGTCTTGTGAGTTTTTCGTCTTCCGAGGCATTCGTCTTGCAGGGCAGCACTGTACATGAGACCACATGTTATTCAAACATTACTCTTGAACCAGTGCATTCACCAGAAGCCAGTCCAAGCATGCTTTCCAGAATTCTGTAAGCTGAGCTTTGGCAGACATGCGTGGGGAGGGTAACTGTAAGTGGGAGGCAGCCACATAATGCTTTTCTGCACACTTTAATAATGTGGATATACTGCACAGATGTGAACAAGAGGATGAGCTTTCAGACAACCTTAAGAGCTTTGGGGATGAAGTGCTTTCTCACATGTACAGGATTCATTGAATCATAGAAACTTAGAGTTGGAAGGGACCCCAAGGGTCATCCAGTCCAACCCGCTGCAGTGCAGAAATATCAGCTAAAGCATCCATGGCAGATTCAGTCTCTACTTCTTCCTTTGCTTTTACCCTGCCTGAATGGCCAGATGTTAATGGCAAGAAAGGGCTGCTAACTCATTAGTCATCCATATGTTGAATATAAGTGGGTGGCGGGAGAGTGGTGGTGGTTATTGCTAGGCATAATCTCTCTGGCCAAACTATGAAACCGTGATGTTACAGCACACCTGGAAACATCTAGACTAGAGTATCGCATTTTGAAAAAATTCAAAATTGTCATTCGCCAACAGAATTAAAGTTTTCATACCTTGGCTTTTTGCTTTCTTGACGGAACCTATCTTGACCTGCGGTGGTCTCTTCTGGCGTCACCTTCCGAAGTTTCTGAACAAGAAGTTCCATGGTAGGGTCAGTGTTGTTTTCCTCCTTGCTGTTTCTGCTCTAAGATTAAAAGCACATGTAGGTAACATTTAGGTAATAGGGAGATAACATAGATTTCTGTTGGAAATGTTAGATTATCCCTAATTCAGATGTCAGGGCAGTTCCTATGGAGGAGATCTTCTGGCCCAGGGTTAAGAAGACTTCAGGCTCGCTGGAACTATTTGTATTTTACACAGCCCCAAAGATCTAACAGCTAGAGCCAGGTGTGTGTAAATATGTGCACACAGTTCAGCAAAAGTATGTCTCTTTCACATGAAGTACGTATGTTGTAGCAGAGGTAAAATCTTTAAAAACAGGCACCTTGGATGAATTTTCACAATAAACGGGATGCACTGTTCTAGTTATATAAATAGGTTGACAAACATATATTTAGCCCTGGAGAGAGAAGATTGAATGGGAACAGTAATCACCATCTATTTAAACTCTATAAAATTGCAGGAGGCAGCTGTTTACATCAGTGTCTGCCATAGATCAACATAATTAGATCTACTGCTTATGCTGTCCAGCTCTTATGTCATAGACCAGGGGCTGCCAACATCATGCCGTCCAGTTGTTGTTGGACTACAACTCCCATCAGCCCCAGCCAGCATAACCAATTGTCAAGGATGATGGGAGTTGTAGTCTATTGATAACATGAGGGTCACGGGTTTCCCATCCCCTGTGCTGGAGCCAGTAATCACTGGAAAGCACTTCAGGCTGATACAAAAGTATTATTCATAATGATGTGGGGCTGCTGAGATACAATGTAATATGACAAGAGCCATACCCCAGATGTCCACTTTGACAAGTAACGTATGGTGGAAATGAATTTGTCTTGTGTCTTCTGCTTCTGCCCATCCTGAGCAAGACCTATCAAATACCCCTGAGGCAGCATCACTCTAGTTCACTGAGGGACATTTATATGGTGGATCTGATCTGCCTAGTGCCAATGACTGGTGTGGCTACCCACCACTACCAGGTAAACACCTCAGAACAGGTGAGGATGCATCAGAAAGCCCTTTCCCCAAAACCTACTTGAATATGAAGATAGAGAATGAGCCGCAGCACTAGTAAGAGACAAATGGCAGATTGGCTCAGCACCTCTTGAGCTGCCCAATAAATCATAACCGATCTGCCCAATTTTAAAAGATGGGTTTGGCCTAATTAGGCAGCTTCCAATTTTGCTAAAAAGTAATGGGAAACCTCATTCCAGAAGCCAAGTAGAAGTCATTAAAGCACAACTTCAAATGCCTTACCATCTGTTCACATAGGCCAGTTAATGATCTGGCACTCAGGCTGCTAGAGGCAGATGAAATGGTGAATTCTTCTTCTGACTGCTCACTTTCCTGTCTTTCTAAAATAGTTGTGGTTTTGACAAGGGGTCCCAGACGTTGCTTTTCAGGAGCTTGACACACACAGTAACTCAGTAGTTCTGAACACCTGCAAGCACCTGGTGTCACTGATGGGAGAGGCATCATTTGCTTATCCCGGGACTCTCCTAAAGTAACATCCTGCATCTGTGTGGTATTGGCAGGGTCCTCAATGGCATAGCTGTACCCTTCTTCCTCTGAAGAGAAGAGCTGGTCTAAAAGATGGTGTGTACTTTGGTTTCTGACATTTCCATCTCTAGTCATAGACCTATTCATACTTAAACTTGGTGGTACATCTTCATCCATTTCCTGGCACACTTGATACAGAAAATGCGATTCACGCTGGACCACGGGGATATGGTCATTGTTCTGATCCTCTTGAAGACCTGTCACAATCCCAGTTGATACTTTGTTGGTGGCAATTGACTGAGTTGCATCTTCAGGGCTTCTTAGGTTTTGCCAGCTACAACTTTTCAAAGAAGGGTGTTCCCAAGCAGCGGTGCCAGGAATGGACTCCTCTTGAAGTGTTTGAAAATGAACCTGGCGGCATTCAGGGTTCCTTGATACTAAATCACACCACTTTTGCTCATTTTGAGGCCAGTCGCTTTCAGAGTTTTCCACAAGCTTGCTTTTCTGATCACCTTGGCTGTGTATTTGATTGCCTTGGCCTTTAAGAAGCCATCCAGAAATCGGCGTGGGATCATATTGCTTCTGAGTCTTTTCTGTGGACATTAAACTCTGGATACTTATCACTTCAGCGGTCGATTTTGCAGAATATTTTGTGCTGAGTCTTTTTTCTTCTCGATTACTCCTGGAACTCTGGATCGGTCTTGTATTCAAAAACTTGCTTGCTGGAGAGCTCTTAACTTTGGGGACTGTTTTAGTTGGTCCGAGAGATGACTCTTGCCTTTTGATTTTAAGTGGTTTATTGGAAGGTCCAGCAGAATTCTCTGCAATTTGCTGAGTGGGTGAAAAGTTATTTGAATGCTTATCTTGATGTTCAGACATTGCTGAGGAGGTTCTGCTTCTAAGTATACCTTTCCTAAATGCTTCGTTTTGTCCAGTTTGCAAATATAGAGCTACGGATCTCCTATCATCTGAGCTTTTATCACTTGGTTTAGGGGGAATTTTCAAAAAAGGCCTGTTAGATTTCTTGGAGTTGTTGGAAGTGCTTGAAGTTTCAGATGATCTCTTCGCTTCTTTCCATTTTTTCCCTTCACGGTTTCGTTTAACCCTGAAAGACACCAGAAAATGAAAACATTGTAAAATCCCATTCACATTTTTTGAGAATGACTTCTTGAGAAGCCAGGAAATAAATTAGAAGATCAAAGGTGCATCCCAACAAAAAGAAGCAATCCTATATTAACATTACACTGAGGCCAGAAATAAGCCACTGCTATTCTGGTGTAATGGCCACATATCCAATGATATTCAGCCCAGGAGGGGGAGAAACTCACAACCAGAACATATGATAAAGATGTTTAAATGTATCAGATACATCCTTGGTGTCTCTAGAAACACCACCATAGCCCAATCAATCATTCCCCCTTCCCCAATACACAAAGGCAACCAATGAACTTGTGTCAAGGGCACCCCACATCCTTGCATCATTCCTCCTCTCTCTCTCACACAAGATAATGCTACAGTGCCCCACTCATTCCAGCAGTGCTAGAAGGTCAACTTTAGGTGTGAAGGGGGATGCTTGTGTTGCACAAAGTTGACACAAGATCTTCATCAGAGTCAAAGGAAAATCTAGCATTCTAACCCTGCAGGTGGGTTAGGGACGCGGGTGGCGCTGTGGTCTAAACCACAGAGCCTAGGGCTTGCCAATTAGTAGGTCGGTGGTTCAAATCCCCACGACAGTGTGAGCTCCCGTTGCTCGGTCCCAGCTCCTGCCAACCTAGTAGTTCGAAAGCACGTCAAAGTCAGGGGTACCTTTACCTTAACCCCGCAGAAATGAGCAAATATCAACACTAATAAACTGTAGGATCCCTTCATCATGTCACTTCAATGAAAAAGCCTAACAATCCCAGAGATGGCTCGTCCACTGCTAAAAGGAGGAGATGCCAGGGCAATTAGGCGCCCAGAGAAAACTGATCCATCAGCTGCAAGGGAAAGGAGGAGGTGGGAATACTTTTCTGAAAGACAAAAAGCAAACAGAAAGAAAGAAGATGGAATCTCAGGAGGATAGGAAGTATGATCGGGCATGTGAAATGGTTAGTCTAGGGATGGAGGAGACATTTGATTCAGTGTACATTTAAAGCACGATATGCAAACCAAAACACAGCCATCCTTTAAAATCTGCACTCAACCCTATTATGGGGTGCAATTCTCCAGCTAAACACTGTTTACCAAAATGTGGATAAAAATAGAGGTATTAGTGATAAAAACATGCACTATATTAGGGGAAATTGCTTGCAAAACTGCACATTAGTCATGTGAAATATGTTTTTTAGGATAAATTTGCACTAGAATGCTGGTGAGTTTTCACGAGGATTGCTGCAAGATGTGAATAACAAAATTTAAGTTTGGAAAAATGAGGAACTGGTAGAAATGGACAAATCCTCCCATCTCTGGGTATGGAATTTGGGGCAAAGGTTTCTTTCAAGATGCCAACTGGAATGCCACCATGCTGCCGTACCTTCTTGCTTCATTTTTGTGAGAATGTGTGGAGGAAAGACCTGCCTCGCTGCCACTGTCCAAACTTTGAATGTTTTTTGCTTCTTTTCTCTTTGAGGTTGAAAAGCTTTCTTGAATTGTTCCCATTTCTCTCGGAGAGGCTTCAGAAGTCTGGAGAGAGAGAGAGAGACTCAACATAAATTATTGAGAAATATGTTTTTTATCCGTTGAGTTTGACAGAGAGATGTCTTCACAAAAGCTGTCTACTCTCAACTCTAGAAGTAAAACAGTAGCAGAATTATTGCTGGGAGATGTTTGCTAGATAGCTAAAAAGTCAGCTGACTTCTTTCCGTACGTAAAGAGCATAAAGGAACAGTGACAGATTTTAGGGGAAATGCTTAACAATTTTGTAAATGAGTGAAAGAGTGTGACTTGATACACACAGCAGCCACGATTAGCTTGGAAGCCGATGAAATGAGTCTCCGTACTTCTGGTGCCATACATGGAGTAGTAGTTATATGTAGTCTGGAGGGAGTAGTCTGCAAATTTTCCTGCCTGATGAAAAACAAAGGTACAGTTAATTAATGCCAAGGAAAATGCCGATATTTACAACAAGCAGGCCCAGCTCCAAGTTTTGGGGGTCCTGGGCTGCTGGGGGTGCATGCCTAGCTAAGATGATGGTGGCACATCTGAACAGAACTGGGGATCTCATACACAAACTCACTGCTGGAGCTGCTGGCTGCTCACTTGCTTACAAGTGGTGGCTCTGGAGAGGTGCTGAATGGAGCTGTGAGCCTTCACATGTGCAAACTCCCTGACAGGGACATAGGAATCTGCCTTACGCTGAATCAGACCATTGGTCCATCTATCTGAGTACTGTCTACACTAACTGGCAGCAGCTCCCCAGGGTTTCTGGCATGGATCTCTCCCAGCCATACCTGGAGATGCTGGAAGTGAACCCAGGATACCTTCTGCATGCAAATCAGATGCTCTTATCACTGAGCTACACGCCTTCCCTGACGCCACTGGCTTATATATGATGGTCTTTCCCCTGATGTGTGTATGTTGGGGGCAGCGTAATAAAGGTGGCAAAGCTGTAGAATCTGTGTATGCAGCTCATAACTCTGCTCAGTGCTGTCCGCAGCTGGCACTATGGGTGGGCAAGTGGCCGGCTAGCCACAGTACTGGGCCAGGCAGGTCTGCATTCTCTGCCTATTTCCCCCCAAATGCCTGCGGCCCCCAATATAGCACTGCTACATTCAGAGGAATCGGTTGGGAATGAGAGTGACTATTTCTACAACACCTAAGCCTGTGCTTCTCTCTTCAGTACTGAATCCTAAATCTAGGCCCCCGTTAAATTAAAAATCCTGACATTAGTGTTGGGGATTCCCAGTATTTACCCAAGCATGCCAGGTGCTGGCGCTGGGCCTGACTGCAAGACCAACAGCTTTCAACAGGAAAGGCTGGACACAATTATACACTGTCATCTCAAAATGACAAAACCATAGGATCCAGCTGCCATTTTGTACAAGCAGGGGCTGCATCCAGAGCATCCCAGTTTGGTTCAACCAGCAGCTGTGGTTGTGTGAACCCCAAATCCACTGTCAGTAGCTCAAAGACACAGCACATGTGTGGCAGCTGCAGTGGGGTGGTTGAGTGTGTTAATGCAATAGGTTTTCTTTCATACACTCAACTACTAAAATTTCAGGGAGAAAATAATTTGAGATTGTTCTTGGGTGTACATTTGCATTCTAGCATTCTAGCAATCAGCGGGGCAGCAAGAGCTTCTGCTGACCATTAGGCAACAATTAGACAGCAATAGGTTTTACCTTTTTGTACTTTTTGCTTTGCCCTCGTTTGTTCTATCAGGTATGTAATCCTACAAATAAAGATGCAGACGATGTTACTAACTTGTCTAATGCAAGTCAAAACGCTAGATGCTTTGGGAGCCTAGAAAACCACCCAGTTGCACTGTATCTCTTTCCATAATGAATCCCGATTTTGCAACGATGCAAAGGCCTGCAGCAAATGAGCTGAGTCCTGGGGAGCAAAATTAGTAGGCAGCAGAGGATGAGTTTTGCTACAGTCAATTTATTTTACTGTTAATTTGTATGTCATATTTGTTGTTATAGTCGTATTTGTTTTATCACTCTCTGTTTTTGTTTTTAAGCCTTCTCAGCAGCTGTCTCTTGGTAGCCACTGTTTTATTTTCACAAAATGCCCTGGACATAAGTCAGAGGAGGGAGAAGTAATGGCCTTGATCACAACAGACAGCCACACTCCCTCACCCACCCCTTTCTTCAAAGGAGCTCAAGATGGCATTCACAGTTTCCCCCCTCCCATTTCATCCTTGCAACAACCCTATGAAGGTGGTTAAGCAGAGAGGGAGCAATTTGCTCAAGATCACCCAGTAAGCTTCAGGAATGAGTGGAGATTTGATTTGAGATCTCCCCTGTCTTAGCCCACCACTCAGCTGCTCCACCATACAGGCAGGGAACTGCCTTGTTCTGTGGGAAGAAGGAAGCGGAGGAGGCACGCAATCCTGAGATGTGTAATGTCAAACTGCAGTTTGGCGTTATTATTTATTAAATTTAAATCCCAAAGGAGCCCACGGCAGCAAACAACAAGTGACAAAACAATGAAAGCATTTTAAAAACAATTCCAATATAGATGATGGCTGGAAAAGTTCTTTGCTTAAAAGGTTTGTGGGAAGAGGAAGGTCTTCGGTAGGGGACAACAAAGACAGCTTCTGTCTAATATTGAACCGGGGGAATTCAAAAGGGCAAGTACCATGGCACTGAAGGTTGGATTCCTATAATGTGCGGAACAGAACTTGTGAAAAAATTGTATCTGCAGAGCACAGTGACCAACTGGGTATATAAGATGATCTTTCAGGTATCTTGGTCATAGGCTGTATAGGGGTTTATACACCAAAACCAGTGCTTTGAACTTATTATGTGTGAACACCCACTGGCTGGATACACATTGCTATTTCCCATATGATGGCTCTACCACCATACATGGCAGATGATTCCCCAAACATGAAATGATATGTATTAAAAAGGTGGTATGCATAAAGAAATAGAGAAGAGTGATTCTAAATATTACTTGTGCCATCTTTTTAATAAGCTTTTCCAAATCCTTTTGCTTTTCTGGGCTTTTCTGCAATTTTCTGTTGCATTCTTCAGTGTTCCCCATAAAGGCACGTAAGGATGCTTCCAATTTAATCTCAGCAAAATTATGTTCCAGCTCCCGGTTTTCCTTCTGCTTCATCAAAAATGCTGGATGCTGCAAGACCAGTAAAAATGAAGATTCTTAGAAAACTATTTAGATTGGGGAATCTTGAGAAACTCTACAAGAAAGCTAATAGGCTCAAATCTACAGTACACAAAACTAGTTTTTGTGTGTGTGCATTCAACATTAAAAACCCACTTTTCTATATGCAAATGTTAAAATACTCAATCATAAAAAAGAAAAAAATCCAATGCATCTCACTGGTATTGCAAATACCACTCAAAATCTATAAATTTGGGCTGCAATCCTAAACACACGTTTGGATATACGGTAAATCCCATTTAACTCAGTGGGACTACATCCATATAGGATAGAGTGGCGGGGGCAACCCATCCAAATGGACATGGCTAGGATGGCAAGGCACGAGGGTCAAGTTTGCTACCATGATAATCACCATCAAGGCCAGATGCAACATAACAACCCAGCAAAGACCAAATGGGAAGAGGCTAACAATCAGCCACCACATGATAAGTTACAACAGGAGTAGGCAGAAGGTAGATCTACTAGTGAACAGTTTCTGGTGGGCTAATTAGTGCTAGAATAGTACCCTCCAGATGTTGGACTTAAACTCCCTTCATGCTTGGATTGCCACCCCCAAGCCTGGTTGCAAGTGAGAAGATAGGAAGGTGGGGAGCTGGCTGAGGTTAGTGGGCCAGTGCCCCCCTTTCCCTAATGTACCAGCCTTCATTGTGTGCAACAGATGTGATTTTGAAACCCACACATTCATTAACAAATATTTACCAAATGCAAACTTTCAGTCTCATCATGGATGACTCCAGATGAATCGAAGGAATCTTCTTTTCTTTGTACATCAACATAATACTTTCTAAATGAGGAAAAACACATTTTTTTCCTTATTTTTTTTTTAAAAAAAGCATAATTGCCATCTGGCTATGCTGCTCCCTTTGCCATCATAACATTCAAAATCACAAAGCTATCGTGAAGAGTTCGGGAGTGTCAAGATGCTTCTACATTCCTGTCTACTTTTGCAGTACAAATTTAGCATTTAAAGATCACGTATTGGCCTGAGATGATGGTTGAAGCATTGCCAAGCAGGATGGAAAGGGCAGATCTCCAAGGCAGCAATCCTACACATACTTACCTAGGCATAAGTTCCATTTACATATGACAGTGCTGTGAAGTACCTGTCTAGGTAGTAGGGAATGAGGATGGGGCCATTGCCCTGAACATATTTTATAAGATCAGACAGCAGTATACTGCAAGCCAAATGTCTGTTCAATATTGTGCTGTGTGGCTTTATAACTAGGGTTGCTAGATCTTAATTTAAAAAACATTAATAATAATTTAAAATTAACATTGATCAGTCCCTGATGGTCACTGCTAAGTGGATGTATTTAGTGTGCTTGTGGGTTTTCACTCTCATTATGGGAGTGAAACTGAACCTTGCCAGAGAGTGTGGCACAGTGGTTAGAGCGCTGAGAGACCAGGGTTGAAATCCCCATTTGGCTATGAAGCTCACCGTGTGACTATGGACCAGTTGCTGCCTGTCAGCCTAATCTACCTCACAGGGTCACTGTGAGGAAAAATGAAAGAAATAAGGATGTATGCTACCTCTTGAGCTCTTTGTAGAAAGGGTGGCATGTAATAATAATAATAATAAATAAACATATTAATCTGTACTGTTACGGTCATGTCAAAGTCCTTTTGTATTTATTAATTAAATTTATATACCGCTTGACTCTAAAGAAAAACCCACAAGGCAGATTACAGAAAACTGTATAATTATGTATGTTGCTGGTGTCATAGGTATATATTATTAATATAATAACAATAATGCATCTATATTCTGCCTTTTTTCCCCTGACAGGGACTCAAGGAGGCTTAGCGATAAAATAACAGCAGTGAAAAACATTGGGGGGTTGTGGACCCATTAACAAGCAATTACAGATTAATAGAATTAAAGCATGCACTCTCTCTCTCTCTCTCTCTCTCTCACACACACACACACACACACACACACACAGATAATTACGAATTACATTTCTGCCCCCGTTTCCCAGCCACTGAAGCGCGCGCACACACATACACACTCCTTACAGCCTGTGGGCCACCGAGCGGGCCAGTCCCCGGGGGGACACCGAGCCCCCCAGCAGCGCCGCCATCGCTTCAGCCCTCGGCGCTGGGAAGGCGTTCTGTGGTCGCCATGACAACCTGAGGAGGACGCGCCTCCCGAGGAATTGGCGGTCGCTTTCCTCCAATGGGGGAAAGGGAAAGGCGAGCGAGGGCGGGAACCAAAGTACACAGAGGGGAACACAGAGATACGAAAGTACAGAGCTCCGACGCCGCGCGCGCAGGTAGGTAGGTAGGTATGTGCGTGCGTGGGTAGGAACAGGAGTGATTAAAGCGAAATGTATGTAATGGGCTGTCAGTTTCTCTCTCCGCTCGGCGGCAGGCAGAATAAAAGTTAGAAAGGAACCCGGAAAGCTGCAACTTTCTGTAACTCTACATCATTATCTATTGGGACAAAGCAATGTTGTATAATGGCTGGGAACGCGAAGGCGACTTTAGTCTGTCTTTCGCTGCTAGAGTGGGCGCGGTTGGGCAGGCCGATGGCTGCGACGTCATCAGTCCGCGCCAGGCACCCGTGGGCGGGAGGATGGCGGCGGGGCTGCAGCTGCTGCGAGCTGAGTGCTGGCGGTCCCTTTGCAGGGAAGGTAGGGCGGGAGGGCGCCCTTGACGTAGCCGCCCCTCTCCCGGGATGTTCTTCATTCCTCCCCGGTGCTCCTTGCCGCCCTCTAAACGTCCTTCCCCCCCCCCCATCCGCCCTGCCCTTTTCAGTCCCCTTGACACACCCTCGTTCGTCGCAATGGGTGGCGGTGAGGGGAAGGCGCTCTGTGTACGCTCAGAGGCACGCTCGGCCATAGCTGCATGATTTAGAGCTTACTCCTTCAGGATGCAGTCAGGTCTCTGCAGCAGCTAAAAGAATAGTATGCTGCAACAATAATATTTAACGCGTTGTAACTCTCGTATTTTAACTTAGTAAAATAGAATTGTTATTAATGATATACTCACTGCTTTTTTCTTGGGGGGGGGCACGAATACACCTAAACATTTTGTGAATCTTTGTACTTTGGTCCATTTACTATATTAATTTTTCCCGATTTGAACTATAAAATGGTGATTTTCTGGAATCAAAATGAGAGTACCCCTAAACATTTTTTTAAAAAGAAAAAAGCACTGGATATACTTAAATCTCATTATTAGTAATACTAAATATTATATTTTCAGATTATTATTATTATTATTATTTTACAAATAATAAGAATGCTAATAATTTATTAAGCAACAAGAAGGACCAAGTGGACAGTTCTCCCAGTGAAGGGATGTACAAAGACGAGTCTCCCGAAGATCCAAAGCTGTTGTTATTATGAAGGCTGTCATCCCGATAAAGAAGTCTTCCTTCATTAATTGAAGGAGTGTTAGTTAATGCTTTTTCTATAAATTCATAGAAGGAACTACATTCTTAAAATCAACTCCGTTTTTAAAAAATTATGTGCGAAACATTGCAACAGGCACCAGCCTTGAGGGTGTTTCTCTTTTGCTGCTCAGAGGGAAATGCTTCTTTTATTTTTTATTTTTAATAATATTTATTACTTTTTGAACAATTTAAACACTACAAAACAAAACAAAAACAAAAAAAGAACAATACAATACAAAAACACTACATAACACTAACACATTAAACTAACAAAACCAAACAAAAACAATTTAAAACACTCAAAACAGTTTCAATATCTTATCTTTCATTCACTTATTTCACCGGCCTCCTCACACCTCCCTTTTTGTATTCCACTTCTATCAATTATTTCAGCAATTCCTTTCCATCTTCCTCTGTTTTCTGTCCTATAATTATCTTAACACATTCTAACCTTATTTTACCTATAATATTCTATTAATCTATTTATATTTAAATCCTTATAACATTTCTACTAAAGCCATATAACTTCATTCCACCATTCTTTTAACATTCATTAATTTTGCAGTATTTCTGTAAATAATCTTTAAACTTTTTCCAGTCTTCTTCCGACGACTCTTCTCCCTGGTCTCGGATTCTGCCAGTCATTTCCGCCAGGGAAAATGCTTCTTTTAAGAACACCTTTTCCACCTGCAGTTTTTATAATTAGTAATAATAATTTAATTCCCTGGAAAACCCCTTCCAATTTAAAGTGATTTTATGTCCTTTTTAGTTGATTTAATTGAAAGACTAACATCACAGCTGTACTTATTACTAAGTAGTAAAAACTTCCTGGCTGCCCTCCTCCCTCCCCATTGTTAGTGAATAGTGACAGGATTCTTGTTCTGACTTTTTCCTGATAAATAAAATGTGTGTTTTTACAGGTGGAAGAAGAAGATGGCATTTGTCATCCTTGCACTCACCTTACAGATGCTGTAGTACTGGAACGACTTATGAAAACGTCAATAAGCCAGTGGTTGACCGTATAATCAGAGTGGATCATGCTGGGGAATATGGGGCGAACCGCATTTATGCAGGACAAATGGCAGTGCTAGGGAGAACGTCAGTAGGACCAGTTATAAGGGTGACTATTTCTAACCTATACCTGTATTTTTTTCTCCAATGCTTCTTGTGCTTTAATTAATAATTTATACAATTTATTACCCGCTGTTCTTCACCCTAAGGTCCCAGGGTGGGTTACAGTAATTAAAACAGAACATTAATATTAAAATACAATATGAAAAAATGTAAATGAAGGCCACCAGATATTATGAATACAACAATTTATGCTGTACCTGATTGCACACCACTTAGAATCTATAGTATTTAGTAACACACCTGCTCACTCTTGACTTTTGATATGATGCATATTTTTAAGACCCACTAAATTTTTGTAATTTTAAGTTGTTTCAAACTGTTTTTCCTATCTGTTTTGATCCTGATATGGAGGGTTCCTCAACCCATTGTTTGCCAATTCAGACATAACTGCAAACAGTGGTTTGGTTGTGAGGCAGGCATGTGAGGAAAGGAGGATGCTTATGGTCATGGGCTTTATTCTCAGTCCTCCAAACCATGGTTTAGAGTACAGTGGTACCTTGGTTGTCAGACTTAATCCATTCTAGGATTCCATTCGACTCCTGGAACCGTTCGAAAACCAAGGCGTGGCTTCCGATTGGCTGCAGGAGCTTCCTGCACTCAAGCGGAAGCTGTGTTGGATGCTTGGCTTCCAAAAAACGTTCACAAACTGGAACACTTGCTTCCAGATTTGCGGCATTCTGGAGCCAATTTGTTCAGGAGCCAAGCCGTTCGACAACCAAGGTACCAGTGTATTGGAGAAGTTGCATCAGAATGCAACAATAATGAAATAGTGTTGAAAATGACAGCAGCGCTCTTAAATCTATAATGTATCCTGAAGGCTGATACTGGGGAAGATTTTCCTTCCATGTTACTGCAGATGTCTTGCTGAATGCCATTTTTTTTAATGCAGAAAATGTGGGATCAGGAAAAGGACCATTTGAAAAAGTTCAATGAGTTAATGATCTCGTACAGAGTCCGGCCAACCATTCTGTTGCCTTTCTGGAACATTGCGGGATATATGTTAGGTGAGGCTAAACCTTTTCCCTCTTTCACGTTTTCTTCTTCATTTTTAATTAAAATACGTATATGGGGCACGCGTTTTATTTCAATGACTCTGCAACAGGTGCTGGAACTGCCTTGCTTGGAAAAGAAGGTGCAATGGCTTGCACTGTGGCTGTAGAGGAGAGCATATCTCACCATTATAACAACCAGATCAGGACACTTGTGGAAGAGGATCCAGAAAAATACAAAGAATTATTAGAGGTGTGTTTTAATCCATGGTTGGCTAGTTTTGTTGAATTGTTTCTTTAAATGTAAAGGTTCATCATTGTTTCACCCGATGTGTATGTCTTTAAGGGGCCAGAGCAAGGGCCAGAGCAAATTAACAAGACCCAGCTTTACAGCTGTGAAACATAGCAGGTGCTGCTGAGTTGTATTGATTAAGCTGTGTCAGCAATTGGATGTAGTATATAAGGAGCAGCCCCTAGCTCTCCCATTACCCTGGAGGATGGGTTGGTGCTTGGGTCTGGTTTGTTGTTCATGTATTTAGTATTTAAGGAGTGTTTGTTTTTGTAATTAAAACCTTGTTTAAGTTATTTTTGAGTCCCTTTTTAATGCATGGTCTCCCCAGCAAGCTCTCTGCAGTGTTACTATAGCCAACAATAGTTAAAGCTCCAGGGGCTCAAGTGTAAAATAGGCATTTTTTAAACAAACATTTGGGCTAACTTTTGAAGGGTGACGGGAGGGTCACAAAATCCGGTGAGTTCCGGCTGAAAAAAAACCCCTGGTGCTGAGAGCTGTTAGGAGATTCCCATTTCCTTCACAAAGTTACAGTTCCTTGAGTGGTTTGATAGTCAATCCCTCTTTCCCAGGGAACTCTGGGAATTGTAGCTCTGTGAGGGGAAGAGCAGTCTCCTAACAACTCATGGCACAATCAGCAAACTACAGTTCCCAGATTCTTTGGGGGAAGCCATGACCTTTTAAAGTGGTATGGTGCTGTTTTAAATGTGTAGTTCAGATGGGGCCTTACTTATGTTCATTAGCTTTAGTGGATCTACTCTTGAGTTGGGCTTGCATGTAAGACAGTCAGCTATTCATCTGGTATGTTTTTGTTTTTAAACCAGGTAATAAAGAAATTCAGGGATGAGGAGATGGAGCATCACGACATTGGACTTGATCATGACGCAGAACTGGTAGGTGCCAATCGTTAACTCCCCAGGCTATCCATCATGGCTGGTTTTAGCACCTGGAATCCATGTTAGTGGATGGTTCCTCATCACCCCGGCATGGCTCACCACAGATGGCAGCCCTGAGTCCACACATGGATAAATAACTGGGGCTGTGAGCCACCCAATGTTTTAATTACCCCCAAGGTAGCATCGCTCCAGGTTACTCTCAGAAATTTTAACAGAAAGGCCACCATTTAAATTCCCCAGAATGCCATTGAATTATGCTTATGTTGAGGCCAATGTTAACTTTTAAATGGAGGACAGGTCTTGCCTCTCCCCAGTGAAGCCCCCAAGACTGCAGGGAGTTTCCCAGAGGGCACTTTGATTGGGTTTCGGTTTGCAAACCTGGATCTGAATCTATTAATGATTTCAGTGCAGTGATGTCAAATACGGAAACTAGGTCTGGCTAGTGGACCATTGGTTTAACTCTGTACAAGGCGGTTTCATAACTACCGTATTTTTCTGTCTATAGGACGCCCCCATGTATAAGGACCCCCCTTATTTTGGGGGGACTCAATTTTAAGAAACTGAGGGGAGATGGCCCAAAGTTGTGGAGCCTCTCCCTGCAGGCAGCTGCGGGTAGGAAGCATTCCCTAGATTGTTTCCTGTCCGCAGTGGCATCGGGGGAAGTTGTGCTCCTGCCAACGAGCTGGCTGGTGGCGTGCAGTTTCTCCTCCCCCCACGCAGCTGCGGGCAGGACCCCCCCCCCCCCCAGATCGAGCTCCATTGGGGGAAGCCATACTCCTGTCAACCAAATGGCTGGCGCGCCCTGCTTCTCCCCCCCCCCAGCCGCTATCCGTGTATTGGACAATCCCAGTTTTTTGACATAATTTTTGAGTCAAAAAACCTTGTCCAATACACAGAAAAATACGGTACTTAGTATATGGTCTCTTGGATGACAGTTCTATGGTGGCACAAGACTGAATTATTCAAACTAAGCTGCAAAGTGTATTAAATGTCCCCCCTCTTTCTCTCTTCTATAGGCTCCAGCGTATTCCATTTTGAAGAATGCTATACAAATGGGATGTAAAGCTGCCATTTTTTTATCGGAAAGAATATAGAGAAGTTTTGTGCAATAGTATAATAACAGTTTTGAATAAATGGATTATTATAGCATCATTCAAATAATATAAAAGTAAAACCACACAGTGGTGCATCTTTTTTCTTCCTGTTCTGTTCAGACAAGCTATCTTCTAGTGCTTATAGCAGCACCAAAAAACAAACAAACCCTAGGGTTGATGGGATGGCATGATACCTTGAATAAATAATTATAGTTTGATCTTTCACTTGGTAAGAATAATAATTATATCTACACATAAGATAGGTAACTGCATTTTAAATGTAAGTGAAAAGGTGTAAACATTCACAGCATATATGTGGTAGTATAGAATACACGTACCATTGTAGCAATCTCGATCCTTATCAGGATCAGATTCGACTTGTCAAAATCCGTTTTCCCTCTGGTTGTAAAAGGGAAGCAGGAGAAGGCTTCCAAAAGCTTTTTCAGATCCAGCCCCCTCCCCACTACTTAAGATCAGGGACTTAAAGTGTGGAGACTTGCAGAGGCTTTGCAAGCCTCCTCCCTCTTTCCTTTTAAGTTCCTAGGTTCTTAAAAGGGAAGATGGAAGCAGCTTTCAGAACTTTGTGAGTTTCCCCCATCCCCCTTACATCTCCAGTCCTGTACCAATCTCATTCCAGTCTTTTAATCAGCTGATGAATGAGCAGAAATTGAATTCTGCTTCCCAGGCTATATAAACAGACAGTGCAGCCAATGAAGGATTAAATTGGGTTGGCCTGCCCATCAGCTGATGTCACCGGTGATGTCAGTTGATGGATGGGTGTGGTTTGAGGGGGGCCAATAGCCCATGTGCTTGAGGCTCCTCACCCCTGCAATAGTTGGAGGGAAATAAAACAAGCATTGCTTCCTACTATGATGTCAACTATTCATGTTGGCTACATTTGATTGAAATTAAGTCTCATTGAAACCAGCGCTGAGGAATCAGGTTTAGGATTGAGGTGCAAATTATGTTGCAGTTGTGGGATGTGTGTGTCTTCATTCCAAGTAGGGAAGAAAATGCCATTTAAATATTTTTACCAGGAGTTTAAAGTGACCGCAAGCAGCTTGCTTTGTGCAAGGCCCCTGCTTTGGGAAAGGTCAAGTGACTGCGAAGAAAGCCATGCTGGACTCTATGATTCTATGACTTGTCGAGTACAAAAGCAAAAAAATAATAATGCTTTTCTATTTTGGAGTTAGGTCCCACCCACACTGTACAGTTAAAGCACTCTTACTACTTCCAACCCCTCCCCCCAAAAAAGAATTGTGGGAACTGTAGTTTAAGCATGCTGAGAATTGTTAGACCTCTAACTAGTTGCTCCATTCCTAGCAGTCTTTGGGGAAAACCATGACTCACAATACTACAAGTGTGCTTTAAATGTATGGCGTGACTTTGCCACTACGTCCCAGTCCTTCTTATTAACACATGGCTTCCGTTTTCATTTTGCTTCTTCCTGCCATTGATTGATTAATGTAATATGGTGGAGAGATCACACCAGGCATAGGCAAACTCCGGCCCTCCAGATGTTTGGGACTACAATTCCCATCATCCCCGACCACTGGTTCTGTTAGCTAAGGATGATGGCAATTATAGTCCCAAACATCTGGAGGGCCAGAGTTTGCCTATGCCTAGATCACACAATGCCTGCTGGGCTAAATATTGCCAACATGCCATCCATTTGGCTCTTGGTTTTAGGCCTTTCCAATGGTCTTTCGCCTTGTTCCCACTTGGATGTATTTTGAGAGATTTTCATCTGGGCTCCAGAAAGGCGCCTGTGAGGCTGGTGCTTTGATGCAGAGATCATCCTACATGTTCTCCCCGCTCCCCTTTCCTCTTCACCGTTAGCACTCCTACCCTCTGACAGTGTCCCAGATTTCTTGGAATTCTCTGCTAGACTCTTCACAGACAAGTCATGTGTTTGGCAGAAGTTTGTGTGCTGTTCTTATCCCTCCTCTGTTCTGGGAGCTGTCAGGAACAAGGCATTGAGTCAAGTGCCTTTCCTGCAGGGTGTCAGCTTACAAACGGCAAGGAATGGGCAGTTTTGGGATGCAGTTACTGCACTGCCCCTATTCAGGTGTTCATCTCCCGGCTGGCGTTCCCATAAGCTACCCATCTGCAATGGGTGCAGAGGCTGCTCACCCCATCGGCTCCCAGTCTAATGAAGACAGTATGAGGCAGGCACCCTACACAAAGGGAACGGATCTATCAATTTCAGTTTCTCATTTTCCCAGTCTTAAATTCAGTTCAGTACATTTCTGCAGCAATACGCATTAAAAAATCCAAAAAACCTGCATGAAAGTTGTATTTCAGTGTGGATTTTTCCCAACATATTTTTTGTATGAAGTGTTGCCTAATGCACACATTTCTGCAAACCAATTTCCCCCCATGTAGTGCATTTTTGTATATAGTTTTTGTTGATATATGTGAAAATTTATGTATATGTACAACTTTCGTTAAAATTTAAATGAATCCTCCCCACCAAATCCCTAGGTAGTAAAGTAAAAGTAACCTTTTAATGCATTGAGGATGACCGTATGTGTGATGAGATATAGAACTAGTGTTATTCCTGCTGTTGCTCACCTGCTTATTTAACTCAAAAAACACTTGTCCATCTAGAGTCATTATTGTATTGTGGGATTGTCCAATACAAATTAAACTCTTGGCCACACCTCAGTTCATTATTGTAGTGGCATCTGCTTCTGATGGTTCCTTCGGCATGCCAATGAAGATTGTCAAGACCATCCCATGTTCAGAACAAAAATGCCAGTTTCCTAATGTTTCCACTTATGACAACAAAACTTCCCCTCCTGAACACTTTCCAGCTGAATTTACTTCTCTCCACTCCGGATGTTGCTGAACTACAACTCCCATCAGCCCCAGGAAGCATGGCCAATGGGCCTGGGGATGGTGGGAGTTGTAGTTCAGCAACATCTGGTGGGCCAAAGGTTTTCCACACCTGTGCTGCAGCTCTTTGGTGTTTTCTCTGGCCAAAATTGAACCTATTGTTGCCAACAGCTCACTTTTATATCTTCACATTCATCAAAGCTGACGTCTTGCGCTCTTTGCACTGGGAAGAATTTAATTCTTGTATGCCTGTCAGTGTGACTGCGAGTACGCTCTGAACCTTGCCAGTTTTCTTGTCAGGGCTGCAAGATCTATTACAGGTCTGATTCCTTCCTTTGACATCTCTTTCCTTTGGACGTTCCTGTTCTGTCACATTTCAGTGAGAAAACACATTTCTCTTACTTCCAACCTTGCCCTCTGGATCCTGAGGGTGCCTTCTTTGCAGACACACTTTAGCAACGCTTTGGTGCAATAGATAATCTCTTCAGCTGACATACAGTATTGCTTTGCTTAAAAGTCACTGCCTTCACCTTGACTGGAATCTCCTTTTGCTCCACTTTGGGCAGGTAATGCTTTGTCTTGTCCTTGTAAATATCCCTAAATTGTTCCCCCTTTTTGTGCTTGCTGATTACTGAACTAAGGCAGATTCATAAATGAATAATCATTGTATAATAGGTAAAAACTACTGACCGCCTCTCCTGGTATGCCCCACAGAGAAACCTACGGTCTGCAAATAAAAACATCCTGAAGGTCCCAGGCCTCAGAGAGGTTAGGCTGGCCTCAGCTAGAGCCAGAGCTTTCTCGGCTGTGGCACCAATCTGGTGGAACGCTCTGTCACAAGAGACTAGGGCCCTGCGGGACTGACTTCTTTCCGCAGGGCCTGTAAGGCAGAGCTGTTCCACCAGGCCTTTGGTCAGGGCACAGCCTGACCCCCTCCTCTGGCAATCTGCACAGGGTCTTGCTTGCTGGTTGCCATCAATTTGTTTTTGATTGATTTTATGGTGAAAAGTTTTTAGAATGTTGGATTGTTTTGACTGTTGTTAGCCGCCCTGAGCCCAGCTTTGGCTGGGGAGGGCGGGGTATAAATAAAATTTATTATTATTATTATTATTATTCCTAAGGAGTAAGGACCATTGATACAGGATGATCATGTAACATCAAAGCAAAAAAAAAACAAAAAACAACCCCACTTTGTTTTACGTTTGGCTTTTTAAAAATATTTACTGGTGGGTGTCTGATGATGAATTTGGCAGTTGAAAATCTGCTTTAAAAACCCTGACTGATGCACACAAGTGTTATAGGTCAGTGCGGAACAGGGATTCCCCCAGATCTTTGGGTGCCAGGTTTCCCCCTCTCGATTCTTGGGTTGCTGGGGTTTGAACCAGAGCTTTGATAATTAAGGTGAGAGGACATGCTGAACTTCTTTGCCTTCCAAACAGAGGGGCAAAGGGGGATAATGGCCCTGCCATTAACCCATTGCAAAAGCCATCTACTAGACAAAACTCCCTATTGTCTCCCTCCCAAGGAGATTGCCTGGGCAAGGGTGTGTGTGTGTGTGGTGTCACTCAGGAAAAAAGCTGTCCTTTTACACAGAGGATTTTATGGCAGCTTGGTGTTCTGAGAACAAGGAGGAGGAAGTAGGAATAACACACAGAAATGGTATTCAAGGGTGCCTTGGAAATCCAGTGCTGCCTGCTGGAGGAATAAGCCCCTCTTGAGATGTAATGCTCTGAACTCCCTCCATTGAAGGCTTTAACTATAAATATGTGCACATAAACCATATTTCTCTGCTGTGCCTTGATTTCTCAATGGAAACACAACCCTGGGTGAGTGCCCGGAACCCCCTGGAATTCTGTTACCAGTCAGCAGAGATTGGGGATGGTGGACAACCTTTATAAGACGTTTGTTTGTTTGTTTGTTTGTTTGTTTATCCATCCCAACTTTTGCCCAGAAACAGGACTCAAGGTGGTTGGCAAAAATTAAAATACAGATAAAGCCATATAAAAGGTTATTGTTAAAATATAATTAACTACCTGCAGATTTAAACCAATGTTATTTTATTTAAGTAAATAGTTTTCCTTCCTTCCTTCCTTCCTTCCTTCCTTCCTTCCTTCCTTCCCTCCCTCTTTTAAATAGCTGTCAATCTTAGGAACTTATTCTCTTATCTCTTCTGAATGGATGAAGCCTCTGAGCCATCAGGAGAGCAAAAAGCATTCAGCCAATGGACTCATGGCTGGACTTTGGTGCAGAAGTCCCGGCCCCCATTCAGTACAATGAGCAGCATTGTACAACACCCCCACATACTTACCACATTTTGGAGTAATACTAATTACCATCGGAAGATGGAAGCTGCCAGGCTGTTAAGTCCAGAGTCTAAAACAAGAATGCATGTATCTGAGCCTCTCCAGATGTGACTGGACTACGGCTCCCATCATCCCTGGCAAATATGCCCAAAGGCCAGGGCTGATGGGAGCTGTAGTTCAGCAACATCTGGAGAGCCAGGGGTTCCCCCTCCCACTCTTGGACTACCAGCTCTGATTTCACATCCACCCACCATCCCAGTCTTTGTTATTTCCTCCCTGAGCTCATAGAATAAGTGACGCGAAAAAGTTCCTCTTTCCCACTCGGAAGAGGAAGCTTCAAAAGTCCCATTCCTCCCCCCCTTAAGTAACGGTCTGCGGGAAGGGCTGGAGAGGGGAAGAGGCGCTGGAGGAGGAGGCCACTTTGGCGCGCGCTCCCCCCGCGTAGTCCCGGGACAGTAAAAACTGGAGAGGAGGAGGAGGCGGCGGCAACGAGACAGGAAACCGCAAAGGAAAGCCGTCCTCCAGGCAGAAAGTTTCAGCCAAGGGAGTTTGGGAGAGGACGAGAGCGAGAGGGAAACGCGGGGAACCCGAGATCTGATTCCAGGAACGGGGAAGACCAGCTTCCAAAGTATTCCTCAGCCCGTTTCAGAGGCGGCTGGATCCCAGCGCACCAGCAGATCGGAGATCTACCGCGCCGGGGGAGGAGGAAGAGGCCGCCCAAGACAGAGTGTTGTCGGCTGTTGCCGGGAGGAAGGAGGCGGGGGTATCGGCTGCTGCGCCCGGGGCCCTGCATCGCGCGTCCCGGTGGACGGGAAAGGATCGCTGGGTAACGAATGACCTGCTCCTGATCCGCTATAATGGGCTGAAGAGATTTCACTTAAAAACGGAGAACTGTGACGCTCTCTTGACTACCAGCACCGCTTGAGTGCCATGCCCTCTGTGCGGGCTCAGAGGCACTCTTTGCGCCGCAGGCTTCCCAAGTGAGCTTTCCCGGCGCGCAACGAGGCGCCATGACCGCCTACAGACTCAACTTGCGCGTCTTCTGGCCGCTGGTGACGTGCGGCTGCACCGCGATCCTGTACGTCTTGCAAGCGCTGAGCAGCAGCCAAGCCGGCGCGGGCGCGGCCCTCGAGGGCTCGGGCTTGGGCGCCCCGCTGCTGAAAGCCTCGCTGCTCCTCTTGCTCCTCCTGGCCTGCTGGGCGCTGCGCTATCGCGCCCGGCTGCCCGGCCGCGCCCAGAGACCCGCCGGCCTGGCGGAGAGCCCCGAGGGTGCCTGGAGTGAACTTCGACGGCGGCGGCAGCAGCGCAGGCGCGACTTGCTGGAGGAGTTTTACGAGCAGCAGTTGCGGCTCTCGCCCCACGTGCTGGGCCACAGCAAGGCGCACGTCAGCCTGGTGGTGGGTGAGCTGCTGCGCGCCGGCAAGGCCCCGGACCGGCTGGCGTCGCGCGGGGACTTCGTGCAAGTGGGCAGCGCCTACGAGCAGCACAAAGTGCGCAGCCCGGACTGCTTCGACGTGCTGGTGCCTCTGCGGTTGCCGCCCCGCCTGGAGCTCAGGGTGCAGCCCCGTCGGGGGACCGAGGCGGGCCTGCTCGGAGCCTTCGTGTGCGCCCTGCAAGTGGCGGCCGGTTGCGCGCACGACGAGGCGGGCGGCGGCCCATCTCCGCGCGCGGCGGGGGCGCTGAGCGAGGCGCTGTGCGTGGAGCTGCCGTTGGCGCAGGGCGGCGGGCGCCACCTGTCGTCGGCGCTGGTGCTACGCTGGTTCCAGGGCCACGTGCAGCGGTGCCTGGGGGCCGTGCGCTCCCGCCTCCAGGAGCGCTGCCGGGTCAGCTTGGCCGTCGGGCCCGGGCGCCCGCTCACCTTGCATATCGCGCCTCGCTCCGACTACGTCTGTTGCCACCTTTCCATGGCCGTGCGCCTCACGCCGGCCATCCCTTTCGGCGAGGCGCTCTACCTCACCCCTTTGCCGTCGGCCCAGCCGCCGGCTCCCGGGAAGCTGGGAGCCTTCTGGACGCTCAACGTCTCCAAACCGGAGCAGAAGCTGCTGGGCTTCTTCAAGGAGCAAGCTCCTGCTGACTCCTGCCACCTCAAGTGCCTGCAGATCCTCAAGGGGCTGAGGGACCTGGGGGGACGCTCTCTGGAGCAGCCTCTGGGCGCTCAGTGGAACCGGATCCTTTCTTCCTACGTCCTCAAGACGGCGCTTTTGTGGCTCCTCCTGCGGGGTCCCTTGCAAGCTTGGGAGGACCAGTTCCTGGTGGAGAGGCTGGAGAACCTCTTCCTCTTCCTCGTGGAAAGCCTGCAGAGGCGTGAGCTGTTGCACCTCTTCTTGGGGAACCCCAAGCTCCCCGAAGCCCTGAGCCTACCAAAAATCCTCAAGGAAGCCGCTCCGG
Organism: Podarcis tiliguerta; assembly: GCF_965153285.1. Taxonomy (NCBI): domain Eukaryota; kingdom Metazoa; phylum Chordata; class Lepidosauria; order Squamata; family Lacertidae; genus Podarcis; species Podarcis tiliguerta. Next base: position 40,001,022 of record NC_139547.1, on the reverse strand, counting down.
TCAACCTGCTGGCCGACTTTGATGGCCCTACCTTGGACAAGGTGGCCGGCCAGCTCTTAAACACTTGGAAGCAGGCGCCCAAGATGATCAGGATGTACAGTGGCCACAGATACAGGAAAAAACATCCTGCCTGAGAACAGAGCAGAGGACTCTCAGTTTAAGGGAGCACCATTTGGGCTGTGCGTGCCTTTCCTCAATCTGTGGCCTTCATTATATTAATTGCAGGGTTGGAAGGGGTTGTAGAGGTCCTCTAGTCCAACCCCTGCTCAAAGCAGGATTTGAAGTGTGAGAATAAGCATCTACAGAGAGATCACCACCAGCCTTCTGCTTAAACACCAGCAAAGAAGAGACCCACTATCTCCCTAATGGCCCAGCAGCTCTTACCATTAGGATGTCCTAAAGCTTAGCTGAAATCAGCCATTTCCATCCTTTAGGTTCTAGTTGTGCCTTCTGAAGCTTCAGAGAACAAGATTTCTGTGTGTTCTTAGTGAGAGGCCTTCAGATATTTGAAGACCATTATCCTGTCTCCCATTATTCTCTTCTCCAGCTGTTAGGGCTTGTTTTCAGACTTGTAACTATCCTCTGAACCAGAGCCTCCATGTGTCGCTGAACTACAACTCCCATTATCCCTGGCCTATTGGCCATGCTTGCTGAAGTTGATGGGAGTTGTAGTTCAGCAACAACCAGAGAACCAGAAGTCCCCCCATACCTGTGTTGCCTTAAATGCATGATCACACTTAAGATATCTTGTTAAACCTCTTCACACCTTTGAATGACGGTTTCTTGGAACCACAGGTGAGAAGAGCCCAGTTGGGATCAGATACTGCTTATAAGTTTGCCATGGGCATCTTGTTGGCTCAGTGAAAGCAGGATGCTGAAGTAGATCGATCATCAGGGCTTTTCTTATGTATGAACAGGAATCTGCTATTGACATAAACAGCAGCCTCTGTTCCATATTCAGTAACAACTTTGGGGAAGAGAGTTTTGTCAGAACTTACGAAGTCCCTACCCCTTACAATCCTAATCCTCTCCGGTTGCTATTTTTAAATATATAAAACACATGTTTACTGTAATTATGCATTTGATGTAATGTGTAGTTTGGCCCATAGGTACTTTCATTTGGAATGTGGTTAAGCCATCACAATGGGTCTGTCCTACTCTCATGTTTTTCACATGGTTTTGCTGTCTTTCGAATGCGCCACTTACCAGATGCAGAGCACAACGGAGCACATGGTCTCCTGATTGTGCTTACCTCTGATATCTTAATGCACGCTGGTGCATTTGGGAGCAAACAGTCCACAGTGACAACATGTCACTGTGCTGTTTTAAAAAACGACATCAAAAACAAATGCAAAAGTTCCCCTTAAATACACAGGTCCGCACTACTGCTGGGTTATTTTATAGAATAAATAGAATAGTTCTGCTATTGCTAATCAAGTAGTGGGACAATTTTGGGGAAATACTGTTCCTTGCACCCTGAGAGTAAACACAGGTTTGTCTCCAACTGAGTTCTGCTCAGGAAATTGAAATGAGTGGACCTACAAATTTGTCATTCTCATTCACTTCAATTGTTGTGCTCATAATATGACTGAAGTTATTTTTTGGGGAAGTGAGTCTGGTCCATTTCCTCTGGATGTATCAAGGTGCAGAATTTCACCCTAATAACCATTTGCAAGTCTTCTTCACCCAACATTTCTTATTACAATCTGTTGTGGTGAGGTGGGTTCAGCTTTTGGACATTTGTACCAGCAAGTTGGAATATATGTTGTGCTTGAAGATGGAACCCATGTATGGAAGTATCGTACAGCAGCCCCTTTGGGCAGCTTCCCTTTCAGGCAGGTATGGGGAACCTGTGCTCCCCAAGATATCACTGAACTACAACTCCCATCAGCCTCTGCCAGCATGCCCATTGGTCAGGGAGGATGGGCATATTCCTGGAGTTCAGGAACAACTAGAAAACCACAGGTTGTTTATCCCTGCTCTAAGGCATTACTGTGGAAGAATTTGGCTGTGTGTGCACTATATCTTGGAAGCATGTGTCCTTAAAGAATTCTGGGCTCTGTTAAGGGTTTGTTAAGCGTTGCTGGGAACTGTAACCGTGTGAAGTGCTCATAATTCTTTTGAAGGGAGTGCATGTGCTTCAAATGTGCTTCAAAAGTTTATACACAGCCGACAAAGCCAGAGTTGTGTACGATATCCAGAACCGCTCTTGGCCTTGACTCGGAATGTGCTTATAGCTACAAGAGCCCTTTATCTCTAGTGTGGCTGAGGATTTTTACATGCCACTGCGCTCAAACTATTTGAAGTGATGTGGTATGCAAACTCACGGTCTGCACTTATCTGAACGGCTCATGTGACCCACGATCACATTCCCCCCTGCCCAGCTGGAAACAAAATTGGGTGTCCTCTGTCATGTGATTTAGCATTGAGCCTGAGAACCCGAACGATTTCCCTAACATCTCACATAATGTGGGTCAATCATGAACACCAAAGACGGGATGCCGTGCTGGATGGTGATGGTCAGGGAGATGTTGGTGATGGGATGTGAAATGGTGACATTTTCCCAAGAGGGCATGAGAGATCTAGCTGTGATCCAAAGGGAAGTCTCATTTTGGGGACTTAAATACAAATATGCGTTCAGAGACCAAAAATATTAGCACTTTATTTTCATAAAGGCCTCTTATTTTTATTCTTGCAGTGTGTGTAGGCTGTGTTAAGCATTTTTTTCTCTGAAGCGCCTGAGCAATACTAAGCAAAGAATTGGGTAAAAGAAACAGGTACGCAGATTTTCAATAAGCTGCCTTTAAAAAGGCAGATCCAAAATACTTACGGTACCTTAAGAGGGGCTGTCAAACCTAAATCAGTATTTTGCTTTAACCAGCTGCCGTGTTGAAAGCTACCCTCCGGTGTGTGATTTATCCAGCTCAGGGATGGTTGGGGAGGCATGTATAAACCCTCTTGTTGCTTCTGACAACAAACTTTGTCTGTTGACTGTTCCAGTGAATTGCTTGGTGCTGGGCCAGGCTAAAGTCTTCCCAGATTAAAATCAACAGGAGCTTGGCTTTTAACCCCTTAGTGCACAAAAGCACAGCATACCAAAGAATTGAGGACGTCGTGCTATGCTCTCCTGTGCATGGCTCTTGAGAAGCAAGTCCCACTTAGTACGATTTCCTCCTGAGCGAATGAATGTACGTAGGATCAGGGCCATTGTGGGTGGTGGGAGCAGACCCTTCCCCTCGGAACTGCTTGCAGTGCTTAGCCACAAAAAAGGAAATGAAACTGAAGGTGGTCTCTGTAAGGGCTCCGGCATCTGCCTGAAGGTGCAGACCCCAGCTGCTTCACATAGAACATTGTCCACATAAATATAGGTACAGTGGTACCTCGGGTTAAGTACTTGATTCGTTCCGGAGGTCTGTTCTTAACCTGAAACTGTTCTTAACCTGAGGTACCACTTTAGCTAATGGGGCCGCCTGCTGCTGCCGCACCGCTGGAGCACGATTTCTGTTCTCATCCTGAAGCAAAGTTCTTAACCCGAGGTACTATTTCTGGGTTAGCGGAGTCTGTAACCTAAAGCGTATGTAACCCGAGGTACCACTGTACAGGGATATTGACATGGTAGCAAATAATGTCATCAATCATAGCTGGCAGACTGGTCTGGTATCAGCACGGAAGTCAGTTTGCTTTCAGTGGTTTGGTCCCCCCTCACCACCACCTGAGATGGGCTATCACTGATTCCAGCTGTTTTGGGACTACAATTCCCATCATCCCTGACCACTGGTCCTACTAGCTAGGGATGGTGGGTGTTGTCCAAAAACAGCTGGAGACAAAAGTTTGGGAAACACTGGGCTACCTGGGCCTTTTATGATTTTGGAGGCCCGATGGAACGGCGCCTTACTTTCTGTTTCCCATGTGAGGTTGCAGAACGAGGCTTTGTATCTCGTGCCTTTGTAATGCCAGTTTTGACACCTAAGTTACTCAGCAGCTTTCTTGACTGGTTTACATGTAACATGCTATTTTATTTTGGAGGTGGAGACACTTTGCATCCACTGTTTGCTAATAATTAGTTTCCTTAGGCGTGTCGGTGTTTTGGGGAGCCTTAGACCGAGGGCCACATTCCTTTGTGGGCAACCTTCTGGGGGCCGCATGCCAATGATGGGCAGAGCCAAAGGCCCAAAATGGGCAACGTGATGAACGAGGCTTTGTTATAATAGGCTGCATTCCAGCCAAGCCAACAACCTCTGTTTCTACACACACACACCTCTCTCAAGCCTTCTAGGCAAACAAGAGGTATTATTAGAGTTCAATGATGTACACTGAGGAGCATGTAGATCTGGGCTGGTGAGATATGCTGTCTGGGGGAGAGTGCATGGATTCTGGAGTGCCTAAGGGTCATATAGAATGGCCTGGAGGATCACATTTGAGGTTCGGAGGTTCTATACTCCTTTGCATAGAATGGAAGGTTGCAACAGCAAGAATGCTGCCATCGCTGTTAACAGGGAAGTGCAGTTGGCTTTGGAAATGAAGGGAGATGGTTGGAAGACATAGTTGGAGCAGTAGCCAGGAAAATTGAAATCAAATGTTTGTGGAGGTTGGAGAAGGGACTGGGAAGGAGGTATAAATGAAAGCATTACTGGGGGGGGGGGGAGGTTTGAGCATGTGGCATATTAGTTCCTAACTCATCAACAATATTCAGTTGGCTGATACCGGGGGCAGGTACTTACTGGGACTAACTTGGATGTGTATGAGGCTGTAATGCTCGTTTAAGGTGCGGTGAGGAGCCTCCGGCCTAGGGGGCAAATGCTCCCCCCCAGGCCTCTCTGTCTGGCCTTGGGTCTCACGCTGCTCCCCAGCCACATGCCTCAAGGAACCTTGCTTTACACCCTTCTTGAGTGATTAGGAATTTGTCCTTCAGCTCTGATTCTGCCTCTCAGTTGCGTTAGCTTGGTGAGCTGTGGTTCCTGCATTTCAGGGGGTTGGACTAGATGACCATTGGGTCTCTTCCAACCCAATGGTTCTGTAATTCTGTGGATGGAGGATAGAGAAGTGTGTGCATAGAAACTGGCCTATTGTGCAAAGGAGAAACTTGTTTTCATTGCCCCACCCACTTTTGCCTCTGGCCCCACCCATCGCTTGCATGTGGCCCCTAGAAGGCCGCCCAGAAGGATATGCGGCCCCTGGGCTGAAAAAGCTTGGACTAAAGTAAAGAAGGGTTCCAGGAGACCAGTGCCCAGGTGGAGGGAGCCTGAATGTGAATACAGTGGTACCCCGCAAGACGAATGCCTCGCAAGACAGAAAACCCGCTAGACGAAAGGGTTTTCCGTTTTTCGATGCGCTTCGCAGGACGAATTTCCCTATGGGCTTGCTTCGCAAGACGAAAATGTCTTGCGAGTCTTGAGATTTTTTTTCGCTCCCCACCCCCTTTTTCTAAGACGCTAAACCGCTAATAGCCTTTTAGCAGCTAATTCGCTAATCCTTAAGCCTTTAATAGCTGCTAATAGCCGCTAATAGCGCTAAGCCGCTAATAGGGTTGCTTCGCAAGACGAAAAAACCCGCTAGACGAAGAGACTTGCAGAACGAATTAATTTCGTCTTGCGAGGCACCACTGTACTTGGATTTAATTATCCGAAGGAGATGCTTGTTATGTTGGACCAGAGTGATCATTTTCAGATGTGCTTGACCACACACCAAAACCTCTGTGTGTGTTTGTGTGTGTACCTTGCAAACATTCATTTTCCCGCTGTTGTTTTTGCATGCCTTACTCTCCAGCCGTTCAGTGTGAGTCATCTCTCCAGCTCTGCAGAAATTCATCATTAGGAGTTGTTATGGGTGGGTTGAGAAAGCTGCAGGATGGAGGGCTTGTTTGTCAAATAGTCTCGTAGTCTAATGAGAGACTAAATTGAAGAGCCACGCAAAGAAGCACATCATTTTGGACACTGCTGTGTGGCTTCTTTCTTCTTTTACCCCTCCACCCTGCACATCATATTTTGGAAGCACTAAATCTAAGCCCAGGCTCTTGTTTCTCAACCATCAAGGGATACAAATGCATTTAACTGTACACTCTTAACCTGGGAGTATGCCCCACTGAACACGGCAGGACATCTGAGTGAAACATGCATAGAATTCCATTATAAGATAGTCTTGCAAAGCAGTCACTTCCTTAGTCTCCTGTGGTGAGCCGTGATTGCCTCCAGGTGACCACATATGTAAACATTTACAAAGGTTAGCTACCCGGTCCACTTTGTGCCACAGATGCACTAGTACATAGGCACTAGTAACTTTTGCATACTGATTTCCAAAATTGATTTCATATTTGCAGTATTATAAGTACATCTTGCAGGCATGGCTGGTGTTGGTTATAATTTTCTCATTCATAGACTCACTCAGTCTGGACTCCGGAAGTGTTCCTATACCTCTAGAGTTGTGTAGAAGTAACAATCTGGCTCTAGTGACGTTTCCCAAAATCATAATCTTTGGTAAGCAACTCCGAAGGTGGGGGACATGGAGCTGATACCTGTCCCCATTCATGTAGTGAAATAGTTGAAATGAAAACTTGCTTTAAGTCCCACCCCCAGAAGAAACCATTCCTCTTTCAGGTTTTGCATCTTGTTGCAAAATAATGCAAACAAAACCTTAACTTTACAACTGACAATTGTGGTACCATAATGGCTATTAGTTATCTATCAGACCAAGTGTGGTTTGATGCTTATTGGAAGATGCAAAAGCACAGTGTTATTTAATTGTTTAAAATTTGGAGGAGCGAAAAATGGTGTTAAGATGTTAATTAAGTTTTTTAATGTCATGATTTTTTCTTGTTTATGAAGTTGATGATGATGATAATGATAATGATAATAATAATAATAATAATGTGCTCACTTTTTTCAGTCAAAAGCTGATCGTATTTGAATCTTTCCATTAACAATAAACAGCTGTTTGAAGCCTCCTGGGCTTGGTTCTTTGCGTGCCAAAAGATGACTTGCACACAATGGTGAACGTGCTGCAACAGGAAGTTTTCTCAGAGAGGGCTGTTGAACAGGAGTAGCATGAAAGTCTAATCACTTCAAGAACATTTCTGCAGGAGAAGCAAACAGCAGATTGTGCCTCACTGCTTTTTCTTATTCTCCGCTCAAAACAGTTTCACACCAACCAACTTTGGGTGTCAGAGGTAGGTGTGTTGCCAGGCACCTAAGGGAATCTGGACAGAGGGCCACGACACCTTTGCATAAATATATCAAGTGCTCCCTAGACTGGTTGCCATGTAAGAAAGGAGGCAGGTAGTTGGCTGAGAGTAGACTGAGCTTGGTACAGTGCCCAACTTTCCCTAACAGACCAGCCTCCACTGGGATAGGCATCTGCTAGCAACTCTCAGCACCCTGAACTACAGTTCCCAAGATTCTTTGGGGAAATTCATGTGGCCAGAGATAAAGTAGAGCTATTGAGTTAATGGGTATGAAGTCAACGTAAAAATGCTTTTTATTCCCATAATTCCAAATATTAAAAGGGGTGTGTGTGTGTGGATTCCTTATGCATGTAATAATGGTAATCAAAGCACCTTCATTTTGTTCTCATATATTTATATAAAAACAATTCCCCCCCCCCTTTGATGCATCTATTTTATCAAAAGCTTAGAGTGACTGGCATATTGTTTGTTATGACTAATTGTCTCGACAAGAATAAATTGGACTGGATATTTTTGTTAGAGCCAAAGACATTCCCTCAACAGTTACCAGATGGAAGCACAACACAACATAGAAATGGGCTGGTACGAGGATGTCACCAGCTTCATCTGTCCTCCCAGTTGAACGACGTGGCCCAGGGAGAGAGAGGAAAATAGTGGAAGTAAACAGCTGGCTTCGCAAATGGTGTAAACAGGAACGGTTTGGATTCTTAGATCACGGACTGCAGTTTCTTGAGGATGGACTTCTGGCAAGCGATGGGCTGCACCTCACAACAGTTGGGAGGAATGTTTTTGCCAAAAAACTAAGAAACCTCATCAGGAGGGCTTTAAACTGACTAATGTGGGGGAGGGAGACAGTGCTCCTGAAGGTAGGAGTCTATTAATTGATGAAGATGATCATCCAAATGTCATAGACCAAATGGAGCAAACAGCAAGCAGACCTAGTGGTGGGAGGAAAAAATCCTTAAATAAGAGACACGGGGGAATGACTAATGGACTTCAATGTCTGTACACTAATGCACAAAGCATGGGAAATAAACAAGATGAGCTTGAGCTCTTGGTACAGCAAACTAAATATGACATAATAGGCATCACTGAAACCTGGTGGGATAAGTCCCACGATTGGAATGTAAAAATGGAGGGATACAATCTATTTCAGAGAAACAGACCAGACAAGAAAGGAGGAGGAGTGGCGTTATATGTCAGGGATGTGTATACCTGTGAAGAGATCCAAGATTTAGAACCTCAAAGCCAAAGTGAGAGCATTTGGGTCAAAATTAAGGGAGAGAAGAATAACAGTGACCTCATTGTGGGAGTTTACTATAGATCCCCAAGCCAAACGGAGGACATAGATGATGCCTTCCTGGAACAGATGGCCAAGCATGCAAAAGGAAGGGAGATAGTGGTAATGGGGGACTTCAATTACCCAGATATTTGTTGGATGTCAAACTCAGCCAAGAGCATAAGGTCAAACAGATTCCTCACTGGCCTTGCAGACAACTTCATTGTCCAGAAAGTGGGAGAAGCAACAAGAGGAACAGCCATTTTAGATCTGGTCCTAACCAATGTCGATGACCTGGTTAATGGGGTAGAAGTGGAAGGATCATTAGGCGCAAGTGATCATGCTCTTCTGAAGTTTACTATACAACGGAAAGGAGCAGCCAAGCATACTAGGACTCAATTTCTTGACTTTAAGAAAGCCGACTTCATAAAACTTAGGGAAGTGCTGGGTGAGATCCCATGGACAGTAATACTAAAAGGAAAGGGAGTTCATGATGGCTGGGAGTTTGTTAAGAGGGAGATAGTAAAAGCACAACTTCAGGCAATACCAATGAGACGGAAACATGGAAGGTGCCTAAAGAAGCCAGGGTGGCTATCTAAAGAACTTTTAACTGAGTTAAGATTAAAAAAGGATGTGTACAAAAAATGGAAAAGGGGGGAAACCACCAAAGAGGAATTCAAACAAATAGCCAGCACGTGTAGACACAAAGTCAGAAAAGCTAAAGCACAGAATGAACTCAGGCTTGCTAGAGAGGTTAAAAGCAACAAAAAAGGCTTCTATGGGTATGTTCGTAGCAAAAGGAAGAACAAAGAAACAGTGGGGTCACTCAGAGGAGAAGATGGTGAAATGCAAACAGGGGACACAGAAAGGGCTGAACTCCTCAATGCCTTCTTTGCCTCAGTCTTCTCCGATAAAGAAAACAATGCCCGACCTGAAGAATTTGGAGGAAATGATTCAGCAGAGGAAACACAGCCCAGAATAACTAAGGAGATAGTACAAGAATACTTGGCTAGTTTAGATGTATTCAAGTCTCCAGGGCCAGATGAACTGCATCCAAGAGTATTAAAAGAACTGGCAGATGTGATCTCAGAACCACTGGCAGTCATCTTTGAGAATTCCTGGAGAACAGGCGAAGTCCCGGCAGACTGGAGGAGGGCAAATGTTGTCCCTATTTTCAAAAAGGGGAAAAGAGAGGACCCAAATAATTACCGCCCAGTCAGTCTAACATCAATACCAGGGAAGATTCTGGAGCAGATCATTAAGCAAACAATATGTGAGCACCTAGAAAGGAATGCTGTGATCACCAATAGTCAGCATGGATTTCTGAAAAATAAGTCATGTCAGACTAACCTGATCTCATTTTTTGACAGAATTACAAACCTGGTAGATGAAGGGAACGCAGTGGATGTAGTCTACCTTGATTTCAGCAAGGCATTTGACAAGGTGCCCCATGATATTCTTGTAAAGAAGCTGGTAAAATGCGGTCTTGACTATGCTACCACTCAGTGGATTTGTAACTGGCTGACTGACCGGACCCAAAGGGTGCTCATCAATGGTTCCTCTTCATCCTGGAGAAGAGTGACTAGTGGGGTGCCACAGGGTTCTGTCTTGGGCCCGGTCTTATTCAACATCTTTATCAATGACTTGGATGATGGACTCAAGGGCATCCTGATCAAATTTGCAGATGACACCAAACTGGGAGGGGTGGCTAACACCCCAGAAGACAGGATCACACTTCAAAACGACCTTGACAGATTAGAGAACTGGGCCAAAACAAACAAGATGAATTTTAACAGGGAGAAATGTAAAGTATTGCACTTGGGCAAAAAAAATGAGAGGCACAAATACAAGATGGGTGACACCTGGCTTGAGAGCAGTACATGTGAAAAGGATCTAGGAGTCTTGGTTGACCACAAACTTAACATGAGCCAACAGTGTGACGCGGCAGCTAAAAAAGCCAATGCAATTCTGGGCTGCATCAATAGGAGTATAGCATCTAGATCAAGGGAAGTTATAGTGCCACTGTATTCTGCTCTGGTCAGACCTCACCTGGAGTACTGTGTCCAGTTCTGGGCACCACAGTTCAAGAAGGACATTGACAAACTAGAACGTGTCCAGAGGAGGGCAACCAAAATGGTCAAAGGCCTGGAAACAATGCCTTATGAGGATCGGCTAAGGGAGCTGGGCATGTTTAGCCTGGAGAAGAGGAGGTTAAGGGGTGATATGATAGCCATGTTCAAATATATAAAAGGATGTCACATAGAGGAGGGAGAAAGGTTGTTTTCTGCTGCTCCAGAGAAGCGGACACGGAGCAATGGATCCAAACTACAAGAAAGAAGATTCCACCTAAACATTAGGAAGAACTTCCTGACAGTAAGAGCTGTTCGACAGTGGAATTTGCTGCCAAGGAGTGTGGTGGAGTCTCCTTCTTTGGAGGTCTTTAAGCAGAGGCTTGACAACCATATGTCAGGAGTGCTCTGATGGTGTTTCCTGCTTGGCAGGGGGTTGGACTCGATGACCCTTGTGGTCTCTTCCAACTCTATGATTCTATGATTCTATGATTCTATGATTCAATCATCACAGCATTTTTGGCAGCAAGGGCTTGCCTTTTTTATTTTTATCAGTGACAATTGGATGACGGGGCGGGAAGGAGGGAAGCAACTTGGGGTTTTATATAATTTATTTAACTATGCGCTGTAATATAACTACCTTTCTGTCAAGGCTGTTTACAATTTAAAATGTTAGAACGAACAAACACTAAAATATTCTCAGGCCAACATCAGAAGTTGGCCTCTACTCTCTCCCTTCTGCCTTCCCTCAAGGCAGGCCAGCCTGAGTAGCCCAAACCAATTCTATGATCCTAAGCCCCAACAAGCATGGCCAATGGCAAGGGATGATGGGAGTTGTAGTCCAGTTCCCCATATCAGAAATAAGCAATATTAACTGAGGGCATTGCTATCAGGGGTGCCAACTTGGATAAAATAATGGTTGAGGGGGCAGGTAAGCCCCACCCTGCATAATTGATCACGTGACATGGTACACACCCACCATCTGAGTGGCAATGCCCATCAACTTTGAGGGGGCCTGACCCTCTCAACTATTTTATTGGGGCAGCGGCAAAGGGACCTCAGCCCATAGGAATTGGCTTCTATGATTGCCATGCGAGTTTCTATTGGGCTGATAGTTTCTATTCTAACATATAAGGTGTGCTTTGGATGTCCATTCTTTATTATTTTAAAAACTAACTTTAGTTATTGTTTTCACACTGTTCCCAAAACTATTTTTGGCTGTGGTATGTTTGCCAATCCCCTTGAGATGCTTGTAAAAGAGGAATTCATAAATAAAAGACTACCATTACTACTTACTGTCTGCCCTTTGGCTGTTTTGAATAGGCAAGCCTCTTTCCACATGGCATTATGTGCCCTCAATGGAGTCCTTCTGCTCAGTTGTAGAGAATCTTACTGGCGTGGAACCTAGAAATTCAACTTCCTGAATAAATGAAGCATTAGATCAGCTGTTATAAAGGAAATGAATCATTCCTCTGTTTATCTTGAGATAGTTGTCTAGCCACTGCCTAATGCATCTTGGTTTTGTTTTTTGTTTTGTTTTTTAAAGTTGATTTCATTCCAATTCTGGAAACACACATAAACACACACACACACTATAATCCATCCAATAATTTGTGTTTAACAACATCTGGAACACCTACTGCGCCCATTACTAGGGTTAACAGGGTTTATAGGATTCAGAGACATTTTGCTAGGCTGGTGCCGAACATGTCAAATATCCTGGGGCGTTCCTTGGAGATGACTCTCGCTGCCTGACAGATGGTCTTGTAATTCATGGCTCTTGTCAAGGAGCCAATCTCACATATTAATCACTCAAAGACATTCTTGCATCCATCTGCAAGGAGTAAGGCAGAAAGCCCATGCCGATCTGCAATGTTAAAACACTGACGACGACAACAACAGTGCCACAAATAAAACCAATATATTATTTTAATTTGTAGCACAGAGTCGGGGTGCGGAGTGGGGAGGCAAGGTTAGAACGCAGGCTTGATATACACCAGTTTAAAAGAATTGAAAACAATACTTATTTTATTGACATTTCATTTCTAGAAATGAAGGAAGGAAAAAGAGAATGAGAAACCAAAGTTACAAAAGAATAACTTCCAATTTTCCATCTGCCGGTTACATAAAAAAGAAAATATGGTTATTTAAAACCTTCAGTCCATTATCAGAGTTGAGGGACATATTCCAGCCAGGCCAAAATATGGAAGGCGAGTGAAAAGCGGAGTCAGTAAGAGGTGTGGCTGGAGAGCGGTTGTGCAGCTGTGTGTCTTGAGGAGAGAAAGGCCTTGAAGGTTGCATTTGTCCTCTGGGCCTTTCATGATGGCTTTGAAACCGTGACTCGGTTTTACCTCAGAAGCTGCTTCAGTGTCTTACCGTCCTAAGATGATTTGGTTTCTTTGTGGAACTTGTGACATGTTTCTGATTCAGTCCAAGGGGAAAGGTTTGGGCACTCACATGATGCTTATAAGCAGCTCTGTTTGGGGAAGTTAGCAGCCCTGTTTAGGGAAGTTTTTAATGTCTGATCTTTTATCACGTTTTTAATGTTCTGTTGAGAGCTGCTCAGAGTGGCTGGGGAAACCCAGACAGATGGGCAGGGTATTCATTTTTATTATTATTATTCCTACAAGACATTGCTGAATCACTGAAGATCAATCCTTTTATCCAGGCTTCCTCAACCTCGGCCCTCCAGATGTTTTTGGCCTGCAACTCCCATGATCCCTAGCTAGCAGGACCAGTGGTCAGGGGTGATGGGAATTGTAGTCTGAAAACATCTGGAGGGCCGAGGTTGAGGAAGCCTGCTTTTATCTGTGCACAAGATGGGTTACACTTTGGGATATTTGCCACGAGGCAGTGATCTGCCTGTGGTTGATGCTCCACATATTTATATTATCAAACGAGTGCCGGATTTTCAGTGTGAGTCATGAATTGTTTGAACTTGTCTCCACTGAGAGAACAGTTAAGAGCACAGTAAGTGGGGAATGGCAATACGAAAAAGAGACGAATCGCTGCGATTTATGAAAGGGAATGCAGGGAAGTGGCCACCTGTGGTTTGGAAACCGTATTTAAGATACTTTTGACTGTGCTGCTGAAAGAAAAGAGGATTAAACAAAAACACACACAGGCACCTCCAATTAGGATGTGGCGGATGGCCTGATAACGAGCAAGATCCATCTCGGAAGTTGGACCAACGCTGAGGCAGCTTCTGAGGTAAAACTGGGTCGTGGTTTAAAACACATCATTAAAAGGACATAGGAAGGGAACAGAATGCAGCCATCTTGTTATTTGCTTTATTAATGTGCAGAATTCAAAAAGCAGAAAAGAAAATTAGCAGGAGGATAGTATGGTACAAGAACAAGAGCAAGGAACCTCAAGTAAAGGGCTGGATGCTGCCTTCTAGGCCTCTCTCTCTGGCTCTTGGGTCTCTCTCCAGGCCAATCCCCTCACTAGTTCCATTGGGCATGCCAAGTGTTTTTGCCTGGCTGGAATATGTCCATGTACTCTGATCATGCTTCTTGCATGTCTCAATGGAGGGTAGAGAATGTGCATGCGTTAGAAATCATGTGGAGACAGATGGTGTTCATATATTTATCCCATGTCCAGAATGGAAACTAACCCAGGAATACGATCAGTATTGTCTATTGTTGCTGTTTTCAGCCCACAAACAATACATGTTTGATTATGTTTCCTCCCTGTCCGCTGCCATTTTGTTTTCTTTCCATTGGTCAGAATGGGGTAGAATAACATAATGGTAATGTGATTAATTTCATAAAATTATGCCACAAGATAAATAAGCTTTGTTGTTGTTGTTGTTGTTGTTGTTAACAGCACTGCATGCAGCAGAATGGAAACAGCACTGTGTGCAGCAAACATAAGCTGGAAAGAAAACAGATGCCTTCTTACACCTGTAAGTCTGTATTAGACCAATGGTCCATCAATGTCATGTCATAGCCAGGGCATTCTTCATCAGAGGAGGACCTGGAGCCCCAGCCTTACACCAAGCCCTGGATCAGGCTTCATATGGGGGGTGAGGAGTCGGGATCCTGCAGTGATGCCAAGGAGGGGTGATCTGCACCCAGAGTGACATTGAGGCCAAACAGGTCCCAAGCCCAAGGGAAAGGCAGATGGAAACCCAGAGACACACCTGACCACAAGCAAGGACTATTTGGGTTTTAAGGGGTCCTGGGAAGTGAGACCCTCCTCTCAAGGAGACCTTTGGAGGAAAAGGAGTTGATAGGAATCAGCTGAGGCTGGAATATGGTTCCAGCAGCTCTAGCTCAAAACCCCCAGTGTTGGGCAGAAAGAGCTGCTGAAACAATGTGGTGTAATGGTTAGTGTGTTAGACTGTGTCCTGGGAGACCAAGGTTAAAATCCCCTCTCAGCCATGAAGCTCACTGGGTGACTGTGGGCCAGTCGCCATCTCTTAGCCTAATCTATCTCACAGGGTTGTTGTGAGGATGAAATGGGGAGGTGGAGAACCATGAACACCACCTTGAGCTCCCTGGAAGAAAAAGTGGTATATTAATGTGATGATGATGATGATGATGATGATGATGATGATGATGATAATAATAATAATAATAATAATAATAATAATAATAATAATATAATATGAGTGCTTGAGTGGTGTTAAGGCCCAGCCCAACCATGAGGCAAAATGAAGCAGCCACCTGAGGTGGAAAGATCTTCCCAGCAACAGGGCAGGGTGGGGAGGCACTCCCCATTTTGCCTCAGATGGCAAAATGAGACGCATGGGCCCTCCTGGTGTTGGTTTGGCCGCTTAAGTATAAGTGCTTTAGTCTGAACATCAGGAATTGAGGGAATGACAACTGGCAAGGAAGAGCTAAAACAGTGATGGTGAACCTTCCAGATGTTTCTGAAGTACAAGGCACACCAACCGAAACCACTGGCCATGCTGCCTGGGGTTCATCGGAGTTGTAGTCCTCTAGATGATGTTAAACTCTTTGGATCCCCACTCCATCCTATGCTCAGGCTGTGTAGATAAAACCATCTATCCTAAAGACACCACAGACTATGCTGAACTTCATTCCAAGGAAACCAAACCCTGGGCAAAGAGCTTGGAGCCTCTTACTGCTTAGAGATTGGGGTGGCGTGTAATAATATATTAAGGAAATGTATGCACAACACTGGTGAAAATCGCATACTAAAGTGCCTCCTGATAGGGGAAATGGCTTGCAAAGATGTGTATTACCAGTCAAAACTGCATGAAAAATGTGCTTATTGGGAGAAATTTGCCATAAAATACTGGTGAATTTTCACGAGGATTTAAAACAAGCAAGGAAACCCCAAATTGCTGCAGAAATGTGGAGGCTGAACTGAAGGCTAGAAAAATGAGACGCTGAGAGAAACTGAACCTGGCAGGTTCACTGATCCCCTCTGAGGAAGGGTGGCAACAGACTCAGCCGTTGCTTGGAGCACGGCTGCCACAACCACCTATGCCCTCCAGAGCCCACTGAAAGAGGAGGGAGGGCACCACTGGATGGCACTTTGCCCACAGCTCCCGTAAACCTGGAACCAGACCTGGTGGTTCGCTACCTCCATTCAATATAATGTGGGAGTTGGGAAAATTCAGCTCTGTGCAGCTCAGTATTTTTCCCTCTAGATGTCACCCTTCTGCCATCCGGCCCCCAGAGGTGCTGCACCGGCTCCTTTGAAAGCACTCTTCTAGTCCACAAGAAAGAGCAGGAACTAGTGGAAAATCCTACCCTTCTCTGTGTAAAGCAATAGTGTCAACTAACAGCTTATATAAAACAAAACCTGGTGTGTATACACACATACAAATAGTTTTGAAAAATCAAAGTTTGTGAAGACCCATGAGAAAAGGTGTTCCTTTTCTGCTTGGCAAACAAAGGCAAAGATGAAAGGTGCTGAGGAGAGGTTGAACGCAAGGGTGGGGCAGAAGGCCTGAGACCAGCCCTGCGTCCCTTGTGACTAAGGCCACAGTCACACCAAACATTTAAAGTGCTGTGATATCACTTTAAAAGGTCATGCCCCCCCCAAAGGATTGTGGGAGTTGTCATTTGTTAAGAGTGCTGAGAGTTCCCAGAATTCTTTGGGGGAAGTCATGACTGTTTGTCCCCATAAGCAATGTAGCTGCTGTGTTCTGCATCAGCTACTGCCTCCAGACCAACCCCAAGGGTATAAGTCATACCCAGAACCTGTTCATTAGTGTGATACAGTGAGTAACAACTGCAGTTTTGGTTTGGAAGAGGAAGAGTTTCCAGGTCAGAGGTTACTACAGGTCCCTCCAGACTGGTTTCTTCTTATAAACAAGCAAACGGTATATTCTGCAACGTGCCACTGATGATGTAGCAATAATGAATTCGTGGTGGACCATCCACACATCGTTCTGGATAGCCAACACATCATTGTGCTTTATTAGTTGTTCTGCAATGCTTCCCTAGTGTTGCTGCATTATTGCCATCTGGGAGGGGGCACTTTTTCACTACAGTGTCGGACAAAACAAACTGGAATAGTTTATATGCTCTATGTGGGGCTTCCCTTGCACCAGATCTGGAAGCTGGAGTTGGTGCAGAATGTCTGTGGGATAGCTCAGTCAATAGAGCAAGAGACTCTTAATTTCAGGGTTGTGGGTTCAATCCCCACGTTGGGCAAAGCAATTCCTGCATTGCAGGGGATTGGACTAGATGATCCTCATGGTCCCTTGTCAGCACATGACATATCTGCTCAGAAATCTGCACTGGCTGCCAATTTGCTGCTGGGCCAGGTTCAAGGTGTTACTACTAGTCTATAAAGTCCTAACAATTTGGGACCAGTTTACCTGCTAGATTGCCTTACTGTTTATATGTTCACTCAATCCAAACACTTCAGTCTGTGGTCCATATTTGTTATCAATCTTTTAATGTTGCAGGACCTATATTTTGGAACTCCCCACCTATGGATACCAGGCAGGCGCCCTCACTATACTCTTTTTGGCTCCTGCTAAAAACATTTTTCTTCGGACAAATTTACCCAGATATCTAGAATGCTGGTATGCTTTTAATTTATTGCTGGTTTTAATTTTTTCAATGTTTTAAATAGTTGTTTTGTTTTTTACAAACAGTTTTATTGGTGTATTCTTTTTGTACATCACTTTGAGGCCTTTTACAATCAAGTGATGTGTGAATTTTACGAAATGAATTTTTACAAACGGTTGTGATGTAAAAAGTTACAGCAGGAAGTTACAGGGCACACACTGATTGGCAAACAAAGCAGCATGCCTACCCTAAAACTTTTGCAGGTGCAAAGATTATCGAAAGTGTGGGATTGCAGATACCTGCCCCGATGCTTTCATGAACGCAAAATGCACAATAAGACATCTGGACGGGCTCTAAGTATCAAGTAGATTTGGCTTCTGCTGCTGTCATATCACAAATTCAGTACTTAAATGAGTTGAGCTGGATCAAGCTGTATGTAAATTTCACATTGGTTACCTCTCTGCATAGTTTTAACACCCCAATCGTTCTCAATCTGTTGTATCCATGACAGTTTGCCAGGGAGCCAAGATTTCCTGTTTGGTTGCCGAAACGTCCCTTCAAACTCCCTCTCCCTCTCTGCGTTGACCCTCCCACGTGTTGCTATTTGGCAACTCCTCCATCTGCCAACAGACAGATGGAGTGCTTCTGTTTCCAGGAGATGCTTCCTCCTGATACATCCTTGGGGTTTTAAACTGAGTTCTCCTTTAAAAAAAAAAAATGCACGGAGAGAGAAGGGAATCCAAGTTTCCAAAAACCCCCCACCGTACTTGGGGTGCCAATACAAGCTAGGGGAAATTTGCCACGTGCCAAGGAGAAGCAAGAAGAAATGGGTGTCTGTGGATTCATGCAGTGACTGGGGGCAAGGGGGAAACCCACCCCTCCAGGAGGAGAGAGCCTTGCATCCTGGAACAGCAGGCGACGGGGAAGAAGAGAGCGGACCCCAAAGTGAAATCCATTACGAGGACTGCAGGTGGCTGCCCAGATCGTGAGAGAGTGAGGAGGGATGATTATCCTTACTGAACGAACAAATCATGTCTTTGTTGGCTGTTGAGGGCAGAGAGAGACACCAGGATCTGGCTATGCCGGGGGCGAAAATGAAGCCTGAAGAAGATGGCAGATATATGCAGGTAGGTCTTGAGTAATATTGGGAAGAAAAGGATGTGTTCTGGGCAGGAAGCAGGTGCAGCATGGAGGTTAGCTCGTTGGGACCAAGTGGATGAGTTACATGTTCAACTAGGCCCTCCAGGCCGCTCCATATGGCCTTCAGATCTTTTGCCAGACCACACCCCTCTCTGGCTCTGCCTTGCCTGGCTGGAAGGTGCCCCAGAATGCTGATCATGCTTCCTGCTTGTCTGTATGGAGGCTAGAGGGAGCTGTGGGAGGGTTTGTTGAAACTAATCTGCTGTACAAAGGTAAAATTTGCATTGTTCGGCCCACTTTTGCTTCTCACCGTGTCCACAAATGGCATGTGGCTCTCAGAAGGTTACCCACAAGGGAATGTGGCCCTTGAGCTGGAAAAGGTTCCCTGGCCCTGACCTAAGAGAAACTGGTGAATCCATCTCACACTGGAACAAAGAGATGAGGAATTAGCACTATGGGGCTCATCCACCTGGGAAGGTAGCTCATCTAGGAGAAGGTACAACATACCTTCCAACATTTTCGTCCCTAAAATTGGGACGTCAGGAGGGGCGTGCATTCCAGTCTGGCACTCTGGTGATTGTCAGCAGGGTCGCAGCAGAACAGCAGACTGAAAAACGGGACATTCCGGGGTCCGAACAGAAGCTGGGATTGGCTTCTTCGATCCAGGATGTCCCGCTTAAAATGGGACACTTGCAGGGTATGCATACAAGAGGGAACTTAGGAAGAGGCTTCATTCAGAGTCAGACCATTGATCCATCTAGCTCAGGATGTCACCAGCCCTACCTGGAGATGCCAGAGATTTCACCTGGGGCCTTTTGCATGCAAACCAGATACCCTACCACTAAGCTACAGCCCTTCCCCTAACTGAAGGGCTGGGCAGCCCAAACAGAGAGGCAGCCTCAAACTTCCATGAGCTTCATTGTCTCTCAGACCTGGGACCCAGAGAGGCATCTCCCAATGGCTGTGCTCCTTACAAGAAGGCCTCTACTTTCCTCCATTCTGACATTGGGGGTGGGGTGGGGGCTGGAGGAGGCAGCAGTCCTGGCGGGGCTGTTGAGCTGCTGTTGGCACTTGCCTCCTCGTGTGTGAGCAAAAAGACAAGGTGCGAGCATGCTCAGTTATACAGTATGCATTTGGCAAAGCCTGAACAGCATGCTTATTTCCTGTCTCCACATTCTTTTCTGCCTGCGTTTCTGGGACTGATAGATCTAAATGTCTTCTGTGTTTGAGAGAGCTGGAATTGTGAGTACTTGCTCTTATCTGGGGTTGCATAGAGTTGTTTCCAGAAGGCAAAAGGATAAGGGGTGTTGTGGCTGAGCTTTGCAGGGAGGGAGACAGGCTTCGGGACTCAGGGCAGTAGCTCAGTGGTGGAACATCTGCCTTGCATGCAGAAGGTCTCAGGTTCAATCCTCAGCATTCCCAGGTAGGACTGGGAGAGAAACCTCTCCCAGAAATCCTGGAGAGCCGCTGCCAGTCCGTGCAGACACTACTGAGCAAGATTGGACCAGTGACTCAGTATAAGGCAGCTTCAAAATGCTGTTGTTCCGTTGTCTGTCTTTGTATTGTCACTCTTGATTGTTAGTCATAATCCCCAAGCCGCCGGGCTCTTTTCTCCCTAAAAATATCTGCCTGGCAGAGGCAATATTTGTGTGGCTGAAGCTTGTGGTCTCCTGACTCAGATTAAACCCTTTTCCTGGGTTCGTGGAAAACACGGTTTTTGCTAGAGGCAGTCTCTAAAAAATACTGGCATTGATATCACACTGGTTTTGAATTCATAAGGTCCCACGTTCAACACCTGGCACATCCAGGTAGATCTGAGAAGGACTCTAGTCTAAAATGCTGGATAGCTGCTGCCAATCATTAGAGACAATGCCAAGATAGATGGACCAGCACTCTGACTTGGCACTATGCCATCTCCAAAGGATTCCCACAGTCAGATTCTCAACAGCCTGTTTCCCTGAAGGAAGCGCTACCGAAATGCTTAGGACTTACTATCGAGTTAGATCTGCATAGGATCGCGATTGAGCCTGTGCTTCTCTGGCCTAGCAAGGTCTCAGTGTCATAATAATCGGATCCCTTTAATAAATGTCCTGAGTGGTCGTTTGACGGCGTTGTCGCTGCTGTCTGTTGACATCCTATGCAAACAGCTTTGGAGAGCTGATCAGATGGTTTATAAGTAATTAAATACAGTGGTACCTTGGTTTAGAACCATAATCTGTTCTGGAGGTCTGTTTGTAAACCAAAACAGGTTGTAACCCAAGGTGGGGTTTCGCCAATGGGTCCTCCCAAAAAAAATTCATTCGTAATCCAAAAAAAGGTTGCAAACCGGGACACGCACTTCCGAGTTTGATGAGTTTATAATCCAAAACGTATGCAAACCAAGGTACCACTGTAAATTACAGAAGCAATGAATATTGTTTTAATTAGACTGCACACACTTTTTCTTGCTTTAAAGAATCTGGCTGCAGAAGTGGGCCAAGTACCATGGGAGGGGAGCCTGCAGCCCATGGGATATTACTGGACTCCAACACCCATCATCCCTGACCATTGGCTGTGCTGCCTATTACTGATGGAAGTTGGGAGTCCAGCAACATATGAAAGGCATTTACCAACTGCAGTGCCATTCTGTCTACTCAGAAGTAAGTCCCACTGAGTTCAATGGGGCTTACTACTGGATAAGTGGGTGTAGGATTGCTCTGCCTATCATTCTTTCAGTTTACAGTTTTTTTAAATTAGTTTTTTATTAAGGATTTTCTTGTGTTACAAAACAAACAAACAAGGAAAAGTACATGTAGCTTCCCAAAATTCAATTCACTGAGTCTTTTTCATGGTTCATTTACATTCAGTATCATAGAATTGTAGAGTTGGAAGGGATCATAGGGGTCATCTAGTCCAACCCCCTGCAATGCAGGAATCTTTTGCTCAAGGTGGGGCTCGAACTCACGACCCTGAGATTAAAAGTCTCATGCTCTTACCAACTGAGCTATCCCATATAGTTATGACATTGTTGTCATAGACAAGTTGAGATAGTTAAAGGGGGTAAAAGAGCGATAAGGGAGGCCTAGAGCTATAGCACCTCTCTGTGTCCCATCTGCTTTGCTCCAAAGCAGTGGATCTCAAAGTGGGGAGGACTGCCCCCTGGGGTGATGGGATTATCTGGGGGTGCTAAAAGGCAAGGGAGAGGTGGGGGAGATGTAAAAGTCTTTCATACTTTGAAAAGCTGGTATCTCTGTGTCAAGTTCATCAGTTCTGTTGAATTAAACTTAATAGTTTTAACTGGATGTTGAATGAATGTGCAATTACCGTATTTTCCCATTTATAAGACGCCCCCGTTTATAAGACGCCCCCTATTTTGGGGGACTCGATTTAAGAAAATGGGGGGGAGATGGACCAGAGTATATGACGCCCCCTAATTTTTGACATTATTTTTTAGGGGGAAAACCTAGTCTTATACATGGAAAAATACGGTAATTGTTGCAGTTTTGAATTTTATTGTGTGATTACCTTCCTTAGTGGGCCATGCAAACCATTATTCTGAATATATATATATTTTAATAGGTTAGGGGGCACTGGGGATGTACCAAGGGGGTAGTGGTTGAAAAAAGCTTGGGAACCTCTGCTCTAAAGCACCGGTGGGGAGCCTCAGACCTGGGGCATCAGTCCACAGGGAATGGTAGTTGCCCCCGCCAGCCCCGATAAACCCCAGTAAACTCCAGATTCTCAGCTTTCATTTTAAAAACAGAGCAAGTTTCTAGCATTCGTGGAACCTGAGATATGAGGCAAAAATGTACAGGCACTATTCTTCTTATGATTTTGTGAGAAAGTTGCTTGCTCCCAACCCTGGAGCAAAATTTTCTGACTTCCATGGCCTGGGGCCCCAAATACAGCTCCCAAGGCCTCTCTCTATCTGGCCCTCAAAATTCTCCCCAAGCCACATCCCCTTACTTGCCCCACTTTGCACCCCAAGTGGGTTTTCCACCCTGGCTGAAATGTCTTCTTTCAACTCCAATAATGCATCAATCTTGCTTGTCTGGATGGAGGATAGAGAGGGGTGTGGTTATGTGTTTAGAAACTAGCTCAGGGGTCAGCAGACTTTTTCAGCACTGTCCCTCAGATCTTGTGGGGGCTGGACTATATTTTTTGGGGGGGAATGAACAAATTCCTATGCCCCACAAATAGCCCAGAGATGCATTTTAAATAAAAGGACACATTGTACTAATGTAAAAAAACACTGGTTCCCGGACTGTCTGTGGGCCGGATTTAGAAGGTGATTGGGCCAGATCCAGCCCAATTTACTGTTTGATTGTACTGACACCTGTAAAAAAACACCCACCCAGGTATTGAAAAATATTCGAAAGGTTATTAAAATCAACAGTAGTTAAACAGAGATAGAACATATGCAATGTCTATATGTCTACATAGGCTTGCTTAAACAAAAAAATGTTTTAAGCAGGTGCTGTAAACATATTGGTAGCAGTGTCTAAGCAAGAATGTTTTTAGCAAGCACTGTAAAGAGGACTGTGGTGGCAATGTCAATAGGCAGGGAGTTCCAAAGGTTAGGAGCTGCCACACTGAAAAAACAATTTCTGACAAGCGTGGAATGGGTATTATGTTCCACAGATCAAAATGGCCGAGCGGTCATATATGGGGTAAGGAGCTCACACAAGTCTTACTGATCCCCCGCTTTATATACTAACACATACTGAATATCACTCCAAAATAGCAATGCCCTGGATACACCTTTCTTCACTGATGTACCCCACCTTCAGCAACAGCTGGGTGCAGAACAAGATTTAAGGAGCTTAAGTTATAGGGGAGGATATTTTAGTTAAACATTATGAGAAATCTCTTGTGCACTAGCACCTTTCAATAATGAATCCATCAACGATGCTTCAGATTAAATTCTGGGATTTAAAATATTTTTATTCCCTATATTATGTCTTCTTTTAAAAAAAACAAAAGCAAAAAAAACTTCCATATACCAGCCTATAGCAACCCGGTGAGATGTATTGGTCTGGAGAAGGCTGCCCTATAGAAATGATTGGGTCACACCCGCTGTTTCAGTTCAGCGCCTGATGCTCCAGCCGCGCGTGCGGTTCTCTCGCTCCCCCTAGCGGCGAGTGCAATATATATATTAAATATACAGGATTAAAATTAACCATCCTTGCAGAGAATTCCTCTTTCGGCTGCTCTCCTCCGCTGTTTAACGCTGCACGTGTTGCACGCTGCAGGCAAGGGAGAGAAGCCGCCCACTCTCTTCGTTTGCCCTTCCCCGGTTCTCTCCTGTAAAGGTCATTCCCCTCCCCCTTGGCTGGAGAGGTCGGGGGATCAAGAGGTTCCCCCCCCCCCACGGGAGGGGTGTGGCAGAAGGCTGGGAGGCAGATTGCTGACCATGCCTAGAAGGTGGCTTGTTAAAGGAGATAGATATAAAAGAAATCTGAATTAAAGCATCCGGCGAAGGAGGTGCAGAGTGACCACCCGTCCTTCCAGCCAGCCCTCTGGGAATCCAGCTCATGCAACCCCCAGTTAAGCCAATGCAAAAGGAGCAAAAGCAACGAGTTGGTGTTGGGAGCCGGCATGGTCAATCAAACAGTCCTCATTGAGCAAGCCAGGCACGTCTGTGTTCTATTGTTGAGGGCAGACGCCATGCACAGCCTGTGCGGGGACTAATGTGAGAGACCCGAGGAAGATGGCGTATATACAGGTAGGTCTGAGCAGCACCAGTGGGGAGAGAGAGAGATTATTGGGGGTGGCGGTGGCTGCAGACCCAGAGTTTGCGGTGTGGGGAGAGGCAGAGGGAGGGCAGCCTTTGCTTGCAAGGAACAGAACTAAAACAATGGCAAAAATCTTAATACAAAAAAAGCTGTCGAGGTTTTCTCCTTAGTTGCTACCTGGCAAAAGGGAGGATCCCCCTTTACTCTGAAACTTGAGCGACTCGAGTTGTGAGTTTTCGAGTTGCTGACTTTGCTGGAAGAAATTGCAACCTGTAGCATACATTTCTTTTTAAAGTAGCTGGCTGTAATTTTATTCTGCCTTGCCCTCCCTTCCTCCTTTCAATTTTATTGACTAGCAATCGTCAGAGTAGGGAAATAAAAGCCGTTGTTTTTGCTGGCGGTTGGGAGAAGCACTTGGAGGTTAATGGAAGAGCTCCATGGGGGGAAAACAAGGGTGTTTTTTTAATGAGGAAGGTGGGAAATGAGTCCCTGAGATGCTGCTCAAAGTTAATGGAACGATTGCGTGCAAAAATGGGGTTTGGTCTCTCAAATCATGCTGAAAGTGTGTGTGAGAGAGACAGACATTTATATATATGTATTGTGCATGACTTTAAAATGTACATGGCTGCTACCCCGTGGGTTTTTTAATATGTATGCATATAAATAATGACATGTGGATAGGTGGTTTTTGTAAAAATACTTGCTACGTGTGTATTAGTGATTCTGGGTGCTCCATAAGGCTTCCCACCTCTCCTCCCAGAGATGTGGTTGTGTGACGACTTGCATGTATGCCGTGGAAACCTGCAACTGAAGGAGAGGGTGTGTGAGAAAAATGTAAATAGAACAGAATTTGCACTCGGGGCTCTGGAGTAAAGCAGGTGAATCCTATTTCTGTGTGAAAACTCCTTTTGGATTTCACTTTGCTGTGACAGTCCAGAATTTTTGACTGCAGGCCATAGGCACCAACTCCCTGGGGCCCTGGGTGCCCAAGCACCCACAAAATTCTCCATGAAGGAGCCGGGCAGCCACAAATTTGGGTGCCAGGGCTGTGCATGCTGCATGGCACCCATGGCCCCAGGCACCCACGGCCATGGGGCCAAACTGGTACTCCTGCTGCAGGCTATGTGATGGCAACACTGCATTTCTCCTCCTTTTAAGGGACGCTTAAGGTTACCGTTAAGCACGACAGTATTAAAAAGGTGGTCTTTCCTTGAAAGCTTTTAAGCAGAGGTCGGATGTCCATCTGTCAAACTCACTGCTGGGGTGCATGGGTGAGGTTGCTGGATTCTGCAGCGGAAAGGTGGTGGAAACACTATCAAGCAGGAGCTGTCTGCAAGGAGGGCAAAGGGTCCTCAGATGTTTTAAGAAAGAAATCCCCAATTCTTCTGACTGATTTTATTGTGAGCATTCAATTCACTAAGGAAAGCATTTATTAATTAGCTAGCCTTTCTTTGAAGGCAGACTTTCAAATTTCAGCGGTATCCTATATGAGGCCAAAATTCGGTGGTGCCCCGCCTCTCGCCTTCCGTCCTATTCAATTCACTGTGTCATAGTTGTGATGCTCTGCGGCGCCCCCTAGGCTCGGTTCCCCTTGTGGTGGAACCGGTCATGTGGACCAAATCCATCTCTGAACCTGCCTTATACCAATGTGATATGTCAGGTGTGGGGAACATTTAACCCCCCTTCCAGCTGTTGCTGAACCTGCACCATCCCTGACCATTGGTCATGCTTGCTGGGGTTGATGAGAGCTGTAGTTCAGCAACATCTGGAGACTCAAAAGTTCCTCGCTCTGGATCTCCGTATCAGCTACACTAACTGGCAGAGGCTCTCCTGGGTTTCAGACAAGGGCAATGCCCAGTCTTACTTGACTATGCCGGGGAATGAACCTGTGATGTATGCATGCAAAGCAGATGCTCTCCTACTGAGCTGTTATTATTATTATTTATTAAATTTGTATTCTGCCCTTCACTTGATGATCCCAGGGCAGTTCACAACAAAAAAAATACAGAATGAGAACATGAAATACCCCAAAAACCAAACCAACCAATAACTCCTCTCCCTCCAACTCATTTGAAAGGCAATAGAATGTTTAACCTGCCAATGGCCTGGTTATAGAGAAATGTATTCACCTGACACCTAAAGATAGGTAGTGAAGGCGCCAGAGAGAAATTCATTTCAATTGATATATAAAGGTCAGCCTATCAAAGCAACACTTTCCAAAACAATATGCAAACCAAAACACAGGTATCCTTCAGAATTTGCACTTATCCACATTTTGCAATGCACTTTCCTCACCAAGCAGTGTGTCCAGAAATGGATTTATTTGCGGGAATGCGAAGATAAAAATGAATATATATACTGGTAAAAATAACATAAAAGAATGCATTATCTTGGGAAAGTGCTTGCAGAAATGTGTGCACAAGTTGAAACTGCATATAAAGATGTGTTTATTGGGAGCAATTTGAACCTAAACTGCTGGTGGGTTTTCATGAGGACTTCTTTTCCCAAGTGTAAATTTTTGCAAAATGTGAAGAGCTGAATTTAAGATTGGGGAAAAGAATGAGAAATTGGGAGAGCCAAAATTGGCAGGTTTTCCCATCCCTTTGGATCATGCTGTGCACACTGGAGATTTAGGTCACCTTGAGTTGGTACAAGGGGAGAGGGCTGTTAAGTGCAGGTCCCGCTTATGGGGTTCCCAGAAGCATCTGGTCGGTGACTGTGAGGACAGGATGATGGACTAGGTGGGCCCCTGGCTTGATCCAGCAGGGCTTTTCTGTTCTTCCTCTCATGGTTTATTTGCCTTCTCTGTGGTAGCTAAGCTTGGTAGGAGACTGCTCTCCTCTGAAAATGCCAGGCCTGACTTGCTCAAACCTCAGATCAGCCTTTTCAGACTTCAGCATTCAATCCCTACAACAGGGACAGGAAACCTGTGGCCCTCCATATGTTGCTTGGACTCCAACTCCCACAATCCCTGACCACTGCCTTGGGCTGATGGAAATTGGAGTCCCATAGGATGCTGCCTAATGGTGAGGCAGACTGTTGGTCCACCCAGCTCAGTAATGCGTACACAGACTAGCAGCAGCTCTCCAGTATTTCAGGCTGGGTCATCTGTCAGCCCATCCTCTGGAGATGCCGGGGATTGAACCTTGGAGCTTCTGCATTCAAAGCAGATGTTCTTTCGCTGAGCTATGACTCTTCATCAGCAACATCTGAAGGATCGCAGGGTCCCCTTTCCTTCCCTAGAAGAGTTCTTTAGATGACGCTATCGGTATGCAAGGTGCTTTATGGAGTACCAGAGGCGTAGTTCTCTGTCCCAATGAGATTGCAACCTGAAATTCAGCAGAGGGAACAGCAACAGGTGCAGGGGAGGCTGTGGCAAAGCAGAAGGCAATATGCAGATGTATCATAAATCCCACTAGGATTTCTTAAAATGCCTAGTGGGATAGCTCAGTTAGTAGAGCACGAGACTCTTAATCTCAGGGTTGTGGGTTCGAGTCCCACCTTGGGCGAAAGATTCCTTCATTGTAGGGGTTTGGACCAGATGACCCCCGTGGTCTGTTCCAACTCCACAGTTTTGTTTCTGTGTTTCTATGAAATGGTAAATAAAGGTCATTTCTAAGCGCTTGGAAAGCCAACAGGGAGGGGGCCTGTCAAATCTCATCTGGGAAGGAGTTTGTAGGAAAAGGGAAAGTTGCCTTATACTGAGTCAGGCTGTTGGTTCATCTAGCTCAATACTGTCTACACTGACTGGCAGGAGCTCTGCAGGATTTCTGACAGGGGACGTTCCCAGCACTACCTGGAGAAGCCAGGGATTGAACATGGGACCCTCTGCCTGCAAGGCATATCCTCTACCACTGAGCTGTGGCCCTCCCCATAGACAGTTTAGGCTTAATTATAGGATTAGATGTTGCAGGCACAGGGGGAACCAACATGATGCTTGCCTGGTGTTGTTGGACTCCCAGTGCCCA
Organism: Podarcis tiliguerta; assembly: GCF_965153285.1. Classification (NCBI taxonomy): domain Eukaryota; kingdom Metazoa; phylum Chordata; class Lepidosauria; order Squamata; family Lacertidae; genus Podarcis; species Podarcis tiliguerta. Next base: position 39,972,677 of record NC_139547.1, on the reverse strand, counting down.
TGAGCCCCAGCCCGCATGGCCAGTGGCTAGGGATTTTGGGAACTGTAGTCCAACAACACCTGGCACCATAATGGATACCTACGCAGGGTGGCGTAGAAACTAGCAGATTGCGCCAAAGATGATTTTGTGTGTGAAGGTTCATGTGCATACAGTTAAAACAAAGTAGTCCTGAGCATGTGCAGAAAATTCCGAACCACAACCATTTCTGGCATCTTTGGAATATTTTCTTTTCCTTGCAAATGGTGCAGGGAAGGTAGACTCCGGCATAGAAACACAGAAGTCTGCCACACTGTTGGCTCACCTATCTCAGTGTTTCCTACACGGACTGGCAGCAACTCTACAAGGTTTTAGACAGCTCTTCCTGGACTGGAATGGAACCTGGGTCCAAAGCAGATACTCTTAATACCAAACTGCGGACTTTCCCCAAGGCTCCTCTCCCCCCCCCCCAATTAACTGTTGTACATCTGAGGCTATATATTTATTCTGTGACATTTACAGCCTACTCTGCATGCCCTAAACCCACACTAGTTTCAATAGATGAATCACTGATGCCACCCCAAGGGGATACTGAATCTATCCTTTAGATGCAGAGGCAGCGTGGTACTGAATGCCATCAGATGGATAACAACAAGCGGGAGAGGGCAGCTGCCTTCTCACCTCCTCCTTGGGCCCCTGTGAAGCACTGAAACATAGGGAGCTGCCTTACACTAGGCCAGGCTGTTTGTCTATCCAGCTTGATATTGTCTACACTGACTGGCAGTAGCTCTCCACAGCAGTCTCTGCTAGCGCTACCTGGAAATGCCAGGGACTGAGCATGTGGATCATCTGCATGGAAAACAGGTGCTGTGCCACAGTAGACTAGATCAGGACTGGGGAACCTCAGGCCAAGGCAGTGAGTGTGGCCCCCCAGACCTCCCTGTCTGGCCCTCAGAGATCTCCGCTGGCCACATCCTTCCCTGCTTTGCACCCATTGTGTTTTGCTTGTGCCATTGAACTCTGATGGATGAGTGATGGGGAGGTGTGTCTGTAAACTGACCTACCGTACAAAGGTATAATTTACACTGGTTAGTCCTCCCTACTGTAACTGGAGATAAGCCTGGGATTTAACTGTGAGGACGTTTTGGGTACATATATGTACCACAAAAGCATCTTCGGCGATCAGCCTTCTTTATGGTCCTGTATGGAAGTGAGAGCTGGACCATAAAGAAGGCTGATCACCGAAGAATTGATGCTTTTGAATTATGGTGCTGGAGGAGACTCTTGAGAGTCCCATGGACTGCAAGAAGACCAAACCGATCCATTCTGAAGGAAATCAGCTCACTGGAAGGACAGATCCTGAAGCTGAGACTCCAATACTTTGGCCACCTCATGAGAAAAGAAGACTCCCTGGAAAAGACCCTGATGTTGGGAAAGATGGAGGGCACAAGGAGAAGGGGATGACAGAGGACGAGATGGTTGGACAGTGTTCTTGAAGCTACCAGCATGAGTTTGACCAAACTGCGGGAGGCAGTGGAAGACAGAAGTGCCTGGCATGCTCTGGTCCATGGGGTCACGAAGAGTCAGACACGACTAAACAACAACAACATGTACCACAAAATTTATTATTTATTAATTGCCCACGTGTTTCTTTGCTGCATGTTTATCCAAGGATCCTAGAGGGGAGAGGCATGCAGGCAGTCTTCCCCTGTATTCTCACAGCAACCCCATGAGGTGGGTGAGGCCAGGGCAATGCGACCAGCTCAGCAGTGGGTTTGATAGCTGAGCAGAGATTTGAAGCCGATACTTCCTGCTTCTATCCCAGTGCTCTAACCTCTATGCTAGAATGGCCCAGTGTTGTTATTGGGGCCGCTGTGTGTTATCCGCAGAGCTTCCAAAGTGCTTCATGATAGATTTGGCTTTCCTGACATACTCAAGAATGTGTTAAGTGCTCAAAGAAGTAAGAAGTCTTTGGAGATGTAGCCTGGTTTTGTTTTATGGGACTTGATGGAGCCACAGCATTTGAACCATTATACTGTATAGGGTACATAATGATCTAGAACGGAACATTGTTGTGCAGGACTTGATGGAGCTGTGTGCCATGTTCTGGTTTGATGCCAGAAGGCATGGGGAAAGCAGCAGGCAGGACTGGTCAAAGTCGGCTGGACCATGGACAGCTCCAATTGAGCAACATGTTCGACAAAGGCTGGGAGCAGACAAAGGGCTTTTGTCCTTCTATCTCCAGAATAAGTTCTCCAGGCAACATCCATTTGAGAGAACTTCAGAGCCTCTGAATGCCAGTTACTGGGAAGAATAAGTAAGGCAAGGGCTGTTGTGCTCAGTTTCTGCTTGCAGGCTTCCCTTAGGGGCAGTGTTAGAAACTCGGATATATAAGCTGGGTGCCAAATGTTGCAGAGGAGCCCACCTGAGAGGCACCGGAAATGAGTTCTGGTGAGCTCTGGCTGAAAAAAATCCCTGGATTCCCCCACCAGGTGTAAGAAAATATGCAGGGCCTCTGTTTTGCACACCCAGCACAAGGCGGTTGGTGAAGCTGGTGGCAAGACCAGCAGTAGCTCAAAGCTACACACCTAGTGAAATAAGGTTGTGAAGCCTTGCGGTGGTAGATTGGTTTCAGGTTTCCACAGGTACCAGAGGAGAGAGGCTGTAGCTCAGTGGTAGAGCAGCAGGTCTCCAGGCCAATCCCTGGCAACTCCAGGAAGTCCTGGGAAAGATCCCTGGCTGAAATTTTGGAGAGCTGCTGCCAACCAGTGTAGGCAATGCTAATCTAGAGAGACCAGTAGTCTCATTTTGGTATAAGGCAGCTTCCTGGAAATGTAGAGGATTGATCCTCAAACCTTCTGCATGGAAAGCATGAGCTTCACCACTGCTCCGAGTAAGTTAAGGCAGAGCAATTGTTGGATAATATCCAGGGACTCCTGGGGGAGGCAAGCAAGAGAAAGAAATGCAGCACAAACCATGGTTTCTAGCTACGTTTTGTGATAAAACCATGATTTGGTTGGTATGGTGAGATTCCTGAGTGAAGACACTGTTATACTGCTGTATGGTTTTTTCAGTGTTTGCTCCGTAGTAGACCTTCTGCTGCACTTCTGGGATCGATAGGAGTTTTCAGTGCATGGCTGAAATTGCCTTTCCATCAAGAATTAAATTTTCAGTAAGCAGTCTCTGTGCAGGTTGAGCAAAATCTTGGAAATAATTCAGCAAAACCATCCATGGATCAAATTTTATCGCATCATGAGTCATGCATCAAATTACTTGCAATACTTTTTTTTATTAAAACCCCCCCACAATGCCAGCATTCACCCGAAATTAAGAAGACATGCTTGGGTGTATGATATTGCCAGCTGTGCTATCAGGATCTGATCAGGTGATGGGTTTGGACACACCCACAGTTAAGCCACAAAAACGTGTGTGCATGCAAAATGTTTCTGTGCATCGGCTATAAATTTGTGTGACGTACGTGGATTAGATGCACAGACGATGCAATTAGAGGCATGGTCCATTTTCTGTGCTGAGGTACGTCATTTCTGCTTCTCACTCCATCCCTTTGCTCTTATCGAGGCAGAGGTTGCTGAACAAAGTATCCTGTCTAAACATTGGGAAATAAAATCATTGCAAATGAAAATCAACCAAACAGCGCATATTCTGCATTTTAAAATAATGTGACTGGTGACCTGGCATTAAATAACAAATGGGCATTCAATAATTAGGCATTTGAATAGCACAAATGGCAACCTGATTCTAGCCGTGAGAACCCGTATGTGGTGCATTGCCCAAAGATCAGGGATGGGGAGCTTGACGGCCTCCCAATGTATCTGGAACTCCAACACCCATCAGTCCCACTCAGCACGGTCCATAGTTGGGTATGAAGGGACTTGCATACCCGAGGGCACCAGTTTGGAGAAAGCCAGCATTGAACAAGTACAAAGCAGGTAAGGATTGTAGTCTTAGAACCCAGGAGAACAAAGCCTTAAGCACATTCACTTTGTGGGGGCCTGGTCAAAGCCAGGGCTGACTACCCAGGGGAAAATTTGGGGTCAGGTGAGCTCTTTCAGAAGGAAACAGAAATAGCAGCTTGGTAGGGAAAGTGCACAGAATAAATTGATTTCCCCTGGAGATCCTTTTCAACTTCAGTAAAATATGTAGGACAATAAGAGCTGAAAATAGTATCATTTTTCTTGAAATCAAAGCCATGGCACCAAGCAGGGAGGGCAGGTATTTGGGGATCATTAGAGCTTTGCTAAACTGGTCTTGTCTGTTTCATTTTCTTCCCCCTTGCTTCATCATGGATATCTAAAAGGACAGTTGGAACCAATAAATGAGGTGAGTTAATCTGGTGACTCATTCTGCCTTCTCTTGCCTCTCCCCAGGCAGAGGGAGATGGTTGTGCTTTTTCATCTGCTCGTTTGCTTTGTCTGTCTTTGGTTTCTGGCTTGCACAATCTCTTCCTTGGCAAAGTGCATCTTGGTTTCTGCAGGGCACATTCTTTTTCCTTAGTTTCCTTTTCCAGTGCAAAACGTGAATTGCCTTTGCTGATCATGTGGCGGGCTGATTTCAGTCACTTTGGGTGCAGATGTTCCATGCAGTATCTGGTACTAGATTCCAAATCTGGATTGCATGGGAATCTTCACTTTTAAAAGCACAGTTATTGCCCTCATACTTTTAAAGTTAATTGTCACATGTTTCAGTGTGCTTGTGATGTCTCTTGTGCACATAAACACCTCTGTGCACTCTATAATTTGTTGACTAGAAACCTTTCCATAAATAGAGCATAAATATTTATTTTATTTAGAACATTTGAACCCCACTCCTCAGCCAAAAAGTCTTCCAGAGTGGCTTACATACAATCAATTAAGACAGCCCCTGTCCTCAGGCTTACAGCCTAAAAACATCATCATCAACAACAACAACACACAAGGAAAGGGGACAGGGATGGAAGAGGGAAAAAATCAATCTAAGACACTGTATCTGTTCTTAAATAGTTGTTCACATAATGACCAGCTAGTGCAATTTGGCGTAGGAGAGACCTGATGGTGCTGGTCTGTCACAGCAGAGCTGATGGAGTGAGCCTTATATCCCAGCTCTCCCATTGAAGCAGCCTGCTCCCAGGTGACAACTGAGGGAGAGAAGGTTTGATGGACTTTGTATGTCAGCTTCCTATCTGTCTGGCCCTTTCTGTCTGAAGAGCATTCATTCCTCAATAATAGCAGAGAATGGGACACTCCCATGGATATTTGCTTCTCCTGCATGGCTTACAGCAGGGATGGGGGAGTTTGTGCCCTCCAGATGTTGTTGGACTCCAACTCCCATCAGCCCCAGCCAAGTTGTATGCAGTTATGTTTAACTGCAGTTGCCAGCAATTGAACCAGGTCCCTTCTGCGCGCAAACCATCTACTCCACTTTGCACGGTTTCATTGCAGGACCTCATCGTCTGTATCAGCGTTGAGGAGCCCATGTCCTTTAGATGTTGTTGGACTCCTTCTCTCATCAGCACCAGCCAGCATGGCCCAACGGTCAGGAGCGATGGGAGACCAGCAATGTCTGAAAGACTGCAGGTTCTTCATCCCTGGCTTGCAACTCTGTTCCCCTAAAAGTGTCTGCCTCCTTGCCACTTACCCATACTTGTTCTGTTCCCCCAAATTGATTCCCCCAAATATATGCGGGGAGAGGGCTGATGTACTCCGGTCCTGATTGAGGGCTTCCAATGGTGACATCTGGCTGCCCACTGTGAGATCAGGATCCTGGACTAGATGGGCCATTGGCCTGATCCAGCAAAGTCTTCGTAGGTTCTTATGATGAATTGTAAAGCAAAACACAACAACCCCCAAATTCATTCTGTTGAGTTCAGAATAAAGCAGCTTATGTGTCTTGTACTGATTTGATTAGTTCATTTCTGCATTGCAGGGAGTTGGACTAGATGGTCCCTTCGAATATTATGATTAAATGATTTTGATGGGAAAACACCCTCCCTTTGGGGTGACATCTGATAGTCATTCTCAGAGCAGGTTCATCGAAATGGACTTACATAAAATAATCCTAACTTTGGGGTTTTTTCATGGTGTGTAGGAACAGGTCTCCGTTAGGATTCACGAGTGCTGTGAGCTTGTTATAATGGTGAAATTAACTCACTTTATAAGGACAAAAGAAAAAAGAGACAAGCTAGCTGTGAGTGGGGGAGAATTAGAAGCCGAGACAGTTGTAGTACAAAGTTGTTATTTCTACAAATGGATGTTCTGTATGATTTGAATTGCTCTACTCAGACATAAGAATGTTCCTAACGGGAGAGATTAACAGTACTCTTTTCTTTTAATTAAGGATAAAATCTGCCTACCTAAGCAGTGGAGTCATAAATAGAAATATATAAATATAGAGTAAGATACTCAATTCAGTTAGAGCTTAACTGAAGTACAGAATTTAGAACTGACATGAAGCCATTTAAACTTGCGGTGAAAATACGCAAAAAGAAATGTTCATTTTGGTTACTGATGTGTGAATATGTGACAAGAATTTGACGTTCTCAAATTCACTTACGGATTTGATAGCATATGTTGCATGGCTTTGCATTTTCCTTTTATAGCATTTGTGGAATATATTGAACAACGACACTCAAAAAATTTATATGCATGGACCCCCATTCCTCTCAACCGAATAGAAATGGCTACAAATAGAAGACTGCCTTTTGACAGCCCTTAAAAATAGAGCAATATCCTCTGCAAAATAGGACACATGGTCACACTATTCTTGTTTAGATCTTAAGTTGGGACTGTGGGCTGTATCTAGTGTTACCCTAATCAGAGTATTTCAATTGAAATGAATGGACAGGAAATTAACTTAAAACTATTGATTTCTACCTGACATTCAGAAGACATCTTAAGGCAGCCCTGTTCAGGGAAGTTTTTAATCTGTGATATTTTATTGTATTTTTTGTTTCTATGGAAGCCGCCCAGAGTGGCTGGGGAAACCCAGCCAGATGGGCGGGGTACAAATAATAAATTATTATTATTATTATTATTATTATTATTTCAGTGGTTGGTTGGAAAAGCCAAAGTTAGTTGGAAAAAACCCCTTAGATAAGTAACTTGCACTTCTTTCACATCAATGGAGTAAACATAGGAAGCTGCCTTATACAGACTATTGGTTCACCTAATTCAGTATTGTCTACACTGGCTGGCAGCAGCTCTCCAGGATTACTGGCAGGGATCTCTGCCAGCCCTACCTGTAGATGCCAGGGATAGGCGCTGGGACCTTCTGCTCTGCCACTGAGCTGCCCCCATCTCCCAAATTAAAGAAGGTCTTCAAAAGGGTGTTTATATGTGGAAAAGGTTCCTCCCTACAGACATTTACATAGGAAGGCATTAATTCCAGGTTCGCTGCAGGAAAGAAAAGCAGCAGAAACAACACACAGGCACACCCAGCTGAAATCCAAGCCCTGCACCTCAATTACAACTGAGTGTTTATGCTTGCCAGCCACCAACTGGTTGTAATTTTTGCTATCTGGTTTCCAACGGCCTCAGGGCCTGTTGTCTAGAATCTCGGATCTCTTGCTGTGCAGATGGACTTGCCGGAACTGTTGCCAGAAGTGTTATGACTGCAGCTGTTGCCAGTCGAGCGATGACGAAGTGGAAATCCTGGGGCCTTTTCCAGCACAGACGCCTTCCTGGTTGTAAGTCTGGATTCTGCTTTTAGGATCCCGTTTGTTCCCCTTTCACTTCGGTTTTTACAAAGATCCCTGCCAAATCTGGATTGGTTGCTTGTTTCTAACAGGCATCGACAATTTGCATTTTTTTCTAAAAAGAAAAACAACAATATGCATGTTAAATGCAAAGCTGTATTTTGGCCCTGTGTTAAGGTTGTGAGAGAAATTCGATTCAATTCACGTTTAAAGGTGAGCTACCTGATTTGGAGTTCCCATAACAATATGCAGACCAGAACACAGCATCCTTTGAAATTCTCTCTGAATTTTGCAATGCGGTTCTCCAGCCAAGGAATCTGTACGAAAATGCATCTGCTGAGGGAAAGTGTGCATAGAAATGTGTATTTTAATGAAAATAACATAGAAAAATGCATTATCATTAGGGAAAGCCGCTTTGCAAAAATGTGTATATTAGGATTAATTTGCACTAAATGGTTGATGAGTTTTCATAAGGGCTTAAAAAAAGTAAATTTCAAAATGATGTGGAAAACTGAATTTAAGACTGGAAAAATGAAGAACTGAGAGAAACCAAAATTTACAGATTAGCCCATCCCTGCCTTGTCTTTGGGGAGATGCCTCTTTTGAGTCAAGTAGAGGTCATCTCCATTAATGTGTGTGAAGTGTTGGATATCCCGTGGTGTTCTGATTACCGGTATACCTACCCACCCCCATCCTTCGGATGAATTTTATATTTGTATTCTCTTACTAAATTTCTTATGTATACCACAGTAACAGTCTCATATCTAGTGTTGCTCAGGAATTATAAGCACCCCCTCCACCATCAGTCCACCATTCAGTCCACCATCTTGATTCAAAATGGCTTCCAGTTGTGTCCAAACATAGATCCAAACCTGCTCCTTGATCCTCAGGAACCATTATGTGAAATTTGGTTAAGATCAGCACACCTACACCTTTCCTACTGCTGGTGTCATTGGAGGTGGGACAGGTGTACTTTAGGGTAGAAACAGGAGATACAGAGTATAAAAACCCTGGCATATAAAAACCATGACTGGACTGTAACCTGCTAAACAAAGACAAGAGTCAATACTGTACTGTCTCCATTTCTTTTACTGGCACGACTCCCCTCTGGTTTGTGCCCCTTCAGGTGAAAAAGGTTCCTGGCCCCCATGTAGTGACAACCCAACCTTCTTTGTTTGTCTACAAAAGCTATTTATTTTCCAAAACCTTTAGCGAGCAAGGTAACTTGTGCTCTCAGCTAGCAAGGCTTCATTGTTTTACCAGCCTATTAATGCATGGGGACTCCAGAGTTGGAACAGAACTCTAGAAATAATTTCATCTCCAACATTCAAGACGGGAGAATAATGATGTTCTTACTGTACCATACAGAGCTGGCGACTTGGCTGTCTTGCTACAACTAATCTAATTATGTTGACTTAGCACACATGGCAGCAACACCTTCCTGTCATTTCCTCTCTAATATTTGCTTTCCTGCTTTGTTGGGAAAAGATAAATTGTAGCAAAGAGCGGTAGGTGATCTTCAGCTTTGCAAATTACAAAATGTGTGACACGGGTGTTCAAAATGATTTTAAAAAAGATACTTGGTGAGATTAAACTGAAATTGAAGCTTGGTTCTTCTTTTTTGGTGGCCCACATTAAAGAAAAACTGGGAGGTCTTCTGAATGGAGCCAGGATTTAGAAGTGGATATCTCAATAATCTGGTTCCATGATGCCATCAAGGTCCCACCCACATGTCCAGGTTGACTGGCGGAGGGAGCTAAGGGTCTGCTTCACCAGCACATTTCCCACAGGATCCTGCTGGCTGCAGGGGTCTGTTTCACTAGCATTTCCCTGTGGTGAGCATGTTGGCGAAGCAGTACTTCGCAGTGTAGCTCCCTGCCCATCAATTAATGTCACCCTGATGTCAGCTGATGCACAGGTGGGCATGGTTTGGGAGAAATGGCATCATGGGCCAACTTGGGTGTCTGGTGGGCCAGGATTGGCCTGTGGGCTGTAGGTTCCCCTACCTCTGTAGTAGAGAAATAGAATGGGGGGCGGAGAGGAATGAAAATATATTATTGTCTAATTTCAGAGGCATTGAGTGTGATTGTGTTGCCATTTTTACACTCTTCCAACAATTTCTCAGAAATTGGACAATTGCAAAACAGAAAAATCCTTCCATTAATTATAAATTCATTTGAATTAGGAAGCTGTGCTTCAGAACAAGCCAGGATATAAATATGTATTAGTAGCTTAGAATCTTTAAGGAGTTAAAAAATAAGAAAGAGGTAGCCCTTGGGCCACGTCTTTTGTGCCTCATAAGTACCATTTTGTTTGTAAAAGTGGGGGGATTTTTTAATGCCCTTTCCTTTTTTAAAAATATGCCCATAAACAGGACAAAATGGATCTGATTTTTCGTGGGGTGGGGGCAAGGTAGAGGCATGATATGTTATTGATGATGGTGATGAATGTGCACAATTAAATGATTTGTAGTAATAAACTAAGAAACAGGGCTCTCCATACAGGCTTGTGGCGCAAATAATAAGAGAGTATAGCAATGAAGTTCTGAAACACCACGTTCATAGGTTAATTCGATTGAGGGAGGAAATGCAATGCTCATCCTGGAAGAGAGTTCAAGATATTTCATTTCGACAGGGTGAGCAATCGAAGCGACGACAGGGATGGCGACTCTGACAACACTACAACGAGTGAGCCCCCTCCAACCCCTCAGGACGTTTCGCTGGACAGAAGGCGGTCGTCTTCGGATACATCCCGATCCACTTACAGCCTCACAAGACGAATTTCAAGTATGTTTGCCACGACCCACCATTTTGGTGACATATGTGTGTGTGTGTGATACCTCCTCAGACCATGAGGCATGGGGCTGCCCCCCCGGGGCTGCCTTCCACTCTGTTCATTGGGTGCCTTATAAAGGGGTCCCTGTGTGCGATGTAAGTGCATTACAGGCTTCCAGGTGAGGAGGGGATGCAGATGGGCCCCCTTTATGTGGAGAAGCACTACACAAGTATATCAGCATTTATTTAGGGCTTGTACTCAAAGTGGCTGTACATGTGGCCTGTGGGAGAGCAGGGAGTGTCTGGAAGGTGCATTGGGGCTGGGGGCGGGTGCAACACAATCAGCACAACCCATCATGATGTTGTTGTGGTCTGAGGCCCAGATCCCATGGGCCAAGGCAGGTCAGGAGTTGACTTAATGTAAATCCAGGGCTGTGATGAGGCGCTACAATTACTCCAATAGGGGCTGTGCGATGACATACTTACATTTTTATTATATAGAGAGGATCCCATCTGCACTATACATTTAAAGCAGCATCATGCCACTGTAAATGGTCATGGCTTCCCCCAAAGAATTCTGGGAAGTGTCGTTTGTTAAGGGTGCTGAGAGTAGTTAGGAGACCCCTATTCCTTTTGTGGAGTTGCAGTCTTTAGAGCGGTTTAACAATCAATCCCTCTTCCTACGGTATTCCAGAAATTGTAGCTCTATGTGGTTGTGGTTAACATTGGACCTGGGAGGCCAAGGTTCAAATCTCCACCCTGCCATGAAACTCATTGGATGACCTTGTGCCAGTCACTGCCTCTCAGCCTAACCTACCTCACAGGGTAAAGGTAAAGGGACCCCTGACCATTAGGTCCAGTCATGGCCGACTCTGGTGTTGCAGCGCTCATCTCGCTTTATTGGCCGAGGGAGCTGGCATACAGCTTCCGGGTCATGTGGCCAGCATGACTAAGCCGCTTCTGGCAAACCAGAGCAGCGCACGGAAACGCCGTTTACCTTCCCGCCGGAGTGGTACCTGTTTATCTACTTGCACTTTGACGTGCTTTCGAACTGCTAGGTTGGCAGGAGCAGGGACCGAGCAACAGGAGCTCACCCCGTTGCGGGGATTCAAACCGCCGACCTTCTGATCGGCAAGTCCTAGGCTCTGTGGTTTAACCCACAGCGCCACCCACATCCCTTCACCTCACAGGGTAGTTGGGGTTAAATGAGGAGGGGGAGGAGAATTGGGTACACCACATTGAGTTCTTTGGAGAAAAATGTGGACTATAAAAGCAACAAACAAATAATAATAACGGGTATCCTAACACCTCATCACCCATAATAAATTACACTGCCCATGATTCTTGGGGGGAAGCCATGACTGTTTAAAGTGGTATGATTGATTTAAATGTATAGTGACGTTGGGGCCTATATCTCTGCAGTCGGTGTGAATTAGTGCCTTGTCCCACCATTTGCTCTTTGTTACGCAGGTCTAGAGTTGAGGCGTCCAAGTTCTCCGCTTATTGACATAAAACCTATCGAGTTTGGGATTTTAGGATCCAAAAAGGAAATAGTTCAACCGTCCATCCTGAGGAAAACCTATACTCCAGATGACTATTTTAGGAAGTTTGAGCCGAGACTATATTCCCTTGACTCTAACAGCGAAGACGTGGACTCCTTGACGGACGAGGAAGTCTTGGCCAAGTACCAGCTGGGCATGCTTCATTTTAGCACACAATACGACCTCTTGCACAATTATCTCATTGTCAGGGTGATTGAGGCGAGGGATCTGCCTCCCCCAATTTCCTACGATGGCACTAGGCAGGATATGGCCCACTCGAATCCTTACGTGAAGATTTGCCTCTTGCCGGACCAGAAAAACTCCAAGCAGACTGGAGTGAAGCGCAAAACCCAAAGCCCAGTCTTTGAGGAGAGGTACACATTTGACATCCCGTTTTTAGAAGCCGAAAGGAGGACCCTGCTGTTAACCACAGTGGATTTTGACAAATTTTCACGCCACTGTGTCATTGGCAAAGTGACGATGCCTTTGAGTGATGTGGACCTTGTGAAGGGAGGACATTGGTGGAAAGCTCTGGTCCCCAGCTCTCAAGTAAGTTTCAGAACAAAACACAATATGTTGACTGTTGCTTCTGTTCTTGGTGGTCTTGGCTGGGTGGTCCTTCCCCCCTCCTTCTGACGGTGATTTAACATTGGCAGTGGTTTAATGGTACAAGGAACAGAGATGTATTTGGCTGTGGCCTTGAAGCTCTTGAATGTTCTCCCTAGGGAGGCCTGACAAGCTCCATCACTATACAGTGGTACCTCGGTTTAAGAACAGTCCTGTTTACGAACGATTCGGTTTAAGAACTCCGCAAAACTGGAAATAGTGTCCCGGTTTGAGAACTTTATCTTGGTCTAAGAACGGAATTTGAATGGTGGAAGGGCACCGGCGGCAGGAGGCCTCATTAGAGAAAGTGTGCCTTGGTTTAAGAACTGTTTCAGTTTAAGAATGGACTTCCAGAATGGATTAAGTTCGTAAACCGAGGTACCACTGTATTATTATAGTGCAGAGCAAGACTGGTAAGACATTTGGCCCAGGGAGGAGGTGTGGCTTGGCTTGACTCCCAAGGGCCAGTTGGAGAGGTTTAGAAGGCCGCATTGTACCCCAAGACCAGAAGTTCCCCAACCCTGGGGTATGTGGTGAAGACTTGGCTCTTTAGGGGAGTCTTTGAGGCGGAGGGTAGCCATAAACTCTCATCTTATCATGACAATTGGTGTTGTGAAATGGCTAAGGGAGTGAGCTACAATTCAGACAGGGCCTGATTCAAATTTTGCCTCTGTCATAAACTCCTTAGCCTTAGGTCAGCTACCCTTTCTCAACCTCAGTCCTACCACCCCATCTGCAATTTCGGAGATAATAAGATCGCCTTACTTTACAAGGCTGCAATTTGATAATGCAAGGGAAGTGTTCTGAACACTTGGAAGTGCTGTACAAATGTTAAGTTGCTGTTAATAATAAGATCTGTTCTAAGTGCTTGTTTGATTATTGTAGTGCTTTATTATGGTTATTTGTGCAAAACGCTCTTCCTACATGGTTTTCTGTCATCAGAGGTTTCTACTTCTGAATTCTTAGTCTCTGACATGTGGGGCCAGAGGGATATAGCTGTGTGTCTTACTGACTGTTTTATATACTGGTGGCCGTGTGCCATGCTTAGGTCCTGGCTGGGTGATTCCATCTCATATGCTCTGTGGTGCTCAGGGTCAATCACGGTGTGTGGAGGATAGGGGTGCTGTTTGGCCTGGATCTCAAGCACAAGGGGGGAGGCTGCTCAGATTTAGACACTTGTTAATTTTTTAGCCTTTGATAAGTTTCATAACATGTTTTCATGAGCATTGGACCATAACACAACACTCTCAGCTTAGAGCTGCAAATCTAAGCAAATAAGATTTGTGATTTTGAAAATGCATCATTTTCTTCTGTTAACTGACATAGTTTTCATCATGTCGAAGAGTTTAAACATTCACAAATATTAATAAAAATATATGTTCTGGTAGCACAAAATTAGACCCAGACAATATACTCTCAGATCAGCTGATTATGTAAATAAACCACTCACGTTTGGGTTGTGGGGGGAGGAAGGTTAATTTGTTTCTCGTGTGTTGTCATTTTTAATTTTGATTATGGCTAGGGGCCTCAAATGCTGGAAGTGGCCCAGGCTAGGGCTGGGCGATATCTGATTTTCAACATTGTGATATATCACCAGCTAAATATCACAATATCTCGATATATCATGATATATATCTGTGGTGGTGGAGGGCCTTACTGGGCCTCCCCATGGCGGCAGAGGGTCCAGCCATACCTCCCTGCAGAAGCAGAGGGCTTTGCCGTGGCAGCGGAGGGTGTACTGTTCTTCCCCTCATCATCAGAGGGCCTTGCCCAGATAGAGGGGCTTGGAGGGCCAGCGTTTGGCCCTTGGTCCAGAGGTTTCCCACACCTGCTGTAAGGGCATTTGTGATCCTTGGACATGGCTTGTAATGCCCTTTGTTTCAAACACCCCACCTCTTGTCCTGTTTGATTCCTTCTTTGGCACATCTGTTGCAGAATGAAGTTGAACTGGGAGAACTCCTGCTGTCGTTAAACTACCTTCCCAGTGCAGGAAGACTGAATGTAGACATCATTAGAGCAAAACAGCTGCTTCAAACAGATATGAGCCAAGGTTCAGGTACGGACTGGCGCTTTTCCAGTAATGACTGCTGCACTTAATCGGAGGTGCTCTGGTACTGCTGAGATGTATAAGATTCTGAAAGATGTGGATGTTTTCAACAGGGAACAGGATATTGTCGTTCCCCAAAGCAGCTCTGAAAAATCCCAGCCCTAAAGCCTTAATATGAACCAAGCCCCCGCCGCACGGAAATTTTCAGTGCCAGGATATGCAAATCGACAAAGGAGTAGTGTGTCTCTGAGCATGTGCAGAGAATGTCTGTTCCTCACTGCTGCATCCAGCCTCCGCTTGTACTGAGAGGGGTGGGACGGAGCATTCAGAATCAGAGGAGGCTTCTGAGAAGGTTTTGACTTCCACAGTCTTTGAAGAACTTTATGACCTTTTCAGACCAGACATTTACGATTTGAGAAATGCCACCGGCACATCCAAATGTCAGTGGTTCTACAGAATAATGGTGGGAAATGTATTGATTTTTTTTAAAAGACGGCATCTGCATTTTGCCTAAGGGGTGCCTAAAAATAACCATGAACCGGAAAACAATAAAAACAGTTCTAACTATGCCCAGTTGAAAATAGAGAGGTCCAAGCAGCTGTGCCTCTTGCCTTGTGTGCTGGGCCTCAGGAAGGCACATTTCAGCTTTTTGGTGGGTGAGGTGGTGTCTGCCAAAAAGGCACAAATCCGGCCGGCTTTGTTGGGGGATAGTGCAAGAGGGCGCTTTCAAGGGGTCCTCAGCACAGAGCTACGGGTCAGCCTCCACCTCTTCAACATGCACGGCTCACCTCACAACCCCACCGCACCCCAGTATGGCCTTGTATCCCCATGGCAACAACCTAGCTGCTGGAAGGGGCAGGAGAGAGAATTGGCAGTGGATTGCTGGGCGAAAGGATGGTGAGCTCAATTCTCACAACTCATAATCCCGGACTGAGCATATGCTCAGAGCTTCCGGATTCTTAATTCTTAATGTGTGACCTCCACCCCAATTTTTAATGCACCTGGCTCCAGTTGTGGATTTCGGGGTTCCAGTAGAAAGCAAAATAGATCCCCAAAGCCTGAAGTCTTCCCAGCAAATGCACATGGATCTATATTTAAGCTCTGTCCCCCCCCCCTTCCATCAATCCTCTTCCAGACTGCATACTGTATAAGTGGGAGACCTGAGGAGATTTTGTGCGTGTGTGTGTTTTACTTTCAGTATGGAGAAAATCAGCAGGCAAGTGGCATTTAGAAGCTGCCCTTTCCCAACCATTCTTGGAATCACCAGAGGAGTCATTTTTGTTCCTCAGAAGCAGAAGTCAAAATGTACCCTGTTTACTTTCAATTGCGAACAACGGAAGGCTGGCCTTGGTGAGGGAAGGTCAGCTACGCTGTTCTTTTTGAGAGAGAGCAGGTTCTTTTCGGCAGATATAATCTTCGTAGGAGCGAGCAGGGAAAGAAGGTTACAGCCGAAAGAGGGAGGCCGAAGACTCACTTCTGAGCATTGTTATTATTAATAATTATATTTATTAGTCACTCTTTCAGAAAGCAAACAGTAAAAAGTGTAATGACCAGAATTAAAAAACCCTAAAATGCTCCCCAGTAATAAGTATAAAATACATGAAAATTGTCTATAAAATCCTCTTAAAGGCCTGTCTGCTCTAGCATCTTCTTTTCACACTGGCCAACCAGATTACCTACGGGGAGCCGGTAAATAGGACCGGGGTTCAACAACACCCCCCACCTCTGATTCCCAGCTTAGCCGGTGCAGGGCAAGCAGTGCATGGTCTACAGGGCACCAACATCATCATCATCATCATAATATAATAATAATAATAATAATAATAATAATAATAATAATAATAATAATACCCCACCCATCTGGCTGGGTTTCTCCAGCCACTCTGGGCAGCTTCCAACACATATAAAAACATAATAGAACATCAGACATTAGAAACTTACAAATACAGGGCTTTGCTACCACTCCCCTCCCTCCAGACTTTGCCACCTGAGGCAAACTATGTCACTCTGTCCCATAATAGGGTTGGGCTTTCCTTGCTTATCGGCTTGAGTCCAGGCTCAAAGCTGGTCAAGATGTCAGGGCCTGGATTTGTATCTGGCACCTATTTCTCTCTGAATCCAATTTAATGGGCTTTCCCTTCCTTGTCTGGGTCAGAGTCCCAGGCTGCATTGGGGCAAGGAGTTCACTTGGGCCAACTTAATGCGTGAACTGGGCAGTGACAGGAAATAATGATTTCCGATGAACAAAATCCTCTCTGGAAGATCAAGCTGTGCTTGTTTTCTGTTCAGATCCCTTTGTGAAGATCCAACTTGTTCATGGTTTAAAACTGGCGAAAACAAAGAAGACTTCTTGCAAGAGGGCTACCATTGACCCCTTCTACAACGAGTCCTTCAGTTTCAAAGTGCCCCAAGAAGAACTTGAAAGTGCCAGTTTAGTCTTCACAGGTATGTTCACGTATCTCTTTCAAATATGGTTTGTAGGCCTGCCACAGAGTTGAATAATTTTGGCTGATTAATTCATGTGACTTTCCGTCAATTAATCAACTAACAGCTAGGGTTGTAAGAAGATAGAGATTTCTGTTGTGACCAACCTGTGTTGGTCACAATCAACACTGTCTCCATTCTGCTGCAGCTTTGTTTCCATCAACTACTATGTCATTCATCTTACTGTCCACTAATTAAGATGCATTACTATTTAAATCAGGTGTGTAGCTATATACGTAACTTAAAGGAAACATCAAAACCATGGGGGAGAGAGTAATTATATATTGTTTGCAGAGTTCCTCTTTCTCCCCTGTTGTTGTTGGAATTCTCCCTATTAACAGTGCAATCCTTACTATATCTACTCAGAAGTAAATATTACTGACTCCAGTAGGACTTACCCCAGGTGAGTAGGGTTGGGTTGGCAGCCTAAATCTTCATTTATGCACAAGTGAGGAACAAAATGGTTTTAAAGAATAAACATGCCTCTTGTGGTTTGAATGATACCCACAGTTGGGTCAGGGTGTGACGGAAGCCTCTTCAGCTTCCGAAATCTCCTCCCAGTCTGCTGAGAGTTGTCTTCCTCCTCAACATCTGGCAATCAGCACATCAGCCATCCCTGATCTTGCCCCACGATGCCCAGAGCTTCAGAAAATGAAAGCAAGCTTCTGTCTCAGGTCTCAAATGAAACACCTCTCTTTTGAAGTGGACCATAACAAAACCCCTCACACAAAAAGCAGCCCCCTCTCAGAAGCACCCAATTGAGATCTGAAGGGATTTTATCCTCTGTGCACACCCACCCTAGTAGAAACAGATGTTGCTGTTGAGACGAGACGCTGAAATGAGAACCCATTAGCTTGTTTCCAAACATTTCCGAATGAAAGCGATGCTCATCAACAATTTAAATCGCAAGCATGATGTACAGAAATTTTCCTCTGCGGAAAAGGCAGCATGCATAGTTTTGAACGCACTAGATCAGGTGTGGGAGGAAGGAATTGTTCCTGTAATCCATTGAGGGCCTTATTCTGAAATAGAAAAAGACAGTCACCTAAGCCACATTCTCTTCCTCCTGCTCTCTCACCCACAATATATAAACATTACCAGCTGTCTGGAGTCAGTTGCCTTTATTAAGAGAAATTGTTTCACCTGGGTTAATGTTATGATTAGTGTTTTTGCACAGCTTTGGGTTGTGGGGGAGGGCATGTGGAGCGTTTCAGTTCCCACCCAGAAAGGTTTCAGACCCTGGGCAGGTCCCTAGACTGTTTTTTGGTAAATCCATCCCCGGGCTACCACAGACTTGACAAGCTGGAACATCTGAAGAGAGGGCAAGTAAGATGACAGAGGGTCTGGAAATCAAGCCTTGTGAAGAACGATTGTTGGGTATGTAGGATCTAGACAAGAAGACTGACAGAAGATTTGATAGCCAACTTTAAATATCTGTCACATGGAAGATGGAGCAAGCTTGTTTTCTGCTGCTGTGGAGTGTGGGAGCCAAACCAGTGGATTCAAATGACAAGAAAGGAGATGCCAACATTAGGAGGAACTTTCTGATAGTGAAAGCTGTTCAAAAGTGCACCCTGAAAGGGTGTTGGACCTCCTTGGAGGTTGGGTAGGCATCTGCCAGGCATTCTTTAGCTGTGATTCCTATAGCACAGGGTTGGACTAGATGACCCTTGGGATCCCTTCCAGATCTACAGTTCTATGACTTATCTGTTCATGGTTGTCCTCTTCCCTTTCCCCAGATCCTTGTCACACCTGACCTCCGGTGGGTGTGTTACATACCAGGCTTGAATTGAGTGTTTTATTCCAGTAGACTGGGACAGATTACAGGTGGAAGGACTACCTGGCCTGAGCCTTGTTGCTCTACGGCATCCCTGCCAGCAGGACTGCAGATTGAAGTTAGTTGGGCCATCAGGCGACTTGGGGAGCCAGTAGAAGCTTTGCTGGCCTTAAATAAGAACTTCCTTGGGTTTGGCTCTTCAGTCTGGGCATGTTTTCTGTGAAAGGATGTGTTAAACCAGGGCTTGGGAACCTCCAGTCTGTAGGTTCCTGTTTGGCATGCAAGACAATTTCCCCACAACCATCTGCCCCCCAGCACCTGACATCAGTTAAGGTTGTGGCTGCAAGCTGAATGTTAGCTTCTGAGTCTCCCTTTGCAAGCGGGACTCGCTGGCAGTGCCAGTCAGCTAATTGACATGTTCAGTGAGCCCTGCTTTCTCCACACCTTCGAGGAAATATTTCTCCTCCACAAACATGTGTAGGGATGCTGCCCCTAGATGTTCGCTCAGTGTTGGCTTAAGTAACGAATTCCATTCACAATCTAAATGTGAATGGTGATCTGAAATAATTTAGTTTCTCAGGGCCAGGCTTGAGTAGGGCTGGGGGGGGGGGACACAACGTTAGATGGACCAATGGTCTGGTGCTGTATAAGACAACTTCCTAGGCTGCTATTATGATGACTACTACTGTTATTGATATTACTATTGCCTCTGGGAGTGGAAAGACAAAGACTGATCCTAGCTGATGCCTGAGTGAATAGGCTTCTGAGGCTATGGAATAAGTACACATTGCAGATTGTGCTTTTGTTTGTTCCCCAGTTATGTGCTCAGGCCTCGCGGCTATGCTTTTATTCGCCCTACAGAGGCCACAAGACCAGCAATGGTTTGTTCTCTTTATTGGCAGGCTGGGTTTGCAGAGCAGTTGCAGGCGAACAGTTTAATTATTGAAAGGCTTTTGAAATATGTAACAGGAAAACAATCTACATGAAATGGAAAGCTTTGGGGGAACATGTGTTAGGATGTTTGTGTGCAAATAGGTTTGTGTAGGATTAGACTGGAGCAGGAGGAGCACTTAGAATCATAGAACTGTAGAGTTGAACCCCAGCGGCTATCTAGCCCTGCCCCCTGCATTGCAGGAATCACAGCCAAATAACCCCTGACAGATGGCCATCCAAACTCTGCTTCAAAACCCCTGTTTAAAAACCTACCATCCGCTCCACTGTCAAACAGCTCTTAACATCAGAAAGTTCTTCCTAATGTCTAGCTGGAATCTCTTTTCTTGTAATTTGAATCCATTGGTCCAGTCCTCTGGAGCAGCAGAAAGTAAGCTTGCTCATCATCTGAGGCCCTTCTTGGTGTGCCTTCCCTACAAGAGGTCCAGAGAGCAGCAACACGTGAACAGGCCTTTCTGCAGTGGCTCCTTGGAATGCTATCCCCAGGGAGGTTCAGCCAGCACCTTCATTATGCACCTTTAGGCACCGGGTGAAAACGTTCCTCTTGAATTAACATCTGATGCCCTTTCAAATGTGTTTGTGGGAAGGGGAGAAAGGGGTCATTGGTTTGTGTAGGGCCTTTTTGTTTGTTCTTGTTTTTATTATGTGTTTTGTGCTTTCATCTTGTATTAACCTGTTGTGAACCTGTTGTATAGTCTGTGGTGAAGCGCCCTGAGATCTATGGATGAAGGGTGGTATACAAATTTAATCATCATCATCATCATCATCATCATCCTATTCCATGTCACAGCCCTTCAGATATATGAGGATGGCTATCATATCACCTCCAGGCTAAAGCATGCCCAACTCCTTCAACCAATTGTCATAAGGCTTGGTTTCCATCTCTATCATCTTGGTTACCTTCCTCGTGGCTGCTGGAGCTGCTGAACCTCCTCCTTCCTTACCAAGGGGAGGGGAAGTGAACCAGCAGGTGGCAGCATGCTCCTGGTTGCTCAGCCTCTGTAGCCCAGAAAGAGAGTGGGGAAGGTGAGCCATAGAATGGCCACTTACTCATCTCCAAAACAATAATACAGTACAGTATAGGATATGCATCACCCAGAAAGAAGAGAGGGCACAGATTCTCATAAAATTTGGCCCATGTTTATTTATACGTGTAGATGCAAACTTGGAAATAGTGGGTGGAATTCAATGCTAGACCTACTCAGAGTAGGCTTATTGAAATGAATAAACACAACTAAGCTACATCTCGGGACGTGGGTGGCGCTGTGGGTTAAACCACAGAGCCTAGGACTTGCTGATCAGAAGGTCGGCGGTTCAAATCCCCGCGACAGGGTGAGCTCCTGTTGCTTGGTCGCTGCTCCTGCCAACCTAGCAGTTCGAAAGCACACCAAGCAGTGGGAAGGTAAACGGCGTTTCCATGCACTGCTCTGGTTTGCCAGAAGTGGCTTAGTCATGCTGGCCACATGACCCGGAAGCTGTACGCCGGCTCGCTTGGCCAATAAAGCGAGATGCGCGCCGCAACCCCAGAGTTGGCCACGACTGGACCTAATGGTCAGGGGTCCCTTTACCTTTAGCTTTTTAAGCTATCGCTATTTTGCATTTCTATACAGCATTTTAAAAAGTTGAGACATCACCTTGCCCACAAAGGTCCGTATAGTAAAAGCTATGGTTTTCCCAGTAGTGATGTATGGAAGTGAGAGCTGGACCATAAAGAAGGCTGATCGCCGAAGAATTGACGCTTTTGAATTATGGTGCTGGAGGAAACTCTTGAGAGTCCCATGGACTGCAAGAAGATCAAACGCATCCATTCTTAAGGAAATCAGCCCTGAGTGCTCACTGGAAGGACAGATCGTGAAGCTGAGGCTCCAATACTTTGGCCACCTCATGAGAAGAGAAGACTCACTGGAAAAGACACTGATGTTGGGAAAGAAGGAGGGCACAAGGAGAAGGGGACGACAGAGGACGAGATGGTTAGACAGTGTTCTTGAAGCTACAAACATGAATCTGACCAAACTGCGGGTGGCAGTGGAAGATAGGAGTGCCTGGCGTGCTCTGGTCTATGGGGTCACGAAGAGTCGGACACGACGGAACGACTAAACAACAACAACAACAACATTTTGCATTTCACCCAGTGACTAATCTAAATGGAAAAACAGAGTTGTCTCCAACTAAGTTTCGCTCAGACTGGCCTCATATGCTTGTAGGAAAGAAAAATTTGTTCAATCTACCATCAAAAAGATAGAGAAGGAAGCTAATAGGCTAAAGATACAGGGATAGTCTGGGAATCTGAAGGTCCCTAACAATGTCTGTTTTAACCCCTGCAAAACACCTCATTTGCAAGCTGAGTTGCACCCAAACTTCCAACAGTCTTTGTGTTGCAGTTTCAGTTCTATCTTCAGTCGAAACTATTTGAGCAGATCAGCAGTTCAAATAATAAAACAACTACTGAAAAACCCAAAATGAACAAACCTGTAAAAGGGCAATAACTGTTGTGAAACTGAAACCAGTACACAACAGAATTAAATCCTCACTATAAAAACACACACCCATGCTTTCTAGTTGATAATTTATTTTTAAAAGCATTTTCATTACCAAAACAATACAGATTACACACAAGGTTTGCGTAAGTGCAAAGATTCTAAAGAAGAACTTAATAATCCCATGGTGAGGAATGGAGTTGAACTAAATGCAGCTCAATGAAGACAGTGGTCAGTGGACATGGCATGTTGGTGTTGGGGAAGGGAACTGGGGGCAGGGTGGTGAATGGAATGGAAAAGGGCATGGCAGACTGGCTGGCATTTTGGTCAGAAACACTCCACTCTGCATCATTTTGTTGCAGGTATCACTTCTGTAAGTAGATAATTGTTCACCAGTGTTCCCTTTCTCTTTCATTGCTGCTAGACTTATCTTGGTACAAATTTATTGACAGGAAAGAAGGAAGACAATTTCTGGCATGATTTCTGCAGCTCTGCCAGTTCCGTCCACTGCAATCGGACGTCACTGCTTTCTCTGGGTGCTTTTGGGTGGGATTCAGTCACATAATGTCAAATTCAAGGTTGCACAGTTATGCTTGCTAGAGAGCTCTCTTGATAATTGTTCCAGTCAAGGGGAGATCTGAGAGTTAGGGTTGGCGTTGCAGCTGCTTTTCCAGTCTTTACTCCCTCACCCCCACCCCATCTTTCTTTCTCCCTGCCTCTCTCTTTGTTATCTTCAGTCTTTGGCCACAACATGAAGAGCAGCAACGACTTCATTGGGCGGATTGTGATTGGCCAGTACTCCACAGGCTCTTCGGAATCCAAGCATTGGCGGCGGATGCTGAACTCCCACCGCACGGCTGTGGAGCAGTGGCACACTCTCCGGTCGCGAGCTGAATGTGACCGTGTCTCTCCGGCTTCCCTGGAGGTGACGTGAGGACGCCGACGCTGCTAGCAAGCCACTGAGCAGATCTATACAAGACAAGTCATACACACACACAAACACACACACTTGCACATAATCACTATGGAATCCACAGCAACTCTTAATGGCCACTGGCAACGAAAAAAATAGTTGCATTAGCCTCCGTGCTACCTATTATTTCATCCACTCCATTGATTGTTTTACTCAGGATCACATATCAACCACTACATCCACATCAGAAGGTGATGCTGTTGTGTAGGACAGTGGAAGCTGCTCAAAGGGTTGTCTGCTAATACATTTTCAGAAATCCTTTGTTGCCTGCTATGTCATAGTGCAGTGCAGATAGCAGACTGGTTAGCTGCGGAAAAGCTTCATGGTTTCCTCTCCACTACGCCATACTCTACATCTCGTGTGAGCAATTGTATCGGAAGGTATCAGATCCTGTGTGTTATCCGTGGTGAATGCGTGGTAGATTACTAGGATGTTGTTTTAGCGGTAGAGTGTATGGTGTAAATACGTCTAAACCCAGTCCTTCCTTTGTCACTGTACTAGCTTAACCAAATCAGATATAACGTGTGCTTCTGTGTCTGGAGCTGTGCCCTTGGGCAGAATGGGATGGAGGCAGTCGTCTCTTTCCTGCTCAATCACACATGCTAGCATTTTGTAAAATGTTGCATCATTCAAGAACCCGCTGGTGTACTGTTACGAAAGCTGCAGTCCACAGCTGGATCACCCTTGAGCAGGCCCCTTAAAGCCGATTGGTTGGAACCCATCACCTGGTTGCAACCTGATCTAAGTTGGGTTGAAATGGTAGCACTACTACCAGAATTGGGGTGTGTGCATGTTTGACTTAAGAGTGGGTCCTGGGTCTGAAAAGGCTGAAGACTCCTGCGTTGAAGTCAACAAAGCTCATTTTGGAGGAGGGAAATAGTGGGTGGCAGCCTAGTTGCAGTGCTAGTTCCAGAAGTGTGCAATGCTCTGGGATGTGTGAGCTGCCCAATTTGTTTCCACGGTGCAGGTTCCATGAGTGCAAAGTGCGTGTGGAGTTGTCCTTTCCCTTGGAAGCGGTGGAGGCATGGAGGAGCCAACCACCCAGCAGAGTGAGGTGGGTGCTGAGGGTGCAAGGAGTTGCACCCTGTAGTCTACCTGCTATCCTCAAGGACAGTGGAGGGTGTTGAAATCAGGTTCAGCCCAATCAGCTTCTGGTAGGAGGCAGGTTCCACTTTGTGCTTTGCGTCACTCAAAACAGCCGTAGTAGGGACTTCTATGCACATGGATCCACCACACTCCCGGCACATCATTAGAATGGGGCACATGTCCCTTTAAAGGCCGTGGCTGAACTTGAAAGTGGAGGCATCTGAAGGTTTCAGAGAACTGTTTGTGTCAAATCCCACCCCCCACCCCGCATTTTAGGAACCTTTTGTGGCAACGTTCACAAAAGACCTAATGCCGTGTGATTTGCATTTACATGTGATAGTCAAGTTGATCTCCCCACACACACCCCTTTGTATTTCAGTGTGTTGAACTGGTCTTGAGTGTAAAGTCAGCAAATGTCTGTGTATTTACCTGCCACATACAGAAAAGGTGTAGGGAAGTAGGTCGAACCTTCTGTAATACTGTAGAGATCAGGGATGGGGATCGCCCTCCCACCAGATGTCAAAGGGAACAACAACTACCAGACTTTTAGAAGACATCTGAAGGCAGCCCTGTTTAGGGAAGCTTTTAATATTTGATGCACTACTGTATTTTAATATTTTGGTGGAAGCCGCACAGAGTGGCTGGGGAAGCCCAGCGAGATGGGTGGGGTATAAATAATAAATTATTACTATATAACCTCAGGCTGCCAGAGAGGCCCCTCCAGGCATCTCCACAGGGCACACACCCTCTTGAGTCACAGTGCTCACCTGCCCTGCTTTGCAGCCTCCTATACTTTTGTCTGGCTGGGACATGTCCTCAAACTCTGATAATGCTTCTTGTGTGCCTAGGTGGAGATGAGAGAAAGGTATGAGTGAGTGTGAGGAAACTAGCCCACTGTTCTGTTCACCTTTGCCTTTGCCCTCTCTCTGCCACTGGTCATGTGGCCCCTGGATGGTCACTCAGAAGGAAACGTGGCCCCTGGTCTGAAAAAGTTGCCCCACCCCTGGAATAGATGACCTGAGCAAATTGAATGTATGTGAGATTGAACACTTGAACAGCTCATTTGCTGGGATCCGCTGTGGGAGAGGGGATTCCTGTGGGATTTCCGAGAGGCATCTGATTGGTCGTTGTGGGCAATGGGAATTTAGGCTAGATGGGCCTTTTGTCTGAAACACAGGCCTCTTAACATTCTTGTACAATTACAAAGTGAACCTGTATTGGGACCCCACAAAGAATATAAATTTGGTTCTTATAAGGTGTAATATTCCTGTATGAAAATTAACTTAGTATATCGCTGTTAACTTTTATAAGTAGCAAAACCTTTTTTAAAAAAAATAATATGCATGGAACCATGGCACATGGAGACAACAATCTGAGCATTTGCTGCAGTATTCATGCAACAGATGTCTGATGTGTCAGCATCCATCATAAAAGCTGGCACGGGCTGACTTTACTTTGACAGAAATGTTCGTGTCTGTTGGCTCTTGGGCCTGATGGAGGGGTTTTGGTTCCTCCTTATTTTAAAACCATAGTTTCCCAAAGCGGTGGATGGACGTGACAAGTCAGCAAATTCTGTCGATTTTGTTAGATGCTTCTGTACATTCTCCCCAACCCCAAACATACTGTCTAAGGAGGTATATTTATGGAAAAAATAAAGATCTGTTTATTTGTGTCAAATAAGAATGAAGTGGTGCTCTTTTTAAGCAACTCATTTCAAGAACGATGACCTGTGTTCTGGATGCCCGCACAACATCCCATTGAGGGAGATTCAGCAGTGAGTTTCTTGGGGCATTGTGGTTATTTGTGAAACAGAATTATAGAACCATAGAATTGTGGGGTTGGAAGGGATCCAAGGGTCATCTAGTCAAACCCCCTGACAGATGACCACATTTGTCTCTATGGCAACAGCACTCTTTCAAGAGGCAGGTGATGTGTACCTGGCTGAGCAGCTAGGGATGTTACCTTGACAAGGAAACTGATGTGGCAGGTTTCCTCTTACAGATTCAACCCACACAGATACAGGATCATTGCTTTGAAAGGGATCATCCAGGCTGACCCCTCCCCCCATTACATTTATTTATTTAAAATATTTCTAGGCCATATTTTAGGGACAAACCCTCCTAAGGTAGATTACAAAAGATTTCAAGTATTTAAAAGAGAGAACTACAACCAGTGCTTTTTTTCTGGGGGTACGCAGGGGTACACATACTTCTAAACATTTTGTGAATCTTTACTGTATTTATTTTTCCTGATTTGAACTATAAAATGGTGATTTTCTTGAGTCAAAATGAGAGTACCCCTAAACATTTTTTAAGAAAAAAAGCACTGACTAAAACAAAAAGATCATCATGTTAATTAAAAAACATTTGCAGATCAGCAGTACTTTATCAGAAGTCGTCTTCTTCTTTTCTTCTTCTTCTTCTTTGGCGATCACTCGTAGCTGAGTAAGATTGTCTTCCATAAACACGGTTTTAACAATGAGTCCATAAGTGACTGTGGAGGCCAATTTTGGATCCACATGTCCTTCCACAGTGGGGGCATTGGTTTCCGGGCTGGAGTTTATCACAGTGTAAATTTGCCAAGCGTGGCTTCCTCTTAGCACGTTTCTCCCTTGCGTCCTGAGTTCGAGTGTCTTCAAAGTCCATGACACCTTTGGTAAAGGCTGTTCTTCAACTGGAGCGCTTGCAGGCCAGTTTTTCCCAGTTGTCAGTGTTTATACTGCATTTATTTAGATTTGCCTTGAGACAGTCTTTAAACCTCTTTTGTTGACCACCAGCATTACACTTTCCATTTTTAAGTTCGGAATAAAGTAGTTGCTTTGGAAGATGATCATCAGGCATCCGCACAACATGACCAGTCCAACAAAGTTGATGTTGAAGAATCATTGCTTCAACACTAGTGATCTTTGCTTCTTCAGTACACTGATATTAGTTCGCCTGTCTTTCCAAGTGATGTGTAAAATTTTTCGGAGAGACCGAACGTTCTTTATGTTTAATGTTTTATTATATATTTATATTTGTTAGAAGCCACCCAGAGTGGCTGGGGCAATGCAGTCAGATGGGTGGGGTATAAATAATAGAGTTGTGGTTGTTGTTGAATAGGATGTTCCTGTTTTCATCAGAGAAAATGCTGGAAGGTATGCAATGATCAGGGAAGATGGGAATTGCAATACCAACACCACCAAGAGGCCACCATATTGACAATCCCTACACTGAGGGCGGGGCACTTTAGGACTGGGTGTGTGTGTGTGTGGAAATTCTGCCTTCTGGGCCTCTCTGTTTGGTTCTTGGAAGTCTTGACAGGCCACACTTCTCCCTAGCCCTGCTATCCACTCCAAGTTTTTTTGCCTAGCTGGAATGTGCCTTTGAATGCGCCTGCTTGCCTGAGTAGATATGCGTGAATTTGAAGAAACGAACCTGCTGCTCAAAGGTAATTTTATTATTTATTTCCAGTATTTTTAGCCTGCTCTTCATTAAATATTTGCAATCCAAGAACGGGGAACAAAGCGACACAATAGCACACTGTCCAAGTGCCCTGATTTTCAAGGGACAGTGCTGGAATTATGGAAGCCGTTCTGATCTTGGAATGAAGCTGTTGAGTGACCGCACATGTGCGCTGAGGTGATCTTGTAGTTAACTGCCCCTGGTTAAGGGTGTTTTTTAAAAAAAAAAAGTTCAAGGGCCTCAAGGTACGAGGCAGTCTTGCTCCTGTACTTGTTGCAGAGTCAAAGAGCCTTGACTCACCTGTCAGTCTCAGTCACCCCTGTAATCCCCTTTTAATAACCACTGGCCCCCTCTGCATCACACACGTCTTCTAAGGATGTTGTTATAAAGATGGGCTGTTTGGGGACAAAGCTTGATACAGAGAGACTGTGTTCCTCACCCAAACTGGAACTGTGAGAGTATAGGAGGTGGTGTAGGGATGGGAGCACATTCACGTTTTTTTCTGGCCGCTGCTTGGCGGTCCTCGCGTAGCATCTGTGCACCCATGCAGTGGGGAGAACGTTTCTGCCTTTAAAGGTCTGTGGCATTGCATGAGCTTGTTCTTCTCCTTTTCATTCCAGTTGGAAGCCTGAGGATTACTGGCCTGGGGGAGCTGTAAATTCCTTCTTGTCCTTGGCAATAGACTCACGCTGGGATCCATCAACCATAGAAAAATCCACAGCGCCTCCCAGCCAAAACAATCTTAATCCA
The DNA here is from genome assembly GCF_965153285.1 of Podarcis tiliguerta. Taxonomy (NCBI): domain Eukaryota; kingdom Metazoa; phylum Chordata; class Lepidosauria; order Squamata; family Lacertidae; genus Podarcis; species Podarcis tiliguerta. The sequence goes on along the minus strand of NC_139547.1, from coordinate 39,944,102 downwards.
AAGTCTTTTGTTTCATGTTCATCTGTGGCCTTGTTCTTACTGAGATGGCCGATCTATGTCTGAGCTGCAATGCTTCAGGTGGCAGGTGTGGGATAGAAGACTCCTGCTTACACTTTTTAAAAATAAAAATTAAAATAAATAAATCCCTGCACAGAGAAAGCTAGTGTATCAAGGAGAAGGGCCCTAACGTGACTCTCTTCTTAACAGTCTATCTTTCTATGTTAGGGGAGCAGTAGCAGGGGTAATCACTTCCCAAATATAAAAGACCAGCATGCCAAGAAGAAGGGTCCTGGCCTGGCCTACTTCCTGATGTGCTTGTTTTTTATATTCAGTGTATAAATAAATATAATAAATCCATGCATTCATGCATGTATATAAAAAACTAGCATGTCAGGGACAAGTGCTCTAACTTAGCTTCTCCCTGATGTGCTAATTTTCTACATTCAGGGAGTTTTAGTATTTGTGTGTGTGTGTGTGTTTAATTATTCACTATTTAGATACCACTCAATTTTTTAAAAAGTAATTTATATAAAATGTTTTAAAATATTTAAAAATAGCAATAAAACAAACCTTAAAAACAGTAGACATAATAAAGTTACACAGTACTTCAGTTTTGTTCAGTGTTTGTATCTATATTGGAATAAAGAACTTGTAACCCACTCCAGGACCTTACATTATAGTTTTAAATATAGATAAAATCAACATCTTTAATAAAGCATAGAACTTTAGAGTTTGGAGCAACTCAGATGTCATCTCATCCAACCCCCTGCAATGCCAGAATCACTGCTAAAGAATCCCTGACAGATGGCCAAATAAAATAATGATACCGAAAATATATGTGTGGATAGGCTCAGCCTCCCCTGAAAATGGTTTAGCTGACATCGAAAATATCACAGCAGAGGCATTTTCAGGGGAGGCTGTGTAATATCAGTGGGGAGGGGAGTTTCAGAGAATATATAGAATCATAGAAGAGTTGGAAGAGACCACAAGGGCCATCAAGTCCAACCCCCTGCCAAGCAGGAAACACCATCAGAGCACTCCTGACATATGGTTGTCAAGCCTCTGCTTAAAGACCTCCAAAGAAGGAGACTCCACCACACTCCTTGGCAGCAAATTCCACTGTCGAACAGCTCTTACTGTCAGGAAGTTCTTCCTAATGTTTAGGTGGAATCTTCTTTCTTGTAGTTTGGATCCATTGCTCCGTGTCCGCTTCTCTGGAGCAGCAGAAAACAACCTTTCTCATTCCTCTATGTGACATCCTTTTATATATTTGAACATGGCTATCATATCACCCCTTAATCTCCTCTTCTCCAGGCTAAACATGCCCAGCTCCCTTAGCCGTTCCTCATAAGGCATCATTTCCAGGCCTTTGACCATTTTGGTTGCCCTCCTCTGGACACGTTCCACACTAAAATATTGATTTCTCACAAGCGTGGAAAACACACATTATGTGGCACTTGTATAAATGCCAGTTCTGCAGATTGAGTGGGCACATATGGACTGGCAGTTGGGGAGTGGGGTGGGGTCACATGAGTTGCCACTAGACACAGCCACAGTTCGAAGTTTCAGTAGGAAAAACGTTCTTATGTATGTTTAGCTCCACAACAACCCTGTGAGGCAGGTTAGGCTGAGAGGCAGTGACTAACTTCCAAGGTCACCCACCAAGTTTCATGGCTGAGTGAGGATTTGAACCCTGGTCTCCCAGTTCTAAGTCAAATACTAACCACTAACACCGCACTGGCTCTTGGGTAGTAGGAGCAACTCTGTCAGCCACCTGGCTGCCATTTTGTTTCCTTCCCAATGTCTCCGCATTGCCCCATGACAGTGTGTGTGTGTGTGTTCAGAAGGGGGAAGAGGAATGGCAGCCCCCACCCAATATAGTGGAGAATATTCAAAAACACTGTGCAGAGCAATCCCCCCCCCCACACACCTTGAGGGCTGAGAAAAGGAAAAAGAAATCTCATAAATTTCCTCGGGGGGGAAAAACACCTTTGAAGAAATGCCATCTCTCAGTGTGTGCATCAACATGGGAGAAGTGTAGACAGGATTCATCCCCAACTACCACCTGACACGTTAAATTGAGTGCATTGGGCGATTTGTAGGAACACCCCTTACTGGTCTTTTTAAAAATGTGGTATATTGCCACATATCTTTCACTGTGCTGTGTTCCTTCATAGACTTAGCAGCTCTGAGACTTGGACCTGCCTCCGCCTTTGACAGTCCTGGCAAGTATTTTTTTAAAAGCACCAAGATGGAAAGCTTTTAAAAGAAAGCTTGAAGTGGCTTTATGTTCTGAAATCCAGCACCATTGCTTTTTGGAACTGCGAATCGCCTTTGGGATTTACCTCTAAGTCACATAGCAATCATCTTAAGGGGTTGTTAGGTCATTTCTACTGCTGGGTGACAAGGGCAGGTTATTCCATTTTAGCCTTAACTTGGTTTTGTCTGGGACACTCTGGGTTGTTGTGTTGCAGTGCGTTAAGGAAGGGGTTCAAGCGCATACAAAATCCGCACCTTTGAAGTGCTCTGTTGCCCTTGCGCAACAGAATGCTCATTGTCATAGAACTACCCAGAGACAGATGTGAAATAATTATAGTACAAATGCCACACAAGCTTTGCATGAGCAGATCATGATGGATGCTCAATAATCAGGTCATCTGGAGGAGTGAGAAAGAGTGGCCAGTGGTGTGGGAGGTTAGGCTGTGAGGCGTTCGGCCAGCATCCTGTGCAAATCTTGTTGAAAGTTTGCCCTTACAAGGGAGGGAGTTGTCTACAAAGCCTCTTTGCAGCTGCTCCAGTGACTTCAGTAGCACTACAAAGGGAGGAAAAACACGGAGCAGCCAGTTCTTTGCAGCTCGGAAGAGGAGACTTGCTCTCGACCAGCTATGATATCGAGGTGGAATTTCTGCGCTACTTTCTCTGGGGTGCTGCTCGCCATCCAGGCTTTCCCACACACCAATATTAAAATCAGTCAAGGTGAGTACCCATCTCCAACGATAAAATACTCAAAACTGGGACACCTGAAGCCAAGGTAATTTTGCTTGGGGTTTTAATCAGGTTGAGGTTTAATCTTGGGTCCTAAATATCACCTCTTGGTTTTTGTCTCCCTCCCCCTTTGAGAAAATGCTCTAAATAGAGCTATAAATAGATAGATTCCATTTATATCACAAAATGCATAAGCTTTAGAAATAAAAGATAGGCAGAAGGGTAGAATGTTCAGTGACTCCTTCCTGTGGAGCACAGCAGCTATTGACCCAAACTAACATAAGTGTATTAGAACACTGTAAGCCCACTATATACGTTTGGTAGCAGCCCGTATCTCCTATATTGATCACTGAAATGAATCCTTCTTCACTTAAAAGTTATTTTCTCTTAGGTTTTGTTCTCTGAAACTAATAAAGTGAGTTAGTTTGCTGTTGAAACACGGTCCTGTATTCTCTCATGCCATTCTTTGATAGATCATCTTTGTTTTTTGTAATTAAGTCAGAAAAGTTGGGATTTATGGGTGGCTTATCAGGAATCAAAAGGCTTTGATGAAAAGGCAACATGGAAAGTTCTCAACGAAATTGACAATTTGCTCCAACTTTATCGTTGAATCCAGTTCTGGTGGCAGCCTGTGTTCAGTAGGAATAGGGAATAAAATTCATTCAGTTTAAAGGCAAACCTATGTACTTTTCAAAACAGTATGTAAACTGAAACTCAGCTAGCTTTTGAAATTCATACTTCTCTGAATTTTGCAATGCAGTTCTCCAGTCAAGTAATGTGTCAAAAAATACATATACCAGGTTAATGTGTGCATGAAAATGCCTGTATATATATATATATATATATATATATATGCATAATTAATATACCTTAAGAGGCATTCTATTAGAGGAAATCACTTTACAAAATAATATTGGTCATAAATGCATACAAAAATGTGTATATTAGGAGAAATTCACACAAAAATGCTGATCAATTTTTATGAGTATTTTTTAAAATGAAAAACAAACAAACTGATGTAGACGTGTAAAGAACTGAAATGAAGATTGGAAACATGACAAACAGCAATAAATAGAAATTGACAGATTCATTCATCCCTAATGTTCAGATAGCATCTCAGCCGTCATTATGGCTCAGCTAAACTGTTTGAAAGTTTGTGGTATACTTACTCACTGTCATTTCATTTCCAGACCACTATTTGTACAAATTATGTGGATTTATTTGATTGCATAATTAAGTTGTTGTGGAACTTCTGTGTTATTGAAATGCCAAGAAATGAGATGATAAAATGATTTATGGGCATTAGGGATTATAGTGTACTTTGTTGTTGTTGTTTTTAACTTACTCAAATTAATGGGTTGGATTCAGGCTAAAATAGTTGAACTTAAACCCAATTAAATCAAAGGGATGGCAGTCATGATCTTAACTTAATTTACACTGAAATGAATGGAAATTAAACACAACTAACTTATTACGGATCCAACTGCTGGAGTATAAAGTAGAAAAGGGTGAGAAGTGTCTGAGCTCCATTGCAGTATAACTAACCTTACTTTGGATGCATTTAGGGATGGAAGGATCTGCTCATTTTGGCTCTCAGTTTCTAATTTTTCCTATCCTAACATTTGCAGCAGTATGTAATTAAGGAGGAAAAAAAGCTCCTGGAAATTAATCAGGATTTTATTTCAAATTTCTCTTAATAAACATTTTTCAATCAATTTCTCAATTTTTGCATTTTTGTAAACATTGTTCAATTGCTGATCTGCATTGCAAAACTGGGATAAGGGCAAATTTCAAAGGATAGCTGTGTTTCTGTTCTCATGAAATTTTGGAAGTTGTAGATTGAATAGATCTGGCTTCAAATGAGGCCAGAATCGAATTTCTTCCCTTTCTCTTGATGCCATGTGACTAAAGATGGAAGGAATTAATTTCACTTTCTTTCGGTGCGTGCGCAGTTCAGTCACTGAAGTTGGTGGAACATATTCTAGAGAAAGTGAGTGCATCTGAGCTTTACTGAAATACCATATGATCTCATCTTATGCGGGGGTTTGGTTCTAAGGGTCCTGTGTATACATAAAAATAGCATATACCCAAACCCTTGGAGGCGCCCCAAAGCTACTAGGAAGGCAGAGAGAGAGAGAAAGAAAATCCCCATACTCCCAGAGCCCACATGCCCAGCACATAAATAAACAAATAATAGATATCATTGCTACTTCTTTATTTCCATCAATACCTATTTGTCCTGTTTCTTCATGTGACATGTAAGTGACTACCTTAACCCATCAGATTTTGCAGACCTTTTAACTTGCATCAGGGGCACTGGTTCCTAGTGGCCGAACCCCTTAGGGACCCCCATATTTTTGGGGTAGGGGCTGCCCCCCAATGTCCCATAAACGTGGAGCTGAGCGCCCGTCCTCCTTCTCGTGCCACAGAGGGGAAGAAGGGTTGAAGCAGCCTCCTGCCAGTGGCGGCACCAAGAAGAGGCGGAGGAGGAGCTGCTGGCCATTGAGCCGTGTGGCCGCCATGTTTGGCTCCACCCCTGGCTCCTCCTGACGTCACACGCATGACGTTGGGACATCGCTAGATCACACGTGTGGCGTCGGCCCCCCTCCCCAATCACCCTTACAAGCTGGTGCCTCTGACTATTATATTATTTTCTCTTTTTAAAAATACAGCTAGCAAATAAATCCTGAGGCGAATATGACATCCTTGATTTAACTCAGCCCTGGGAGTTGAATGCTTACTGGCCGCTCGTCCAAAGAGTGGGCCTACGTGGCCATTGGCAACTGAACAGGAAAGGTGCTAATTAGGGGGTTGACCTGCTGCGCCTTCTCTCCTCTTGCACATTTAACCTTAAAATTCTTTCAGGCACCTCTGGTGCACTGGAGCTAATCAAATTAATGTTACCTACTGGGGCAAGTGGTACAGAAATTCAACAAGCTGAATGGTTCAGACAGCTTCATTTTCCACCAGACGATGGGCCGTTTTCTGAAGAGGAATTTGAAGGGGGAAACCAGCTTGAAAGCTTCAACTGGGGCCTGACTCATCCTTCCAGTAAGGTGTGCAGACCCTTTGGCTGAACTACAACTCCCATCATCCCTGGCCATTGGCTGTGCTTGCTGAGCTGATGGGAGTTGAAGTTTGGCCAGATCTGGAGGACCAAAAGTTTCCCCAACCTGCCCTTGATATTTACGGTAACACTGAGAATGAACCTTCTGTCTCATGTCTTTGCCACACTCCAGAAACATACCCTCCCTGCTTTTAATGGTGTCATTGATTGATTGATTGATTGAAATATTTATAGACCACACTTTCATTTTTTTGAAAAAGACACAGCCAGGCAGTATACAAACTCACCGAAAGATAAATAACAAACATCAATAAAAAGAAATCCACATTGGAAAGACCTGTCTGAATAGCGCAGCTTTTTGGAGATGGCTGAAAGAAGGCAGGGATGATTTGTGCTGAATCTGTAGTGACAGGGAGTTCCACAGGGAAGGTCCTGTCACACTAAAAGCTTGGTCTCTAGTTAAAGGCTGACCAAACCTCAGGGGCTAGATGAAACTCTCAATTATCAAGGTAGAACATAAGGGATCAAGAGCTCCTTAGGTGCTTTGGATCCCGGTTTATAAAACCATGGAATTGGAAGGGAACATAAGGGTCATCTGGTCCAACCCCCTGCAATGCAGGAATCTTTTGCCCAACATGGGACTTGAACCCACAACCCTGAGATTTAAGAGTCTCATGCTCTCTACCAACTGAGCTACCAAGGTGGGTTAGATCTTTGTGAATTAGCGCAAGAACCAGGAGCCTAGCTTGGTAGCAAACTGGCAATGAGTCAGGGACATTGGGATGGGTGGGGGACACAATTCCGGTCCTTCTTTCCCACGTTAAGAGACGTGACGTCGCCCGCTGAAGTGGTATTTGCTAGAGGGGATAGGAGGACAAGGCTGTTTATCCAGCGTGGTGGGTTTTATCTAATCTCCTCTTTTGTGGGCTTCTTTCCACATGCCTCTCCTGAGCACTTCCCCCTCCCAGCTCTGCATTGCCCGCAGCCAATGGTGTGTCAAGATGCATGGAAATGACAGCTGTTGCTCATCTCTTTTGACAACCGTTGTTGAGACAGAGGTGGCTTTCCTGACCCTTGTAATCTTCTGGGCTCCCAGGACTGATAGCAAGTGAATCTGACAAGTGGAAGTGTGTTGAGATATGTGCCTCTCTAACCTATTTCCTTCCTCTCTCCCTAGCTTTGCCAGAGCCAATTCTATCTTACTCTTGCCCTCTCTTTTGGACTGAATATGAAGGCTTTTGCTATAGATACTTTCCAATCAATAAAACATGGGCGGAGGCTGACTTGTATTGTGCAGAGTTCTCCATCGGCCTAAAATCAGCCAAATTAGCTTCCATTCACAGGTAAGAATCATGCAATAATGTCGCCCCATTTACCCTAATGTATCACCCTTCTCTGGTGCCTTGTTGCTGTGGAACACTTGGGATGTGTTCAGAGGATGGAGACAAAAATGGCGAGCGGTTTAGGAACCAAGTCCTGTGAGGGAAAGGTTGAAGGAGTTGGAGATGGTTCGTTTGGAAAAGAAACAATTGAAAGGTGAGACTATACAGTGGTGCCTTGCAAGACGAAATTAATTCGTTCCGCGAGTTTTTTCGTTATGCGAGTTTTTTCGTCTTGCAAAGCACCACTGCATTTAAACACTGACAACGGCGGGGAGGGGCGGGGAGAAGCAGGACAGCTGCTGCAGCCGGTACCTCAGACTCACCCGCGCGTTGTGGCCACCGTGCGACGTGGCTGCTGGAGGGCGGCGGGGCTCAGGAGCGTGACTCTGGCTGCAACGCTGGCTGCTGGCGGCAACGGCTCTCTGAGGGGAGCGCGCGAGGGGGGTGGGCAGCGGCACGAGGCACCAACCGTCAGCGGGAAGGTGGGAGGGAGCCGGAGGAGCGGGAAAGCGAGCGTGCATGCGTGCGTGCAGTGACCGTCGCCATGACACGAGAGGCAGGGCTGTTTCATCTAGCGAAGCAAGCCCTTAGGGAAATCTGTCTTGCGAAGCACCTCAGAAAACGAAAAACTCTTTCGTCTTGCGAGTTTTTTGTCTTCCAAGGCATTCGTCTTGCGGGGCACCACTGTACTATCCTCAGATATCCAGAGGACTGTTGTATAGGCAGAACAAATTTGTTTTCCTGTTGCTCCAGTAGCTTCAAATGACAAGGTAAAGGATTTAGATTAACCTTAGGAAGTACTTCCTGATGGTATGAGCTGTTTGACAGTGGGACAGGCTGCATTGGAATTTGGTGGATTTTTAGAGGTTTTTAAGCATAGAATGGGGACGCAGGTGGCGCTGTGGTCTAAACCACTGAGCCTAGAGCTTGCTGATCAGTAGGTTGGCGGTTAGAATCCCTGTGATGGGGTGAGCTCCCGTTGCTCAGTCCCTGCTCCTGCCAACCTAGCAGTTCGAAAGCACGTCAAAGTGCAAGTAGATAAATAGGTACCGCTCCGCGGGAAGGTAAACGGCGTTTCCGTGCGCTGCTCTGGTTCGCCAGAAGCAGCTTAGTCATGCTGGCCACATGACCCGGAAGCTGTACACCGGCTCCCTTGGCCAGTAAAGTGAGATGAGCGCTGCAACCCCAGAGCCGTTCGCGACTGGACCTAAAGGTCAGGGGTCCCTTTACCTTTACCTTTAAGCATAGAATGTAGTGCCGACTTCCTGCATCAGCTGAGGGTGGGACTACATGAACTTTGAGGTCCCTCTCCTAACAATATGATTCATTGATTACCTGGCAGCAATATCGCTATTTACCCTGGTTAGCCCAAGTCCTTGATGGTTTTTGCGATGCTCTTCTCCAACCAACCCGTGTTTACAGAAATGCACGTATCAGGTCAACATGTGCTTAAGATGAATATCTTAATGAAAATAACCTACAAAGATGCATCATATCAGGAGAAAAGTCTTGCAGAAGTGGCGTGCATGAGTCAAAACAGTGCATAAAAAGTTGTTTATTAGGAGATATTTGCACTAAAATGCTGAAGACTTTTGTGAGGAATTTGAAACTGCACATTGCTGCAAAAGGCAGAACACTGAAATTTGAGGTTGGAAAAATGAGAAGTGTAGCCAACTAAAAAGAAAGAGCTAGCACAGCATAGTGGTTAGAGCGTTGGACTAGGACCTGGGGAAGTAAGGGTTTGAATCTGCACTCAGCCTTGAAACCCACTGGGTGACCTTGGGGCTAGGCCTCTCAGCTTAACCTACCTTGCAGGGTTGCAAGGGGATTAAATGAGGAGAGGGAGAGCCATGTCTGCCACCTTGAGCTCCTTGCAAGAAAGGTAGGGTGTCAATGCAATGAAATAAAGAAATAAGTATTAACAGAGCTTTGCATTCCTAATTACATACAACTATTGGCAGCTGGGAAGAGAATGTATTCGTCTACGACCTGGTAAACAGCCGAGTGCCTGGAATACCAACGGATGTTTGGATGGGACTTAATGATCTAAGACAGGTAAGAACCTAACCGTATCAGTTGCTGCACCTCTCATCAGGCCCATAAGAAGAAGAGACCTGCTGGGTGAGACTTTGGTAGCATCTAGCCTAGCAGAAGTGGAGCATTAAGGGAAATAGCCCTGCTTTATATTGAGTCAGCCTGTTTATCCATCTAGGTCAGCATAGTCTATGCCGGGGTCAGCAACCTTTTTCAGCCGTGGGCTGTCCCTCAGACCTTGTAGGGGGGCGGACTATATTTTTTGGGGGGAAATGAACGAATTCCTATGTGCCACAAATAACCCAGAGATGCATTTTAAATAAAAGCACACATTTGACTCATGTAAAAACAGTGATTCCCGGGCCGTCTGCGGGCCGGATTGAGAAGGCGATTGGGCCACATCCGGCCCACGGACCTTAGTTTGCCTACCCCTGATCTATGCTGACTTGGCAGCAGCTCTCCAGAGTTTCAGATGGGGGGGGGGGGTTCTCTCCCAAACCTACCTGGAGATGCTGGGATCTTCTGCATGGAGGGCAGATGCTTTTCCACAAAGTAACAACTGGATAATTAAATAGCCCTGGCAGCTTCCTATATGCCTATATATTCCTATGCTTCTGCCCTGAGGGAAGTCGGTTATTGACAGGAGTGAGCCAGCAGTAAATCACACAAAGTAAGTAGAGTTAACTCTATATTAGGATCTGCACAGGATGTCACGCCCAATGAGCACAGCAACTGTTCTTCGCTAGGTCTTGCTCCCAAGATTTAACTTTTTAGGATGTTCCAGTAAGCAAGGAGAATGAATTGTATAAACTAATTAACCTGCCTCCTCAAAATACAAAATTCTTCCGCAATAGGTTTACTCTACACCCTACCTCATTGGCTCTATTCAAAGCAGTATGTGCACTGAAAGGCAGCTGTTCTACAAAATCTGCCCTTCTCAGAATTGTATGCAGTGCAACTCTCTAACTTGCATCCAAAACTGCATGGTAGGAGATAGCTGGGCATAGAACTGCATATATTAGTGAGAATAATGTACAGGCAACTCCCCCGTTACGTATGCACACATCGGTGCGAAGCCCGGAGTGGTACGAAAAGGGGAAAGTGGGCCTTAAAAGAGCAAGAAAATGGCAGAAATGGCTCAAAAGCAGTGTTTATCAGTTCCACAAGCCTTCGCATGTGCAATCCCAGGAGCCCTTGCACTGAGTTGGAGTTTGAGCAAGGAGGTTTGGAGGGAGAAAAGGTGCTGTTTGCAGACTTTTTCAATGATGTTCCAAATATGCACGATTTCACTTAAACACACAGTGTCTTGGAACGTAAAATGGAGAGTTGCCTGTATAGAAGAAGAAGAAGAAGAAGAGTTTGGATTTGATATCCCGCCTTTCACTCCCTTTAAGGAGTCTCAAAGCGGCTAACATTCTCCTTTCCCTTCCTCCCCCACAACAAACACTCTGTGAGGTGAGTGGGGCTGAGAGACTTCAAGGAAGTGTGACTGGCCCAAGGTCACCCAGCAGCTGCATGTGGAGGAGCGGAGACGCGAACCCGGTTCCCCAGATTACGAGACTACCGCTCTTAACCACTACATCACACTGCATTATTGTATTAAGGGGAATTTCTTGCAAAAATGTGAACCATATTGGCCTGAATATAAGCCTCACTCTTTACCCCAATTCCGACCATATAAGTGCAGCTTGTATATTGTGCGCAGCCAGGAGCGCCGCAAAGCGGCACCCGCCCTGCGCGTAGTGCCCCGTCCTCTCCCCCAAGGCTGAGAAGGGAGAGAGTGAGGAAGGGAAAGGCTGTTGGCAATGCAGCCCCCCCCCCCCCATTTGCAGCCAGGAGCAGTGAGGAATGGAGCAGCTTATATCTGGATATTTTTTCTTTTTTTCTTCCCCCCCCCTCCAATTTTAAAGATGTGGCTTATATTTGGGTGCAACTTATATTCAGGCCAGTATGGTATATTAGGGGAATAGGTTGGTTAAACCCATTGGTTTTAATGCACATTAAGTTAAAATCACAACCACACCCCATTGATTTAATTGAATTTATCTTCAGCCAATTTAGCCCGGATCCAACCAACTGATTTCAGTACATTAAAAAGTACACAAAGATGACTCATGCCCACACATCAGTTTGCCATCTCGTTTCTGGGTTTTTTATAATACAGAAGCCCCATGACGGAAGTCCTACCTGTAATTGATACAGATACTGGTCTCGAAATGAAACAACAGCCATTTATTCAGTCAACAAATATATAGCACACACACACTCACAAAGTTGCCTTCTTGGGCAAGGCATTTGCTTTTCAAAACCAATTGTTCAGGTTTGCTGAGCAGCTGTAATGACAGCTGAAATGGTATCTCAAAACCAAGAATAGATGAATCTGCTCATTTTGATTTTTCTCCGTTTCTCTGTTTTCCAGCCTTAAATTCAGTTCTACACATTTCCACATCTGCTTGTTTTTTTAAAGAATCCTCATGAAAATTCACCAGCAATGAAATGTGGGTTTCTCCTTGTATGTGATTTTTGACCATTTTTTTTGCAAAGCATTTTCTCCTAATATAATGCAGTTTTTCACCAATACATGCACGCTTATTCACACTTTGCCACTGTACGTGCGTTTTTGTACCCACGGCTTCGCTCGAGAACTGCATTGTCAAAATTCAGAGAAGTTTTGAAAAAAATAACCGCTCGTTGGCTTGTGTATCGCTTTGGAAAGCGTGAGTTAGCTAGGTTCGCCTTGAAATGTAAACTGAATGGCATTTCTTCTCCGTCCCTAGAATGCTCCAAATGCTTCCATCTATGCTGGTTAACAGCAAAGATTGAATATGTGCCATTTCGTGTCTGTTTCCCTAGCACTAACTCCCTGGTGATGTATTTGGTAGGAAAGCAATTTTGAATGGACAGATGGCTCCTCATATGACTATAACTACTGGGATGGCAATCAACCAGACGACGGGATCCACTCTAAACCAGAAGATGAAGACTGTGTGCAGATCTGGTACAGATACAGCAGTGGTAGGTGGTACAGTAGATGTATCTCAGAGATGGCCTCTTCCCAGGAGCTGGGGATGCTCAGGCAGGAGAAAAGGCAAGAGGCAATATGATTGCCACCTTCAGATAATAATAATAATAATAATAATAATAATAATAATAATAATAATCATAATAATTTATTATTTGTACCCCGCCCATCTGGCTGGGTTTCCCCAGCCACTCTGGGCGGCTTCCAACAAAGATGAAAAATACACTAAAATGTCACATATTAAAAACTTCCCTGAACAGGGCTGCCTTCAGATGTCTTCTGAATGTCAGGTAGTTGTTTATCGCTTTGACATCTGATGGGAGGGTGTATCTGAGTGGCTGTCACATAAAGGATGGAGCAGAGTTGTTGTTTCCTGAGTGCCTCACAACTCAGGGACAGAGCACATGCTTATGAGATGCAGATGTTGTCATGTTGCAGACATGGTGGAAAAAAGCAGAAAGAGAGTCTACCCAGGCAGGGAGCAGGGGCGAATCTACTCTGAAACTAATGACTTCATCCACATTACTTAAATTTTGGGGGTCTAGTAGACCCAATTTGAGTCGCACGACTCAACTGGGTTGATTTTTTTGCTGTGTATATTTCAGCAATCCCAAAGTTTGCGAATCAGCAGCACAGATATTGTAAATGTGGAACACTGTGGTAAGTTGGCTGTTCTGCTGTGGCTAATGTATCCTGCCCACGCCCCCCTTCTTAGCAGAGGTCAAGACCCTAGAGGAATAACAATGAGTTCACAAAAGTACTGAAGCAGATGCAAAAGTGGTTATTCAGACCTCGTTGCTGGTTGTGATGGGGCCCCCCCCATAACAGTTCAAGCTTCAGGGGGCCCCAAAATATAGGTCCACCATTAGCAGCGAGGACCATATATAGCTATGCCCTCTTCCTGTTAGGGCACAAAGGGGAAGTGATCTCACAAAGTTTGACACGAAAGGAAAATGGGAGCTAGAGGGGAGAGGAAAGTGAGCGAATTTAGGCCCCTGTTCTTAAAGTTAGAAAGTGATTACATTCAAGTCTTGTATTCTCAGTGACATGCTACTTCCCTGTGTGCAGGATTAATATTATTCATATTGGGTACAGTGGAACATTGCTTCTGAGTTTGAGCTAGCAGAAGCTTTGCCTCTTCAATATGCTGCCATTGCTTCCTTCCTTGGGAACTGGGGTGTAAAACTCCACCCAACACACTCCTTATTTCTCTCTCTCTCTCTCTCTCTCTCTCTCCCTACCCACCTACCCAATTTCTTTTTCATAGCTTTAAGGTCTTGGAATGACAATAGCTGCAGCAGAGAATTTCCATTTGTCTGCAAGATCCCATCCCTGGCTGCTGATTAAGCGTTTGCCCAAAACAAAAGCAACAACTCAACTTCTGTCCAAACAACATGGAATGAAATGGATGTACAACCCTTTTCTAAGCCTGTCTCCCCATCCCACTGCACCCCGATCTCGTGCCCTCCAGATGTTTTAGACCCCAAATCCCATTGGGGTTGGGAGCTGTAGTTCAAAGCATCTGAAGAGCGCTAGATTAGTGGGAGGCTATTCTAAGGCACAATTCTCTCACCTCTAATAAACTTTTTCTGTATCTGACTCAATGAAGGCTCCAGCTAGTCATCATGACCAAGTTTGTGTGTGTGTGTGTGTGTGTGTTTGTATGTTCTGTACCTGGTCAATGCTCAGGGATGATGGGAGCTGGAGTCGAGGAACATCTGGAGGACCACGGCTGCCCCATATCTGGTGTATTCACTGGGGCCCAGCTGCATCTAGGTAATTTTTTGCGGGGGGTACATTTGCCACCGGTATGCAATGTGCAGCTGTCATCAGTGAACAGACCGCATCTTCCAATGCTGTTGTTTTTAGATTGTGAGATTGATTATAGCAGGTGTGGGGAACCTTTAGCCCTCCGGGTGTGGCTGAACTACAGTTCCCATCAGTCACAGCAAGCAAGACCAATGGTTGGGGATGATGGGAGTTGTAGTTCAGCAACATTCCAAGGGACAAAAGTTCTCCACACTTGGATTTTTAGCATCTGGCAGATTTTGCTTTACAAACCAACTTCAGGTTTAATTTTAGGTGAAGGGTTTGGGTTGTGGCTATTGCTTTTTTTTGTTTTGTTTTGTTTATTAAGTTTGCGTTCTTGGTTTATGGCCCCAGAACTAGGCAATATGGTACCCTCCAGGTGTTGTGGAATACAGTTCCCATCTCTTTCCTTATCATTGGCCATGCTGTCTGGGTGTGCGTATTTCTGCTAGGAGCTCTTATTTTCTTGGGTCAACAGGTAGGTTTTGAACATTTAGATGATGCTGACTACAGCTCCCATCATCCCTGCCCATTGCTCATACTTTCCCAGGGCTGATGGGAGTTGTAGTTTGGGAACACCTGGAGGACCAGAGGTTCCTCACATCTTTTTGAATCCCTGGATCTTCATGAGAAGCACAGCACAATCAGATTGTCTCGAGCGACTTTTTCATATTGGGGCCAATGAATGAATCAGTTTTGAGCCACGGTGGGTGGGTGGGAAATAGAGTAAAAAAGCAAGAGTCCCCATCTCAGTCAGCCCATGTTAAATAGGAAACAGTTCTGTTTTTATGTCTGTGTCGAGATGTTAGACGGAGTGGATGTCAATTAGGACTGGCATGATTATTTCGAGATGAATCAGCGGGCCAAATGGAAAATTGATCAACATCCATATGGTTAGATCAGCCTTCCCTTGTGTAGAAGCGCCGTGTTGTTTCGTAGCAGTTTGTTGCACTGCTAATGTCAAGAGCTTTCTGGCCCTCTTGACTCTTGCTGCTGACTCATACTCAGTGCAGCTGAATGCAGATGCTGAATGGGCTTTCTGGGCTGAAGCCCAGTGGTGACATGATGTGTAACCAGGGCTGGGAAATGAAGGAATAGCACGTCCTGTTAGGTAGTAGGAGCAACACTTTTATTTGTTTAGCTAAAAGCCAAAACAGGGGGAAATGGAACCCAACCTCTCCTGTTTAGAGTGTGAATATTCCACAGGAGCACTCTTATTACGTGATTGCTGCTTCTTTCTCATAATTAAAAAGATCCTTCTTGTCTTTCTGCTTGTCTGAAACGTAAAAAAATAAATCAGTCTGGTTTAACAGTGACTTAAGACCTTAACCAAACAAGACAATCAACATTAAATGAATGAACTGAAACTTAACGTGCTTTCTGCTGATTTGTCTCTCCAGCTTTTTACTGTTCTGTCTCCTTGCAGAATAACAAAATGCTGTGGTCTACCTTGGGATGCTGTTAGGTGCCGTTGTCCTTTGAGGTGCCTTTGAGTTCACCAAGGCATATGTTTATTGCTTGAAAGACGCTGTGATTCCTGCATTGCAAGGGGTTGGACTAGATGGCCCTTGGGTGTCCCTGCCAACTCTACAATGCTATGATTCAATGTAATCCCAATGGCTTGCAGCCTGAACCTGGCCTTAAACAATGAGAGAGGGAGAGGTCACCTAATAACATTGAGGAGAACTTTGGGTGGCGGGGATATAAGAAGACTGCTTAACCAGACCAATGGCACATCTGCTCCAGGGGTGGAAAAACCCCATGGTTGGGGGCCAAATGTGGCCCTCTGGGCATTTATTTCGGGCCCTCAAGACTCTCTCCAGGTAGGGCCTGTCAATTTCAGTTCTCTCTGTTTCTCCACATTTCTGCAGCAATCTGCAACATCATCAACAACAAATCCTGATGAAAATTCACCAGCGTTTTCGTGCAAATTTCCCCTAATAAACACACTTTTGTAAGCAGTTTTGGCCTCATGTACACATTTTTTCGCAAGCAATGTATTTCATATGATGTTTCCACTAATATATGCACATATTCCCTTTGTTCATCTCGGTGTCCTGATCACATGGTGCTTATTCAGCCCCAGAGGTGCTCACACATTGCTCTTCCGATACTGACAGCTGAGCTCCATGTCTGGTTGTTGGGGGGAAAAATGTGGTTCTGATGTGGTTGGCACAGTCAAAAGTACAGCCCCTCTTTGGTCTGTAACTGTAGTATACCTTATTATTTATTAGATTTATATACCTCTCTTCATCATAACATCTCAGGGCGGTCCACAGGGCCTTACATGTGAATGAGGACTTTTCTCTTACCAGCTTAAAGAACGTAAGGGGCAGGGGCAGACTTTGGTAATATGGCACCTTGAGTGAGGACAACATTTGGTGGCTCCCCCCCATATTTCTTATTTTCATCATAATTCCTTTTAGGACAGTTGCTTTTTGAACGAATGGTCTCAGTGGCTACCATTAATAATAATGATATTTTGTGGCCCCTTGGCTTGTCACCCTGTGCTGGGGAACTGACCGCACCACCCTAAATTCAGCGCTTTAAGGAGTTCCTAGCTGGATTATCTAATCCAGCATCCTGTTCTTCAGAGCTGATTAGAGGCCTATGAGAGGCCCCCAGCAGGCCTTGAGCAGACAGTCCTCTCCTGACTTGTGGTTCCTCTGATAGTGAAATGACTACACAGCTCTCATGACAAGTAGCTGTCTAATGCTCTTAAAAGCTGTCCAGTAGCACTAGCACAAGCACTAGAAAAGCAGCATTCAATCATATCAGCCCCACTCGTCTTGCAGGCTGATCTCTCTCTCTCTCTCCAACGCCAGAAAAGCTGAAATAAGAAATTCAGGCCAAGCTCATTTGCTGAGGTCACTTCACAGCTAGTGCAGAGAAGAGGGAATGCGTCCGGTTTCAGCACCTGCGGGCTTGTTTTGTAACTAAGCAGCGACCCTTGATTGCAATATATTGGCATCTGACTCTCACTCACAAACAAAAACTCCTGCCTTAAAGTATCAGATCTAACACTGGAGCCAAACTGGAAGGAGACCTACCCGGATCTTGAGTTTGTTTTGTTTCTCCCCCCCTGCAGCTTTGGGAGATGTTTCTTTAGTAGAGCCAAGCTTCAATAGCAGTAAGATTAATTTTGGGACAAGTGCTTTGTGGGCAATAGCCAGGGATCTAAGGAAATAGAGCAGCTCCCCATAGCCTCTGTTGAAGATGTTTGATCAGTGTCTGGCTTTCCTTGAGTGGTTGTCACTGAGTTTAGCGTGGATATCCTTGGAGGTAAAATTGCTTCTTTTGGGAGGGAGAACAGGTATCCTGTTCCTTTAGCGCAGGAGTGGGGAACCTCTGGCCCATGTGCAAAATTTGGCCTGCCAGATCTCCTCCTCTGGCCTGCTAGGCTGTTGTGGTCAAGTCATGTCCTCCTGCCCTACTCCTGACATAGTATGTGCTACCAGACAGAGGTGGAGTCCCAGGACTGAAGGTCCTGATTTAGCTAGTAAGACTCACAAGTCGATATGTATTTGCACAGGCAGGACATGTCAGTGCAGAGGGGAATTATGACTGACCTAACTCCCCATGTAAGATCGTAAGAATATAAGTGTGGGATAACCAGCTTCATATAACCAACATGATTAAGTCTAATGAATGCACGAAAGAGTTAATACCATAGAGAAAGCCAGGTCACTCCCTCTCACCTTGGGAGGAAGGTAATCAAGCCAACTGTACCTGAGTCTACCTGAGAAACTCAGCATATAAAGAGGTCTGAGCTGGTTTCTCCACGCTCAGACCGTGTGGCTCTAACAAGCCATTCTTGTGTTCCTTTTGCCAATAAATCAGGAACATTCCCCACCGTAACTAAGCCAAGCTTTACTGCCTGTGCAACTTTTTCTGAATGCTGTATGGAAAAAGCCCATGAATCTGACCTTTGGAGAGTTTGTAAGTAAACCATTTTCAACTTACCAAATGTGTGGTTTTTTTCTATGCTATGGAAGAGGGGAGCTTCGGAAGGCATATTTTAAAGGTCAAACAGTTTATATTTCCACACTTTACCTTGCTGCGTAATTTGTGGTTTTAAATCTGCTGGGGTTCTCCCACCAAAGAGTACCTAGATCTTGGCATCCAGTGAATTCTCCTTTTTTATACCTGTTTCTTTTTCCTTGCTACCAATGAGAAGAGCCTGCTGGTTCAGGCCAAAGGTCCATCTACTCCAGCATCCTGTTCTCACAGGAGCCAACCAACAAAAGCCTGTTGGCAGCCTGCAAACTGGCTCCAAGCACGAGAGCAGCACCCCCCCCCCCGTGGTTTCCAGTGACTGGCATTCAGAAGCATTGGGGTTTTTTTTAAAAAATGTGTTTAAGATTTTTCCATGCTTTGTTTTATGAAGCTTTTCATGTACAGTGGTACCTCATTTTGGAGGTCTGTTCTTAACCTGAGGTACCACTTTAGCTAATGGGGCCTCCCGCTGCTGCCGGAGCACGATTTCTCTTCTCAGCCTGAAGCAAAGTTTTTAACCTTAGGTACTATTTCTGGGTTAGCGGAGTCTGTAACCTGAAGCTGTTCTTAACCTGAGGTACCACTGTAAGTTATTTATTTATTGTTGGAAGTTGCTTTGGGTTGCAGTGGCAAAATTAGCAACTAAATAAGAATAAGAATAATAAGAATAATAAATAATATAAACTAGTAGCCATTGATAGCCTTATTCTCCATGAATTTGTCCAATCTGCTTTTAAAGGCATCCAAGCCAGTGGACATTGCTGCCTCCTCATTTTGAGATCAGATCAGCCGCCATTTTGTGACAGGATCCATTTGGTGGAGCATGAGGTACTTTTGGGCTGTGTTCTTTAGGCCAGTGTTCATGAATGGTTTGTTTTGGCTGGTATTGCTCATACTTAGAAGCTGACCTGTATCCCTACCATGGCAACAAACAGCAGTAGTAGTGGAGGCAGAAAATGACAGAGCTTGAGTTTCCAGATGACTTGGCATTGCCTTTCTGTATAATTTACTAAATGAGGCAGAGGCAAACTGTGCCTGATCAAGACCTCTTAATAATAATAATAATAATAAAGGTTCTTTCTCACAGCCATCTGCTTTTGCTGAAGGTACGACTTGCTGCCTGATTGCTTAATGTTTGCATCTTCTTGGCTGCTGTCTGAGAAACTTGGGGGAAGGGATGAATTTCTCTGCCAAACCCCTCCAACGTTGATGATGATTGATTTTTTTTTTAATGGAGGCCGTATCCAATGCATGGAGTAATTTAACAAGCATCGCAGACAGTCATAGTGATTGCCTAGCAATTGTTGCAATTGCATGATGTAGGCAATTTACTTAGCAAAATGTTTTGTGAGAATCATACGAAAATATTTGTATGGAGAAGTGTATTGTGAAATTCAGAGAAGTCTGAGTTCCAAAGGAGGACTGTGTTTCGTGAACTGGTTCAATAAGTGCAAATTAGGGAGTTTCTCGCTAAAATGTGAACGGTCTCAAATTCTTCTTGCTTTCCTAGGTTAGGTTAGACAGAGAGAGGATAACTGACCCAAACAGAGAATCCTATCCCTCCCGACCCCTGAGTCCCGGACCAAGAATCTAACCGCTATACCATACAGCCTTTCTTTTCACAAATCAGTCTGGAGGTTTCTGTCCTTTCTAAACTGGAAAAGTCTACACAATATGCTCTTTGGTGCTTTTACACTTTTATAGCACAGACGTGGTGTCCTCCTCCCCCCCAACTATTTTAATAGAAACTATATTTTGTGGCAAGGCATATGGACTTAAATGGATGCAGTATTTCTTCACCCACCCACCCCAAGTTTAAGCTCCTCCACGAATGAACTGGTAATTTGCGTTGACTCCTGTAGAAACAGGAAGCTATTGGGTTCCCATTTAATTGACCTGATTGGAACCGGTCTGAGTGTGTCTGACAGGACCAGGCCTTGTGGTGAATGCGACCTCATTTCGCACTGTCACTTTGATTGCCAAATTGTACCTCTTTAAGAACCTTGTTTGTGCTGCATTAAAAACCCGAGTTGCACTATTGGTTTTACGGTACAGGTTTCCTTCTGTTGCTTGTTTAACGTGGCAGCTGCAATTAGAAGGCTACAAGGGGAACCTGCGACAAAATGCCAGAGTGTATTTTCGCCTCTTAATAGGCATACAGTACTTGTATTCAGGGCTCCAGCCACCCAGTCATGCTGCTGTCCAACATGCCGTTTTGTTTCCTTCCTGTCTTGCCTGCTGCAAGTTTTCGGTTTTTCTCTTTTTATATATAATAATTTTTATTAGATTTTCCATTTTACAATTTCAAATAAACATTTTACAAACTTTAAAATATCCAATGACTTCCCTTCTTCTCTTTCCCTGGTTCATTTTACATATCATACATCCCAGCATTTTTTTACTATAACCATTCAAATCAGTTTTCCACTTTTACATCCATCAAAAATTATTTACTCTGTTGAAGTTATCTTAATGCTGCCAGCGTTTTCAGCTGTATACAGTTATGTTTCACATATTCAATCAATGTTTTCCATTCTTCTTTAAATGGATGTTCTTCTTGCTCTCTTATTCTATATGTTAAATCTGCAAGTTGTGCATATTCTGTCAATTTAGTCTTTAGTTGGGACTTTGCTAACTTTCCATTTTTGGGCTAACAAAACATGGACCACAGTTGTTGGATACATAAATAACCTTTTGTAACACCTGGGCATTTAAGTCTAGATTATCCCCAACAAAAATGACTCTGGTTTTTTTGGGGGGAAAGTAATTTTGAACATTTCCCCCAATTTATTATAAATCATTTCCCAATAGTTCCTGGCTTTTGTTTTCCAACTGACAGGCAGCATTCTGTGAGTACTAGCAAGCATGCCCACCTGTCATCAAGTTGTTGTTGTTTCTTTTTTTAATTTAATTGTTTTAATTTAAATTATTATTGGAAATTTTATTTACAACATAACATAAACCCCCCACCCCAATACAGAAATCCACCCTCATTAAACGTGAACATAAAGGTAAAGGTACCCCTGCCCGTACGGGCCAGTCTTGACAGACTCTAGGGTTGTGCGCCCATCTCACTCAAAGAGGCCAAGGGCCAGCGCTGTCCGAAGACACTTCCGGGTCACGTGGCCAGCGTGACGAAGCTGCTCTGGCGAGCCAGAGCCGCACACGGAAACACCGTTTGCCTTCCCGCTAGTAAGCGGTCCCTATTTATCGACTTGCACCCGAGAGTGCTTTCGAACTGCTAGGTTGGCAGGCGCTGGGACCGAACAACGGGAGCGCACCCCGCTGCGGGGATTCGAACCGCCGACCTTTCGATCGGCAAGCCCTAGGCGCTGAGGCTTTAACCCACAGCGCCACCCGCGTCCAAACGTGAACATAACATACAATAAATAAATCTTTCGCCTTTTACTAAGCAGATTGCATTTCAACCTTGACATTTACTCATGTAAACTAATAAGTAAAGTGCATCTGAAATGAATTCCTGTTCTGTCCTTGTAAAGGGTTTAAAAGATGGGGATAATAATACCCCCTACGACTCTAAAAGGTTGATAAAAGGCTAAGCCTTTGAAGGTGCAAATAATGCTTTCATTTAAGATGGCAGGCAATAACAAGAGTCAACAAACTTTTACTCAGAGTAGACGCATTGAAATTAATGGCTGTTACTTAGTCCCATTAATTTTAATGAGTCTGCACTGAGTAAAAGTTAAATACAGCCCTAAGTGTATTGAGTGTATAATTACTGAAGAAGATATTTATGCCTTTTAATGTGCCTATTTTATGTCTCATGTTCTGGCCGCCAGGCGTCTGGGTCTGGCCTTTGGAACGCTCCCCACACTTTGCCCCTCACTGGTCCTGCTTCCCATCCCAAGTGAAATGTGTCCTTGAACTCTGGCGTTGTTGTTTGCCTTGGTGGAAGAAAGGGACAGGTATGTGCAGGAGCCAGCCACTGTTACAAAGGTATTCATTGCTCCTCCCACTTCTGCCTCCGGCCCTGTGCAACACTGGCATGTGGCCCCTGGAAAGCTGCCTGGAAGAGCCTCCCCACCCCTGCTGTAATCCATAGGGTTCCATAAATCTGCTGGCCTTTAGGATGCCACGAGACACCTTTCGTCCAGAGGACGTTTCTGTGACCCTTTTACAATCTATAGCTTCAGAAGAATGTGGGCCACTTATTTTAAAACTCCGCTGTATGAAAATTATATACATTGGATTGGCACAGATTTGCCACTCAGTGACCCCTTCGGTCAATGTCTTTTCATTCTGTGACTCACTGACAGTGTGAACCAGAAAATAATGGTGTTTTCAAGGACTGTTAGGTAATATGAAAACTGGCTAGGGTTGGATCTGTGCTCTATACATGTAGGTGATGAGGTTTATCTCTTGGAGACTGGCTGCTGGATCAGGCCAAAGGACCATAAAATTCAGCATCCTCTTCTCACAG
Organism: Podarcis tiliguerta; assembly: GCF_965153285.1. Lineage (NCBI taxonomy): Eukaryota > Metazoa > Chordata > Lepidosauria > Squamata > Lacertidae > Podarcis > Podarcis tiliguerta. The sequence goes on along the minus strand of NC_139547.1, from coordinate 39,921,366 downwards.
TAGCCTACAGGATGCCTATGGGTTGTTTGCAAGAAGGACCTGTGAGCACAACAGCCCTCTCCCCACTTTTGATTCAACAAAGGTCCGTATTGTTAAAGCTATGGTTTTCCCAGTAGTGATGTATGGAAGTGAGAGCTGGACCATAAAGAAGGCTGATCGCCAAAGAATTGATGCTTTTGAATTGTGGTGCTGGAGGAGACTCTTGAGAGTCCCATGGACTGCAAGAAGATCAAACCTACCCATTCTGAAGGAAATCAGCCCCGAGTGCTCACTGGAAGGACAGATCATGAAGCTGAGGCTCCAATACTTTGGCCACCTCATGAGAAGAGAAGACTCCCTGGAAAAGACCCTGATGTTGGGAAAGATGGAGGGCACAAGGAGAAGGGGATGACAGAGGACGAGATGGTCGGGCAGTGTTCTCAAAGCTACCAGCATGAGTTTGACCAAACTGCGGGAGGCAGTGGAAGACAGGAGTGCCTGGCGTGCTCTGGTCCAGGGGGTCACGAAGAGTTGGACACGGCTAAACGACTAAACAACAACAACAACAAGAGTCTTGTTGCCTGGGCAACTGGCAGTTCTCCCAGTGGTGTCCCACCGGTGCTGTTTTAAATGACATATTTTCATAAAATCATAGAGTTGGAAGGGTCCAGCCCCCTGCAATGCAGGAACATGCAGCTATCCCTTACGGGTGGTTGAACCTGCAACCTTGGCGTTATCAACACCATACTCTAACCAACGGTGCTATCCAAGCATGCAGTTTGTAGCATCTTAGGTAGAAAGCAGTTGGTGCACGTTGCCCCATCGTGTCTCGGCTCTCCTTCGTCTGGAAATCAAGGCAACACCAAATCGATGGTGGGTGCCTGCCTCAGTTTGCCGGGCAGGGAAGAGCAAAAGCATTTTTAACGCAGCTCTGTTTTCGGGGACTTTCTTGGTTACGACTGAGTGGCGTGGTAAAAGGACATGTGCTTCTCATTTGCTTCGTGGCTACCATACTTGTTGTGGGGCTGGGGAGAGAGAACTGGAGCGTTCTCTCTATTAAAGTTCAGACCACTTGATTTCAAAGGAGGCGTGCTGTTAAAACCAAGCACTCATAACAAAACTTAATTGCTGGATCTATACTGTGGGATGCTTTAGGTGCCCTGGGCCTCATTAGCAAATATTAGCTTGACTAACCACTCGAGTGGAAGCCTACTACTTAGCGCCCTATTAAAACAAGAACCTCGCCATGATCAATAAAGCTTTCGCAAAATCTGGCACACTAAGCACAGTGCTGCTGGATCAGGCCAGGGGCCCATCCTGTTCTCACAGTGGCCAATCAGATGCCTCGGGGAAGCCCCCAAGCAGTGCAATAGTGCTCTCTCACCTGGCAGCTGTCATTTGGGTTGCTGCTCATGGCTCAGCACAGGGCTGCCAGAGCCTTATTTCTCCCCTTCTGATGGGGAGAAGAGATAGAACCTTCATATTAGAATTGATACTATCATCTTTATTGTCATTGTCCCATAAAGAACAACGAAATTGGAAAAACCTACATCAGACATTCAAAAACCAACAAGCTTGCTATCCCAGCCTGGTTAACCCCCTAAAAACTCTGATACCCCATAATGAAATACAATATACTCCCACAGAGACTACCTTAAACTGCGTTTAAACCAAAATCGCATTTGGATAAAAACTGTTTCTCAGGCGGCTAGTCCTAGTCTTTATAACTCTGTATCTTCTTCCAGAAGGCAGAAGCTGAAAGAGATCATTTCCGGGGTGCGTACTATCCTGCGCTATCTCTGCAGCTTTCTAATGACACCTGGAAGCATAGATTTGATCCAATCATAGGCTCATAGAGCTGGAAGGAAGCCTGAGGATCATCTAGTCCAACCCCTGCAATGCAGAAATTTGCAGCTCGTGCATGCAAAAAAGGGGAGGTGGAACAGGCATGTACAGCCAAACTGAGCAAGATATAACCCTCCTTCATGAAATGAACAGAGGGTTAAATCCTGCAGCGTTGGTTGTGCTTAACTTTTCCCTACTGCATGTGCAGCCAATGCAGGATTTAACCCTGCCCTCCAACTCAAGAATGGCACCAGCTGATTGATAGGTGGGCGTGGTTTGGGCACGTCAAATTGGACTCCCCAGTGGGCCAAGATTGGCCCAAGGGCTGGTGGTTCCCCAACCTGATGTCTCTAATGGAGCGGCCTCTAGCCCACAAAAACAAAGGACACAATAAACCCATTAGTCTTTAAAGAGCCCCAAAACTCTTTTTGGTGTTTTGTTGTAACAGATTGACAAAACGGCCCCTCTGGAATTTGTTGTCTTTGATGAATTCATAAAAGATAAGTCTATCATGGGATACTAGGCATGATGGCTATGCTCTGTCTCTACGGCTGGAGGTAGTAAGGCTCCCGAAAACCAGTTGCTAGAGACCACAGGGAGGGAGAGATGCTAAAATCCTGCTCCAGGGTTTCTCAGGGGCATCCTGTTGGCCAGTGTGAGAACAGGATGCTGGATGAGATGGCCTCATCCAGCAGTCTCTTTTTACGTCCCTACGTTGCAGAATTCAAGAGAAAAACATGACATCCTACATCTGAAAAGCACAGATCCAGCACTACCCAGTTTTCATGTTAACTAGTTGTACTTGGGACGCGGGTGGCGCTGTGGGTAAAACCTCAGCGCCTAGGACTTGCCGATCGCATGGTCGGCGGTTCGAATCCCCGTGGCGGGGTGCGCTCCCGTCGTTCGGTCCCAGCGCCTGCCAACCTAGCAGTTCAAAAGCACTCCCGGGTGCAAGTAGATAAATAGGGACCGCTTACCAGCGGGAAGGTAAATGGCGTTCCGTGTGCTGCGCTGGCTCGCCAGATGCAGCTTGTCATGCTGGCCACGTGACCCGGAAGTGTCTGCGGACAGCGCTGGCTCTCGGCCTATAGAGTGAGATGAGCGCACAACCCTAGAGTCTGGCAAGACTGGCCCGTACGGGCAGGGGTACCTTTACCTTTACCTAGTTGTACTTGAGGTAGACCCATTGAAATTAATGGGCATGACTAATTTAGGCTCATTAATTTCAATAGGTCTAACACTGAGCAGGACTTTGTTGACTACAACTCTTGGTAACTGCGAAACAATGAAACTTTTGCAAAAATGTAATTGTAACTTTTAACAATGTGAGGTGAGGATTCCATAAATGTGAATCATTCACTGAACGAGTTTGTTTTGTTTTTTATCCTCAAATACCTGGGCCAGCCTCGCCCAATCTAGTGCCCTCCAAATACTGTCACATTACTGCAACCCACATCGGCCCCAGCTAACGTGGCCAACTGTCAGCCATGATGAGATATGTAGCATAATGTCTGAAGGGTGTCAGGCGAAGGTAAACTGGACTACAGTTGCCAAAAAAAGTTAGAACAGAACTAAAGTAAAGCAACAAGCGGCTATGGGGAAAGTCAGTTTTTAAAGGCAGTTGCGCTAAGAAAGCAGTAGGCCAATTTAAACAATTCTCATCAGATGATCAGGTATTAACTAATGTCCTGATACTAAACCATTTCAATAATAACTAGCTGTACTTGAAAATGCAGAAATGCAGTGGTGGCCAACAACTCTGGTGGCTTTAAGAGAAGAGTAGACAAATGCACAGAGGGTAAAGCTATCAGAGGCTACTTGCCATCATGATGGCTGTATTCTAGATTCACTCTCAGCCTCCCTTTGAATACCTGTTGCTGGGAATCTCAAGTGTGGGTGGAGGGATGCTGTTGCCCTCAGGTTCTGCTTCCAGGCTTCCTATGAGGATCTGGTTGGCCACTGTGGGTGCAGGATGCTGGAGACTGGCCTGATCCAGCAGGCTCTGCTTGTGTTCTTACGGTCTGTGCTGTTGAGAGTTGTCCAACAGAGTTGGAATATTGGTCTATCAAGCTCAGTATTGTCTATACGAGGGTTTCCCAAATCTGGGTCTCCAGCTGTATTTGGACTACAACTCCCATCATCCCTAGCTAGCAGGACCAGTGGTCAGGGATGATGGGAATGGTGGTCCAAATACAGCTGGAGATCCAGATTTGGGAAACTCTGGCCTATCCTAACTGGCAGTGGCCCTGCAGGGATTCAGAGAGGAGTCTTCACCAGACTTACTTTAAGAAGTCAATGAATTATTATTATTATTATTAATTATACCTGGCCGCCTGGCTGGGTTTCCCCAGCCACTCTGGGCGGCTTCCAACACATACAAAAACATAATAAATCACCAGACATTGAAGCTGGGATCTTCTACATACATGCAAAGCACACATTCTGCCATAGAACTGTGGATCTGATTTCCTTTCGAGATAACCAGTTAGTAACCGAGACAAGTTGACCTGCCAGATAATGACGGCATGATCTCAGATAAAATGATTTATGAATTGCTTCCACCTGCTGCCTCACCCCCAGTGAACTGAAGTCATTCTGGAGGGTCTCGTGGTAAACAAACAGTTGGAGAAGAAGCACCATCAAGCAATGCAGAGCTGGCTGGAGATTCCTTATCTCACAAGGGAGGAGAACAGCTGGAGGTAATTCTGAATCTAGTGAGCTCTAAATTACTTTCCTTTGGGTTCATTTATTCCTTTTGAAGCCCGGCACAGTGGAATGTCTTCCATCAAAGTTTCATCATGATAGAAGTCCCATCTGGTATGAAGGAAATGTTGTGAAGAGACTCAGGAGGCCACCAAAGCAGATTTCTGGTTTCCAAGCATCCAAGATGTAAAAAAAAAGGGGGGGGAGGAAGGGGGGATATTAGAACAGCTAATGATTTTGTTGTCCTAATAGCAACCTGATTTCTGCACTGGAACAAGTTTCACAGTTGTCTTGCAATAAAAGGATATGGTTGCCATGCTCCTCCAAATTGCACTGCGATGAACCCCTGTTGTCTGATGTGGTGCCACAGCAGCATCTAGAGGAACTGGGATTTTGCATCCTTGCAGTGAACCCTGCCAACTGTCCAGAGTCTTCAAGAAGGTGGAACTATAAGTAAATTTCTGATGGACCACAGATATCACTGACATGAGAGATGGAGCAAATTTTGTTGTGTTTGAGTCAAACAGCAATCTGTATCCACACTCTAAGGCTGGCTTTTACTTGTCTCAGATTCCCATGAAAGTTATGTTTCGATGACTTTGTGGCAAAGGGTGGATAAAGCATCTAATAAAATAATAAATAACTAAATAGGGCCATTTCAACGCCAGGTAAAAGCATGGCTATTTATCCAATCATTTGGTGAAAACGCTGTCCCTCGCTTCTCTAATGATGTAATTATGTTGCTAATATTTTGGTACTGGTATAATATTCCACCCTTCCTGAGGTCCTGCTAGAGAGAAACAAGAGGGCTTTGGCTCTTGTGAAAAAAATTCCCCAATATGTCCTTTTTCATATCTACTGCCTTAAAAAAAACAACAACTTCTGGGCACCTTCCTCAGAATGTAAAGACAGAATTATTTAGGCCAGCCATGGGGGATTTGTGGCCTTTCAGACGTTGCTTAACTACAACTCCCATCATCCTTGCTGGCTGGGGCTGATGGGTGTTGTAGTCCAACAGCAACCGGTGGGCCACAGGTTTCCTATCCCTGATTCATCCTGTGTCATTTCTGCCAAATGCGTTCTTTGTGCCCTTCAGCTCTGCATATTCTATCAGGGCCTTCTCAACACTGGCTCCGGCCTGGTGGAACGCTCTGTCTCATGAGACCAGGGCCCTGCGGGATCTGATTTCTTTCCGCAGGGCCTGTAAGACAGAGTTGTTCCACCTGGCCTTTGGCTTAGAATCAGTTTGATTCCTTCCCCCTCTTTCTTTTTCCTTTCTCCTCCTATGAAGAGGCTGCATCCTAATGTTTTAATGTTGTATTTTAATCTTGTTTTTAAATTGTATTTCAATCAACTTGTTTTTATTATTGGTTGTTAGCTGCCCTGATCCCGGTCTTGGCTGGGGAGGGCGGGGTATAAATAAAATTTATTATAATTATTATAATTATTATTATTATTATTACCTGTACCCTTTATATAACTCGTAATTTTGTGCTTTTTATTCTGTTTGTGCCATTTATATGCTCTGTTGTGTTAATGGTTCCATTTGCACAAATAGCACTGCCTGGATGACTTCTGGTAGCTATCATAGGCTATTTGCATAGGTGATGTGATTAGGTGTCTGTTTGCGCTTGCTGTAAATATGGGTTTGTGGTATGCAGCATGCACCTTGGGTGGAAAGATAATAAGTGGGTGTGTACTTCAGTTTGAAGTCCGAAGCAGCCCTATGTTCCAATGGATAGAGGAGGTTGGCCCACTAAAGCAGATGGGGCATGGCCAAACCAACCTCAGCCTGTCCTCAGCCAGCCAATTGTCACGGACTGGTTGGACACAGAGGAATGGTTGGAGGAGCCAGCTGGGGAACCCCCAAGGGAAGAAGGCTCAGAGCCTGGGGAGTAGTGCTGGGACAATGACGATTGGTCAGAGGGAGAAGACTGGGAAGAGGGGGTTCGGAAGATGTAGAAGTAACAGGGCTTAGTGAGCTGGGAGACTCAGTGGCAGAGATAAGTCCAGAAGAGAGCCAGAAGCTGAAAGGTGGGAGGAGAGAGGCTAAGAGGCAGAGATGAATCGAGCTAGTGAAGAGGCACTGGTGTCTCCCCCTCTTGCTATGATAAGCTCCCCTCCCTGTTGTCTCCCAGAACCAGAAGAGGCATGAAAAGAGCGGAGGAGAGATTGGCAACATGCTGACATAGTCTCCAGTTGCTTGAGAAACACCCCTGGAGAGGAGGATACTTCAGCAGCTGTGGGGAGACCTTCAGTCTCAGCAACTGCTTCATAGGGGCAAGACCGACCAGAGACGAGTTGCCGGTGGAAGCTGGAGGCCTGTTCGCCATTAGGTTCAGCAGCATCTGATTGTGCCATTTCCACCTCAGTCGCGGTGCTCTGGATTTCTATTCAATGCAGTCCCTAAGGGGTGGGGGAAGAAGAGAGATGTCTCCATCTCAATGCGCCACAGATAAGGTTATCTTAACATGACATGGCTCCTGGGAAAGCTCTTATTCTTTTGCTTCAGACAGGAGCCTTGGCATTGCGGGCCGAGCCTTAAACTGTATAGATCTCAAGTAATGGATGTGCTATTTTCAGACTGTAGGTAGTGGGCAGATTACTGCACACAGCTGCCAATCTTCTCCTCTTGAGTCATAAACAATATTATCTATCTCTTGTGTTTGCTTTACAAACTAGATTTCAATGCAGCCATTTGCTCCATCTCTGTGTGCTTTCATGGAGCGAGAGGTTGTGCCTAAGAAGACACAAATGTTTTCACAAGAACTTGCTTATGTACATGTGTATTTGTTTATTTTATTTTATTTTGAATATAAAATTATTTATTTTATTTATTATTTATTTTGAATGTAAAAATTGATTTCAGAAGTTTTTTATTTATTTATTTAAATGCTGGGATTATGTGAAAGGAAGATAAAAGGGAGTTTTTAGAGCTGAATCCCTTTGGGTAGCTTGGAGGTTATATCAAACTACTAATAATCAAGGCTGGAGATGCATCTGGGCTGTCAGCAGTGCCAGATTTATGTATAAGCTAAACAAGCTATAGCTTAGGGCCCCACTCTCTTGGCCCCCCCCCAAAAAATTAAAGGAAAACCTGGATGTACATTTCCAAAATATAAGATAAAAAACAAATAAAATAAAACCTACATACAGCAACAGTGTTTTGTGTTGTGTAGGCTCCTATGATGTAAGTAATGGCCCCCACCTGCTAGCCTGCTCCCTAAAATATCACTGGTTTGCTCATTTATAGATATAGGGTGCCTACATTCTGCATGGACTGGTTATTTTGTTATGTGCAAATGGCTTTAGATACCCATTAGGTCCATAAGTTACCATACAGCATATATTCAACACAAAAAACCAGCAACAATTTGCTGTTGACGAAGGACAGCTGGACATATAAAGGGCCCCATTACCTTCAGTAGCTTAGGGCATCATCAAACCTAAACCCCGCCCTGGTTGTCAGTATTTTGCAGGGAATTTAGAGGGAACCCCCTGGGCAGATTTAGGGGGTGCATGGGGAGAGGGAGGGGAAGGTCCACTGCACAGCTAAAAGTCCTTGCACTGATGGAACATGTGAGTTGAAAGCAGCTCAGTGTACTGTATTTAAACCTTCCTAAGTGCACTAGTATAAATAAAGAAGGCGCCACAAGATTGCTTCCTTTGTAAGAAAAGGAGGGGGGAGGCAGATTTCCCCTTCCCCACTGTTCAGATGACTCATCCAGAGTTGCTTGCCATCATTCTGTTTTTTAGCAATATCTCCAAATTGATTCTTCTCCTGGGTTCAGTTGCTTAGCAGCCACCTCTTGACTTGTGTGATTAGTCTGGGAGCAAAGTGCTCAGAGATTACCTGAATTGCCTGATGAATAACAGTTTAAGGTTTTTATTTTTAAAGACCGGGCACCGTTAGGGATGGGCAGATCTGTCCATCTCAGTTTCTCCTTGTTTCCATCCCCCCACCTCAATACTGAGTTCAATTCTCGGCATTTCTATATCAGTTTTCAAATTCTTTTTATTTATTTTTGAAAATGTCAATATGAACATTTATCAGAGGTTTAGTGTGCATTTCTCCTAATATACATACTTTTGGAAGCAATTTCCCCTGATTAAACTGCTTGTCATTTTTACTAATCTATGCATTTTATGCAAAATTTTCGCCAATACAGTGGTGCCCCGCAAGACGAATGCCTCGCAAGACGGAAAACCCGCAAGATGAAAGGGTTTTCCGTTTGCAGAGGCGCTTCGCAAGACGAATTTCCCTATGGGCTTGCTTTGCAAGACGAAAATTGACGATAATTTTCGGTGGGGGGGGGGTTTGCTCCAAAACCCCTTTTTCTGAAGCGCTAAGCTGCTAAAATGCTAAACCGCTAATCCCTTAAGCCTTAAAAAGCCGTTTTTAGCCCTTAAACTGCCAATAGCGCTAATAGCGCTACTCCGCTAATGGGCTTGCTTCGCAAGACGAAAAAAACGCAAGACGAAAAGACTCGCGGAACGGATTCTTTTCGTTTTGCGAGGCACCACTGTATATGCATTTCTGTGCATATTACATAGAGAAAATTCCATTGCAAAATGTCCCCTCCTTGGCCAGGGTCCAGGATGCCAGCACCTTTACCCCAGATGGCCTGACGACCTAAAGCGTGAGCTATAAAGTGTGTACCGTATTTTTCGCCCCATAGGACGCACCGCCCCATAGGATGCACCTAGTTTTTTTGGGGGGGGGGGAATAAAGGGAAAAAAATATTATTTCCCCCCAGGCATGGGGCTGGCACAGGGGAAGCCTGAGCTTCCCCTGACCCCAGCCCCCAGAACAGCCTGCTATCCGCAAGCCTAGGGAGGCGCGAAGCCCAGGAGCGCTCTTTAGCGTGCCCCAGGCTTCGGAGTGCAGGCAGCTCTGCGCAACCCTCCGGAGCCTGGCGTGGGCTCCCTAGGGTTGCGCAGGGCTTCGTGAAGCCTGGAGAGCAAGAGGGGTCGGTGCGCACCAACCCCTCTCGCTTTCCAGGCTTCAGTGAAAGCCTGTATTCACCCCATAGGACGCACACACATTTCCCCTTCATTTTTGAAGGGGAAAAAGTGCGTCCTATAGGGCAAAATATATGGTAAGTAGATTATAAAACTTGCTGATATTATTAGCATAAGAGAAAGTAGGGAAAGAGAGAACTGTTTGGTTGAAGAGTTTCTATCTTACTGAAATGAAAAAAAATATCCAAGATGCTTTGAAGTCTTTTATGTTGTTGAGAAAGATATACAGTGGTACCTCGGGTTACATACGCTTCAGGTTACAGACGCTTCAGGTTACAGACTCTGCTAACCCAGAAATAGTGCTTCAGGTTAAGAACTTCGATTTCTGTTCTCATCCTGAAGCATTCTCTGGCGGCACAGCAGCAGCAGAAGGCCCCATTAGCTAAAGTGGTGCTTCAGGTTAAGAACAGTTTCAGGTTAACTACGGACCTCCGGAACGAATTAAGTTTTTAACACGTGGTACCACTGTAAAATCAAATGTTAAAGGTTATTTTTTAGGTCAGAGAAATAACTATTTTGTTGAAAGCTTCTTTAACTGAGAAAATTTAATTGTAAAAATCAGTTTACACATACAGTATTGTATAGTTGTAGGGCTTACTATAATTTTGGATTATGTAAAACATATACTTATTTCTAATTTCATATGCGTATATTTCATACATACATAGCCTAATGAGTCTGCCGCACAACCTCGTTTATTGCATCCGAAAGGGGATGTTCTAATTCATTCATGAAGGTTTTATAATGTTCTGCAGTGAAGCCTTGTGCTGCAGGTGTGCTCTATTGACTGCCGTTCTATAATGACTCTTCCGGGCCCTGCAATTGTCATTAGGCTTTTTAAAAGTTCAATATCTGTTTCAATTAAACCGTTTAATCTGAACCTGGTGGGATGTGCTATTCAGTAGGCAATGGGTGGTCCTGTTAATTGATTAATTCATTAATCAACTGCATTTCATACAATGAATGAGCTAAGATCCGTTTCCCTGAGTGTCTGTAACTTACCTTACCTGCCTTGGAGATACAGAAACTGAAATGACAATGAGTGTGCAGGTTCTAGAGGTCTTAATCAGACTTGCTTGCATAAACAATGGATGCTTTCCATAAAAAAAAACCCCTCTGACAACATGTATAAAAATAAGAATCACATATTTTGCTTTGATCTCTTTTGCCTCTGGCCTTGCCCAGTGGTGTAGCGTGGGTTGTCAGCACCCGGGGCAAGGCAAGTAATTTGCGCCCCCCCCGCTGCACTGTCCCTCCCCCAGATAGTCCCTCGCTCTCTCTCCGCACCGCACCACACGCCTGGCACCCTCCCCTCCACAGTGGGCGGTGACCCGGCGGCTCGGATCGGATTCGCACAGCCAGCACTGCAGTGAGAGAGAGTGAGTGAGCCAGATAGGGGCAGAGAGCTGCGAGTGCGAGCACGCGCCCCCAAATGTTGCGCCCGGTGCGGACGGCCCCCCCCCCTGCACCCCCCACGCTACGCCACTGGCCTTGCCCACCACTGAGAGGTGTCCCTCGCAAAGACTGTTCATGGAGGAATCTGGCCCCTAGACAGAAAATGGTGCCCCACTCCTGTCTTATGTGAATCTGTTCGTCCTTGAAGATGGACTGCTCTGCCCTTCCTGACTTCTCCTGCTCTGCCCCCTTGCCTTTGGAGGCACACCTGATGGCAAGATGCAAAAGGACACCACCACCCCCACATGCACCTTGTACATGCCAAAGAGGTTATCTTCACCTGGCAAATATCAGAACTGCTTGGTGTAGGTTGTATGAGACTAAGAAGTGTCCAAAGTTTACATTTGATCTATCTGTAGGGAAAGCTAGCCATCTGCTGGTGCGTGCAGGAACTACATAAAAACTATTTTTGTTACATTTATTCTTGATAGTACAGTGGTACCTCAGGTTACATACGCTTCAGGTTACATATGCTTCAGGTTACATACTCCGCAAACCCAGAAATAGTGCTTCAGGTTAAGAACTTTGCTTCAGGTTGAGAACAGCAGGTTGAGAACTCCGGCAGCAAAGCAGCAGCAGGAGGCCCCATTAGCTAAAGTGGTGCTTCAGGTTAAGAACAGCTTCAGGTTAAGTACGGACCTCCGGAACGAATTAAGTACTTAACCTGAGGTACCACTATAAAAGGTAAAGGGACCACTGACCATTAGGTCCAGTCGCGGATGACTCTGGGGTTGCAGTGCTCATCTTGCTTTACTGGCCGAGGGAGCCAGCATACAGCTTCCGGGTCATGTGGCCAGCATGACTGGCAAAACCAGAGCAGCGCATGGAAACACCATTTAGCTTCCCGCCAGAGCGGTACCCATTTATGTACTTGCACTTTGACATGCTTTCAAATTGCTAGGTTGGCAGGAGCAGGGACCGAGCAACGGGAGCTCACCCCGTCACAGGGATTCGAACCGCCGACCTTCTGACTGGCAGGCCCAAGAGACTCAGTGGTTTAGACCACAGCGCCACCCGCATCCTTTATTCTTGATAGAGGAGCTACAAAGGATGAGTTTTTCTATCATCTATCTATCTATCTATCATCTATCATCATCTATCTATCTATCTATCTATCTATCATCTATCTATCTATCATCTATCTATCTATCTCTATCTATCTATCTATCATCTATCTATCTATCTATCTATCTATCTATCTATCTATCTATCTCTATCTATCATCTATCTATCTATATCTATCTATCCATCTATATCTATCTATCTATATCTATCTATCTATCTATCTATCTATCATCTCTATCTATCTATCTATCTATCATCTGTCTATCTATCTATCTATCTATCATCTGTCTATCTATCTATCTATCTATCTATCTATCATCTATCCATCTATCTATCTATCATCATCATCTATCATCTATCATCTCTATCATCTATCTATCTATCATCTATCTATCTATCTATCTAATCTATCTATCATCTATCTATCTATCTATCTATCATCTATCTATCTATCTATCTATCTATCATCTATCTATATCTATATCTATATCTATCTATCTATCTATCATCTATCTATCTATCTATCTATCATCTAATCTATCTATCTATCTATCTATCTATCATCTATCTATCTATCTATCATCTATCTATCTATCTATCTATCTATCTATCTATCATCTATCTATCTATCTATCATCTATCTATCTATCTATCTATCTATCTATCTATCTATCATCTATCTATCTATCATCTATCTATCTATCATCTATCATCTCTGTCATCTATCTGTCTATCTATCATCTCTATTATCTATCTATCTATCTATCTATCTATCTATCATTATCTATCTGTCTATCATCTTTCCCAGAGATTGTGTCCAACTGAGGTGATAAGATGACCATTTTCAAATACCTGAAGGCCTGTCAAATGGAAGACGGAGCAAGCTTGTTTTCTGGGTAGGACCCAAACAAATTGATTCAAAATACAATACAGAAGATTCTGACTAAATATCAGGAAGAACTTTCTGATGGCGAGAGCTGTTCAACAGTTGGCCTGACTACCTTGAAGGTAGTGGGCTCTCTTTCAATGGAGGTTTTGAAGCCGGAGTTTGGATGGCCATCTGTCAGGGATTCTTTAGCTGTGATTCCTGCATTGCAGGAGGTTGGACTAGATGACCCTTGTGGTCCCTTCCAAGTCTACAGCTCTATGATTCTAAGTCCTACTCAGAGTAGAGATTAATGAAACTGAGTTAGGGCAACTTCAGACAGCACTTTGTCCCTTTTACTGATGTTTCCTTACCTGATAATTTCAGTGTTTTATATGTGATCTTTCACATGATCTAGGAAAGCAGGGTTTCTAGTGTTCGAACACTTGATTTCTTCTTTGTAACGTTTTAGTTGCTCCGAATAAAACTTGCAACCACAGTAGTACCTCGGGTTAAGTACTTAATTCGTTCCGGAGGTCCGTTCTTAACCTGAAACTGTTCTTAACCTGAAGCACCACTTTAGCTAGTGGGGCCTCCTGCTGCTGCCGCGCCGCCGGAGCACGATTTCTGTTCTCATCCTGAAGCAAAGTTCTCAACCCGAGGTACTATTTCTGGGTTAGTGGAGTCTGTAACCTGAAGCGTCTGTAACCTGAAATGTATGTAACCCTCCCTCTGCCACCGTGCCACTGCTGCACAATTTCTGTTCTCATCCTGAAGCAAAGTTCTTAACCCAAGGTACTATTTCTGGGTTAGCGGAGTCTGTAACCTGAAGCGTCTGTAACCTGAGGTACCACTGTACTCATTTCCCCCCCAATGGAGCAACACAACTCCCATCACTTTTTATTTTGTATTTTCTTTCCTTGCATTGTTTTAATTGTTCTTTAAGCTGCCTTGGGGACTATTGGTAGAAAGGCAGGGTATGCTTTTAAAAAAACAAAAACAAATTTTATGGCTGATCCCACACAATCGGACTTCAGCAGTTCCGATAATTCAGGGCTGATATGGGGGTAATTAGCCCTGGCAGCCTCCCCAGGGCAGGGGAGGACTGTCTCAACGACCCGCGGTCTGCCCCAGATTGCCGATGTGGCAGACGGCAGGGGCACTGGGTCACGGAGCTAGGGACGGCTGACACTCCTGTGACGCCACCCCATAGCCGGACGCATCTGTTTGGGAAAATATAAAGATTTGGAAAACAAACAGACACGCTCTGAATTGAAGAAGCTGGGAAAAACCTGCAGTATGTGCAGTCCCTGGTGCAAAAGATCGAACTTCAAAGAGATCCTCATCATGACGTTTGGAATGTGGAGGGGCTTGGTATGTAAAAAAAACATTCTTTTATCCTTAACATCAACAATCCGTAATGCATGCCAAGTCTCATTAAGAACTTAAATTGCTCTTCAAAAAGTGAGTTCAGATGGACTTTCATATATAATTGGGATCTACTCGCAGCCACTTCTCTTCTAAGACCGGAAATGTCTGTTAAAGACAAAAACAAAGGACAAAGGACAAAATGGCGTCTCCCACCACGTCGTTATTGAATATCTGAAATACTTCCCTGATTAAGAGAAACAGGAGCTAACGGATGGTTGGTTATAAAGACTGGAAACAATATTACATATACAACTGTTTGCAAAAAGATGTTTTTTTGATTACGAGCAAGAGAGAGGGCTAAATGGATGTCTGGCAGCCCCCCTCTAGGGCCCGGAGGGGGGACTGGGAAGATTCCAAAAGCCAATTGCTAACTGTCTGATATATGGCTACATTGCAAACAGTCTGTTTAAGATAAATCAACAAGGAGGGTACAGAAGGAAATTTCTCTCTGTTTCTTTGATAACACCTGGGCAGGAAAGATTAACGATCTGGGAGCTGCCAAAATAACAACTCTCAAAGAGCTGGACAGAACTTTGAAATTGGATGCAATTAAATGAAGTGGTGCGATGAAAAAACAGCTGAAGGAGTACAATATACAGGACAAATCTGCACTCCATAGGAAAAAAGAAGTATCGGTTTTCTGACATGAATGAGGATCGTGGAACCAGAGTCAAAATGTGGAAGAGAAAAATCGGACATGGAATTATGAATAACATTGAGGATGATGAGAGGCAGGACTATAATGTTGAATGCGCTTCGAAATTCAGACCGTGGGAAGTCAAAACAATATTATTACAATTTGGAAGACAATTGGACCTTTTTTATTTTATTTTTTTATTTTTATTGGATCTGATTTGATATGTTAATTGGATGTTTTTATTGGAAAATTAATAAACGCTTAAAACAAAACAAAACAAAAAAACAAATTTTAATTCCCACACTAGCTATTTCCCACAGGGAAGAAGAATGAGAAGGACATGCAAAATGAAAGCATGCCAAAGAGTCCTCTGATGGATGACTTGCAGAAGTAAAGCCAAGCCACGAGGAAAAAATATTTTTGAAAAAGCTCTTCCTCTCATAACTGCCTAAAACGAAGAGTAAATGTTGCTAAATAGAGAGAGTTGCAGCATCCCTTATGTAATAAGAACAACTAGATTCATTACGCAATGAATTAAGCACTTCATTGAACATTTCTTAGAAAAACCAATGACACAGGTATTATCTCCAGTGGTTTGACTTCACGCCCAAAGGCGCAGTCCTCCATCGTCCCCTGAGACAGAAGGATGTCATAAATTGAGTGAAAATTAGTGTAGGATAGGCCTGAGTTGACTTCGTAGGCTCATTACTATAAGGCCACTTGTGCAACATACATTTAAAGCACTAAGATTCCACCTTAAACAGTCATGGCTTTCCCCAAAGAATATTGGGACCTAGAGGGACACGGGTGGTGCTGTGGTCTAAACCACTGAGCCTCTTGGGCTTGCTTATCGGAAGGTCGGCAGTTCGAATCCCAACGACGGGGCGAGCTCCTGTTGCTGTCCCAGCTCCCACCAACCTAGCAGTTCGAAAGCACGCCAGTGCAAGTAGATAAATAGGTACCGCTCTGGCGGGAAGGAAAACGGCGTTTCTGTGCCCTCTGGTTTCTGTCATGGTGTTCCGTTGCACCAGAGGCGGTTTAGTCATGCTGGCCACATGGCCCAGAAAGTTGCCTGTGGACAAACGCCAGCTCCCTCGGCCTGAAAGCGAGATGAGCACCGCATCCCCATAGTCGCCTTTGATTGGACTTAACTGTCCAGGGATCCTTTACCTTTTTACCTTTATTGGGAACTGTAGTTTCTTAAGGATGCTGGGAGCTGTTAGAAGACACCCCAGCCCCACATTACCCTCCCAGAGCTACAATTCCTGGGCTGCTTTAACAATAAATCCCTCTTGCCATGGTCCTCTACCAATGGTAATAAATAGATAGAAGTGGGGCTTGGTCATTTTCTGTTAGGGTCAACTGATTTGGCGTGGAGGGAATTCTATCTTGTGAGCCTTCTGTTTGTGTCTGAAGTGATGTAGCCCACACACAGTTTCACCAGCTCGGTGAGAACTAGGTCTTAAGAAATGTTTGGCCTTCTGACAGAATTCTAACATTTCCCCCCCTTAAACAGAATTAATTGGGAAAAGAAAAGGAGCTGCGGTCTATATCTGACCGCGTCATGCTGAAGCGTGGTTGCAGTAAGCCTCATTAATTGCATTTATTTAATGTCAAAGGTAAAAAGGTTTGCTGAAAGTTGTACAGGTGGCTGGTTTTGTTAAATCAAAACCCCTGCCCAAAGTGTACTGCCTTTTCCCACGCCTGTTATTATGAACTCCAAATGCTGTCTTGAAACCAGGAAATCTGAACTCGTCTCAATGCATTCTAGTTGTTTTCTCCAGAGCTGGCACCTTCTTCTTCTTCTTCTTCTTGAAAAGGTCAAACTAGACATGACACAGTGGATCTGTGATAGAATCTCCTGGAGGTGTGTGGTTGGTTTTTTAAAAGTAATTAAAAGCAGCAGTAGAGAGTGTGTGTTTTTTTTATAAGATCTGTTAATTGGGCAAGTTGTCTTTCCCTTCCATGATCTTTGCTCTTTCAGGGGTGACAAGCTGAACTTCCTGAAGATGCTTTTGAATTAAATAAACAGTGCAAGATATCCTGTCCAGACATATGCGCCCCCTTATAGCCTATATATTTTCAATATCTTTATGCACCCCCTTGCCCAGATTGTCCGGAGTTTTGGGCTGGGTTGTCATCAACCCATCTGTTTAAGGTTTGCCACCCTGACTCGGCCCCGGACACACTGACCAGCTGCTTGGAAGCTGTGGCTGGATGGCTGCGTGGGAGCCGGTTGAAGTTAAATCCTTCGAAGGCCTTTGGCTGGGTCGGGACGACATGGGGTTGGGGGGCCAACTCCCATCTCTTGCGGGGGCTCAATTAGTGCCAGCGCCTTCTGTCAAGAGCTTGGGTATAACCTTTGACACCTTCCTTTCCGTGGAGGCGCAGGTTGCAGCCACAGCAAAGGTAGCATTTTTCCATCTCCGCCGTATCAAGCACTTGGTCCCTTACCTTTCTCACCCTGATCTGGCCACAGTGATCCATGCGACGGTCACCTCTAGGCTTGATTATTGTAACTCACTCTACTCGGGGCTGCCCTTTAAGCTGACCCAGAAACTCCAGCAGGTGCAGAATGCCGCAGCGAGGCTCCTTATGGGGTCCTTGCCACGATATCACATTAATCCAGTGCTTTACCAGCTGTGCTGGCTCCCGCTGGAGTACAGGGTCAGGTTTAAGGTGCTGGTTTTGACCTTTAAAGCCCTATGCGGCCTAGGACCCTCATACCTGCAGGACCGCCTCTCTTCGTATGCCCCGCGGAGGACCTTAAGGTCCACAAATAACAACACTTTGGAGGTCCCAAAGGTGGTTAGATTGGTCTCAACTAGGGCCAGGGCCTTTTCAGTACTGGCCCCGACTTGGTGGAACGCTCTGTCACAAGAGACTAGGGCCCTGCGGGACTTGATATCTTTCCGCAGGGCCTGCAAGACAGAGCTGTTCCGTCTGGCCTTTGGTTTGGACTCAGTCTGACCCTTATGTTTCCCTCCCCTTATCATTTTGATTTATGGGCTACTATTAAAATGAAGCTGCATTTTAAATTGTATTTTAACCTGTATTTTAATAAACTGGTTTTGTTTGTTTGTTTGTTCCCCCCATTGCTCTGGCCGGGGAGGGCGGGGTATACATAAATTTCTTCTTCTTCTTCTTCTTCTTCTTCTTCTTCTTCTTCTTCTTCTTCTTCTTCTTCTTCTTCTTCCTCCTATATTTCCATGCTTTTCTTTGCTGCATGTTTTGCCACGTTAAATCCCAGCTGGTGTTCTCTCATCAGAGTACTTGCCCCAAGCTTGGGTCTTGGCTTCCAGGATTTCAATCTCTATCTAGTCATCAGAATTCTCCTCAGGCTATACATTGACTCCTCCTTGGCCCTGTTATGTACCAGAAATGTTTTTTCTGGAGAGGAATGTGTTCTTGAACTCTGATAAGGTCTCTTTCTTGTCTCGTGGGTGGATAGAGAGGGGTGTGTGAGTGTGTGTGGAAACTAGCCTGTTGCACAAAGGTAATATCTACACTTGCTCCTTGCCCCACCCACCACTGGCATGTGGTCCCAGGAAGGTTGTCCAGAACGGAGTGTGGCTCCACACTCCAGAAAAAGGTTCCCCACCCCTGCTGTGGGTGATAGATAAGATGCACATTCATCAGGGCTTAGAAACAAATTAGGAACCAATGAAAATGAAGCGATATCGGAATCACATGCTCCAAAGAAATAATAATAATAATAATAATAATAATAATAATAATAATAATAATTTTAATATTTATACTCCGCCCATCTGGTTGGGTTTTCCCAGCCACTCTGGGCGGCCTACAACATATATAAAAACATAGCAAAACATCAAGTATTAAAAACATCCCGATACAGGGCTGTCTTCAGATGTCTTCTAAAAGCTGTGTAGTTCTTTATCTCCTTGACATTTGAATGGAGGGTGTTCCACAGGGAGGGCGCCACTACCAAGAAGGCCCTCTGCCTGGTTCCCTGTAACTTAGCTGCTTGCAGTGAGGGAACCACCAGGAGGCCCTCAGAGGAGGACCTTGGTGTCTGGGCTGAACGATGGGGGTGGAGACACTCCTTCAGGTATACAGTGGTACCTTGGGTTAAGAACTTAATTCTTTCTGGAGGTCCGTTCTTAACCTGAAACTGTTCTTAACCTGAGGTACCACTTTAGCTAATGGGGCCTCCCACTGCATAATTTCTGTTCTCATCCTGAAGCAAAGTTCTTAACCTGACGTACTATTTCTGGGTTAGCGAGTCTGTAACCAGAAGCATCTGTAACCTGAAGCATCTGTAACCCGAGGTACCACTGTACTGGGCTGAAGCCATTTAGGGCTTTAAAGGTCAGAAAAAAAGAAAGAAAGAAAGAAAGAAAGAAAGAAAGATCCTTTGTGATTATCAAAGTGGCTACACCCATACATTTAAAGCACTATGATACCATTTTAAACCTTCATTGTTTCCCCCAAAGAATTCTGGGAGCTTTAGGTTGTTACGGGTGCTGAGAGTTGTTAGGAGATTCCTCATAGATACAGTGCTCAGAATGGTTTAACAATCAACTCCTCTCCACAGGGAACTCTAGAAATTGCAGCTCTTTGAGGGGTGTAGGGGTATCCTGACAACTCTCAGCACCCAAAACAAACTACAGCTCCCAGGATTCTTTGAGGGAAGCCATGACTGTGTTAATGTATGGTGTGAATGTGGCCAATGTTTGAAAATCAGTGCCATGAGGCAAGGTGAGGCAACCACCTCAGATGGCAGGATCCACTGGGGCAGCAGATCCCAATGTTGACCTTTCCCCTGCTTGTTCCTGACGTAGATATTCCCTCTCTCCTTGTTCCCTGGCAGGGAGGGAAGCACCATTCTGTGGTCTGCCTCAGATGCCAAAATGTCTTGGGCCAGGCTCTGTTGAAAATGCATGTACAGTTTCAGCCTTGTTCTGACTCCGCTTGCACAGCACTGGCTGCTACTCTGTCGCTCCGTTGAATTGGGACCCATTTTGTGAAAAATCAGGAATATACCCTGCCTATGTTTCTTCAGTGGTTTGCAAATATAGAAGGTCCCAGGTTCGGTTCATGGCATCTCCAGGTAGGAATGAAACCCTGGAGAGCTGCTGCCAGCCAGTGTAGACAATACACTGGACCAATGTTCCAGTTTCCTATGCTACTTATAAGGGAAGCAGCCTTGCCAAGGGCATTGTCCTGAAAGGTGGCTTAGAAATATTTGAAATAATAAACATAATAAAGTTTGACCTTAACAAGATTTCTCATGAAATAAAGAGAGGTAAGCCCATGGTTGTGACCTTTTCTACATGTCTCCAAAAATAGAGCAACGGCAAATGTATTAATATAGACCTGTGTTATCATAGTTTAGTTTATAGACCTTTTCCTTGTAAAGGAAGTGTTATTGTTTTCATTACTATACTCAAACGACTCTCTTGCTTTCTCTTTCGGGAAGTGGTCAAGGATATTGTTTCATATTTTCAGTGTAGACATCTTGGTTCCAAATTATGAACACGGTTGCCAAGGAGACATATCACCACCAGAATGCATATTTTCTTATATTTAGCATTTACTGTGCAATCCAAACCCTGGACTCTCTCCAGGTCAGAGGGAGTTTCACTATGGTGGAATTCCCACCTCAGTGATAGAGAGAGTCCATGTGGGTAGAAATTCCCTGCTGCTCTTGGAATGTCCTCCTCTCCCCATGGACAGCCCAACTGATGGGAGATTATGTCCATTGTCAATCTGCTGGGAAGGTCACCCCCAAAATGAGGTCTGATGGAGGCAGAGAAGGGCCATGCCAATGGGGGTGTGCCTGGCAGCACATCCAACCCCCTGCAGATGACAGCCACACCCTTACAACCCATTGGATCCTATACCAATAGAAGGACTGGTGGAAGGAGGGCTTTCTCAATAGGAAACAACAGGTGGGCCTGATTCAATAATTATGGGCTGCCCCCTTCCCTGGCTATGCCCATTCCCATGCTGACACAGGAGCATTCTGGAATATGGCAGAGGCTAGTTGCCACATGACCACGGCAGGATATACTGTAAATCCTACATGCACCAAATGCAGTTCATATGACACCTCATCTGGTGCAGGATTATGCCTTGCACAATCCTGGTACAGGGACTTTTGATTGCATGAAGGGAAGCTCTGGGGAAGAGGTGCCGCTCTCAGGAGCACTGAGTGCAAAGCTAGCAAGGTTGTCACCCAGTTAAATAAATCCTAGTTCATGTGTCTAACTGACAGATTCAAGCTGCATAATTTTGCAAATGGGAAAGCACCCAAAAATTCTAAAGAAAAAGCCTGCTTCCTTTGTTTGCTTGTTTTTTTTAAAGATTTCGTGCGTTGCAGCAGGCATCATTTTAGAAGATTCTCACACAGGAAGTACTGTCTCTTGTAAGGTGGGGCTTACTATCTGCAGGTTGTAGGTGTGTTTTAAATAAGAACTATTATTTAAATTTTTAGTTATAAAAATATTATGACTATTCATTAATTGAGTAATCTAAGAGGTTTTAACTTCACCGGGCCCTGATAGCTAAATATTAGAGCAGTGGTCTTCAACTGTTCCACTTCTTGACTCCTAACCTACAACACAGAACCCACTTTCACATATTCACTTTTCAATTTATACTTAACAGTCCTTACTGTTGTTTATTAGATTCATATCCTGCCTTTCCTCCCAAAGGAGCCCAGGGCAGCAAACGTTACTATGGAATTGCCCAATGGGGGAAGGACCCCACAGCCCTGCTTTGTGCTGAATTTGAACGTATTTCCTGACCCCGCACCCTCTTCTTCTCCTCTTCCCCGGCCGGCACCCTCTCCTCCTCCTCCTCCTTCAATTTATTGAATTTATACACTGCCCTATACCTGTAGATCTCAGGGGGGTTCATAGAACAAAATCAAAATATAAAACCACAAAATATATAATCAAAATAAAAAAACCACCCAATAACCCCCCCAACCACGTTTTAAAAGGGGCTGCCCTGATGACGCCAGTTCTGCCCATATGGACATTTTGGAGGGGTTGCAGCACCGACATATGTTCAAGATGTTTGCACTGATGGTGACCGTATCCTAATTATTTTTGCTCTTGGCATTGCTTAAATACTATTTTTCGTTTTATTGTCTGTATATTCCAATCTGTCATTTGTTAAATATGTCCATCATTATTATGAATCTGACAGCTAGAGAGAGCTGTGGCTGCCATGCCCTGAGAAGAGAGGTAGGAACGGTAAGAACTCAACCCGCCCCTTCTCCCCTCACGACTCGGCCAGAGCAGCGGCCGTCCCATGATGCTCCGCGGCAGGCGGTCACCTCGGCTCGTCTCGGCCTGCGTTCCCGGCATGCCGCGCGCGGGCCCTCGCCTCAGCCTGCTGGAATCAGGCGGCAGCAGCAGCAGCAGCACTACTAGCAGGCGGGGCCGCCGTCGCTGTCGTCGCCTCCTCCTCCTCCGCCTCCCCGCCTCCCGTGTGAGACAGCAGGAGGAGCGCCCGCCGCCTCAGGAGGAGTAGCCACCCCGCCGAGCCGCAGTAGCCGCTCGCCTCCATTACCGCCGCTCTTCTTACTGCTGCTGCTGCTGCTATTATTGTTGTTATTGCCTCCTCCTCCTCCTCCTTCCCCTGCCGCCGCCGCTTCCCCGGCCGGCCATGCCGTCTCGGGCAAGGTAATGAGCCGCAGAGCCCCGGGGTCTCGGCTGAGCGGCGCTTCTTCCTCCGGCACCAGGCAGCACTATCACCCGCGGAGCTGGAATGACTGGCAACCCAGGTGGGCGAGCGGGCAGGCGGGTGTCTTCTATGGCGGCGGCGGCGCGGCCTAGGGTCTGAGGGCAGCGTGCGGGTGCCTCCCTAGCTCCCCTCAGCCTTGGCAGGGGTCGGGCCAGGGAGGAGGCCCTGAGGCAGGAAGGGAGCCGGCCGCCCTGGGTGGTGGTGGGGGGTTGAAGGAAAGTTGCCCTCTCATGCGCCCACCCGCCGCCACGGCAGGGCTCGCCTGGCGCGGCCTAGCGCGGAGAGGGAGAGGCTGGCCGCTTCGGCCCGTGTTGGGGATCGTCGGGGCGGGAAGGAGGAGGCGGCAGGAGACGGGGGAAGCCCTTGCAATACCTCTCCCTCGCGGCCTACGAGGGAGGGAGGGAGGTCGCGGGGCTTCTACTCGCGTCGCTTCTTCGGGTTGGTTTTGAGGCCTAGGGAGGTTTAAAGCGGGTGGGCAAATGTGTGTGTGGAATCCCACCCCATTTCTTCCTCTATTCCTTTCTTATGTCTGTGTCTCTCCGCCTCCACCCTTGTTGGCAGGGCCTCCGTGGAGATACTGGTTCCGGGTACGTGTGTGTGCGGGGAAGTTTGCTTTCACTCTCTCTGCATGTGTGTGACAAACCCAGTGCGCTGGTTGGAGGTAATAGGCCCCGTGCGTGGTGGGGTTTTCCTAATTCATAGACCTTTTTTCTTTCTGGGGTGGGAAAGAGGATTTGGCATGGGGTGGGTGGGAAACTTGTATATTGGGGGGAGTTTTTGTACTAAGAGGTCCTGCCTAGGAGGTTGGACTCGGTGGCTTTTATGTAGCATCCCATCCAGATGTGATTCTACGAGTGGGTGGGATAATTTATAGAGAGGCACACACCCCTCCTTGCCAGTTGAGGAATAATAAATATTAATGGGCTCTGCAAAAGCTGATGCCATAACAAATGCTGCAGTAGAGCAAAAGCATGAAATACAGCATTTATACCCAAAGTAGAGGACTTTGGGTTGGGATAAGTAACCTATGGCCTTCCAGATGTTGCTGGACTCTCAACTAAAATCATCTCTGGCCATGCTGGCTGGAGCTGATGGGAGTTAGGATCCAGCAACATCTGGAGGGCCACAGCCTTCCCAGCCCTTGCGCCAGGTACCGTTTCCATGCACGTTCCCATCCTCTGCTTCTGCTGTTCTCCTTCCTATGATTGATGGAATTTGAATTAATTGTTCATTGGATGCCTTCATCCACTGGGTTAATTTCACAGGACTTTGGAGTTGCAACTTTGTTGTCTAGATGGTAACTTGTTGATACTGTCTAGACATAAGGAAGGCCTGGTGACTTGTGTCAAGGATTTAGTGTCTAGTTCAAAACGCATTTACAGTACTTGAAAGGGTTTGTAACTATTAACTCTTAAATTTGGGTTTTTTAGATTGCTTAAGATGCTGTTAGATTTTACATTGAATCTAGTATTTTAAATGGGTGATAAACTTAAATCCTTAATGGTTCCGATTTTCTATTTTTAATTTTAAAATTTGTCATAATTTGGTTTAATATGTTCACTATACTTAGGTACTCAGGACGTATCTTTTCATTTGCGGCACATTGGTGACATCAAAGTGCATGTAGGCTGTGGTGCTATACGCACTTACTTGAGTTCTGTTAAACTCTAGAAATAGATGTTTATAGGGTTATGCTATTTGTATCAATGTTAAAGAAATGGATGTGAGGTGATAATGCCATGTACCTAAATGATGATAATATTTATTTTATTTATTCCACAACATTTATATGCTGCTTGTTTGTTTTAAGACCTCTAAGCAGTTTACAAAAAATAAACATTGGTTCTGTTCCACATTTTCAGGTATGTAAAAATAATAGTTCAGTTTTGCTTGTCAATAATATTGAGATAAATCATGTGACATCTCCATAAAGGGCAAATGAGTTTTGTACTGCAAATTAGTATCCAAGGAACTACAGTGGTACCTCAGGTTAAGTACTTAATTTGTTCCGGAGGTCCGTTCTTAACCTGAAACTGTTCTTAACCTGAAGCACCACTTTAGCTAATGGGGCCTCCTGCTGCTGCTGCGCTGCCGGAGCCAGATTTCTGTTCTTATCCTGAAGCAAAGTTCTTAACCTGAAGCATTATTTCTGGGTTAGTGGAGTGTGTAACCTGAAGCGTATGTAACCCGAGCTACCACTGTACTTGGGCATGGCCAGTGTGGTTTTTTGAGCACTAAGAAGGGCAGGTCCCCATGTCAAGAAGGACACTGACAAACTGGAATGTGTCCAGAGGAGGGCAACCAAAATGGTCAAAGGCCTGGAAACGATGCCTTATGAGGAACGGCTAAGGGAGCTGGGCATGTTTAGCCTGGAGAAGAGGAGGTTAAGGGGTGATATGATAGCCATGTTCAAATATATAAAAGGATGTCATATAGAGGAGGGAGAAAGGTTGTTTTCTGCTGCTCCAGAGAAGCGGACACGGAGCAATAGATCCAAACTACAAGAAAGAAGATTCCACCTAAACATTAGGAAGAACTTCCTGACAGTAAGAGCTGTTCGACAGTGGAATTTGCTGCCAAGGAGTGTGGTGGAGTCTCCTTCTTTGGAGGTCTTTAAGCAGAGGCTTGACAACCATATGTCAGGAGTGCTCTGATGGTGTTTCCTGCTTGGCAGGGGGTTGGACTCAATGGCCCTTGTGGTCTCTTGCAACTCTATGATTCTATGTCATACCACAGTCTGCTCATGAAAGTCCCCTCAGTTTAAAAAATGATTTGCTATGTGACATGTGGGGTTACTGTTAAAAAGAAACATGTTAGTAGTTTTTTCTTCTTCAAAAAAACTGGATACTTATCTCTTGGTTTCTAATTTTCCCAGTAGCATTTATTTAGTGGTGTAGTGGTTAGAGTGTTGGACTAGGACCAGAGAGTCAACAATAGAGAGTGCAGGACATGAGATTGCTCCTAAAGCCAACACTGCTAAACCGCAACATAGAGGGGCTTGTTTGGAAGGCAACAACAGTGTTAAACAGAATGTTGCTAATCTTTTTGAATAATGGAAAGAGAGAAGTTATAAATTAAAGATGAGGGGCTAAACTGAAGGCACTGTATAAATAAAATTGCCTCAATGTCATAATCGCATTTGAGAAAAATCACTTAAAATGCATGTTGGCAACAAGCTTGATGTAATCGGTCCGAGAACCAACTTCATCCTTTCAGATACATAAATGATACTGCTAAGATACACAGCACTCCAGTTTGAATGTATTGTAAATGAAGTACAAACTTTCATGCCTCTGTCATTCAGGATAAGGACTTAAGGTGAACTGTCATAGCTTTTTTTGTGGAGGCTTATTCTGTGGATGTAGATTCAATTCCAGACATCCCTAGGTAGGGCTCCAGGAGTCGCTGCTGTCTGAAACAATGGCAAGGTGTTTGATAGTAGATGTTAGTGACTACTAGGCTGGGCGATATGTCAGTAAATCATCCAAAACTGGTTTGAAGTCCATATCATGATACTGGTCTCATAATTTTTGGCCTGGCAATATACATGTGTCTGTGCTATGCAAAAATCACAATGTGGGGAAAACCTTGGAGCCAGCCAATGCAGCCCTTGTTAATTCTGTCGGCTCAGCTCTCCCCAACTTCCTGCAGGGGGCAGCAAATCACAGGCGCAAGCTCCGGAAAAATCACAATGCGGGAAAAACCAGGAAGCCAGCCAACACCTCTACATAGCTCCATCCTTATTTCAGACATCGTGATATATTGGTATATCACTGTGTTTAGCTGATGATCTATTACGATGTTGAAAACCAGTGACTACATGAAATAAAGATATAAAAAATTATAAATTTTGAGGCTGTGGGGAGGAAACTTTCCCCAGGAAAAAAATAGAAATTTTGGGAAACATTGAAATATGTGCAGTACAGACTTAAAGGTAGTTTCCTGTTTTAACAAAACAAAAGGTATCATTTATTATATAAAATTATTGTAATATTAATTTATTGTATTTTAAATTATGTTTTATTACATGTGAACAACCTGTCTATCTATATATGACCCACTCTTCTTACTGGAGCTTATGCCTAGTAAGCAAACATAGGATTGAATCCTAAAAGGATAAATACCTTAGTTTTGCAGCAGGGTGTCTTCCCAAGAATCCTTTGATGGTAGAGGTGAAAAGTTGACCACAAGGGAGGGACCAAGTCAGAAAGACAGCTTCCTAATATCTCCAAATTAGGTCACCAGAGAAGGCAAGCAGCAATTCATGAACAACGTAGGCCCTTTATGTTCCTTTCTTGAAAAGGGCAGCATCTTTTAGGTGCAGAAATACGTATTGGATTTCACTTGTTGTAGACATCTACAATCTTCAAAGAAATTATCAGTCTCTAATCTCTTCATACCATACACTTTGAGTGGGTAAAACATTGTCTTAGGCAGCCTCCTAAGTTCTGCTCAAGCGAGAAATACTAGAGAATGCTTCACTTGATATGGTTGATCTACATGTTACTACATTGATAGAAGGGTCTTTGGGTAATGTTGTGAAGAGGGCCATTTGTGTGGTGAACTTTTCAATAAACTATTGATAACTCACCATAACCATTAACCATTGAAATTGCATCCCCACTAAAGGCTCTAGCTTAAATTCCAGGCATTTCCAGGAACATTTTAAGTTTGGTACCTTTTTGCTGGCCCTGTTTCTTTAATTGCAGCCTGGCACAGGTGAAGTTTTTCTTAGAGTGGAGAAAAGCAATGGGAAAAGCTTCTGCTAGTTTCCTAATTGTCAGGCTGCTGTCAAAGGCACAGGAGCAGTACCAGTTAAAAAAAGAAAGAAAATTGTAATCCTAGTAATTGATCCTCATACATAACTCACTACTACTTCTTCACTCTGTTATGCCTTATTACATATCTTTTGATGTCCTCTGTTCCTGCCTTCCTCTTTTTAGCAGCTTCAGGAAAGCCTTTTTCATCTAGAAAATTCAGCTGCATGCCTCTTGGCTCTGCATATGGTTTCCCTCTTCTTTTGCAATCATGATTGTCAGTACAATATTTGCTATGGAAGCACTTTTCCTTCTTCCATAGATAATTCCTGTCCATATAGTAGCTGTGCTGGATAAACATTTTTATAGCTTTATTTTTCTGTGTGTGCGTACTGTATTTTTGTAGAATAGTAAAATTAAGTTTCTACTTTAAAAATCCTATATCCTTGGATATGTTTATAGTAAACTGAGAGACAAAGCCAACCTCCACTCAGGCTGTGACTTTCCCTTTTTAGTATCTTTGTGGGTCATATGATGGTGTGAGGAGTAGCAGGGGTTAGGGTAAACATATACTTCATTTAGGAACTGTCACAACTTGCTCTGCAGCATAGCAGCACTTAGAATGGAGTTTTATCATTTTTGAAGGCAAAAAGTCATGTGTTAAACCTGCCATTTTTTAACAAACACACCATTTAAAGCACAATGGTTGCATGTTCTTCAGAAGATGCAGTCTCAAAGCTTCTCTTTTCAAGAGAACATGTAATGACTGCCACTGAAGAATACATTTGTTCCACAAATTTTAGACTTCTGAACAAATTCTCCATCTAGCACCAGTTTGAGATCATGCTCATCTTGAGATGTTCTCCTCTCTCTCTTCCTTTTAAAATAAGGAGGGTCTCCTGGGTCTGTCTTATGGATGGGTTAAAAAACCTAGATGAGTTTGTGCATCAAGGAAAAATAATCACTCTTCTAGTAATGTTGAGGTTGTGTCAAATATTACTTTCAGTTCTCCACAAAACTGCTGTTAAAGTGGGTAGTATTGGCTTCCTGTTCTTATTATGTTTGCAGAGCCAAGGATGTAGTATGGTTATGATGTTGTAGCTGATGTGGTGAGCTCTAGGTGTTGTGGACTGCAACTTCCATCAGTCCCAACATGGCTAGTGAGCATGGATGATGGAAATTGCATTTCACAACACTTGAAGGGGAGTAGGATATCCCTGGCCTATAATAGCTCAATATCATATGTAAAGAAGGGACGCGGGTGGCGCTGTGGGTTAAAGCCTCAGTGCCTAGGGCTTGCCGATCAAAAGGTCGGCGGTTCGAATCCCCGCGGCGGGGTGCGCTCCCGCTGTTCGGTCCCAGCGCCTGCCAACCTAGCAGTTCGAAAGCACCCCTGGGTGCAAGTAGATAAATAGGGACCGCTTACTAGCGGGAAGGTAAACGGCGTTTCTGTGTGCGGCTCTGGCTCGCCAGAGCAGCGATGTCGCGCTGGCCACGTGACCCGGAAGTGTCTTCGGACAGCGCTGGCCCTTGGCCTCTTTGAGTGAGATGGGCGCACAACCCTAGAGTCTGTCAAGACTGGCCCGTATGGGCAGGGGTATCTTTACCTTTATCATATGTAAAATGAAGAAAGAATGGAAGTATCAGTGTGCTATAGTTTAAACTGTCAGTGTGACAGTTTAATGAGAGAAATAATAATAATAATTTTATTATTTATACCCTGCCAATCTGGCTGGGTTTCCCCAGCCATTCTGGTCAGTTTACAGTATATATAAAACATAGTAAAATATCAAACATTAAAAGCTTCCCAATACAGAACTGCGTCCAGATGTCTTCTAAAATTTACGTAGTTCTTTATCTCCTTGACAGCAAATCTTACATGTAGCTAGAGGGGGAAATTGCATTATAGTGGTTCAGTTCATTAGATGGCAAAATGCGAATTATTAACTACAGTTAGAAATAAGACATTACTGAAAATGCATGGCAGTTATTGAAAATACATTGTCAGCTGCTCTTTTCAACTCACTTTGTGTGGGGGAAAAAGAATGGATGATATCAGATGTTATGCAAGAGGAAGAAATGGGAGTTCTTTCCCCTGCAGCCCCTCCAAATCTGCTTTGGAGGGTCCTCTAGCACTCTAGAGCAGATTTGGAGGGATGGGGGGTATGGAGAGGAAGGGGAAGTTCCATTGCTCTAGAGGAAGTCACTTCCGCTCATGAATGGGCAGAATTGAACGTCCCCCAATGTGTGCCTTAATGCCTTCACTTTTCCATTCTCCTGTACATGGCAGCCAATGAGGTTGGTCAGGGAGAATTTGAATAAGATGACTTGTATCATTTGTTCATTTTGCTGCATGTTGTAAGAAACAAATCCAGGGAATTGAGCACTATCACACCATCCATGGCTGTCATTTTTGTTGTCTCTTGGAGATTGAATGTGTTGGGTATTAAGATGCACAAGCGAAAGTCTTACATGCGTTGGGTTGTAGCTAAGGTGCCTTGTGTGAGCAGATAGGACTTCACCTTGTACAAGGCAATCCTCCCTGCACTCCTGCTTTGGCAATTCTTCACTCCTACTGGAAGCCCTATTCTGCAACTTTTCAGAGTTTCTGGTTGGTTGAATATTTATATATGGTAGATGTGTGTTTTGTCTACCTCTAACTAAGGACACTGTGGGACATTACTAATGTGAAATTGACTTGGTTTGTTTTGTATCCTATTATGTGTTGCATTAGATCAAATGAGTTAAGGTGAGCAGTTTTATTACAAACAAGGAAGAGTATTGTGGCATTTAAAGACTAACAAATTTATCATGGCATGAATTCTTTATTATTGTGAAATGCATTCGTGAGAAGAGGTGAACTGTGCTGCTTTGGGATTTTTCCTCCAACAAAAGAATGCTAACAGATACTTGTAAAATTCAGAAGCTTCAGTTCTAGTGGTCTCTAGCAACCACAGAATTTGGTTTGGATCCTCATTTGGCATTTGGGAAAGAGCCTGATTTTGTTCGAAGCAGTTTGGAGACTCTCCAATTTGGCTTGCAGTCTGAAGTTGAATCAGAGTTGGATGAAATTTGCAGGCGTTGTAGCCCCTTCTGAGAGGACGAATCCTGTCAAATTTCAAGGGCAACCTTTACAATTTTAGGGTGATTAAAAAGGGATTCACCTAATTTCCCCTATTATAGGGCAGTTTCTATGGAAATAACATACATCAGAGAGGTTCTTCCTAGATAAGAAACCTGCCAAATTGCAGACAAAGCGGTCTAGTGGTTTTAAGGTTGCTTTTTTTTGGGGGGGGGTAAAATATCCTCCTCCCTCCCTGTGGTTTATGAGCAACAGTTTTACTCTGAATATGGAACATAGATCTTAGAGGTGTCACTATGAAGGCAAACTGCCAAATTTCAGGAGGATGGTTGCATGGGGTAGGGATTAAGAACTCGAAAAACAGCTTCAGGCATGTGTTCTGCTCAGTTGGTACCAAAAGATGCAGAAACCAAGTGCAAACAGATTAGATAGAAGTGGATGTGTGAGCATGTAACAGACATAGAATGGCTTGAATGCCCAGCATTTTCCAAGCAAACGCCATGAGCAGAACTAACAGAGCACAGAACAATCAAGAAGATACCTTTGCCAAAGCGAAGAGCCCTGGTAAAACCATTATCTCAGAGTAGAAGCTAGACATATCAGTCTTTTAAGAGACCTCTCTTCACTTTCTCCTCACTTTCTGTTTTCTTGGCAAGCAGGCTGTGGGGAAAATGTTTCTGTTTCTTCAGATATGCTGTCTGCAACTTTTTTTTTTTAAGCACCTCTGAATCTCTGAAGTACTCAGAATCAATTTGGTGGTCCTCAGTTCAGGGTACTTTGAAAGATCCAGTTTTGGGCTCAGATAAGCCATGAATCTGTCTGAAGTGGCCCACTTTGGTCTTGTAATTCATCTGAATCTGATGCATAACCCAGTGTTGGGTATTGAACACTTTAAAAGGTGAAGGTTTACTAAAGTGTCAGATTTGATCATCATTTGTATATATTTTGTTTTTAAGGTTGATAATGGATATAGGATTCTGAAAGAGCTGCTCTACTAGATGAGAGCTTACAACTACTAAATCATGGTGGCACTTAATCAAAATACTTTTTGTTAGTGGGCAGAGGGGGGTATGGGGAGCTGAGGAACCTGTGATGTCAAACACTGACACTGGGGAGCTTTTTATATTAGCCGTGTCTGATGTTGAAAGTCCTTCCATGCAGGGTAGAACTGTGTAAACTTCCATGTTACATCACTGATGCATGTATTTCACTGGCCTAAAGTGTGGTGGAATAGATATGTTCATCATGCTAGGTCAATATTTGGTTTTTAAAAGGCGTTTCCCATATGGGAATGCATCTCACATAGCTGCATAATATTTGAGTCTCCCTTCTCTAATAATAATTCATAATTTTCTCTGTCTCTTTTTATATAGTGAAAACTTGAGGACTGTTGATAATTTGACCTGACTTGTTTAGGGAAGCTTTTAATGTTTGATGTATTAGAGTATTTTAATATTTTGTTGGAAGCCGCCCAGAGTGGTTGGGGAAGTCCAGCCAGATGGGCGGGGTATAAATAAATTATTATTATTATTATTATTATTATTATTATTATTATTATTATTATTATTATTATAGCATTGCGAAGCTGTTAGCTGTGGGCTTTCCTGTTAGCAAAGCATATAAACTTAGGTTTCTGCAGGTTTATCATTTGTAGGAGCTCTTTAAGTTTTTACAGGTTTTACTCCACTGAAATTTAGTTCTTAACACCTAGTGATTATGCTGTGTCCTTGATGCACTTTTAGCTGATGCCGCAATAAATACAGAAATAGGTGGTACTGACCTTCTCCTCATACAGGTGCTTAACTTGCTTGTTACCTTGATGAATTTTTCACTGGGCCAGAGATGTTTTATCAGCTGGGACTCTGCTTATCAGATTGTTAAGCCACAGGGAGAATTCATATGTTCCACAAGCTAGTGAATACTTCTCCACCCTTCCAACCTTTCCTATTTAGAGATCAGAAATTCTAGAAATATGGGCCAAATCGGAGCAGAGTACTCACTTAAAACATTTCTCTTTTTGCAGAACTGACAGTGTATCAGCTGACCAAGAGAATTTAAAATACTCTTCATCCAGAGACCGGAGTAGTTCTTCTTCTTATGGATTACAATCCTCGAATTCAGCGGTGGTGTCTCGACATAGACATGATGATATCAGAGTCCCCACTGACATACAGAATGAAGAAAAAGGTACATAATTTATCTTCATAGCTAAAAAGGAATACTGCCAGTGGAAATAAACTAGTTTGTGGTCTGGATCTGGGGTGGCTGACTTTTTCAACCCCATGGTTTCATTGAGGGTCAGCTGCTCCTCTGGAGCTGGTTGCTAGCAGTGAGCATGCCGAGTGCAATCTTGCATGTGTGTACATTCACCATACACAGGTTACACATGCATCAATCACACGTATTCACACAGCTGGGGAGTGGGGTTGACTTACAGAAATGCAGCAGGCTGTCACACAGAGTTACTCAGGCAGGCACATGGGGCAGGTTACAACACTTAAAACACAATATTTGCATTAAAGCACAATATTACACAATGTTAAAAATGGTTTAAAACAACTTAAAATTACAGAAATAGGGTGGGTACTAATACTACCTTCTCTTTTGTTGCCATCAGCTATATAAGTGGTCCCCAAACCCTGGTGGTGGTGTGAGTAGCAGTTATGGGACTGGCTTTTTGAGATCAGTGTCACAGATTCGAGGGAGTCCTGTATGTTATTATGAAGACTTGTTTCCCTATTGAACAGATATATGGGTACTCCTCTGCAAGTGTCCCCTGTGGAGAGCATGGCTGCCTCCCCCGACCACCTCTCTCATGATATGCAACCCCATGTTTATGCTAGACTTATTCTCTTAAATGATGGTTTAAAAAACACCCATTGGCTCAAGCACCACAAAAGCTGAGAAACTGGAAAGTAAGGTCTCTAATGCCTTCACAGATGTGCCCCGTGATCAGTGATGATGTTGTGCAATGTTACAAACTATGCTTGCTTACATCTTACCCTTAGGCCAAAAAATTGCCTCATTCTTGCTTCAGTTCTCTCTTTGCTCTTACCCTGATACAACACGAGAATTGCACTGTGCATGCTTAACTTATGTGATAAGCGGACTGGGCCTCTTTACAGCTAATTAAGAAATAATCACCAAACTAAAAATGTACGCTTTGGTGTGAATATCCACAAAAAAGCATCCCCACGTCTCTAATGTCTCTTAACTCTTAGATCTTAAGATAAACCAGCTACTGCACCACACTACCTCTCCACTTTGGACAGGAGCACTGTGATGCTGGCAGTGTGGTCTAATGGTTTTACATGTGAGTCACAGGATACATTGCCACAATTACTACCGTATTTTTCCTTGTATAAGAGTAGGTGTCCCCCCCCCCAAAAAATAATGTCAAATATTAGGGGGCATCTTATACTCTGGGCCGTCTCCCCCCATTTTCGTAAATCTGAGTCCCCAAAAACGGGGCATCTTATACATGGGGGGCGTCTTATAGACAGAAAAATACAGTATCTCTCCACATGACCTACATCACTGGGTTGCTGTTAGTATGATTCTTTCGAATATTTAATCTGTCTTCCTAGTGAACATTCTGAGGGTGTTCACTGTGTGGGAAGAGGTTCAGTGTCAGGCAGTGTGTATGTGTTGTAGTCTAGGGTGATTGTGAGGGGGTAAGGGGTGTGTGGGTGTTGTGTGGAGCAGTGTGGGGGGTGGCTTTTAAGTTTACGGTTTCAGTGTTTAGAGTTTCAGTGCAGGGTGGGTGTGGAGGTCTCAGGATGGGGAAGGGATTGCGTGAGCATTTTCATTTATTGAGTTATTTGTCTGGTTAAACAGATGGCATGCCACAGTTGCTGTCTCTCTACATGACCTAGTTCAGGGGTCTGCAACCCGCTGCTCCGGAGCCGCATGTGGCTCTTTTACACCTTTGCCGCAGCTCCGGGGCGGATACTAGCGAGGGGAGGAGGCGCATTGTGCGCCCCGACACTCCCCACTGTGGCAGGCGCTGTACTGGCTGTGACGTCGCATGGGGATGGTGCGTGCATTAGTCAGTTAGTTAGTTTTATAATGACGAGTTTTGCGGCTCCCAGTTTTTTCCCCTTTGGAAACGGGTCCAAGTGGCTCTTTTTGTCTTAAAGGTTGCAGATCCCTGACCTAGTTAAATGGTGGTTGTGAGATGAAATACTAAAAGAAACTCACCGTTGTCAGACCTCCTGTGGAGACAGTTTAGTGTGGGATGGGATATTTGTGAAGAAGGTTTCAGTGTAAGGCAGCATATATGTGGTGTTCACCATGGGGTAGGGCGCATATTACGTTGCCATATGAGGAAAATAGTGGGGTGAGTGCATGCATGTCTATGGGGTGCATCGTCCCCCATGACAGTTTCTAAGGTTGTCAGAATTATTTATTTTATTCATTTGGTGCATTTATATCCCACTTTTTTCTCCAAGGACATCAAGGTGGCACACATAGTTATTCCCATCCTCATTTAATCTCCATCACAACCCTGTGACGCAGGTTAGTCTGAGAGGCAGTGACCAGCCTAAGCTCACCCAGTGAGCTTCATGACTGAGTGGGGATCTGAACCCTTGCCTCCCAGGTCCTAGTGCAGTACTCTTACCACTATACCACACTGGCTCTCAAAGCCATATACTCCCAAAAGTTTGGTGTCCCCCTGTGTTGCTATTGCATCACACGGTCACATGAGGTATGGTAGTTTTACAATGGGAGAGCATGTATATTAATGGGGTGTGGTCTTCCATGAGTTTCTTGGGTTCCAAATGTGCCCATGGCCCCAAAGGGTTGACAAGCCCTTATTTAACCAATGTTAAATAATATGATATTTCATAACTTAAATGAATAGGTAAAAAACAGTGATTCATAAACTTAAATAAATAACCATCCCTGCTAAATGTGTCATTCAGCTGAGAAGGACAGGTAGCTCTTAACCTTGGAAGTTTTTCAGAAACCCACAGTGCATGGCTGTCAAGAGAAACTAACATGGCTCTGGCACCTTTTCTTCTAGGTGGCTACAGTGTCAATGGAGGATCTGGGGAAAATACTTATGGTCGGAAGTCGTTGGGGCAAGAGCTGAGAGTTAACAATGTGACCAATTCTGATTTTACCAGTGTTCAGCATGGGAATCGTGCTTTAGTCACAAAAGACATGAGGAAAACACAGGGTAAGTGTTGTGTTGTCCTGAAGAAAAAGGGAAATTCTGTTTTTCTGGCAAAAAAAAAATCCTGTTGCTACAGTAGCACTAGGGTCACTGCTCAAAGTAAAGTAGAGCCCTATTAAATTTTTGCAAACTCAAAATCTCTAGCATTTTGTCATGATTACACTTTAGTTTATATAAATTGGGTATACTTTGTCTCTGAAAGTACTGCAAGAAGAGGCTTTTTCAATTGTAAGAATGATCCTTGGTCAATTGTTGCAGGTTTGGATTTGCTTCAGGGCTAGAAATCTTGTACTAAAGTTACTGCAAGTTGTGAGGTAAAGATGAAGTAAGCCTATTGCGTATATGCTGCTCCTTGGTAATTGTTCATTTTATACTTTATACTTGGATAGAAGCATACCCATGTGTAATATCTCAATTTTAGAGCGATCATTGTCTTACTCTGATGAGTCTCGACTGTCAAATCTTCTTCGGAGGATTACTCGGGAAGATGACAGAGACCGAAGACTGGCTACTGTAAAGCAAATGAAAGAATTCATTCAGCAACCAGAGAACAAACTGGTTAAGTATCTTCTGTTAGCAACATATTAAAACTTTGTTTCTCATATGATCTCTCTTGGGGCAGGTTTCTGGGTTGTAGGGGCAAAGAATGAAGGTTTGTCAGCACTGTCATTGGTTGCAGGATAACTTTGGCTCCGAATACTCTCAACCCTGCATATAAGCTTTCCTCACTGACTATATCAGATCTGAAGGAGGGAGCCAGCTGACTGTCCCCACAACTTTGATTTTTTTGGAGAGCAGTTAACTGGCCTTTCACCTTCCTTCCCTCCTTTGATAACGAGAACCTTCCCTGTTCATCCATGTCCCACAGATAGGAAGCAGTAGCAGCTTGCTTGCTTGCCAGAGGGAAGAAAGAATTTCTGGCCAGGTGACTTCATCCTGGTGTGACTGACTTTCCATGGCAGTTGGAAGGAAGGAAGTAAAGATCAGCTGTGCTACGGATAAATGAAGGAAAGGGACTGGTCTTGAGGGTCCCTTTTCCTTGTAGTAAGAAGTTACACTGAGAATAATATACATCAGCTGGCAGGCAGTGGGAGGGGGCTGTCTTTCCTTGGAATGGGGAGGGTGGGGGGACAGCAGTTTTCAAATACTCTCCAGTTTTTCAGTCAGCCAGTTTTTTTCCAGAGGGAAATTAGTTTCCCTGTTTTCACATAGTCACTCTTTATGAATAATTAGTTCTAATCTGAGCCTCCTCAGGCTACTCTACAAATCTAATCAAATATTAGTTTAAAAGATCTCAAAATTGTTTGGCTTGAAGTTGTTGATGTATTTCAATGATGTGTTAATACTTTAGCCTGGAGGGCTGGCTTCTGCTGAAACCAAGATGCCCAAGAACTAGCTTGTTGGGTCAGAGGAGGAATGGCTATGGTGATAATCTCTTTATTCATTGCCTTATGCCAAGATGGTCTCAAGAAATCAGAAATAAAGTACATACCAATATAAAAAGAAATTAACTTTTATTTCTTAGTGACCATGTGCAAACCTTGACAGTTAAAAACCACCCCACATATCTGGTGCAGGCAGTGCTGTATGAGCTGCTGCTTCTGATCTATTGGGTACCCCATGTGGAATGAGAATCCTCTGTGACTTGAATAGGGAGGAGAGCCTAAAAGTGGCATGGACAAGGCAAGAAAATACTGGGCATCCTTCCAGGGTAACATCTATTTCAGAAGGGATGGGGTGGCGCAATAACTTGAATTGTGGGCCATCACTTGACTGTTGTTGATTTGATTAACAAAGTTTCATCACAATTCGTAGTATAATTGTATTTGGCAGCTATATTTATCAAAACATATTTTACCTGTATAGCTTGTGGTTAATGCAATTTGCTTGGACTATTTTCCAATAGCTTGGTTTGATAGTTGTATCTCTAAAGAGGTGTCATGCATAACTTCGGATAGACTTGCACTGAAACTTAAGAAAAATGGGACATGGTTGCATCCAGTTGCTAATTTTAACAGAAGGTGTTAAAAGCGACCTATAAGTGAAACAATGACTGCTTGCGCTGCACATTTTTCATCAAAGTCTTCATGGATATCATGAAGGATGTTTTTAGTGTATCTAATGTATTCTTCATAAATTAAGCACTATTGCACTCAACTTCCAGTAAAGCAGTCACATCAGTGCTATGAACAACCAGGAATGATATATAGTAGCACTTTTTGGGGGGACAAAAAATAGGATGGCAAGCAGTGCTTTTTATCTTTCAAATGACAGAACAATCTGAATTTATATTACAATAGCAATTATTTTAAAAGGTGTATATGTTGGCTATTTCAGGTGCTTGTTAAACAACTGGATAATATCTTGACTGCCATACATGATGTACTTAATGAAAGGTAAGTTGGGCTGATGCATTCCTGAAGTTAGTGTATTTGTGGCCAGCAAGCCAGGTAACACCTTCAACCTGGAAGCTGCTGCAGGAGGGACAAAGCACTGTTCATATAAAAGGGAAACAAGCAGCATCCTGCTTGCTTCTGACCAGCCTAGCCCAAATGTCTCATGATTACTTTTGGAAATCAATAACTGAATGCTTAGTTTGACATCAGTGGGAGCATACCATGTTTTGAACCTGTTGCTAGGCCAAGGAAGACATCATCAATTCGTTTAGGATTGATGCAAGCTTAGCACTCCTGAAGCAATTAAGAGGAATTGATTTGGATTTGGTATTGCCCCAGTATCGAGGCAGATGTATGGCACCTCTGATTTGCTTTGGAGATTGGCTTGAATTCTAGGAAGTGTACTTCATTGCATGTTTCCTCTATGGTCAAACCTCAGTGACTGCTTTGCAGAGTATGCTATCCATTCTTGACCCCCAGTTATTGTGGGTTGGGTTCAGAGTGAGCTAAGAAGTGTGAGTCACAGGTATATATTTGCATATCTATTTGCTGATACGTCCAGCCAAAATGAAACGGGGACAGAGCTGAGTCTGATGGAGACCAGTGAAATCCTGTGGAGCATACAGAATTTCAGTAACTGCTACTACTAGACATAGTAGTTCCTGGGCTGATTTAGAATGGAAACTGTGGCAAGAAATTCTGAGCTGGTGAGATAGGGGAGAGACAGAAGGTAAAGAGAAGAGTCCTTCCTTCCTCCTTGTGTCTCACATTGAACCACACACAGCACTGCAGTGTATAGAATCCATAGAAAACAACCTTCCATGCTCATGCTCCTTATCTGATTCCCACTTGTATGTTGGTACCCCCACAACCCCAGGCAATATGCTGGCAGGTATCCATGAACAAGTAGATTTGTGTGAACAGAAATACTTGGGTGTATTCGAATGTTCATCTGTTATGAATGACGTTTTGATTTCCGTGTGAGAGAGTCTTTGTGCTTGTAGATGGAGGGGAAAGCACAGGACAGAAGGGAAGAGGAGACATTTCACCCCTTTTGCAAATGCCTTCAACATGCTTAATCTTCAGGTTACCACCTGTGAGTTGGATGGGAAGAGAAGGGAAGTGGAAGGAATTGATAGCAAACCATGTGTTTCCACATTAATGGAGAGTGCTAACCAGATCATAGCCATTTATTCAAGTCTTTATTGTCATCATTTGCTAAATGTCTACTTTTCATGACTGAAAATCCTTACCACTACTTTTTCTTTTTTCATAAATGCAGTAGCAAATTGCTTCAAGAACTCAGACAGGAGGGAGCTTGCTGTCTTGGACTTCTTTGTGCTTCTCTGAGCTATGAAGCGGAGAAGATCTTTAAATGGATTTTTAGTAAATTTAGCTCATCCACTAAAGATGAAGTTAAACTTCTTTATTTGTGTGCAACTTACAAAGCACTGGAGACTGTGGGAGAGAAGAAAGCATTTTCATCTGTAATGCAAGTAAGGATAAAAGTTAAATTGGAGCATTTTGGCTTTTCAGATACTGAATCATTTTCTGAAATGAAGACACTGAAATTTAAGCAGGCTAGCATATTAGCACATTAAAACTTCATTTTAGATATTGGGCATAATAAACAGTTTCAGAACTTTGTGTACCTGAAATCCATAAGTGTTGAGATGTAGATTTGATGCATATTTTAATGTGCATTTTATAATGTATATTTTTAAAACTGTTGATTTTATTTTATATATATATTTAATGTAAATTGCTTCCAGGTTTTGATGATAAAGCAGCTTATGAATCTTGTTAAATAAATAAATGTGCTGTAGTAGTCTGCTATAACTGATTGGTCTCCTAGCTCAGTATCATTACTTTTCACTGGTAGAAGCTGCCCGTCAACAGAACTTTAAACCAATTGTGGAATGCTCCAAACCAATTGAGACTACTTTCTGATCTCAGAGCATCTCCTTAAAGGCGTGTGATGTCCACATTTCTGTTTAACCATGAATTAAAATTACTAGAGTTGATTAGTGTCTGGGAATGATGGTAGAAAAACTGACATGATGGGCAGGAATTATTCAGTGGTGGAGACTGAAATTTAGAATTGGGGGAAGATGAAGGGGCAAGTGGGTTATATAAAATGAGTGGAAAAATCTAATAGTAGGAACAACCCTTTGTTTTCTCTCAGTTGGACTGAGGTTCATAAGAACCAGCATCCCTCTTGCCAGTCCATCCAGACCCCTCTCTCCACCCCTGTAAAGCATGTGTCCAACATAGACTGAAAACCAAAGCAGTGCTACTCGGAAGCAGTTCTACTGCTTCATCTGCAGGCATTTCTACATGTTGTTGACAAGATAGATTATTTATTTAAATAGTAGTTACTGATTCACTTCTGTAAATAGCCTGGTTGTTTTTTTAAAATATATAGCCTGAATAGTTTTTGTTCAATATGGGTTTTTTGGGTGCACACTTTTTTTTTCTTAAAGCTCGTCATGACTAGCCTGCAGTCTATCCTTGAGAACGTGGATACACCAGAATTGCTGTGTAAATGTGTCAAGTGCATCCTCCTTGTGTCCCGATGTTACCCTCACATTTTCAGCACTAACTTTAGGGTGAGCACCTTTGCTTCTCTTTCTTGGTTTTAGATCGGTATTGACACATGTGCTACAGGTGGATTAATTTTTCTGTATTGCTTTCCAAGGACACTGTTGACATATTAGTTGGGTGGCATATTGATCACACTCAGAAACCTTCTCTGACACAGCAAGTGTCTGGTAAGTCTTAAAAAATAAAATTTCATGTGATGACCTTAATAGATGTTTTTGGCTTCCTTCTGGAAGGTGAAGTGTTATTACTAGTGTATACTTCACTTTGCTTATAGTGGAATGAGGAAATGGTATTAGCCACAGGGATTCGGTTAAAACATGAATCTCTGGGCTTGTGGGAATTTTGAGAAAATGCTGTTGGTATCACTGTCTTTGATTGCTTTCCTCCTTGCCCTTCTTCATTACCCGGTCAGTCTCCTTCCCTTCCTCCCCACCCCAGCAAGTGTGTGTGTGTGTGTGCGCGCGCGCACACACCCACCCACACCCACAAACACATTGCTTTCGTAAGAAGTTTGGGTAAATATCAGAGCAGAATTAAAATGGACACTCTTCCTTTGTGTCCCCACAAAATCACCATCATATTAGAGCTGAACTGTGACAGACCTTACAGTAAAAATCATAAATCCGGTTCTCGCCTGCACAACAAACATTGATCTGAGGCCCAGATCCTCATGGATCTTCATGATTTTTACTTAGGATGCCTACAAGGTGACCTATGATTTAATGCAGGTTTTGAAGGGATTTATTGTAAAATAATAATAATAATGAGGATACATGTTTTTGTTCCATGACAGTGGTGGAAAGCACCAGAACTGTGTTTTTTTATAGTTTAGTTAATGGAAGATGGAAGTGATTTATGGTGGGGAACCTGTGAAAAAATTGTGTAACTTCAAGAGAATCTGCTTTACTGGAGCCACTCTCTCCCCCCCCCCCCATTTTCTTTCCCATTTCCGAGATTCTTCAGTTTTTGCTTCTGCCTTCTCTTTCACTCTGCTTTCTGTACAACTGCTCAGGGCATGATCAGAGCCTTGAAAAGCTCATAAAACTGAAAGAGGAAGTAGGGGAGAATAGCACTCCTCTCTTCATTTTTAGTTGCTATTGAAGGCATCACTCCTTCAACTTCCTCCTTCAGCTCTGTATGCTTTTCAAAGCAGGAAAGGTAACTAACTACTCTCCCCACTTCTTGATGAAGGGTGCAATGGGTGTGTGGTGAGCATGGTTTTATGTGCGCTAGGAGAGCTCCTCAGGGGCAGCACATTGGCAGCCCCAGTGTTAAAAGGAATGTCTGGCTTTCCTAAATTTGAACATTTTTATCAGAATCAACTTGTTGGAAAATAAAATAAAATAAAATAATAAAATAAATTAGTGGCATCATACCATGGGAAGATGATCTGGTTTCCCCAGAGGTCTAAAGCTGGCTTTCTATCAAAATTGTATAAACCAGTTTGGTTTAATTTATACCTATTCAAGGACCAATAACTGAACTTGGGGCAAGGGCAGAGTTAATAAGGTGTTCTTTTGCACATTCCCATTTCTTGCAAATACGTTAACAATGAATAATGGCATTCACATACAAGAGGGAGATACAGGTAGGCTCAGAGGAATTCAAAGTTTGCAGAAGTAATGGAATGGAGAATCCTGGAAAATGGCATAGGTGGCTGGAACCGTGAACAGGAGCATTTCATATTGCAAGTGTCCCCCCCCCCCCAACAATTGCATATGAGAAAGCTTCCTGCCCTCTCTCCCACCCACATTTCACATATAGGGCATATTCATGTTGCAACTATTTTGCTTTTTTGTTGTTCATTTCATTGTGGATCTAGTTTTGTGGAGACCTCTCTGAAGTAGTGGCCAATCTTTTCCTATTTTTTTAGTAATATACACCCCCACCCCATAAGACCATAAAGTTGCTATGTGTCAGTAATTGTGCATCTCCCTCAGTAGGCTCTTTCTTCTTTTAATGGAATGCTGGCTTCTGATAAAGCCTTCCTTCCTTAATCCAATAGCCCTGAATTTCTCCAGTGTTGTATGTTGTGTCCCTTATTGCAGATGCCCCGTGTCCCAAGCATACCCAGCCCCAATGAAGAGAAGTGTTTGAAAGTTTAGTTTTTTATTGGCAAAGCACTTGATTACACCAGCTTCTAAGGTGCAGCAGCTTCAGCTGCTTCTGTCACTGTAAGCCCCTCCCTGTCCCTGGAGACAGTGGCGGAGGGGACAGAGGAGATTCTCACAGCCCAGCTCTCTCTGGGACTGTCACTTCCACCTGTGCACCTTCCTGCAACTCTTTCCTCTCTTCTTGTCTCTGACTGCCTGTACTTTCTCTCTTCTTCCTTCCCCTGGCTCCCCCCCCCCCAACAAATTGCTGGCTCCCTCCCCCTGGATCATCTCCCTGCCCCCCCACCTCCTCTGCCCACCCCTCACACTCCTGCCTGTCCCTG
Organism: Podarcis tiliguerta; assembly: GCF_965153285.1. NCBI lineage: Eukaryota > Metazoa > Chordata > Lepidosauria > Squamata > Lacertidae > Podarcis > Podarcis tiliguerta. The sequence goes on along the minus strand of NC_139547.1, from coordinate 39,878,190 downwards.
ACACCCTGCTACAAAATGTCCTTTCTTTCAGAATATAGTTACCTGGCAACCTCATTCAATTCTGTAAAGTTGTTTTTAACTAATTATGAAATGAAAGATACTTTATTTAATTTCCCAGTATTGAGTCACATCCATACCATGGCTTTTAAAGTATGTGGCTTCGCCCAAGGAATCCCGGGAACCTCAAGTTTATCCATCACAGAGCTACAATTACTAGCATTTTCAATAAACTATAGTTCACAGGATTATTTCGGGAAAAGCAGTATGCTTTATAGGTTTATGGTGTGGGTGTGGCTTTCATTAGGTAGAATTTGGCCACAAATGTTCTCTGTTGACTATGCCTGGCTTATGCATTCTTCTAAATGAGTCATCTTGCTCTGTTTTGATTTTCCTGATAAATGTAACTGATGTTATAAAATTACCATTGTGTAGGATTTATTAGAGCTGGTTGTTTGTTGTGTGTACACTTCACTTTTAGTTGACTTTGTTTCTGAGTAAATCAAGTGTACTTTTGATCATAACTTTGTTTTTATTGGTTTGGCACTTTGTACAGGGTGGTTACAGAGCCTCGAACCATTTTGGGTAGCTGACCTTGCATTTTCTACCACACTTCTTGGTCAGTTTCTAGAGGATATGGAAGCGTATGCTGAGGTAATAAAATGTTGGTCTTGATAAGTGTTTAAAAAGGAGCAGGATATTGGGTATTGTTGGATATTGTGTCTTCCCTTGCATATAAACAATAGGCAGAATAGATCAGCACACTTTAAAAGCATTGTAAGGGTCGGGGAAAACCTGTTTGAACATATGAATCTTCAGTTTTCACTCAAAGCTCATTTTCGGTGTCTCCTATATTGAAAGAGATGGTGTTCTAGAGGGTTGGTGCTACCATAGTGAAGGCCTACTTCCAAAAAATAATCAGACAGCCGACCAAAGATAGTAGAAGCAAGGCCATTTTTGAAGGTCTTAAGATTTAACAGCTAAGCATCATAGCTGCCAAATAGCTGTACCTTCTGGAATATGCCTATGTTAGCATAGAGATACAGTATCTTGCACTGTGGGGTTAGAATACACAAAGCTTGTAGTTGTGAATTTGCATTGGGTATATGCTAACTACATTTCTTTATGTAGGACCTTGGCCACGTGGCTTCTGGAGAATCGGTAGATGAAGATATTCCTCCTCCTAGTGTTTCACTGCCCAAACTGGCAGCACTACTTCGAGTTTTCAGTACCGTGGTGAGGAGTATTGGAGAACGATTCAGTCCCATTAGAGGGCCACCAATTACTGAAGCATACGTAACTGATGTAAGGCTTCCCGTCTTTCATGTTGCTTACCTAAAAACCCTTTGTGGCAGTGAGCCCCAAATTGAACAGGAATCTGATAAGCTTGTTGCCTCTTCTCCTTAATTGTTGTCACCCATCAGTTGACATGCTGGGTGCTCCCTCTCCAACCTTTCTGTTGGGAACATCCCTGCACCACCAATGTGTAATTCCAGAGCATCAGATGTCACTGGATTAAAACTCACTGTTCCATACTTAGTTTCAATCAGCAGAAAAGGACTTACGCAGAATACCTCTGTGGGACACATTCCAGCCAAAATTAACTATCTTCAACTCCTGTTTATTTCAGTGGGATGAGGATGTGCTTAGATCTTTTCTGTTTAAGCCTCTGGAAGATGCAGTTGTGCTTAACTTTTGCATTGTGCCCTGTGTGCTGTCTGTACTTATGCCACCAGACTTTAAAATCATTTTCCATTTTGATGTGCAGTAGTGGTTATTAGTATTTTCTAGTGAAAGCATGTGGCTGGAATGACTCCAGATGGTTGTGCAGTTTTAGCCTCAGAGGAACATGACAGCGCTCATCTTTCAGTTAATTGTATCTCTTTCCCCTCTGTTTTCAGGTTTTGTACAGAGTAATGAGGTGTGTGACAGCAGCAAACCAAGTCTTCTTTTCTGAGGCTGTATTGACAGCTGCCAATGAGTGTGTTGGTGTCCTGCTTGGTAGTCTGGATCCCAGTATGACTATACACTGTGACATGGTCATCACTTATGGATTGGATCAGCTGGAAAATTGTCAGACTTGTGGTACTGATTATATCATCTCGGTGTTGAACTTACTGATGCTGGTACATACAGTTCTCATAATATCTCACTTTAATCATAGGTTTTTGTTCGTTCATTTGACAATTTAAGATTACGAGTGAGTGGCCAGGGAGACCATGCTCTAGCTTGATCTTGGTTTCTATAATAATTTTATGGCCTTGAGCAAATCACTGCTTTTCCAGTCCCACCTCTCCATCTTTAAATGAGGAGAAAGGTGATTTACCTGATAGAGTTGTTTGGAGGGGTAGGAAGGGTTTAATAGCATTTTAAGGATTTAAGTACTTTGTAAATTATGGGATCACTTCTTATGCCTGTATTTTTAAAAGCTTACAATTTCCGAATGCCAAAATGTTGATGCTTGTTCTAAATATTGGCTCTGGTGCTAGCAGCCATTGTGGGATTATATAATTCCGTATCCTTTACCTACCTAGGCGGCATTCATTAACGAATGGCTTAAGTCCTCCCGATAGGCAAGGAATCATGTGACTAAGCTTTTGTAGCTAACTGTGGCTCTTTAGGGGATGGGTAGGTGCCTATGGGGCTCTTTAATTCTGGTGGTTCCTTCCTGTCTGAATTTTTCTGGTCTCATAAGCTGCAATTCTGGTATGCCACGGATTTCTTTTGTCTGTCATAGTTGTGGCACCCTGGGCAGAACAGATACTAAAGCTTAGTATGAGTCCTTGCTTCTCCTTGGTAGAGGGAGAATTTAAGCCATTTGCTTTTGGATGCCTTGTTCACCGTGAGAGAGAAACCACCTTCACAATAAACACCCTGCATACCTTTCTAAGTTGCCAGTGGAAAGAAGAAATCTAAAATTGCCATTGGCTAAATATCTCAGCAAGCTATCAATGTTTTTCAAAATATGTATTTGAATTAAAGTGAAGATTTGACAAGTAAAAGTATAATGACAAGTCTTCTTCTCTGTCTAGATTGTTGAACAAATAAATACAAAGCTTCCATCATCATTTATAGAGAAATTGTTTATACCGGAATCAAAATTGCTTGTACTCCGCTACCATAAGGAAAAAGAGGTAAGCAATAAATGGTTACCTTCATGCCACAATTGTTTAGATGCACCTTTAGATTTTGCATTTTGATGTTAATTTCTAAATTAAAAGAAAGCACATATGTACATGCCCTTTAATTTTACAGCTGACTCAGTGTGAGTAAGCTGTTCTGCATGGTTAGTAGCTCAATTCATGCATCATGCCCAGTTAGTTTGCAGTGCTGCTCGAATTGACAAGCATAACTGTGGCCATTGCTCCATCTCTGGAGGCTGTTGTGCCTAGAAACAGGAGTGGACTTAAGAAACCAAGTGCTAAGCGAATGGGAAACGAAGGCAGACAAGCAGCTCTAGAGCATGCTTGGCATATTGAGCTGTTGCACTTGACAAGGCTCTTACAGGAGTTTTGTACAAAGGCCACAATATGCTTGGAGCATGCTTTGGGTGAAACAACTTTTTATTTTTAGGAGGATGGAAAACATTTTTGTTTGGTCTTGATTTTATTTGATTGCTTCTGTGCTAGATATGAACGACACTACTCGTCCCCTCCCTCTGCATCTCTATAACACACAGCTTGCATCATTTGATAGATCTCCCCTGACTCTCTGGAGAGGCTTTTTGGGGTGAGGGTGGTGATGGGTTGCAGCATGGAAGAGGTTATTGAAAAGACTGGCTGCCTTTTTTGCGTAAAATTGGATACAACCCATAATTGACACTCTTGTCGTGGTCCACAGGCACTTGGTGAGCCTTCTCATTAATGAGGCTATGAATCAGTCCCGTATAAACCATGAACAGATTTTATGAAATAAATAAATAATGTTTTAGTGCTTTAACTTTTGTATGTTTTAAAGTATAGTTGTGATTTTTTTTCTTGATTTCACTGTTTTATTTTTTTGTAAACCACTTTGAGGATTTATTTTTTACAATCAAGCTGTGTATAAATTTTATGAGTTGAATAAATAAATATTTCCATCCATGATCGCTTATCAAGGGTTTTACATAAGGGTGATATGAAACACAGAGTAGGCACACTGAAATCGATGAACCACTTGCTTAAGGGGGGCTGCTCTGAGTTAATTGGATGTTGTTGTAAATCCTTATGCCTTTCAGCAGTGCATATTGTAACTCCAGTGTGGGCATTCACTTCCAATAACAAAGACTCTTTCAGCTGTGATTATAGTAATTGTGGTTGTTCCAAGGAAACATATTTTGTTTATTACTATTTTTATTTTTTTAAAAACGCTGCTAAACCACTCCATCCATGCTGATGCCAAGAGTGGGCATGGATAAAAATTATAACATTCCACAAAGAACAGTACAGTAAAAACAATCAACTATCATAAAATTAAAGGCAAGTAAAAGAAAGTTTAAGAACAGACTAAAATGCCAGATTTATTTTATACTTGTACCATAGTACTTACCTTCAACTATGTTAAGGATTGTGAAGAGTGGACAAGCTATAGAAAATGTGTAGTATGCAGCTCCAAACCTTTGTGACATGCTGAATTTCTCTTGTTTCTCCAGGTGGTTGCAGCAGCACATGCAGTGTATCAAGCAGTACTAAGCTTAAAGAACATTCCGGTTTTGGAAACAGCCTACAGGTTGATTCTTGGGGAAATGGCATGTGCCTTGAACAGCCTTCTTTGCAGTCTGCAGCTTCCAGAGGCTTGTTCTGAAATCCAGCACGATGCTTTCAAGAACCATGTTTTCGATGTAGCAAATGCAAAATTTGTTGTTATATTTGACCTTAGTGCTCTGACTACAATAGGAAATGCAAAAAACTCATTGATTGGAGTGAGTATCTTCTACAGTATAAATATGAATGGCAATTATATTTCTAAGCGCTTACATCTTAGTGGCTGTTTTAAATTTAAAATCTGGTATAGCATCATATATATTGTCGTGTCATTCACTGTGCTCCATTGAAGGACAACCACACATTTTTACTTGGGTGGGGAAGCCCTTCCTGGGTTAGAATGGTTTAACAATCAACTTAACTCTGCTGTAGGAAACCTTAGCCCATCCAGATGCTGCTGAACTACAACTTCCATCAGCCCCAGCAATCATGGCCAGTGGTCAGGGATTATGGGAATTTTATTTCACCATCATCAGGAGGGCCATTAATTACATAGTCACTGTAATTAATTAAAATAGACATTATCTTTGCTTTATTAGCTGCAACACAGGGTCATATGTAAGTACACAGTGGGGAGGAACACACAATTGTCTGTTTTTCCTCTCAGTGCTGCCACATATGAAGAGAGAGTTCACACACTAGCTGAAGTCACTTTGCTCTTTTCTGAATAAAACCATTTAAGATCACTTTATGGTGTTTTCAGTTGTGGAAAATGTCCACTATCTCCTGTCCCATCCCCTTTTGTCCTTGTATCACACTTTACAAGAAAACTTCTCGTTATTGCTCAAATGTTAGTTTACTTCCAGTATGGTGATTAGGTAGCAGTTGTGAGGACATAATCATGCTTTTAAAAAAACAAAACAAAACAAAAACTAAATGAATAATAGACTGACAGCAATGTAATTTTCATAAATATTTGTTCTTTACTATTGCTTGCTTTGGCAGATGTGGGCTCTATCTCCAACGGTGTTTGCATTGCTGAGCAAGAATTTGATGGTTGCGCATGGCGACATAGCAGTTCACTTTCCTGCAGTCCAGTATGCAGTGCTCTACACCCTCTATTCACATTGCACCAGGTGTGAAGGCATTCATTCCATAGTGTAAATGATAAAATAGCAGCGATATATCAATTCAGGGACCAAATGCACTTGCTTGCTTTAGTTGAACAATGGAAGGTATTGTTAATACCTTATCAGTGTACCGTGTGCAACACAGTAGGTGCTGTTGTACAATCTCCATTCTTTTTAATGGGTGTCCCCTCACAAACCACAGTCAGATAATGGTGGCTGTGTTAGAAGATATCTGTTGTATTGTACTTTTTTTTTTCATGAGTGATAGTGAAACCTCTGCTCTTGGCTGAGGTAATTTCTTAAAATGCTAAAAAAATATATCAGAAAGCTACTGAGTAAAATGGGCAGTATGGAGTGTTCCTAGTGAGTTCTTTAAGAGAGAAAGAGAAGTGAGAGGATTGGGTTACTGGGTCTAAAAACTTTTTCTAGTTGCAAGAGAACCTGGATTGGCAAGCCTGAATGAGAAGCGATTCTAGGTGGCAGTGAAGCAGGGTGGGGTTTTTTTTTTTAACATTATGAAGCTGCAGCAACATGTGACATTAACCCTGTGTGTGGTCACCAGATAGTAAACATTTAACTTTGTGTTGATCTCCAGGCATGACCATTTCATATCTAGCAGCCTCAGCTCTTCCTCTCCTTCCTTGTTTGATGGGGCTGTTATTAGCACTGTAACTACAGCTACGAAGAAACATTTCTCCATTATACTAAATCTCCTGGGACTTTTACTTAAGAAGGATAACCTTACGCATGATACCAGGTAACTAGTGCTTTCTCCCTGTCCAAAGAAGACGTGTCTCTGACAGAATGATTGGTACTAATTAAACATCAGCAGTATATTTATACATAAAAATGAGGGAATGTGATGCATTTATGTTTCTCATAACAGTTTGTGGAATTAGTTATGCCTTGCCAGAAAGCAGCTCCTTAAAAAAAAAAAAGTTATATGCCTAACTACTCCAAAGCAACTCTAAAACAGCCAATTTTGTCTAGTACATTCCACATGGGCAGTTTTACTCTATGTTCGTTTACTCAGAAGCAAGTCCAGATGTTTTCAGTGGAGCTCATTCCCTAGTATGTGTTCATATTCTATGTAAACCGCTTTTAGAGGTTTATATGATTCAGCAGTATACAAATGTGTTAAAAACTGCAGCCTTACTTTGTAAGTAACATGCATTCTACTCAGTTCTCCAGTGATAAAATTAGATAAAAGTTTCTTGCATTACTAGTGAAGTGGATATGTCTGATATTTATGTACCAGGTCACTCAAACCTTGTGTTCTGTGTGTCATCTTAGAGTTGGATCCAGACTTGTCCTTCCATAAACATACAGACCCCTTCAATTTATGGAATGGACTGAGATCCAGCGGAAGTGGGTAGGGAGAGGTTCCTCTTTCCCTTTGTAGCTCTACCACCTCACATGCTGTTAGGGGGAGGGCATTGCAATTGAACATGGGGGGGGGGGCGGGGGGGAGGGAAGAAAATGTTAAAATCTCCTCCCCCTCCAGTGGGAGCAGAACTCCTTTCATGACAAGCCTAGATCAAGCCCAATAGGATTAGAAATCTTAATTTGTAATTATCTAGAGTAACTGTTGTGTAATGTATTTCTAGGAAACTACTAATGACATGGGCTTTGGAAGTGGCTGTCCTAATGAAAAAATCAGAGACATATGCACCACTGTTCTCCCTCCCATCTTTTCATAAGTTCTGCAAGGGACTTCTGGCAAACAGTAAGTGGTTTATTATTCCGCTTAGCGTAAGAAATGGATAAAGTCAGTTCCTTCCAATTCTGTTGTTCATGCTTTGGCTAAACGCATAGTCAACCATTTTTCCAGTCCAGCCTAAAATTCATTTGCTAAATGGCAAATTCCGGAGGTGTAGGCATTTTAGTCTGTTTCAGCAAAACCAGTAAAGATATCTGTGTGCCTCCTTAAAGACTAATACATTTTATTATGCTTCGGTGCTTTTGCTAAGTTTTTAGGGTACCACACAGGAGTCTTGGTTAGTTAAATCCCCTTGCATGAAGTGACCCAAGCTGTAGAATTGACTGGGCATGGTAGTGAGAACTTGATGCTTCACATGGCTGTAAAAGGATAAGTAATCCTACAGTGTGTTGGATTATTGTGCTGTACGTAGAGCAATTAAATTTCTACATGAAGAAAAGGGGAACAAAAAATCCAATGAACTACGGAACTCATGTCATGAGCCTAAGGGATCATGATGCTTTTTTTTATTACTGTACACTCTCCTCCGAACTGCACAACAAACCTCACTTTGTTGCAGAAGCTGTTTGTGACATAGCATGGACATAAATTCAAAGAAGAAAATGTCAGCATGGGTGACACTACATGACTCACACTCTGGAACGAAATTATGTTAACGATGCACATCATTACTTTTATTTTCAGTGGCTTTTATAGCTCCTGGTGTAATGGGCCTATACTGGAAATTCTATTAGCATTGGTGTGTGAAATTAAGGACAGGGTGTGACGTATAATATTTGATCTTGATTTTTAGAAAAACAAATAGAATTGATGTTAGAGATTGTGTGAATTAAATATAGTGATAGCCTAAGTTACATGATTAAAAAAATTAATACTGTCTCCTTTTTACCCAATACATAGCTCTTCTGGAAGATGTAAATATTTGTCTTCAGGCATGCAGCAGCCTCCATGCGTTGTCACCTTCTCTACCAGATGATCTGTTGCAGAGGTACGTTGTTAATTTTGTTTCCAGGAGAAATAATAATGTTCAAATTTGTATGCAGTCCTTATTGTGTTTATTTATCTGATGCAGATGTGTTGATGTGTGCCGTGTTCAGCTAGTCCACAGTGGGGCTCGTATAAGGCAAGCTTTTGGAAAACTGTTGAAGTCTATTCCTTTAGATGTAGTACTAAGGTAAGTGTATATGCATTGAATTTTTGTAATGAGGGTGCTGAGTGTGTTAATCTAGTTTTAGTTAGATCTCTATTGTAGTCTTTACTTGTAGCCACTTGTGAATGGAGAAAGGAGGTACAGGTTCACCAAGGGTGAAAGCGTCACAAAAAGTAATGAGTTTCTGTACGTCAATAGCAACTACACACACACTAACAACAAATCTTCTAACTTCACGCACACTTTTGACTTCTGATTCACCTTATTGTGCTTTCTACATATTATTTGCCTAAACGCACTTCCTGTTATATCTATTGCATATATATTGCATACTGTTCTTTTTTTTGTCTGTGCTATTTTATGTAAACTGTTTTGCAGTTGTTGTTGTTTTTAAAAAAGTAACAAGTTTCTATCTTTGCAGTAACAACCAACACACAGAAATACAAGAAATCTCTCTGGCTATAAGAAGTCATATGAGCAAAGCTCCAAGCAATACATTTCACCCACAAGACTTTTCTGATATCATTAGTTTCATCTTGTATGGGAGTTCTCACAGAACAGGGTAAGTCCGCATTTGTATTTTAAAGGATTAGTATTTTTTTTAAGATATTTGTATTTTTTTTCTGTTGAAAAAAAGATCTGTGTTTTGCTTCCAGCAACCCAACTGCCAAGAGATTTGTAAATTTGTCTCTACGTTAAGTAATTCACCAACCAGTTTATTGCACAATATCTATTGCTTCAATAGATTTGCATTCACAATTCGTTTACTTAGCTGCTTTTAATTTTCTTTAGAACTAAATCCATGTTGAAGACACCCAAATGACTGGTCCTTTGGTATGGTGCAGAAGACCGCTTTTAATGTTGGATGTATGCATTCACTTTTTAAGCAAAATCTTGATAGCAGGAGACATCTAACAATAGAACAATAGATTAATGTTTTCATGACTATCACTGCTCTACCATGCGTCTTGCATACACCTTCTCCCCTGGGTCCAAGAGAATATACATAAATGCAAACATTAAGAGTTACACATTTGTCTTAATACCTGATTTTATTTCAGGAAGGAAAGCTGGCTTGAAAGGCTATTTTACAGTTGCCAGAGACTGGATAAACGTGACCAATCAAATATTCCCCGCAATTTATTGAAAACTGAAGCTGTTCTTTGGCAGTGGGCTATCTGGGAAGCAGCACAATTTACTGTCCTTTCAAAGTTAAGGACACCACTAGGCAGAGCTCAAGATACATTCCAGACAATTGAAGGTAATCTTAAAGAGCTTGTATATTTTTGGAAGATTTTTTTTCCAGTTTTAAAATCATGATATAACATTTCTGCCATTATAAAGGTAAAAGCAAAATTTGGAGAAAAAGTGTTGATTTGTGTTTAGCTGCATATTGTCATTTTGGTTCTGTAGGTGACTTTGAATGTTCACTTAATTGAGATTGACTGTCACAACATATTTGCATCTATTATGGTGTTAATTAAAATGTTTGATGTAGGTTATTTGTGATGCTTTCTTGAAGAGTTATTCTCAGGTTGGCATGGGATGAGTTGTGTCCTATGATTCTCCCAAGTGTTCTTTGGAAATGGCTTAGAGGCTTTCAGTCAAGTAAGCAGTACAGTTCATAAATGATGTTGAATGGAAAAAAGCAAGAACATGTGATTGAGCTGTTGGGAGGACACCCTCTCGTTCTGGTTCTGCTTTTGTCTAAAGCAGACAAGGTCTTCCTTTCTCAACTTTCTCTGTTCCTTTCTTTTCCTTTCTATATTTTTTCAAACCTCTTTGTTCCATTAAGATTCTGTTTATCTTAGTTGTGCCTCCTGTTTTCTTAGGAAAAGAATATATATTTTCCCTAATCTTTACCTGTGCTTTTCCTTTCTTATTCCTTCACTGCTGGGCCCTTACTCCAACTGAAAATAAGTCTTCCAAACCTAAAAAATCTCAGAAGGCCACCAGTGCCTGGTGATCCTCACTGATTCTTCTGAAACATCTCCTAGTCTTCACAGACAGTGCCATGATGAAAGTCCATTAGAATGGGCAGAACTCCTTTTCTGAGCTGAGAAGTATTTTCCCTTGCTGACATTCCAGCAAATTAAGGATGGGCTCAACTGCACAGCAGGTTTCCAGAGCAGAGCTTGGTTCCAGCTGTGAAAGTTGGTCCTCAGCAACCTTAAGCTACTTCAGTCAACCATGGACTCACCCTCCTAGACCTCTTCACCAAGCTGGTCAATGTGGAGCTTCTGTCTCCCCCTGCCCCCAGTTTCAGATTTGCAGAGCAGAGGCTATAGATTCCCTTACCGCTCCTTGACATCAGGGTGGTCTGTTCAATTTTATTTCAATCCCTCTCCTGTCTAGAGTTCCTGAGTGGCCCAAGTCCTCCTTATTGCACTTCCCCAGCCCTATCATTTTGGTTTCTGGACCTCCTCCACCTAGACTTGTACTTTCTGCTGCTCAGACTGAATATTATCTCCTGGGGACGAATACTGCCTGGGTCAACCTAGCCATGTGGACATTGAGTGGAGCCACCTCATCAGCTGTAGGCATAATTGACACCATCCTTGCATTTCATAGGCTATCCTCTGAATCTTTGAGGCTGCTTGAAGAGCCTTTTGCAGATGAGCAAGGAGAAAACAGCATTGTTGCCTTGTGGCCTGGCGTTAAAGAACTTGTATTCTTCCTTCAAGTTGGTCTCGACCAAGGCCTCTTACAGATGCCCTCAGATGCCAAACTACTACCCTCTCCTATGTCTTAACAATGATCTAATGTCAAACCCCCATGTTTGCATCCATATGTGCAGCACTTCTAGGGTGGAGGGGGTCACTAATGAGACCTCTGAGCAGTGTATCACTTTCTAGCATGGCATCTCCACACTGTTCTGCAGGCCATGCCCTATCAACCCTATCTCAGTGCATTCTTGTCTTCAAATACACATTTTCCAGAAGGACAGCATTGGACTGACCCTTCATTTGTACCTAAAGTGAACAATTCAAAGTGTTGGTGCTGACCTTTAAAGCCCTAAATGGCCTTGGCCCAGTATACCTGAAGGAGCGTCTCCACCCCCATCGTTCTGCCCGGACATACAAGTCCTCCTCAGAAGGTATTCTGGTGGTTCCCTCACTGCAAGAAGTGAAGTTACAGGGAACCAGGCAGAGGGCCTTCTCAGTAGTGGCACCTTCCCCTCAAGGAGACAAATAATTACACAACTTTTAGAAGACATCTGGAGGCAGCCCTGTATTCAGGGATTTTTAACTTGATGCTTTGATTAAGTTTTTAGATATGCTGTAAGTCGCCCAGAGTGGCTGGGGAAACCCACCCAGATGGGTGGGGTATAAATAATAAAATTATTATTATATTATTATTAGGGCTCAAGATTTAGTCTTGCCCTCGTTTTGTCCAGATGTGTCCTACGGAACATCCTGCCTAGCTGGAATGACCACCTTTTATAAAATCTGTTCCCCACTCTTGGTTATGATTTTTTTGGTAGATTGTCCCATTGTGTAAATGTATCTCATGCCAACCTGAGAAGGGAACATTGCTTGCTTACTGTGAATGGGTCTTCTAGCTTGGCATAGTGATACATCCACAACTGCACTTTGGGAGGTTAGGGGTGTTTCCAGTGGCTGTTTCGTATTAACTCATTTCCCCCTTCTTCACTCTAGTCTATTTCATCTTCCTCACTCTGATACATGCCCTTCTGGTCCCCAACCTTATTTCCATCCCCTTGTAGGGAGAGGGATTGTGGGGATTATGTTTTCTTGTTCTCTGTAGTCTGAACTTTCTCCTTTTAGTTTGGCGACAGACGGAACTGGAGGAGGACCCAGAGGGAGACCTCCGACAGTTCAATCAATCACATGTCCTTGCCTTAAGTGAATTATAGGGCACAACCCATCTCATGAATGTATCCATATGCCAACCTAGAAGGTCCATTCATGGTAAGTGATCACAGTTCCTTTTTGGAAATCATAGTTTTGGTTTGAAGACGTCATTCTCATATCCTGTACCTTGAAATGTTCTGAATGGATGTTTCCAGGCATCATTAGAAGTCTTGCAGCCCACACCTTAAACCCTGAACAAGATGTCAGCCAGTGGACTACAGCAGACAATGATGAAGGTCATAGTAGTAACCAGCTGAGACTGGTTCTGCTTCTGCAGTACTTGGAGAATTTGGAGAAACTGATGTACAATGCCTATGAAGGATGTGCTAATGCACTCACATCTCCACCCAAGGTTTGTGTTCAGTAACATAATTGCAGTACCTTGCATTGGGTCTTCAGATTGTTGTGGAACATATCCATAGACCTTGTTTGGATGTAACAGTAAACTGTGGTTTAGCACTATGTGAATGAGCCAGCCTTCTTTGGAGCTTACGTGTTCTCTCTGGGTTCCTGTTTGAATTGTAACCTGTAATGCACAAGTACTGTGTTCTGAACCACAGGCCCAAAAGAAGGCTCATGGGAGTGGTTGGGTGCAGGGATACTAAAGAAGGATGTCAAAACCAGAGTGATCAGTTCTAATGCTTTATTAAGCAAGATGTAGACTTACTTAGCAAAGCAGCCTACAAGGTCTCCTAGCCTTTACAAGATGTGTAACAGATGCTGCAACAAGGAGATGACTTGTATGCACCCATGCAACTGTACATACATTCTTTATATACAAAGCAGCATATGTCACTTTGACCAGAACTGCTCATTGCTTCACCTGAGCAGATGAAGGCATAGGTGGCAGATACCTGTTTTAGAGATAGTTCCCCTTTCTGTGCTCAGAGCCGAGCATCCCAAGCCCAGGTGTAGCTTTCCCAAACATTTCTCATAAAAGAACATCATATGTAGCAGCAGTGCTTCATAGCAGCTGTACAGTTCTTAAACAAATTGGAGTTGATGTGTTTACTTGAAACTGTACTTTGGTGGGAAGGAGGCATCCAGGCTTGGTTATCTTCTAGTACTGTCCAGTGTACAGACAAAGATTCTGTGACTTGATCTTTGTATGTTAGGTGTGCCTTTCACCAGTTCTTCCCCAGTTTCTTCCCTGCTTTTCCCAGGAACAAAACACATCCTCTTGCATTTAATACTTAGCTTATCAGTTGATTCTTTCTCTACCTTTTGCAACTGTCTTTAAATCCTTGAATTACTAGGATGATGGCTGTTACAGCTGTATCAAATAGATATAAATGTTTAATTTTTAAAATAATTCTGGGTGGTATCAAACTAATTTCTGCTCAGAATAGACCCATTGAAATAAATTGAATGATTATTAAGGTCTACTAATTTCACTGTGTAACTTGAAAAATTGGTAAGACTTGATGCAAATAATTTTTCAGTGTGCGGAAGAAATACTGTAAAAACAAGTTGTTTTTTTCCCTCTCTCTTTCTGCTTATGAAGGTTATCAGGACATTCTTCTATACCAATCGTCAGACTTGCCAAGATTGGTTAACTCGAATTAGACTTTCCATCATGAGGGTTGGATTGCTGGCTGGACAGCCAGCCGTGACTGTAAGGCATGGCTTTGATTTACTGACAGAAATGAAGGCCAATAATATCTCTCAGGTACTGCATTTACATATAATTTCTCCCATAATATTATTGTGTCTGAGTAAACAAGGGTGAGGATGCGGGTGGCGCTGTGGTCTAAACCACAGAGCCTAGGGCCTGCCGTTCAGAAGGCTGGCGGTTCGAATCCCCGCAACAGGGTGAGCTCCCATTGCTCGGTCCCAGTTCCTGCCGATCTAGCAGTTCGAAAGCATGTCAAAGTGCAAGTAGATAAATAGGTACCACTCTGGCGAGAAGGTAAACGGTGTTTCCGTGCACTGCTCTGGTTCGCCAGAGGTGGCTTAGTCATGCTGGCCAAATGACGGCTTCCTCGGCCTATAGAGCAAGATGAGCACCGCAACCCCAAAGTCATCCACGACTGGACCTAATGGTCAGGGGTACCTTTACCTTTAAACAAGGGTGGCTTTAATTCATAGCAAATAGATCTCTTGCAATAATAAAGAATGATCCATCAAAGGAAACCCACACATTCTAATAAATCCAAGTTGCTGTACATGTATTGGCTCCAGAGAAAAATAATTTGTCATTCCTGAATTACAGCTGATTGACTCCATTTTAAGTGATGCTTGTAGTGGGTTACTGCAATGGGAAATGTTACGATTGCCCTTCAGAGATTATTGTAAGAGTATACACAGACATGTAAATGAGTTTAAAAGGACTTTGTCAGTTGGTGTAATCTTGTTTCACTCTAGCCTATAAATTGAAGTCTCTTGTTTTCTCCATCCCACTATTAGGGGAATGAATTGGAAGTAACAATCATGATGGTGGTGGAAGCACTCTGTGAGCTTCATTGCCCTGAAGCAATCCAAGGAATAGCTGTCTGGTCATCTGCTGTAGTTGGGAGGAGTCTTGCTTGGATTAATTCCGTAGCTCAGCAAGCAGAAGGACGGTAAGTTAGTCCAAACATACAACCTACCTGAGAGTATATGTCTGTATTTTATATTTAAGTGAAGTGGTATTTACTGCCCCCTGCCCCTTGCAGTCCTGCAGTTGGGTTCTGTGCTTCTACAGAACATTTACAGAACCTGCTAGAAAGCTCTGGTCAGTAAGATCATTTCCCCATCCCTCACTTCATACAGAAATATTTGCTCTCTCTGTACATGGCTTGGATGTGTGGGTGGGGACCACATTATGTCTTATTGTATATTCAGTGTTTTATTTTTCTGGGGGAATGTTTTCCCTAAACATTTTGTGAATCCTTGTACTTTTGCTACTTTTGTACAGTGGAACCTCGTGTTACGTACCGTCCTCCTTACGAATGCTTCGGGTTATGAGCTCCACTAACCCGGAAGTAGATGCTCCCGGTTGCGAACTTTGCCCCGGGATGTGAGCAGAAGTTGCGCTCCGGCTGTGCGGCAGCAGCGGGAGGCGCCATTGGCCAAAGCGCGCCTCATGTTAAGAACGGTTTCCGGTTACGAATGGACCTCTGGAACGAATTAAGTTCGTAACCGGAGGTACCACTGCATTTATTTCCCCCAATTTGAACTATAAAATGCTGATTTTCTTGAGTCAAAATGAGAATACCCCTAAACATTTTTTTAGAAAAAAAGCACTGTGTATATGAATTAAGAATCTGTGCTTCAGTAACTCCAGTATGTTTATGAACACAATTCAAAGTGCTGGTGTTTTACTTCTGAAAAGCCTGTATGGCTTGGGACCTGCGTACATGAAGGAACATATTCTACCACATCAACTTGCGTGTGTAATAAGATCATCTGCCAAGAACCTCCTCTGGGTTGCACCTGCAGGAAAAGTCAAGAGGCTTAAGAGATAAAAACAAGATATCTTATTGCATTGCTTCTGCTTTTCCAAGCCTGGCAACAGATCAGAGCAAGAGGAGAGGGAGAGGCTGGTCATACAAAGATGAGATCATCCTTGCACGCCTCTCAGATACCCTTCTGTCTCTTTGCCTTTTCTGCCAGAGAATCCCAGCTTGGAAAGTAGGAAGGTGCTACTGCTGCTGCTGTTGCCACCACTTCCTTGCTTGTTTTCATTGTCAGGAGGGGGGCATAGGAGTCTTCTGTCCCAATCTTAGTGGCACTGAGGGAGAGACAGAATTATCTGTGAGCATTATCCTTGTTCCATAAATCTGTCTCCCTTTGCTCTGAAGAAGACATCCAGAAGTAAAGGGAAAATGAGAACAGGGAGGGAATACTTAATTCTGCCATCCACCTGTATGCTTTTTCATTGAAGCAACAGCAAAAGCATTTTAGTGAGGGATGCAGTATCAGCAGGTTTAGTGAGGGATGCAGTATCTGTATAAACAGAAATGATACCTAACAGCTGACACTAAATCTGACACTAAATCTTTTTAAGGTATGAAAAAGCTGCTGTTGAGTACCAGGAACATATTTGTGCCATGACAGGAGTGGATTGCTGTGTCACAGGATTTGATAAATCTGTTCTGAAGTTGGCCAATTCCAATAGCGGCAATAATGCCAGCCCCAAACACTCTGTAAATGGTAGGTATTCCTGGAGGTAGATTGTATTGATTTGAATATGAGATAGTCACCTGTTGGCCTGAGTCTGTCCTTCCTCTGCCCCCAAATGTACCCCACTGCCGACTGAGTGAGATGTGAAACAATCCTAAATCTTCACTTTCATAGGGGATTCGAGGAAAACAGTACTGTCTAAACCAAGTGACTCTTCACCTGAAGTCATAAATTACCTGGGTAACAAAGCTTGCGAATGCTACATCTCCATTGCTGATTGGTCTGCTGTGCAAGAATGGCAGAATGCGGTCCATGACCTGAAAAAAACCACAAGCAGTGCCTCAGTCAGTTTAAAAGCAGACTTCAACTATATCAAGTAAGTACCATTGACTTCTACAATAGCAAATTGTCACAATAATACATGTCAGCCTGGCAAATGGTGTAGAACAGGAGAAATGGGAAGCGAGAAGTGCAAGATTTTCACAGTTCAGGTAAAAACAGACCACAGCTTTATTTAATTAGAAGACTAGATATTTGGACAATTTCAAAGCAGGAGCCAGTGCAGGCAGCCCGAGAGAGAAACACAGACTGACTGACCCATATGCAGCTTGCCCAGTCTTGGGAGGAAGATGGTAGGAAGATGCTGTTTATGCCTCTGTTCTTTGATCTGACATTCAAACTGAAGGTGGACTTCATTTTCCACGGCTCTGCCAGTATAGAAGCAGAATTCAGATCAAAATATTTATGTAAAGTGACTGAAATTCTTCACTCTGCAAATTAAACACTTATTTTGTTGCTTTGGTTAAAGCTTTCTTGACAAATAGGATATTAAATTTATCTGGCTTTCCCTGTTCTGATTTAGAATGGCTATAACATAAAATATGAAAATGTATTAAAACTTCATTGTAGGTCTCTAAGCAGTTTTGGATCTGGGGAGCTGGAAAAATGTACAGAACAACTAGAATTGCTTCCAGGGGAAGACATCAACCTGCTTATTGGAGGAGCCAAAGAAAAAATAGGTATAAGTTGAACACTAATAGATACATGAAGATTCTCAAGTTCTTTAAGCCTTGGAACTCTATTTTAATTTCCATGCTTGTACATGGGTGATGTTACTTCTATGTTCTGTTGGGGGGGGGGGGAGAAGCAGAAAAAAAGAGAGGATCTGCCAGCAACTACTGATAAATCTATATGTATTGTCAACCTTTGCAGATATGAAGAAGCTTCTTCCCAACATGCTATCTCCTGATCCAAGAGAACTTCAGAAAGCAATTGAGGTTCAATTATTGAGAAGCTCGATATGTTTGGCAACAGCTATTAACCATATTGAACAGGAACAAAAATGGCAACCTGTTACTGAGTGAGTCTTTCAGAATGCTAATGCAGCACTTCCAAAAATTAGAATAGAGCACAGGAGTTTTCTATAGGCTCTCCTCCCCAGGCTGAGTTGTATTAAAAGATCTATAAAATGACAGAATCTAAAATCAAGTGTGGTATTACAAAAGGTGCAGCAGCAATATATCAAAATGGGGTGGTCGGAGTAATAGTAGTAGTAGTAGTAATAGTAGTAGTAGTAGTAGTACAGTGGTACCTTGGGTTAAGAACTGAATTCATTCTGGAGGTGTGTTCTTAACCTTGAGGTACCACTTTAGCTAATGGGGCCTCCCACTGCTGCTGCGCCGCCAGAGCACGATTTCTGTTCTTATCCTGAAGCAAAGTTCTTAACCTGAGGTAATATTTCTGGGTTAGCGGAGTCTGTAACCTGAAGCGTCTGTAACCCGAGGTACCACTGTTAATAATAGTAGTAGTAATAATAATAATAATAATAATAATAAATTTCTTATCCCCCACCCATTTGATTGGGTTGCCCCAGTCACTCTGGGCGGTTTCCAACAAAAATGCAAATAGAAGGGGGGAGGGAAGAGAAACATACTTTAAAATCTTCCCAAAACAGGGCTTCCTTCAGACCTCTATGAAAAATTATATTCTTTGACATCTGCTGGGAGGGCATTCCAAGTGTGGGTGCGACTGCCGAAAAGGCCTTCTGCCTGGTTCTCTGTAATTTCACTTCTTGCAGTGAGGGAAGCGCCAGAAGGCCCTTGGAGCTGGACCTTAGAATTAAGTAAAACATCTCACCCTACCCCCTCCGAAAGCTTTCACAACAAACTGCTGATGGAAGATGTACGATAACAGTGCAGGATGTACCTCTGAGGGGAGAGCATAATTAGCACTGCCAACTGTGTTAAGAAAATGGGGCTTATTTATATCTGACTGGAATGTTAATGCTCAAGATAGAACTTCACACCTTGTTCTCACTTTCATAATTTAAAATACAGGGCATTGCATAATGATTTGTACATACATTTATTTTGTGAAGTATAACTGCTGTAATAATTCTTATCTCAGTCAATCTTTATTTCAGGAACCTTGTGAAATATTTGAAACAGACTTCACGAATTGCCATTGGGCCTTTAAGACTTGCTACGCTGACAGTGTCTCAGTCTTTGCCAGTACTGAGTACCCTGCAGCTGTACTGCTCATCTGCTTTGGAAAATACAGTGTCAAATAAGCTTTCTTCAGAGGTATTTTCTTTTGCAATAACCCAAGCGTTTGGTAAATTCACAGGCTTATGTGCCGGTGTAAATTACCGTATTTTTTGCTCTATAGAACGCACTTTTTCTCCTTCAAAAATGAAGGGGAAATGTGTGTGCGTCCTATGGAGCGAAGATGCCATAGCCCCGCGACCCTCTCCCAGCTGGAGAGGTGACGCGCAGCTATGGCAATAGCCTCTACAGCCACGCGTCACCTCTCCAGCCGGGAGAGCGCGCGCGGGGCTAAAGAAGCCATAGCCCCGCGACCCTTTCCCAGCTGGAGAGGTGACGCGCGGCTATGGCAGGAGCCTCTCCGCTGCGCCTTTCCGCTGCTCCCTGACCTGCTCTTTGGGGCTGGTGGTGGGCTTCCCATCACCAGCCCCAAAGAGCAGGTTGAAAGGAACCTGAAGCCTGGAGAGCGAGAGGGGTCAGTGCACACCGACCCCTCTCGCTCTCCAGGCTTCCAAGGTAGCCACCTGAACGCACCTTAAACGGCACCTTGTTTTAGAGCGGGAAAACAAGAGGGGGAAAGTTCTCCCCCTCTCTGCACAGCGCCTCCTGCCGCTTCGCTGAAGGGGCGCTGGGCAGAGAGGGGGAGAATATTTTTTTTCTTGTTCTCCCCCCTCTAAAACAAAGTGCGTCCTATTGTCCGGTGCGTCCTATGGTGCGAAAAATACGGTACACAAAGCCTGGTGTTAGTATTGTGATTTGTGTTACTGCCTATTAGTGCTGTTGTGAATGGTCACTGTACTTATCTTGTGTACATTCCACATTAACTGATAAGGCACATGAACTGTGGCATCTGGATTAAACATATAAGGTTGTATCCATCTAAATTATATTCCAGAGGAGACCCACTGAAATGAACAAGCCTAAGTTATTCATGTATATTAATTTCAGTGGATCTACTCTTGAGTCGGACTAACATTTGATGCAACACAAAAATTTAGTTCAAAGAACCTGTGTAGGAATGTTTTTATTAGAAGGTTAAGGGGAAACAAGAGCTTTTTAGGCAGCTTAAAGCCCTATCAAGCACTCAACTTTTATGCTTTTTACAGGATTGTCTCATTCCTCTCTTCAGTGAAGCATTGCGTTCATGCAAGCAACATGATGTTAGGCCATGGATGCATGCCTTAAGATATACCATGTACCAGAATCAGTTGCTGGAGAAACTTAAAGGTATAGACATTAAAGTAGAAGCATCTGTGTTCTGTAGGGTTAATTTGCCTCCAATTTTTGTTATTGCTCATTACCTATGATATTCCCTGTTTTGACTCACCTGCCTATTTCATCATGTGCATGTTCCTCTGACTGTAAGTGAGTATCAACTTATTCAGAATAACAGGTTTCATCAGAACTAGATACTTTTGGGATTATATTAGCAAAAGATTTCAGATCTTTTCACATTTAAGTAAAATGTAAAAAAAAAAATAGTCTATGGCAATGCTATTTAAAGATAAGGAACTTTAAAAAGACTTTTCTGGACACTTTTGGCTTATCATCATCATCATTCCACACCAGTGGACCATCTTAATGTATAGCTGTGTAGCAGAATTTATGAAAGCAGCTTCAAAACTCATACTATATATACATATAAGGTTGACGACATTTCATTCACAATAAATATCCATTACATACAAAGCCCATACAGTATTCAGTATATAAGTTTAAACAGTTTATTTGATTCAGAGGACATTTCTGGCTTTATATGTACTTTCAGAGCAAAGTATTCCAGTCAGAAGCCATTTAATGGAACTGGGACTGACTGCTGCAAGATTTGCTAGAAAACGTGGGAATGTTGCTTTGGCAACACGGTTGCTTGCACAGTGCAGTGAAGTTCAGCTTGGAAAAACCACAATGGCTCAAGATTTAGTCCAGCACTTTAAAAAAGTCGCAACACCAATTCAGATGGATGAGAAATGGGGTCCTGAGCTTGAAATTGAAAAAACCAAATTGTTATACACAGCAGGTAAGTCTCATTTACATGTTTGTATTGCAAATCACTGTGAAATTCAGTCAAACGTTAATTTAAATGTTTAGATAAAAAAACAAAATCTGCCTGTTTAAATGTCTGGGTACATGCTAATGTTTACTATGGGGGTATTAGATCAGAATAAAAAGTTATGTAGGTTTATCAAAGGGTCTGTGCATCTAGTGTTAGTCCTACTGAGATTGAAATTAATAGACTTTGCTAATTTAGGTCTATTAATTTCAGTGGATCTACTCTGAGTAAAAGAAGGCTCCAACCTTGTGTAGCAAGTGGGTTTTTTGACATTGTAAACCCACATGCCATTCTTCAAACTATTTTCCAAACTCTTCAGTTTTCAAAAGTGACTTGCTATGGGAGCGTGGCCAGGATGGGGAAGACCAGGAAGACCAACTTCTTTTCTTTTTTGAGAAATGCAAATCCATACCGCTTTGGGGTGATGGGTCCAGTAATGTGTGGGTTCTTGGCTCTTGTCATTAATTAATTCTCCACATATAACTTAGTTGGCAGTAAAAAAATCAGTGGTGTTCTCTGAAGCATGCAAAATAAAAACTGATTATGCAACTAAAATGATATTAATTTTACTGGGGTTTTTTTCAGGCCAGTCAACCCATGCAATGGAAATGCTGAGCTCATGTGCCATCTGCTTTTGCAAATCTGCCAAAGCTGAATATGCTGTAGCCAAGTCTATTCTTACACTAGCCAAATGGATCCAAGCCGAATGGAAAGAGATTTCAGGGCAGCTGAAGCAAGTCTACAGAGCACGGCAGCAACAAAATCTTGCTGGCCTCTCCACATTATCTAAAAACATCTATAGTTTGATTGACCTGCCATCTGCTAACACCATTGAAGAGGACTATCCTAGGATTGAAAGTGAATCCACAGGTATAAAAGTTCCTCTGTTAGTTTTCTGCTTTGTCTGCATTCATGTTTGATATGGTGGTTCCATGCTGTTCAGTGAGAGGCAACATTAATTATAGGCCAGAGGTGAACAAGGGTTCTGTGACCCTTGGCAGAAATGTGGCCTCTGCCTAGTTTTTTGCCGCCCTTTGCCTAATTTTGAAGGTCCTCTGGCAAGAGTTACCTGTCCCACTAGGGTGGGGTGGGATGTGGAGAGAAGGGGGTGATCCTGTCAGTTGTGGCTTCTGCCGCAACCATGCAGCCCTTACAGATTGGTCCATTAGATGGTCATACCCTCGAGCAAGTACATAGGTTTAAATACCTAGGATTACTTACGGATGAAAAGCTTTCATGGAAACTCCACCTGGATGCAACCAAGTTATCTGCCCACTCTACTGGGCAGCAATTCAGGTTCTTCCATTCGAAGGGGGAGGGCAATTAATCAATCAAGCCTTCAAGATCTATGTGTCAAAGATCATTGCACAAGTGCTTTACAGGGCTGAGATCTAGGAATTCTTTATTCGTCATGCTAATTCAAATTAAGTATTTGAAGTGTTGGGCTATTTGGTCCAGCTAAAGTTAATGTAGATCTCCCAAGTGTAGACTGTCAAAAACTTGAAATTTCTCTGGAACTGGAGTGAGCAAAACATAGGATCCGCTGGTAGATTGTTAGATGGTTTGCAGCAGATTGGCAATGGTTTCTGGCAAGCAACGACACCCCCTCCCCATTGGACTGTTAGAGCTGTATTTTTCATAGCTTTGATGTCGTTTTGAACATAAATGTGCAGGAGATGGGCTCTTTGGGTAGTTGGCTGTGCTCCTGAGGTACCATTTTGCATTAGGCTATATGTGACTTGGCCAGTACTTTTCATTGTTTCTCCTTGGTAGACCTCAGTAGTCTAGTAAAAAGCAAAGCAAATCTTGCAAGCCTGAAGTTTAATCATGTGCCCAGAGGATTATGATACCATTGTACCTTTTTGAAGCATCCACTTCATGCTTTGTTCTTTCATTGCAGTAAACATTGGTGTTGGAGAACCTGACTTCATCTTGGGACAGCTCTATCGCTTGTC
The DNA here is from genome assembly GCF_965153285.1 of Podarcis tiliguerta. Lineage (NCBI taxonomy): Eukaryota > Metazoa > Chordata > Lepidosauria > Squamata > Lacertidae > Podarcis > Podarcis tiliguerta. The sequence goes on along the minus strand of NC_139547.1, from coordinate 39,854,984 downwards.
TTCGGCACAAGCACCTGAAGTAGCCAAATCATGGGCAGCACTTGCTAGCTGGGCTTATAGATGGGGACGAAAGGTAGTTGATAATGCCAGGTAAATCTTACTTTTTAAAACCAAAATGGACTCTGAACATGTTTCACATTAAGTGATTTCCCTACTATTATGAAACTTTCCTGGTTAACATTGTGCTCTCCTGTCAAACAAGATGGCTTGCTAATGTATGAACCTTGCTGGCTGAGTAAGATGATTCCCATTACTGAAAACCCAGGAGGTATAGATATGCGGCTTACAGTATGGCAGTGACCGAGAGCACAGTGGGTCATTTTGTTCTTCTGATGAGCCATTGGATGCTAGAATTTGAATTCCTCAGATTTATAAGGAATAATAAACTAAAGGCTCTCTTTAAAGCTGGCTGTTTGGTGGGAACTGCTGTGCAAAGTTCTTTGCACAGCAATTAGCTCACAGTCAAAGCTTCCTTTCTGTAGGCATCAGGAAACTCCAATTCAGCCTGTCCAGCAGCCTTTGGCTTTTCCACCTGGGCAACAGAGCTGAAGCATACTTTCCCTTGCCAATGCACATTAGGGAGCACACTTTAAAGGCTTCCAGTTGTGCATTAGGAGCAGAGTCCTCTTCCTGCTGTTGCTTATGATGTCAGGTGTTGGACAGATGGGGATGGTTTGGGGAAAACAGCTTCACGGGCCAAGATTCTGCACCTTGGTCTATACTCCCTTTCCATTCCAGATAAAGTCACTTACTTTGCCCTTCCATTTCTCTAAAGAACTTTGCAGTTGCTTGCCTTTTCTTCTCTTGCACTGAGAAGAGCCTGACAGTTAAACAGACCATATTTTCTGACTTGGTATTGTATCTGAATGCAGTCATAGCTTGGAAGTAACTACAGTTGTTGCTGATGACTCTGCAGCACTGAATTGCAACTTACAGTTGCAAGCCTTTGCGCAGAGATGATGTTTTAACCTAAAGCAGCAAGTAATTTAAATGCTAGAGTATTAGAAGTCAATGCACAGTGTAGCAAAGATATGTTAGCACCATGCTTATTCCTTACTTTCAAAGTTGATAAAATATGTGGTGTTATACAGTCAGGGAGGTGTTCGTCTACTGCCAAGAGAGAAATCTGAAGTTCACAGCCTACTTCCAGAAAACGTTACAGAAGAAGACAGAGAGAAAATCTATGGCATCCTTGGACAGGCAGTGTGCCGGCCAGCTGGGATTCAGGTTAGTATAAATTAACTTTCAGAAGCGTTTCATTTGTCAGGGGTAGCTAACATGGTGCTTTCCAGATTCTGTAGACTACAAATTGCATCAGCCCCAGCCAGTATTTTCAGTGATTAGAACTGATTGTGTTTAATATGATTGGCAAATGCCACTAATAAGACCCAGCATAAATAGGCTAGATAGCATATTAGTTTTTTGAGCTTTGGAAAAAAACAAGCCACCTTTTATAACAGGTTGGTTATTTAAATGTGAGACACCGGTTCAAAGCAAAAACTTGACAAACGATTTATGTATACATGAAGAGGATTGAATATTACCATTATTTGTAAGTGTGTACGTGATGGGTAAAATTGTTTATTTTTGTTTAACTTTAATTTAGGACGAAGACATAACTCTTCAGATTTCAGAGAATGAAGATAACGAAGAAGATGATATGGTTGATGTCATCTGGCGGCAGTTGTTGACGAGCTGTCCTTGGCTTTCAGACCTTGATGAAAATTCAACTGAGGGCCTAATCAAAGTGTGGAGAAAAGTTGTAGACAGAATCTTCAGTCTTTATAAACTCTCATGCAGTGCCTATTTTACTTTCCTTAAACTCAATGCTGGTCAGGTATGCTGTACGTTTTGACTAGTGATGTAAGCAAGGTTTATGTTTTGTTTTTAAAGTCTTTGGGGCTTGTGGGAGAGCTGTATGTTCAGTGAGGTTGTTTGTTTTCATGTGTAGGTTCCTCTGGATGAAGATGATCCCAGACTGCATCTAAGAAACATTTCAGAACAGAGTACTGATGATGTGATTGTAATGGCAACCTTAAGGCTGCTGAGGCTGCTTGTGAAACATGCTGGAGAACTCCGGCAGTATCTGGAACATGGGCTGGAAACCACCCCGACAGCTCCATGGCGAGGTATGGAAGATCTCAGGCTCTTTTGAGAAGGAATCCCACAAGTTAGGGGCTGCCTCCGTCTCCACTGTTTGGTAGCAGAATAACATTTATTCCAGTTACTTGTAAATGGAGTAAAATTATGTTGCCCTTTAAAAATGAAAAAAAAAAGAGAGGCAAATGTCTTCTGTGGTAAGCTTATTTCTGTGCTTTTATCTTCATAAAGGTATTATTCCTCAACTCTTCTCACGTCTAAATCATCCTGAAGTATATGTTCGTCAGAGCATTTGTAATCTTCTTTGTCGGGTAGCACAAGATTCTCCTCACCTTATATTATACCCTGCAATTGTGGGTACTATTTCACTTAGCAGCGAATCTCAAGCTTCAGGTATGTTTCGGTAGTCATATTTATATTTGCCCATCCCAATTCCATCCTTCATGTCACATACCATTTCAGAAGATCCCCCAACCTTCATTTAATTTACCTTTCTTTAACACTTTTATCTTTTAACATCTTTACAGTTAAGAATTTCTAGTAGTTGTAGCTGAGCTATCTCACAGATGTGCAGTTCCACTGTTGCCAATACCTGGATTTAACTTCAATAGATTAACTGGTTTTACAAAATCTACAGTTGCCAGACCTCAATTCAGCATAGTTTTTCCTGTCTTGTCACGCAGCTGAGTGTGACTGGTGTTACTTAAACACACTCACAGTATTTTGAGAGTTTCCTCTTGCATGAGCACACAGAGTTTATAGATGTTGTAGTCAAAGGCAAATCGTTATAATGCTGGTCAAAGATACAGTTTTGCAGCATCCAGCTGGCCTTTGTGTTTTGACCTAACCTGTTGACCTAGTATTTTCTCTTTAAAACCTAGGGAGCAAATTCCCGTCAGCAATACCTACCTTTTTGGGTAACATCCAGGGTGAAGAGTTGTTGGGTAGTGAGTGTGATGAGGGAAGTCCCCCTGCTTCTCAAGAGAGCATAAAGGATGAGCCAAAAATGGGCCTAAATGAAGACCAGGCGATGATGCAAGACTGCTACAGCAAGATTGTAGAGAAGTTGTCAGCTGCAAATCCAACAATGGTGTTGCAGGTATAATTGCAGTTCAGCCAGAATTTGGGGATTTTTGTGTTTGGAGTCAAATCAAGTGCTTTATGTGTTGTGTACTTACGCAGGAAGAAATCCATTATATTTACTCTGGGAATTACATTTTGAGACTTTTAGAAGTGCAGCTGCACAGTTAAACATGCACAATTCTTTTTTGTTATCAATCCAGGTTCAGATGCTCGTAGCAGAATTGCGCAGAGTTACTGTTCTTTGGGATGAACTTTGGCTGGGAGTGCTTTTGCAACAGCACATGTATGTCCTTAGACGGATTCAGCAGCTGGAAGATGAAGTAAAGAGAGTCCAGAACAACAACACTCTGCGCAAGTATGTTTCCACCAAAGTGTATATGGATATGTGTTGCAAATGGGCAGACTTTCCTCCTGATAATTAATGGTGCTATTTTTTTAATGGCATGTCGTGATTTTCGTAGCCTGAAGAACAATCACATCATGAAAACAGTCCTATAATATTAATTCACCTCTACTTAAGATACTAAAGTGCCACAAAGGGAGTAGTAGAAAGTGTCCCTACTGATGTGGAAAGGGTTTTTTGGATGTTCAGCAAATTATACACAGTTCCTTTTGTTTCTCACTGTTCAAGGTTTTGGAGAACTCTGGAGACAGAATATCTTGTAGTGTAAATTTTGATTCTAGATAATCTGGGGTGTGTGTTTAATGCATTTATTTACATTCTTTTTCATGGCTGGCTTTAAAATAACAAAGTTCCTTTCATTGTTTTTGGTAGCAATATCTAGAAATTTCAGCATACTTGAAATGCTAGTGACACTTTTGCCGAAACCTTTATCTCTTTTTTTTTTCAAGAGAGGAAAAAATAGCCATCATGCGTGAAAAGCACACTGCCCTAATGAAGCCCATTGTATTTGCTTTGGAACACGTGAGGAGCATCACTGCGGCTCCTGCTGAAACGCCGCATGAGAAGTGGTTTCAGGACAACTATGGAGATGCAATTGAAAATGCCCTAGAAAAACTAAAGAACCCATCTAATCCTGCAAAGCCTGGAAGCAGCTGGATCCCTTTTAAAGAGGTATAGTACATTTCTCTTGCCAAGAATACAATAACTTGGAATATTTTTCTCTGCTGTGGAAGAATTTTAAAAAAATAATGGTGCTGCTGTTGTAATTTAGAATATTAATGGTTTTGTGGGTAGTGACAAGACTTAGGTTTTAGAGAATTTAGAAAAAGCAATAGAAAAATGGACTAGAAATATCATTAATTCTTAAATATGCCACACTAGAGGTTGCTTTCTTTTTTGGCCCATGGGCGCATTTACAAACTGCCATTGCCACTTCAGTCTCTGTTTTTTTTCTCTCCCCCACCCTCCTGAATGTGCCACTGGGAAAAATTGGCCCAGTCAGACCAACAGTTTCCTCTGCCCATGTGGTACACGGCTATATGGAGAGGTTTAAGTTTCTCATTCGTGTTGCTCAGATTGGCCATATGAAAATTGGGGAGGGAACAATTTTCATCACATTGCAGGTCTGGGTGGGAGGCTCTGCCTTTCCCACCTCCCATGTTGAGGGTTAAAATAACTCATCCCCTACACATCTCAGCTGCTTTTCATGGATCAGCTGAGGAGCAAGGAGGGGGTGGGCAGGGAATGCTGTGTGGCGAGACGGTAAAGGAAGACTGGAGGAAATTTAAAGACTATTTACAGAAATATTGTAAGATAATGAATGTTTGAAGATAATCGGATTGAAGGTGATTGGTTTTTAGTAAGAAAAGTGAATAGAAAAAGACCCAAAATCTAGATTGAAGGAAATATAACTATGGGATATGTATTTAAGATGATTAGAAAATTAAATTATGATAGAGGGAAAGAATTTGCAGACAGAACATTTGATTTGGAATACAGAGCAGGGAGGTCTGGGGAAGTCGCAGAAACAAGTAAATGCAAGGTTATTATGAAGATAAAAAGGGTTTTTATTATTGTTGTTTTTGTGTTTTATGTTTGTGTACTTTTTTCTGTTTTGTTTGTTGTTTATGTTGTTTTTATTGTTTATGTAAAACTTAATAAATATTTTATATATATATATATAAAAAAAAGGAAATGCTGTGTGGCTACTTTTGGGATGCAGCCCCCAACACCTTTCTGCAGTAGCTAATAAAAACCGAACAGGCACCTTCTAAGATGTCTTTAGTTTTGTGAATTCCTTTGGAATTAGTGGGTTGTATCCAGTTAAGCTCTGTTGGGAGGAGGCTCATTGAAATTAATGGCTCTAATGTAGTCATGTCCATTATTTTCAGCAGGTCTGCTCTGAGTAGGAATAGCACTGACTACAACCCAGTATTTTGATAGACTGGAACCATGCAAGTGTCTGGACCTCACCTTCTTCAACCTTGTGTCTTTTAAAAAATAGGTAATGCTCAGTCTTCAACAGAGAGCCCAGAAGCGGGCCAGTTACATTCTACGTCTCGAGGAAATAAGCCCCTGGCTGGCTGCCATGACTAACACTGAAATAGCTCTCCCTGGAGAAGTGTCTGCCAGAGACACGGTCACAATTCATAGTGTAGGAAGCACCATAACAATTCTGCCTACTAAAACCAAGCCCAAGAAGCTCTTGTTTCTGGGCTCAGATGGGAAAAACTACCCATACCTTTTCAAAGGTGAGAACATTCTGTAACTTCTCCTTGTCCTAAGCAGAAAAATTTTAATGGAGGATATATTGCATTCCCTTTCCCAGTTACATTACATACTGTCTGGTTTGTGTCTATTTTTCACTGCAGGACTGGAAGACCTGCATCTTGATGAACGGATCATGCAGTTCTTATCCATTGTTAATACAATGTTTGCTACCATAAATCGCCAAGAGACACCCCGTTTCCATGCCAGGCATTACTCTGTTACGCCACTAGGAACACGATCAGGCCTAATTCAATGGGTGGATGGAGCCACTCCTTTATTTGGACTTTATAAAAGGTGGCAGCAGCGAGAAGCAGCTTTACAAGCACAAAAGGTAATGACTACATTATACATGCCGGCACTAGTTGTGAAGTAAACTCTGTAATTTTACATTATAATTCATGGAAGTATTAATGGTTACTGAGACAGAATCAAAATTCTGATTAAAATTCTAAGTATATGCTGAAATGTGTGTGTGTGTGAGAGAGAGATAAATATAAATGTTGTATGTGTGTTGAACGGTGTGTATGTGTCTTTTCTCTTTTTTTTTTAAAGCGTTTATTAATTTTCCAATAAAAACACCCAATTAACATATCAAATCAAATCCAATAAAAAATAAAATAAAAAGGTCCAATTGTCTTCCAAATTGTAATAATTTTGTTTTGACTTCCCACGGTCTGAATTTTGAAGTGCATTCAACATAATAGTCCTGCCTCTCATCATCCTCAATATTATTCATAATTCCATGTCCGATTTTTCCCTTCCACATTTTGACTCTGGTTCTACGATCCTGATTCATGTCAGAAAGCAGATACTTTTTTTTTCTATGGAGTGCAGATTTGTCCGTATGTAGTACTCCTTCAACTGTTTTTTCATCATGCCGCTTCATTTAATTGCATCCAATTTCAAAGTTCTGTCCAGCTCTTTGAGAGTTGTTATTTTGGCAGCTCCCAGATCGTTAATCTTTCCCATCCAGGTGTTATCAAAGAAACAGAGAGAAATTTCTTTCTGTAACCTCCTTGTTGATTTATCTTAAACAGACTGTTTGCAGAGTAGCCATATATCAGACAGTTAGCAATTGGCCTTTGGAATCCCCCCAGTCCCCCCTCCGGGCCCTAGAGGGGGGCTGCCAGACACCCATTTAGCCCTCTCGCTCGCTCGTAATCAAAAAAGCATCTTTTTGCAAACAGTTGTGTATGTAAAATTGTTTCCAGTCTTTTCCAATCTTTATAACCAACCATCCATTGGCTCCTGTTTCTCTTAATCAGGGAAAGTATTTCAGATCTTCAGTAACGACGTAGTGGGTAGAAGCCATTTTGTCCTCCTTTGTTTTCGTCTTTAACAGACATTTCCGGTCTTAAAAAAGAAGTGGCTGCGAGTAGATCCTAATTATATATGAAAGTCCATCTGAACTCACTTTTGAAGAGCAATTTAAGTTCTTAATGAGGCTTGGCATGCATTACAGATTGTTGATGTTAAGGATAAAAGAATGTTTTTTTACATACCAAGCCCCTCCACATTCCAAACGTCATGATGAGGATCTCTTTGAAGTTCGATCTTTTGCACCAGAGACTGTAGATACTGCAGGTTTTTTTCCAGCTTCTTCAATTCAGAGCGTGTCTGTTTGTTTTCCAAATCTTTATATTTTCCCAAACAGATGCGTCCGGCTATGGGGTGGCGTCACAGGAGTGTCAGCCGTCCCTAGCTCCGTGACCCAGTGCCCCTGCTGTGTGCCACATCGGCAATCTGGGGCAGACCGCGGGTCGTTGAGACAGTCCTCCCCTGTCCTGGGGAGGCTGCCAGGGCTAATTACCCCCATATCAGCCCTGAATTATCGGAACTGCTGAGGTCCGATTGTGTGGGATCAGCCATTTTCCACCGCCGGTGTATGTGTCTTTTCTCAGCCTGCAGAGCTGTAACTTGGAAGGCTGGATTTTGGACTGGGGACATCTATGCACTCTGCTCTAGTGTGGTAGCAGATCATAGAAACTCATGCCTTTAAAACGTGTGTGTGTTGTTGTATGCACAAGTTTAGACCTGCTCTGTGCAGTGTCTCTTATCTTATGTAGCTTATGCAGATATTGAGGTGCTCTTTTGAAAAAAGCATTTGCTGGGTCTGGAGTTAGAGGCACCTCCCAGTCCTCCTGCCGCCCCAGATGCAGAAATCTGAAAGAGGCAGAGATTCTACATGTACTTTGGTCCTTGGGACGATTTGCTCCTGATTCCAGTACTGCCTATATGGAAAACATGAGCATTACATTGTTTCATTGTTAAGCAATGCTGGCTATAGGAGAGTGCATATTCTTGGAGCAGGAAAGGGATGGTGCATACCAGAGCCTAGATGCCATCTTCTGTCTTGCTGTCCATGTGCAGCACAGATATAGCAGCCATGGGAAATAATAGTTGGAGCAACAGCATTTAATGCAACAGGAGATCTTGGAAAGCAGAGTGGGTGGGAAACTGGGAAGCAATATGAGACACACACACCCCGGCTAATTCTTCTTAAATTGATTTAGCTTGGAACTGCAAAAGGGTCAGTAGCAAGGAGCACCCTATATATTAAATGCAAACACAAAGATTTATGCATCTGTTGCAGACAATCTTGCAGCCAGGGTTTAAATATATGACATGTTGATTCTGTCCCAAGATATAATGGAATAGTAGTTGAACTGTGCAATTGACTTTTTTAGGCCCAAGATTCATACCAGACTCCTCAGAATCCTGGAATAGTACCTAGACCTAGTGAACTGTACTACAGTAAGATCGGACCAGCTTTGAAGGCAGTTGGGCTTAGCTTGGATGTATCCCGTCGAGACTGGCCTCTAAATGTAATGAAGTCTGTTTTGGAAGAGTTAATGGAAGTAACACCTCCCAATCTTCTTGCTAAAGAACTTTGGTCATCATGCACTACACCTGATGAGTGGTGGAGAGTCACACAGGTATGTAGAGACCTTTCCTAATAGAATCTTAATGTTTGAGTAGGTTTAGTCTAATATCTCCTTGCCTTATGTACACAAACAACCATGCTTTCCATCTAAATTTGGTGGATTCTTGTAAAAATCCTGAGTGACTTTTCTGAAAAGTTATTTCAGAATAATTTCAATGGAAGAACAAACCATCTTGCTTTATTGCTCGGGCTGCCACTTAATTTCAAAAGTAAAATTGGCAGATGTGCTTTCCCACTAGGTAGCGGTCTGTTTTAGGGTCAGGGAGAGGCACAGCTTGTTGAGGATCACATACATACACACATACATACATTGCTTCAGGATAGGCAACTGTGATCCTTCACATGCTGTTGGAATTGTTAACATCAGCCCCAACCAGCATGGCCAATGGACAGGGAATTATGGGAGTTGTAGTCCAGCAACACCTGGAGAGCAATAGGTACCTATCCCTCATTTGCTTCTTATACCACATCGGTTAGTCGGACAGTAGAAATAGAAATGTGTCCATGCTCATTCTCCTCCCTGGCCTGGTGCTTCTCCTTGAGCATAATTAGCCTTTGTGTGAATAAAGGAGCATGTGGCTTATAGTTAAGCTATATAATGACCCCCCCCCCAAAAAAAACCTTTTAGTAGTTTTTTATATAGAGTATACTTTTTTAAATGGTGGAGAAAAGAGATTTATAATGATGAAACTTCCTCTCCCCCCCCCCTTCCCAGTCTTATGCAAGATCCACTGCAGTTATGTCTATGGTTGGCTACATTATCGGCCTCGGAGACAGACATCTGGACAACGTTCTTATAGACATGACTACTGGAGAAGTTGTTCACATAGATTATAATGTTTGCTTTGAGAAAGGGAAAAGCCTTCGAGTGCCTGAGAAAGTTCCATTCCGGATGACACAAAATATTGAAACAGCATTTGGAGTAACAGGAGTGGAAGGCGTTTTCAGGCTTTCTTGTGAACAGGTAGGCCATGGGATATTAGGCTTTAAGGAAGTCTTGAATTTCTGTGAATGAAGCTTTTGCTCTATGGGGGGCCTTTTCAGTAGTGTCTTAAGTGTGGAATGCCCTCCCCAGGAAGGCCTGCCGAGTCTTGCCACTGAATGCTTTCAGAAGTTGGGTTGAAACTCCCTAACACAGGATTTGGGCTTGGTAGCTAATTGCAAGTGCACATTTTAAATGATATATGTAATACGCTTTAAAAACAGGTTCTGCACATCATGCGGCGAGGACGAGAAACCCTTCTGACATTATTGGAAGCTTTTGTTTATGACCCACTTGTGGACTGGACAGCAGGGGGAGAAGCAGGGTTTGCTGGAGCAGTGTATGGTGGAGGTGGGCAGCAAGCTGAAAACAAGCAAAGCAAGAGAGAGATGGAAAGAGACATCACACGTAGCCTCTTCTCTTCCAGAGTAGCTGAAATAAAGGTATGTTCAGTCCTTTCAAAAATTCATTTTATATGTACAGTGGTACCCCACAAGACAAATGCCTCGCAAGATGGAAAACCCGCTAGACGAAAGGGTTTTCCGTTTTTCAATGCGCTTCGCAGGACGAATTTCCCTATGGGCTTGCTTCGAAAGACGAAAATGTATTGCGAGTCTTGAGATTTTTTTCCGCTCCCCACCCCCTTTTTCTAAGCCGCTAATAGCCTTTTAGCAGCTAATCCGCTAATCCCTTAAGCCTTTAATAGCCGCTAATAGCCTCTAAACCGCTAATAGCGCTAAGCCGCTAATAGGGTTGCTTCGCAAGACGAAAAAACCACTAGACAAAGAGACTCGCAGAACAAATTAATTTCGTCTTGTGAGGCACCACTGTATCTGCTTGTTACTTTAGATTCCAGGAACAGTGTGCAAAATTGCTTGCAGGAATTAACTCGAAACAGGTTTTAGATTACAGTCTTTCAAGCACGCTTCCATCTTAGTGAATCTATTTATGCTGTAACTTTAGAAATACATACACTCACAACATGAGGGTTGTGTTTTTTTTTTTTTTTTTTTCTTACAAAAATGTGATTTTTCGATTGACTTGCCTAAGAACCGGGACAAAGCGTCACCTTCTGGAAATCCCCCCTGGAAGTCAATTTCGCCTTTGAAATTCCAGTAAAGTCTGGGAAAATCCAGACATGTGGCAGTCCTAGTCCAGGGGAACTTTTGATAATCTGAGAAACTGATTGATAATACAAAATACACATTTCACCAAAGGGAAGACTGATGATAGTCAGAACCCCGAAAACAAACAAAAACAGGCAAAACATTCCATCAAAACATAACAGACAAGAAAGTAGGCAACAAAGTAGGCAACCTTCCCAATAAAACCTCAGTTTTAAAATAAAATGGAGGCAGGAGGCTTTGATGGGTTAGGTGGTTGTTAGAAGATGCTGTGGTGATCATGAGCACCATGTTGGAGACCCAGTTTTTGCCATCCTGTCATTCAAACATTAATTTTGCTCTGAAGTTTTAAAATGTGTGACTTGTTCACCTTTTTATTTGTTTAATACTCAGTCTAATTTAGTGATAACAATGTCAGTTTCACTCCACTTGTGATACTGGTAGAGAAAAGTGGTATCAAGTGTTATTCATAAGTAAGTAACATAAATCTTGTCTACAGGTCAACTGGTTTAAGAACAGGGATGAGATGCTGGCTGTGCTTCCTAAGCTGGATGGCAGTTTAGGGGAATATTTAAATTTGCAAGAGCAGTTGACTGATGTTGAAAAATTGCAAGGCAAATTACTAGAAGAAAGTGCCTACCTGGAAGGAGCAGAAGCAGCGGATCACCCATGTCACACACTGCAGAACAGGTACGAGAAATCTCACTTTAGCTTAGATATTCAAATGCTTTATGGAAATTCAAAACTGCATATGTTTCTCTAGAATTTGGAGTTTTTTAAAAAATCACTTAATGTGGCTTCTTCCTTTTTAACACAGATATTCTGAACACACTCAGCTGCAATCTCAGCAGAGAGCAGTACAAGAAGCAATCCAGGTGAAACTGAATGAATTTGAGCAGTGGATATCTCATTACCAAGCTGCTTTCAATAATCTGGAAGCAACTCAGCTCGCAAGTCTTCTTCAGGAAATCAGTACCCAAATGGATCTTGGTAATGAAACAAATTAGGTGGTCTCCTTCCCCCCACCCCGCCCCATTGTTCGTATTGTGAAGCAGAGCAAGGTGGCAGATTAAGGGGAAGTAAAATGGTGTTGGGGGGTGTTTTTGTTTTTACTACAAGGAGTTAACATTTTTATATGTTCAGAATACTTCTTGTTACAATACTGTACTAGGCAGTCAGCTGCTGAATGTCTGCTTCCTTTGGAATGTATTGCATTGGTATGCAATGGATATCAGGTTATTCTAGGCCAACCATAGGTAAAGGTAAAGGGACCCCTGACCATTAGGTCCAGTCGCAGATGACTCTGGGGTTGCAGCGCTCATCTCGCTTTATTGGCCGATGGAGCAGGCTTACAGCTTCTGGGTCATGTGGCCAGCATGACTAAGCCGCTTCTGGCAAACCAGAGGAGCACACTGAAACGCCATTTACCTTCCCGCCAGAGCGGTACCTATTTATCTACTTGCACTTTGACATGCTTCCGAACGGCTAGGTTGGCAGGAGCAGGGACCGAGCAACGGGAGCTCCACCCCGTCACGGGGATTCGAACTGCCAACCTTCTGATCAGCAAGCGCTAGGCTCTGTGGTTTAACCCATAGTCCCAACCATACTGTGTGCATATTCCTTTAGCTTCAACAAGGGTAGTCAACATGGTGCCCTCCAGATATTGTAGACTACCAGATGTTGTTGAGTACCACTCCTATCTCCTCTGATCTGTGGCCTTGCTGACCCGGACTGATGGAAGTTATGCTCTAAAATATGTGCAAGGCTGTTGCTGAACATGTTTTGCCCCTGAACATTTTCCTCCCCTGTAGTTAGGTTTTAACATCCTTCCTTTTTTAATGGTTCATTTTGAAGGTCCTCCAAGTTATGTCCCTGCAACTACCTTCCTTCAGAATGCTGGACAAGCACACTTGATCAGCCAGTGTGAGCAGCTAGAGGGTGAGGTTGGTGCTTTCCTTCAGCAGAGGCGATCTGTTCTGCGTGGATGTCTTGAACAGCTACACAACTATGCTACTGTAGCTCTTCAGTACCCCAAAACAGTGTTTCAGAAACACCGCATTGAGCAGTGGAAGACCTGGATGGAAGAACTGATTGTTAACATGACAATAGAACGCTGTCAGGATCTTTACCGGAAGTAAGTTGTCAGTTGTTTGCACCCACAGAAAGTGGGAGGGTTAAATTATTTCAAGTCTTTGGTAGTTAAATTTCTGCGGGAAAATAAATTCTCAGAATACACCATACGAATTTCTACAAAGTTGAGCTTAGTTAAATGTTGTGTATGTGTCAACATGTAAAACGTTAAGTATTTCTCTGCCTCATGTATCTCAACAGAAAATGGTAGTGTTTAAGGGTAGAGTACAGATAATGCTAGGCATCACATTACAATATGCATGAAAGAATATATATATATTTAAATAAATATTTGTAATTTTATTGTTTGTCAGGTATGAAATTCAGTATGCTCCTCAGCCGCCTCCATCTGCGTGCCAGTTCATAACTACTACAGAAATGACTTTGCAGCGATATGCAGCAGACATCAACAGCAGGCTTATCCGACAAGTGGAACGTTTGAAGCAAGAAGCAGTCACTGTTCCTGTGTGTGAGGAACAGCTAAAAGAAATTGAGCGTTGCATTAAGGTCTTTCTTCATGAAAATGGAGAAGAGGGTTCATTGAGCTTAGCAAGTGTTATCATCTCAGCTCTCTGCACTCTTACCAGGTGAGATGCTTGCAAAATTTGACAAGAAGTGGTGGGTTTTTTGTTTTGTTTTTTGACCCCTCCTTCAAAAATACATTTCCCAAGGATTTAAATTCCTTTAATTTCATATGTATCAAATTTACTTAACCATAATTCATGCAAATGCTTTATCTAGAAATAGAATATACCACATTTTTCCATGTATAAGACAATTTTTTTCTGGAAAAAAATAGTGATTGGGGGTTGTCTTATACATGGGTTAATACAGTAAGTAAGCGAGGGCTGGAGCCCCCAGTGGTAGTTATGGCACCACTTCCATCAGCTAGAGCAGGGGATCATTGAAAAACAGCTCAACAACATTGTAAACTTTAAAATTTCTTAATTTTGGGCTCCTAAAAATAGGGGTCATCTTATACAGGGGGTTGTGTTATACAGTGGTACCTCGGGTTAAGTACTTAATTCGTTCCGGAGGTCCGTACTTAACCTGAAACTGTTCTTAACCTGAAGCACCACTTTAGCTAATGGGGCCTCTCGCTGCTGCTGCGCTGCTGGAGCACAATTTCTGTTCTCATCCTGAAGCAAAGTTCTTAACCTGAAGCACTATTTCTGGGTTAGCGGAGTCTGTAACCTGAAGCGTATGTAACCTGAAGCGTATGTAACCCGAGGTACCCCTGTACAGGGAAAAATACGATAGTATTCTTTTTAATGGGTTTTAAAAGATTAAGATGCATAAATTGGGAAAAAAACTTCTGTTTATTTACAAACTTACCTTTTTCATTTAGACGTAATCTAATGATGGAAGGTGCTGCATCCAGCGCTGGAGAACAGCTGGTGGACCTGACTTCAAGAGATGGAGCCTGGTTCTTGGAGGAGCTGTGTAGCATGAGTGGGAACGTTACATGTCTTGTGCAGTTACTGAAGCAGTGTCATCTGGTCCCACAGGATTTAGATATTCCTAATCCAGTTGAAGCATCAGAAGCTATTCACCTAGCTAATGGAGTTTACATCTCACTTCAGGTGAAATAGATCTACAACGTGTGTTTGTAGCAGCTCATGTTAATGTACAAACCCCTTTGTAGTGAGCAGTAGTAAGTTGGAGTAAAGTTGAAATAAATTGGAATAAATCTACAATCCTAAATAGGTTTATCTGGGAGTAAGACCCACTGAGACTAGGGGATTGACTTCTGAGTATACATGCATTGTTTAAATTGAGAGCATATTCTAAACACTTACATTTTTACTCCTTATTAACCAGCAACACATTATACTTCGAAAACTCTTAGATACTTTGCTGTTATCTTCTTGTTTTCATGCATTTGTTGTTGTTGTTCTGCCAGGAGCTGAATTCAAATTTCCGTCAGATTATTTTCCCAGAAGCACTTAGGTGCTTAATGAAAGGAGAATATACTTTGGAGAGCATGCTGAATGAGCTGGATAACCTGATCGAACAAGTTACTGATGTTCCTTTGCAAACTCTGGTTGAGTCTCTTCAAGCTTACCTAAGAAACGCAGCAATGGGGCTTGAAGAAGAAACCCATACTCATTGTATTGATGTTGCAAGGTAAATCATTGGGTTTGTTGTATCTGGTGCAAATGCTTGCTTTAAGAGTTAGCTTGAAACAGCCCACAGTCATGGGTCATAAGACAACATGCCATATGGTGGCTTGTTTGTGCCCTGTGCGACACCCACAAGACACCCACATTCACAACTTAGCCATAGTTTAAAAAAAGCTACAGCTTAGCGTGATCTGAAATGTGTTGAAGGATTAGTCAGTTATTTGACATTTCTTTAACCAAATGACAGTCCTGCTATAGTGTTTGTCCTTAAAACCATTTGGATATTCAGGTCCTAACTACCCTTTTTGCTTCTGTCTTTAGGATGCTTCACGCCCAGTATGGTGAACTGATTCAGCCAAGGAATGGCTCGGTTGACGAAACGCCCAAAATGTCAGCAGGCCAGATGCTGTTGGTAGCATTTGATGGAATGTTTGCCCAAGTGGAAACAGCATTTGGCTTATTAGTTGAAAAGGTAAGGTTACTACTAAAAAGATTACTTTCTAAAGCTAACTTTGGAAATAAGGTCCAGGCAACTCCCAGTTCACACGGGGGTTGCATCCTGAGTCATTGCATGCCATGCGAAGCTCACTTAAGTCCACCCTGCCCACTTTTCCAGCCACTTCCAGTTTGCCGTGATGTGCGC
This sequence comes from Podarcis tiliguerta, assembly GCF_965153285.1. NCBI lineage: Eukaryota > Metazoa > Chordata > Lepidosauria > Squamata > Lacertidae > Podarcis > Podarcis tiliguerta. Next base: position 39,839,181 of record NC_139547.1, on the reverse strand, counting down.
ATGCACGCATCATTTGGTCTTTGTCTGTATTTGGCAGATGATCTAACATTTTTCTTATTTTCCTTCAGTTAAACAAGATGGAAATACCTGTTGCCTGGCGTAAGATTGACATCATCAGGGAAGCTCGCAGCACCCAAACTAACTTTTTTGATGATGATAACAACCGGCAGGTTTTAGAAGAGATTTTCTTTTTAAAACGACTGCAGACAATAAAGGATTTTTTCAGACTCTGTGGCACTTTTTCTAAAACTCTTTCAGGTAAGTGCATACAACATTCCTAGTTTACGTCTCATTAGGTAAAGTTAAGCACTGTTGTCTGCCTTGAATCTTAAAGTGAATTTACAAATAACGGTATCTATGTTATTACGGTAAATAAAACATTGGGCTCCACAGATTCCCATCTTGTATTACCTGCAAGTTTTAAAGCTGTGATGTAATGACTACAGTAGCAGCATTCTCAAAAGACATTGGTTATACAGTGCCATGAACAACTTCTAGCAGTACCATAAGTATTAAGCTGTTACAAAAAAAAAAAAAAAAAAAACTGGTTAAAAGGTGCAGAAGACAGCCAGTAAGCACAGGAAATTTATTTCCATGCTTGCTCAAGCTTTCTTTGTGAAGAGCAAACCCAGAGTTTTCATGTTTCCTCTGTGATGTTTCAGCACTTGCTTTGTTATTGAACCAGTACATATTACTGAATGTATTGACTGTTGAATTATTTTGGCATTATTTGGAAGGCAGCAAAACGGAATAGATGTTTGCTTCCATGTTTTCATTTTCCCCTAGAAAAGAACCAAGAACATTTTTAATTAATTCAGGAATGCTATTGTGGAGTTAGCCAAATCAGTGTGCCTTAAAGCATGTACCAGCCTGTTAAAATGGGGTTTATATTTATCTCAGTCAGCTTGGACCTTGCCCATTTGCATTTCATAAGAGTGCCATTGTAATCTTGGCTGCAGTTAATTTATGTTGTCAGCTCTCTAGAGCAGAAATTCAATCTAGATTGCTGGTTGGTAGGTATTTGTTCAATGGCTGTTTCTTTTTGTTTCTTTTTTTGTAAGGTGTAAGTTCAATTGAAGATCAAAGCTCTATGAATGGACCAGTGCCAATGGTAAACGTGAAAACCTTGTATCGGAATTCTTGCTTTAGTGAAGACCAAATGGCCAAACCAATCAAAGCCTTCACAGCTGACTTTGTCCGGCAGCTTTTAATCGGCCTTCCCAATCAAGCCTTGGGACTTACATTGTGCAGTTTTATTAGTGCTCTGGGTGTAGATATAATTGCTCAAGTAGAAGCAAAGGATTTTGGGGCTGAAAGCAAAGTCTCAGTGGATGACTTGTGTAAGAAAGCTGTAGAACACAATATCCAAATTGGAAAATATTCACAGTTGGTTATGAACAGAGCAACAGTGCTGGCCAGTTCATACGACACCGCATGGAAGAAGCACGATCTGGTGCGGAGACTTGAAACCAGTATTTCTTCTTGTAAGACTAGCCTTCAGAGAGTGCAACTACACATTGCTATGTTCCAGGTAAGTCTTCAAACTTGTATTTCATTTCAGAATATTTGCTACAGATGTGGAAAGTTGCATAATAAACTAATTGTCTTTGGCGCCATACCTAAGTTGTGGAGAGAAGTTACCTCTTCAGATTTTAAACAGTATCGTACATTTAGAAGTAGCTTCATACTGTTTTCCACGTTATTGATCTGTGGAGCAGCCCTCTTCGTCATGTGAGGTGAACTTCATGGCTGCATGAGGATTTGAGAGTCCTTATTTCACCAACTTTGTCCATTTGCCCCTTGAAACCTCTCTCTTATTGAAAACCTGCAGGGTGGATTTCCTGCGGGCCTCTTGACAATACTTTGAAGCAGATCCTGTTCTCTGGTTCTGAGGGCACTTTGAATTTTTCTAGGCAGAAACCCTCTATCTTTGTTAGTCATGAAGTTTATAGCTACTGTTGTAGCTGTTGGTTACAGCTGAATTTTCATGCAGGTGTGGAGCAAAATTATTAAATGGCATCATTATATTTCTCTCAGCAGATCAATGTACAATTTGGATTTTCTGCAAAGCAGAGTCAGAATTCTGACAACTTTCCTTTTAAAAAAAGCAAAGCAAAGGGGAATGATAATCAGAACTTTTGGTGCACTTAAGGATTTTAGAAGCAGGATAGCTGCAATTTTTCAAAAGAGCCATCACTTCACATTTACAGACAGTGTGAACATAAACACTTTTTATGTTGGTTATGTTTGTTGCTTATTGCTTTGTAAATGTTCATGGTTATTGACTTAGGCATCTTGATTAGGCTCTTGGGGCCGTATCTCACTGAACTTCTCAGTCTTACCATTTATATAGCATTATCATAACGTTGAATAGAAACATCTTTTTCTCTTGCCTTTCCAAAGTGGCAGCATGAAGATCTCCTCATCAATCGCCCACAAGCCATGACAGTCTCTCCTCCACCTCGGTCCGCAATCTTAGCCAGTATGAAAAAGAAACTTCATACTCTTGGCCAGATTGAAGCTTCAATTGCAGCAGTTCAGGTAAGTTTCTTCACTGCTCCATGGGGGAAGCAGTGGAGGACTGTTGAGGAAAAGGTCTTTCATCAGTATTTGGGAATATTGGTCTTCCAGCTCCATTGTTACAATAAATATACTGAAACTGCAAGAATGGTAATGGATGTTTGAAGTGCCTTGTTTTCAAGTCATACAAATTTCCCCAGTTATAACAGTGTTCAATCCTACTTTACTGTGGGGCATGTTCAGGGTTTTGAATTAAAGTCAAATCTTTAATAACAGTTTTTACAAGATTGAACTCTTTAAACTCTTAGATTAAGCTGAAAATCTGTAGTGACTGTTGATGTAATTTTTGATAGCCCTCCACAATTTGATCACTTTGGAAGCTGGTCATAAGAATCTGAGCCAATGTCATCCTGCAGTGTGTATTCTAGATTTGACAGTTGAATCTAGTGACCTGTGGCAAGGGTGCAGTGCACGAGTGTCTTAGGTTGACTCTTATCAAATCAGTATCTTATGTACCGCTTTTGGAGAGTCTCCAGAATTTTGTATATTTTGTTGTCCCAGGTTGCAGTGTCATCCAGTCAGCTAGTGGCTGGGTATGTGGAAATGTGTGTATGTCACAACCCTTCTCTCTTCAATACATGGATACTGATATTGCATACAGGCACATTTTGAAAAGATTTTGTTGGTTGGGAAATATACCGTCCTAGTTTGCCCTGCTGGTTGCCAGAACTGAATATGTTGGATTCCTTGCCCTTGTTATAATAGTAGTTAAGTAATTGCATCTGTTCAGGCCCCAGGTATAAGCAAAAATTGTAAGATTTAATGCTTTTGATTTTCATTCTATCAACAATCTCAGGAAAAGCTGGCAGCACTTGAAGCAAGTATTGAGCAGCGTTTGAAGTGGGCAGGAGGCGCTAATCCAGCATTAGCACCAGTTCTTCAAGATTTTGATGCCACAATATCTGAAAGAAGAAATCTTGTCCTTAAGGAAAGTCAGAGAGCCAGCCAGGTACTACAAATAGCATGATGTGATGTGTTTGAGTTTATTTTCACTAACAAACTGTGTATAAGAGAGCAAAAAACTTTTATCAGATGGGATCAGGCTTAAGGAGAAAAGCATTTGCCATATGTAGGGAGCTATTTTGGAGTGAATACTAATGAGGTCCAAAATACAAAGGGCTGTTTGGGATTTAGTTATTTGTGTGTGTCGTAACTATCTAGCAGTACATATTGTCACATTTCTTTCTTTGTGATACTTTGAATTGAGTTGCATTTTAATCACATTTGACATCATTATCTTAGTTATTTGGCTTTGACCTTAATTTGTGGTGTAACTACATCTCTTGATAGTATAATATATATCATAACTCCTTCGTGATTCTTGATCATTTCAGTTTAGGCCTTGTTTAATCTTTGGTCCCGTAATTTCTCAGCCCATTGTAATAATATAAAAATTATACAAGACAGCTTAAAACCTAGATTTTAAATTGCTACTTCAAAGATGAAATCAAGTCTCAGACCTCAAAATGTTTTGTTGGTGCTGGTGGGCTAAATTTTGAACGATTCAACAAAATTGTAATTCAGGGTGTGTGTGTGTATATGCATATATATATAAAATTGGGTGTGACTGCAGAAAAGCACTAGAATATATATGTTTTAAATAAAGTATTCAGTTTCCTCTCTGGCAGCCTTTCAGTGCAGTTTTTGAAAATAAAATCTAGAAGCTTAAGCTATGTGTGAATGTTATGAGCCTTTTCTCTTTGTGCCTTGTCTTTCAGGTTACTTTCCTCTGTAGCAACATCATTCATTTTGAAAGCTTGCGTACCAGAACAGCGGAAGCCTTAAACCTAGACACTGCCTTGTTTGAACTTGTCAAACGTTGCCAGCAAATGTGTTCCTTTGCTTCACAGTTTAACAGCTCAGTTTCTGAACTGGAGCTTCGTTTACTTCACAGAGTGGTGAGTATAAGGCGCGCACACACAAAGGGTTGGGTGCAGTGGGCAGGGAAAAGGTGCATTGGCTTCTTTTACATATAATACCAAATCATGTTAGGCTGCAAGAACTGTGCACTGAGGTCACTCTCCCCCTTCTCCTTGAGGGTTCTTATTCTCCCTCTCATTTCCTAGTTCAGGCAAACTGTGGTTTATGAAAGCCATAGCTTCCTTCCAAATGAGAACTGGAAAATTCTGACTTCTCACAAAACGTAGTTTTGTTGCAAAAAACAACAACAACCATCAAATTGCCTGAATGAGGAAAGTAAGGAGGGAGTACATGAGTATGAAAAAAATGGTTGGACTAATGTGTGTTAACAGGATCATCTGTCTCAACTCCGACATGCCAAACCATGTTGTGTTGTTTAATCATGCTGCCAAACCATGTTGTGTGTAGAATCCAGATCATGGTCTTGAGCTTGCAAGTTTACAGGCAAACAGTGGTTGTTTACTGCTCAGTGGTGTTCGTTTTCTGTCTGCTCATCACTCCCATCTCTAGGCACAGTGATCTCTGGGAGTGAAGCAAATACTGTTACTATAGCTTGTCAGTACAGATACCGTGCTAAACTTGTTGCACACCTTGATTTGTAAATAGTTTCTGGTGCTGACTTGCCAGACAATGTATCAATTCAGCCTTCATGATAAATCATGGCATTATTTTAGTCACTCTTTGCTTTGAAGTCTGAACTGAGCCATTACAAATTATAGTAACAACACACACCTCAAAATGCCTGTGCTCGTTTAAGATTATAATTGAGGTGGGAGTTGGCAGCAATGTCTTGCAATCTGACTTTAATACATGTATTGATTTTATTTGCCTCATTAAGCAAAGAGGCTCAGGGTACTATGCACTAAACTATCTTTCTTAGCTTCAGAAGAACACTGAGAGTTTAGACTGGCAAATAGTAATTTGCTCAAAGCCTCTAAGTTTCATAGCTCAATGGGGAACTGATCTGGCCTTGCTTGGAGATGAGTTTCAGTAGCTTGACTGGCATTTGGAAACTTGTTTTGTTACAGGGCACCAATCTCGACCATCCTATTGGTAGCACAGAATGGCTTCTTTTGGCTCATAAGCAACTGACGCAGGACACGTCTACCCAGAGGACCGTGCAAATAGAGAGAGAGCAACAAATAGAAACTGTGTGCGAAACCATTCAGAATCTGGTTGATAGTATTAAAACTGTGCTCACTGGACACAACAGGCAACTTGGGGATGTCAAGCACTTGCTGAAAGCCATGGCAAAGGTAATGCCCAATTATTCATTGGTGGGGGAATAGAACAGAAAACATTTTGATGTTCATGGAATACTTTCTGAAGTTATGGGGAGGTGGATAGTGGATAAAAACTATCATTTTTCCAAGCTTCTGTTTCCAATAAGTCATAATAAATATTACTTTATTACAGGATGAAGAAGCAGCGCTGGCAGATGGTGAAGATGTTCCCTATGAGAATAGTGTTAGACAGTTCTTGGGTGAATATAAGTTATGGCAAGACAATATTCAGACAGTTCTGTTTACATTAGTTCAGGCCATGGGTCAGGTTCGCAGTCAAGAACATACTGAAATGCTGCAAGAAATTACTCCCACCCTGAAAGAACTGAGAACCCAGAGTCAAAGGTAAGCAGACATTCTCTGAATTCTTGTAAATTTGTGTATTTGGCTAAAAACAAATAATATAATGCAGGCATAGGCAAACTCAGCCCTCCAGATGTTTTGGGTCTACAATTCCAGTCATCCCTAGCTAACAGGACCAGTGGTCAGGGATGGTGGGAGTTGTAGTCCCAAAACATTTGGAGGGCCGAGTTTGCCTATGCCTGATATAATGGATAGATTATACAGTGGTGCCTCGCAAGACGAAAATAATCCGTTCCGCAGGTCTTTTCATCTTGCGGTTTTTTTGTCTTGCGAAGCAAGCCCATTGACGGAGTAGCGCTATTAGTGCTATTGACATTTTAAGGGCTAAAAACGGCTTTTTAACGCTTGGGAGATTAGCGGTTTTGCTGCTGAAATGCTTTTAGCAGCTTAGCGATTCAAAATAAGGGGTTTTGGAGCGAAAAAAAAAATTCAAATTTTTTCGTCGTCTTGCGAAGCAAGCCCATAGGGAAATTCGTCTTGCGAAGCGCCTCTGCAAACGGAAAACCCTTTCGTCTTGCGGGTTTTCCGTCTTGTAAGGCATTCGTCTTGCGGGGCACCACTGTAGTTATTAGAAGCACAGAAATGACATTCTTATGACACTTGGAATCAAAGGGTCTATTGTTAGGAGGGAGGGATTTAGTTATGTTTCAGTCAGTTTGTTTATTTGTTATGTGGTTCTGAGTATGTTTGTTTGCTGACTGAGGAAAGTATAATAGTGTGATACAATTGTATTAGCATACTTTATTCAACACATAACTTCCTCAGCTTATGTATTTTCTTATTCTCGAAAACCTACTAATTATTTTTTTTAGCCTCACAAAAACTGACAGGATCCCCTAATATTGTAATGCATCATCTACAGAGTCTAAACATCTAAACTTTCTCAAACTGTGCCAAAATACTTTTGAATTATCTAACAATCTTACACAGGCTTTCTGTTTTTTGATTTCCTGATAGGTCATGTGTCAAGATTAATATTGATCATTTTCCTTATTTTTCCTAGTGTCTACAATAATCTAGTGAGTTTTGCATCTCCCTTAATCACGGATACGCCAAATGAATGCTCAAGTCCAACATCTGTTGCTACATGTCAACCAACATTTGCTGCAGGTAAAATATGGAATACATTGAATCTAATTTCCCTGCCACTGAGCTTGAATGTAGATGTTGTCATCGTTCTTCTAGATGTAGTAGAGCAGTCTACTTGCTAAATTTCTTCATTATCTTCAAGAAGACAAATGTCAAGGAGTTAAACCACCTGTCTTCATGCAGACTTACCAGAGAACCTGACTAAACTCTGCTTACCAAAGAGTACTACTCATTTCCGTTAGCATGTTCATCATTCTGAGATAGGGACTCCTTGGGGAAATGACTTAATGACTGCCTCCTACTTGCTACTTGAAGACCTTCCAAGTCTACTAGGAACTACCCACCCATGAGCAGAAGTAATATTTACACTATTAATATGTTTTCCATATAAGGCTCTTGCAGAATTTTACTAGCTTAAGGCATCTAACCAAGAAGTGAATTTTATTGGTAAGGTAGATAAATTGATACCCATGTCAAGCCCAATGCAAAGATGCTGAAGCAGATTCTAAAACTCTGTTTACAGGACTTCCATCCATATTCAGGTACCATATGGATACTTGTCAAGAAAGAGAGGGCTCTCCATAAACATTTGGTTTGCTGAGCATCTCTGAAATGACACATCTTGCATATAGGGGGAAACCTGGTATCCCAACCTTGTTAGCGAAGTAGGTTCCACTGCAGCTTAGGTTGTTAAGAACTACAGTACATACGAGTGACATACATACTCTCATTTCAGCAAGGAATGGAAACGTAAAAACTGAATTCTTCATGCAGCTTGCTTAACCTGTTGAAAGGCTTTTTTATTTTTTAAAAAACCTATTTGAATTATCTTGATCCATTTCAGTCAGGCTTCAGCATTAGACTGCTTTGGTTGATGGAAGACAGACAGGGCAGGTCCAACCTTGTTGGTTCTTTTTAATCTCTGGCTTTTGATACCATCAATTATTGTATCCTCTTGGAATTGTTTGGTGGATTGGGGCCATGGTGATACAGTGGTTCTGCTCATAGCTGCAGGCAGTGTCCAAAGAGTAGCATTGGGTGACTTCTTTTCAGCCTCGAGGTAGTTGAGATTCAGGGCCCTGTGCAGTTCCATTTTGCCCCCAATCGGTGGCTGGCCGTGGCTCTCCAGGACTTCTGGATATGGGGTCTTTCCTATTCCTACCTGGAGATACTAGGGATGGAACCTTTAACCTTTTGTATCTATTCAGCCATTGAGCTTTGTCCCTTCCCTTAGCCTGGCCCCCGTTTTGCATGGTCATGTGACATCAGGCTCAGGAAGGAGGGGTGTGGTTAGGCCAAAACAGCCTGGTGAGCCAGCCTCTGAGGCTTGGTGGGCTTAATTTGGCTTGCAGGCCGATGGTTCCCCTCCACTAGAAGCACAGATGACCATGTTTTTCAGCTTCTGTCACCTGCTTACAACAACTTGTTAATCCAGACTTCTGGTGGACTTGGTAAAGCCTGCTGTGGATTGCAGTTTTGTTTTGTGCTATACTGTTGTTGTTGAATCTAAGATAATTTTAATTGTGTTTTATTGCTTTACATACTGTGTTTTATTTTTTGTGTTGGCAACAACATTTTGACCACACAATGGAAAAGTGGTCTACAATTGTTGGAAATGAAATCAAACCATGACATCATATATTGACTTTATTTTGAAGCCATAAATCATAGCTTTTGGTGCTGAAATCTGACTTGTTCTGCCATTCATGTAAAGGGAGCAGATAAACTACTACAGTAAGCTTGCAACTCACCGAAAGCCAAAATTGCATATAGTCAAAACCCATTGGGCTCAGTGGTGGGCAGTGTTGCCAAAATCATTTCCCCCAGAGCCCTGTCCCCTTTTAATTTTTTTGCTCTGCATGTAAGGGTGAATATGCGCAAGTTAAATGTGCATAAGTTGCAGGTTTACTGCATAAAGGAGCTCCATGGACCCACACCTAGGTCATGCAAATCTTATTAAGCCAATCTTTGGCTTAACTTTGCCTGTGCACCCAATCACTGTGTGGGCAGGCATTATATGTTTTGTAGGCATGTTTGGTTTTGTTGTAAAACAAAACATTTTTCTTTTTGATTATGAATAAAACTTACTTGGTTCCTTTTTATAGCATTTTAAATATTTCATTTTCATTTGTTGACAGCGGTCCGCAGCAATACGGGGCAGAAAACTCAGCCAGAGGTCATGTCGCAGAATACAAGAAAGTTAATTCAGAAAACCCTTGCACCATCAGCAGATACTCCACCGGGGGTAATTACAGGCGCTGGAAAGAGTGTTGTTTCTAGTCCTAAAAAAGCCATCAGGGACCCCAAAACAGGAAAAGGTAAGTAGCAATATTAAATTTATGTAGAAAGATAGGCTTTGTAATGAGCAACACATTAAGATTTGCATGGACTTGGTGTTTTTGTTTTTGTTTTTGAAGCTGTGCAAGAGCGGAATTCATATGCAGTAAGTGTGTGGAAACGTGTCAAAGCCAAGTTAGAGGGCCGGGACTTGGATCCCAACAGGAGAATGTCCGTTGCTGAACAGGTAATTTGAGGAGCAAAACTTGTTCCCTTCCCTTCAGATGATTTTAACATTTAAGTTTATGGAGTGTGTGTGTGGGTGTGTGTGAGAGAGAATGAGAATATTTTTAAATGTGCTCTGATATGTTCCTGGATGTTCAGTGGGAAAAGTTTATTCGTATAAGCATCATTTTCCCTTGAAACTTCACTCCTACATACCTTAAATTACCTGGCAGACTAGTGTGCCCTCTTGCTTCCTTTCTGCTTAGCCCATGCCATTTGAAGACAACCATATGCAAGTCATGTCATGGCTGGCAATACATTAAACATTTCATTGCTAAACTGTCTTTTGGCTTGCAAAAAATAATGGGAATTTTTCATAACCTATGGAGACTTGCTGGCTTGTTTTAGACATGTAAAAATGGTTGGTTGTTACATATTTTAAGCATAGCTGGTTGTATCCAAACAAGGTATGTGTGTTTTGTTTAAATCAGTCTAACAAGGCAGGATATCAAGCTGGGATCCAGGTTGGATATTCTGGCTTGTTAAACAAAAACGTATGGTTTTAACAAACTACCACTTGCCGAGTTCAGGCACAATAATGGCAGCCTTAAATCTTATTTCTTTGCACATGCACAATAATATAATCGTACAATTGGAAGGGACCCCAAGGGTCATCTAGTCCAAATTCCCTGCAGTGCAAAAATCTTTTACCCAATGTGGGGCTTGAACTCACAACCCTGAGATTAAGGGTTATATGTTCTACCCACTGAACCTGGCCACTTACAGTTTTTAGTAGTGTCTGCTGTGTACATGGACTATAAATGTTAAAAGGAGTAAACCGTGGTCTTCCTAAAACTCTAACGTAAACTTTTGATAACTAATGGTGAACAAACTTGCTGCTGAACATGCTAATAAAGGTGGTCTTGAAGTTCTCTGAATGTACAAAATCCAAATCCCTAACTTATTTTACATTGCAATTTCTTAGGTTGACTATGTGATTAAGGAAGCAACTAATCTAGATAACTTGGCTCAGCTGTATGAAGGTTGGACAGCCTGGGTATGAACAGGAAGATAGCAGGTCAGTCTGGTTCAGCGAGGTCAGACATCCAGCAGAATCAACTCGGCCTCAGGCATCCATAGCAGCACCACAGTCGGTGGTGATGCCTTTCTGGGGCTTAATGTGAGGAAACCTAGGCAATCTCGGTGCACTGGGAAGTGAGTCCTGCAGAGTAGCTGCACTCAGGGATACGCTAAACACAATGGCCTGGAACCCCCAGGGTCAAGGGTGAAAGCTCACCGCCTGAACAACACGGCTGTCTTTCTGCTACAGAAGAACTGCAATCGTGTCGGGGGGAAACATAGCTGCAGAAAGGAAATTGGGAATGCTACATACCGCAGAGTGATTTGGAACCCAGTTCCACCTGACCCTGTGAACAATCCAGGAGAAACCGAAACCGAAAAAAGGGGGCCGTGAAGAAATCGCAGCAAAGGAAGATTTGAGAGATTGAGTTTCTTGAGTCGCTCTTGTTGCTTGGCAACAGTGCTGGTTGAGTTGACCAGTTTGTGCAAAAAATGAATAAATAAATGCTACATGAGAATGAACTTCAGAAATGGACTGAAAATGCAAAGAGCTGCATGTCAGCTGTGTTGGAAGAACCTCTTTGAGAAGAGAGAGCCTTTGTGTCTTTTTTTTTTTTTAAGTTCTTTCCCACTTCTGGTTTATTCTTGTTCTTTAGATGTATTTCTAATATGTTTTTATTTCAATCCTTGTAATTTCACCGTTCAGTCAAATTAATCATTTCTTCTTTGTTTTTTGCAAACCAAATTTTCCAAAAGCACAGGGAACGCTGAACATTTAAGCAAATCTTTTGTGTTGGCTGATCAAACGCAAATGGTTGGAGTTTTGGTTCTTTTAAAGTGATTTTTTGTGATTCTATCATGTACAGTTTCCCCAAATTCACTGTGCATTTCAAAGTAATGAATCTAACAGGCATTTGGTTTTCATGTGCACCTCCCTCTGCTTGCAGTGTACACTCCTTTTTGTAGTTCAAACCTTTTCCTCCAAAACACATTCTACTGTGATTTTGCTGTAGTTTCTTTTGTAAATGTAGGTACTCCAATGTAATCTTTACCTTAAAAATGATTAGAATATCTAAGTAGACTCTTTTACATTGTTGATGACAGAAAATCAATAAAGTCAAGTTCTAGTGGAGGTAGTTTTATGCTGTTTGATTCATTTCAAATTTTGATTTACACTTGTAAATGTATAGTGTTTCAGTTCAATCTGGGAATTTAAAGATAGACATAAATACAAAGCTAAAGTGGACTATCTCTTTTTGTTCAAGCGAAATTGTACAAAGATTTGTGTGAAGTTACATTTCCATATGACTTCCAATAGGTGGTGTTCAGTTGTGAATTTCTCAGCAAGTTTTCCTAAACCTACCTTGCACTTTTGAACTATGGGTGTGACAAAAGTTGCTATTAAAATGGCACTTTAAATCAGTCTGTTTCCATATGTCCTCAGTGTTTTACTTGCCTGCTCACTAAAATCATTACCTTAGGAACTTGTTTTAACTTTGCTTTAGGAAAGAACAGGCTGCTTCTTAACTCAGTTATCACTAATCGGTGTCATGTTTTGATAGGCACCACTTGAATCTAAACTTCCAAATTGAACTTGTGGGACTATGTGAACTTATTTAATTTGCTTTGAAAGCTGTTAAATGAGGACAAATCAAATGTTCCCATCACTTCCTCTTTAATCTCTTAAGGATTTTAAAAACCTTTCCAACAGTTAATTTTTTTAATTGATGCAGCCTATTTATCGGAGTTTGAGCTTTGGCCTTTGTTTTGAAGAGTTGCTATCAAATATATATTAAGGTCCAGCACAAGAAGAAGCTAATTATTCCAGCGTTTTTATAATGTGGAAAAATTGTTTTGACTTCCTCAGAATATCTGATACAGAAGTGACTTGATACTGGTATCAGTCTTCCACATAGGCGCTAGCTATCTCACCTTTTAATTACCTGCCCTAGACATGTCATGTGCACTGCCTACATATTTACTAATGCTTGTGAGTAAATGCATTCCAACTCAGTACTCTGGAACTTCGCTCTTAGCATTGCAAGAGTGAGAGGTTTGCTTTTCAGTAAAATTCAGTTAAGGCAAAATCCAAGCATTTGGTGAGTGTACCTTTATTTTCCTTGTACGAAACATCCTTAATGAGCAGTCTGTATCCAATTACGATTGGGATAAGATGGTAACATGTTTTTCTTTCCTTTGGGAACCAGGGGTCAAGGCAGGCTGCTGCGCTTGTGATTCATGTATTATTATACCACACTATCCAGAAATGTGTATGGAGACGGGGGTCTTTACTGCATAATGTAATAAAGCTCAAAAATCTATTTGTATTCTTCATTCCCTGTGTGGCATTCTTTTCTTTACTGCAGTAACATTCAAAGTTCTAGATCTCTAACTTGCAGTTAGCAGTGATCACGGTACCAAGCATGTGTAACCCCTGCAATTGTGGAAAAGGTTACCACCTCTTTTACAGAGGGGAATCAGCACAAGGAATAGATTTGATGCATTTCGAGCATGAGCTCTTCAAGGGGATGCACGGAGAATTAACAACTGCAACATCCTGCAGAATCTAATTGGACGTTATTGTGATAGTTCACATTGATTCATTGGACTTAGGAATTCCTAACCACGCAAGATTTGCTCCTCTCTGCTGCTCCCGCCCTCCAAATGGGAACATCAGAACCTGCCCCTTTTCATCTTCAGCCTTCACTATATTTGAAACTTCAGTGAGTTATTCAGAGGAGTGTTGGAAGCTGTTGGGGGAGAAATGAGTTTAAAATCACCTTTGTTAGGATGCAGGTTTTTGCATTAGTTGGACTCCCAGATAAATGCACCTAGACGTTGCAGTCTGTCTCCTGCTGTTGTTCAAGCTTGCCCCTTTTATCCAGAAAATGTAGGGCTTTTGAATCAAACAAGTTGAATGTACTATATTATTCCTGGTCTTTTTTTCTTTTCTTTTTTAAATTATGGCAATTCAGTTTACCAACATATGGTAGGTTACAGAAGTGGGGAAAGCATAGGTTTAGGATCAAACTAATATTCAACACAGAAAGAAATGGTAGTATATAAAATATGTGTGTGAGAGAAAGAGAATATTCTGGAAAGGCATTCTAGAGGCTCACCACAACTGCAAGCACTGGATGGTTGCTACACCTTTCATTTGTGGGACCCTTCCCTCCCAGCTGTCACCTGGATCTCGCTCCATCACTTCCTTCTCTCTCGCCTGTAGTGGTAAAGACTACCAGCCCTTTCCACATCCCTTCTAACTCTCCTCCGGTCACTTCCAAACTGCAAGCCTCGTTTGATTCACAAAGGTACTTCCTTTAGTTTGACTCATACAGGTACAGTGGTGCCCCGCAAGACGGAAAACCCGCAAGACGAAAGGGTTTTCCGTTTTCAGAGGCGCTTCGCAAGACGAATTTCCCTATGGGCTTGCTTCGCAAGACGAAAATGTCTTGCAATTTTTGAGGGGGTTTTTCCGCTCCAAAACCCCTTTTTCTAAAGCGCTAAGCTGCTAATAGCCTTTTAGCAGGTAATCCGCTAATCCCTTAAGCCTTAAAAAGCCGTTTTAGCCCTTAAACTGCCAATAGCGCTAATCCGCTAATGGGCTTGCTTCGCAAGACGAAAAAACCGCAAGACGAAAAGACTCGCAGAACGGATTCTTTTCATCTTGCGAGGCACCACTGTACTTCCAGGTGGCCTGCTCGGCACCAACACCTCAGGCCCTGGCTCTGCTACTTGCCAAACCCCTTGCTCAGCTGTGGAACTCACTGGGTGACCTCAGGCCAGTCATTGCTTCTTCGCCTAGCCTACCTACCTCACAGGGTTGTTGTAAATAGGGAGAGGGAGAACCCATATAGGCCACCTTGAGCTCCTTTGAGGAAAAATAAGAAATGTAATCAGTAATGCATAGACACTCATGGCAAAGACTCAATTATCCAGCTGGGAAAACCTGTGGGAACAACTCCCACAATCCCCCCATAAGGGGCCAGTTTGTTTCTACTTGGAAAGGCGCTAAGCAGTCCTTCCCCAGCCCACTCCGGAATCCCCTCCAAAAACCCGTTAAACGGTTTCTGCTGCGGGACGTCAAAGGAACAACGCGACGTTTCTCCCCCTCACGCGCCCGAAGTCACGACGAGAAGGAGGAGGGCGCTGATTGGTCCAAATTCAAAGGCGAACGGGCAGGGGGGCAGATGAGAGGGTGCTGGTTAGGGGAGTGAGATGGTCCTTATCCAATGGAAAGCGTCGGGGAGGCGGGATGGGCGGGGCCGCCG
The DNA here is from genome assembly GCF_965153285.1 of Podarcis tiliguerta. Taxonomy (NCBI): domain Eukaryota; kingdom Metazoa; phylum Chordata; class Lepidosauria; order Squamata; family Lacertidae; genus Podarcis; species Podarcis tiliguerta. The sequence continues at coordinate 39,824,093 of NC_139547.1, read as the reverse complement.
AGCTCATAAAAGGGGAAGGAGGGCGAGGCGGCGAAGGGTTTTTGTTCGCGAGGCCGACGGGGAAGCAGAAAGGAGGTGTCGCTTCGGCAGGGGGGCGTGGTCGGGAAGGCTAGGCGGAGGAGGCGGGGCTTAACCCGTGACGGTTTGCGAGGGGTGGGAGAGAAGGAGTCTGCGGAAAGCAGCTGTCTGGGCCGCACAAAATGGCGGAGGGCGACAATAGGAGCACCAACCAGCTGGTGGGTGAGCGCTGATGCGAAGCACATTGGGTGGGCGGGGGGGGCGAGTTGAGGCCCTCACTTCCCTCAAGAAGTGGGAAGGAAGGAAGCGGGGGTGCTTCCTTGGGCTGTATCCTGCGAGGAGCATCTGCGGAGGGGCGCTTGTTTTTACGCAGGAAGAGGGAGGGGCTGGCTCTTCTGTCTCCATGCACGTCTTGCAAGGCTGCCATAGCGGCCTCTTCACCCCCACTCCCAGCCCCGCCATTCCTATTCTGCGTTATTTTAAAGTGGGGTGTGGGGGTGGGAGGTTTGCGCCATTTGTGTAGCTCTTCCTTTGAGGGGTGGAGGCAGCGAACTGCTTCATAGAGTAGAGTAGAGGGGGATGCAAGGGGCGAAGTGAGGAAACTTCGAAACTATAACAGGCACACCAAATAATCTTATGGCGCTTTTCAAGACTTAGCTTACTGCAATGCAGGGGGTTGGGCTGGATGACCCTCGGACCCCTTCCGACGCCACAATTCTGCGATTCTAAGACCCGCAGATTTTTGATGGCAGAAGCTTTTGTGGACTGAAGGCTGCTTCGTCGGATGCATGAAGTGGTTGTTTGATGGTGTGTGTATGAATGTCTTCTTTCACACACACGTTGTTACCTATCAGTATGTGTATATTTGTATTAACACTCACCTGTGTGTAAATAGATATGTGTGTGTGTCTATATATACACACACATACGGATGGATAATAACATTTAGTGCGTTTGATTAATGGGGTTTTAGCCTGTGAAGCTTCTGCCACCATAAGCCTTAAAGGTGCCCCAAGGTTGTTTGTGTGTTGGCTGTATGAAACTGTCCTTCTGGAACTTAAATAACACCCCACGGTCTAGTCATGTTTACTCAGAATGAAGGCCTGAGTAAATTGGGTTTATTCCAAGGTAAATATGTCACCTCAGATTTCGCCTTTTGAGAGCTGTGGAAGGATCCAAAACCAGGAGAAGAACCCATTATGTTTTGCTGATGCGCAAGGTTTTAGAAGCTGGCAGGGGCAGCAATAGTGTTTTGTAGGAACATGGGATCAGAATTGCAGAGCTGAAAGGCAAAATAGCCTTCTTACAAATGGGTAGGGATGGAGGCTTTTCTTCCCACCAAATAATACACAAAAAATTCTAGGCAAGCCATCTTGAAAAAGATCAGGTTTCATTTTCCTGTTTCTCCAGTAGGACTCTGCTATGTCATCTTCCTTTGTAGTATTAGAGACACACCTGGCCAGCCTGCTTATGCTAATAGGAGCAGAAATAAGCAGGGTGCTTTGTTTAGGCTGTCAAAGGAGCTGCAGCGCTTCAGGGATAGGTGGTTGAAAGTCAGATGCACAGCATTGAGCATTATGGTTGATGTGTGTGCCTTTTCTTTGAGTTTGAAATGCAGATCACTTGTATCCACAGTGTTATCTGCTACGTTTCTCACTATGTCATATGCTTGGTATACCCTACTTTTTGAGTTGAAGACAGTGCACATGAGTTTCCCTCTATTTTATAATGGCCCTATGCAGCCACTGAGGCTGTGTGTGCATAGTTGGCACAATATAACTGAGTGAACTTGATGGGCAAGGAGAGATTTTAACCCAGGCAAAAAAACAGTTTAGTTTGTCTCGTGACTGAATCATTTCAAAGACATGAGTTAAGGGTGTGTGTGTGTGTGTGTGTGTGTGTGTGTGTGTGTGTGATAGAATATTTACAGATCTAAGCTTCAAGGGAAGAGAGAAATGTTTAGAAACAAAATTTATTGGCTACAACTCCCTATATCTTCCTGATCTAGAAGGTCATGTTAGGAAATGGACAGAAATTGAAGAACAGAAATTAGAATTCAAAATAATGAAGCATTAAACATGCTAGACTAGCAGGAATTTTATACAGTGTGTAGATCTCAGTGGCAGGTCTTTCCCCCCCTTCATGGTTCATTATGAAAGTTTCACCTACGTACTATTCACAAGTCTTCAGTTTATGGTCCTGGGCTGAGACAGCAATCAGTACAAAACACACTGGGTAGGATGTCCAAAGTAACAGTTATTCAGAGTTAATTAAAATTTTGGTAAATCCAATTTTGCACATAGAACCTTGCATAGCATTTAACACTGTTGGGATAATAAATAATGTAAAAACAGTTTAATTTCAAATATATATTGCTTGCAAAAAAAAAAAGAAATTAAATATTTTGTTTATATTGAGTTACTTTCTCATGCAGCTCAAGTTCATGATCATAAGATTTGGGTTCTCCATAAGCCAGATAAATTTTATCCTAATATCCAAGCTAGAATCAGAACAAGTCTCAAAATAAGGTCCTGGAGCAAAGATTTCACAAGATGGTGCCATAGCAATAAATAGCAGGTAGAATAGCTCTTTGTTATGAAAAATCCTAATTACTGGATCTAGAGTTGTCATTGTGGTTCTAGAAGAGGTTCCCGCTTGAGGAATGTGGGAAAGACAATTTCTGCCAATTTCCCCTTTCTCCTCTGACCTTAAGGTAAGGAATCCCCAAACCTCTAGAGCAGCTTTTCATTGGCTGCAGGAGGAAGGAAGAATTGGTGTAAATTGCATCCACAACCCTTTTGCTCTAGCCAGAGCATCCTGTTCTGCTCATGGGAACTCTGGATTGAAGTTTCAGTATGTAGAAATATATCCTATGAATATGTCACTGTTCTCCTAGTTGGGAGTAACTAGATATTTTGTTGCATGATAGACATAAAGCTTCAAATTAAAAGGACTAGTTAAGAGGATGCAGACATAAAAAACTGAGTTATATTCTGTAAAGCAAAGTAAGGATAAAGCTGTTATATTGTCTAACATAAGATAGCCTACATGTCCAATGAAGCATATGCGTTGTGTAAGCATTTTTCTGCCTGGGGCAATTACATATGTTAAAATGCTTTTATTCACAGGCTGCAGAGACAGCTAGCTTGGAAGAGCAGTTGCAAGGATGGGGTGAAGTGATTCTGGTGACAGACAAAATCCTTCGTTGGGAAAAACCATGGTTTCCACCTGCTATGATTGCTGTAGTTTCCTTCATCTTTCTGTAAGTTATTGGAGAGAATGTTACAAAAAATAATAATGCTAAAGACAGTTAAGCTAGTAGTTACTTTCCTGAAGTTTTCAGTACTGCTCTGCTGTATAAAAAGTACATGGGAAGTTTTATGCAGCTGGGAAAACAGTGCTGCTATAAAAAACCAAATATATGTTCAAACTTGGGGGCATTCCTAGTCATTTTATTTCATAGAAGGGCCTAGCCTATTAATTGGAAATGATAGGGAAGAGCAACAACTTTTTATTCCTTCCAAACTTCCATTTTCTGTCTCCTTCCAACCTACTCTCCCATTGGTGATTATGCCATTGCAGAAACTAAATTGAGGCATTATTTCTCAGCTACTGGCTATGTTGGCTGGGGCTGATGGGAGTTAGGTACTTCAAAATAAAATTTGGAGGCTACTTCTCCACACCTCCTTTAATCACATTGTTAAATATTTTGCCACTAGATAACAACATTTTTCTTGCCCCAACAGGATGATCTACTACTTGGACCCATCTGTTCTTTCAGGTGTTTCTTGCTTTGTTATGCTGCTTTGTTTGGCTGACTACCTTGTACCTGCTCTTGCTCCTAGAATTTTTGGCTCCAGTAAATGGTATGTTGTTTGACAGTCCCTTAAGTATAACATTTAGCAAGAATAGAATTGAACCAACATATATTCAGTGTTAACTATGTGCATCAGTCCTGAACAAAAATCCTTCTACCTAGTGTTCTGACATAACTAGTGTTGTTCTACTACCTAGAGCAGGCATAGGCAAACTCGGCCCTCCAGATGTTTTGGGACTACACTTCCCATCATCCCTGACCACTGGTCCTTTTAGCTAGGGATGATGAGAGTTGTAGTCCCAAAACATCTGGAGGGCCGAGTTTGCCTATGCCTGACCTAGAGCAACAATATCTGTGTATATTAAAGGCTCGGTTGTCTCTTTTTTCTGTTTGATACCTTTGCTTGTATAATTATGTTTAGACTGCAAGGTCATTGAGGCAGGAACCTATCTTTTCCTCCTGTTCCCGTCCCCCTTATGTTACTCTCTACAGCACCATGCACATTGATAGTAGACTAAAAACAGAGCTGTAGCCTTTAAACCACTGGCTGTCATGGATTCTTGGGGTGTAAATATATATAAAGATGTTGCCATCTAACTGAAAGTTTTGAGACAGCTGAAGAACGTCTTTGCTGGAAATGGTGATTTGCTGAATAGGACACAGATTTGCAGTTAATGGTAAATTCTTCATAATATCTGGTCATTCAGAACACATGTCAACTGCAAATTAATGCAAGTTTTAGTCCATTAAAATATATACGATCTTCTTATTGATCACCCTAACAGTGAATAGTTATAGTAGAGAATCAAAGAAATATATATTGTACATATATGAACGGGACATTAAAATGCATCAAATTTTGAACTGGGTGGCAGGAGGTCGAGATGTTAATGGTTGCTCATGTGCAGTTTCTAAAGTGGAGGCAAGACCATAATATCAAGAGTTTTGTTCAAAATAATTTCTTTAAAGGACTACTGAACAACAGCAGCGGTTCCATGAAATTTGTAGCAACCTGGTAAAAACACGGCGCGGAATTGTTGGTTGGTGGAAACGTCTTTTCACATTTAAGGAGGAAAAGCCTAAAATGGTAATATATGTGCTTCTCTGAAAATGTTTCATCCTTATTGCAAATTGGATGTTGCTTTATAAATCCATTCTGCCTTACATATACAAAAACAAATGCTTTTGGTGACTGGCATGTATATTTGTTTTTTAAATGAAAATCCCCTTTTCTTACCTAAAATGTAAGTGCACACACCATCTGATCAGAGCTTTTTATGGTATCTTGATTTGAGTATTTGACACTCTCCCCCTCCCCCACTTTTGTTTCAGGCACTTTTTGGTTGTTGTTTTTTGCTTCATAGTCTCTAGGACAGTTATTATAGTGGTATGCAAATATATTCCTGTCTTCAATTTATAACATCGTCATAATGCATCCAGCAAGCCAATAACTAAGCTAAGCTCCTAAAACCTACTTGCTTGAAATAAATTTCCACTGAAGTGAATGAGATATACTGCTAAGTGTGTTTGTTTGTTCACTCATTCAGAATCCATGCTAAATCAATAATGCTGCTTTTAATAGCAGCAGGGAAAGTACTTAGAGAGGTAACTATCATGCCTTCATAACTTACTTTTAAGGACTACTACCATTCTTATTTCTCTTCTAGTACTTCATGACAATGCTCTGTTCCTTAGCTGTGATTGCTTGGATAGGACAGCAAGTTCATAACCTCTTCCTCACCTACCTTATTGGTAAGTGGTGCAGAATAATGCTGTGTTTTTCCACAATAGAGAATGGGGGAGATATTTGTAGTTGGGATGCCTATAATGAAGCGACTGCAACATAAATTAGATGAGTCGGTATGGGGGATGGATTTGCAAATGAACATAGTTGGTGATAACTTCTTCTTTACTCTCCCCTAGTGAGCTGCTTCTTGTTGTTTCCTGGGTTAAACAAGCACGGAATAATTTCAAAATATGCTGGAATGGCAAAAAGGGAGGTCAACAAACTCCTGAAGCAAAAGGAGAAGAAAAACGAATGAAACATTGCTTGCTAATTCACTCTATAGTATAATTGTGTTCTGGGAACAATTCAATGAATTATTGTGTGTTTAATAGTATAGAAGTGCTTATTTCAGTCATCGCTTTTTGATTTTAATAAGGGCCCTTCTTGTGCTGTTTAAACAGGAACTGTATGGTCCCTCAGTCACACACTAATAGTCTTCTAACATGGACAGTTATTCTTACAGTAAGTGTGACTAGCAACTTCAATACTGTAATAAGACTGATCAATAACAACTGGTGGTGGTGAACTGGGTAACATTTTCCATTCCTTTTGAGCATTTTAAGGACCCGCTGGACTGTCTAGATTTACTTCAAAATGCCCTCTAGATTAAATTGCTAAACGTACGATGTTGTAGGTGACAGGTGATTTGAATAAACAAAGCTCCTAAACTCTGAATCCCAGTTGTAGTTGTAGCTCTGCAATGCAACTTAATTGCACTGAAACTGAATGAAAAACTTAAGTCAGGATGCACAGACAGTCAACTTCATTGCTTCTATTATTTAAATAGCTCTAGTTTTGGTGTTGTGAAACATGTCTGTAGTTTTTTAAAAATATGGTCTTATATAAAATCATGTTGAAAATACGTGATGCGTCTGTCTTGCCAACAAGTCTCTGGAGTTATTTGTGTTTTCTTAATGCTATTTTGTTTTTACTACACATTTCTTAAGTAAAAGTTTGTAACCTGTTAAAATGATAGGCATCTTAAATTTCCGTTTAACAGGCAAATTTCTGTCTTAATTGTAAATTGATGAACAGTGTTATCTTACGTTTGAAAATATAGACTTGAGAAATCTTGAAAAAAAATTGTTTCATTATTATCTTTTTTGACAAAATGAGATCTGCTGCTTACATTACTGCCTTACAGATGGTAGCTGCTTTTCATTATAAGTTCCCAACCTTTCAGTTTTCTCTGAAACACTGTAATTCAGTACACATTTTTTGTAAATGTGTCTCAAAAGGACAAAAGTTTTTAAGTTGCTCTTGTGATATATTGCCTATAGTGAAGCCCGAAAGGCCATAACTGTGTTGGCAGCATTGGCAGCAAGGGACAGAAAGTCTTCTAACTAGAACTAACACAAATATTTTTATCATCACTCTCTTACTATTTGGCTCACAACAATAAAAAGCCGTATTTCTCTCTTCACGCACATGTAACATTTTTGAATGCTAGGGGTGGGATGTGGCTCATTTTTTACTGCCATACTAGTCTGTAACATGGTGCAGATAACTTGTCTGCATAAGGACACTAGGGCCCTTATCACTTAAACATGCCTATGTTGGATCTCTTGTGACATGTGAATCTTAGTCAGGACATTCTGTTTTTCCAAACAAATGAAAAACCATTTTTGGACTCATTAGAGCAACCTCATAAGATCTCTGCCTTAGGAGAAGAAACAAAGCCTATTACTAAGGCTAGTGAAAAGAGAAATCCCTGAAGCAGGCTTTCTTCAGGAGGTGAAAGGAGCAACATTACCTATTACTGCTCCTTGGGTTGAAATATTTTGGTATGCCAACTTAGTTAGCATTGCAGTAAGTTTTTTCCCCATTCATGAATACCATATTTGGCATTATACCTTCAGTTTGGACATTAGAAGCACACAAATCCTGAGAAAAGTGAGAACTTATAGTTGCAAAATGAATTATATTTAGTCATTGGAAGTCTGTGATGGCAGTTCCTGTATCTAGCAGTTATGGGCACTAGCAACAAGATGGTGAAATATAAAACTATTTTAGAATGATTTAGTGATAGCTTAAGTGACAGGAACCGGTTTCTTTCAAAAACATCACACTTTCCCATAAGTCCTACCCATCCCCACCCCCAAATTTTGTGTGTTTATTTTAGACAGGATAACTAAACCAACTTTACCTAGTTTGGGTAGGAGTGCAGTGTTTTACGTGAAGGGAAAGCAATGTTGTAATATGATTTAGAAGGGAGCCATGTAGGGTGGGAAGGTAGAGAAAAGACTTGGAGGGAGGGGAAATAAGTTCCACGTACCAGCCCTTTTTTGGTTAATGTTGCTGCTTTACTTTTGATTGCGTTGATACGTAATGTAGATGGATAATAAATGTATTATCTAGAGAGCTAAAAGTTGAATAAAAATGTTAGTAGAAGAAAAAAATGGCAATCACTGAATGTGTATGTAAGGCCCTGTCTGCTTTTCTCCACTAATCTAACCAAGAAAATAAAGTCATAGCAAAATTGGAGCTAACTTATTGATGTCTTAAGACACAAGTGGGCAGAATTCAGTTTTGAACTTTCAAACAGAGCCAGATGCAAAATAGTGGCTCAGGAAGGCAGATGTAGAATAGCATAACAGCCTTCAGCATGTACTCAGTTTAAATTTATTTTCCTTACCAGATCTAGACCCCGCCTTTTTTTAAAAAGACAAATCTTCAGTCTTCCCAGGCTTTCTTGATCTGAGCTAGCTAGTTTAAGAGGAGAAAAAGACTTTTGGTTGATGGTGATGCTCCTTTGCAAGCACAAACCATTTATGAGCTAACTGCCAATCATCACCAGAGATCTACTAGTAGATTCTACTCTACCATCTGCCTACCCCTACTTCAAAAGGCTGCTGCTGAAGCCTTTAGGTTCCCCTCACGTTTTCCTCCACTCTGTTGCATAATGTAACCCTTTCGGTGTTGGTAAAACAGTCTGTTTAGGAAATACCTCATGCCTCAACCTTGTGAGGCTGAAAATATTTCCACATTTGCTTGAGACTTCCTTTTATCCCTTCCTAAGAAAGTGGTTTGGCACCTTCTGAGGATTTTCCTTGGTAACATCTATATAACATTATAGGGTCTAGCAAGCTGGGGAATCTCAGACCAAGGGGCCGAATGCTATCTCCCTGGACTTTGAAACCTCCCCCCCAGCCACCCCCTCTCCCCTGGCACTGCTTCACACCCTAATTATTTTTGCCTGTCTCAAATGTGTCACTGAACTTTCATAATGCCTCTTCCTTCTCTGGATGGAAGATGGAGAAAGATTTGTGAGTGCATAGAAACTACTGTACAAAGGCAAATTTAGGTTGTCGATTTTTGCAAGCCCCTCTTAGGAGACTTTATGCCTAAAGGGCCACATATAAATACTCTTAATAAATAATATTAACCTTTACATTTGTTCCTGTGCTCATTTCTGCTCATTTCTGCCCATGCTAGGCCTAACGGGAGACAGACAGAGGAGCTGCCTGGGTGGGGAACCCTTCATGCTTCTTAAATAAAGGACTGAGAACATGTCACATTTTCCATTGGGGCGACTGCACTAGAATAATTGCAGAGCTCTTGCTGGAACCTGCCCTGCCTTCTTGGTGGCGGCAGTGGGTGGGGCGCCACCTGAGGATTCTGCCACCTGAGGCGGTTGGTTCAGCCTTCTGGATGGTACCAAAACTCAGGGCACAGCACCAGATCTGCCTCATTGCCCTCAAGAAGGCAACATGTAAGAGGCAGGTTCAAATCATTGATGAAACAGGCCAGGCAACCTGGTCTGTGTTACCCTAGTCTAGTCCAGTTTTCTTCAACCTTAGGTCTCCAGACGTCCTTGGACTACAACTCCCATCATCCCCAGCTAGCTTATCCAATAGTCAAGGGCTCCCATCAAATACAAAATACAAATCAAATACAAAATACAGTGGTACCTTGGGTTACATACACTTCAGGATACATATGCTTTAGGTTACAGACTACGCTAACCCAGAAATAGTACCTCGGGTTAAGAACTTTGCTTCAGGATGAGAACAGAAATCGTGCGGCAGCAGTGGGAGGCCCCATTAACTAAAGTGGTGCTTCAGGTTAAGAACAGTTTCAGGACCTCCGGAACGAATTAAGTACTTAACCCGAGGTACCATTGTATTGTACCCGAGGAACCCAAGGTTGGGGGACTCTGCCATCGCTGTCAACGTTTCCCTTTTTTAAACGGGAAATTCCCTTATTCCGAATAGGATTCCTCGCAAGAAAAGGGAAAAGTTGACAGCTATGGACTCTGCCCTAGCCTATCTCACTTAAGGTGGCTGTGAGAGTAAAATGGAGGATAGGGAAGATCCCTATATGGTGCCTTGGAGCAACTCGCGTGTGTGTGGCCTGGAGGAAACGGGATAAAACGTGTAGTGCATATAGTACAGTAGAATGAGTTCATGCGACGGAGTCCTGCCGCGCAGTGACAGCAACAGGCTGAGCACCTACAAAACCGTCGCCTGGCCCCGCCCCTTTTCCGGAAGCGTCCTTGGTTGCTACTGGATACCAAAACCGAAAGGGCCGCTGGGAGTCCGCTCTCTGCCAACTCCGGCCGAGCTGTTTGAAGACGCCTTGCCTTCAGGCCACAGAGATAGGAAAATGTAGTGTCGGTAACTTCCGGGTAGCTGCCGCTGAGAAATCTTGGCGGAAGTACTCTTTCTAACTCATAATCTCCCATGTAAAAATTATCGAGAGATCAAGCCTGAATCCAGCGGTCTGTTGAACACAGAAGCCGTTCGCTTCATTGACTTGCATGCAGACATGTTCCACTTTCAAATGTTTTCTGCTTCCAAAATTTTATTTTTAAGAATCCCCTCAAATATGGCATGCATACGTTTCTTTCTGTTTCTGAGTGGAGAAGCTGCTGCCAAAAAAATAAAAAATCCTGGAAAAACCAGCTCAAGGACATTCTGAACACTGCAGCTATCGACTCAAAGCGACGTCCCAGTGATTTCAACAGGTTTGCTCCAAATGAGTACGCAGAAGATCGCGTCCTAAAAGATCAGAAAATTGAGCCCTGTGTGTCGATTCAGCCTTAGCACAAGATACCTCTACATTTTGTTCTCTAGGGTCCAAAGCGAAGCCGTTGACGAGCACTGGCTGAGCGGAAATCTCCCCGAGGCATTTTAACCCGGGAACAAGGTAATCTCGCGAGAGAAATCCCGCCACTTCCTTGTTATCCTGCCGCCTCGATTTCCCATAACACCCCGCGCTCGCTCAGCCGCCTTCCTTTTTCCGCCATATTGCTGCACTGGTGAGTAGCGGGCGATGGCCGTTCCTGGGTGGCATCCGTCGTATATCGAACCCATCCTGTCTCCTTGGGCCGCTGTCGACCCGGTTCCTGAAAGCTGGGGCTCCGCTCGACCTGCGCAGCTTATTTGGAGATGACCGCGCTTCTCCTGAGCCTCGCGGCGGCCGCCTAAACGGAGCGGGGGGGGGAAAAGAACGGTTGGGAGAGGAATGCCTTGGTCTGGGGAAGGGCTGGCGGGCTGTGCCTGACTGGGGAGGCCTTGGCCAGCAGGCAGGCAGAAGGTGCCTTGCTGGACGAAGAACGCCGGGCACGGCTGCGTGTTCACGCGTTCGGGCTGCAACTTATTTTACATGCGTGCAAGCCCCAGGGCACGTAGTGGAGCTTCCATGTGCCCCTCGTGGTTGCATTTTAGGTCCTCGCGAGACACGGGCGCCTGCACCAGCTTGGGCGGGGGTGGCTTGCAGGCTGCTGCTATAGAGCAGGCCGACATGGGTGGCATTCAGCTCCGGGTCGCCCCTTAACATCTAGGGGTCGCTGGATGTTTCACTGGGGCAGCAAAGTTTGGGGCCCTCAGCTTCTCATGCATTCCAGTTGCTGGAGCGGGTAGTTTGCCTTACCAAGTGCTTGCAATAGAACTCTTTACTTTTGGGGATCGCTAATGTTAAAACTTGTAAGCGGTGTGTGGGGGGGGGAGACAAAAGCCCATCTCTTGTGGCATTCTTACTGCAAATACATCAGAGCAGTTGTGTTAATATTTCAAAGGGTTGCTGTGTTGGTCTGCAGCTGTAAAAACGATGAGAAGTCTTGCTTGATCACACTAAAGTTGTGAAGTCCAGTGCCCTGTTTCCCAGAGATGCTTCTGGGATGGTCACAAGCATGGGCCTCCCTCACTTTGACTCCCCAGCAACTGGCATTCAATAGTGCCCCTGAACATTGTTGCTCCTTGTCCTTAACATGAGTATATGACTTTGTTTAAGGTGTCAAAATATGATATTGTTTTAACCCAAATTAAGGAATCCTGAATTCAGGGCCTTGCTTGGACTAGTACCCCAGAGACAGTATAAGACTTCTTTTCTGAAAATACAAAGTATAATATATGCGTTCATTTGAGTACAAAGGGACTCCTCTTCACCTCCATGTAGTCATGGCAACTACATAATCTGTTAAAGGTCTTTCTAGGGGGGAAATGTGACTTAAAAGCAAATGACAACACAGACTTTGAGGATATCCCCAATCTAGTCTCGTGTATCTTGATGCAGGGTAGCTTAATGTAGTCCCAATGAGTGCCTGATAATTGTGCACAAAAAGCAATTGCAGTCTCCCAAAATCATCTTGTTTTATGCATAAGCAGCTCTTAAATTCGAAGTGTTTGTGTGTGATGCACTGGGGGGCATGTGTGTATGAACAGCACTGGACAAATACTCTCCTGATTGCAACTCCTAAGTAAGAATAGCCTTCAGAGCAACCAACCTGGGCAGTTCTTATGAATTGGAGGCAATTAATCATTTTTGTGTTTTAACTTTTACTGTACCATATGTAACTGTAAGCATTTGAGCTTAGTACCTTGTGAACTTGTTTGCAAGGCTGCACTGCATCTACGCTTTTTTATAATTTCGGGTTGTTAGAGCTCTTTGAAAAGAAGTCGAACAGTTGCAATTATTTTTTTCTGGAAATACACAATGTAGTGCCCTTGCAATTCAGTACTTACTAAAGACAGTTTATTCATTGTGACAGTCACCCCTTTCTGTAGGCAGTTACTGAGGCTATTATATCAACTTCCTACCCTTATCCAAAACTTAAGAGCAGAATTGCTCTTATCTTGCTTTGTCTTGGGAATGAAAGCTTGTAGCTTTAACTGGCTAGTGAGCTAAACAATTTATTTGCAATTGGAGTGGCCACATCGTAACGGCAGATAATACATGCCATTAGAAAGTGTGTTTTGATTACTCTTTTAATTAGCTCCCTATGTTTTGTGCTGCTTCCAACATCCCGACGCAATCCAGTGAGCCACCATTTGAAGAAAGGAAACTGATACATGTTAGCAATTGGGCTTATCATTTAAATTTGTGTATTTTATCCATGCAGGCATCATGGTGCGCATGAACGTTCTGGCAGATGCTCTAAAAAGCATCAACAATGCTGAGAAGCGTGGAAAACGTCAAGTACTCATCAGACCATGCTCGAAAGTTATCGTCCGGTTCTTAACCGTGATGATGAAGCATGGTAAGTCCACAGAATATGCGTAAAACAATCCAGGAAAGATTCAGCTTTTTGGGCTTTTAAACTCCGATATCACCTTGGTTGGGAAAGCTGCCAGTGAATATATTATATTCAAAGTTAGATGTGGGTATAGGTTGAAACTGGGCTTAATTACTTAAAAGTTCTGTTTGAAGATGACTGTGGTTGAAGCAGCGTACTTAGGGTTGGGGGCAGTGAAAATGGTCAGCTCACCATAAGCCAAGTAACTTGCTCCTTCAAATTGTACAGTGCAAGTAGTATTTTAAATTATTTATCACACCTGTGCTTCGCCCTTCCTCCAAAGGGTTCAGGGACCATCCATTTTTGTTCTCATCATCAGTTGATTGTTTAGCCAAGAAGGCACTGTCCTTAGATGTACATACTCTGTAAAACAAAACAAGCAGCAATACAGTGGTACCTCGTGTTACATACCATCCCCCTTACTAATGCTGCGGATTATGCACTCCCCTAACCCAGAAGTAGATGCCCCTTGTTGCGACCTTTGCTCCGGGATGCGAGCGGAAGTTGCGTTCCGGCGGCGCGGCAGCAGCAGGGGGTGCCGTTAAAGAAAGTGCGCCTCATGTTATGAGCAGTTTCCTGTTATGAACAGATCTCCGGAACAGATTAAGTATGTAACGCGAGGTACCACTGTACTAAATGAAATAGCGAAGTATGCTGATATATATGATAGCGTGCACAATAGCCTGAAAAACCTATGGCAATCCTTGTATTAACATGCAGTATTCAATTTTATAAAATTGCTTCCAGTTTTGTTTTTGCAAATTGAATCACTTTGAATGCCACAGGCATGCGAAATAGTAACTTGCCAAATGCAAGCCAAGTCTCCATGGCACAGCAAGGATTTGAACCCCTGCATTCCTAGTTCTAGTCAAATAGTATCTGCTATGCCACACTGGCTCATATATCCCACCCTCATAGTCAAGCAGTTCAGTTAACGGGGAGGAATGGGTTGCTTTAGTTCTATTTCAATGGTCCAAAGGTTTGAATATGCTGAGTGCTTTTCTTTGGTTCACAGGTTACATAGGTGAATTTGAGATCATTGACGATCACAGAGCTGGGAAGATTGTCGTTAATCTCACAGGCAGACTCAACAAGGTAGGACCTGACTTCCATTTAAGCCCCACTGGACTTAATGCCAGAATTACATCTTGGAAGATACACTTGTTGGATGCATCTAAGTTCACCTCACTTCACAGGAAAATTCACCCTTTGGGGGTTGGAATAAAGGGAAGGTGGGTTATGTATTTAGGCAAAAATTCCTTTAGCCCTAGGGCCACTTCAGACAATGTGTTTTGTTCATATAATTGTATGCCTGACCAAATGGGAACTTTTGGTATAAGCAAATGGCTTTAAGAGGTCCTTGATGGGAATGGCTTGAAAAGAAGCAGCTGTGAATCCTGGAGCTTTAAGGAATATCATTTCAAGGTTTTCTGGTCCTTTGAATGTTCTACAACAGCCTCTGTGCTGGTTCACTTGAGTTGACAACATTGTGCAAATCGGAAGACATCTATTCTGCTTGTCTTAAAAATCCTTGGAGAACAGCCTTTAGGGTGTCACCTAAGTGGCTGTCATCAATGGATCCTCTTCTTTCTCCTTGACCTCTTTGAAATCAGTCTTGGGAAGCCTCTTCCGATAAACCTATAATTTCTGGTTCATTTTCTGGCATCTCTGGGTGCAGTTGGCAAGGGCTCCTTGCCTGAAACTCTAGAGAGCTGGTGCTAGCCAGTGAAGGGACTTTTGAACTCCTTGAACCCAGACATCTGATAAGGCAGATTCTTATATTACTATTTGTATAATTTTGTTTCTAACTTGATTTCTATGTTACTGAATTGAGATGTGCATTTATGCATTCACATGATTCTTGGGCTTTTATTTTCTCTGTTTTTAGTTTTTCCTGAGATTCTTCTTCTTACTTAGCATTGTGACTGCTTGGACAAATGTTAATAGTCCCAGAACTGAAAATAGCTGGTAAACTGACATTCAGATCTGCTAGGGCATAGCATCTTACAGCTGCACCTTTGAAATTAGTTGTATTTATATTTTCTTATCCATGCCAGTTTTAGATACCATATTTTAAATGTGTGTGTTGTGTTCTGGATATTGCATGTTTTAAGAGTATTGTTACAGGGCGGTATATATTGTTATACTCTTAAAAGTGTATTGCAATAGTTTTCAAAACATGTTTTTTCTGTCTATGTGTTCAAAATATTTGACTTGATTGTTACAGTTACATGCTGATATTACAAATTCAGGATGAAACTATACAACTCTATTCATACCCAAGTTCTGAATCATTTCTTATTGAAAAGTTTTAAGTTAGCTGTGCTGGCCCATAGGAGACATTACAAAATCATGGTTAAAACAGGAGTATCACAAATTTGTGTGTGCTTTTGAGGCCTCCAGAACCTGTCTTTCCTGTTGAAATAAATGATTTCAAAATTCTTATTAGAAGTAATAAGAAAAATGGCAGTAGCTGTTTAGCTTCATTTAGAAAATTCAATTCCGGGTTAGTGGGGTTTGTAACCCGAAGCATTTGTTACCCCAGGTACCACTGTACTCTATTCTGACCAAACTAAGCCTCATAGGATGCGGCTGTCTGGCCCTTGCTGCTAGTGTAGCAGCCAAACATCTCCCTTCCATCCTCCTCAAATTTGGTAATGGGGAGGAGGCAAAATCACTTCTTAGCTGCTGGGACAATCCTTGCACATCTCAGCTGCTTCAAAAGTTGGGAAGAAAGCTAGTTGCTTGTCACACTCCGCAGAAGGCAATTTGCATATAATACGCAACCCTAGTGTAGTTGAAGACTGGCATGTACCTCTGCCTCTTGGCAGAATTGTTGGCATTTCTGTCAGCCCTGTCAAAGCAGCATAATGCCAAGGTTTCTGTTGTGCCCTGCGGCTTGTGACAAAGCCAGTGTTTGCATTTGACATGTGCTTGTTCAACTCCTGTACGTTGGTGTGAGGCAGCGCTTCAATTTATTTATTTTGTTATCTGTATTTATAGCCCACCCTTCGCCAAATGGTCGCTGGGTGGGCTGCAAAATATAACAATTAAGAACAGTGTGTAATTAAAATTGTAAAATAAAACGCAGTTATCAGAATAACAAAAGTAGCACAGAACTGCAGCACACAGCAGAGTAGGAGGAGGGAAGATACACACTCATCCAAAGGCCTAGGTAAAGAAATATGTCTCAGCCTATCATCAAAACGCATTGTTCTGTGAACCGCCCTGAGACCTTCAGGTATAGGGCGGTATATAAATTTAATTGATGATGATGATGATGATGATGATGATAATATTCAGTGATGGCACAATATGGGCTTCAGAAGGGAGGTCATTTCACTAGCTGGGGGCCACCACAGAGAAGAGCCTCTCTTGCCACCATCACCCCTCAGCCATCTAGTCCATTTCTATGCTGCCTTCCATCATGTAACTCAGATGTTTTCTAGGCAGGGTTCCCAGTTTGTCTCCCATTCAGGCACTGCTTAACTCAAGCAAGATGGTTTCATCCTGTGCCTAACTGACAGTGCCATCTGGATCCTGTTCAGGATTGTATGAACTGGCTGTAAATCACAGCCCCTGAACCCACAAACATTTCTTGTTGTTCCCAGGCACTTTTCCCTGGTTCCACTTCCTGTTGAATTGGGTAGCACAGCTGTTCCATCTATCAAATTTATTGAAAATACTTTAATGCCACATCCTTCAGTTCAATGACTTCTGGACTTTGCAAGTAATACATTAGAAAGATGGTTAAGTCTTTTCTCCTTTGTTTGGCTTGATAGTGTGGTGTGATCAGCCCCAGATTTGATGTCCAACTGAAGGATTTGGAAAAGTGGCAGAACAACCTGCTACCTTCACGTCAGTTTGGGTAAGTATCAGCTGTGTAGAACTGGATTGCCAAAGCTTGTGAGTAGGGCTGCTTCATTGCTGTGAGTTTTACCTTAGCTATTGCTCCTTGGTGCTAGATTCATATTGCAAGATAAGTGCATGCCGAAAAGCATTGAGTCTATTTATAATTTTGGATCAAAAGCCAGAACTACTACTAGCACTTAACCTGCTAACTCTGGCACATTAGCTATTGCTTTCTGTAGAATCAGTGCGTAGCTGTCAACGTTTCCCTTTTTAAAAGGGAAATTCCCTTATTCCGAATAGGATTCCTCGCAAGAAAAGGGGGGAAAGTTGACAGCTATGATCAGTGGGTTGTATGCAACTAATTGTGCAAGGTTCCCCTCACTCATCTTCCCCATAGCAGCTCTGGGAGTTCCCCCTAACTTTCTGGAGCAGATTTGTGGTTAGGAAAGAGGGAGGAGAAGTTCCTTGGTGCTTATGGAAGTTGTTTTGCATGCACGGTGATCTAGCTGGGTTCAAACCAGTATGGCAATGGTCACATAAGAATCTAATCTGTATACATGTTAAGCACTTTTGCATTTAGTTTCTGTGGTAGTACATTTTTCTAATGCGCTGCCTGTTAAAGATGAGGTTAAATTCTTTCTGCTTTTGCAAATGGGCAAGAAATCAAGCATAAAGCATAACGGGTATTTTCCTCACCCTTTTAATAGGTACATTGTGCTGACAACTTCAGCTGGCATCATGGACCACGAGGAAGCTAGGCGAAAACACACAGGAGGAAAAATCCTGGGATTCTTTTTCTAAACTTGTAAAAACAGGCAAACTAATAAATTGTTCAAATAGACTCTTTGCAGCCTGTATGTTAAACTCGATCCTTGTTCCATCGCCCTAGTATATAATGCTATTCAGGTAATAGTATATTTTACATTGTTGTGTAAAGTGAGCAGCAGCCTCATGTGCGGGCACCTTTGCTGGCTCAGGTTATCTTCTCGATCTTGCGGCTTTATATAGGATAAACTGAACACATATGTCTATGCACATGTATATCTATGCACCAGAAATTAACAGAAGAGTAGTCTACAATGCAGAAGTAAGTGTGAGACTTGGTTTCTATAAGATTGGGGCAATTGCTGGTCTTAATCCATCAACAGCAGTTACAAGAGAGCAGGACGTTGCTAGTAAGGAGTGGAGCACAGAAGCACATCAGTAGTCAGTATTGTATGCTGAGCAATTGCTTATGTGCACTGGCAAATGGTTGTCTGTATGGACAGACATTGGCATTAATGCAGTGCTCAAAAGATTAGTGCTTTGACCAGATGTATAAAGGACAGGACAGACAGGCTAAAGTAATGAGAACCACATATCTTGAGAGCAGTTCACACAGTGATCTGTTGTGCAGACTGTAGGTTTATGGGATGCATATGTGAATCTTGGGGCTTATGCATATTTTGCTTCCACCCTCAGATAGTGGGAGAGACGCTTAAAATTCCCTGTTCATGCTTACAGAAGTTTCAAAACGGATAAAAGAATTTAAATAAGGAACTTAATATATTTTAAATAAGAAACCAACTCTTTAAATCTGAAAGTGCAGGAGAGTTTCTCCAGTTTAGTGGCTGCCACAGAGAATGCCTTGCCCCATGTAGGTTGGATGCAACCTCACTAATCAATAACTTCGGAAGTGCTGTGTTGTGGTGGATAACGAAATTAAGCAAATCTTCCCTTTGTGTTGTATAGAGGCAAATTCATTAAGTCTTAAAAAGTAATCCTATAGGGGTTTTCTGAATAGCTGACAGCCATTCAGACAACTAGCCTTGTCTTCGCTTTGGACATTTGCAGCTTCCCATTTTGCAGGGAACCTTATTTTGTACATGCATGATCAGCAGTGAAGACACACTGTGCTTGCAGAACGTTGGTAAACGGAAGTCATCCCCCATCCTTTTCCCCATTTCTGCCCATTTTTTTAAAAGGGTTGGATTTTGTTGGCCAGCCAAGGACTCCCAGATCTCATTCATTTGATGCATCCATATCACAGGACTTCATGTTTATCTGCCTCTAATGAATATGGAAAGAATTGTGCGGTTGGCCAATTTTACAGTAGAGTTGCCAGTCATGCCTATTATTGTTCCTTATCACACTCCCTCTGCCTCTCCTCTGTTGGAACGCAGCCCGCTACCTTCAGAGTATCTTCTTGCCCTTGAGTCTTAAAGCTTTTGGAAAGCCTCTGGCTGGCTGCCCATCCTCCTGGTTCCATTCTCTCTGACTCCTAAAAAAACCCAACTGATTATCCTCCAGAATTTCTCGCTTTGCATCTAGGAGCAAAAAACCCAGAGTTCCACCTTAAAGAGTGAACAAATGGATTATGGTGCAGTCATTTGGGAACTAGGGCCCAGTCCATCAGATGCACAAAGCCTTTTATGGTTTTAATTCTGCACTTCCCTGAAGCGTTTTATTGTAGCGTGTGTGTCACTTAGAAGGCAATTGATATCAGTTTTGTTGGAGATGCTCATTAGTACTGTCTTCATTACTGGGAGGGCAGAGAGGCTATCAAAATTGAAATGATGTTAACATAAGAAGGGACCTGCTGGATGAGGCCAGTGGCCCATTTAGTCCAGCATCCTGTTGCTGCAATGGCCACCCTGATTTGTGTAGGAAACTCATAAGATGGACCTGAGCAGAAGAATACTACTACTGCAGTTTAGAGCAACTGTGGCTCCTAGAAGCTGTCCGTGTGTGACAGCAGCAACGGACCACAAAACAGCTTCAAATGGATGGCTAAACCAGGTGAGGGTAGCCAATAGGTCTCAGTCCTTCTATGAGTTAGGGACTTCCCTTGCATGTGAAGGCAGACTCTGATGGATTGAGCAGATGAGACGAATGGTGGATCCAACGGTCAAAAAGGCAGTTTCTGCACATGCTGTAGAGGGAAGTGAGGGGCAGTTGGGGCTTTGTCAACCTGGGAAGAAGAAGGAGAAGCAAACACTGTTCCTAAAGCCTTTAAGCTGTACTGATTTTTGAGAAAGCCTTCAGCAGTAAACCCTGAGGAAAAATCTCCATGCTGCCTTGTGGGACATCTTTGGGAGAAGATGTTTGTTGCTTGGTCTCAACCTTCCGTGCATGACACAAAAGGAAAATGGTTTGGAAGGGAGGAGGGAATAAGCAAAACTCAGCCATATAATATTTAAGTGCACAATTTCTCAGATTAACCTGGAAATGGGAGGAGTCAACTTTTGGGTGCACACATTCAAAAATGACAGACTCATTTGCCTGTCCCTACACTAAATCACTAATAAATTTCCTTTCTCAAATGTATACTTCATGTGAGCCATTAAATGGCTCTACTGCATTTTGGTTAGACTTGTCCAGAGAGATATATCATTCACCAAAGTACTTACCCTGAAAGAGTTTGCTCATTTGCCCTGGATTCTGCACCTACTACAGGAAATCCCTGTCTGTTCCCCCTCTCCTTTAAAATCATTCTCTTAATTGAACTCATGGCTGTTAAATTACTGGTGATTGAAGACATACAGCCCATAATTTAAATTTTCTTCATTCTTGCCTCAGTAATAGGACTGGTGTGCCATACTTCTTCATGGAATTCTTGTGTTGAAAATGCATAAAATGGAAAACAAATGAGTTAATATGTGCCTTCTACTCAGAAGCAAGTCCCATAGAGCGCAACAGGCCTCTCTATTATGCACCCTTATTTAGGGTTGTGGAGTTTTAAGAACTAAACACCTTCCCTGGAGTTCAAATGAGGTTTGGCATTTCCATTTTGTCTTTGGCACAGTTTAATCTCTGCCTCTGTTCCTCATTTAAGCAAGGCACGGGAACGAGCAAAGGAAAAGCAATATGCAAATATTGCTGGCATCAAAAATGTCTTGAAAATGCTATCTTGCAAATGAGCATGGTTTGGAAATTGACATCAAGTTAGGTGCAGCGAGCCTATGGCTATTTCTGAGTACTCTTGGATGGAGCTGAGGACTGGCAATAGCAAATACACTTCTTGAAACACAGTACAAAGGAAAAAGGAGATGTGCTATCTCTTATTCCAAATGGCGGAAATGGTAGAGGAATGGATCTAAAACCCAAATGAATTTGCATTTTCATCTCTTCTGCATTTCAACAAGCATGGATATTGAAATTCAGCTATTTTTATTTTTATTCAGTTGTACTGGAACAACCAAAATTCTGATCAGCATCCCCAAAAATGACTGAAAATCAAAGTTGTTTGCAGATGAGGGCTGATCCACGATTCATTGTCTGCCAGTCCATTGAGACTCCACCACAGCCCAGGTTGGGTGGGATGCTTCAGGGACCAAATATGGCGCCAGTCCCTGGCACATTGTTTTTGTTGTTGTTGTTGTTGTTTAAAAAATGCCAGACCACCACATCAAGTAGCTTGAGAAACAATGACCTAAAAATATGACACATGGGTCAGGATTAAAAAAATGATTGAAAAATAACGTGCAGGTCATGATCCCGAAAAATAACTGAAAATGTGGCATGTGAGCTAGGATTCTAGAAAAAAATCATGAAAAATTTGACCTGTAGGTGAGGATTCCCCAAAACGACTGAAAACAACAATCACAGGATAGGATCACAGTTACCAAAAACATGATCAAGAAGACAGGCAAAAACTACGTGAGTGCATTTTGAGGGAGCTTAAGCCACGGATCATTTTATCAGATCCTGACTTGAAAAACCAGTGTTTTTCAACTTTTTAATCTGTGAGTCCTCGTGAATTTCAGCGACTCATCCAGCAGGTGGAGGAGGCTGGAGAGAAAACCAGAATTAGTTGGCAGTTCTTCTTACTGGCTTTGGATCCAGCTGATTTTGGTCTCCCTGCCTTCTGGACCACCAGCCCGAAAGGCCACCAACTATCATTCAGCTTAATCTCGTACTTCTGAAGGTGCCACGAGACTGTGTTGCTTTTTGGATTGGGCACTTTGATTCGAACCTGACGCTCCTCTATACCAGCTCCCTCTTGCCCCAGTCAGCCATCAAGTGCGTTAGGTGAGCTGGGTTTCTGGTAAGATGGCAGATATGTAAGAACTGAGCGCTAAACTTCTAAGGATCCCCTGGCCAGCAACCACTTGGTCTTTCTTGTGGGGTGGAAAGAGACAAGACTAGGTTGGCTGCCCTAAATGCACTGGAGAAGAGTAGAAAAAGAATCTGTGTTTAAAATCTTCCTCTTGTCAGTGGCGGGCCTACATTTTGGGGGCCCTGAATCTCAGAACTGTCACGGGGCCCCTTTGCAACCAGCAACAAGGTCTGGGTAGCCACTGATACCTTTTTCAATGGGATAGTTCCGTGACAGATCACCACACCTTTACAACGTCTGTGTTACTGACTCTCAAGCTTGGGGATGGTTGAAATGTGTACAACAAAAAATTAATCATGTGACTCAATTTTGCTCTACTGGACCCAACATTTTAAAGCAATGTGGTCTAAATTCGTTTCTGGGGCCACTCTGGGATTAGGGGCCCTAAAGCTTAAGCTTCATAGTAGATCATCCCTGACTCCCATACATTTCTTAAATTTACAGTTCTATAATAGTGACAGTTTGTGGCTGCAGGAGAGGGAGGCTGGCCTAGGATCTTTGACATGAGGCTTCAGAGCTGAGCAGGGAGTCCCCAATCTCACCTCTACCTCAGTACACTAACACGGGCTTAAATTTTTGTGGCGGCCACCAGCAGCCCTATTTATTCCCTGCCATTTGAAAATCATGTTTCTATTCTTGGTACTTGAAAGACGGTGATCTCAGCCTCAAAAAGAAGGATGAAATGAAGAGACTTGTCAGTTTGATTGATATGGGAGTAATCTGTGTGGAAGTTTCCATTTCAGCAGAGGGCACTCTTGGCTTATATAATGCAACCAAGGCAAGCAAAGACATCATCTTCCCTACCAGAGGTGACCTCAGACTTCCCAGCTGCTTCTCTGGATCCAGCAATGTTGTGTCTTTGAATCAGACCCACCATTCAATGGAAACAGCAACAAAGCAATGCTACTGCAGAATTAGAATTCAAATATTGTAATCTCAGGGTTCCCATGGTCTGCCTGGTGTTGGGTCTCTAGATCACACTCAGTTATCATTCCCTTAATTACACATGTACGAGTGTACTTACATTATTATTATTATTATTTTATCAACAGCTTCCTATGAAATATCTCAGCTAACAACAACAATACCAGCAATATAAAAATGTTCACATAAAAAAAAAATCAATTACACCAATTTCCATCTACTGGAAAACTCAGACTTGCTTTGAAGCTTGCAAGCTACCTTCAGTCTTTGTCAATGTCATGATAGACCAAACAATGAATGTGTGAATCAATGCAGGAGAGATATCTGTCAGTGTTGCATGAATGTTGTCATTGTGTATGTATGTATCAATCTTTGGTTGCTTTTGTCAGAAGCAAGGAGTAATTTTCATGGAGGTGTTTTTGGGGGTTCCTGCTCTAAATATTTTTGTGCGTTTCTGCAGAACTTCGGTTTCCCCCCCCAACACTGCCAATATCTCCATCTTCTTCATGGGTTGTGCCATTTTGGCAACACAAGAAATGGCACTCATAGATTGGACATTAGAAATACCTGTAGAGGGAATATTCGTTTCTGCATCATCTTCCTTGTGTTCCATTTTTGTGCTGTTAGCTGCTTTGAGTTCCAGAAGAAGAAGAAGAAGAAGAAGAAGAAGAAGAAGAAAATGACCTCTCCTTGCCTCCTTTGCAGCACACAAACGGGACAGTCTACTTTAGATAAATGCTGGACTCGGAGCACCTAGCAACTCCAAACATACCTGATAGTGCAAAATTGTCTGGCTATGTGTGTTATTGCTTGATATAAACAAGGAGTAGTGAATCTCTGTCCTGCTAGATCAGGCATCCCCAACCTTCAGCTCTCCAGATGTTTTTGACTACAATTCCCATCATCCCTAACCACTAGTCCTGTTAGCTAGGGATCATGGGAGTTGTAGGCCAAAATATCTGGAGGGCCGCAGGTTGGGGGTGCCTGTGTTAGATCTTATTGGACTCCAACTCACATCAGCCCTGACCATTAGGCATGCTGGAAGGAGTGAGAGCTAGAGTCCGACAACATCTGGAGGGCCATAGACACCAAACACCAGGAGGGAAGGGAAGGCTTGGCTTATCTTCATCAAGGGAGGACCTGGGCAATCTTTTGTAGTATGGTGCCCTGTGCGAGGCCAAAATTTGGCGCCCCAAAGTGGCTCTCCTCGGTTATGAACCGTCTCAGTTTTGTGTCCCCTTGGCTCAGCTCCCTCTGTGGGGGAAGCTCATGCACCATCCTAAATCTGGCACTGACTCCATCATGGGCTGAGCGAGGCTCATTCTCTTGCCTCGGACATCCTCAATCAAAATGGTTCCTTAGTAAATCGAGGGGGGGATCCAAAGGATGAGGACAGAAAATGTCGCCTGAATAATCCTGGCACCACAGCGACATAGTCAGTGAATGAGGGAGTCTCAGATTCAGCCCTGCCCCATGATATTCTAGTTTTCTAGTGAGGAGGGAGGGTTATTTTCCACACTGGCCCCCTAACCTATAACAATATATAGACATGTTTTTAGTTGCATATATACAGTGGTACCTCGGATTAAGAACTTAATTCATTCCGGAGGTCTGTTCTTAACCCAAAACTGTTCTTAACCTGAAGACCACTTTAGCTAATGGGTCCTCCCACTGCCGCCGCCGCCTGATTTCTGTTCTCATCCTGAAGCAAAGTTCTGAAACTTGAGGTACTTTTTCTGGGTCAGCGGAGTCTGCAACCTGAAGCGTCTGTAACCTGAAGCGTCTGACCCGAGGTACCACTGTATGTGTATACAGTGGTACCTCGGGTTACATACGCATTTTCTTAAAATGGTTTTATAGATGTAATTGTTCTGTGTATGTTTCTATTGAACTGTAAATCACCTCAAGATGCCTCATACTTTTAATTATACACGCACACCGTCTGTCTCATCTGCCTTTACTCTAACCAGAACTTGGGTAGTAAAGATATTTACTACTAAGCTCTTTAGGAAGATTGGGTTTTATCCAGTGCTTTTTTCCTAGAAAATGAGATGCTGGAACTCAACATGAACGCCTCCCTTGTTCTTTTATACAGTAATGGCAATGGCGCCCACCTGAGAGGTGCCAGAACTGAGTTCCGGCGAGTTCCGGCTGGGGTGTGTGTGGAAAACCCTGGTTGTATCTGATTTAATTCTACTCAGAGTAGCTCGAATGGAACTTAACTGATCTAAATTAGTCATAATTTAAATGAATGTATAGTCTTATAGAATTTAGTTGAATACAATGCCAGTCTGTTTGCCCATATTGGAATGTTCAAGATGGTGGAGACATCCTAAGAGGGACACATTGTGGATTGTACAGTTACAATAAGCAAAGTGACCATTGATGACAGTAGCTTTCGTCTCTTAGAAAGTAATAATATCACTCCATGGAACAATAATGCCATTTTCATCAAAACACTGGTTTCCCCCATTTCACTGGCTTGCACCCCCCCCATTCCCCCCATCTGCTTCTAATACAGGCTCAGTTAATTATCAGTAGCATTGCTGAGATGAAGCAGTCATAACTTCCTAACTCTCTTTTTATTCATGTAGAGGGCTGAACTGCAATCATTGCACAAATCAAATGCTGCCCAGATTTCTGAACAGCTATAACTCAATGTGAAGCTTTTATAGAACTGCAAATAGTTAAAAGAGAGGGAGTTAAGCAAATTCACATGGCTATAAAGTGGAAAACACTCTTTGAAAGACAGACAGTCTCCTCCCACTTTTTATTTCATGCACTCACCACCACTCAGGGTACCCGAATCAACAGATATCCAAAATCAATGCAGGAAAAAATCCATTCAGTTTCACAATTCACAAATTCATATGTAAGATTATATATATGCACACACATATGAGGTGGGGTAGTATGTCTGGTGGGGGTACATGCTCCTGCTTGGGTAGTTTTGCCCACTTTTGGTCCCCTCTCTGCACTCAACTCTGAGCTGGGGCTCCTAGAAGCTGTCAGCATGTGACACAAGCCACAGTCCAGGAATGGCTTTGACTGGCTAGCTAAACCAGGTGAGGGTAGCTGATGGGTCTCAAACCCTCGGTGAGTTAGGGACTTCCCCTGCATGCAAAGACAGACTCCAGCAGATTGAGCGGACAAGATCAATAGTGGATCCAATGGTTAAGAAGGCAGTTTTTGCACATGCTGTGGAAGTGAGGGGCAGATGGGGCTTGTCAGCCTGGGAAGGTAACACATCTAGGAGGAGCAAAATTATTGTCTGGGCAGCCCAGGACCTCCATACACACTGCCCAAGCTTGAGTCCTGGAGAAGTCATGTTGGTGCTGCCAATGCAGCGGTTTGACTTCACCCCTGGAGGCGAACTCCATTGTCACTTGAGACAGGTGGATGGTGTGTGTTACTTCTACTTAATCAAAACTGCTTGGAACAGATTTTTCTGTTCCAGCAGAAAAATAATAATTAAAAGGCCCTTTTACCAAAGCACATGGCAAGGAGTCTGATGCTCCGGTCAGGCTTTGGTCTGCTGTGAGCAAGCTCTTTTCAAAAGTTCAAAATATTATTTGGAGGGTGGGAGGAGGAACAGATGGAGCATGCAACCCTCAGATCACCTCACTGGTACTTTAAAGTGTGTTTTTAAACCCTCGGATCACCTCATAATGGACTGCCAGGTTGGATCTGGCAAGTCCACTTTGAGATCCAAGTAGGGCAGGCTGCTCTTCCATTCCTTGGGGTGATGGCATGTTTGGCAGGACGGTTAACACACTGAGAGTAGGATGCTTGACTATGCAGGAGACAGGGCTGGCCACCAGCTTCAAGAGAGGATAGACACATTAATGGAGGACACAGCTATCAATGGCTACTAGCCACCATAGCTGTGCCCTACCTTTTCTGTCAGAGGCATTATGGCCCTGAAAAGCAGTTTCTGGGAATCACAGGTGGGCAGAGTGCTGCATCCAGCTTGAAGGCATCTCACAGGCATCTGCTGGCCACTGTGAGAACACCATGCTGGGCTAGATAGCCTTTGGCCTGATCCAGCAGGCCTGCCTTATGTTCTTAACTGGCCTCTAGCCAGAGGGTAAATGTTACTAGATCTATATTCTGGTCAGTGCCCTTCAGATGCTGCCAAAGGAAGATCAAGAGCTTGACCTTTGGACTCACTGAAGTAAATGACAAAAGCCACCATTGATTTCCCCCCCCCCCGCAGCCAAGGCTCCTCATCTTGGAGAACAACATGTCAAGATGAAAAGCATTTATCCTTCTTGCATGTCTAATTTGTTCTTTGGAACATTATGCCTTTCTTCGTATCTTGGGTTTATTTTTACCCTTTTGGTTCAGAAGACACCAATTATAAAAAAAATCTTTTGAAAGCCCTTTTTCTTTAACACGAGTTTCCTTTATTCTTTGCCAACAAGGGAGATGTTACATGCTTCAGATGGGATGAATCCTCTTCGTATTAAAGGCCAGAATGACTTCATTGAAGGAGACAATATGCCAGTGAGCTGGGCTGCAGGGGGCTCCTTGTATCTGGTTGGTGGCCTCTAGCAGTAACACTTCAACAGGGGCACTTCCAGGTGTGAGAAGGCTCTAGATTAAGCCCCCTCTGCTGGTTACTGTCCTCTCCTGTGGACCCAGAGAAGCTTGCCTGGTGGTGGCAAGTGGCTGGCCAGTCCACTAGGGGTGGCTGTGTCTAGGTGCCATTTAAATGAGAAGGTCTGTTAGGCCAGCTTTGTAGGTGTGCACCATGGAGCATCTGCTGATGCCTGCACCAGCAGGGACCGTGCTGTTGATCCAACAAAGCCCTATGCCCCTCTTCTTACTTCTTTCTCTGCTTTTCCTTTCTGTTTTCCTGCCCATGAACAATGAGCAGAAGTCTATGCTTGCCTCTCTCCACTGTACTTCCACGACCCTCCAGTCTCTGAGCAGCGAGAAACTCCACGGGTCCCAAGCGCTTACCCAGGGTTCATCTTCCTTGGAAAGGTCAATGGAGACCAGTGGCATGCAGTGAAATTTTTCATGGGGAACAGTTAGAGCCAGAAGTGCTAGCTTGTAAGGGCGGTGGGAGGGAACGTCACATACAGGAGCATCACGCCTCCCTCCCTAAGCCAGGCAGAAGCTTTCTGGGCTTTGAGAAGGAGGCACCAGGCTTTAATACTTTAATACTCTAATTTAGGGAGCTAGCCTAGTCCCCCTAGTCCACTGACTGCACACCACTGATGTATCTTTAAGATACATGGTTTTATTTACCCATTTATACAACGGGAACACAGGATGGAGGGGCTCACATCATGAACACCCTAAAATATATTGCTTCTTAGTTATGGACCACTGGTCCACAGTCCCTGAAGGAGGAACTTATATTGAAATAACACTTCTATTGTATATCTACTTTAGGCTGCTTTCCTTTATTGGGATTCTGTAATTGTTGAGAGCATGTGAGTGTAGGTTGGTTGAGGTCTTGATGTGGATCTTGAATGAATTTAAGCATGCTCAGTGAAATGCTGTGTTCTGAAGTTTGATGTTTATATATATATATATGGATTTTGATGTTTTCCATATGGTATTTAATTGCCCTTTCTTTTTAAATTGCTTTGTGGGTTTTTTGAAAAATGAAAAATGGTATATGAACACTTGGAATGAATGAACGAACGAACGAACAGGGTGAAGCATCAGCCCACCTGCTTGCTCTCCGGACGTTGTTGTCTTCCAGCTCTCATCATCCCCAATCAGGATATTCAATGATTAGATTTGCCAGGTCAGGAGCATCCCAGACCCTCAGATTTCAGGGCCCTAACCTGAGACCCAGGGGCAGCCCCTGGTGATGTCACAGGGGCGGGTCCTGGAGATGGAGGTTAATTGGAAGGGGGGGGGGAGCAGAGGAGGGCAGACCCTTGCCCCCAGGGTGCCCATGCTACACTTTGTAGCTGAAGTTTTCCAGCTGCATGCACACTCTTCATAATATTAAATATATATATTATTAAAGGCAGTCTTTCTTATCTGGAGATTCTGGCCCTTTACTTGCTCCCTGGAGATGTTGAAGCAAACTCGAAGGCTTCAGACCTGGAGGAGGTCTGGCAACCTTATCAATGATAGAGACAATTTGGGGGGACTGGTGGATACACTGGTGTCAGGCCCTGCTCAAGACTGTGTTCCAGAACCACTTATATTTTCTTCACTTTCCTTTTCAACACTTGTTGCACTTTCTTTTGGAAGGGAGCTTCAAACTTTGGTACCGTCTTCGCTCTTGCTTATTTGCTAGAGCAATCAGCGCGATTATTTCTTCTGCTTCCAGGTCAGCTGATGACCACAGCTCCCCTGTTCATCCCAGTGTGCGGTGACAGGAGAGCCCTGGGTCAAGCAATGAGCCATAAAACATCTCGTTCTAATTCACTGTGGTTGTAATACAGTGATCTGCATGCTGCCAGTCATCCACCATATTGATGAGATTAGCTGGTAATTAAAAACTCAGCCAAGCCACGGAGAAGGGGGAATGACTCAATTAGCAGAATGTCACTGAATCTAATTTACTTTGCTTACCACAGATTTGATTCTCTAACGAATTAGAAGAGAAGTGTGGGACACCTTCAGAGGAAAATCTACAAGATTGCAGGATTTAAAATTTGCTAACGTTCTTTTTCTTGATAATAATGGGATTTTGATATCGAATACGTATTACATCACAGTAGTATTATTGTTGTTGTTACTCCTCCTTCAGCAGCAGGTCCAAGGGAGGCTGACAGCAATTTAAAATCCAGCATTCATTCATTTATTTATTTCATAAAATTTATATGCCACATGACTGCAAATAAAAACTCAAAGCAATTTACAAAAAGAACAGAAGAGTTAAAAACAGCAATTTAAAACATTCAAATAATTAAAACCAGCTCTAAATTAAAAACAGATTAAAACACATGTCAGCATTCTGGCTAGGCTGGTCTAAATAAAAATGTTTTTAGCAGGCACTGGAAGGAGTACAGTGAAGTCGGTGCCTGGCTGATATCAATATGCAGGAAGTTCCAAAGTATGAGTGCTGCTACATAAAATGTACATTTCTTAAGAGTGTTATGTGGCACGTGTAACAGTGCCAGTTCCATAGATTGGAAACTACCCTCTGCATACCTTCCAAGTGCCTCAGGATAAACGGGATATCCCATTTTTTTGATGGCGGGTGGCGCTGTGGGTAAAACCTCAGCGCCTAGGGCTTGCCGATCGCATGGTCGGTGGTTCGAATCCCCGCGACAGGGTGAGCTCCTGTCGTTCGGTCCCAGCTCCTGCCCACCTAGCAGTTCGAAAGCACCCCTAAAGTGCAAGTAGATAAATAGGTACCGCTTTATAGCGGGAAGGTAAACGGTGTTTCTGTGTGTGACTCTGGCTCACCAGAGCAGCTTCGTCACGCTGGCCACGTGACTCGGAAGTGTCTCCGGACAGCGCTGGCCCCCGGCCTCTTAAGCGAAATGGGCGCGCAACCCTAGAGTCGGACACGACTGGCCCGTATGGGCAGGGGTACCTTTACCTTTACCTTATCATGGCGGCCATTTTAGGTGCAGCGATCTTGCCCTCTCTTGCGAGGTGTGGGTCATGTGAGTCGCCCAGGAGCGTGTCCTGGAAGGCAAGCGTCCCAGTTTTGTGTAGGAAAAAGTTGGAAAGGAGGCCTCTGCTGATCTTAAACACCCAAGAGGGTCTGTAGGGAAGATGGCAATATAGACAGAAAAGGCGAAGCGTACAATGCTGTTCCTCCAATAACTGTCAATCATGCGCAGTAATGAGAAGGCAGGCATACAGCTGGTTTTTCTCTGTGGTTTCAACCTTTACCAGTCTGTGTGTCAAATGCCAGAGGTGTGTGGCATCAGAGGCAAATGACAGGGGTTTTCATGGGCCAGGAGTCGGCTTCACCTGTTGAGCAGCAGCCTGAAGGAGCAGAAGGCAGAGTAACTCCACCTGTGGCTGATCAGCCTTCTTGCTCCTGATGAGAACCAGCTGGATCCACTCTCCTTAAGCAGAGTTCCCAGCTTCAGCCAGTTGCTGGAAACAACATTTGTTGTTCCTGGCCAGACCTTGCTGCTTCTTGCTTCTTGCAACCTTGGACTCTTGGCTTTCTTGACCCCTGGACCGTCTGTCTACATGAACTGAAATACTCCTCACCTTAGGACTGGACTGAAACTTGCATTTGGACTCTGCCCCCAGGCAAGTACCCACCTGAGACTTGGCTGGTTAGCTGGCCTCGCCCACCCCTGAGCTCTGCCGTGACTGAGCAGCGCGGGA
Organism: Podarcis tiliguerta; assembly: GCF_965153285.1. NCBI lineage: Eukaryota > Metazoa > Chordata > Lepidosauria > Squamata > Lacertidae > Podarcis > Podarcis tiliguerta. The sequence goes on along the minus strand of NC_139547.1, from coordinate 39,792,811 downwards.
CTACAACAGAGGTGGGTGGCATCTGTCTACAATAGAGGGGTGTGTGGTTGTGTGACTGTGTGTAGAATCTAGCCTACTGCACAAAAGTAAAATTTACATTTGTTCCCCCACTCACTTTTGCTTATGGTCCCACCCGCCATTGGCATGTGGCCCCCAGAAGGTTCACCCAGAAGGCAATTTGGCCCTCAGGAAGAAAAAGGGTCCCTCCCCCTGGTGTAAGCTGACAGCCAAGCACATGTACATCCACACGCATCCCAAAGGACCATCGCCACCTTTGCCTCCTTCAACAAATGGCACACACTTGCGCAGACAATTTGGGCAGCGTTTGTTATTGCTGGTTACGACAACAATGTTCTCTCCCAGGCATGTTGCTTGCTTCCATTACGCTCCGAGTCTTTCGGCTATGCAATGGAAGTTTGAAAGCATTAAGAAAATTACCATGGTGATTTTTTTCAGAGATAAGAGAGAAGAATGTAGCAAAAATGTTATCGCTGCTCGAGAGTTGTGACAGCAAAGTCAGGCTGAATACAGGCAATTTTCTCGACAAAGTAGGTCGCAAAAAATAATCTGTTATTGCTGAGCCTTTGGCGTGCGAGGGGGTGGCGAAGGAAGCTTGGATAGGCCGGGACGGGGAGTCAGTGCAGGAAGAGAAAGCTGTGCTTGATCGCCAAGCGAGAGACCGTCAAGAGAGACTCCGGTGAGTTGCAAGGAAACATATTTAATTCCCTGATAGATAATGAGGATTGTTTCACGAGTGTGATGGATGCACTGCCCCACCAACCTCAGTCTGCCCTCAGCCAGACCTGCCTTCTCGACCTATCGGGAGGATAACCCCGGCTGTCAGCTTCCTCCTCCATAGTCTCAGGTTGCCTACAAATGATAAAGTGCATTCAAAGCACACTCTTTCCTTCAAATAACTCCCTCCCTACAGAGTTATAGTTCCCAGCAAGCCTTAACAAATTACAGTACCTAGAATTCTTGGAGGGCAGAATGTGCTTCAAGGGTGCTTTAAAGGGGCAGCATGTACAGACCCTTAGTGTTGCTTTCCTAGAACTCAACAGGGAGGAAGATGGGGTCAAAATTAGAATGAGTTGGCTTTGTCATTGGCTCTGGCGTCACCTGCTATTGGCATCCTTGACCTTGCATCTCAGTGTGTACCAGTCACCATTGCTGGTCACCCATGGACGACTTATTTTTCCCATGAGCTCTCATCACTGTAGAATTTAATAGTGTCATTCTGTCTATTGATTGGTGACACAGGTGCACCTAGCAAACATAAGATATCTTGACAGACAGGAAGCGGGCCACACACTCAAATTTCTGTTGTAGACGGCCTCTTTCTGTGACCCATGCTTTTGGGGTGGTCCTTGGCTAAGGGGCTGGGCAATTTCTACAGCCTTGCACACTTTTGTTCTGGATCCTCACCTACCTAAAGTGTGTGTGGCTTCTGTTGCAACAGAATCAAAAAAAGATCTGCCTTGCTTTCACTGGATCCCACCTCAGCTCATTCTTCTCTGACCAATAATGAACTTGGGGGATTCTGGGAGTTGGGTTGTTAAAGCCAACCCCCCCCCCCCCATTTTATGGTAACAACAGACACCCTCACTGAAGATGGGTGCTAGGTAACATGGCAGATTGTATGGGTGTCTTAATAGATAACTCTACCCAATACTAATGCAGGAAAGACCTGGGATTAACTGTTTGTGGTAGTGTTTGTTTACACAACAACGGCATATTGTACTTCTGTGAAGGCTGCCCAGTGTCCACTCATTCCCCGCCAAGAGGGTCACAGTATGTGGATGAATTGATGAAACAAAACTATATTGTGTTAGGTTTTCTTAATATTGATGTGGTCAATGGTGGTATGCAGAGGTGTCTGTTTGTAATTATAACCTGCATGGCAGTACATCTGTGAGCTCTTAACAATTTGACTATCTTAACAATTTGACTAATTAGCAGGGGGGAGTTTACCTGCTGCACCGAATGCAGCAATGCGATGGGGTAATTTATTATTTTGATAACTATTTAAGTTGACCAAATGCTTTGTATGGTACTGGCTGGTGTAGAGTGGTGAGGGTTTGTGAGTTGCAGCTGTTTGGTGGTTATTTAAAATAAAGATAAGAGAGATATTGTGGGCAAGTTTTCATTCCATTGCCCCAGTCGCTGCGCAAACTCGGTTGGCGAAGGAAGTCCAACATATTTATTTATTTACACTCTTTGACGGTTTTAAGCATGATGGTTTCAGGAGTGAGGCACAAAACTGAGTTTTAAGAAGCACACTCTTTACAGAGAATTTTAAATGACACTCTTTCCCAAACTAAGTCTCAAGAAAGACTTTCCCCACCAAGAATGGCTATTACTGTTCTTAACCAGCAATACCCATTCAGCCCCTTCTCACGGCCTAGCTTATCCCAACAGACCAATTCCTCTCCTGAGGCCACTTAATCCAAACTCCAACTGCCCACCTTGGCAGTTAGACTCTTTAACTGAGAGTCAAATCCCTATCTGACTGTATGATACCACTTTAAATGGTCATGGCTTTCTCCAAAGAATTATGTAGCCTTTTTTTTTTTTTTTTAAGGTGCTGAGAATTGTTAGGAGACCCATATTCTGCTCCCAGAGTGGTTTAACAATTAGTCCCAGGAAACATTGGGAATTGTATCTCTGAGAAGCAAATAGGGGTCTCCTAACTACACCCAGCGCCTATAACAAACTGCGGCTGGCTCCCATAATTCATTGGGGGCGGGGAAGTCATGACTGTTTAAAATGGTATCACAGAGCTTTAACTGTATGGTGTGAATGTGGCCCCACAATCTATCAAAAATGGCAAGTGTGCTTCTTGGCACCATAATCTCAGTCTTACTGGCTTTCTTCATAGCTGTACAGAAGTAGTTAAATCTGTTATTTCATGCTATTCTCTTTCAAGTCCTACTTCAATTTTCATTTTACAAGGCTCTAATGTGCCATTGTCCAGGCATTTAGATATTTTTAGTGGCGCCCAGTGAACGATAAATCTCTGGCTAATGCTGTGCAAAAGCGAGAGTTCTGGCAATGCAGGAGACGGATTCTCAGTTTGCAATGCACCAGCCTCCTTTTAATTTTATTGCTTACCTGATTTTACAACTTGAGCTGGTAAGTTTTATTTTTATGTCCCTCCCAATTAAGTAGTGTCTCTCTCCCTCTGTGTTTTCATCTCTGGAATCAATTAATCTAGAGGGCATGACCTCTTGTGTTTTAATGAACAATTTTGGAATGGCAACTGATAATATTGTATAACGTTGAGCTGGTGTTCTTTAAAAGCTGTGGTGAATGCAGAGCTCTCATTCAAAATGTAAATAGCAATGGGAAATCTCCAACTTAGTCATATGCAGAGTAGACCCACTGAAATCAATGGTCCTCTAAACATATGGACCTAAGAAGCCCAGCTGGATCAGACCAAAGGCCCATCTAGTCTAGTTTCTCAGTGGCAAACCAGACTATCCTTCCTGTGCTGTTGCTCCTAAATGACTAGGCTCCCATCTGCACTATACATTTAAAGCAGGATTGTAGCACTTTAAGCAGTTGTGACTTCCCCCACAGAATCCTGGGAACTGTAGCATGACAGGGGGTCCCTGGGGAGAGGGACGGATTGTTAAACCACCCTGGGAATTGTAGCTAAGGGTCTCCCGACAACTCTCAGCGCCCTTAACAAATGACACCTCCTAAGATTCCTTTGGGAGAAGCCATGACTGGTATGATCCATCCCTGCCATAATGACTATATATGAATAATGGCCCTGGAAATAGCTTTCTCCTCCATGAATATGCCTGCTTCTCTTTTGAAGCCATCTGACTGATGGCCAGCAGTGCATCCTGGGACAGACACAAAGGATAGGGCTTTCCTTTGTTAAAACCAGTGGAATTTCGCTTCCCTTGTCATTCCTGTTAAAACCACCGCAACTTGAAATATAAAATAAAAAAGAAAGTGGGAAGCTTGACATATGGTTTACATGTTCCATTTCTTGGTTTTGGAACAAGAACATTTGAAATAAGAAAAGGAATTCTGGGGGTTTTTTTGCTGCTGAAATGCTCTGTGGTGTTTTCAGCTGTCACGAAACCAAGGGTATCTTGTTCATTGGATTCAGAGAGCCCTGTCTGCTCCTCAAGGTACACGACTTGTGAGGTGTTTGAAGGACTCCATGGTCTGGGCCAGGTGTGGCACTTTATAATATGGAACTTCAGATTTACCGACAATCGCAGGAAGCGGTGACAATGGAACTCATTTGAAACTAGTATCAAAATTAAACATGCCTTCCATGCAGCAGCGTCTCTGAAACAGATTAATGTGGAATGACCAGAGGATGCTTCTTATTCATTGATTTAACAAAAAAAATCCCAGTAACAATCCTTTTTGTTTTGGCGTCTGAGCTCATCAAGCAGTCTATAGTGTTCTTGATTCACTCGGCTGAAATACCAGGTCACTCTTTTGAGTTCTCTTGCCATCCTGTTCCTTGCAAAGGATGTTGTGGCTCTGCTTTGTTCGACATGGTTTAAAACTTGAAAGCCTTGTTTGCTAGATTGGCTATTGAACGTAACAATAGTCCGAGAAAGCAATGTTGCCGTTTTGGTTGAACAAGACATGGTGCATGAAAAGGGAGGGGAAACATTTGAGCAATTTTCAGTCACTATATTAAGACTAGAACTTCAACAAAACTCAAGGCTGCATTGTCTTAAACAAATGCTTCTGATAGAATTAATGTTTGTGTTTCTGCGTATCCCTTTCTTGTCTTCGTTATCGTGAGATGCACTCCCCCCCCCCTTGCCGCACATCAATCTACTCTTTCTTCTCTTTCCGATTGTTCTTATTCTCTGTTTTCAGGGAAAGGGAGAACAATCAGTTTTTGGACTCTGCTTAAAGTATTTCTTTTGTTTCTTCCAACCCACTCCAAAAATACATTAAAATAACTGACTTCAAGGTTATGAACGTATGGATGCAGTGGACGCTGGTCCATTAGGGCAAATGGGGCACTGACCCACAAACCTCAGTCTTGATCCCTTCAAGCCCTGTCCAGAGAGTAGCCCTTGCTACTCCTCCTTTGTATTGGTTTTGCCCCTTGTAGAAGTCATCAGGGAGCAGAATGAGGACCAAACAAGAATTAGTTGGCTCTGCCTCCCATTGGCTCTAGTGCCACCTACTGTTGGTCTCCCTTCCTTCCACCCTACCACCTCCAATGGGCACCAGCCACCACTGCGTGGATGTCTTTGGGTTTGAAGCGTGTTCATTCAGAACTCCTTATTCCTAGCATCCAAACTCACAACCACGCGGAGCATCGCCAAGAAAAACGAAGTTTCCCCATCCCTGTGCTAGATGGCTTGGGACTAGCCTACCTGAAAGATCCCCACCTGTCTTTACATCCCTGCCTGAAGATCCTCTTCAGAGGCCCAGCTGTGGGCACCTCCCGGTGTGTGCTTTTTCTGCGGTGGCATCTGACTGATGGAATAATGTCACCCCTGGCAGGGTCACATAGCACCTTCTTTAGGCCAGGTAAAAAACGTTTTATTGTCCCCTCTGCAAATTGTTTTATGCTACCTCTGCTGCCAAGAGACAATTTGTTTTCTTTTATTGTTTTATTGTTGTAAACGCATCTTTAAAAAAAATTATTGGGGATGCCTAGTTTGTTCTGATTTGCAAGCATTCTTCCGCATTACCACTGGGTCACAAGACCGTTCATGACATTTTGTTTGGCATTGCTGACGTGCCATTTCAATTACTTTTTTTTTTTGGGTGGGGGAGGCAGGCATGCTTATATTCCCATCTATCTATTTGCTGAAATAAATTGAAGTATGGCACAGAATAGAAGGCCCAATTTGCGCTAGAAATAACTGCAATTACTAATTCTGAATTAAACACATCCCTTCATGAATAATGGAGAGGCAGGCCAGAAGAAAAACCAGATAAGATCTTCAATCCATGTATTTTTAATTGCTTCATTATTAAAAGAAAATATGGTGAGGATAGCCATATCCACAGTGTGCTGCTAGCACACACGCACACACTCACGTGAATTTTAGGCTAATTCACAAAAGGCTATCAAAAATTAATTTTTGTGTGCTGTGATCAATGAAAACGTAAGTGATTTTGTGACACTGAGACAGAATGTGCCATTTATATGCTAATAATGAACATGACTTTTTTGTTTCATGTTGATGCCGTTGTTATTTCACTTCTCTGTAATGAATTATGGAAGCGGCTTCCTTTTAATATGCAGGTGAAAGTGAAGGGACCGATAACAGGTTGGCAAAAGAGAGCAGAAGAAGAAAAGAAAGGCTGCACGGAAAGCGATCCTTGTTTATTTAAGGTTTTGACAGTTTTGATAGCGGAGGGACCAATGCTTTCACTTATTTTAAATTCTCAGGTTATTCCATGACACAGCCCTGGAATATCTGTGGGCTGTGAAATAAGTCAGGAAGCCTAAGGGGATGGGCTGTTGCTTGCAGAAGGTCCCAGATTCAATCCTCAACTGGGAGAGAGCTCCATCTGAAATTTTGGGGGACCACTGCCAAGTCAGTGTAGGCAATACTAAGCCACATGGACTTATTGGTCTGACTCAGTCTAAAGTAGGTTCCTAAATTCCGAGTCAGAGCATCAGGCCATCTCCATCAGGAGGGCCACTGGTTCCCCATCACTGATTTATTGGGATGAAAATGTTATATGGAAGAAGCAAAAACTGCTTATTTTGTCTGTGTTGCTAATAACATACATATCACCTGATGCTACTGTTACAAATGCTTTTTTTAAAAAAAGGGATTGATGAATCGCTCTGGGTTGTATCCAATGCTAGTCCTACTTAGAGTAGACCCAATAAATTGAATGGCCACAACTAACAAGGTTTTTAAATTTTTAGTGGGTCTACGTTGAGTAGCATGGCGTGTGCCACTTTCTCACATTTACAGGTAAATACAGGTGGCGACCATTTTGCACACGTCCAGTTGACGCTCAACCACAGATGGGTGGGGCCTTTTGGACCCAGAAGAGGACAGAATGGGGGTGCAACGGGGGCAGGACGTAATGGGGGCATAAATAGGGCTTAACGGGGCCGAGAGGGCTTATGCGTGTTCCACCAATGCATACGGGCACCAGGACTCTCGCGTGAAATTCTTGCTGCTTGTAGTTAACAAATCTGCCCAAATGTTACATTTAACATTTGCAGCTTTTTTCCTCTCAAAACATACATTATGCTGAGTTTTGTGGGGTTTTTTAGTTGGAAGCTGAGCATCTGTGGCAAAAATTGTGTGAATAGCAAAGTTCTAATCCAGGAGTGAGGGACCTCAGGCTTCTCCATCTGTCCTTGGGACTTTTCTCAGACCATGTCCACTCACTACCCAGGCTATTCCCCTGGCCTCTTCTCTCTGAGATCTTTTGCCTGGCCAGAATGTGACCTTGAACTGAGACAATGCTTCTCATGTACCTGGTTGGAGAGAGGTGTTTGTGTCAAAACCTCAAATTTATACTGTCGCATCCATCGCCCCACCCACTTTTGCTTCTGGCTCCACCCAACTCAGGAATATGGCCCTCAGAAGGCTCCTCATAGTGAAAGTGGACCTCAGGCTGGAAAAGTTCCTCACACTTGTTTGAAATAGGTTTCAATGAAAGTCGTCCTCAATTGGTTAATGAAATCAATGCAACACCGGAAAGAAGACTTTGGTGTATTTTGGGCTCCATCCTGCTGGAGATCTCAGGGTTCTGAAATGTCGTTAGGAGATGATAGAAGCTATTTCAAGTGGTCCTCAGCTCAACCGGATCAAATCAGCCACTGAGGATGTCTAGCTGCAGGCTGGAGGAACTGAGATGAACTTCAGATAAACATCCAGATGCCTAGAAGCTGTTTTGCCGTGCCAGGCCCCCTCCAGGTCTTTTGATACGCCTTTCTCTTGGGGACTGCAGTGTTTCTATAATACAGTAATGAAGTCTGGAAGACTTCTTCAGATGCTGGCCTCTTAAATGGACCTGTTCCAGCTGCAATCTAAATGGACAAAAGTACAGAACATCTCTGGTGTCCCACCCAGGCTAGGAGACAGGTACTGAACCCAAGGAACCACAAGGGGGAGAAGTTGCTGGAAACCCTTCTCCCTTGGTGGGAAAGGGTTATTTCAATAAGAACTGCTGGACTTCTCTTGGCAAGGAGTTCCACAGAGCAAAGCCTGCCACACTAAAGGCTTTGGTCCCTAATATCAATAGCTGAAACCAACCCTGAAATCAATGGCCGAGAGACTGTGATTGTGTGTTTCAAAGCATTTTTAGAGCTGGGATTTTAATGATAATGTTCTAGTGATTCTTTCACTGCCTTTGGCTCCTTTAAGAGGAAGGGCAGGATGCAAACTGAACGAATTAATAAACCACAGGACTGATTTACAGATCTATATAAACTGAAACCACTCAGCTTCAAAAGCACCAAGGATGGCTAAAACCTTTAATAACATGCTATGTGCATTAATTTTTTTAAGCGAGCCCTGAAAATGACAGGCAAAGTATCAACTGTGAAAGGAAAAATCTGATGTCTTCCAACTGTTGGATAACTCTGAGTAAATTGGCTGCATGTTTCCCAAGTTTAAAGCAATGCCCTTGCTTTTAGGTCAGGAGTGGGGTCTGAATACGCCTCCAGCCCTTCTGTCTGGTCCCTGAAATACATCCCTGGCCACCCCACTCCCTCATCCTGTTTTGCAGTGCTGTTGCCTGAATGGGATGTGTCCTTCGGATGTCCAACCATCATCCCCAGCCAGCATGGGAGAGCAACATCTGGAAGGCCAGAGGCTCCTCATCCTTGGATTACAATTTGGAATAGGTCCATTTGTACTGGTAGGCCCAAGCCAGAGGTTTAGGGTCAGAAGCATTAAGGTGGTTCTCCCCCACAGGACGCCGAGCTGAAGGGGTGCAAATGGAGAAGATCCATAATTGACAAGTTCCCTTTTGGGGCGCAAATTTTGGTCTCTCACGGCGCCATATTACGAAAGATTACCAATGTCCTCCTTTGATAGCGTATATATAAATGTGTGTATGACATACCCTCCAGCTGCGCCGAAAATACTGAGATCGTCATGAAAATCTTTAAGCCATCACGGTATATCATTCGTAGCGGCCCATGGCACTTCAAATGTATTCACATCTCTTCCCGCCCCGCTCTAAAAACTTTGTTATTCTTTATAATTCAGTAATCCTGGCTGAAAATAATTGCTAAGGTGACTCACAAAGGCTTAAGAAACACACATCAAACAGCAGAGACCATACATTGATCTATTGTAACATTTCAAAACCCACAGCTCACTTTATTAGAGCTAAATGAAGTTCCCGCAAATTGTTCAGCAAGTTGTTTTTCCTTGATTTACATACCACCCTTCCTCCAAGTAGCTCAATGTGGCATACATGGTTTCCCCTTACCTTATTTTTCTTCTCTGAGAAAATATTTGTACAGAGTGGAGATTTGAACCCTGGGCTCCCAGGTCCTAGTGCAGCACTCTAACACTGGCTCTGCAAGCCGGACAGGAAGAAAAACTGAATATTTTTTTTAAAAAAACTTTTAAAAGAATCGATGCCTTTTCCTGCTCTAGACTAATTTTATTGGGTTTGTGTTTGTATTTGATACTGTCCTGATTTGCAGCCGAGGGCAGAGAAAATCTGTTAGCTATTTGTTCTGTCCAGTTTATGGATTTTCTTATTAGCTCTCAAAACATATGATTGATTTCTTGGTTAGTCTGAACGCGACGGCTATAGGATTAATAACGCAAGCGTTTACACAGCAATCCAAAGCGGGGAAATCTGTTGGGGGGGGCAGATAGGCTGGCGAAACTGGGAGGAGTAGGAGCTTCTACAAGGGCAGAACTTTGGAGGAGGAAGTTGACAGGTAGAGCTGGTGGTAAGCAAGGAGGCAGGCAGGTGGAAGATGACCAAGGGCAGACAGGCTAGGGTTGGGGTCAGAACCCTATTTGTCCCAATAGACCAGCATCCACTGGAGCCCCATGCTCACCTAGAAGAAGAAGAAGATGATGATGATGATGATGATGATGATGATAATAATTTATTATTTGTACCCCACCCATCTGTCTGGGTTTCCCCAGCCACTCTGGGCGGCTTCCAACAAAAACAAAAAATACACGAAAACGTGACACATTAAAAACTTCCCTGAACAGGGCTGCCTTCAGATGTATTTTGAATGTGAGGTGGTTGTTTATCTCTTTGACATCTGATGGGAGGGCGTTCCACAGGGCGGGCGCCACTACCGAGAAGGCCCTCTGCCTGGTTCCCTGTATCTTTGCTTCTCGCAATGAGGGAACCACCAGAAGGCCCTCGGCGCTGGACCTCAGTGTCTGGGCAGAATGATGGGGGTGGAGACGCTCCTTCAGGTATACTGGGCCGAGACTCTGAAGGTGGTGGGCCCTCCTTCGTTGGAGGTTTTAAAGCAGAGGTTGGATGGCCACCTGCCAGGGATTCTTTAGCTGCAATTCCTGCATTGCAGGGGGCTGGACTAGATGTCCCCTGGAGGTCCCTTCCAACTCTATGGTTCTGTGATTCTCTTATTATTCATCACCACCTTGCGTTCTATGAGCAGGTTGGCTCATTCCCCACTGGAATGCTGGCTTCTCTCACGCAGCCAGCTTCCGTGTCCCAAGTTTCAGCTGACAAACTTCCAAGCGTCTCGTTCCCAGACTTTTTCAAGTAATCGGAATGTCTCGAACTGTGTATAACACATTTCAGCTTTCTATCTGCCGAGGCACTTAACAATCTGATAATCCCATGAGCACGTCAGAATAAAAGGAAGCCCGTTTTTCATGCGCTGCCTAATTAACTTACGGAATTCCTTGGTGAGGGCCACTAGCTTAGATGGGTTTAAAAAAGGATTAGACAAATTCGCAGAGGATAAGCCTATCAATGACTATTAGCCGTGACAGCTAAAAATGGAAGATTGATGTGCAGCAGTGGCGCGCTTCTGTTTATCATATTTTAAGGGCAAAGGAGAAGGAATCTCTCTCTCGTAGCAATAGCTCAGGTTGGCAATGGGAGGGCTGTAGTGAGTGGAACTTTGATGTAATCCAGGAAGACTTCTAAGCTTGAGGGCCACGTTCCATTTTGAGTGACCTTCCAGGGGCCACATGCCAATGGCGGCGGGGCCAAGTGAAAAGTGGGTGGAACAAAACACCCACTTTTATTTTATACCACCTTTTATGCCCCATGGAGAGCCTCAAGGTCCATAAATAGCAACACCCTAGTGGTCCCGGGCCCTAAGGAAATTAGATTATCTTCAACCAGAGCCAGGGCCTTTTCAACTCTGGCTCCAGCCTGGTGGAATGCTCTGCCTCATGAGACAAGGACCCTGCAGGATCTGATTTCTTTCCGCAGGGCCTGTAAGACAGAGTAGTTCCACCTGGCCTTTGGCTTGGAGCCAATTGGATTCCTTCCTCCTCTTTCTTTTTTCTTCTTTTTCTCCTCCTGCAATGAGGCTGCATTTTAATATTGTTTCAATATCTTAATGTTGTATTTTAATCTTGTTTTTAAGTTGTATTCATTCAACTTGTTTTTATTATTGCTTGTTAGCCACCCTGAGCCCGGCCTTGGCTGGGGAGGGTGGGGTATAAATAAAAATTATTATTATTATTAATTTTATTTATTTACCTTTGTGCGCTCTTTCTCCCACCCACCCCATGTGATCCACACACTCTTTCCTGCCCGATTGGTACACTGTGCCCCAGCCAACCCCTCCCGCTTTACCTGTGCCGCCTCTTTTTCCGCCCCCAACCCCCAAGCTAGTCCTCAGCCTTCTTGTAGCTTAGTTGGCCTCACCGCGGCCATGGGAAGCACTGTGCCCACTTCTGGGAATATGGTGGTGGCAGAGGTCAGCCACGGTGGCGGTTAAACCTATGGCGGAGGCTGCTGATCTGGCCTTCCCAGAGGACATGGAGGCGACAGAAGCAGGACACCAGTCTTCAAACAGAAGCCGGGGCAGCTTCCATGAATTTGTGGAGCCCCACTAAATTCGTGGCATTTGAGGGGTGTGTGAGGAGGGCTCACAGAAGGTGCCTCAGAGCAGGCTTGTTGTTTGGACGCTTCCCAGCTGAATGTGATTCATTGCTTGCTGTGCTGACTTTATCATGCGTATACAGTCGCTGTGGTGCAGGCAGTTCTTTGCCACTTCTTTAAGTATAAGTGTCTTTAATGCACTTCTCTAATTGCATTAGGACTTTTCAGAAGCCATTACATGAGTTAGGGCTAAATAGGCTCCCTTCCCACCCACCCCAAAGAGAATTAGTGTCAGATGAGAACTTACTAATGGGAAAGAGGCAGCCATTGACGTGCTAATTAATTCAGTGTTAAGTGCTCGTGCAAGGGACCTTGCTGAGGATGAGGGGGCTGAGGAGACACGTTCAGCAAAGGAGATTGACTGGCTGTGTAATATGTATGTGTGTGTGTGTGTACAAAGAATGATGCACTGGGAATCTTGGGCTGGGTTTCTAATAGCAATGTTTGTCTGATTAGGAAAGTTGAATGATTTGGGCAAAGTTCCAGCTTCCTTCCTTTTTTCTTTTTTCTTTGCAAAAAAAAGTGTGGGAAACAATTACGTTGGCTATAACTGGTGGTTGAAACTCTCAGCTGTGTTAAAGAAGAAGAAGAGGAGTTTGGATTTGATATCCCGCCTTTCACTCCCTTTAAGGAGTCTCAAAGCGGCTAACATTCTCCTTTCCCTTCCTCCCCCACAACAAACACTCTGTGAGGTGAGTGGGGCTGAGAGACTTCAGAGAAGTGTGACTGGCCCAAGGTCACCCAGCAGCTGCATGTGGAGGAGCGGAGACGCGAACCCGGTTCACCAGATTACGAGACTACCGCTCTTAACCACTACACCACACTGGCTCCTAGCTGGCATTGGGTGCCAGTTCCTCTCCGGATCCCATTGCTCATGTGATGCAGATAAACTATCCAGTTAAACTAAAGCAAGCATTCAAATCATAGAATTGTAAAAATGGTACCTACCATGTACAGAAGCATAGTAAATCAATCTGCACCCCTCAGAGATTACTTAGGAGTAACACCCCGCTCTGCCCCATTGGAGTTTGAGATACTGGAGAAATGCATGTGTCTTGTTCCTTGTTAACAGGGTGGGGGGGGGAGAAGGGGGAAGCCTGCACCATAAAACTTGCCTTTCTTAGAAATACCTCTTGTTTCTCTCCTTCGTTGGGTTGGGTTAAATGCTCCAACAAAGCTATTGTGGGAATGTTCAGGGTGGCAGGAGAGGATATATTGTTTATTAATATCCTTCCTAGGGGGACGCGGGTGGCGCTGTGGGTAAAAGCCTCAGCGCCTAGGGCTTGCCGATCGAAAGGTCGGTGGTTCGAATCCCTGCGGCGGGGTGCGCTCCCATTGTTCGGTCCCAGCGTCTGCCAACCTAGCAGTTCGAAAGCACTCCCGGGTGCAAGTAGATAAATAGGGAGCGCTTACTAGCGGGAAGGTAAACGGCGTTTCCGTGTGCGGCTCTGGCTCGCCAGAGCAGCGATGTCACGCTGGCCACGTGACCCGGAAGTGTCTCTGGACAGCGCTGGCTCCTGGCCTCTTGAGTGAGATGGGCGCACAACCCTAGAGTCCGTCAAGACTGGCCCGTACGGGCAGGGGTACCTTTACCTTAATATCCTTCCTAACAAGTTCCTTTACTTAGCAGAGTGCATTCCCCTTTACAAAGTAGAAAACTAGTTGCAAACTCGTGTAAGACAATACGCAATTCAATCTGGCTTGTCCAGATTGAAGTGTGTTCTCATACTTTCCTGGTAAGACCCCTTGAATCCCTCCTAAAAGAATAAAGACGCCACCATTCATAAGCAATAAAAAGGAAGTTTACTCATGATCAGGCAGAGCACAGTGTGATCCCTGGAGGCAGGCTTAAGGCTTAAAGTTACAAACGTATAAAAACAGGTTTACCCCATAAGGAGATGACCTGAGGGACTGCTTGGCTGGCAGCGAGCAGTTCATTCCAGGAAGTCCGCAGGACGAAAAGAAGATGGAAAAGGCAGCATGCCTTGGCCTTTTACCAGGTCTGGAAAGGTCATGCCCACCCACTAGTCACATGCAAGGAAGGATGCTCCAGGCCAGGAGGAACAGGAAGTTTCAACTGGCTGGACCAAACATCCCTTGCATGTCCACTCTAGCAAAACAAGGAATGTTGTATTTGACTGCTCCCAGTGGATTACATCCCACAGTTATCCCTCAGTCTTTATTGAGCCGCATTTCAAGAGGCAATTCAGAAGTAATTTCCCGCTGCTGAGCTATTGTGAATCTAGTGACCATCAGAAAGAAGAATACAAGCTGGATTAAGGGGGCTTTCTCAAGAGATCGAGGCTAGAGAAGTGTCTGCTTTTAGCTGTTGACCTGTGGTGGTGGAGATGGCATTGGACACTTATGAACCAGAACTTATGAACAATGCTACATGGCCACCAGGCACGCAAAAGATAGCCAACACCTCTCAGCATCTTTAACGAACAACAGTTCCCAGAATTCCATGGGGGAAGTCATGGCTGTGAAATATATGGTGTGGACAGGACCCTCGAGTTTTTGCATGTGGTGACAACCCCGGGCCAATTTGTGTGAACTTCTTCTCCCTCAGCCGAAACAAACTAAAACAAAGGGCTAAGTTAGAGAATCTTACAGGGCCTGTGGGCCGACGCAGCCCACGGAGGAGCGGCGTGGAGAATATCACCATGGCAACCGGAACCGGCAACGCTTCCATTTTAGTATTTTGAAGGAGAATAATAATTGCAGAGCTGGGCCCCCAAGAGATTCCCACCCCTCCACCCCCCTCACATTCCCTAGGTACACAGCAGCCATACCAGCCCTGGCTCCAGACACAAAGAGCAGAATGGATTAGGAAGCCTAAGAATGTTATGTATGAAAAATGTGCCATAAAGGTGATATTCAGAAGAGAGGGAGGGAAAAACCCTCACACTGAGCCGCGAATACATACGCTGGGGAGTTTGCCGGCGGGCCAAATATAGCTGCATCTTCCTTGAAGAATACTTGCTTTGAGCAATAAACCGGGGGGGGGGGGGGACCTCAGGCCACAGGCTCCTTGGGACTCTCTCCTGGCTGCATCCCATCCTCCATCATGCTTCTCACCTGTCCCACATCATACCCGCAATGCTTTTGCCTGCCTGGAATTTGTCCTTGAACTCTGACCGTGAGTCTTGCTTGCCTGGGTGTGGGAGAGAAAGCTGTGCCCTCTTCTCTGTGTGTGGAGTCTACGGTACAAAATACAGGCTTTACAACTTGTCGTTCTGCCCACTTTTGCTTCCGGCCACCTCCATGGCTAGCTTGTGGCCCTCGGGAGGTTGCCCCGAAGGAAATGCAGCCCCTCAGTCTGCAAAAGGTTCCCCTCCCCTGCAGTAAACAAGCTGGTTCAGTGCTGGCTCTCTCCATGTTTTATGGAGGCTGCTCTTTATGTAGAGGAAGACACAGATGCTGCCCCCCCCCCACATGTCAAGCAGGATAATGAGCTCATCGTTTCCATTTGATGCTGAAACATGCAGGAAACCTGGTTATCAGAAAACTGGGACATTCTTTAGGTACTTTCTCTGTCTTTTGAGACAGACAACTTTTTTTTTTTTAAAGGCGTAAATGTCAAGTCGCAGGAGGGTGGTTTTTCTTTAAACTTATAGTTTTGTTGATTTTATTTTTTTGTGGGGAGGGGGCAGGAAACATGCTTGCAAACAGAGAAGGAGCAGAAAACAAGTGAAGATCTCATTTGCCTAAGGGTGCAGCAGTGAATTAAATTTGAATGCCTGGCATGGTCCTTCCTTCCTAGGAGTTGCATTAACTATGCCCACTAATGTATAAAATGTCAGTTCTTGCCACAAGGAAGAGAGGGAAGATGCTTTTGTGGTCATTGTGTGCAGGAAACGGTCCCTTCCCCCAACCTCTTCCAGAACAAGCACACGCAAGCGGTGGACATTTGAGGTGAAGGTTGCAGCTGTTTTGAAAGGATGCGGAGCAGTTCTAGAGCTAGCGTGGCCAACGTGGTGCCCTCCGAATCTTGCAGGACTAGAAATCTCATCCTCCTTTACCATTGAAGCTGAGCGGTTAGCAGGTTCAGGGCAGACAAAGGAAGGTACTTTGCAGCACATAGTTAAACTATGGAACTCATTTCTGCAGGAGGCAGTGAAGACCCCCTCCCCCACACCTTGGATGAAGCATCACAGAACAACTGATAAAGTTGAGTGGTGTGTGGACAGTCCAGTATGAATCCACCACCAATATTATTCCATCAATGACACTCTGCAGAATACCTGGAGAGGCACTGGGCAATACCTCAACAGTCAAATCTCAAATAGCTTTCCATGTTCTATTCAAGAGGACCAATTTATTGCAAAGCCATCATATATGCAACAAAGCTCTCTCTTATTTTAGATGGAAACTAGTGGTGGAGAGGTAACCGGACAACAAGGTGGAAGGATGGAGGTTTTTCCTTTTTGCTTACAAATGCAAGATAATTTAACTTTCTTTGCATCGTCCGAAGTCTCTAGCATAGGCATGCGCACAGGGTGTGCCAGAGGTGCCCAGGCACCCCTAATGATGTTGTTAAATGGGGATTGTGGCAAAGGAGAGGGGAGAGTAGCTACCTCAGCTGCCACAACCTGTGGAGAAGCAGCGGTAGGGTAGCAACAAAGCTGGAAGGGATGAAGGAGGGAAGCAGACCGAGAGCGATGCAGGCAGAATAGAAGGCCGGGAATGGACCAGCAGCTTCTGCCTGTTGTGTTGTTGTTGATTGGCTCCCTTCCCTCTTCTTCCCTTACTGTTGCCGCTGGAACCAACACCAGTTCCAGAGACAGTCGCAGGCAGAAGCTGCAGATTCATCCCAGCCTTTTTCTTCTGCCTGCATCTGTCTCTGTCTCATGGCTTGCATCTCTGCTCTGCTCACCACTTTTTATGGAGTGAAATCTGTAAGGATGAGAGGCATCTTTTGTGGCATGCAGGTAAGGAGGAGGAGAAGGAGGAGCCCCCCCCCGCCCTCCAGGTCCACCTTGCCTCTGGTTCACTTGGCACAGGTCTTTTTCTCTGCGGAAACAAAATCTCCTCTTTCGGCTTCTTTACTGCTCTTGTGGCTGTTAACCCCTTTCTTCTTTACACTTTCCTTGCCTTTATTTGTCTTGTCACCCCCCCATCTTCCTTCTTCCTTCATTGACACGGAAAGAAACAAATCTCTGAGCGCCCACCTTCCTGACATGCGCTGCACAAGCCTATGGCCTCCAGCATTCTCTAGCTTCCGGGTGCCAAGCCCCTTGAGGTAGTGGCTGCTTCCCTTCATAAGTAATTGTTTACCTGCCTAGTGCCACGTGCATTCCTTCAGTACCTTCCAAATACTTGGCAGGCTCGGAGTCTTTTCTTTCCCCTGGAAAGATCCTGCTGAAACCACTTGTTGGCACTCATGACTAAAACATAACCGCTACCTTGCCGTTGTAACTCGGTGCGAGTAATGCTGGCAGATGAGATGGTTCCTCTGGAGGCCATCCTGTCAGGCCCTTAATAAGTTTATTCATCAGTCAAACGGAGAAGCAGCCAGTCTGGCCTCATCTTCCCCTGGAAAGTTCCTCCTGAGTAATACAGGGAGCTCCTGTCATACAGCTAGTCATGCCCAGCGCATTGATTTTGTGCGCTTCTCAGAGAAGCTCAGCTGTTGTCAATAGGAGGTAATTATTATCCAAACAGCAAGGCCTCACGGGCTGCATCAACCATATTGCAACTGTAAAAACCATGTTCTTCGACCTCCAGCTGCACCGACTTGGTGCCAAGGCAGGCAGTCTGACAGCTCTGGTTTGCTGTGATCAGACAAGAGTAACTGCGCTGGTGGTGGAGGGAAGCTTTACTGCATATAGGGAAGCATACAACTAGCTGTTTGGTAGCTGTCAACTACCTGAGTTCAGTTTAGTCTGGTCTGATTTATATTAGGAAAGACAACAATCTGCTTACACGCAAAGGGAGCAGACCTTAGAAGAGGGGTGGGGAATGTTTTCAGCCTTAAGGGCCACATTTCCTTCAGGGCAACATTCCAGGGGCCACAGGCCAGGGATGTACCTCTCGATTCTCCATCCAGACTAGCAAGGCCTGAGGATCCCCACCCATGACTTGTGTTATATCACTTTAAGAGTCATGGCTCCCCCCAAAACCAAAAAAATACTGGGAAGTGTAGTTTAGGGGTGATGAGAGTTGTTAGGAGACCCTATTTCCTCAGAGATACAGTGCCCAAAATTCCCTGGGAAGGGGAACTGATAGCACACTGGAAATGGTAGTTCTATGGGGGAAATCAGCATCTCCTAACAGCTTCAGAAAGAGTGGGCTGCATGATCAAGTCCCCCATTTTGCAGCAACATCTCTATCTGCCGCACACCTGATGTCACATATGACACCAGCTTTGTGGCGGATGGGTGTGGTTTTGGGGAAGTGGTCTCCTGAGTCAAATTGGGACCAGTGTTCCCCCAATTTTGTCAATGGGCTGGAGGTTCCTCACCTCTCTTCTAAGTAGGCATGGATAGGGTTGTGTTTTTTCTTAATTCTGATGCTAAACAAACCGAGAAGTTTGGAATTTGAATGACTTCTGAACAAGAGTTTCAAAGAATTTGGTTGTGGATTTAAAAAACACATACCAACTAAGAGAGAAACCTCTTTTTACAGCCTCTGTGGGACATGGCATGACTTCTGGACTGCAAAAGCAACCCATTGATCATATCTGCTCTGCTCTGTAGGGCCAACTTAGCATGCCATCTATGCAGAGAAAATATTGGCATTACACAACAAGCTGTGGATGCATGCTAACGGGCAATGGTTCATTCAGTTTCTTAGCAACAAACCACTTTAGTAAGCAGAAAACAAAAAGCTTCAAGTGTTTCATTTTCCTCTTTAAGGGTGGGTTTGCAGTGTCTTTACTTTTCACAAGTCGTAAATTGTGCCCATCAGCCGGTTGCTGTTTGCACCGCAGCAAATTAACAAATCCACATGGCAAGAGAAGCTTTGGTGGCATCCAAGAACAGCTACTTAGCCAAAGGTTTAGCTATTTCTGCCTTCCATTTGTGACATTTCTCATCACAAATGAGAACTTTCATGAGAGAACATCATGGGGATGGGTGGAGGTGTGGTTGTAGACTGAAAAAGTTCCCGTCAGTGCTGTCAGTGTGGGACTTGCCAGGGAGTAGTCCAGGGCCCCACAGAATGAGCAAAGGGGTAGACTGACTCACTATATTCTGAAGAAAGCAATGCGAAAACATATCGCTATGTCTTCCCCCAAAGAATTCAGGCGCTGAAATTAGTTAAGGGTGCTGAGCGTTGCTACAGGAGACCCCTATTCTTCTCCCAAAAATACAATTCCCAGAGTGGTTTAGCAATTCATCCCTCTTCATAGGAAACTCTGGGAGTTGTTGCTCTGTGAGGGTAATAGGGGTGCAAACTGTATTAGGAGTGGGATTATACCTGCCCTGACACAATCATGAGGGCCAGTCATCATGAATGCACAATAAATGGAAATCTAGAAGGGTCCATAGTGGAGGTCATGGGGTGGGGAAGAGATGCTAGCTTCCACTTGGAAGAAGAACATCTGACCTGAACCCCAACAGCACCAACAGAAACATTGTTGTTACACTTCTTAGTAAAATATCACTACAGGGGAGTTTGGAGGGATCTTATGCTCCGTGTCACATGTTCCAATATTCCCACGATACTTTCCGTGCTGGGTTGTCATTAATATAGGAATTTCTCAGAGCTCAAGCTTTTCCACAAGTGCAAGGCCACTTTCCCCCCTTACATTTGATATTCTTTTCCCCCCGCAGTGGCTGCCATTTCAGATGAGGTACGAAGCTCCATTTCCCATGCTTTTGCCCATTTCCCCCCACCCACATTCCTGGCCACTGTCTCCCCAATATACAATACTGTGGTTTGGCAGGGAGGGAAATCCAAGCCAGCTGCCGTAGCACGAAGTATCAATGCTCCCTGTCATATTAGATCACAGCTGGGGAGCCCCTTTTGCAGCCTGAGGGCCACATTCCCTTCTGGGCAATCTTCCAGGGGCCATATGCCAGTAATGGGTGGGGCCAGAGGTAAAAGTGGGCAGGGCAATGAAAGCATTTTTTTAAAAAAGTATGTACAGTAGGCTAGTTTCTGCACATGTTCACTAACTGGAGACATTAGAGTTCAAGGACACATTCCAGTCTGGCAAAAACACTTGGGGATGAGGCGCAGGGTCAGTGGCGGGTGTCACTGGAAGGGGTGTTTGGCCTGGCCTGGGTCCCGGGGGCCACATTTGGGCCTTGCATCAAGAGGTTCCTCATCCCTCTTTTGGAGGCGTCCTCCTAAAAATTCACATTCCTTTAGGAAACGCCCTCCCTCTGCTTCCAAGACTCCTGACCAGTGCTGATGCAATCTCCTTAGTAAAAAGCTAAGATCATCCTCTGTGGATTAGACAGGGATGTGGTGAGCACAGCATAGGGCAAAGCAAGGAACAGGCTCCCCTGCTGTGCCTAGAGCAGAGTTGCATTTTCTTTTGCCACTTGGAAGAGGAGGAGGAAGGGAAGCTCAGTGAAACACCTTTGGGGGGGGGCAGGCATTTGGGAGCATAATTCCCCCCCCCCTTCTCTGCTGGCCAAGGCTGGGTTATACACTGCTCCTTCCAGAAGAACAGCCCAAAGCAAGGCTGGGAAACCTGTAGCCCTCCTGATGATGTTAGACTGTACTGCACGTCCATAGAACCACAGAATTGTAGAGTTGGGACATCTAGTCCAGCAATGCAGGAATCGCAGCGGAAGAATCCTTAATGGCCTGTGCTCCAAATGGTCTTGGGGAGGTTATATGTAATCCTGTTTTCATTCTGTTCACACCTCTAAAAGTTTTGGGGCAGACATGCTGCTTCGTTGGACAATCAGTGCATGTCCTGAAACTTCTTGCTGGAATCCTGTCACTTACACAACCAATGTCTGGGCTTTTTTTGGTTTCATTTTCATTGAACTGTAATGCCAGGGTGCCCCTCCAGACAGCCATAATGTGGTAATGGTAGGGAAGAATCACAGAAAAACTAACAAAACAGAACAATGTGTGGAAGGTCCAGTACTATTATTGCATTAATGGTATGAGACAGAATGAATACCAACAGTCTTGAGGGGTCCCAAGTCACACCATACAAGATGTTCCCACCAGACCATTTTGTGAAAAACAGGAATGAGGTCGGGCAACTGGTTGTCTCATGGACACTAAGACAAAGGAGTCAGAAAGCTTTTTTGTTTTGTTTTAAATCAAATAAAGCAGTTGAGTGGCAAAAAATGGTGTCCCCCAATCCCTGAAAATTCATTGATTTCCCCCATTTCATTCCCCTGTTCTCCTCCACCTCCTGAAGTTCACTGGAAAAGTTTCCTATGGAAACTTCCAACCCAGCTAGATTGCAAATGAATTGGTACATTTTAATTGCATTATATTTTTAAAGCTATAACCTGCCCTGGGTAAAGGGCAGTTACCGAATACAAAATGATGATGGTGGTCACAACAACAACTCTAACTGGATCTATTGCAGGCTGCACCCCAGGACTCGTGATCCTGCAAATGTTTTGTTGTCCAACGCTTCCTTGTTTCTATTGATCAGCACTGGACTGAATCTTTGGTCAGTGAACCTCCCTGAATAGACTATTGTCTCTACAGTTCCATGATTCCGTTGATCTCCTCTGTTGTAACTTGAATCCATTGGTTCGGGTCCTACCCTCCAGTGCAGCAGAAAACAAGCTTGCTCTATCTTCATGCGACAGCCCTTCAGATATTTGGCTATCATATCACCTCTCGGCTTCTTATTCAGACTAGGCATACCCAACTCCCTCAACCATTCCTCATAAGGCTTGGTGTCCAGACCCTTTATCTTCTTGGTCACCTTTCTCTGCACTCAGATAAGAAGAAGAAGAAGAGTTTGGATTTGATATCCCACCTTTCACTCCCCTTCAGGAGTCTCAAAGCGGCTAACAATCTCCTTTCCCTTCCTCCCCCACAACAAACACTCTGTGAGGTGAGTGGGGCTGAGAGACTTCAAGGAAGTGTGACTGGCCCAAGGTCACCCAGCAGCTGCATGTGGAGGAGCGGAGACGCAAGCCCGGTTCCCCAGATTACGTGACTACCGCTCTTAACCACTACACCAGACTGGCTCTCAGATAGGTGTGCGGAACAGATTTTTATGGGTGTAAAAACCCAGGAGTTTCTTCTAAGGCACATTCCCCATTAGTGAGAGGGATCATACCGTCTTACCATCAATGTGTTGCAAAAGGAAAACTGCCGATATTTCCAAAGCCTCCTTTCTTTCTGCAAAAATGGATAATGCTGATCTTTTCTGCAAAATGTTGCCCCATCTCCATCCTCCCCCAGGATCTTGCAGTTATAAACATGTCCTTTCGTGGACTTGCACTGTGCGTAAAAAGTGACAGTTGCACAGCAGCAGCAGGAGGGTGTGGGGGAAAAAAAAGGCCACAGTCATCTCAAGGTGCTTTTGTTTTTTAATACGTTGACAATAGTCAAGAGAGAAAGAATATACAACAGCTAAAATTTCCACACACACACAGTTTTAAGGCCACATTGAAAAAAAGATGAAAGAACTTAAGGCTTCTCTAAAAGGGGCAACTCATAGGATGCCATGGCATGAACACTGAGTTGGAAACAGTCCAGATAACCTGATTTACCCATAGGGAAATCTCTCAACCAACAGCCTCCCAAGCTTTTTTTAAAAAGGAGCCAGTGCCCCACACTTTTTTGCTGTTGCCATCGCTGTCTGTTAATGGCAACCAACATAACCCCCCCCCTACAAAGCACGCTCCATTTCTTCGTCCGGCATATTTCCCCAGCAAATCTGAAGGTGCTGTTCTTTAACAAAGCAACGCCAACCACCTCCTTCCATCAAGGGTGATTCTAATCACAAACGGAACCAAAAGACAACTCATTTTTTTTATAATATACAAATACGGCACAATGAACTGTGCTGGGTAGAAGATCGCTCTGCTATCAGAGGCACCTGTACAGTATCTTGCTGTTTATTTGGCAAGTTCTAATACTTATAAGTTTTCTTTCTTTGTCTTTTTTATTTTAAATTACTAAAATAGAGAGAGAGAGAGAGAAAGAAGGAAAGAAAGAAAGAAAGAATTTGCATAGATTGTACATTCAGCTATTTCCCCCCACTTTCCCCAAACCCTCTTTTCTTGTTTTCATTAGGTAAACACGTTTCAAAGAATTAGTGAGGTAGTACCTTTGGTAGCAAAAGAAGGTAACCAAGGCAGGAAGCAATTGGGCAGGAAAGTGAGAGAATGAAAACAGGTGTTTTTGGGGAGGAAACTGCAAGGATGGAGGCCCCCCCCCACATGATGATGGGAATTGTAGTCCAGCAATATCTGGAGGGCCACAGTTCTCCCCACCATGCCTGATTAACAGCATCTGAATTTGTCAAGGAAAACAGATGACATAAACTGCTACCGTGATACTAAGCTGGAAAATACATACATATATATTTAATGCTTCGGAATGAAGTGCAAAGGGCCACCTCTGAAGCATCAGGAATCAGGGGAGGGGGAGAAGGAGGAGAGTAAAGAATATTTTGCATTACATAAGGACTCTTACAGCTGCCTAATGAAAGGAACATAGGAAGCTGCCTTATATTGAGTTAGACCACTGGTCCATTGAGCTCAGCATTGTCTACACTGACTGGCAGTGGCTGCCCAGGCTTTCAGAGAGGTTTCGCTCCCAGCTTTACCCGAAGATGCCAAGGATTGAACCTGGGACCCTCTGCGTGCAAAGCAGAGGATCTACAGCTGAGCTAAGCCCTCCCTATGCTGCTCAGTGGTATCTTGGGGTTTTGTGCTCCCTGGAAGCTCTTGAACAACCACAAAGATTCCTTGCACGAGTTCAAACGTGTGACATTCCGCATGGAGGTGTTGTAGCACAAGAGCTGATGGGTAGGTGGAGTGGAAGTGGAGCGCTCAGAATGGTCTAAAGAATTTGGCTCAGATCCTGCACATGGTTACGTGCCCGTTGAGCCACAGATCTCATTCTTCTGCGACTGTGCAAAGAGTTGCATCCACAGGGTGCTGATGTGCCAAGAATGAGCGGATGTTGCAGGCAAGCAGAACCTGGTGGACTCAGCAGTTACTTTCCCATCCGTTCAGCCGACAGATGAAGCTTTTGGGAATCCCGGTGTAGGGCTTCATCCGTGTGCTAGAAGCTCCAGGCAGTGGATCTGTTTCCACAGTCCACATAACCAGGGAGTCAAGCTCAAGATGCGTCACAGTCTACTGGGAGCAACTGTGGGGATTGCTGCATGCTGAGTGATCTGCACCATAGATTTCGGAAGCTGCCTTGACCTGAGACGCTCAAGGAAAGAAGGATGGACAGAATCCCAGCTTGGGTAGATTTGCATATGCATCGTTCGGCGCTCAGTGAGCACAACCTGAAGCAATGACCCAAGCATGGGAGATGCCTGCCAAACATCAAACGCCATTGGCTCACATCAACTCAGCACAGTCGTTTTCAAGGAAGACCACTTGGGTGCAGCTCAGAGAGTGATGAACACAGATGAATGAATAAGCTCCGCAAGGCTGGATGGAAATCTGGGCTTTCCTTGTTTCAGCATGAGAATGTTGGGCTTCTGGTCTTCTGCTAGGACTTGGGACGGTTCTCCAGGAGAGAAGGTCTTCTTACAGAAGCACCTAAGCCATGGACAGAGAAATCCATGGCCCTCCAGATGTTATTGGACTCAAACTCCCATCAGCCCTTGCCAGCAGGGACAATGGCAGAGATCATGGAAGCACCATGTGGACCAATAGAACTGTGGTTTTCTAGGATTCTGATAGACATGGATGGGTACACTGATACGAGCAGCTGCTACCTCTGACTGGACGATTTCTGACGGAATGGGTTCCATCCTCTCTCCCCTCTTTTATCAGCAATTGGAACATCTAGGTTTTCTTTTTTTGTAGTCAGAATTCTTATTTGGGTGGAAATCAAGAATGCAGGAAAAGGGAAGGGGGAGAAATGAGATGTCTTTTTGTTTTGTTTTGTTTTTCTTAAAAAAGGCCTTTTCTTAATAAAGGCAGCTTTCGTTAGTAAGATAAGATAATCTCCAAGCTGCATAAGCAGCACCTACTAATTAGTCATTGACTAAAAATACAAATAAATACCTAAAACCGCCCTCCTATGTAGCCTCCTTTGCTGCCAGCTCTAAACATTTAATGCTCTGCCTTCATGCCAGCACAGCTGACACTGCAATTTCAAAGTCCAAAGCGAACGGTAGTAGCTTTAAACCAAACAGGATGGTGAGAGGAAAAACATTAGCAAGCCACTGGAAACTCAGAAGTTTCTTTTTTTTTTTTACGGTCACCATTGCAGTTGTTTTAAAAGGGAATTTAACTGATTCTTGCGACGTGCTTCTTCTGTCGTCAGGCTCTCCCAACAGGTGAGCTTACAGAACAGTGCAAGTCTGTGCAGGTCTACTCAGAAGGAAGCCCCACTAAACTACCGTATTTTTCGCTCTATAAGATGCACCAGACCACAAGACACACCTAGTTTTTGGAGGAGGAAAACAAGAAAAAAAATATTCTGAATCTCAGAAGCCAGAACAGCAAGAGGGATCGCTGTGCAGTGAAAGCAGCATTGCTATTCTGGCTTCTGGGATAGCTGCGCAGCCTGCATTCACTCCATAAGACACACACACATTCCCCCTTACTTTTTAGGAGGGAAAAAGTGAGTCTTATAGAGCAAAAAAATACGGTAATTGGGATTGAGGCTGCTTCCAGGGTACCAGTTTACCGACCAGCCAACCTGATTTGTTTGCAAGGAGATGGTTGTTTGAATGGTCATTCGTTCAGCTTTGTTTGTGAGATGGGTTAGGTAATGTGGTCTTAAAAGCCAACACTTTCCAATTTGCCATCACTTTCCTTATCTCAAGGAAGTTCAATCTGGGGTGGGACGGGGGAAGCTGGTTTGTCACACAGGACCCTCCCAATCAATTACAATGGCACAACTTGAACTTGCCAGCATGTGACTGAATCCCACAGCAAAACAGTGGCAGTCTGGAAGTGCCCTTATGCCCAGGTACGCATTCACAGGATTGCACTAGAGTAGGCCTGAAAGTTTTACACAGGTGCAAAATGGGGGGGGGGGGGGGAGAGAAGAGAAAGAAACCTTTTTAGAAAAAATACATTAACTGGCTATTTTTACACAAACACACCCACCTGTATATGTAGATTGCACAACTTATGCCAAAGAGCTTAGCTAGAAATTAATTGGACTAAAATGCCATTTGAATGTTAACAGAATCTATACTTTTTCCTCAGTGTTACGCTGCCTGGGGACCAAATGATACGCCATCAGCTCCCAAAAGTGGAAAAACAACTGTGCTCAAGACCTGCTAAAATGTCACAGGTAAAACACATAAATGCACTCCAGGGGGCGCTGCTCTCCCTCCTATGAAAGAGCAGCTTTTAACACTAGCCCCAAAGAGTCATTTGTCCCAAACTGACCCACTGGGGTGATTGCCCCACCAGTCTAGGCCTTGATTCCCATAAGCCCATGTGCCTGTCTTCTTGCTGACAACCATTCTTGGGGGGGGGGGGCACAGTGCTGTCATCTTCCTCCTTCTCCTTGCCCTCAGTAGAAATTTATCAGGGAGGAAGATGGGGACAAGACTAGAATGAGTTGCCTCTGCCTTGCACTGGCGCCACCTACTGCTGGTCTTCCTGCCTTGCACCCTACCCAGGATTCCCTCCTGCAACCTTCTAAAATCAGAATATTGGAAACTGCCTGAAACCAAGCCCAGGGCTGACTGCTCTGACCGGCAGCAGCTCTTGAGGGTCTGAGGCAGAGAGACTCCTTATCCAACACCAGCTCCCTGTAGCTTGAGGATTAAGCACAGGCTGGTGGAAGTAGTTGAACTCTTTCCCTGTTATAACTATATAATAATAATAATAATAATTTATTATTTATACCCCACCCTTCTGGCTGGGTTTCCCCAGCCACTCGGGGAGGCTCCCAACTGAATATTAAAAACACAATACATTAAACATTAAAAACTTCCCTAAACAGCTGCTATTTCCCTGCCCGAAACCACTTCTTAAAAATGCTGGGGTGGAGGAAGGGGTTTCTTCCCATTGGGGCTCTCTGCAAGTGTTTTGTAGTCTGCTATGACAAATATTGAACTCTTGTGAATGTCAGTGAGTTGTGGTGTGTGTGTGACTGAAATAAATAAATAAATACATAGTTACATACATAACAAAAGGGGGATGTGGAGCCCCAAAACACAGCTTGGCATAGTGATAATGTCAACACTTTTGCTAGGCTGCTTTGGGAAGTGATGGCATGGGGAACGATGGCAATTTCAGCATTTTAAACCGGCTGCCATTTTGCTACTCATTTACCATCTATTTATCAGCTCTGTGTGTGTGTGTGTGTGTGATAAAATAGCCAACACACCTCAGATTGTGGTTTTAAATAATCTGTAGTCTTGATACTGCACCCGCGCTAAAAACTTAAGGCATGTTTTAAAAACCGGTTTCCTTCTCTCCACACCTTCCCGGAGTTTAGAATGACAGCCATTCAATGAAATTAGCTGGCGACCGACCGTACCACTTCCAGGAACTACATGAAAACTAAATCGTACGTTTTCTTGAAGGATGCCTGGCAGTTAATCCACTTTGAAACCAGCCCAAGTTTAGGAGGGCAGGTGGAGAATCCTCCCCCCATGTCACAAGAGCAGCCATGTTAAATTCCCCTTTAAAAGCCAGTGAAGGGCTGTGTACCCTGTGCTACCTCAAACGGCCGTCGGGTTTAACAGGCCCCAGCTCAGATTTTGGGTCTGGGCTGAGTGAACTCCAAGACGTCTGGCTACAGGCCTGCATGACCGGGCAGGAGGTGGGGCCTGTGCTGCAGATATCCACAGCTGACCACATGCCTCCCACCAGTTTGTCCACCCAGTTCTCCAGCTTGCTGCCCGTAAGGGCTGCATTCTTCTTTGCTTGGTCCACCTGCGCAGCGTCGATGGGGATATTCAGAACTGGGTTGAGGCCTTGGAAACTCTGCTCCATGTAGGCGTTCTTTGGAGGTCCGCCGTGCAACCTCGTAGCTTCTTCTGTAAAAACAACAACAAACCGAAATCAATCTGACCTGCAGATCAAAACTACCGTTAGCACGCTCTGCGTACGGCTGCCATTAAAAACCATTTGGTGGTTTAGTGTGGCGGCACCGACCCTTTGGAACTCCCTGCCTCTTGATATCGGGCAGGCACCTTCACTGTGCTCTTTCTAGTGCATGCTAAAAACATTTTTGTTTAGACAAAGCTACCCGGATGTTTAGAAAGTTGACGTGAGTTTTTAATGTATCACTACCTTAATTTTTTGAACGTCTTAAATAACTGTTGTTAACTTTTCTTGGTGATAATTTTACTGCTTTGTTGTTGTTTTTTTAAACTGCTTTGAGTTCCCTTTGATAAATCAAGCAGCATATAAATTTTATGAAATTAAATCAATCAATCAATCAATCAATCAATCAATAAAGAAATAAATAAATAAGTGTGTGTAAAAGTAACCTCCTAATGAAATACTGGCACAGTGTGTAGCAATACAAAAATGGGAACGCCCCCTTCATTAAAAGCAGTACAGTGGTACCTCGGGTTAAGTACTTAATTCGTTCCGGAGGTCCGTACTTAACCTGAAACTGTTCTTAACCTGAAGCACCACTTTAGCTAATGGGGCCTCCTGCTGCTGCTGCTGCACCGTCGGAGCACAATTTCTGTTCTCATCCTGAAGCAAAGTTCTTAACTCGAGGTACTATTTCTGGTTAATGGAGTCTGTAACCTGAAGCTTATGTAACCTGAAGTGTATGTAACCCGAGGTACCACTGTACAGAGCAATCCCTGGAATGGACCTAACAAGTGCCTTGTGGATCAGCCCTCTGGCTCATCGAGTCCAGCATCCTGTTCTCAATAGTGGCTGAACAATTGCCTGTGGGGAACCAACAAGCAGGATTCAAGAATGAGAGCGCTCTTCCCTCCTGTGGTTTCCAGCAACTGGGATTCTGAAGCCATCCCATTTGGTGCCCTCCCGTGGAAGCGAGTTCCATAGTTTAACTCTGCACTCTGTGAAGAAGTGCTTTCTTTTTACCTGTCTTGAACTTTCCAACATTCAGCTTCATTGAGTGTCCATGGTGCTACATGAAAGGTGCTTAAAACTGCCTGTAGGAAACTAGCTCAAAATTCACATATGGAAATTGGGATAGAGGTGGTTGGGGTTAATGCCAGGAAGGGACTCGCCAAACTATGCCAAAACATACATACCACCTCCAGGGCAAAATGCCTTCATTCAAGAAGGCCCTCTCAGACTTGGAGAACTATGCTGTGTGTTCCAGTGGGTCTGTGGGCCAGGAATGACATACTAGTGTCTACAATTCCTGCCACGTCGCCTGTGTAATTTGCAGCTCGTGCCAATTATCTAAGCTCTTCCTTTTGTGCAAGGAAGCAACAGTTTGATCTTCTGTTGTAAATTGGCTAAGGCTCCGTCTCCCTGGCTTGGACACTCTTCGTGGTTGTCTGAGACCTAAGTCTTTTATTTTGAGGTGACCCCCCCTCCCTTGCAAGCCCCCCCCCCCCCCAGCCAACCCCGATTATTCAGTTATATTAAATATGCTGTTTCTGTCTGGATTATTATGGCTTTGATCATATAATTCGCTTGCCAAGGCAGTTGAATTCTACCTGATTTTATTTTGATTGTTGTTAGCCGTCCTGAGCCCAGCTTCAGCTGGGGAGGGCGGGGTATAAATAGAATTTATTATTATTATTATTATTATTATTATTATTATTATTATTTATTATTTATTCAGATGGCATGAGCTCTCACTGTAGGCACCTGCTAGATCAGACCAAGGGCTTATCTAGTCCAGCATCCTGTTCGTGCCCAACCAGATGCCTGTGAAAAGCCCACAAGCTGGACGTAAGCACAGCTGAACGGTCTCCACTTGCAAATCCCAGCAACTGTCATTCGGAGGCAGGCTGCCTCTGACACGGCCGATCCAGACTTCCTTTTGTGCCACACCCTCCGCCACACTGCCCTCACTCTGAATAGGCACTCAGCCCCATTTTGACATGATCCTTGGGTGGGGTGGGGGTGGGGAATCACTGTGGCTGAAGAAGTTTACGGAAAACGAGCTACCCTCTCCCCATCCTTTAGTTCTGCCCTATTATTTATCCTTCATAAAAGGCAGGTCTCATTATACCGCTCTTTGAATCTAGAGGTGCGTAGTGATTTTCTGTGTGTGGCAGCCTTGGCATTGTTCACAAAATATCAGAAAAATGGCTCTTAGAGATGTCCTAATTTTTCTGTCAGTTTCGCATCGGCATTAGAAGTAAGTTTAAGTAATGCAAGTGGTGGCAAAGCGAAAAAATGCTGAAAGAAGGAAGAAAAAAGGAAGAAAAGAAAGCTAAGAGGCTTTGTAACAATTTTCCGCATGCAGCATAATGTTTCTGAACTGCAAGGTCCTGGAGAGGCACACTCAGAAGCTCACACTGTAAATGCTCTTCTAAACTTCGGCTCTAATCTCAGTGTGCCTCTTGAAATCATGTATCCTTTTCCACGATATTCCAACTGTGCAGATTTCAGGCTCCCAAACGTGGCCCTTCAAGACCTCTCTGTCTGGCTCTCGGGGCTCTCTCAAGGCCACATATCCTCTTGGGCCACATCTTGAACCACCCCTGCTTTGTCCCGCTCCTTTTTCCTTCTTCCCTGGCTGTGAAATGTGTCCTCGAACCCTGACAATGCCTCTTGTTTTCCTGGATGGTGCTTAGAGAGGGGTGGTGGTGTCATGGTGCATAGAAACTATCGTCATAAAATTATTTATATGCCACCCATCTGACTGGGTTACCCAAGCCACTCTGGGCGGCTTCCAACAAATGAAAACACAGTAAGACGTAACAAACACTAAAAACTTCCCTACACGGGGCTGCAGAACAAAGGCAAAATATACACACATTGCTCTGCCTCCTTGCGCTTCTGGCCTCATCCATCACTAGCATGTAGCCTTGGAAAGATGGAAATGAAAATGGGGGGTGGGAAAGGAACAGAGCGTCCTGGAAGAGGGCATGACTGTCTGCTTGAACAGGCGCACCTGAAACTGCAACAGGTCCCCCTTCTATACCTGCATTTTAGACGACAGCACTGCATTGGTTCCTTCGTATAATCATTACCTAAAGCTGCCCCTTGCACTTTGAGTTGCACCAGTGCCGCCCCTTGCACCTTGAGTTGCACCAGTACAATAAATAATAGAAGGGCAATGCTTTTTCCAGTAATGAACTCCTTCCTCAAGTGAGTAGAATACTCCTTAATCTCTGTGGTCATTATCAAAGTGCTTGACTCTAACAGGCACTTCTGCTGAAATTAAGGAAAGTTAACGGAAAGTTAACTTTGTTTGGACTGCATCCTGTACTAAGAAGCAGTCATGATGCATCAGATCAAAGGCTCATCTAGTCCAGCATCTTTTTGTCCTACGGTGGCCAACCAGATGCCTCTGGGATGCTGTAATGAGTTGCAGGGGCTCATTCGCCAGCACTTTGCCCTTTAAAGAGGCCCCGATCCCCTACCACCAAGCAGCAAACAAGGAATGGCTTCTGAGGAATCCTTGCCTGGATTCCTGCGCTGGAAGGAGATAAGCAGTGCCCTCCCATTATTCACCTGCCTGATGGGAGGGGAGGTGTACAGCTGCCTCAGCCAAAAGAGAAAGGACAGGAAACCTCTGCCACATCCACACCACACATTTAAAGCAGTGCAATACCACTTTAGACGGTCATGGCTTCCCCCAAAGAATTATGGGAGCTGCAGGTTGTTAAGGGTGCTGAGGGTTCTTCACAGACCCCTGCTCCCCTCACAGAATGACGATCCTCAGAATGGCTTAACTGTGAGGGGGATTGGGGCCCCCTAACAGCTCTCAGGACCCTTAACAAATTAGCACTCCCAGGATTTTTTGCGGGACGTCTCGATTCTTTAAAGTGGTATCATACTGCTGTAAACTTATGGTGTGAATGTGATCCAGGAGGATGCAAACAGTCTCAGAGCAGCAGGGCAGTGGAAACAGGCCGGAATAGTTAGGCCTGTGAAGCCACAGACCTGAAATAAATCCATCCTTACAGCAGCCCTGACAGGAGTCAGTGCCTTCTTTGACCCCTTAGGTGTGAGTCTATGGAAGATACGGAACATGCTCTTGTTGACATCTCTTCCCCCTCTAGGATGCAGCACAGAAACCAACAGGCAGAATGTGTTCATCGTCTGCTATTACTCTCCAGCTGCATGCTTACTTAAACATTTATATATGCAAAATGAAGTGTTAATTGCTGCTTATCAATTTTTTAGTATGTTGCAGTGATATTGTATGTCTTATTATGCATTGTTACCATATCACTGTATTTAGACTTTGTGAACTGCTTTGAGCAGAGATTTGCTTGAGGAAAATGTGGTATGTAAATAAACTGACAATCACAAAACAACGACAATTCAGAGGCAATTGTCTGATCCTGGAGGTACCATGTATCCCTCATGGCTAGCAGCCGTAGATAAACATTACGTTCCATTGCATTTCCTTAATTCCCTTTTAATGCAATCTAAGTTGGTGGCCACCATCATGTTATGAGAAAAATAAGAAGAGGCTTTCTGGATCTGACCCAAGCCCCATCTTAGTTAAGCACCTGTGGCCAAGCTGTAATTGCAAATAACGGTTTGGTTCGCGAAAAGGACTTACCTTGCCTGATGCTTTGCCTGTTGGAAAATGTCAGAGGAGACACCAGGAATTTGGTTTCCGCTACAGGGACCCAGTGATGCAGGATCTTAACAGTCCAGATTCCGGGGCGGAGAGGCAAATTCAACGGAGGCTTGTAGTGCGTAAACTCTGCGCTGGATTCTATTAGGATATCATACGTGGCGGCGATAGTGTTTGTGGGGTCTACCCAGATGACAGTAACAGTGACGTTGGGGCCCTTCCCCCATTTCTGCATGCCGATTGGTTCATCCATGGGGCCAATGAGTCCCCCAAAGTTCCGGAATATTCTCTCCTTAGCATCCCAGTCGGTTCCAATCTGAAGGGTAAACAGAAGCACTGCACATCAGGTAACACTGAAAGAAACAACCAACTGCTTTAAAAATCAACATATTCTGTTCTTTTTTGTAATTGCCGTGTTGGATGGCTGCTATAAGGTCCTGGGTCCTGAGTTGCTCTGCTGCTCTCCATCCCACTGTGGTTTTTTTTTTGGTGGGGGGATTATCTTCTAAGGGAGAGATAAATGGAGCTAAATGATTGACGGAGGCAGCCAGTAGCCACCCTTCCTGTGCATCTGTGAATGCAATCTCTGTCTCAATGCTAGGGACCAGAGATGGGGTTCTGTGGGGTCGCAGGGAGTCAAAGAACAATTACTATTCCTGCAGCAGGGTCCTCATCTCCAGCACACTGGGGCCACCCAATCTGCATGAAGGGGGAGCTTTTGCACAACTGAGAAGAAGTGCTTTCACCTTCTGTGCTCACTGGAGCCAGACTGAAAGGAGGCAAGTCAGTCCCTGAGGACTGTCTCCTAGGGTCACTCTGGAACAGGCAAGTGGCAATAACATTGAGGAGGTGGAGCTCTTCTGTTCTGTAGCTCTAAAGCTAAGCATTTAGGAATGCCGGAAACACAAGGTGTGTGAGTTTCAAGAGAATGGTGTGCAAGTTCTGTGACATACAAGGGAAACACAACTTGATTTTCCCTGATATACTCAAAATGATTTCCTCATATTTTGTTGGCATCTGTCTGTCTCAAGAGACAATGGAGTGCACCTCTGGGGATGAAGCTAAACCACTGCGTTAACAGCACAGAAATGACCTCTCTGAGGAGCAAGCCAAGCAGCGTGTATGGAGGTTCTGGGCTACTCAGACAACAAGACCCCCTCCTCATTCTTGCTCATGTGGTCCAAAGGAAAGCAGAGCAATACGTTTGGCACCAGCCTGGCTGCAGGAGTTGCTGGAAGAAGGCGTACAAGGCACCATCCTATTGTCTTAGGGACTCCACTCTGGATTTGTGTAGGGTTTACTCCTTGGCCTGTTCTTCTCCCGAAGATATCCCGCAAGGCAGTGGAAGTTTAGGATCAGAGTTTTGGTTCTCCTAGATGGGATGGGCTACCTTCTCAGGCTGAGAAGCCCCATCTGCCCCAGTTATATGTGCACAGAAAATAGATCTAGTAGATCTAGTAGAAAACCAGTGCATCATTGCAATGCATCCCTAATTATTATTAATGCAAAATCATAGGATCATTGTATAAATATAGAAAGCTGTATAGTCTCAGAAAGGGGTGTGGCTATGAGGGGGTCACAACTGTGACTTATCATGAGGGGGACCTGCACTTCTACATTCACCACTGCTTTACTCCTGAGGACCCTTCACAATTCTTGTTGGCACTAAAGCACTGATGCTTGTAATATGTTACCTGCAGGTTGCCTGCTCAGCCTGACACCACCTGGAACAGCTTCAACTGATTTTTTTTTTAACGCCCAGTAGGTGGTGGCAGGAATGAAGGGAAGAATCACAGAACAACAAGTTTCTATATAGAACTACACAGATTTACAACCAACCACAAGCATTGAGCAGACTTTACATTTTCTTAGCTGTTCTCTCCCCATCACCCCAATGTTTCAGTTATGCCTGAGATAGCTGTAATAGTTTGTTAGTATCCAAGGGGCAACAGGGACACAAGTAACGGCAATTAAATGTGGCATGCACTGGGTGCTGAAAGTATTTGTAATCAGTGAAATATGAACTCCCCAGGCCACACACACAAGGAGGAAGAAGGTGGAAGAAGGTACAGAAGTCACAAATCCAATGAAACGATGCCTCCGCTGATGACAAAAGCAGATTCTTGGGCCTTCAGATCATCGCTCAGGTCTCTCTGCAAGCACCACTGAGCCACTGGTTGGTGATCCTTGCAGAGAGCAGCGTGTGGAGATTTGAAGCCCTGACTATCAGCTGATTGTTGGGACGTCAAAGCACTGGGGCAAAAATGGGTTGTCACTGTGATGGTGGGTGATTGGCAGGTTGGCAGCCTTACCCACCCATTTAACGTGGCCCTCAGGGGGTGGGAAAGATAAGGATCTGGCCTGCTGGTATGCAGCATTGAAACAGAAAGTAAAGTTGGAGGTGGCAACCCTATTGTGTTTATTTTATCTGAGTATCTCCAAGACCTGGAAGAATTTCCTACCCCGTCCCAGCCAGAAAGAATAAAAGGAACAGATTCTCAGAATGCCAAATTCAACTTCGGGAAAATCCAGGGGCTCAGGATGATCATGCTTAAGGAATCTGATCTTCGATAATTCCCGTATGAACTGACCTGATTGGCACCTCCTGGACGAATGTGCAGATTGGGACCCAGTTACTCACTAGATTTTTGTTTCCCCCATGCAGTTCATGTAAGTGCAGCCCTGCTGGATCAGGCCAGTGGTCCATCTAGTCCAGCATCTTGTTCTCATAGTGGTCCACAAGATGCCTATGGGAAGTCTACAAACAAGACTTGAGCGCAAAAGCACTCTGTCCTCCTGCAGCTTCCAGCAAGTGGCATTCAGAAGCATTACTGCCTCCAACTTGGTGTCTCTCCTGCTGAGATGCATAGCCTGTTGCATTCTCCACCTCAGCTAGTCAGGAGTAGGACCTGTCCTATCAAGCATGCATTTCCTGTGATAAAGGTAGCTTTCTTACTTTTCTAAACTCAGTCCCAGCGTGATTGCAACAGGGATTCTGCATCAAGTTCACTTCT
This sequence comes from Podarcis tiliguerta, assembly GCF_965153285.1. Classification (NCBI taxonomy): domain Eukaryota; kingdom Metazoa; phylum Chordata; class Lepidosauria; order Squamata; family Lacertidae; genus Podarcis; species Podarcis tiliguerta. The sequence goes on along the minus strand of NC_139547.1, from coordinate 39,757,004 downwards.
GCTAAGCATTTAAACTCCCAAAGTCACCACTTTCTGTACTGCAGACAGGCTGATCACCACTGTGTCTCATTCATCCCCTTGTACTTCTGTGCCATCAGAGAATCCACTCAGTTGCAGTTTTCCTCTGAAGAGGTTGGGAGGGGGGAAGGGTGCTCCTTAACTCCCTACTCAGCTTTTGCATCACTTATTCTGGTCCCTGCTTGGGTTTGCACTTAAAATTTGCCCAAGATAAATTATGCCTTGATTACTAGCTTGTGTCTCATTGCTCACCACAAACGGGGACCATTAGGTCCACACAGAAGACACTAATTGCCTGCCGCCCAGTTCACTTTGTTCTCTGTGATGAATTGCAACTGCTAACGAGGCTAGAAACAAACTTTTTTTGAGTTCCGCCGATAAGGCTTAGTGCAGAAGTCCCTGAATGCCTAAATGAAATCCAAGTCCATCTTTCTCCTTCCCTTTGGATGAACGTCATCTTTCACAAAAAACACAAACACAAATGAAGAGGTGATACCTATGTCACATGGAATTAACCTCCTACTGGGAAACTGCCACCCTGTGGAACATCCACAGCCAACATGGCTGACAATGAAGGGTCATGGGAGCTGTAGTCCAGCAACATCTGGAAGACCATAGGCGCCCCATCTCTGTGCCCCAGTGAACAAAATAGTGTTTATCTGTCTCAGTACTGTCACTACCAGGGATGGGAAACCTTTTTGGCTTGGTAGGCTGGAACCTTCTTGATCCTCACCCCCACAGACCAACTTTGACTGGTGGGTGGGACAATCACCTGGCTGGCCAGTCACCTGACATCATGATGGCATCTGATGATTGACAGATGCGTTGCCCCAACCACTAGTTAAAATGGCTTGCAAAGCTGATTTCTGTAGGGTGGTCAAGTTCCCATCAGCTGCAAGGCAGTGACTTCAACCCTGCTTTCTGTGGGAATCGATCATATGATTGACTATTGCCAAGGACATGTATCGGCCCAGTCCAATTTTTAAGGCTCTGATGCTAAGGGAGGAGTATCAATTTTGACCCCTGAAAAATGAGTCCTGAGGCTGCTGATTCCTGGAGAAGGCAGGTGAGCAGGCAGCAATTGTAAGTAGGAGGTGCAGCAGCAGTAGGGCCAAATGGGGGCCCCTGGGAAAGCTGCAGGGCTTGGCGGATGCTGAACAATGTTGACCAATGTTGGCCAGCCCCCAATTTGAGTTTAACCAATGGGATCTTTAATAGGTTAGGTTGACGCTTGTAACTATACTGCAAGTAAAACCTAGACATACTGTTTCAGTTGTTATCTTGCATGTGCGTTTCTCATTAACTTGCGAGATGCCCTCACACCAGCAAAACAACAGAAGAATTGCCAATCCCAAGAAATACAGTTGGTGCGATCATTTGTCAGGACATGAAAACGGCAATTCAGTCCACCGATATCTCAATAAACAGAACAAGACCGGCATCCATCTCCTTAATAGGACATTAATGTCGCCGATTTGCCACACATGCCATTAAAAACACTGAAGCCTACCTAAGCCTCTCTCAATTGCCAAAGAAAATGCAGAATTTATAGGCCAGGACATAATGACTACGAACAAAAATTTGTTCAATTAGCTGTGTGGGCTTTAATTAAAATTTGTGATTTAGCAAGAAAAAATGATGAAATAAATAGCTTTAGGCAGCTGTGCCATTTGCAAAGAATGTGTGGCTCAGGATGAGAGCGGTTTAGCACTTGACAGAGTCAGACTGAAATCAGGGAGACTAAAATCCAACTCAGCCATCAAAGTCATTGGACGACCTTGGGCCAGTCACTCTCCCAGACTACCTTGCAGGGTTGTTGGAAGGATAAAATGTTGAGGGTGGGAAAGTACTATGTACACAATCCTGAACACCTTGAAAGAAGGGTGGGGATTAAATGGAATCAATAAAAAACAATTTAAAGCAATTATTACAAGGAAACATCCTCTGGAAATTCCTTGGCAGGCTAAGAAAATCTGATCTTACCTGCTGAACTGAAGCTTACAATCATTGAATTATTGAGCTGCAAGGGGTCCTAAGGGTCATCAAGTCCAACCCCCTGCAATGCAGGTTTTGTTTTTGCCCAAGGTGGATTTCGAACACACAACCCTGAGGTTTAGAATCTCGTGCTCTACCGACTGAGATATCCACAGGGCAAATGGGTTAAGCAACATCTCTCTTTGAATTTTCTGCACACCTGATAAGAATTTTCCGAGCAAGATTGGATTTTCTCAAGGTACAGCCTCAGAACAGCGAGAAAAGCTCTGGGACCCAGGGGAATGAATTGGTACACAACACAGTGCACTCAAAATAGGGGTCAAATGAAAGTGTGAAGAAGTCCATATCTGGCAGATCTGGCCTCAGTTAGGAAGTAGGAGCCATGGTAGTTACAGAACAAAGAAAAGGAAACCTTGTTCAGCTTAAAAGAGGAAGGGAAAAACAAAAGATAACAGCAACGCTTACCTCAGAGAACTGCAGCCTTCCAAAATCACTTGGTGGACTTGCAATTTTGAACACCTTTTTGGGCATCACCCATGTCTCTAAGGTCTCCAGCTTACTGGCAGCCAGATTGGTAGCATGGTGCTTGACAAGGAAACCCTGAAAATGATCAGCAAGGAAGTAGAGTTGGACGGAGAATGGGTGGCCCATTGGGTAGTACCTGGAAAACATAATTGCCAATGGAGAAGAGTCTGATTAGCTGCAGAACAACAGATTTAGTGGTTTGGCAATGGGTGAGGCTCTTACAGCTACAGTGACCTTGAGTTCATTGGAATGAGGATGCGCCGCACTACTTCTTAAACCTCTGTTTTTAAGCCTGGGTGGGGTGGGGGAATGGCAAAGGGCACCGAGATGGGACCCCGGAGAGCAAGGACTCTCAGTCCGCAGCAGTTAATTGAGAGCTATTGAGAGCTGCCATTTACGTTCACCACAACCCCTTGGGGCGATTCGGCATTTGCGGGTCCTGTGGGAAATTTAAATGGCAGCTCCCAGACTCACAAACTTTTAAAAATTGCACTGGCTGCCAGCTGGCTACTGGGCTAAGTTTAAGGTGTTGGTTGTGGTGTATAAACTCCTCTACAGTACAGCTTGGGACCAGGATACCTAAAATATCCATCTTGCCCCTTATATACCAAATCAGTCACTGTGCTCTGCAGGACAGGGCCTCTTGCAGAGTCCACGTCTCATTATATACAAATCTGGCTTTTAATTCTATGGCACCTCCTTTCTGGAATTCCCTCCCATTAAAATATTAGACAGGTGCTACCCTTGTTGTCTACATAAATAAATAAAGCTGAAAGGTGCAGTCGCAATCCGAGAGTAAGTGAGAGTGAAAAGGATATTATTGGAGAGAAAGAGAAACGGAGACTGGAGATTGGCGAGAGAGAAATAGGGAGAAGGGGAGTCCCTGCTCATTTTTGACCCTGTCCTGAGCCCACCAGCTTAGCTTCTTAATCCCAGTTGGCTTGCAGCTGCTGACAGATTAGCCCAGAGGGAATGTAGACCTCAGCTGCATGGAGGAGAAGAGGTACTTGCCACCTGCTGTAGACTGAAGGAACTCTGAACTTACCGGCAGCTGTTTTCACCATCAGTGTGGAAGGAGGTTTCTGCTCTCCTCAGGCCCAAGCGAGCAAATGAGTGGTACATGGTCAGCATGACGTCACTGATGCTATGGATCCCATCTGGTTCGTCATAGACATTCTCCCAGTACGATCTCAGGCCTGGAGTGCCCGATGGGTAGTTGCCATACAAGTAGTAATCCAGCTGGCCAATTATTTCTTGATTCACCACCGCTTCAAATTTGCGCGCAAAGAAGGTTGGTCTTGTGGTTTGCTGTGTCAATAGGAACATTTTTTTTTTTTTACAAGGTGGTTTCTGTGGATTTTTTTTTTGAAGAACACAAGGTTCCCACCTTACACGTCAAGCTGATACAAGAACGGATGTCAGAAAATTCCAGCAAAAACGGGACATAAAAAGTTCAGATGCAGAGAAACCAGGGTGGGGGTGGGAAGAAAAAGCCACTTGCAAAGTGTCAACACAGTCCTGGCAGGTTGGATGAATGAGTATCAAAGAGATGAGACCAAGGAATTTAATTGTGAACTTTTGTGTATGGGTGATTTGCTGTTCGAGCGCAGGGGTTGCCAACCTTTTGGGGCCAATGAGCACATTTAGAATTTTGAGAAAGTGCTGCTGGCATCAGTCACAAAATGGCTGCCTTGAGCCTGGCATAACACAAATGGCTGCCATGGGTGGGTGGGTGCTATAACTTAAAATGGCTGCTATGGGGGTATGACATAAAAGCTTCAATGTAAGAGAGGCTGAGTCAGTGCAAACAGGAAATGAGCAGGGAAAGCAAATCGTCTCTTGTGTGTTTTTGAGGGGATATTTACTCATATTATTTACAGGACGCATTTACTCATATTATTTACAGGACGCACTGGTGGGTACACTGGTGTCTGTGGAAGCCATGATATGTTAACAAGTGTTTGGGAAAGCGGATGCTGGTGATCGGGGCCTCTTACATTTTTCTATAACAGGCTGAACTGGGATGCTGCTCACGATTTATGTGTTTCTCTAACACCGCTCTGTTAGACTGTAAAAGCCTTCTTTGTTTTCTGCACATTTTTTTTTAATATAGAGGGATAGAAAGTGTCAAGCTTGAAAGCGCCTAGATCAAAAGGTGCAACATGCCTTCTGAAAAGTCAACACCACCCGTCAAATTTGCTTTCGGAGTGGCTCCAATTATGTTTATTCTCTCCATTTGCAGCCAGAATGCCTGGAATGCATGAAGCATTCTCATCAGGAATGCAGGTTTACTTTCGACCCTCCAGAACTTGTTGGGCAACCCAGCTACCTAAGATGCTTAAAACTGAAAATGCCAGCAGCTGATCCTGAGACCTCATTTGTGCAAGTGGGAGCCCTCCACCCAGTGTTTGGAATGAACTAGTTTGGTTTAATGAAGTTTACTGAATGAGTTCAAAAATATCTGAACTATGCCTGAACATATAGCTCCCATAATTGCTGAGAACAGAACATGAACTAAATTCATTTTGGGGTGGGACTTTGACTGATTTCCAGTTCATCATCTCTTACATGTGTGGGGTTTTTTTTTAATGCTTCAGACACTTTGGGCCTTTAAGCTTCAAGATCACAATTTCTGAGGAAAAATAGAATCATAGAATGAAAAGAAGAGCCAAAAATAATAATAGAATAGTAGAGTTGGAAGGGACCACGAGGGTCAGATCTAGTCCAACTCCCTGCAATACAGGAATCTTTTGCCCAACGTGGGACTCAAACCCATGACTCATGCTCTGCTGACCGAGCTATAAGTAAACAATTCACATTCCACTGTGTAAATGCATTTTTGGATGTTTTCTTAGCCTTCTTAATTATATTTTATATTTCAGCACAGCAGCCAGTAACTTTCTGCATGTTGGTGTGTTTTTTCTGGGGGGGTGGGGGGGCTGAGGGTCATTTGGTTGAATTTGAATTGAACTGTGAACTAGCTTGTTTTGTAAAGGGATGAAGGCGAACTTGCAATGGTTCCTTTCTGGACATGTTGAGCTTGAACTAGATTCTTTAAAAAAGCTAACGTTCAAAGCTCTAGATACACCATAGACTGAAACACCAGGTGGAGCTTCTGTGGGAGGGAAGGGCAGCTGGTCCTAGATTCAACCCTTGGCACCATCTTTTAAAAAAGGAAGGAAAAAGGACCAGGCGGCAGTGACCAGATCTCATGGAGAGCTGCTGTCAGGTAGAGCAGACAGTATGGGATAGAGCAGAAGCTGTCAGCACGGTGTCCTCTGGTTAATGATGGACTCCAATTCTACACATGAGAACGTTAAGAAAAGACCTGCTGGATCCAGCCTTATGACGGTGTGACTAACAAACCTGATAAAATACCAACTTACCTGAAATCGGTGGAAATCGGCCGGCTTGAAATCATTAGGGGAGCAGCCGCACCAGTCCACAATATTCTTGTACTGGCATTTGCAACCCAACTTGCGGTTCCAGTTTGTGATGTGCAGGTTGTTGTCCACCATTGTGTTGCAATGAGGGCTGTTTTCCAGGACGGTGTGGAAGAAAGACTGTTGGGAGACGGGGAGAAGCACAAAACTCAGTGGTGTTTTGGTACATTAGAGTGAGAGGACACTACGGTCACATCCATCCCGCGCTTTCATGATACGGTTTCCACCAAAGAATACTGGGAGCCGTAGTCTGTTAAGGGTGCCGACCTCACAGAGCTACCATTCCCAACACCCTTAAAAAATTATTGTTAAAGTGGGGGTAGGAATGCTTAAATGTATGGAGTCAAGCACATTAATAGAGGGTTACAAGCATATGGGCTGAAGAGATCACGTAGTGCGCTGCACTTGTTCTGAAACCATTTTTCTCTGTGGACCGCTGGTGTGTGTGTGTGTGTTATTACTATTTTATTTATTTGCAGCATTTATACCTCGCCCTTTTGCCAAAAAGACTCTCAAGTGGTATACGAAAAGGGTATCAAGCAGTGCCACATTTACTTATAAGCTAAACAAGCTATAGTTTAGGGCTCCACTCTCTTGGGGGCCCCCCCAAATAAAGAAAAACAACAACACTGGATGTACATTTCCAAAATATAAGATAAGTTCAACAATTACTTTGATAAAATACATATTTTGCTATGTGCAAAGATACCTATTAGGTCCATAAATTACCATATGGCATATATTCAACACACAAAAAACAGTGACAATTTGTTGTTGACAAAGGACAGCTGGGCATATAAAGGGCCCCATTACCTTCAGCAGCTTAGGGCCTCATCAAACCTAAATCCAGCCCTGGTACCAAGATTATGAACCTCCCTCCCCAAAATAAGTTATGCCGACCCCTTTCCTCTTGAATTTTAGGAAGACAGAAAGATTTTATTAAGCTGCTGTGTCAATGCATTTTAAAATCGAATACATTGTTTTCTCTCTCTCTCTGGCTGCTGTTTTAATAATTTAATTGACGTGTTTGGTATTTTTGATTATTACAAGATCTCTCATTGTGGTTTTTTGGGGGGTTTTTTGTGTGTGTTTTGCTGTAGTGGGGAGGAGATTAACCTTGAGGAAAATTTCCCTATCAATTATTTAAAAATGACAATTCTAGAAGATAGCCTGGGACAGTTATTGCATTTTAGATTTCTGGAACAGGAAAGTGGTTTTATAACACCAACACTGAAAAGCGCCACAGAAAGGAGCACCTGAAGGAGGAAGAGATCATATTTAATTCTGTTGTCTTGCATTTAAAGTTGCATCTCCAGTCAGGCTCCTTTTCCCCCCTCAGATAAATTTCCCAATGTGGTGGTGGTGATTTCAAGGTCAAAATCTCCCACCAATTAACGTGAGGAAATAGTAAAAGTAATAAAAGAAAAGACAACCACCCCAAACCAAGCCAATTCCTCTCTGTCTACTACCGCTGATTTATTTGGAAGTTGCAATGTGCCCATAGGTGAAACTGACCTCGCAGTGAAAGACCCAGTTTGCCCCTAAGGCAACAGAAGGGACGCTCTGTCTCTTGCAATTATTTCCGAAGCTGCTAAGTCTATTTGCCAATGCAAGGCAGTGAGAAATTCCAATGGGTTTCTTCTTCTTCTAATTATACCACTGTAATTTCGGTGTTTACTTAAATCCCATAGTAATGGAGACTGACAGGCCCAGCACCACCACAAGGCACCCTCAGGCAGTTACTGGGGCCCCAGCATCTCTGAGAAGTTTTGCTCACATTCATAACTGGGGTGGGGGGCAGAGGTTTTTTTTTTGGTATCCAGAAGACCCCAGATTCAATCTCCGGCGTCTATAGTTAGGGTTGAGAAAAACCCCTGACTGAAGCCTTGGAGAGCCATGTTCACGCTATACATTTAAAGCACTATGGCACCAACAGTTATGGCTTTGACCAAGGAATTCTGGGACCTGGTTAGTTTTGTCAAGGGTGCAGAGTTCCCTGTGAGAATAGACTTATTGTTAACATACTCTGGGAATTGTAGCTCTGCGGGGGTGGGGGTGGGAAGGGGTCTCCTAAAACCTCTCAGCATCTTTAGCAAACTACAGCTCCCACAATTCTTTGGGACAAGCCACGAGTGTTTAAAGCTTCCTATCTTCCCGTGTCCAGGAAGGCTTTGTTTTTTGGGACAGTGGCGAGGATTTTTCTTCTCCCAGACCTTATGCACCCCCCCATGTTATGAGCTACAACTCCCAATTTCCCTGACAGACTGTGTGGCTGGGGCTGATGGGAGTTATAGTCCAACACTTCCGCACATCAGGTTGGACAAGGCCGGGCTAGGTTAACATGAGAGTGGGCTCCCTATTTATTTATCTTTATTATTATTTTGAAGGAGTCGGATACAAAACCTAGCCGAGGAAATCTTGTGGGTAGAAAAACTGAAACAGGATAAACACTGGGCGGTGAAAAAGCAAAAGGCCCTTACAGAACAGTGAGTTCTTTTGTAAAATATCAACTATAGGGTGACCTACAGACACACGGAATGGCATTAGTATGGTTGACCGCCTATCCCCCTGGACAAGCCCCTTGCCCCCTTTTAAAAAAACGTTAAATGACAGGCCAGTGAATATGGATTTTACGCTTGAATTGTCTAGTTAAACCCATTAAGGCATACATTGTCATTCAGGCAAAAAGCCGGGACTGAGGAGGGGAGGGGAAGAGAAACCTACCCAATTACCCACTGCCCTGTCCTTTTATACTAGCAGAGAAGGCCGTTGCAAAGATAAGCAGAATAAAAAGTTAACAGAGTTGAAAGGGAAGACGATACCTTTCGTTTCCCTTTAGGAGAAGCAGGATTAAAAGGAGAACATTTAATATATGTGTAAGCGAAAAGGAGAAAGGGGATCAGTCGTCTTCTGACTGCATTAAGGTCTAGTGGATAGAAGAAAGATGGATGTCACCTACACACTTAATATAACTTTTGGTCACCATTACTAATGAGAATGACAGAGGAAGAAAAAATCCAGTTAATGCAACATATAATGTATGGAATCCGCTGCCACAAGATGGTAGCATTGGACATGGGCTTTGTGACAATTTTGTCCATCTAGTCCAGCATTCTGTTCTCATGGTAGCCACCCAGGTGCCTGTGGGAAACCTGCAGGCAAGACCCGAGCACAAAGGCATTCTCCCCTCCTGTGGCTTCCAATGACTGGCATTCAGAATAATTTCGGCATCTGACAATGAAAGCAGAGCACAGTCGTCATGACAGCCAGCAAGAATTCTGCTCCCTCCACAACATACCAATCAGGTTCCATCACCTGAGGCAGCTTCCTCACCCTGCCTAATGATAGGGCTGGCCTTGATTTTTTTGAAAGGTAATGTATGTTAAAGTGGAGCACCTTCAAAGCAACCAACCAACCAATAACCAAAGGAAAAAGCCTTTCATAACACTGAACATATATAATTCAGGCATTCAGGAATTACCCCGGTGCTGTTTTTATTTTTCTGTGGTGGGACAGGGCTCTCCACAAGTTTGCTCACCTCAGCTGGGAGTAACGTGTAGGAGTAGAACCTTTTCATCTTTGTCACCAGGTCATCGTTAGAAAAGGTGATATATTCCACAAACTTCCTGTTCAGCAGGAACCAGTCTGACCCGCCATCCACCGTTATTCCTTCCGGAATCTTTCGGTCACCAAGGCGCCACATGTGGGTATCACATTCCAGGAAAAGCCTGTCCAGCCCTTGTTTTCTAATAAACCTGGAGAGGAGGGAAAGGAAATGTTAAAAATACACGTAACGAGTATGAAAGATAGAGACTCTTGGAACATATGTGATTATAGCAGGATGTAAAAGGGGGCGGGGGAAAGAGAGAAACAACTAAAGCAGGAGTACAACATCCTCCATTGTGAAAAATGTCATGCAAATTGTCTTCTGAGGGATAGAAGATTCACCAGCAGCAGGTACAAGAAAACAGAGGATAGTAAATAAGGGACAGTTAGCTCCCTTCTCTGGCTGTGTACACACCATACAATTAAAGCATGTGGCTTTGCCCAAAGGATCTTGGGAACTGTAGTTTCTTAAGGGTGCTGGGTGCTGTAGCTCGGTGAGGTGTAACTACAGTTCCCAGCATTCTTTGGAGTGGGAAATGTGTTTTAAGTATATGGTGTGTACACTGACTCTCTCTCTCTCTCTTAAACATTGTACTAAACACCTTTGTGTACCTTCCTGGTCCCCACGAAACTCTGGTGCTTAAGCAGTTAGCATTCTTATCCTTGATTAGAATTTATTTCAAAAAGCAACAGAGCCCAGAGAAAGAAAATGGGCTGTTTTCCAAATCTAATTAATGAAAAACAAAGCCCAGACATACGAGCCTCTCTGTGCGTTTACGGCGCTTAGAGGACAAAAGGGAAGATAAGAAGTTGAGAATTTTTTATTTCATTTTATTTCCATAGATGAGCTCCTAATTCCACATTCTATTATAAAAGGGATAATGGAAATGTCTTGCAATTTTAATGGGGTGTTCTAGAATCTCCAAATACAATATTTATGCAATTCTCTGCGAAATTAAATATGCATGCATGTGAAAGTTCAGTCATTTATTTCTATTATTTGGTGATGGTGGTGGGGACGCCTCTGAAAAAAAAACATGTTTACTTTGAATATGCAATTTACATGAATTATTTTCAGGCCCTCAGAACTCTCCTCAGCTCAGGCCACACTCCTCACAGGACCTATTTTTACTATTATTATTTATTAAATTGGTATACCGCCCTATACCTGCAGGTCTCAGGGCAGTTTCAACATAAAATCACAATATAAAGACAGAAAAAATGAAAACAAAGACAACGCAATACATTCCCCCCCCCCCAACACATTGTAAAGGGACATTGGATGCCACTCAGCCAAAGGCCTGGTTAAAGAGGGATGTTTTTGCCTAGCGCCTAAAGCTGTATAATGAAGTCACACTCTAGAAAATTTTGCCTGCCTGGAATGTGTCCTTGAATTTGTATAATAATGCCTGTTGCTTGCCTGGCTGGCAGACAAAGGGACTGAGAATGTGTAAAAACTAGCCTATGAAATTACATTAATTGCTCCACCCACTTTTACTTCTGGCCCTGCCCACCACTGGCATGTGGCCCCTGGAAGATTAGTCAGAAGGGATTGTGGCCCTTGGCTTGGAAAAGGCTTTGCACCCCTGTTTTTTTTTAAAAAAAGTGTAAGAGAGAGAGTGTGTGTGTGTCCCTGCAGAAGCTTGGAGCCAAGATACTCTTCAGGGATTGTCCGGTTCCCAATTCAAAGTGAGTAATATCACCCACGAGGCTAATTAATTGCTGATTGCAACTTGGCAACAACTGAAATGAAAACCTGAAATCCCACCTCTGATAAGTCCTTCCAGTGAAAGGTAAGGAACAAAGAAAACTAAATCAGCGCTGTCCATTGGAGATTAAATATTCCTCTTCCAGCATTAATCATTCTAATGCTCTGCAATAAAATCTAAATGACTTCTGGAATTAAAAAGGTTGGCAGAGGGTTCGGTGTCCCCCCCCCCCTGCTTTTCTTCCTAGCAATTAACAACCAACAGATTTGTTGGGAGTATTTACTAACAAACCATTTGTCATTGTTACTTTTTAACATATGGTTCGAACAGTCACATATTTCACCCAGCGGAGAGGCTGTATCTATGCCACAAAATGTATTTGTTTCCAATACTTTAATGGAAAAGTTTGTTGCGGTGAAGTGCAAGAACATCGATGGGTTTCCTTAAAAGTAGCCAACAACAGGGGCAAATGAAGATTTTTATCATACGCTGCCTCCTCAAAAACATCTACTAGATATTTTGGAAAGTAATTTGTCATCTTTGCTGTGCATTTAAATATCCCTTAAGATATTGTACCAAATTTTGCATGATGGTTCCTGAAATCAAGGAGCAGATTTTCATCGATGTTGAGATACAACTGGAAGCCATTTTGAATCAAGGACTGAACCTTTTGCAGCTGCACTGAGGGGTCTGTTTTCATATAATTCTCAAGCAATTATGTGTATGGGGCTACTGGGGTGGCCCAAGATTTTTTCTCGCTGTACAGTGGCGTAGCGTGGGTTGTCAGCACCCGGGGCAAGGCAAAGTAATTTGCGCCCCCTAACCTGGGGCAAGGCAAGTAATTTGCGCCCCCCCGCTTCACTGTCCCTCCCCCAGATAGTCCCTTGCTCTCTCTCCGCACCGCACCGCACGCCTGGCACCCCCCCTCCACAGTGGGCGGCGACCCGGCGGCTCGGATCGGATTCGCACAGCCAGCACTGCAGTGAGAGAGAGTGAGTGAGCCAGGTAGGGGCAGAGAGCTGCGAGTGCGAGCGCACCCCCCCAGATGTTGCGCCCGGTGCGGCCGCCCCCCCCTGCAACCCCCACGCTACGCCACTGTCGCTGTATGCAAAATGCTCCAATGTCCCCCTGCAGATCTGGGCCACATCCTGTTCCCACTACTGCTATTGCACCCTCGTCTGCAGTGGCATTCACACTGCTCCCATGCATTTGCCCCTAACCTTGCAGCCTGAGTTATATTACCCCAGTTTTTCAGAACACCTATTTATTTTAGCACCAATTTCAAAAAAATAAAACAAAAATCTCTTCCTTAAATAGCATAGGCTAGAAAGCCAAGTGAGGGCGCTTTGCCAAAAATGAGCAGTAAAGTTTGTTTTGTTTTGTTTTATGGCAACCCAGGTGATAAAGTGGAGAAACAGAGCAGTCACTGTAAAACATACGCATTTCTAAATGCCCCTGCTTTGTACTTAAAAAAAAAAAATTAAAACCAAAACAACAACATCCTGTGCTCTAATAATATTTTATTTTGTATACAGCTCCGGCAATTATTGCATTATGTTTCCCAGGTACAATAAGAAGGAATTTTGTAGCCAACGTGTTTCAATGAGTCCTTTGGCTAAAATTTCAAACATGTAACTTGCCTCCCCCACCCCCCCGGCAAAAAAACCAGAGCTGCACCCAAAACTAGTGAGACCATTAATGCTACCAGGAGCCAAGAGGTTAAAATACTTGGGCTGCAGGGATAATAAATTCTGCTCTATGTGCAGTACTTAGTAGTGCTGGGTATTAAATGGGTGATTCATTGTTACAGAAATACACAAGCATTTACTGGATGTGCCATTCAGACCAGCATACTGATTAATTGCTCAGAAACACTCTGCTGATAACACTGAGTGCATCCTCCCTGCTGAGGAACTGCTTTCCAGCAATTGCTTGGGAGCAGAATTGAAATGCCCTGCTGCTGGTGCCATACAGCATTTCACACAGTGCGCTATTAACTCAACTTACTAAAGCACCACGACTGCCCACAATGGGTGTGCTCTACCTGCGCTGTTGGAGGCAGTGCGCTTCTGAAAACCAGTTGCTGCTGGGAAGGTGCAGTTTACACTCGGATCCTGCTTGTGAGTGTCTCATAGACATCTGTTTTGGTCCCAGTGAGGACAGGGTGGTGGACCAGAAGCATCTGTGGTCTTCTCCAACAGAGCTCTTCTTGGGTTCTTAACTACCAATGCTCTTCTCTATGCTGTAACTCAGGCTTCCTCAAACTCAGCCCTTCAGATGTTTTTGGCCTACAGCTCCCATGATCCCTACCTAGCAGGACCAGTGGTCAGGGATGATGGGAAGTGGAGTCTCAAAACATCTGGAGGGCCGAGTTTAAGGAAGTCTGCCATAACTCCTCCTACCCCATCCAATGGAGGCTGCCACTCCACTCCACCACAACAGTGCCCCTGAAACCATGCCACGCCATTCTCTTCTGCAAGTGAACAGCAGCTTTCGGGGAGCGGGCTTCAACTTGTGGGAACATTCTCCCTTCGCCCAACCACTTTCTGCCCACAGATGGTTCCAGAACAGCTCTCCTGAAACGATGTTTTCCTGAAATCCGACTGTCTTCCATTGCAACCCCTCAAGTTTGTTACTGCTTTCTTTGTAATTAATTTGAAGCACTTTCAGTTGTTTTTTTTAAAGAGATAATTGATTCTGAATAATACATAAACTGATATGCCAGCCCTACCTATATATCACAGCACATCCTAAGATGCAATTAACTGTTTATGTATTCCAAAGGCAGAATCGTCATTAAAGACCCAGCCTATTATTCCCCAGAGGAGAGGCCAAGTGGCACATTAGCACAATTTAATATTAAATTAATGAGAAGATGAGCAGATTTAATTCATCCAAATTGCTCTTGTCCCAGCCGAGGTGAGCATCTTATGGCTTTGTGTGGAACGGTCATAATTTATGCTCTTATTTCTTCTTTTGACAGTGTTTGAGGAGCAATGATCACAAGAGTCAGAAGTGAACGGGAGGCATATCTCCATAACCCTTTCTTATTGCCTTTCTAATTTAACTCCATCGTTTGACAGGAATGCCAGCTAATGCAAAACCTGCCAGTCAAAATGAAGCAATGCGTTCGCAGTTCATTTCTGGGCCCAATTCAAGTTGCATTCACATATGTGTTCAAAGCCCTAAACAACTTAGACTACATCTGCACTAGACATTTAAAGCAGCATTTTTCACAGTTACAACTTCTCCCAAAGCATCCTGGGAACTGTAGTTTGCTAAGGGTGCTGAGAGATGTTAGGAGACCCCTATTCCCCTTGCAGAACTACAATTCCCAGAGTAGTCTAAGAAACAAATCCTCTTTTCTGGGGAGCTGTACGTAGCTCTGTGAAAGGAATAGGGGTCCCTCAACAACACCCTGAACTTACTACACTTCCCAGTAGTCTTTGCAGGAAGCCAAGACTGTTGGCCCCAGTCTATGACTGGTTGCTGGCTTGTTTCTGGGCCCAGTTCAAGGTGTGCTCACACAGCCCTAAGTGAGTTGATAGCCAAATGACCACCTCTGCTCCTACAAATTTTGCTGGGTGTTAAGATAGGCAGGGAGGGTCCTCTTGGTAGTTCCACAACCAACAGATCAAGGAATGGATCTGCCGTAGACATATCTCCTGGGACCATGTGGTGCGCTATGGGGAAAATCTCAGGAAACAAAGCGGTGTGGGCAGACTTCAAAGTCTGCTCCAGTTTCCCACAGCCCAAACATATCTGCCACAGACTGCCATGTAGGAGGGGTTCTGGGAGAGGGGTGCAAAAGTCACTGAACAGCTTCCCTCAGCTGGACTTTCCTCTGTCCGATCTCTGCGCAGCAGCATCTACCTACCAACTGCTCAGTGTGGAAAGGGTTTAGGTCACACCCACACCATAAACTTAAAGCACATGGCTTCCCTCAAAGAACCACGGGAAGTGTAGTTTACCCCTTACAGAGCTACAGTTCCCAACACCCATAGGAAACTACAGTTCCCAGAATAATTTGGGTGAAATAATGTACTTCCAATGTATGGTGTGGATATGCCCTCTGACGAATGTTCAAATATATAAATATATAGGGCCATATTCAAATATATAGGGCCATGTTCAAATATATAAAAGGATGTCACATAGAAGAGGGAGAAAGGTTGTTTTCTGCTGCTCCAGAGAAGCGGACACGGAGCAATGGATCCAAACTACAAGAAAGAAGATTCCACCTAAACATTAGGAAGAACTTCCTGACAGTAAGAGCTGTTCGACAGTGGAATTTGCTGCCAAGGAGTGTGGTGGAGTCTCCTTCTTTGGAGGTCTTTAAGCAGAGGCTTGACAACCATATGTCAGGAGTGCTCTGATGGTGTTTCCTGCTTGGCAGGGGGTTGGACTCGATGGCCCTTGTGGTCTCTTCCAACTCTATGATTCTATGAATTGTTTTGTTTTAATATAGTTACTGTGATAATATAGTGATTCTACTAATAAGTCTTAATATTACTTGAAACCCTGGAAGGATTTGTACAGTATCCTGAAACACGGAATAAACGACAACAACATATTTTGGGTGGCCCAGTGTCACTTGCAAAGGGATTGGTACGAGACCATCCAAGTTCAGCACTACTGAGAATGATAAGTAACAGTCTCTCCTTTAAAAAATATGACACAGTACTGTCCTAAGATATGGTTAAACTGTATTAGCAAGAGAGATAAAATATATAAGCTGATCTCAGGAAACTCTTTGTAAAAAAAGAGAAACCAGATTAGAGTAGATAAACATATAATAAGCTTTTCATATTTTTGAGCAGATTGATACTCTGCAAGAAAATAAAATGACAACACTGTCACTTTAGTGACAAAAAGACAGAGATCTCTCTCTCCCCCCCAGCCCACTTGATATATATGCATGAAGTGGTAAGCCTTCTCAAATCTGCCACCGTTTAACTGGAAGGTGCGAAATGGGCTTAATTTTGTGCCTGGCTTAGATCTGGAATCTTATTTCAACGGCTTGTCTAAAATGGTAGAATAGGCGGGTAATGAATGGCGCCCCTGAGCTGGGTCAGAGTGCATTTTTTAATGTCATCTCTGAGCAACCACAGCCTGTTCTTGCATGGAATGGGCGGATAATGTGGGTTTTGGGAAGACGACATCACCTCCTCACTATCAGGAGCTACTGGGATCTGTGGGTGTCTGCAGTGGCATAGCGTGGGTTGTCAGCACCCGGGGCAAGGCAAGTAATTTGTGCCCCCTAACCTGTGGATTTGCGTCCCCTAACCCTAACCCCCAAATGTTGTGCCCGGTGCGGCCGGCCCCCCCTGCACCCCCCACGCTACGCCACTGGGTGTCTGCCTTGCGTGGTCAGCCACTGAATTGCAAATGCCAGCTTCTCAGTGAAGGACCTTCAGGCCCTGGATGGACTCAGGCTGCCCCCGCAGGACAGGAAACAATATAAGAGGTCTTCCTGCCGCAGCAGAGCCTTGTTTAAACAACAATGGCTCCCTAATCTGTTCCTATATCTTTGTTTGTCCTTTGCTTCTGACTTACTCCTTGGTCCTAAATAATGGGCGAGTCTCTTGGTTTAAGGCCTCATCTCAAACTTCTACCCATGGCCCAGGCTTGACATTCAACTTTGCTCTTTTTAGGAATTAAGGCTGGGATAGACTGAGGTTGGTGGGGTCAAACTCTGATCCAAGCGTTCTGTCTTGAGAATGCTTGGCTCTGCCCTATCCAATACACAGATCTGTACATCTTTCTTGGGAAAACTGCAGCTGAAAGTGCAGGTTTTACTGATCACACAAAGTGACCCAATTTCACCTGGACTGCAAAAAGAAAAGAAAAGAAATGAGAAGTATCACCACAATTTTTTATTATTATACTGAGAGGCACAGAAAGGGCCACATTACCTTGCATTATCTCTTCCATGGGACTTCAAGAAGTTCATGTCTCGGTATCTGGAAAGGAAGGCAACGAGCTGGTCGTTTGTCCTGTGAAATGATTGGGACAAAAAATTAAAACAGTGACTAATAGTTAGTCATACACACCAGGAACTTTACCACTGAAATATAAGTTCAGATTTGCAAGTAGATGTTGCCTAGTCATTGATATCATGTGAGACACATTCCAGAAGAGCCTCTTTGCCTCTTTCTCTTCTTGAAACAAAAATTCAGTGGATTTGTATTTCCTGTATCAAATCTGAGGGATCCTCCCTCGTAAAAGAAGATAAAATGTTACATTACTGAAAGACATCGCTGACTAAATTGTAGTTTGAAAATTCAATAGCAATTTATGCAAACAGATTTTCACTTCATATTGAAGATGCTTCTCCATTCAGATTATCTATTATTTCATATTTAAAATGTATTTCAGTTAACCATACAATTTTTTTAAAAAAACTGAATTACACCTGCCCACTCATTTTACCTAGCTCTGAACGGTCCTGACTCCAAAACTACAGCCTTGTGAAAAGCACAAGTACAAAACTGACATAAAGTGTGAAGGGAACACACCTGTAAAATTATTCACATCCTTTCAAAGTACTTGGAGGCAGCAGCTGGGGAAAGGAGCAGCTCTAAGAAGGTTTTAAAATGAGCAGTCTCTCGGGAAGAGTGTTGTGGTGCATTAAGACTAAAGGATTTATTATGGTATCTACAAAAGCTTATGCCAATAAACTTGCTAGTCTTTAAGGTGCCACCAAACACTTTTTGGGGAAGGATTGCACTGACGATCTGGAATTTAAAAACAAGAGAGAAAGGAACTTTTTGTGTGAGAAAGAAAAAGAAATAATGATATCTGGATCTGAGGAATGAATATAATGTTTGTTTATAGAAAGAAGCTTTGTTGGGTGTTATGTTGGATTGGACAAAGTGAATATTGTTTTTATATAGCAGGCAGATGAAGAACTGCAAGTTCTTTACTTTCTGAATCTTATTCCTCTATCTTTCTCTTTTAATCTCTTCTATTCTATTCTATTTATTTACTTTTTTAATTGTTCTCTCTCTCTTTCTTTCTCCCCGCTTTTTGTGTTTTTATAGTATCTAGATAAAAGTCTTGGTTTGGGGTTTTTTTTAAAGGAAAAGATATTAAACTCTATATTCCCCCCCCTTATGTCTTAATAACATTTATTTAAAAAGATAGACAGAGACAGAGAGACATGCTCTTGAGAACCCTGAAGTTTGCAGAAATACAAAAAAACCCTATCCCTCTTAAAAAGGCAACTCATCTCCCAACAACTCATTGAGGTTTGAGCATGCTCAGTAGTCACAGAATGCTGATGGTTAATTGGAAAAGAAAAAAATGGAAAACTTGCAAAGGAAGAAACAGAATGGTTTTCTTAAGCCTTTCTCAACCTGTGGGTCCCCAGATGGTGTTGAACTAGAACTCCCATCACCCCTAACTAGCAAGGCCAGAGCTCAGGGATGATGGGAGTTGTAGTCCAACAACATCTGGGGACCAACAGGTTGAGAAGTCTAACAAGACTACAGCATTCTGGAAGGAGGGAATGGTTAGCTAGCTTGAAACTCTTCCAGGAAACAAGGTTCCACTACCAATTAAGAGCATAAGAAGAGCCTGATGTGTCAGGCCAGTGGCTCATTTAGTTCAGCATCCTGTTCTTAAGGTCCAACCAGATGCCTCTGGCAAACCCACAAGCAGGACCTGAGTGCAGCAGAATTTCCAGCAACCGGTATTCAAGAAGCATTATTGCCCCTGAACTTGTGGGATTTTGGGTTGCAGGTTCCACTTACACCCAGCTGGACATTGAAAAGGGAAAGAGGCACATTTGCAGCGGTTTATCCGCGAAAATGTGCTTTGAGTCACTCTATGCCCGTAGTCGGGAACACGGAACTTCTTTTTCAAATGCTGCGGCAATTCCTTTTGAATACGTTGCCTGTGGAGCAAAATGACTCGTACTCCAAGTTGCACAGGGAGCAAACCCAGCCAGGGAACTCTATCAACACAGTGATCCCCCTAAGTAGCCTGCATTTACAAACTCTCCAACCATCTCAAGGAACAGTTCATTATTGCCCTGATGAATAACGAACAAGTTAACCATTGACTAAGTCCAGACCAATTGGAGTATCTGTCTATCAATCAACCTAAATGGCTAGATTGCAGAAGCCTGAGACCTTCCTTTGATGCTCACTCAAGTGAGCTTTAAAAGTCTCCCGGGGTCAGAATCTGCATTTCAATTTAGCATTTGCAGGGGAAGAAACACACATTCTCTCTCCCTCTCTATCGTAAAGCCCTGCCGATTTTCACATTTGCTGCTTCACTGATTTGCCATCTTATGGGGGATGAATAGACATTTAGGGAATTTACTTAGCGATCTTTCCACATGAAAAGGCCTCAATGGCTGACATCTTAGGGTTCGTTTCTAGGCAAACACCGGCGTGCTCGGATGATCTTTTCAGATATTACCTTTACTTTCCTACTTTAAGTTTACTCCAAGAATGAATTTAACAAGTTAACAAGTGCAATAATCATTTTTTAAAAAGAAAATGCTGAGCTCTCTTGTTTCTTGCGATCTTTTCATTGAGCTGTGTTTCAATGCCACAATCCTGAAACACAACAGCTATGCAAAATTCTCAACCGTTGCCTCTACTGCCAGCGTTCCCTTGATGAAGATCTAATTATATTTATTTATTATTGTTATCCATTCAGTGTATTAGTCGCTTGCTACGTAAAAGAGTCTTTAACTGTGACTTTTAAAAGTTTGTACCCAAGTTCTGCTCAAAGTAGACAGGCTCATTAATTCCCCCCCCCATTTCACTCCCATAAAGGTAAAGGTAAAGGTACTCCTGCCCGTACGGGCCAGTCTTGACAGACTCTAGGGTTGTGCACTCATCTCACTCTAGAGGCCGGGAGCCAGCGCTGTCCGCAGACACTTCCGGGTCACGTGGCCAGCGTGACAAGCTGCATCTGGCGAGCCAGCGCAGCACACGGAAACACCGTTTACCTTCCCGCTGGTAAGCGGTCCCTATTTATCTACTTGCACCCGGGGGTGCTTTCGAACTGCTAGGTTGGCAGGCGCTGGGACCGAACGACGGGAGCGCACCCCGCCGCGGGGATTCGAACTGCTGACCATGCGATCGGCAAGTCCTAGGTGCTGAGGTTTTACCCACAGCGCCACCCGCATCCCTCCCATATATATTTTTAAATACATTTACAAACCCTTTCCCACAACCCAAAGGCATAGTCAGATGTAAACAATAATATTAAAGGTTCATACAGGAACAGAAGTGGAGAGAAACTGAAAGTTTCATCAATATGGAGGAGAATGTTAATGTATTATAGAATGCAGCAAGTACAGTTTGTTCTGTAGAACCTTTGTTCATGGGCTGGACAAATGACCACCAGTCTGCCATAAAAGTCTCTTCAGTTCCCTCCCTCTACCCACAGAAATTTATTGTATCAGTTTTTCATTAAATGCTATGTCCCAAATTATGTTATACCATTCTTGTACATCTGTTTAGATGTACTTCTTTCCAGATGTGCCTCTTTCCAGTTTCTAGCTATCCACTGAATATACCCAACAGGCTCATTAATGTCAACTGAAGTTTGTTATGTCCATGAATCTCAATGGGCATAGTTCTGAGTAGGACTAGCTTTGAATACAACTCAGTGCTAATCCTACTCAGTCCAGAGCCATTGAAATGAATGAACATGGTCCTCTGGGCCAGTATTTGCAACAGGTCTAACCTGAGCAGGACTGAGTGGAATACAACCCATAAAGCGTAATACCAAAATATAAAAAGAACACTTACAACAAAAAAAATCCCAGACCTATAGAATAGCCCCAGTGAAAAAAACAGGAGAAGCTGGCTGCTCCCAAAATCTGAAAGTCCCTCCCAAGAGAAGCTTTACTAGCTCCCTCCTTGTTGTTGTTCTTCTGACAGGTGACTTCTTGTTCCAACTGGCTTTGGGGAATTGATTCTCAGAGCCTCCAAGTGTCCCTATTTTCCAGGGACAATCCCAGATTTACAGAAGCCATCCCAGTTCTGATTTGATCCTGGAAGATCTCACTTTTCCTTAGGATGTCCTATGGCAACCCTAGTGCATCCTAACTTTCCTCTGTAGGCACACTACCAAGTCCCCTGCCCCAAACCATTAGGTAGGTTAGGTTGAGAAACATTGAGGCTACTTCCACTGTCTTAATGCCAGTTTCTGGGAATCACATGTAGGGAGAGTGCTGTTGTGCTCAGTCCTGCTTGCTGACTTCCCACTGGGGAATCTAGTTGTTAGCTATGAGAAGTCTTCTGGCCCAATGCAGCAGAGCTCTTCTTACGTTCTCAGATTATCTTCTACCAGGGCCAGGGCCTTCTCAGTGATAGCTCCAACCTGGTGGAATGCTCTGTCCCATGGGCCCAGTAGGATTTAATTTCCTTCTGCAGTGCCTGTAAGGCAGAGCAATTCCCTGCCTGGCTTTCAATTTAAACTTAGCCTGATATTTTATTTCCCTTCCTTCCCTCCCCCTCCCCTTTTTATGAAGATTACCTGCTCTGGGATCCCACAGCTAGTTCTCCCCTGGTCTCCTCGCTGGCCCAAATAGGAATAATTTAGCCAGCTAGTCCTGGTGATCATCTAATATTTATTGGATGGATTTCCCCCGTAAATTGATTTTTGAATTCTGAATTTATTGTTATTCACGTTTTATACTGTATTTTATGCTGTTTTTTGTTGCATCAATTAAGTGTTTTAAATATGTTAGCCGCCCGAGCCCAGTTTTCTGAACCGGGAAGGGTGGGGTATAAATAAATAAAATATTATTATTTTATTATTATGCTATAAACAGCAGGTGGTGGTTTCCCTGTATGAGCAACTTGAGCACAGAAGCACTCTCCCTGTCTCCGAATACCAGCAGCTGCTATTCTGAGACATAATACCTTTGGCAGTGGAGGCAGAACATAGCCACTGTGGTCAGCAGCCATTGATATCAGGCTGCACTTGCTTGTAAAAAGGTGTACCAGTCTCTTACTACTCCAAGGAACCCACTTTGAAAACCTTGGCGGCTCTTTTTCTAAATGTATCGTTCCTCAGATGGCCAAGTTTAAACTGAGAAAAGTTTTTGAAGACTACATTAAAAACAAAGCAAAAACCAAACATCACGTCAAGCTTACATGACAACCCAGGGAGGACTAGGAGAGAATGTGGCAAGGGTAAGAGAAGAAAATGAGTTTCAAACTATGGACCTCAGCCAAAAAATGCTGTGATATGTAAATGCTCTATTGGAAAGAAAGGAAAACAGAGGCTCAGTCACCGATGAAAATCCTCTATTGGGGGTTTCTTCATCTAACTAGGGGTATTAGTTTTATTCAAGCTGAGCGTTCATAAAGACCTTCAATGTCTCATTATCCTTAGAAAGCAGAACTTCATTTGCTTGGAATGTTTTATGATTATATCCTAAGGAACCTTGAAATGTCTTTGGTTAATGGGGTGGGGGCAATCCCGCCTCCTGGTGCCAAGTAAGTATTTCTTAATAGGCCCAGAACCTTTTCTAAACTGAATACCGCTAATAATAATGGCTTAAAATGCAAGCTCATGCACATGCTTTTTTTACTTAGTTGCTGAACTACAGCTCCCATCATCCCTGGCAGACACAGTCTGTCCCATGGAGATTGCTTCCATGGCCAGTTGACAGCAGCCTCTAGATAGATGGTGTCACCAATGCACCAGAGTCCCGCTGGATCAAATCCAAAATCTTATATAAAAGCCAAAGTCCAGTTTCTTTGTGCTATGTGAAGGATGGCTTCCTTTTACCTGTCCAGAAACCTTCCAGCTATTTTGGATGACCCCAGTGAACATCAACGACATTTATGGTGGCATTTTAATAGCAGCTCCTCCTCAATTCACCTCCAACCTTTGCAGGAGCAACTTTATCACTCTGAGCTCTCCAAGGTGCTGGACCCACCATAAACTTTGCTGCCTGGAGGGTACCATCTATGGATGGAACAGAACAGCCCAATAGCTTAGTTAACTAAGACCCCATTTGCGCTACACATTCAAACCACTCTTAGACCGCTTTAAACCGTCGTGGCTTCCCCAAAAGAATTCTGGGAGCAGCGGTTTGTTAAGGGTGCCGAGGAGACCCTTGGCAGGGGGTTGGACTCGATGGCCCTTGTGGTCTCTTCCAACTCTATGATTCTATGAGACCCCCATTCCCCTCTTATAACTCCAATTCCCAGAACAGTATAACAGTAAATCTATTCTCCACGTGAACTCTGTACAGGAAATAGGAGTCTCCGAACAACTCTCAGCACCCTTAACACACTATGGTTCTCAGGATTCCTTGGGGGAAAGTCATGACTGCTTCAAGTGGTATGATACTGCTTTAAACGTATGGTGTGGATGTGGCCTAGAGCTGGCTTCAGTTTTAAGTCCCTGCCCCTCAATCACCTGCAAAGTGTCATTTCCTTCTTGAAATCATTGGCTTCCACACTTCACTTATTGGTGGTGGTGGTGGTGGAGGGCAGCAGCACTCGTGCTAGGTAGTTGCAAACTGCCTGTCGTTTCAGTTGCCCTCCATGCCAACATCTCTTGGGTGACTTACAGGAAATCTGAAATGCTGGGCTGCTTCTGAGACCCTGCCACTGCTGCCAGAGAAATCAGCTCTGTGAACAGAGGACAGGACCTCATCTGTGTGCCGTCCTCGGGTACTTGGACCCTGGATACTGCTCTAGTGATGCCAACCCTGGTTTTGTTTTGTAAAAATGGATGACACGATGCCTCATTCCCCATATCCCAGCTTTTCATGAATATGAAGTGAAGTAAGAGGCAGCCCATCCTAATTTTGGGAGTGAATTTTGGCTGCAAGCCAGGATTTGCAACCCCAACATCTGTAGAACAAAGATAAGGATATGGGAAACCCTCTCTTGGTGTGGGTTATTTTTTTTTTTTTAACCACCATGGCAATCATATAGCAAAATATATTTCTCCCTGCCTTCACAGCAGGAAAGAAGCGTCACCTTGGTGCAAAGCTGCAACGCAGGCAGATAAAATGGCATCAGAACCGTTTCTGTGTGTTTCTGCAAGACGGAGGGGCTGGGATCTTCTGAACAGTTACATGCTCGGTTGGGAAAGTGATCATGGGGCTGGGTGAAGCATTGGCTGGGTGGGGAATGCTGATAGCGACGGCCCAGGATTTTGCTCTGGCTCTTCAGTGATGGAAAGGAAAACATGTGGTGTGTATTCTGGATAAACTCGAAGTCCCAGTGGTTATTCAAAGCTTATCAGGGTTTCACCAGAGTGTTTGGCATCTTTTTAAACAGGGCAGTGAAATCTTACGATGAATGAAAACACGCTGCTTTGTGGCTGGATGTACGCATCACTCTGGCACGTGGTGCTTGCTAAGGGACTGTGTGCGGAAGGGTGTTGTGCGTGGAAGTCTCACCCAGCGCTACCGGGAGATGCTGGGGATAGAATCTGGAACCTTTGGTATGGAAGGAAGATGCTCTGCCACTGAGCTACAACCCTTCCCTGTGTGGCTGGTATGGATGAAGGTCAGAAGCGCTGAATGAATGCTCAGAAATGAATGCCACCTGTTCTGTCTGGACTGCGGTATTAATAAGCCATGGCCTGGCCAGCCTTTCCCAATTCCAAAATGAAGTGGGATTGCTGTGGACACAGGTGAGGCACCACCAATGGCTTGGCCTGCCTACGCATGGATTTTCATTTAATTCCCTCCCTCTCTCATATCAACATGGTGGGATGTGCTCCGCAACTCTTTGGACTAGCTTCCTAACCTCAATACTTCCCCCTTTCCTTCAATGTTTCCTCTTCATTTCACTGACGGGAAGAAAATGTTCGCTTTAACAACAAAGGCTGGGTTTTGCCTGGGTTTCCACAGATTGTTCAGTAGATACTTTTTTGGGTGGCGGTGGGAGGAGGGAAGAGTTTGTTTTGGTGAGATTCATTCCTGTTCTTGTGGGCCTGCAGAGAAAGTGGGGCCCCTTTTAATGCAGAGAGTCCCAGGTAGGGATGGAAGGATCTGTCCATTTTGGTTCTCTCATTTCTCAAAAATTATTATTATTTATTAAATATGTATACAGTCGTACCTTGGAAGACAAACGGAACCCGTTCCAGGAGTTCATTCGACTTCCAAAACCTTTGGAAACCAAAGCGCGGCTTCTGATTGGCTGAAGGAAACTCCTGCAGCCAATTGGAAGCCGTGGAAGCCCCGTTGGACATTTGGGTTCCAAAGAATGTTCGCAAACTGGAATACTCACTTCTGAGTTTGTGGCGTCTGGGATTCAAAACATCCAAGTACCAAGGCATTTGAGATCCAAGGTACGACTGTAGTTCCCTAATCCTACAGGTCTCAGGGCAGTTCACATCATAAAGTCACAATATAAAAACACAAAATACATAATAAAAACAAAAACAACCCAATAATCCCCCCTCCTGAATCTTAAATTCAGCTGTCCACATTTTGTAGCCATTTATACTTTCTTTTCTTTTCTTTTTTAAAGAATCCTCATGGAAGTTCATCAGCATTTTAGTGCAAATAAACACATTTTCAATATGACGTTTTGACTAATGCACACATTTCTGCAAGCAAGATGCATTCTGCAGTGGGGGGGGGGCAGTTCTCAAGAAAAAAACATGTACATGGATGGAGAAGTTGAGATTGGTGTAAGACGGTCCCAACAACCACAGTGGAGGCATTGGAAATGAATGGTTCTGTCTGATCTGAGTTGACAAGCATAGATGCCATGGTGAACTCCTGTTTGAGGTTGAGAAAAGCACTTTGAGCTGCAGGGGCCCAGTCGAAGATGGACTGACTTCACAAAAAATCTGTCAATGAAATGACTATTGTGGCAAATTTGAGGATAAAGCACCAGTAATAATCTGTGAAGCCAGGTAAACGCTGGGCACCTTCACAATTCTTGGTGTGGACAGCCTGAACTTTTCGGGGATCAATTTTAATGACTTGGGGGTGCTAACAATCCCCCAAATTCAACTTGGGTCAGGCCAAAAGCACACTTCTCCAGCTTTGCGTAGAGTCTGCTTTCTCTGGGGTGTTGATGGACAAATGTACAGGCTGAACATGGAATTTTGGGGCATCAGAATAAACTAGGATGTCATCAAGTGAGGGAGGGATAAATTAGTGTTGTCTAACTCATGTATGCCTAGTAAGCTACGCGGATGATTGCGGATTGAACGCAGATTGCCTTGTCCTAGGCTGACCCACCAACAGCTACCTGATGTTCCTTCTTTAAGGTGGTAGGTGAAAATCCATATATCAGCTTGCTAGGAGGTTAGTGAGGGGAGCAGACCAGTTAGAATAGAATTGCAGAGAAGGGTAATCTAATCCAACTTCCTGCAATGGAGCCATCACAGCTAAACACTCCCTGACAGATGGCCATTCAACCTGTTTAAAAACCTCCAATGAAGGAAGAGTCCATCACCTTCCAAAGTACTCTATTCCACTGCTGAACAGCTCTTGCCGTCAGAAAGATCTTCCTAACGTTTAGTCGGAATCTCATTTCTTGTCATTTGAATTCACTGGTTTGGGTCCTACCCTCTGGAGCAGCAGAAAACAAGCTTGCTCCATCATCCAGATATCATTTCAGGTCTTTGATGGCCATCATTTCACCTCTCAGTCTTCTCTTCTAGAGGCTAAATGTACCAAACTCTCTCAATTGTTCCTCATAAGGCTTGGTTTCCAGACCCTTGACCATCTTGGTCACCCTCCTCTGCACATGTTCCAGCTTGTCCATATCCTTCATAAACTGTGCTGGGACACAGGGGTGGGGTCTGACCAAGGCAGAATAGAACAGATTCTCATTGGCTTTGTGCCTGAAGCCTAACTCAGTAAAGCACATTCAGTCACTGAATACTGCAAACTAGGAAGCACAGCATTTGAAATGTGCATCTCTAGCCAACTGGATTCATTTCCCATTGCCATTACATTTTTTATTTTATTTTATGACAGCTAGGTTAACTAGGGAACTTTCCCCGCAAGGCACCCAATCATTTCTGCATTTTATAAAATAACTTTTCTCCCCTTCAAGGTTTTGCAAAGCTAGTGTGAAAGCTGAACAGCAGCGCTTCAATGTAAATTACAGCTTTGCTTATCACATTTAGCAAACAACTCAAGTCAACAGAGTGGTGTCAGGCAATCTGTCCACTGTGGTTTCACTGAGACAATAAACACTCATCGTTTAGTCTTGCTTTTTTCTTGTTATCAGGAGGATTAGTCAATATAGCTATTAGACACAATGGTCTTAAATTCTGGACAGAAAGTTCTGAAAAGAAAAGTTTGAACCAATGTTTTTTGAGAGGCGGGTTGTCAATGCCTCATCTGCCCTTTTTGGGGGGGCGGGTCCAACATCATGCTTTTGTGGGGACTCTTCTTTGGCAGACATTTTAATTACTCCTGGTTTTCAGAGAAGAGTGCCTTTGTAGTCAAAATATGACTTATCCTTGCACAATGGCCAAATAATGTTGACTGATTGCTGGGGTGATGCAGGACATTTAGGCTGTGCAATTTAAAACAATTGATCCACCCAGTTTTGGATCTGGCCCCACTCACCACTGGCAAGGGTAGCCTAGAAGAGAATGTGGCCCTCAGTCTGAAAAAGGTTCCCCATCTCTTTTTTGAGCAACATGGTCTTCCTGAGCTCAGGTGTGCTCCTGCATCCTTTGTTATTCTGTGGTCCTGCCTCTATGGACCGTCAATCCTGACTCACTTGTCCTTTGGCTCTGGCTGCCAGCTTGCCCTACAGCTGTCGGTTCCCAACTAGGGTGAGGGAATCTGCCCATTTTGGTTTCCCATTGTTTCTCAGTCTTAGGTTCTTCACATTAGTTTGCTTTTGTAAAAAAAAGCACCCCCCCAACTCTTAAAAATTCATCAGCATTTTTGCGCGAACCTCTCCTAATATACACATTATTGCAAAACAACTTTCTCCCATGCAATTCATTTGTGTGTGTGTGTGTGTGTGTGTTTGTGTGTTTGTGTGTGATTTTCATTAATAGATGCATTTTTATGCACGCTGTACCCCAGCATATGCATTCTGGTAAACATTTATTTGGCACTGCAAAATTCAGAGAAGTGCAGATTGCAAAGGCTGGCTGTGTTTCTTTTCTCCTATTTGTTCCAGAAAGTGCAAATTCAGTTGGCTCACCTTTAAATGCAAACTGAATAGGATTTTCCCTCCACCCCTATTCCCAGCTCACCCCAGACTGCTGCCCACAGCCCAACCGTGACACTGTGAAAGAAGTGGCTTTTCTCAAAGCTGCCAGATTTAATGTCTCCCGCCTCCAGCCTCCCCACCTTCCTCCCTTTGAGGGTAGGCAGGAACAGAAAGGACAAACCAACCTTCTTGATTCCGACCTTAGGGCACCTCTGGGTACAGTTTAAAAACAAACAAGAAGAACATTCCTTCTTACCGGGAAATTCACTACCCAGAACAGAGAGAAGCCTGTACTCTGGATAAGAGCTAAGAAGCAAATGCATCTTATGACAGCACAAAACAACTCCCCTGACTTGCATATTATTTGGTTTGACCTTTCCTTAAAGACCAGCCATCAGCTTGTTCGCAGTTAAAGAGTTTATCAAGCCCATCTGGAGTACATAAAGGGGTTTTCTAAACAACCTCACCTAGCATTCTATTATTCTTATTCTTATTCTTATTATTCAGGATCTGCAATGCAGGGAGTTTGCAATTACAGCACCCCTGTCAGTATCTGTTTAAATATCTTCATCAAAGAAGAGCACCCAACCTGCCAAGGCAGAATTGTTCCACTTTTGATTAGCTCTTATTTTTAGGAACATAGACCAATGCTCCATAAAGCTTGGTATTTTCTGCACTGACTGGTAAGGGCTCTCCAGAGTATCAGAGAGGGAGTCTCTCCTAGCCCTACTGGACCCGGGGCCCTTTGCATGCAAAGCAGATGCAAAGCTATGGGTCTTTTATAAGACATTTTGGCTTTGTCCCAGGTGGTGACCTCAACCGCAGGACAGAATTCTAGCTCAAGTGGGAACCTGCACTAGGTGGAGAGTCTGGGGACATCCGGCCACATACTGCTAGCCCTGTTCCAGAACCAGGTCAAGGAAAGTTTGGTCAAGGAAAGGTCAAGTCCTAGCAAGGTAATGTCCGACAAAGCAGAGGGTAAAGGCAAGGTCAAGCAAAGTTGAGGTCAAACTCCACCTTCCCCCACTAAACACACCCAGAGTGGTTCAATAGTTAATCCTTCTTCCCAGGGAGTTCTAGGAAATGTAGCTTGGTGAAGGGGAAACAGGGGGTCTTCCAACAACTCTCAGCACGCTTAATGAACTATGGCTCCAATAATTCTCTGGGGGAAGCCGTAATAGTTTAAAGTGGCATCACACTGCTTTAAATGTATAGTGTAGATTTGGCCTTAGTGAGTGGAACATTAAGAGATCATCTGCTGCAGGCTCTGAGGAAGGGGTTGGCAATCTTTTTGGGCACCAGAGAAGGATTCTGGAAGCATCTCTGTGCCCACAGGTGCCAGGTTGGCAGCCCTTGTATAAGCAATCTGGATGCTATTTCATGCATTTGGTGTTTTTGATGAATTGGCTCCTGGTTACACCATTTATTAATACCTGTCTGCACGGAAAAGTCACATCTTTTCTTATTCTAGTTTTCTATATTTCAGCACAAAAACATACAAATTCATTTTCATGATCATTGCCCGTTCTATAATGAATTTTAAATGTTACAATGTTGATATGATTTAAATGATTTTAAATGATTTTAAAAGAAAATCGGATTGTCAAGTTATGTTTTGAAATGAGTTGCTATTAGACTGCTTATTATTGTAATGATGCATTGAGATGTATTTTTTTTGCTATCGTGTTGTAAGCCACTTTGGACATACCTGGGTAGAAAAGCATCATACATATTGAAATAACAATGCTGGTACTTTAAGCTGGCCATGCCTGAACTACTGCCTTGCTTCTTGGAAGGTTGTTGAAACTATTTGGCTGTCCACCACTGGAAACACATCACTGGGTTAGAAGAACCCTAAGTCAGATCCAGCCAAGGCAATTCTTATAACAAGGAAACCATAACTAGTTCCAAAAGGAGTGAATCACTGTACCTGATTGGGTAGTCCGCAGCACTTAGGTTAATGAAGAAATCCCACTGCCAGTCCTTCATTTCCATTAAATCCTGCATACTCTGCAAGTAGGTCGACAAAAGGCTCGCTCCTCCCCAGATCGTTGCCATGCGCCAAGAAGTAACTTTCACATTTGGATACTGGTTCGCAAACTGGAGCACTTGCCGGTACAGGTAATTGGAGCGCTTTAAGGCGACAGGGTGGGGTGGGGGGAGCAAGAAGGAGGAGAAAATTTAATGAAAAGGCTTCTGACACATTTGCACATGCATAAACCATACAGCCATGTTCCCCATCATTATCTTCCTCCAATGTTCCTTAAGTGCAGATGGAACGGGAAGAGGCACCGAGAGAGGCTCGGTGGAAATATTCTCCATTTCGTGTGGCAAAGCATTTACTGACTCATTGCAAAGAAAAAAACCTATAGAATGCCAGATGTGCTTGCTTACAAGTTAAATCCTCTTCCAAGTCAAGTGTGTATCGGGTTGTAGCCTGAGGTAGACTTCATTTTGGGAAGCGCCATCTATTTACAATATTCAGTTTTGCTTTTGTGAATGATGGGCGTCCAAGGCTATCGTCAATTCATCCTAGAATGGGCACAGGGAATCCGGGGCCTTCCACATATTTTTGGGAGTCCAGCTCTCCATCACCCCTGACCAATGCTCCCCATTTGTATCTAGACATTAGAAATATTGCTTCAGAACATGAGGAGAAATAGGGGAATTAAAGGTATTGAAGTGGGATGTAGAGTCTATAAATTAAGGGCATTTGCTGACAATGGAGTGTCAACATTGGAACAACCATTAGAGAGCGTCCCCAAAGTGCTAGAAGAAATTAAAAGGCTTGGAGAAGTGGCAGGTTTTAAAATAAATTCAGACACAACCACAATGTTGGTTAAAAACATGGAGGAGCAGTTGAAAAAATGTTTTAGAAAGGTTGTCTGGTTTAAAAATAAGTAAAAAAGTCAAATATTTGGAAATTCAGCTGAAAGCAAGGAACCTCAACTTATCTGTAAACAATTATATTAAATTGGGGAAAGAGGTTAAGAAAGACTTGGAGACCTGGGGGAGGATGAAACTTCCCCTGCTAGGTAGAATTTCAGTCGTTAAAATGAATGTACTTCTTAGGATGCTGATTTTATTACAATCAATTCTGATGGTAAATAATGCAAGTTGCTTCAAAGAATGGATCCCCCCCCCCAAATTTATCTGGCAGGGGGGAAAGCCAAGAATTAAATATAAAATTTCAGTAAATACAAAAGGAAGTGGAGGCTTTGCCCTGCCAGACTTGCAATTGTACTATGAGGCAGCTTGTTTGTGTTGTAAGGTGATGTAAGGTGTCTATGACAAAAATGTCTCTCACCAAACGAACCGTGAAAAGCATGATGAACGGAAAGTGGAGAAAACAGATGCAGCATTCCCTGTTTGTAACACAACCCCCCCCCCAATAAAAACTATTTTTAAAAATAAAAATAAAAATGAAGGCACCAGGTGAGGCTCCCTGAAGAGAGCATTCCAAAGGTGGGGAGCCACCACAGAAGAGGCCTGTTCTTGTGTGCTCACCCTCCAGACCTCTCTCGGGGAGGAGGCACACAAGGAAGCATCATAACTCAGTGGTAGAGCACCTGCTTTACACACAGTGGTCCCAGGTTCAATCCTCAGCATCTCCCAAATATGGCAGGAAGAGCACCCTGCCTGAAATTCTGAAGAGCCACTGCCAATCAGTGCAGACAATACAGAGCTGGATGGACCACTGGTCTGACTCAGTATAAGGCAGCTTCTTATGTTTTTGGTAAACCATGGTTTGCTTGTCCTTGTGGCTCACTGTTATGTGAAAATGGGGACCCTGAATGTTACCTACAGGAGTTTGCTGAAAGGCAACTAATTAATAATAGTAGGAATAATAGTAGTAGTAGTAGTAGTAGTAGTAATAATAATAATAATAATTTGAAGTTCACACATTTCTTGGAATAGTTTCAATTAAACTGTTTCACAAGAGAGAATTCTGAGTGGGGGTTTGTACAGAAAATAGTATTCTAACGAAAGTGACAATTGCTGTGCAATTCCAGGCATGTCTCCTCAGTCAAAAGTAAGCCCCACTGAGTTCAACCAGACTCACTCTCAGGTAAAGGTAAAGGGACCCCTGACCATTAGGTCCAGTCGTGGCTGACTCTGGGGTTGCGGCACTCATCTCGCTTTATTGGTTGAGGGAGCCGGCGTACAGCTTCTGGGTCATGTGGCCTGCATGACTAAGCTGCTTCTGGTGAACCAGAGCAGCGCATGGAAATGCCGTTTACCTTCCCACAGGAGCGGTACCTATTTATCTACTTGCACTTTGATGTGTTTTCGAACTGCTAGGTTGGCAGGAGCAGGGACCGAACAAACGGGAGCTCACCCCGTCGCGGGGATTCGAACCGCCAACCTTCAGATCAGCAAGTCCTAGGCTTTGTGGTTAAACCCACAGCGCCACCCTCCCTCTCATTCAACTGGGAGCAACCCCCAATGAACTCAATGGGGCTTACTTCTGAGTAGATGTGCAAAGGATGCACCATTAATATTTATTTCACGTTCTTCTGCAAGTCTTATCACAGACCAAATCCATTTGTTCATTGTAAACTAATGTGGAAACATCAAGAAGAACACTCCCCCTTTTAATTCTCTTCCATCTGGTCTGGGGAGAGCTGAAGCTCTTTTCAATTAGTATCTGAGCCTTTAATGGCAGGGGTGGTGGTGAACCTATGGCCCTCCAGATGTTCCTGGACTCCAACTCCCATCTACCCCATCCAGCATGGTTGATGGTGAGGGTTGATGGGAGTTGTAGTCCGAGATGTGTAGGGCCTCAAGTTCCCCATGCCTGCTGGAACGGCTCATCAGTTAGCACTGTACACATACTACAGTTAGAAATGGACCTGGGATACATAAAAGGGATGGATGGACACAGTGAAGAGGAGGAAAGGCTGGAGATACACATACATAAACCATGATGTATGGGGGAAACACACACAATAAGTGACATTAAAAATGGAGATTAAAGATGACGAAGGAAAAGGAGGGAGATGGGCAAAAGCAAATGGAGAGGGGCAGATTGACAGGTGGCGAGACAGGCAATTTATAACCAGTGATATATTACCTTGTCAACATGAATGTAATAAAAATGGTCTTTATGGTAAATAGCCTTAAACATGCGCGTCAGCTGCCGGGAAGCTCTGCCATGAACAACCAAGACAAATGCGATCCTGACTGGGTTTGCTGGCATGTATTCTACGGAGTCCTCATCCCACTGTACATTGTGGTTGGCTTTGCCTGTTTGGAAACAAAACAGAGTCAGGGCATCTGCAGAGTGCTGTACCAGGGCGGGTGGGCTGAGGGGACGAGTTCGGGTCACATTTCAGCAGGCGGAGCTCCCCCCTCCCTTCCGCCTAAGCAATCATCAATGAGAGACATGGCCTTGGGAGGGAAGACTCTGGCCTCACTTTCCCCAGAGTAACAGCACTGACTATCGGCTATGTTGGCAGGAGGGCTGGTTGCAAAGGACCTTGTCATTGAATGCAGCTTGGGTCCAGGATATGTTGAGGACCATTTGATGCCTTCTATCCCTGCCTGAGGTCTTTGGGAGTCATTGTTTGTGGCACCCATTCTTTGGCCTTTATCCACCAGGAGCCACACACTTATCATTGCAGGGTGTGTGGAATTCCCTCAAGGCTGAGATCAGAAACTCCCTCCCTGCTGAACTTCCCCATGCTTTGAACTTATTTCAGCAGGCATTTAAAGTAAGTTTACCCCAGTCATTGCTACTGCTTTTGAGCTGTGGTGTCCCTCCTGCATCCTCTGTTGTGTTTGGCTTAGAAACTGTGGCATTCAGCATTACAGTCATACCTCGGGTTGAATGTGCTTCAGGTTGAGCACTTTCGGGTTGCGATCCGTGGCAACCCAGAAGTAACGGAGTGCGTTACTTCTGGGTTTCGCCGCTTGTGCATGCGCAGACTCTCAAAATGACACCACGCGCATGTGCGGAAGCGGGAAAACGCGACCCGCAGATGCGTCTTACGTTCCATTCAGGATGCGAACGGGGCTCCGGAACGGATCCCATTCGCATCCTGAGGTACCACTGTATATAAGGTAAAGGTAAAGGGACCCCTGACCATTAGGTCCAGTCGTGACCAACTCTGGGGTTGTGGTGCTCATCTCGCTTTCTTGGCTGAGGGAGCCGGCGAACAGCTTCCGGGTCATGTGGCCAGCATGACTAAGCCGCTTCTGGCAAACCAGAGCAGTGCACGGAAATGCCGTTTACCTTCCCGCTGGAGCGGTACCTATTTATCTACTTGCACTTTGACGTGCTTTCCAACTGCTAGGTTGGCAGGAGCAGGGACCGAGCAATGGGAGCTCACCCCATTGTGGGGATTCGAATCGCCGACCTTCTGATCGGCAAGTCCTAGGCTCAGTGGTTTAACCCACAGCGCCACCCGTGTCCCACTGTATATACATTTATTAAAATAAAGAAAAACAGGAGCTGGAATCCAACAGCAGAGGCATCTGGCTGGAACGTGTGCAGACCAAGGGTCTGGAAAACAAGCCTTATGAGGAACGGTTGAGGGAGCTGGGTATGTTCAGCCTGGATTGGAGGAGACTGTGAGGAGTCACGAGAGACACATTTAAATATCTAAAGGTGTGTCACATGGAGGACAGAGCAAGCTTGCTTTCTTCTGATATGGAGGGTAGGACTCAAACCAATGGATTCAAGTTACAAGAAAGGAGATTCCGATTATACATCAGGAAGAATTTTGAACACTGCTAGGAAGGCTCTTCGCTCCCCTGCTACTCCCTCTCATGCTGCCTTTAAATGGGAAGTAAGAAAATGGGGCGGGGGGGAGGACTCCCATGAAGACCTTAGCTGAGGTCATGTAGCAGAAATGTCACGGAATGTTCACAAGTATTCCAATCTCTGAGAGGAAGCTGTCAGTTACTGAATGCTTAGCAGGGCGGCCGTTATGGGCGAGCAAGATCCATTAGGCTAGCTGGCAAACTCCATGCAATACCTAACGGAATGTGAAGCTTTATGTTGCTAGCTGGCTAGGGAGCTGACGAGGTGTGTGCACATGGTTGGGCGAGTCTAAAATTAGGCTTAGAAAAGCAAAGATATCACTACTTCCCTCTCACAAATTCGCCACTCTCTCAGCTGTTGCAAACGGTTGCTGCTTTTGCACCAAAATCCCTAGAGCTTTCCTGATATGCACAGAATAAGGATTTGGGTCAATTTTTCTCCTCCTGTGTACCTCATTCTGCTGTCATCCATCTCAGGGGAGGAGTGATTTAAAGTGATCTGCAAAATAGTTGTGGCTCTGTATTTTTCAAGGACCTGGTAATCTCTTTTCAAATACATATATTCATTTCCTCTCTCTCTCTCCCCCACCCCCATTTAGCCTTGATTTTTTCAGAGGTGATCCTCAAACCAAATTATTCCAGCATTAGGGCTACCAAAATTGAGAGTGGAATTTTCTATGCACAGATGAAAACAACAGCAACCCACAGCATTATAATTTTATTAGAGTGCCAGAAAAAGATGAATCAGACTTAAGCAGTAGCAAACATTTTCTGAGGGCACGCTGGAGAGTTTGGAAATCATTAGTTGATCCCCTATTTTTTTTTTGAGGGGGGGAAATGATTCATTTTTAGAAAACAAACTAGACAGACAAGTAATAAATCTCTATTTATATAGCCTCAATTTCTTCAATTTATCATCCTTAGCAATCTGTTCCCAAGGGCAACACCAATAAAAACAAGAATGACAGAACTTAGTATTTCTGAATTAAGAAGGAAAAATAGTCTTACCCCACTCTGCCTTGCAAAAGAACTCAGAAGGATCTCAAAAGAGAGGAGGAAATCTCTTCATTTGGATTGGGTTTTGCCATGAATTTTGAGCTTTCACACAACGTAAAAGCTACTTCTGGAAATACTACGGAATGCAGTGCAAGTTTAATGCTCCATTTTCTGTGCTATTTGCAAATGAATTTTTTTTCTGGAAACAACACAGAAATTTGCAAAACTTGTGTTATATTCCGTTCTATTTATGGAAGTGGATTTTAGGTCATGGGAAAGTTCATATTGTAATAAGGGAAACATCAAGAAAAGGGAATAAATTTCCATGTGAATGCAGCCTTGAACTGTATCTTTGTACAAAGTAAATGTATTAAGTAGGCACAATAAATATAAAACGTGTAAATAGATACAATATGTATGTACGTATGTATGTATGTATGTACACAGAGAGACATTATTAATGAAAAAACAAACTATAAATTCAGGCAGGTAGCCGTGTTGGTCTGATGCAGTAGAAATAAATTTAAAAAAAATAAAAAATGTTCAGTAGCACCTTAGAGACCAACCAAGTTTGTTCTGGGTATAAGCTTTTGTGTGCATGCTAAAGTTTAGTAACTTATTATTAAACTGAAAACTATGGAGAAACCTGGTCTGAATAGAGATATTGGATTCTTGTCTCATTACATATGCTAAAGCTATTTTTGGTCATCTGCATACAGTGGTACCTCAGGTTAAGTACTTAATTCGTTCCGGAGATCCGTTCTTAACCTGAAACGGTTCTTAACCTGAAGCACCACTTTAGCTAATGGGGCCTCCTGCTGCCACTGTGCCACCAGAGCACGATTTCTGTTCTTACCGTGAAACAAAGTTCTTAACCTGAAGCACTATTTCTGGGTTAGCGGAATCTGTAACCTGAAGCGTATGTAACCTGAGATACCACTGTACTATCCCTTGCTTTTCCCTGTAGGACTAATTATAGTCATTAACAGTCATCAACAGGTTTACCATACCCATTGAGTCAATCACCCATCTCCTACTACCCTTCTGAGAAAAAAACCCCACCCCACCCTCCCACTATATATAAGGGTCTGGTGACTTCTGTTTCAGTGTATCTGCATGCACACGAAAGCTTATACCCAGAACAAACTTAGTTGGTCTCTAAGATGCTACTGGACATTTTTTATTTTATTTTATAAAATAAAATATAAAATTGTCTTGTGCTAGTAATCTAATGTAATCATTCTGCGTTTTCTGTTATAAACAGGAAAAACAAAGTTCAGAAGATTAATTAGGCCTATAGGTGGTTCCCACTTCAAAATGTTTGAGGAGCACCATTTTGATTGGAGATATTGGTGACTGAACCTGGGCCTGTCTGCACAGAAAGTGTGTGCTCTGCCACTGAGCTATGGTTGTTCCCCTACATTAGGAAGAGATCAACGTATTTCACTTTAGCGTGCATGATACCAGCCTGCTCGGTTAAGAGTCACTGAACTCTAGATTCAAGTGAGATCCCACAGTGGGGCCTGATGTATAAGGGATGGAGATCCTCTGGTCCTCCAGATGTGGTAGGACTCCAACTCACATCACCCCTGGCACATGCTGGCTGGGGCTGATGAAGCCCAACATCTGGAGAGGTACAGGTTTCTCTTCCTTGATGGGTTGGGTGTTTTTTTTTGGGAGTAACAGTTTTTTCAATGAGAAACCAATATCAAAAGCAGGACATCAGAGACCCCTGTAATTTCTGTTCTTTCATATGAGGCATTTTAGCTTAGGAAACGTTAGAAAATATTCATTGAATGGAGGAGGATGAACCATTCTCAGAAAGATGGTTTCCGAAAAGGGGTTTTATCATGCTACTAAAATATAATATACACTGGCCAGTGTTAAGACCTTGTCTGGATATGGTGCTAAATGGTGGTTTATGAAGCTCTCTTGTTTTAACAAACCATCGTTTATTGCCCAGTCCCACTTGTTTAGTGCTAGATCTGAATGAGTCCTAAAAATGAGTGATTCCATGTGACATTGTGCATGCAGTTTGGAATCACGCTAGCATTTTAAAAAAGAAGTTGGAGCCAATGAGAACTCCCCTTTCTTAGCATGGGGGGGGGAGAGTTCAACCTCCCCTCCCTGTGTACAATATTCCCAATGAGAATTATCCTGGATTCTGTTTGTGGGCCTGATCCTTATCTTCCCCCATTCCCTGTTGGGCAAGTCTTCCCACCTCTCCATCACCTGATGTTTGCAATGACACCAGGTGACCCATTTGAAATCTACCTGCGTAGGCAAAGCAGCAGTGATCAGCTGAAGTAAGAATGTGGGAATAGCTTGGCAGAAACAAGAAGAAAACCACCAAGTCAAACAAACCAAAACGAAACTTGACTACATTACAAGAAGTGGCTGTTTGATCATAAACTTTCAGTGACCAAAATGCCACTGGAGTGGTCAAATCTGGCACCCAGATCCTATGATTTGGCTTGTGTGTGTTTACGGGCAACAATATTGCAACAATAACTAGGGATGGAGGAGAATGTTTGTGTGTGAAAGCACATCTACAATACCAGAGTCAAAATACAGCCATCCTTCAGAAGGCACACAAACCTCTGAAGTTTGCAATGCAGTTCACCAGCCAGGAAAGGGTACAAAATGTGCTCGATAAATGCATATTTTAGTGAAAATAACACACAAAGATTTTTTTAGATTAGAGGAGATTGCTTTGTACACATAAAGTCATGTGCACATCAGGAGACAGTCACACTACAAAGCTGATGAAATTTCATGAGGCTTTTTCTTCTTTTAAATCACAAACTGATGTGGAAATGTGGAGAACTTTATGGTTGGGGAAAAAATAAGAAACGGAGAGAAACCAAAATTGAGGGGTTCTCCCACCCCTAGAGGCAGCATTTGCATGTCATCATGTCTGGGTGAGATTACGCTAGGAGAGCGTTCAATAGAGCTTATTCTTAGCATTTCATCTCCCAGCGCAGTGAGTCTTGGGATCAGCCTGAAAGTTTCCTGTAGTGAACAAAAGCATGTTCCCGAATCTCTCACCCACCAACACCACTATGGGGGCCCCAACCTCTTCAAAAGATGCCTTCTTTTCTCAAGCAGTGAATGTCAGGTTAATTTCAGCTTGATGCTATACAAGGGAAGCAAATCAATTCCTTTTAATGGAACAAGAAAAAAAGATCGATATAAAATTGCATTTTTCTTTCTAAATTGTTTAAAGAACAGGCAGATAATAATAGAGCTAAAACAATTGGTTGCTGAGAATCAGCAGGATTGCAATTACTCTTAATAGTTTTTTATTTATTAATATTTAGAAGCTGAGGTGTACGTTTGGGGATGACATTTAAATGATCAATAACCCCCTATGCAGCATTGACTTGCACCACATACAATGATAACAGCATGTGCTTGGTTGAGTAAGAAAAGATCTGTAGTCCCTATTAGCTCAGTCAGTAGAGCGTGAGACTCTGAATCTCAGGGCTGTGGGTTCGAGCCTGATGTGGGGCAAAAGATCTACTGGTTGGACATGCCTGGACTAGATGATCCTCGTGGCCCCTTCCAAATCTACAATTCTATGATTCCTGCCTTTGCTAAAGGCCTCAGTGGCCTTCCATAAAGTGCTATGTACTATACTTTGGAATGTTTTCAACCAGTGTGGAGCAGTGGTTAGAGTGTCAGACTTGGACCTGGGAAACCAGGGTTCAAATCCCCACTTTGCCATGAAGCTCACTGGGTGACCTTGCGCCAGTCACTGCCTCTCAGCCTAACCTACCTCACAGGGTTGTTGAGGGAATTAAATGAGGAAGGGGAGAGCCATGAATGCCACCTTGAGCTCCTTTGATATCTGTGCTGAAAGTTAAGACATCAAAATAGAAGTTGGTGAGTTTTGTGTTGCAATCAGGAGGCAATGTGCTGTCCCATAAAGTACAACCTAGCTGGTTCTGTCCATCTTCTTCCCCTTGGATTAGCAGAAATGCTGCAACTGGCCTGTGGAGTTTTTTTTTAAGGACCCTGCTAGGGAGTGCTATAAACCCCTGTTGACACACATGCTAAAATACCCCATAGCTGTCAATTTTCCCCTTTACTTGCGAGGAAACCTATTCGGAATAAGGGAATTTCTCTTTAAAAAAGTTGACAGCTATGCATTACCCATACCTGCATGAATTAGGCAACAGGGTGTCAGAAGTGGGACCACATTCAGGACAACATCCTATCCTCTACATTCAAAGACTCCAGAAGGGAGTGCAGAAGGTCTCAGGTTCAATGCCTGACATCTGCAGGGCTGGGAATGTCCCCAGTCTGAAACCCTAAAGAGTTTCTGCCAGCCAGTGTGGACAACACTGAGCTAGATGGACCAAGGGTCTGACTTGGTCTAAAGGCAAGCTTCTTATGCTCTAACATATAATGCATACTAGAATGTTTCTGCCTACTGACACATTACGCAGCTGCATTGTGTACATCACTTATCGAAGATAAATGGGTAGCAGGCATAGCAGAACGCCGTTCCTTTTGCAGCTCCACACACTATTTATTTAGATTGTGCCAATAAATGATCATTATAGCTGCATTACTGGAACCACAGGGTAGGGCTAAATTCTGCAACCCTTTGTTATTTTTAATAGCACTTATTCACACAATTAGCATAATTGATTTCAGCAGTACAACACAGGCGACAAAACAGCTACTCAGCTTGAGCAACAATTGCAGAAGCCATCTTACCATTATCACACCCTCCTACTCACTTGCTTTCAATCACTGTTTTCACCTCTTGGGCTGAATCTTTTTCCAGACTAGCCGATATTCTGCCTCTGGGGGATTTCTAGATGATCTCTTCTGCCACTACACTACCAGTACTTATGTCTTTTTTTATAATGTTGTGGTTTTCTTTTTCTTCCAGGATCCTTGCTCCCACCACCCTCAAAGCATGATTTTAATGCATCTTCTAGAGTCATGGATAAGAGACAAGATAGCTGCTAATCAAAGCAGAATATCTGGAAAAGACAATATTCCTTATAAATATCACCTCTGCCTTTCCTTTGAAGTTTTCACAATGCTTTATAAAATCTACGTTTGCTACAAATTGCGATTGATGGGATTGTATTCAATGCTAGGCCCACTCAAGGTTGACCCATTATACTGATTGGAAACATTTAAAAGCATTAATTTCAATGGGACTATTTTTGAGGAGGACTAGCATTGGATATGACGCATGAAATGCTTTTCAACTTCCATTGGTTACAGCGATAAAGGGTAACACCAGCACTTTGAATTGGGCCTGGAAATGCAATTGGTCCACATGTGGCAGCATCTGTTCAGCCTGTCTGGTTATACACTTTGTGTGATTCTCTGCAGCAAAAAAGGGGAAACGGCAGAAATCCAGTCAACTAATGTGGAGGGTGATGTGGCTAGCCCAATTTGTGAAACTCTGATTTTCTTAATCTACACGATCTGGGGGGCATGGAGAAAGTCTAAATCATGGGTAGGCAAACTAAGGCCCGGGGTCCGGATCCAGCCCAATTGCCTTCTAAATCCGGCCCATGGATGGTCCGGGAATCAGTGTGTTTTTACATGAGTAGAATGTGTGCTTTTATTTAAAATGCATCTCTGGGTTATTTGTGGGGCATAGGAATTCGTTCATATTTTTTCCTTCAAAATATACTTCGGCCCCCTCAAGGTCTGAGGGACAGTGGACCGGCCCCCTGCTGAAAGGTTTGCTGACCCCTGGTCTAAATCAAAGGATAGCTAATGTAGTACCTTCCAGTTGTTTTGGACCCCAGTTCCCATCACTCCAGACAGGATGGTTAGGGATGATGACCCTTAGGGTCCCTTCCAACTCTACAATTCCATGATTCTATGGTCTCTAAACTAACCTCTTCAACCTGCATTTCACAGGTATAGGGAGTCTGATCAGCATGCCAGTCATTTTTGTTATTTGGATATTCTCCTGGCTACTATCCAGTCGCATGCAAACTGCATTCTATATGGAACCAGAATGCACCGGCAAAGTAGCTGTTTATGCATTTTAATATTTTTTTAAAAAAACCCAAAACATCAAAACAAAA
Organism: Podarcis tiliguerta; assembly: GCF_965153285.1. NCBI lineage: Eukaryota > Metazoa > Chordata > Lepidosauria > Squamata > Lacertidae > Podarcis > Podarcis tiliguerta. The sequence continues at coordinate 39,714,738 of NC_139547.1, read as the reverse complement.
TATAATTCTCTTCATTTAGGATTTCATAGTCATAAGCAATTGCTGAAATCATTTTTGTGTTTTACAAATCAGCGCCTAATAACCAGGACGCTGGTACACGACATGTACAAGCGAGATACAGCGATATGGAATCTAATTTACAAGGATAGCTATCTTGCCAGACCAATAATCTTAACAGCAAACTTGCTTTTTTGACATTTCTAATTATGAAGATGCTATCATCCCTCAGAGACAAATCACAATTATTTCCTTGCTTTGTTGGAGCATATGAGCCCGCCGTGTTCCCCCCCCCATCCCCTCCATCGACTCATATGCATAAACAAATAGCACTTAAAAGTAACAGTACATTCATTACTGTGGAATTAGAATGAATTCCCTATTAAAAATACCTATCACATCACTTAACAGCTAATTAGTTCATCATAATCAACACGATCACAGTGAATACTAAATGGTTATACAAGGATCATCTATTTGGTGGATGCAGAGAGGTGCTTTTTCGATGTACTGCCCGCCCTGCGAGGGCTCCTTGGCTACGAAAAGCTCCAGCTCTGCTGAGAATATGTCTATAAATGACACAATCTCTTGGGAAGGGCTGGTTATGCTGACTTTCCCCCCCTTTTTTAAAGAACTGATGCCCACCACCCCTTCCAGGAAGGGGTGGCTAGCACCCACTGGTACTCTTCCCAATAGGTCTTGCCCCGATGAGGCAGTTGCGAGGACTGAAGATCCCCGCCTTCCCACTGCTCCTTAAGTCTCCTCCTCCCTTGCTTCCTTCCCCAGCAGCCTCACTGTCATTTGTCTTGTCTCTCTTTGTTCCGCCCTCTTCATACTTCTTCTGGGAGGAAAGCTGGTTGCAGTAAGAGGGGGAGACTCCTAGGCTTCTTCAGCAGCTTGCCTCATCTCTGCCTCTTGACCCACCTCAGATTCTGCCTCTGCTTCTGGACTGCTCTCTGCCACAGCCCCGTCCTGCTCACTAAACCCTGTTGCCTCTTCAGCTTCCAAGACCTCCTCCTCCTCCCAGTCTGCTCCCTCTTCTCTCTCTGACCGTTCATCGTTGTTCCACCACCAATCCTCTGGCTCGGATCCGGGTTCCCTTGGAGGTTCCCCAACTGGTGCCTCCCATCTCTCCTTGCATCCAGCCAGTCCATGACACAGAGCCACCACCTGACTGGTTATATAGAGAGGTCAGCAGTGGACCAGCCTCCATTAGGGGAAGAGGGAGGTATTTTTGGACCTTCCAGATGCTTTTGGACTCCAATTCCCATCAGCCCCAGTTAGCACGGCCAATGGTCTGGGATGATGGGAGCTGTAGTCCAGCAACATCTGGAGGGCCACAGGTTCTGTATCTTTGCCCTACAGCTAATTATTTGGAGGCCTTCTTATAACAACCTATCCTGAGCTAAGGCCTCAATATCCCATAATTCTGATTTATTTAGATTTCTGTATCGTCTAGGGTGTTTTGCAATAGCTTGTAACACATTGTATACATAACAGCAACAATCATTAAAATAATTTGCTCACGTTAAATGGGTGGTGGTGGGGGAAACACCTGAATAACTCTATATAAGGCATCTTTCTGCCTATATATTATAGATTTATACCAGAAGCAGTTTAAGTTTATGGCCCCAGGGGGAATGGTAGTCTGTATAAGTTGTAATCACCTTTATCATTTTACTATTTCACATCTCTGCACAAGCTGCAAAGCAATTTTCACTTTCTGTTGGCCATTTTGCTCAAATAAACGTTTTTATACCACATGCTTCTTGCTAATTCCCTTACACTAGCTAAGGTAATATCGGCATTTACTGGATATTTTCCCTGCAGTAATAAGCAAGGCAAGATTTCTAAGGTAACCGCAATGCTGTTCACCTTTATTCTTTTTTAAAGTGTTGGCGGTGCACAATTGTTTTTCGGTAAAGATCTCTAAATGAGTACTTTTGTTAGCACATATAACGGATAAGCATTGGCAGGTATGAGTTCAGAGATGTACAAGGAGATCTAGGGACAATCTGGTTCTTTCTTCTGAGGTACTGATGCAAGCACTGAGCAAGGGCCACAGCTCAGTGGGAGAGAATCCGCTTTGTGAGCAGAAGGTCCCTGGTTTGATCCCCAGTTAGGGCTGGGAGGGACTGCTTTCTGTATCCCCACAGAGACACTGCCAGTCAGTGTAGACAAAGCCTCACTCCGTATAAGGCTTCCCATGCCCCAGTTGGATCGAGTTGTCTTTCCTAAACTCTGCACGGATTTCCTCGCCCTTCCAGATAGAAGGAACAAAACTATGCCAACCCTCGCAGGAATGGATGCTCAGGCAGCCTGATTCAAATCTCTTCTCCTCTGCTTTGATCTCACATAATCCATTTTTAGGTTCTAATCCTTCAAAGCGCAGGTAACTGCGGGCAGTTAACCACGGCCTCTAAAGCGTCACAGATGAAATAAATTAACCGAAAAGGCAACAATATTGATGTAATATAACAAACGCCATGGATGTCACCAAAAAAAGAAATGAGAGAAAGGAGGAGGGGGGGAGGATTTATCAAGGCAAAGGGCTCAAATTAGACTCAGGGAAATAATCTTTATTGATTCCATCTCTCATTTTGCTCTATTTCGGGGATATTAAAAGCCTGGTTGATCGATAACGTAACTTCCCCTCCTTCTCTTTAGGACAATGAAACACGGACAGAGGAGAATCTTCATTTTCTCGCAGGGGGCAGCAGATCCAAAGGCAAACATGGCAAAGATAGGAAGCTGTTGTTTACAGAGTTCAGAGCATTAGCAGCTTAAGATGAACCCTGCCGGATCAGGCCAAAGGCCCATCCGCCCTGCATCCTGTTCTCAGAGTGGCCAACCAGAGGCCCCAGTTGGAATCCCCAAAGCCAGAGCTGAGGGCAAGACCACTCCTACCCACTTGTGATTCCACATAATTGACATTCAAATGTATACTGCCCCCAACAGGAGAGGTGGAACACAGCAGTTGTGGCCAGTAACTATTGATAGCCCTATCCCCCATTAGTCCATCCAGTTACCAGTGTCATCTAGGGATGGGAAACTGGATCTGGACATTGGGCTGGATACAGAATAGGCCCACCCTCCTTAGGTCACCTTTGCTTGGTGGGTGGGGCTTCTCGCCAGTCAATCACCAGGCACCAGGAGATTTGACTTCAAAGGAAGAATCGGGAGCTCACTCGAAGAGGGCTCAGGACTCTTGCTTTCTTAGATGGGAGCCTTAGAAAAGGTGGAAGGCAGGGACCTTCAGTCCTGGCAACTGCTCCACAGGAGCAAGACCTGCTGGGAAGGGTTTCTGAGACCACTACGCCGCATTGTATGTTCATTTCCTTGAATAATTTTTTCGCTTTGCTGACGACAGAGATCTGCATCCTTTCTCACTGACCTGTTTAGGACTCCAGCCCTGACACTCGTGAATAAGCAAGAGTTGTTTCTCTCCCTAGCAAGACTGTCAATCGGCTTGGCTTGGCTTCCTACTGCTGAAAAGGACGATCTCAATGCAATTTTAATCCCCCCAAAATCTACTAAATTGTACCATCCTGCTTGGACTGTTTGCACCAACCACACTCTGTTGTTGTTGTTGTTGCTGCTGCTGCTGCTGTTGTGCTTATTAACAGCATTTCAGCTATTTTAACATTGATTAGAGGTTTTTTTTTGCGGGTTTCTTTTTGCAGTTCCAAAAAACAACAGCAACGCAACCCACGACACACGCCGTGGATATCAATTGAAGGATACCGCAAATAAATTTGACATCAGAGCGGAGGGAGAAGAGTGGAAACGGGACCAATTTATTTCGGGTACATTGCTTGTCAGATGGAGAAATGAAACATAATTTATGGTGTGACATTTCCAACAGCAAATAGATTCTAGCATAAGCAATTAACACTGGTTCTGTTTGGCAGGCTTTGGGAGATTACTCATAGGGGTGTGTGTGTGTGCCGAGTTACAATAGCACACACATAACAAAATAGAGCCTTTCTGTCTTCACCACCTTACATCAAATCCCTGCAGCTAAAAGTTTATGATAAAAATATATTCCACGTATGTTAACCCTGTACTGACTCAGGACAAAAGCCTGTTGCCAAGGTGGGGGTGTAACAATAGTCTGTTGCTAACAAGGTGGGCAGGAACCAAAAGGTTTGCCCCAACTCCATGGAAAAATCCTCTCCCCAAGACATTCTCACTAATGGGGAGGAAATTTTGGAGGAGCCTTTCCTTCTTAAAGAAGACAGAAACTTGCCTCGTACCATATCAGACTATTTGTCCATCCGTTTTGTCTACACTGGCTGGTTCTCCAGGGACTGGGGAGAAGTTCAATTCAGATTGCATTTAAAGGTAATTCTACCTAATCTGCATTTCCCAAAACAATACAAGAAGCAAAACACAGCCATCTCTTCAAATTCACACTACTCTCTGAATTTTGTAATGCCCATCTTCCACCAAGTAAAGGGTACGAAAACACATATGCCAGGGGACAGTGTCTGTAAAAATGAATCTATTCGCAAATTAATTCTATTAAGGAAAATTGCTTTGCAAAAATTGAGGACATCAGGCACAACGCCATATAAATTTTTTTTTTTTGTATTTTAGGAGAAATTCCCACTAAAACGCCGATCAATTTTCATGAGGACTTGGGGGGGGGGAAAGTTGAAAACTGATGTGGAAATGTGGGGAAGTGAACTTTAAGCCTGGATACATGAAGAATTGAGAGAGAAACCAAAACTGAGATTTACCCATCCATAGGGGCATCTCATACTCTCATATGTTCTGCCTAATTTGGCCCACTCTAACCACCTTCTTTGACCACTCCTGCCCTAACCTTGGCAAGTGTCTCTAATATCCAAACACATCCCTGAAAGCCTTAAAAAAAGAAAGGAAGAAAAAAGCCTTTCAGGGACAGAGGATTCTTGATATCTCCAGGAGCTTACTGCATTCCTGGAAATGCTCTGATAATTAAGAAGCGTTTCCTAAAGTTTAAATGACTGGGAAACCATCAGGGTTGACGTGTGCAATCTGGAGTACTCGGTGTAGCACTAAGCGAAAGTGGGGCTTAGCTATCATGCGGGCATCTTCTGAAAAAGCCACCATGCTTGTTTCCATTTCTGTGATATTCCGCTGCGGTAAGGCAAGAGGCACTTGGGAGCAGATGGGACAGCAGCACTTGGGCCTTGCTTGCCTGGTTGCAGTTAACTCTAAAGCAGCTCCCAATCAACAGGATTAGATGATACAAAAAATGAAAAAGAGAAAGGGGCTGAATAATCCTCTAAACATCGCATAGTCGCTATATCTTTAATATGATCCCACTAATCCAATTAAGGCCCAAAGGAAACCACATCTCAAATGCCATGCTTCAATGTGATTTGCTCTGTATCTCCTAACCATTCATTAACAAGACATATTTTTAAACCAGGCTTTCCTGACTTTCAAGCTGGTGCTTGTTGATCTGAAGTGAAGCAGGGGCCCCACTCCCATCCTTGCCTTTCCCTTCCTTTCAAACAACCCAGTTCTCTCTGATTCTTCCCTGCCGAATATAGCTTGCTCCCAAGTTCACCTCTTTTCCTCTCCTTTCAAATTTGAACAGAGGTTGAATGGCCACCTGCCAGGGATTCTTTAATTGAGATTCCTACATTTGGACTAGATGACTCTCAGGTCGCTTTTCACTCAAAAATTCTATGATTCTAAGTGTGGGATTATGAATTATTTGAATTCTGGTGCTGGAGGAGACTCTTGAGAGTTCCATGGACTGCAAGAAGATCAAACCTCTCCATTCTTAAGGAAATCAGCCCTGAGTGCTCACTGGAAGGACAGATCCTGAAGCTGAGGCTCCAATACTTTGGCCACCTCTTCTCTTCTCTCATGAGAAGAGAAGACTCCCTGGAAAAGACCCTGATGTTGGGAAAGATGGAGGGCACAAGGAGAAGGGGACGACAGAGGATGGACAGTGTTCTCAAAGCTACCAGCATGAGTTTGACCAAACTGCGGGAGGCAGTGGAAGACAGAAGTGCCTGGCATGCTCTGGTCCATGGGGTCACGAAGAGTCGGACACGACTAAACGACTAAACAACAACAAGTGTGGGATGGAGGGATATGAAAAAAAAGTGTGGAAAGCCAGTTTTTTTTGTGAACATTACTCCTACCCCATCCATTTTTTGGTGTGTGCAAAAACTGAACTTCAGCAAAAATCCAGCTTCCCTTTGTGCGTCCATTGCTTTTATTCATTAGGAAAGCACAGCAAGAAATCCTGCGCTAAAAAACAACCCACCCTTCTATTTTGGAAATAGCATTGCTCCAGGTAAGGTGAGTGTTATTCTAAAAAATAATATATATTTTTTTGGTGGGGGAGAATCTACCAGAACCCTAGAAGTCTTTAGCAATACCATAATTACATTCCTCCAGTATGCAAACCCAAAGGAACATACGGCCCTTTTACAGCAGGCAGATCTCAGTGCAACTGTGAACCCGATGTGCGCTCCTTTTTAATTACACATGTGCCTGCTGAGGACATATGATTGAGTCTAGCAAAGCTAATTCACAACCAGCATGAGAGCAGGCATTAATATTAAATATTACACCCCGGCTGGTTCTCCGGACTATCAATTATCCCCAGAGATGGGGACAAAATGGAAATTGGCAGGAGTCGATTCCTGTGCCAATGGGAAGTGATGCTGACACAAGCATAGCGCATCCTGGAAATAAAAAGGAAGTGGCCAGGCTCCTGTCTGCATTTGTTGTACGCTACACCCTGATTCCCCCCCCCCCCAGCGTGGCACCCATGGGTGCTATGACACCTGCAAACATTCAGGTTGGTGCCTCTTAAGACCCCCTGTCCCTCTACTTTTTTTATGGCTTTAGGGTGGGGTAGGTGCCTTTTTTTATAGGGTATTGCCTCCTTTTATATATATATATAAGTTTAATTCATTTTAAGGTCTGTGCAGGTGTTTGTTCTGGGGTTTTTTTTGGGAGGGCCTGCTTTTAAGCACTGCTGATTTTCCTTCTGTGAAATGGGTATTTTGTGGTCCTCACAACAGATTTCAAAATGTGTTGGGGACCCCAAAGTAGCAAAATGTTCCAGGGGCAATGCTTTGCAAGGGCTTGGCTTCCTGGGAGAGGAGAGATCATAGAATAACAAAATCACAGGATTGTAGAGTTGGAAAGGACTCCAAGAGCAGGAATCACAGCTAAAGAATCCCTGGCAGATGGCCACCCAATCTTGGTTTAGAAATCAAGGAGAGTCCATCAGCACTACCAAGGAGCTCATTGCAGACTTAGAGCGATTACTTTTAAATATGCAAGCCGGGCATAGGCCAGAGGTAGGGATGTGCATCTCTCTAGATGTTATGGGACTGCAGCTCCTATCATCCCTTAACATTGGCTATGCTGAATGGGGTTGATGGGAGCTGGAGTCTAGCAAATAGGAGGGCAATAGATTTTGCACCTCCAGCAATGACAGAGGCCAATCGCTTAAGCACTGTTATCAAATCAGCAGACCCATTGCCCCACACCAGATCCCCAGAGAGAGCTGCCCCAAGATATTTTCAGCCTTCCAGGGACACAGCTCATTTCTCTCCCCCTATGTCTGTCTTCCAAATTTTAAGTGCAGCTTCTCTCATACAGATTTCACACATCAACCCCAGACCTTTAGCTAGGAGTGGGTGATGGGGAAGAAGGTGTTCCACTTTCCCCAAATGGCTTTCCACATTCCAGGGAAGATGTGGGACTAATCACCTCCTAACAATTAGTGCCCTTAAAGAGACATCCATCACTCATCTTGGCTCAATTACCTGCAATTTTTCCAAACAAAGGATGTGGCTGGCACAAATTGCTCACTGACCACTAAGGGACATCAGACAGTCATTCTGGCCCATTAACTCCCTTTCATCCAAACCCAAGACTCATTCGTGGCAATCAGGTAAAAAGCAACATTATTCCAATGATAGTGACAATTCTGTCTCCCTCGCTCTTCACAACAAGGCTGTTGTTTACTGGGCACCAAGGGTGCTGAGAGTCCTTAGGGGGTTCCTATTCCCCTCACAGAGTTACGATTCTCAGAGTGGCTTAACAATCAAGCCCTCTCCACAGGGAACTCTGGGAATTGTATTTCTGAGAGCAGAACAGAGGGTTTCCTAACAACTCAGCACTCTTAACAAACTACAGCTCCCAGAAGTCTTGGGGGGGATACTACGACAGTTTAAGTGGTATCATAGTTTGGGGAAGCTTTTAATGTTATCCTAGTTTCTGGAAGCTTTTAATGTTTGGTATTATTAGTATTAGTACAGTATTAGTATTAGTAGTATCTTTGCTGGAAGCTACAGTAGTACCTTGGGTTACATACACTTCAGGTTACATACGCTTCAGGTTACAGACTCTGCTAACCCAGAAATAGTACCTCAGGTTAAGAACTTTGCTTCAGATGAGAACAGAAATCGCGCTGCAATGGCGCGGCAGCAGCAGGAGGCCCCATTAGCTAAAGTGGTGCTTCAGGTTAAGAACAATTTCAGGTTAAGAACGGACCTCCAGAACGAATTAAGTATATAACCAGAGGTACCACTGTAATTAGGGACGCGGGTGGCGCTGTGGGTAAAAGCCTCAGTGCCTAGGACTTGCCGATCGAAAGGTCGGCGGTTTGAATCCCCGCGGCAGGGTGCTCTCCCGTTGTTCGGTCCCAGCGCCTGCCAACCTGGCAGTTTGAAAGCATGTCAAAGTGCAAGTAGATAAATAGGGACCGCTTACTAGCGGGAAGGTAAACGGCGTTTCCGTGTGCGGCTCTGGCTCACCAGAGCAGTGATGTCACGCTGGCCACGTGACCCGGAAGTGTCTCCGGACAGCGCTGGCCCCCGGCCTCTTGAGTGAGATGGGCGCACAACCCTAGAGTCTGTCAAGACTGGCCCGTACGGGCAGGGGTACCTTTACCTTTACCTTACCACTGTAATAACAATAACAATAATAAGTGGTATCATAGTGTTTTAAATGTATGGTGTGTATGTGGCCTAGATCAAGCAGTCTCATCCCTGATTTTGCATATACCTTTCCTGGTATCTGTGAGTGCAGCATAAGCAACTGCAAGTGTCTCCAGAATGTGAAACGAAGATTGATGTCCCAGCGGGTGTCAAGGGGAGAGCTTGCAAGTGCCAGGGATTGGGCAGCAAAACGCAGCCCTGCCCTGCCTTACCTTGTCCCTTATTTCCATATTGTTCAAAATGGAAGTGAAGCAAGCTCAAAAAGGGCTACCCATTTCTTTTCTTTTCTGGGCATCAGAAACATGTTATTAACCAACAAGCAGGCCAGCTGCACAGGGACCTTTAAATGACAGTCACATCCCTTTAGAGGTTATTAAGAATCGTAATTGTGCATTTTCAAGATCCCAGCAATAACTGCTTTAGGACGGGTGTTCAAAATGCTGAACTAATGGTTGCTTGAAGCCTGAACTTCCAGCTATGTTGAAAGTGTATATTGAGTAACAGAATATGTTCTCCATTTGCATTTCATTCCATTTAATTGAAAAAATACAGAGCAATCTATTTTTCCCTTCTGGGTAATTAAAAGAAAATAGGCTTAAAAAACAACAACCAGCAATTTCAGGTATGCAAAACTTGAGAGAGAGCGTCATTGGTTTTACACCAGAAAGTAATTTATATGTGAACTTCTGAGTTCTTTAATCAATCAGCTGCTTCAACAAGGAATTTAATACTGTAGTGTAAACGTTTCATAGCTCAGAATACAGATGTCGTGCCGAAAATTATGGAACTGCTGTTTTTTTAATTTAAAAAATAGACATTGTTTGGGATTTGATTGACAGTCTCTTCAGGGACAACAGAATGCAGGTGGGCATATGCACTGATCAAAACTCGCTCCAAAACTCTGTGTCTGAGGAGAAGGAACAGAAGGAGGAAATGCCATTTCACACAGTGTGTAGTTTGACATATGGCGTTTCCTTCCTCAAGATGAGGTAATGGCCACTAACCAATGGCAAATGAGAGATATTTATGGAGGTATTAGAATGTATTTCTGTGTGCTGCTCTGGTTCGCCAGAAGCGGCTTAGTCATGCTGGCCACATGACCCAGAAGCTGTCTGTGGACAAATGCTGGCTCCCTTGGCCTATAGAGCGAGATGAGCGTGCAACCCCAGAGTCATCCGTGACTGGACCTAATGGTCAGGGGTCCCTTTACCTTTATTAGAATATAAGAACAGTTCAAGAAGACGCTGCATCAGGCCAATGGCCCTTCTAGTCCAGCATCTTGGTCTCAAGGTGGCCAACCAGATGCCTGTGGGAAGCCCAGAAGCAGGACCCCCAGTGCAACAGCATTCTCACCTCCTGTGTTTTCAACAACTGGTACTCAGAAGCATTACTGCCTCTGAAGATGGAGGCAGAACACAGCCATCAGGGCTAGCAGCCGCCAGTAATCTTCACCTCCACCAATTTCTCCACCTGTTTTAAAGCCATCCAACATGGCAGCCTCCAGTGACAACAAGTCCCACAGTTTAACTATGCACTGTGTGAAGTACCTTTTTTTGTCTGTCCTGAGGATAAGGCTGGCCGTGGCTATTTGCTACCCACAGAGGCCCTGTGCTTCTGAAGACCAGTTGCCTGTTGGCCAATGTCAGAAAAGGATGCTAGGTCTGATGGGCTGATCTAGCAGAGCTCTCCTCAACCTTTTTCTAGTCTAACCATCTGCCTATGTGTTTGATTTCCGTGAGCAGAGAGGATTGGTTGAAATGTGACTGAATCCAGCAATTCTGCCCCCAGATTACTAGCAAGCAAGATCGACAGTGTCCATCTTGAAGCAGGCAAGTAGAGCTGATGAAGAAGGCAGCCAAGCAGTAGAGTGAGCAGTGTGTTAGCATGCACTACCATTAACATTCAAAGCCCTAAATGGTGGGAGCCCCAAATGCCACCTCCTTCCCTACAGACCCTCTCGGGGGCTAAGATCCGTGGAGGATGCCCTCTTGAAGCTCAGGTGGTGGTGGCTGGGGAGAGGGCATTCTCTGTGGCGGTCCCTAAGTCGCAAAACTCCCTCCCCACACTTGAAACTCATTTTTAGGGCTCCCTGTATTTTATGTTATTTGAAAATCGGGAGTGGCAGCCACATCTCTCCTTTCCTCATGGGCCGACTTACCTTCCAGAGGGCAGAAACGAGTCACTTGCTCCGGCATCAGCTTCCCCTGCTTATGCTGACAGTACATTTCGGCAATCTCCTGCCGACACTGCTTGGATTTGGCTCGGGAGAGCGCGGAGATGGCCTCCTTGCCCGAGATTTCGCATTTGGGGGGCTGCTCGTAGGCGAGCTCAGGAGAGCTGTTCCCATTCTTCTTCAGATGGTGCTGCCTGGCCTGGGACCTGTGGATGTCTTTCAACTGGCTGCCATTGATGCTGGTCTTTGGGACCGGGTGGCCGTACTGCAGCACCTCATTGGAGCTTTTCCCCAGGAGTGAGTTCTCTTTCACCTTCTCCTCCTGCTCCAGCTTCCTCCTCAAACGCTCCTTCTGCTTGCTCAGGGGCTTTTTCACCAGCTCCACCTGGTGCTTCTGCTTCTGTGTCCTGGGAGCAAAGTTGCTATTGTCTATGTTTTCCAAGTCCTTGGGGACAGAGTTCTCGTTGTTGCTGTCCGTCCGCATTTTCTCCTTTGGCCGGTGGGAAAAGTAGCCGTCCTGGAGAAGCAAAGGGGGAAAACAATTATTGCTCTGATAATTCGGGATGGTCACTGGCCTGTGTGGATCTGCAAGGTGCCTGACACTGAATCAGACCGTTGGCCCATCTTCCCATCTGCACCAGACCTTGAAAGCACATTCAATGCACATTTAAAGCGCAATAGCTCCTTCCAAAGAATCATGCGAACATGTTTCATTGTTTGTGAAGGGTGCTGGGAAATGTAGCAATGTGAGGGGGGTATTGAACATCTGGTGGGCACCATGCTAGCCACCCCTGGAATATGGAACTGAATCATTTCTCTTCTGTCTCTTCCATTCTGGTTTTTTTTTAAATCTCTTTTAAAAATGGATTTTCTTGCGCTATATAAACTCTTTAAAGTTCCTGTTGAAATATAAAGCTGCATGGAAGTAAGAACTGTGTAGAACACAGAAGGGAAGAGGATGAGGACCTAATTAGAATTATTTAGCTCTGACAAGGTTATGGGTTACCCATTCTTGCCTTACTGGCATTGGGAGGCTGGTCCCTACCAACTTCTGCCTTCCTTCCTTACAACCAGTCAGGTGGTGGTTCTGCCTCCCATTAGCTCTGGCTCCCCCTACTGTTGGCCTCCCTGCCTTCTGCCCAATGGACACTGGCCCCCACTGCTGTTTGGTCTTCCATTTGGAGAGATGGCTTCGATCTCATCCATTTTATGGTTTCGTTCCACTGTGCTGTTCGCTACATTATTTTAAAATGTGTTTTTGTTGTGATGCTTTATGACTAGGATGGTTTTTTTTTTGTGGGCGAGGGGGGATTTTACATTGAGAGCTGCTTTGGCTCCCTTTGGGTCAAAATGCAGCCTAGAACGATTGATATAAATAATAAGTAAAACGAATTCCGCTCTGGGGCACGGAGCCATTCAGCACAGCCGAATTCGGAGGAAGCATTCTGCATGTTTGCCGCCCTACATTCAAACTCTTTGCTCTCGGTAGTTTTGGGTCATTATCGCTTTGAAAAGAAAACATAATTCAAGCAGAGCAAGACAAATGTAAAAAATGTAAAGCTTATTAACATTATACCCAGAACTTCTCTACTGAACTGTCGCTCCCACTGCTGTGACAGACTAAGAATTATTCATTTGCATGATTTGTTGTCCTGTTTTCTTTATCCTCAAGCAATTGCTACAAATTGGGGTTACTTATGCTAATTGAACATGGCGGCTTCTTTCATTTTAATGAGATTATTGGGATGTTCTTGCGTTTTGTGGGGGCTGGGATCCCCCCCAGCCCCCCGCAGACGAGAACCACAGAATTTATTTGGTAATGATACAATTAATATTAATATTAGTCGCTGTGCATGCGCAGTTGTTCATATGTTTTGGAAAGGAAAGGCAGAAACACAGTAGTGTTTTACGATGCCTTGCCAATGTCCTCAGCCTGATTTCTTTTCGGTTATGACATGGGTTCGGTACAGGTAACATATACAGAAATTACACGTATGTTGCTCAAAAAACACACACCTGCATGTATGAAAACAGAAGGGCAAAACTTGAATGATTTAGTGCAGGGGTAGCCAATCAGGCATCCTCTAGTTGTTGCTGGACTTCCACACCCATCATCCTTGACCATGGGGAAGATGGGAGTTGGGAGTCCAGTTTATCTGGAGAGCAGCCATATTGGCCAGTCTTGGTTTAGTGGGAACATTTCTAGACAAGTGGATAAAAATAGCTTCCAAGAAAGTAGGAAGAGCCCTGCTGGATTAGGCCACAGGCCCATCTAGTCCAGCATCCTAAGTCTCTGATAGCTCAGTTGGTTAGAGTGTGGCACTCATAATGCCAAGGTTGCAGGTTCAATTCCCATATGGGACAGCTGCATATTCTTTTGTTGCAGAGGATTGAACTAGATGATCCTCCGGGTCCCTTCCAACTCTTATGATTCTATGATCCTGTTCTCACAGTGGCCAACCAGATGTCTCTTGGTAAGTCCGCAAGCAGAATCTGAGCGCAAGAGCCCTCTCCCCTCCACTGGTTTCCGACAACTGACATTCAGAGGCTTACTTCCTCTGACAGTGGAGGTCAAACAAAGCCATTTCGGCTAGTGGACATTGATAGCCTTATCCTCCAAAAAAGAACATCAGGTTTTCAGAAAATGTAACGGTTGGTGCAAGGTGGCGATTTTTATCGGAACCGCAGGATGCTCCCCAAGTTGTGATCTCAATGAAAATCCTCCCTTCCACTCTTGTGATCAGCCATTGAAAAACACAATGCTCTTATTGGTGCCTTTGTTTCCACTGGGACCATTCATTCCCTGCCTACCATATTTCATTTATTGATTTAGAAATTTTAGAGACGTGCGCATGCTTTCCAAGCAGTACAAACAAAACCATAGATCAAACGTGGCCGAAAACCACAAACCAATTAAAAACCATCACCATTAACAATGAAGATAAAAACTAATAGAACTTAGGAGACTAGTATACATGTGCCTTGGCTGTGCCCTGTTGAGCTGCAACCTGGCTGTTTCCCAGGCCAATAAAAAGTGGACTGAGAGCACTCCATGGTTAAGCCCCGTTGAAAGACTCTTATTAATTTCCCTCTCGGCTCCCAGCTCTCAAGAATCAGCATCTGCTCATCGCCTGCTATCAGTTGCTTTCTCTAAACTGTTCCCGGTTACTCCAAAAGCAGATGTTCCTAACACACTTCACTGAGCTGAGTGAAACCGCTCGATTTAAAAAGAACGAGTGAAAAAAATGGGAAACAAGGTGAACTTAAAAAAAATATTAAAAACAAAAAACAAAACCTGGAGATGTTTAAAAGCCTCTGCTCCTCCAAACAGATGTTTGCCTTATGCTGAAGGCCTGTTTCCCATGCCATTTGTGGGGCGGAAACGCTGCAAGCAGGTGGCTGATGTGTTAACATGGCTAAGCTGAGCCGTGAAGGTCAAGAGCTGGCATTTGGCCCAGTTCCATTTCTCAGCTCAACATTGCCCCCCTCCCCAAATCCCCCCATAACCCTCTGCTCTCTATAACTGCCCCAAGCTCCTTCAAGAAGAAGAGGGATAAAATTCGACAACATAAACAGGCTGAGACTTTTTCTTATCATTACTGTTAGGGTCAACGTGCATTAGGCTTTGCTGGAGGGGTGGGAAGCCTCATGCTTGGGGGGGACAAATACAGTGCTCAGGACTACCCCCCCCAGGCCACCCCCATCCTCAGACACTTCCTTGTCTTCCAGGCAACACGCGTCACTGGGTCTGTGGTGCAAGCGCTTTCGGAATACTATGTTCTGGTTGCCTCACCTCAAAAAAGCATATGGTAGAGTTGGAAGAGGTTCAGGTAAGCACAACCAGAATGATCAAGGGAATCAGGGCCAGATTTACCGTATTTTTCGCTCCATTGGACGCACCGGACCATAGGACGCACCGGACCATAGGAGGGGGAGAACAGGGAAAATTTTTTTCCCCTTGTTCTCCCCCTCTAAAACAAGGTGCGTTCAAGGTACATTCACCAGAGCTTGTGGGGCTGGCGGTGGGGGGAAGCGCTGCTTTCTCCCACTGCCAGCCTCAAAGATCCCTGAAGCCTTTGGAGCGCAGCGCCCCACTGCCCTGCAGAGGCTTTGCGCACAGCTATCCCCAAGCTAGAACAGCGAGACGGAACCCTCCGTCTCGCTGTTCTGGCTTGGGAACAGCCTTGCTAGCTTCTGCAGGACAGTGGGGTGAAGGCACCCCGCTGCCCTGGAGAGGCTGTGAGCGCAGCCATCCCCAAGCTAGAGCAGCGAGACGGAGCCCTCCGTCTCGCTGTTCTGGCTTGGGAACAGCCTTGCCAGCCTCTGTAGGACAGCGGGGTGAAGGCACACCGCTGACCTGGAGAGGCTTTGCGCGCAGCCATCCCCAAGCTAGAACAGCGAGACGGAGCGCTCCGCAGAGCTCCGTCTTCCCCTTCTGGCTTTGGGCTTAGCGGCGCAGCCTGCATTCACTCTATAGGACGCACACACATTTGCCCTTAATTTTTGGAGGGGAAAATGTGCGTCCTATAGAACGAAAAATACGGTAGGTTTGATGAGGCCCTAAGCTACTGAAGGTAATGGGGCCCTTTATATGTCCAGCTGTCCTTTGTCAACAACAAATTGTCGCTGTTTTTTCTGTTGAATATATGTTATATGGTCATTTATGGACCTAATAGGTATCTAAAGCCATTTGCACATCTTGCCCTGCAACCCATCCATGCAGAATGTAGGCACCCTATATATAGAAATGAGCAAACCAGTGATATTTTAGGGAGCAGGCTAGCAGGCAGGGCCCATTGCTTACATCACAGGAGCCTACACAACACAAAACAATGTTGCTGTACGTAGGTTTTATTTGATTAGTTTTTTATCTTATATTTTAGAAATAAACATCAAGGGTTTTTCCTTTATTTTTTTGCCCCCCCCCCCGCCGAGTGTGGGGCCCTAAGCTACCGGAAACGGTTACTTCCAGGTTTCGCCGCTCGCGCAGATAACCACTAACCACTACACCACATTGGCTCTCAATACTAGAACTTGTGGGCATCCAATGAAGCTGAATGCTGGAAGATTCAGGACAGTACTTCTTCATGTAGTGCAGAGTTGAACTATGGAACTCTCCCACAGGAGACAGTGATGGCCACTAATGTGGATGGCTTTAAAAGAGGACTGGACGAATCATGGGGGGAGAATGGCTATAGGCCAGGATGGCTCTGCTCTGTTTCCACAAGGAGAGGCAAGCAATGCTTGTGAATAACAGTTGCTGTAAATGACAAGGAGGAGAGCCAGTGTGGTGTAGTGGTTAAGAGCGGTGGACTCATAATCTGGTGAACTGGGTTCGATTCCCCGCTCCTCCACATGCAGCTGCTGGGTGACCTTGGGCTAGTCACACTTCTCTGAAGTCTCCCAGTGCCACTCACCTCACAGAGTGTTTGTTGTGGGGGAGGAAGGGAAAGGAGATTGTTAGCCGCTTTGAGACTCCTTCGGGTAATGATAAAGCGGGATATCAAATCCAAACTTTTCTTTTTATTCTTCTTACACTCGGGTCCTGCTGGAGGGTTTCCTACAGCCACTGGTTGGCCACTGTGAGAACGGGATGCTGGACTAGAACAGCCAATGGCCTGGTCCAGTGGGGTTCTTCTTGCTTATTTTGCACCCTCTTCCAAGTGTTTTTGACCGGCTGGTATGTGTCCTGGCTCTCTGATAATGCCTCTGCCTTGCCTGGGTAGTGGATGATAGATGCCAGGGATGAGGGGAGATGTAGTCCAGCAACACTTGGAGGGCACAGACCTCCCTGACCTTGTTATAGTGGAACCTAACACACACTTTTGGCTACAGTTTCAGTTGGGCTAAGCCGGTTGGCAAAAGACATAAGGAAAGCGAATGTACATCAAACCCTTGCAGCTTAAGCATACATTGGTTTCCTCCACTGCCCTGCCCACATCTCTCCTAGACCATCCCTTTCAGTGTTGAACTGGTCAGATCGGGAGCAGGGCCTTTTGTGCTGTGGCCCTGATATAAAGGAACAGATTACCAGGAGAGGTTCCCCCACGATACTTACAACAATCAGTGTGAAACGCATATAAACCTACAGGCTTGTTGCCTAGCATGACCTTCCTGGCTCCCTTTTTAAAAGAAAGAAACTGTAATAGCCAACTGGTTTTAAATATTATTCTTTGTTATGTGGCAGATACATTGAATTTCAGAAAGGTGGCGCAAGGCTTGAAATGGGAGACAGACTCTGAGATAAACAAAAGATAACAGATCCAGGTGATCTCACAATTGTTTTGGATAGCATGACATTTTAAAAAACAACAACCCACAACCCAGCCAGATCCATTTTATATTCCACCTGTTCTCTCAACATCCAGCTCTTTTCATTAAGGGGGAAAAACAACAACAAACCTCTCTCAAAAAGCTGTTCCACATTTGAGAGAGACGTTTTCTCCATTTCAGTCATGATGAAGAAAAAATAATGAACTTTATTGGAAGAAATAGCTCATAAGCAATGAGCCTCCTTGGAAATCTAGCCAGTTGGACAGATCTGGGCAAGAGCAAAGCCAAAGACAGCAGATGGGAGAAAGAACAGATGTTAATGCAGTTTGCTCTTTCCATATGCTTTCCTCTTTTAATTTTTTTAAAAAATTAAATTGCACTTTAACAATTGTTGGTTTCTGGAAATTCAGAGGCTTCAGACATTAACTGAGGATTGCAATCAGACTCTTGTGTTATTTCTTCTGCAGAGAAAAACTGTATTAACTATAAGGGGGGAAAACATAACACCAAGAACTGCAGGATCAAGCCAGTGGTCCACAGGCAGCCCAGCATCCTGTTCTCAAGGTGATCAACCAGGTGCCCATGGAGAGCCCAGAAGAAGGACCTGTAGACAACAGCACCCTACCTGCTTATGACTTGCAGAAACTGGGTCCTGCAGGATCAGGCAAAAGGGCTTTCTAGTCCAGCATTCTTTTCTCCCCTCGGCCAACCAGATGCCCATGGGAAGCCCACAAGCAGAATCCGACCACAACGGCACTCTCCCCACCTGCAGACATGTCAGCTGACCCTCAAACGTTGAAAAAACCTGATGGATAGCAGAACGCTCCGCATCTCACCAGTCTTGCTCAGGTGTGGACTGAGAATGTGAGGCGAGAGGGGCAGAGAGACACTGGCTAGCCCTGTCCACAGCGCCCTTGCTCCTGCCAGCTGGGAATTCAGACCACTGTGCATTTTTGAACATTTTAAGTAGTAGTTGTTTTTACCTGATAATTTTATTGTTTTCTTTCTTTTTGAGGTTCTATTGCAACCAAGCAGTATGTAAATCTTGATAAATAAGTAATATTTTCTAACACATTGGAGTGTTATATACATATTTTTTATTTCCCTCTTGCAGTTTATGATTTCTAAGAAACAGTTAAGATTTATGTTTTAAAGCTTTTATTTTTACGAGATACTCATCTCTCTTTTTCTCTTGTCAGCTTATCCATCAACTATAATAGGCCATTATTTCCCCCAGTGTTCTAAAATAAGCAAAGGCAGCTTATAGCCTCTAAATGTATTACTAGTTATATATGTACAATTACTTCCCAAATGAATATATTCAGCCCATTAATCCTATCCTATAGGGTCATTTCCCTAGTTCCAATACATTAATTAACAGTACAATCCGATGCATGTCTACTTAGAAAGTAAGTTTGAGTTGCATGGATACTGGGAATTCCCAGGAAACTGGGAATAGGATTGTAGCATTTCAGTGCAATCCCATGCATGCTTTCTCAGAAGTAAATCTGACTGTGTTCAAAGGGACTTACTCCCAAGGAAAGTGTGCACAGGAATACAACCTTAGTCTGATTCACTGCAGCTAATCAGTTCAATTTCTAGTTCCAATAAACTCACTACATTTTATTTATTGTCCAATTCTGATTCAATATAAATCCACATGGCTCTTTTAATTCATTTCATTCCGAGCTCAATTTTAATTCAGTTTTCTAATAGCAACTGCAAGACTTCCAACACTTTTTAACATCCTGGTGTACAACCAATGTTAATTTCAATAAATTCAGTAAATCTAGTTCATTAAACCCAGCCAGTTCATTACATCTAATTCAACACAGATCGATAGAGCTCCTTTCAGTACATTTCATTCCAAAGTCAAAAATTGATTCAGTGTGCTAGGGGCATCCATTAAACTGCCTCACTCTTTGCAACTCTTAAAAGTTCAGTCTTCCTCTAGTCCAGCCTTTCCCAACTTGGTGCCCTCCAGGTATTTTGGACTGCAGCTTCTGTGAGACCCAGTCAGGTTGGCAAAGACAGGTGCAAATTGCCTCCCTTCTTGGCATCACCCATGTCTGAGCACATCAATGGTCCCTTGAGCCCAGCGCAGTTTTCCACAGTGGCCAATCATACGAATGCTTGCCTCCCATCAACTGGTATCTTGAGATGCTTTGCCTCTAACCCAACAGCAGGGCTGGGGAACTTGTGGCTCTCCTGATGTGGATGGACTCCAACTCCCATCATCCTCCACCAGCATAGCCAATGGTCAGGGTTAATGAGGGTTGTAGTCTAGCAAGTTCTGGAAGACAACGGGTTCCCCCATTACTGCCATGAACAGTGGTCCATACCCATCACCCCACGCACCCCACAAATGACGCTTCTAACAAAGCTGTCCAGGTGGGTTGAGCTACAACGCCTGGTCTGCATGGTGAGGAAACTGCATGGTTTCATCACATGCAAAATTATGGGTGGATCTACTTAAGCCCCAGAGATTGATAAAGACAAGGACCTGCTCCTCTCGTACCCCACTAGAACACAAGAAGAGCCTGCAACCTGTTCTCACAGTAACCAGCCAAATGTCTGGGGGGGACATTGAAGAAGGATCTGAGCAAAAGAGCTCTCTTGCCTCTGGTATTCAGAAGCATCGCTGCCTCCAGCCAGGGAGGCAGACCATAGTCATTGTGGCTGGTAGCCACTGATAGCCTTATCCCCCATGAACTTGTCTCATCCTCTCTCAAAGCCATCCAAGTTAGTGTCCATCACTGGAGGGCCACAAGTTCCCAAGGTTCATTTAAAAACAGAACTTTAGATTCTTTCGTTCTTAATATGAGGAAGGCCCTTATGGGAACCCATGATCTCTGACAGCCCCCACCCCAGATTTAGTCAAAACATGGTCCACCAGTAATTAGCGTGGAACTGGGGAGACCAGGGTTCAAATCGCCACTCAACCATGCAGCTCACCAGGTGACCTTGAGGGCCAGTCGCTTCACTCTCAGCCTAATCTACCTCACAGGGTTGTTGTGGGGATTATAAGAGGAGAGAGAGAACCATGTATGCTCACTGGAGAAAAAGGTGGGATACAAAGGCAATCCATAAAATAAAAAGAGTAACTAAGCAGGCCGCTACAGAAGGCGAGAGACAGACCCCCTCTGATGCCTCTCTAATGCAAACATCCCCCTCAACGTCTTTTGCAAACGAAACCATTTCCGCCCTTAACAAGCTAATGCGAGCAGCTGCATTTGTATCCGGTAGTTTCTCCAGACACATTTCCCGACTCCGCACCTCCTCGTGCTACTGCTTTCCATAGGCCTTTCTCTTCCAATCGCAACTGTCAGGCAGCAATTTAGCCTTTATCTAAACTCAGCCCTGGGCTGTTCCCTGAGTTGGGATTGCCAGAGAGATCTATATTGCTGAATTCTTTTGAGGTTTCTCCTCGTGTCTCTTTTCATTAAGAGGCCTGTCCGGAGCCAGGCGCGTCGGCTCTGGTTTTAGAAGCAGCAGGCCTAAAAATAATTGTGTGACAGGTCTCAAGGAGAGCTTAATGTGAAAGCTAAATTTGCTGCTGAACGGGCATTCTGATTTGGAGGCGCCAGCAAAGAGGTTTATTAAACTGAAGGTCGTCAAGGGATGCATGTTTGCTTTTACTGCCTTCCAACCAAGCGTAGATGAGACCATCAGAGCTACTTGCTACTGCACTGCACTGCTTTGTTTTAAATGTTTCTGCGTCCCAATTTTGAGATATTGGGCGGCATCCAAAGTCAGTCCTGTTCACCCATTGAAACTGATGGACACAACTGACTTGGATACATTCATTTCAATGGATCTACTTTGAGAACTTGGTTGGGTGCAGTCCACTGTGTAGCAGAGCAATGTGCTGCTTGTGCTGGACTGGAGGTGCTGGTTCCCCTCTGCTGACCTCTGTGGACTTCGCATGGGCTGGTGGTGGCCAGCAAAAAGCCCCAAAATGGGGCTTTCAAGGGGTGAGGTGAAGCTGGCTCAGGATCTCTTGGATCCCAAGCTGTCAACACAATCACTGCTGTGACAACTCTAGGCTGGCACAGGAACTGTCTGCCCTCTCCTTCTGCCCCATCCATTGCTTGCAGCAGGGCTGCAGCTGTTGCGGTGATGGTGGCTCCATTGGCCGTGGTGGGTGGAGAAGTCTGCACTGCAGCTTAAGTGGAGCATAGAATTGTAGCGTTGGAAGGGAACCCAAGGGTTATGCAACCCCCTGCAATGCAAGAATCATGCTTGGGGCTGCTTGATTTTGGCAGGAATCTCACCGCCATGGATATCCCAAGGGACTTGTGCTCAGGAGACAGCACTCTCGGGCACTTACTGAGGCACCACACCACAAGATCACTGATCCTCCTGCACCTGTCCTCTCCATGTGAGCAAGCAGATTCCATTTGCCTTGGTACCCTGCCCCCCATTTCTGAGCAGTGGTGTTGGCTGGGGCCAGAGGGACAAGGGCAAGCGACTGGGCAGCGGCCGCAGCAATGCGTAGGAGGTGGCACTATGGAGCCAACACCGCTCACACACCAAGCTACACAGCAGCAAGAAAATGGTCATAATTAGGCATCTGCAACCCAGCGTCTCTCTCCTTGCCAAGGACACCACCACAAGTAGTTCTGCACTCCCTCTTCCACCCAGGGCAAATGCTGCCACCTCTCCTGTCCCTGTAACTTACAATCTGCTTTGGTTCAAAGGCCTCACCCTGTCAACAGAAGGGCAGGATGCACAAGGACATCTCAGATCAAGGGATAAGGCAACAACTGCGAAGCCTTTTAGCAGAGCCCATATACTCTGACTATCCTCATCTGCCAGCAAGAAGTCCCTATTTTATTTTATTATTTTAAATTGTCCTTGAACAATCATTGCCTCTATCCTTGCCTTAGAGGACTGCTTTGCTATATATGTTAATGTGAGCTACCAGTGTCAATAAGGAAGATTCAACACCTCTTCTCCAGGGGAGGGGATGCAGCTCTGCGGCAGATCATGTACTTAGTAGGCAGAATTTCCAGCCCTCGCCTTCTCCAGTTGTAGAAAAAAAAATTCATTACATAGAAAGAGCCGGGAAAAGTCTTTGCCTGAGACCTTGGGCGCGGCCAGCCAGAATGGACGATGCTGGGGTAGATGGATCACTGGCATGGCTACACACAAGACAGTTGAAGATTTAGGCTCTATGAAAAGGATAGGAAATTAGGAAGGTGCCTTATGTACCATCAGACCATTGTCCACCTTGCTGGCTATTGTCTACGCTGACTAGGAGCGGCTCTCCAAGCAGGGATTAAATGTGGGATACAGAGCACGTACTCTACCACTGAGCTATACCTCCTTCCCTAAACAGAGGGTGCTGTCTTGCACCAAGGCAGAGGGTTGGATCATCTAGCCAGCTATCGCCTGCTCTCTGCCTAGCCAGTGTGATCCCTCCAGATCTTTCAGGAGGTAGTGATGGCCACCAACTTGGATGTCTTCAAAAGATGACTAGACAAGTTCATGGAGGGTAAAGCTATCAACTAGCCACAGTGACTATGCTTTGCTTCCACGGCTGGAGGCAGCACTGCTTCTGAATGCCAGCTGCTGGAAACTGCAGGAAGGGAGAGTGCTGTGGAGTTCAAGATCTTCTTGTGGGCTTCCCATTGGGGCAGCTGGGTGGCCACTGGGAGAACAGGATGCTGGACTGCATGAGCCATTGGCCTGATCCAACAGGCTCTTCTGTTCTCACGTTCTTTGCATAGCACAACTCCCACCATCCCTGGTTGGGACTGATGGGGGCTGTAGGCCAGCAATTTCTCAGCTTGGTTTGCAAATGCCGGAGAATAATCCTGGGACGTTCTGCATGCAGAGCATGTGCTTTGCTCCTGAACAGCGACCCTTCCCTGCCTTGAATAAGGTGACTTCAAGACAGCTCTTACTGCAGGGGGATGGAGCAGGAGAGGAGAGAGAATTTGGTGCCTCGCTTAATATACTTCTGATTATTACTCATTTCTCCTCCCTCCCGCAGTCTCCTCTCCCTCCCCGTGTCCTTGTCTGGGTGCCATAGGCGAAAGAGGCTTTGCAAAGACGGCGACGGCAGAGAAATGTTTGCTCAAGAGCACGTTGGCTGGAATACCAATGTAACTAAGCAGCGATGCTTAACAATGTGTGCAGGGTGAGAGGAAGGGAGGAGGATGTGCATGTGTGTGTGTGTGTGTGTGTGTGTGTGTGTGTAATAATGCTGTCATGGAAGAAATAAACAGCCAGGGATCAGCTTCTTTGGCAGCCCAGCACATTGCAATTCTGAGCATGGTAATCTCTGTGATCAGCACTTGTGATAATAAAGCTCTCTCACACACAGAGGGAAAACAAGCCATAGGATGCTATCCACTGATTTTGAAAAGAAAGAAAGAGAGGGAGAGAAAGAGGTCAGCTTTGCTTATTATTGTAGGCAGGTCTGAATTGGCTGGCCTTTATTATTTTGTATTAGCATCAAATTAGAATGTTTCTCAAACAGACTGGAACAAATCCGGCCATACCAGCGGTCCCTGATATAAACAAGGGTCGGAGAGGGAGGAAGATATCACAAGGTGAGTGTGGAAGCTCTAACCCTTAACTACAACCACCACAACAATCCCTTTTCCTTGGAATGGTCAACTTCTTAGCATAATGCTGAAAACCAACATTACGGCTGCTTAGTTGCCTAGATCCACCTGCATGCTCTAGAAAAAAAATATATACATTTATTATTCCTTATTTAATGATTTGCTATCCAATTTTTATTGTTATTTTTAGTGCATACGGGTTGTATCCAAGGCTGGTCCTCTTCAGGTTAGACCCATCAAAGTCATTTAAAAGGCCTAGCTTAGATTCATTAATCTCAATGCGTCTGTTTTGAGGAGGGCTAGCAACTCTCTGCATTTTTCAGCTATGAGCACTGCCGTTGGTTCTTATGTTTGACGTACATCACCCTGGTTGTTCCTGCCACACGAGGAAGGGCCATTTATAAATAAATAAAACAAGGATAGTCAATATGGTGCGCTGTGGGCCTGCAGCTCCCATCATCCCTACCATTGGCTCTGCTGGCTGACGGGGATGATGGGAGTTGGACTGCAACCAGTTTTGGTGGAGACTACTCCTGCTGTAAAACCATCATGTTGATTTTAATGGGTTTCTGGCCCATTTGTAGCAAAAGTTGATGGAAAGATCCTTTTCATGAGCCCACACCAGCCCAATCAGCTGGCATGGCAAATCCACAAAACAATGTGGCTGGGTGGCTGGGGGGAGGGGACATTCAGTAGAGTTTGTTAAGGAATCTTTACTCATCTCTGTAAATTTTGGACGTTCTTACATAATGAATGCGCCAATAAGGGTGAGGAAATTAATTCATGTGTGCTTGACTTTCTGCCCTGATGCAAAGGGTCAGGAAGCAAAATGATCTCGCGGTAATTGTCTGCAAGCAATTGAAAGGGGAAAGAGCTTCACAATCAAACCTAGAAGGGAATAGAATATTAAAAATTTCAAAAACACTTTGGAAAAGTGTCTTCTTCTTCCCCCTGATCCTTCATCCTTAAATTTCTAACCAGAATGGTGACTTCAATATTCATGGTTCTATTGTGACTGGCAGCCAATCACATAAAGCACGATGGCACCCACAATGAACCTAGTGTCAACACATAATTGCATATCTGAGCAGCCCTTGCTCAATGGTCTTAGAACATAGACAGCAGACCACTGGTCCATTGAGCTCAGTATTGTCTACCCTGGCCAGCAGCAACTCTCCAAGCATTTCTCTATTGCTTTGTCATAACGTTTATACACCATCTGACTGTAAGAAAACCTCCCAAAGAAGTTTAGCAAAAAGGGCAGAGAGTCCTTCCCAGCCCTACGTGAAGAAGCCGGGGCTTGAACCTGGGACCTTCTGCGTGCCACTGAGCTACAGTGCTTCCTATCTTGACCACCTGGTAATTGGATTTGATATCCCTGACTGGCAAACATCGCACAAACCTCAACAGAGCAGTCATCAGTCACCCATGGACTATTTTAATTGTTACCACCAAGTACTGGGGCTTTTAATTACAGCCTGCAGATTACGGGCAACACAGATGAAGTAAACAAAGCAAAGCTCCTGTTTGGAAGCTTCCCATTCCATTGTATTTACATTTAGAGAAGAATTATGTCACACACACACACACACACACACTGGAAAGCATAATCTTAATTCCCCCCTTCAGATACTGATCCAGGGACCAATTATACAAGATTTTTACCAGTAGGTGAAACAACTGTCACTTTTCATTACAAAGGCAGCCGAAACAAAAGGTCCACTGGGACAGCAGAAGCACACTAGATTAAATACATATTAACTGGTGGCCTCTGCTGTCACAACACTGTCTCTCTTAGACAGAGCTCCCTCCTCCTCAGCAAACTGAAGGATGAGGTGGTCTGTACCTCCGTAATACAGCATCCACTTTGTCTCTGGTTAAATCTCTGGTATCTCCAGGTTAGGGCTATGGAAAAGCCCGGCCTGAAATCCTGGATAGCTGCTGCCCAAACTAGTTTGTCTGATTTGTTATAAGGCCATGCAGTTTGGAAACTGCAACAGGTGAGGGCCGGAGAAAGGCAGTTCGCACACCTTGACATCGATCCTACAGACTGATCATTGCATGCTGATTCATTTCCATGCTTAGTCAAACATGCCGGTTGTTAATCTTTAGACACCTCAGGACAAGGTTACCTCATGGATCGCCTCCATCTATATGGATTTACCTGAGGCCTAAGAATGGACCCATTACTAGCAAAGGTCTGGTCTGTGGGTAGCAGGGACAGGCCTTTTCAGTGTTGGCACCACGGCTATGAAATATTTTCCTCTAGAGAAGTACATCAAGCCTCACCTCTTCCCATATGTTGATAAGCTCTGGATACTTCTTTTTTAATTCCAGAAGAGCTTTTATGATCAAACCTTCCTGGTTTTATGTTGATTAATTGGATTACAACACACCCCCTCCCACACTTTATGATTTTTTTTACTGCTTTTGATGTTTGATCTCTCCTTCTAAATAGCAAAGTCAGATGGGGAGTGCCAACAGATACATAATCAAAAGGGGGCAGTGAGAAACAAGAGGGAGGTGTCAGCATGCTCAGGGGACCCCCCCCCCCCATGGTTTGCAGAAGTATAAAAAAAAAAATTTAACATCCCAAGGGGTGTTGGTAGAAACCTCCCTATGTCCCCCGATTATTCTTTTTGGGGGAGGTCACTTGAAACCTTGGCTACAACCAACTGCTTGAAATCTAGGAGGAATGTATACAGGGATACGTGTATTATGGTGTAGAGGGCGAAAAAAACTAGGTCATTCCTCTCTCTCTCCATGTCAACAGATAGTCAACTTGTTTTTGTTTTTTAAAAAATGCTACCCTCTCTGTATTCTTGAATTTTTAATTCCAAGAACCACAGAAGGCTAATGAAAAAAACCCCCAACAACTTTAATTTGTTTTACACTGTTGCTGAGATGATCTCAAAAACATGATTTCACAATAACCTTATGGGCCGTACCCAAGAGACTCGGAGTAAGAACACACACCAGATGCACTCATGGTGCTTAAGAGATTCAGCTGAGAAGTTGGAACTTGGTGACTTTCATTGGGGCCTTGTCTCCTTTTTCAATCGACTTGTTTCCTGCAGGCATTAACTTCCAATGTCACTTACATTTGTTGTTCTTATTGCTGAAAGAGAAATAATGACCTGACATATAAGGGAAAGCTATACTAAATGTGACCTCAAAGTGGACAGATAATCCTTTTATGGTGTGGTCCTAGTAGTGTGCAAGATTCCCACCCCACATTTACTCATTCCATTTAGTTGCACTATTAAAACTTTCAATGGCTGGTTCATTTGCTTTTCATTCATCTTCACAAGCAATGCCACACTAGTTCATTCATTTTGTTATCCACATTAGATTCCCATTGCTTTCAAAGGGAGACCCAGGCAGTCTTCTGGTGCCTTTAACTCCTACATTTTCCATCCAAACGGCATGAAAATGCTAAGCTTTCTACTCTTCCTTTAATGCACCAGACCTCTCCCAGGTTCAGCCACATTGGTTGGGAGTACGTCCCTGTTTTAGAGGCAATTAAATAAGACAAAGATCCCATTGGCTTCCCATTGTTTTCAGTGTGACTAGTAATGCCCGTGCTTTGATATGGTGTAATACTGAGAGGCATTTTAATTGATGTTTGATTTTACAGTTTAAACTGATTTTTATTTTCTCATATTGTATCTTTATATACCACTTGAGATTTGTAGTTAAGTGATCTATCTATCTATCTATCTATCTATCTCAAACTACAGTTCCCAGGATTCTTTGGAAGAAGCTGTGGCTGTTAAAGTGGGATCATAGTGTATTGTGCAGAAGTGCCCTAAGTCCAAACCAGGCTATGGGAAGAGGGGAGCCTTCGCAGTATACTCTCCTAAGCCCTTAGTTCTCTTGAGCCTGCCGACACATCCTTTGTGTGCATGGATGACGCCATGTCGGCTAATTAGGATTCACACTCTGAGAATGAGTTGAGCATTGTATAGGGATTAGCAGAACAACAAAAAAAGTGCCTAAGATGTACACGCCAAGAGTAACAGGTGAACCACAGAGGTTCGGCGTAACTGAGAACACCAGGCTGCTCTGTGTGCTTGTCAAAAACACAGATAAGCTGTAGTCACTGCACCTAAGCCCTCCTTTCCCCATTACAAAAGAGCGCAGCCATCAGCAATGAGTTAAGGCTAAGCTAATAGCTGGCTACAGGATGCAGATCAATGTAATCTGAAGCAGAAGCCTGAGCGGTTTCAGAACGCTGGTTAAGGCACACCTGAGAGAACACAACAAGATTTGGAACAGCAGGGCGTATATTATCTAGGCTTCAAAAGACGTGCGTGGAAAACGTTATCAGGTGTGTAATTAGGGTTGCCAGGTGGCAACCCGGATATTCACTGCATCCCTTTGAAGCTACTGGTGAAGGAGGAAACACTGTCATTGCCACGTTCCCTGCAGGTAGTTTCCTTTCATTCATGCCCCCCACTCTGTTTGCTGTAGTAAGCAGGGCTCCAGGTACATGGGGGTAGTCGGGGGCACCCCCCCAATTCATAAAAATCAATAAAAATACTTAACTGAGGTTCTGGCCCCCAACATAAATCCTGGCTAGCCCATGTCCAGGTGCACTGTAAGTATGTTTTAAGGCAAGATGGGGACTCTGGAGCCAAATGCAGCCCCACAGGCCTCTTCAGCTGCCCCTCATGACTCTCCTCAGGCCACCCCTCTGCTCATGAGTCACACCCTTTGTCACCAGCCCTGTTTGGCATTCTCATGGAGAGCTTTTGCTTGGATGGCATGCGTCCTTGAACAAATGCCTTTTGCTTGTCTGGATGGAGGACAGAGAGAGAGCCATGTGAATTTGTGCAGAGCTTAGCCTCCTATGGGACGTGGGTGGCGCTGTGGGTTAAACCACAGAGCTTGGACTTGCCGATCAGAAGGTTGGTTCGAATCCCCGCAACGGGGTGAGCTCCCGTTGCTCGGTCCCTGCTCCTGCCAATCTAGCAGTTCGAAAGCACATCAAAGTGAAAGTAGATCAATAGGTACCGCTCCAGCGGGAAGGTAAACAGCGTTTCTGTGAACTGCTCTGGTTTGCCAGAAGTGGCTTAGTCATGCTGGCCACATGACCCGGAAGCTGTACGCCAGCTCCCTCGGCCAATAAAACGAAATGAGCACTGCAACCCTAGAGTCAGTCACAACTGGACCTAATGGTCAGGGGTCCCTTTACCTTTAGCCTCCTACACAAAAGGTGAAATCTTAAATTCATTGCCCCTCCCACTTTATGCCCCTGGCCCCACCCAACTTGCATGTTGCTCAGAAAGGAATGTGGGGCTCAGCTGAAAAAGGTCCCCCAACCCTGTTTTAAATCAACTAAGTGAAAATCTGCGGGGCATGGATGTGTGAAGCTCATTGGTGCCAACGGGAGCTTCCTGGGAAACTCAAAGCAACTATGCAGAAGCAGGACTGTGGCAGGGAGAGGGAAAACTGGACTCTCCTTCCGTACAGTCTCAAAGCTGCTCAGGCTCCCTGATTAAAGCTATTTATTAGGCGTGTGCAGTGGGATCAAGATTCAGTTTGGATCCTACTTCAGGAACAGCCTGTCTCATCCCAGAGTGTCTCGTGCACTGCCCAGTTTGACTCCAGGTCCAGCTCAGAATCTGCTTCATGAAAAACAATCTCTGTTACTTCTCCTTCACTACTATGGGGAGTCAAAAGCAGCTCAAACTTCCATCCTCCCTTTTTACAGAAGTGGGTGAAATTTGCAGACATTGTAACCCCTACAGAGTGGTTCAAGGCTGCCAAATTACAGGCAGGGAAGCGCCTCTAAAATTTGATTTTATATTTAAAGAGGAAATATGCACAACTTGAGATCCCACTTCAGCTTGGACAAGCCCCTAAACACTCCAGGGCACATTAAAACAGCTTGCAACTCAGGGTTTGTACAAAGACTCCTACAAAACTCAAGTTCCCCACCTTTGCCTGATGATGGCCTTAAGATAAACACCTGGAACCCATTTAGCAGGATTTTTCCACTGATGGCACTTGGTATTAGGGAATGTACTCACTGCTGAAAGATGAGAGGCCACATCTGTATTGGTACCCTGCCAGCTTTTGAAGATTCCCTTATTTTATACAGGCCTTCCCTTGGTTCCCTTGACCTAAGTCTATTGCTTTACTTGCTGCGCTGTTCAAATGGCCATGTTTTGTTGCAAATTTTAATTGTGGCTGCTTGTACTTTTAAGTGGGTGCTTGTAAACTGCTTTAGAAGCCTATTTTGGGATTAAGCAGTATATAAAAAACTAATCTCAAACATGCATGCAAATTGCATTTGTATACCAAGGGTTGCATAGAATGCTTGTCCTACTCCAGAGCAGACCTACTGAAATTAGTAAGCACGGCCAACTTAGGGCTGTTGATTTTAGTGAGTCTACTCTTGAGTAAAACTCAGCTGGAGACCATGCTTACTGTCACATGTAGTTTGGCTCATATATCTATATGAAGATGTTGAGAGCCAAACTGGAAACCTTGCCAACGCAAAGCCTGAGCTGCTATGAGTTGACTCCAGCTCTACGAGACAGAAGCATTTGCATCTCCTGAAAAGCAGCAAGCAGAGCAGAGGAAAGCGAGAGGTGGGGTGTGTGAGAGAATGGACATTTTAACTAAATAATCCTGAAGTGAAGGCAGAGGAATGCTGACGGCTCCCATTTCCCCTGATTATGTAGGTCAACTAATAGCCATCGTAATGCTCTTCATTCAAGCACATGGTCATTAAATCATACTTTAGAGAATCCAAAAGAGCTTACAATGTATCCATATGGTCCACAGCTGGTTTTATCCAGCACTAAAGCAAATGGGTAGATTGGTTGAGGGAAGGGGGAGGGGGGAGAGGAGGCCAGAGGATGTTCTCTCAGCTGACAGGATTTAATTGAGGGAAGGGAACCTGCCAACCACCGCTCTTTTGAGAGCTCCTCTGGAGGAAGGTAGAATTTGCTCACAGACGAAAGCTCTGTCAGCAGCTCATCCTCATCACTGAAAATGTTGCGATTGCCATACACCACTGATTGGCTTCATTTGGACAAGGTTTTTTTTATTTTAATTGTGAGAACAGGATGCTGGATTAGATGGGCTCCTGGCCAGATTCTTCAGGGCTCTTCTCTTCTAAAGTGGTAATACTGTACCACTTTCAGCAACCATGGCTGCTCCCAGAGCATCCTGGGAACTGTTAAGGGTGCTGAGACTTCTTAGGAGACAGTGATTCCTTTTGCAAAAAACCCCCCAAAACCCCTACAATTCCCAGAGTGGTTTAACAACCAATCCCTCTTCCCAGGGAACTCTGGGAATTGTAGCTCTGTGAGGGGAACTGTGGGGATCTCCTAACAATTCTCAGCCCCAATAACAAACTATAGGTCCCAGGATTTGTGGAGAAGCCATAACTGTTTAAAGTAGTTTAACAGGGCTTTAGCTGTATATAGCAAACAGGGCTTGAGACTGCTTTACGAATGAGGGGCCGCCATCTTGTCCTTTCCCTCACGCTGCCATCTTAATCTGGCCCTGGGTTGACTGTCTCAGTGAAAACTAGGCCAGCGTCCTCCTTTCCTTAAAGAATGGCAGAGCTTTGCTTCCTCACAATGGAGGAAAACACAACATTTATAGACTGGAGGCTGAAAGGATCCCTTGTTCCGCAGCTGCAGATTCAATGAGGTTGTGTTGTAACAGCCGGTCTCTGAATAAACCCTGTGCAGAAGGGCGACTGGACTGCCCTTGTCGGAGGTCCAAAATACAATGTGGACAAAAAACAGATTTGTGAAATACTACAGTGCAGCTTTCAGTGCCCTGTGTGTGTGTGTGTGGTTTTCCTGGAAGAAGACAGAGCTCTTCTTTATGATCAACAGGAAGTATCTTCTTTTTTTTATACGTATACTTGCTCAAAATTAACTAACTGCCAACCTCCAGTGCACAAATGCGGCATTGTTGAAAGAACGGGGAACAAAAAGAAAAGCACATTTTCCCTCCTGCCTCCAGTAAAAATTTAAAATAAAATTAAAAGGAGGCAGTTATCTCAAAACTCATTGTGGTGAAACTGCAGAAAAATGATTATAGGGTAGGGGGAGTTCTTGGGCGTAGGAACTGAGGATCATTCACTGTACCCAACACCTAGTCCCGAAACTCATGAGTCATCGAAAAAGGGTTTTCTGTTGCTCTTTATATGTTTATATTTAGCAGGAAGAGAGGGGTGAGGGAGAGCAAGGCCCTTTCAATGGTCTGTCTTGGCCCCTCAACATAGCCAGCTCCAGGTTTCGGCAAAAATGACTGGCAGAATCAGAGACCAGGGAGAAGAGACGGTGGAGGAAGATTGGAAGAAATTTAAAGACTATTTACAGAAATATTATAAGATTAATGAATGTTAGAATGACATCGGATGGAGGTTAAAAGGTTATTAGCAACAAAGTGGTGAAGGAGTATGGAAAACTTTAAAAGGTTTAACATATTAAGATATTAAGATAAGATTAAGATATATTAAGACATTAAGATAAAGATTAAGTTAAGTTAGAGGGAAGGGATTTGCTGATTAAATATTTGGACTGGAATACAGTGAGGGGAGGTGTGGGGAAGTCTGGGAAATAAGTAAACGCAAGGAATATTATGAAAATGGAATTGTTTTTATTTGTTTTTTTGTTTTTTTTGTTTTTTTCTTTTGTTTTTTCCTTTTATGTAAAAACCTTAATAAAAAATATTATTAAAAAAAACAAAAAACAAAAAAAACCATAGCCAGCTCCAGGTTTGAGAGGTCCCTTGTAAAAATGCACTTCTTGGGGTAAGAAAAGAGAACAGTGGGCTTATTTAATCATTTATTACTGAGGATTTATACACAGATCCGTGCATAGCCCTCCCTCTGATCTGCCCCATGGCTCCAATCCAGGAGGCAACTGATTGACTTGTCCTCTCAAGAGCAAGCAAGCACTTAAAGGAGCATCACTTATCTGATCATTGTGGTAGCTTGCAGTGGCTACTAAAATTTCTTGTGATACCCCACAGCAACACTATGTTTGAGACACTGAGGAAATGGAGCAGGCTTGTTTTCTGCTGCTCCAGAGGGCTGGACCTGAGCCAATGTGTTCAAATGGAGATTCAAAAAACATCCTGGGAACTGTAGTTTGTTGGGTTTCTGAGAGTTTGTCAGGAGACCAGTATTCCCTTCATAGAGTTACAATTCCCACAGTTCTCTGGGGAAAGGAATTCACCGCTAAACTTCCCTGGGAATTGAAGCTCAGTGAGGGGAATTTTGTGCGTGTGTCATAACAACCTAAGCACCCTTAACAATCTGCATTTCCCAGGATTCTTTGGGGGAAGCCATGATGGCTAATGTGGTACAATAGTGCTTTAAATAGATGGTGTGAATATAGCTTCAGACCCCAGAAGCCGTAAACACTTATTCTGTAGCTTCACCAATAATGGGTGAAATAATGCGAATAAGTGTCTCTTCCATTAATTTGCTTTGACATAGCTGTATGTCCATGGTTTCCATGTTAGCTGCCTGGGGAGGTTTTTAAATTTTATTTTTTTTAAATAGAGAGAGAAATATATATAATGGTGACTGCAAAATATCTCACTCCTAACCAATTCCTGGAAAAAAATAAGTCATACTGTAGCTCTAATAAACTAAAACTTTCCTCAAACTATGTGAATTTATTAACTGACGGAGCCACTGTTCTCTGGAATCCCCATGGAATGAATATTGGAGACAATTAATATCCATGACGTTAGTAATGTAACGGTACTGCAGCAAAAGAACTTGAGAGAGAGAGGAGAAAAAAATAACTTTTTTTTTGGTTTGGCTGAATCAATCTTTCTAGTTACAAACAGCCAAGACTGCCAATTATTGCTTATTACTTGTCCCCAGACATTTGATTAGACTGCAAGAATTACTCTTAACATGAGAAATAACCTTTTTTGAGATTACCTCATGAACAGAAGCTTTCGTTGGCTCATCCCAGCAAGTTTCTGCTTGGGGGAAGCTAAGCTAGGGTGAACAACACTAATTAAAATGCCTCGGTGTAAAATTAGGGGTTTAAAATAAATATCAGAAACCCATGATATGAAGAGGACTAGGAGGTTGATTTCTTCTACTACTTTTTAATAATGGAAGGCTGACAGATTTATAGGCAATTAACTAGCTGGCACCGAAAGTTGCTCGTTGCTTCACATAGGAGTTACTGCTGCCTCCCCGAGTTCCTTCTTGAAGAAGGGTGGGAGATAAATTATTAATAATAAATTGAAATAACAGCAATAATAATGATGACAGAGATGAGGAACCTGCAGCCCTGTAGATGCTGCTGGACTATGACTCCCAGAATCCCTGGCCAAGCTGGGAGTTGCCCGCAGGAAAGGAACAGAGAGCAAAAAGTATGTACTTTGGCAGACCCTCCAAGTGTCCCTATTTTCCAGGGACAATCCCAGATTTACAGAAGCCGTCCTGGTTTCTGATTTGATCCTGGAATGTCCCTCTTTTCCTTAGGACATCCCTGTTTTCTTTGGATAAATGTTGGAGAGTATGGAATAGGACGTGCTTATTTTCACTGGAGAAATGTTGGAGGGTATGGAGTTATGCGACCCCTGAGCCAAGGAGATTAGTAACTATACAACCTTTAGAAGACATCTGAGGGCAGCCGTGTATAGGGAAGTTTTAAAAATGTTTACGTTTTATCTATGTTGGACATCCTGGTGCCTGCAGGAAACCTAAAAGATAGACCCAAGCCCATGAGCACTCCCCCCCATCTGTGGACTGAGGAGGCCAAGCATAGTCACTGTGGCTTGCAGCCATTGATAGCCTTCTCCTCCATGAATCTGTCCAATCCCCTTTTAAAGCCATCCAGATTGGTGGCCTTCTTTGCTTCCTGTGTGAGCAAGTTCCAAAGTTTAACGATGACCGAAGAAATACCATATTTACTCAAATCTAATGCTCACCTTTTTTGGCCAAATTATGTTGTGAAAATTAAGGTGTGCATTAGATTTGATGGCGCATTAGGATCGAGTAAAAATGGAACTTTATCTGTCCTGCACCTTCCAACTTTCCGTTTCTCTGGATGTCCAAGAGTTCTAGGGTTAAGAGAGAGGAAGAAAACCTTTTCTCTAGCTGCTTTCTCCACACCCTACAATGTCTTAGAAACCTCTATCATCTCACTTCTTTCTTGCTTTTTCTCTAACCTAAAAAGTCCCAAATGCTATAACCTTTCCTCATAGGGGAGTCGATCCGTCCCCTTGATCATTTTGGTTCTTGACCACTACAAAGTCACTTCCTATGTTCCTCTGCTAGTACTCCTTTATGTTTTATAGGCCCATTTTAAATATATCTGAGCAGCAAGGGTGGTGTAAATGGATAGGTGACCAGATAATGGAAAGCAAATGAGTTCCTTGACAGAAGAAACACAAGATATAAATGCACATAAATAAATAAGACAGCTGGGGTTATGCCACCACCATCCCTCTCCCCTTCAGTATATTAGGATAAGGCAGCAGAATACCCAGATCTAAAGTGCATCTCCTTGCTTCATCAGAGCTCTGGATAATTGGTATGCCCAACAGTTCTCTCACCGGCAGCCAGTTTTGTAACAGGTGGCCTTTTCGATCCAAGCAATCTCAGAGTGCTTAGTTTAATCTGGGGATAGGCTTAATATTTCTGTATTTTGCAAGCAATATTATCTGGAAAGGTTAAGCCTGTCAATAAATGTATATTTTAAATACAGCTTATATTTTATCCCATATGTTATAGCTACTGGAGCGAGAGGGCCATTTCAGTGCTATTTCCAAAAAAGAAACAAGCATGGGATGTTACAAATATTACAAATGTTACAGATACACAGTTTACGGTTTTACAAAGCAACAGCAGGCATTGCTACTTGTGGGAAACACAGTGGTACCTCGGGTTACAGACGCTTCAGATTACAGACTCCGCTAACCCAGAAATAGTACCTCGGGTTAAGAAATTTGATTCAGGATGAGAACAGAAATTGCGCGGCGGCAGCGGGAGGCCCCATTAGCTAAAGTGGGACCTCAGGTTAAGAACAGTTTCAGGTTAAGAACAGACCTCCAGAACAAATTAAGTTCTTAACCCAAGGTACCACTGTAGAAGTTTCTGCCCTATATGAAAACGGCCAGTGGATGACTCATGCATATGCAAAAATGCCACATATTATTACAGTATCAGACCTTATTGGTTGTTGCTCCTTCCCGTGGTTAGCTTCCTTTGAGCTGGTCTGCTTAACCAGCAAGGAAAACCATGCCTCTTTGATTCCTCTGGGCTCCCTGCTGCCAGCATGAGGCATAGCTGAACTGGGTTTGACCAGATTGTTGGACGTGGAAACCCCATTCCGTCTCTCTCTCCTTCCTGCCAGCTTTCCCCCTTTACAAATGTAGTCAGCCAAAACTGTTATGATAACCCTCAAGGCTGTACTGAGCACTGTAGAAAGAGGGGTTTTTGTGTTTGTGGCTACACACAAACACAAAGCACTGCTTCTCGGGAAATACAAAACATTCAACTGGTGTGTCCATGCCAGATTACTAATGCATGCACCTCCTACACACAGTGCAGGAGTCCAGGCCATGGTTGGCACAAGGGAAGCAATGATTTGGCCCCAATGTTTGCAATTATCTCGTTAAAAAGGGGGGGAAGGGTGGAATACAAAATTGTTCCTAAGCCCCACAGCTGGAAATTGCAGGGTCTCTTTTCCCCAGCTGGCACATCCTGAATGCCATTTCACATTAAAGGCACAGGAGAGGCATTCTGGGAAGATAGAGAGTCACAGCCAGAAACTGGATTAGCGGACAGTGCAAAAAATATGCATAAGGTTTGGCCTGGATAAGAGAAGACGGAGGTGGTGGTGGGAATGACAGCACTCAATTACCCAAAGGGCTGTCCCACTCAAGAGAGCAAATACGGCTAAGACAAGTCTAAAAGCATACAAAATAGACACTCATGGCAGAGTCCCATTTAGTCAGCTGGGAAAGCATGTCAAAACAAAAATGTATTCAAGCTGTTTCCGGAAAGCTCAGATAGTGGGTGCCTTGTTGTATTTCAGCAGGAATGCTATTCCGCACAATAGGGGCAGCCCCACTGCTATGGGTTACTGAGGAGTGGTCTTTGGGACTTGCAGAAGAAACCCCCCTATACTTCCTTAATGGGCATAAGAGATGGCAAGGTGGGTTTCAGTTGGAAATTAGGAGAAACATCTCAAGGATCAGCTCAGCAAAGGAAGCAATTACCTAGTGGGCTCTCCCTTGCAGGAGGTTTCAAACAGAGGCTGGACAGCCATCTGGCAGGGGTGTGCTAGCTCTGGATTTCCGGCATAGGGTAGGAACATTGGACTAGCAGCCAGGGAACCTTTGGCAGTACTTTTGGATGCTCAGGTAGCTGCTGTGCCCAGAAATGCCCTTTACACAACCTCAGCTGCAGAAACCAGGTCTAGCCACTATTGATGTATGCCAGGGATAGAGGACCCCTGGAAGCTTAGGCTTACTGTTGGACCAATGACAACAAACCCATTGGGATCAGCTGTGCTACAGACTTCCCCACTGAGAACTACACTGATCTGCTGTAAGCACAAATAACCCTTTGCACTGCCAGTTTCAATTCAAGCCTGCAGTGCAAAGGACACTCCTCTGCAGGTGCTTGCAATGGAAAACCTTTACGATGGGACACCTGGCATTGCTGTGATGTCAAGTGATTCACAGGTGGGAGTCTCTGCTCACCTGTCAAAATGGCCCACAGGGGTTGGAGGAGGTCTGGCCCCGATAAGATTACTGCAATGCACCCTATGTGGGGCTGACCCCCCACATAAAATAAGGCAGCACGGGCAATTTTTGGCAGGGCTCTTAAAGCAGTTGTGCAATGGGGGTTCTCTGTTTAAGCCATGGCGAAGGCTGGGTTGTACTTCAGGGGAGCACCAACTGAGCTGGAGTACAGCAAATGCACTATTTCACAGCAGAGTTGTATTTGTGGTCTGCGTCCCTTTTGTGTGGTAACTGCTCCACCACACATCTTTCACAATGCATTTGAACCAGCCCATTAGTGAAATTATGCCCTTCTAATGAGGCGTGTAGGTGTTCCCTTCAGGCTGTTTAAATTGACAGAGAATCATAGAATTCACAGAATCCTAGAGCTGGAAGGCACCCTGAGGATCATCTAGTCCAATCCGCTGCAATGCAGGCATATGCAGTTGTCCCAAGGGGGGATCGAACCTGCAACCTTGGCATTATCAGCAGCATGAATTGAGTTATTTGCAAGACCTGGCTGACATGGCCAGCAGTTCCCTCCTTTGTTACCAGAATGTTGTGCAAAGCCAGATTCTGTTGCTGCATTGGATTGGTGCTGAAAGCTTCTGTTGCTCCTACATGAATTTGGATGGTGGTAAGGATGATTGGATTTGGGGCATCCAGTTGACATTTTCTGAGCATTTCTGTTGAAAGGGGGGGGGGCAGAATGTGGGGAATTAATGCAACATGCCAATAACTTTTCACAGTTGTGTGCTATCCCTTTTGCCGGGAGAACTGACCCACTGCTTTTGCATTAGCTTTTGAGCTTTATGTATTGTTTGATAAACGGCTTAACGTTCTCCCCTTTCTGCCCTGCACAAATATGAGTAATCGTGTGCATTGGACGAGACATGAAGGCATATATTTGGGAAAGCAATTTACAGCCTTTTTACATCAATATCTTTTATATTGCACCGTTGTTTATGCATGTTAAGCGTTGCTGCCGTCCCTGGGAATTGCAAGGTGAGCTAGGTTTGTAAATCTAGCCGTCCCGTTTTATGAGAGGATGTGTGCTCAAATACTTTCAAGCAATGTTAAGAGTGGCACCTTGTGCCGCACACACACACACAAGCATGTAAATATTGGACATACAACATTAGTAATATCTATTTTAAACTCTGATCCCCCAAAATGCAGTACTGTATTGCGCTTGAGAGAATCATAGGATTGGAGGAAGTCTTACAGACCACCACACATTCAGATGTGGGGAATATTATATTAGTTTTCCCGATTATAATGAAGTGCTTTTGACCCATTTTCTTATGTTCCATCTTCACTGCAGCAGCTGTCTATGGAACTGTGGCTTTTTGACCGATATACTGGAATGCCATACATGTCCTATAAACCAATGGACAGGGTGTGACACAACAATCAGTGTCATTGGACGTCACTGCTCCCCCATTTTTTCTGCACACGTGTACTTCTGTCCCCCCCCCCCCGATTCTCCCAAGAAAACAGCAGGGAAGAATCGTATGCCAGTATAACACCCCAAATTTTGTCCCTCTGTTCCAGCAATTTTCTGGGTTAAGCAGCTGCAAATATTTTTTCCCCTCTGGAATCAAATAACATGGAAATAAACTCCAACCATGCGCTATATTCCATTAGTTCTCCAGAAGTGGCTTTGATGTCATGTGGAAGTTCACATGCCACGCACAAATGGAGAAACTGAATAAACTGCCTTGTGAAGCAGTCCAAATCCAGCCTTCTGCTTACTCCATGAAATCCAGAACTAAAAATGCCCTTGTCCCCAGCCTCCACTTGAAGAACTCCTGCAAGTCCTTGCTTCCATCACCTAACTGAAGGAGTGCCAACCTTTATAGACCAGTGGGAAGATTTCAAATTTTGAGAGAGTCCTGTCGATGCCAGTCAGAAAGCAGCTGCGATGGGAGTGTGGCCTCCACTCAAAATTAGAGAGCAGCTTTCTCCATAATTGCATTTCCATATTAGAAAATGCTTAACCTGTGGAATTTGCCTGCCATGCAGCTGTTAAAGGCACAAAAATCAGGGCTTTTTTTCAGCCGGAACTCGACGAAACTCAGTCCTGGCACCTCTCAGGTGGGTGCCATTGCCATAATAAGAGAACAAGGGAGGTGTTCATGGTGAATTCTGGCACCTCTTTCTCTAGAAATATAGCACTGACAAGAACACGGTTTTTCCTCCAACACCAACCCATTGCCATCCTGTATCCGCTAACCTGGGAGGAAGCCCCATTAAACACAGAGACTCATTTATGAGCAGACATGTACACCATTGTACTATAAATTAACTGTACAGTACGGTGAATTCTTAATGAGTGTCTGGCTTTCAACTGCTGTCTAAGCCTCTCTGCAAAGTTTTCAAATTTGCCTTTTGGGGGGAATGGATTTCTCCATCCACCCTCACTTATCGCAAAGCAGCATTTGCAGGAAACAATGTCTAGGGGCTACCTGATCTCAGTCGAAGCCACCACAGGAAAGCTGCATCCTAAGTGTGAGGGGGGAAAGGAAGGGAAATCAGAAGGAGCAAAAGTGCACAAAAGAAGAGGGGGAAAGAGCAGATCTTTGGGACACCAGGGATTCCTATTGTCTGGCATCCAAACAACTCATTGGAAGTAGCTTTCCTTAACCGAATAATCTTTGTACTTTTTGGGGGGGGGGTGCGGGGAGGAGGAGAGGAACTACACATGCAGCTCATAACAGGACTGAACAAACTTAATACCAGCCACATGTAAAATTGGCACAGCCTGAATTGAGCCTGATCCATCCATCCCTAGCGGCACGTGCAGCCAAAAGGCTCATTCCCCTCTTGGCTTATTAAGCTGATTGTCCAGACACGGTCAGTAGGAGCGCCAACGATTTTGAGTGCTCCACGAGGCTCTATTGCTTGCAATACTCAGCGTTTGGCATTTAAAAGGGCGAGGGAGAGTCACAATCCATCTTCATAGCTTAGTCACCTAATTGGCTGCTGAGAGTTGGCTGTCTCCCTGCCTTTTCTTCTCCCTTTCTACTTTCCTGCTTATGAATTGTCCAAAAGGCCCTTTAAGTGAAATTGGATAGGCTGCAAAGTGTTGGTTTCATCTGTTTTTGCGCGTGCGTTTGTTTTGTTTGCAGTTTAATCAGTATGATCCAGATGCCCGTGCGAGGAAACCGGAGCTCGATTTTTAATTATCTCTACTTTGCCTGAGTTAGGAATTCCCGGTAGTGCTGTCTGCAAAAAAGATGCCAAAACCCGCATTGTTCTTTAATTAGCTGTTGTAATTGTTTC
Organism: Podarcis tiliguerta; assembly: GCF_965153285.1. Lineage (NCBI taxonomy): Eukaryota > Metazoa > Chordata > Lepidosauria > Squamata > Lacertidae > Podarcis > Podarcis tiliguerta. Next base: position 39,673,732 of record NC_139547.1, on the reverse strand, counting down.
AGCCTAATCTCCGTGATTAGCAGCAGCATTAAATACAGCAGTAAGAATAGACCTGCTCTCTTTGTGCTGCCCTGGTAAGCACACGCCTTCTCCCTTCTGGTAAGGGACATCATATAAAATCAATTAGGATGCCAACCGGCCTTTGATTGGAAAAATGATTAAGACCAGCTACCATGAAGTGCAGATGGCTTTGTGGAGTTGCTTTATGGGCACCCCTCCACCACCGGGGTGGCTTTATAGCCTTGGGATTTGTGGGCTGGAACAAGAAGGAAGCATGCAGAGGTCTCTTGTGATATTTCCTTCCTCCATACAGGTTGGAGCAAAAGGCAGGGGAAGCCCACCACTGTCGAAGGCAGTCCACCTGGGAATGTGAGTAGTTGGAAACCACAAGAGGGGAGAGGGCTGTTGCATTCAGGTCCTGCTTGTGGGCTTCCCAAAGGCATCTGGTTGGCCAGAGTGAGAATGGGATGCTAGACTAGATGGGATAGTCACCTGACGCAACCTTAGGTTCTTAAGGTTGATGGGGAAGGGAGAGCTGGGTCACATCACTGGCCCAGCCTTTTGACTTCAGCACCACTGGAATAGGCAACTCCGTGTGATCTGGAGCCCTGATTACACAGAGGAGGGTGCACAAATACAATTCAGACCTTCACCAAAGGCATGGAGCTGGTGGATTGGATGGAGTGGTGGATACAGTCATTTGTAAAAGATGACACTAACTGAGGGACGCGGGTGGCGCTGTGGGTTAAAGCCTCAGCGCCTAGGGCTTGCCGATCGTAAGGTCAGCGGTTCGAATCCCCGCGGCGGGGTGCGCTCCCGTTGTTCGGTCCCAGCGCCTGCCAACCTAGCAGTTCGAAAGCACTCCCGGGTGCAAGTAGATAAATAGGGACCGCTTACTAGCGGGAAGGTAAACGGCGTTTCCGTGTGCGGCTCTGGCTCGCCAGAGCAGTGATGTCACGCTGGCCACGTGACCCGGAAGTGTCTTCGGACAGCGCTGGCCTCCGGCCTCTTTGAGTGAGATGGGCGCACAACCCTAGAGTCTGTCAAGACTGGCCAGTACGGGCAGGGGTACCTTTACCTTTAACCGATGGCTAAATATTGCACTGTACGTATGTAAAAATCTATCACACACCCCCATCTCCTTCTTAGTCCAATATCTGCAAGTGATGAAGCAGAAGCTTGCTTACAAGAGCTTCCATTATAATAAACCAATTAGCTAAAGCCCTCGTTGACCTGAAGCGTGTGTGTTGACCCCAGACCGCCCACACTGGTGCCATCTCATTGGAAGCTGCCAATATCCCCTTCTGAAGCTTAGGGCAGAGGTGGGTAGGCATTAGGCTTGCAGGATTCACCTTGCTACTTGCTAGAAACTGCAGATTAGGGATGGGTGGATCTGTCTATTTTCATTTCTCATTTTCCCAGACTTAATTTCAGTTCTGCACACTTCCACATCAGCTTGTGATTTTTTTTTTAAAAAAAAGTTCTTATGAAAATTCATCAATATTATCATAAGAATTTCTTCCAGAATATACAGTTGTATGCAATTTTGTCTAAAATACACATTTTAAAAAATTTTACGCAGCGATTTCCCCAAATGTAACATCAGGCCCTATATCTGCACTTTCTGGAAACAAGCGAAGACAGTTCACATTGTCTCCATATGCAGACAAAAATATATGGACAGTGGCATTAATGGAAAAGTTCACTAAACACCTGAAAGCCCTGAGGGGTAAACAAAATGCAGATGACTTTATAAAAACTTGGTATCCCTTCACTATTTTTCAATGGGCAATTCTGCAGTGCGGCATCTTCAACACACAGACCTGCAGCTCTGGAACAACATCTTCCATTAAAAACACCGCTCCGTTCCCGCGTCAGGGAGAGAGATGGAGGGATTACAGGGAAATGCTATTGTAACTTGTTACGTGTATCTTCTTAGCTGTATAATTTCAAAAAACCCGAAATAAAAATATTTATAGTAAAAAAGGACATTTTGTTCAAACAGGCTTTTATCAAGCTAGATAAATGGGACTTAGTCGAAAGGGTCTGCTTTGTATGGATTTAATATTATGTTAGATGTTGTTGTTGTTTAATCTCAAGACTTCATTATGAAGTTTAAACAGCCCTCCAGTAATAAAATGAAAAGGAAAAAGTATAAAACAACAACAAAAACAGAGTTCACAGCCCCAACTGCATCTTCTGCCAATTTCTGACGAGTGAAATACAGACTTCCTATGCAAACGTCTTGTCATTTTTCTATCAGTAGCTGCCCCTTTGACCATATCACAGGGAGTCCTAGGGTTTGTCTTTAAATATCTGGTTCCACAAAGTAATGTTTATTCTAATTCCTAGAAAAAAACCCTGACTTATAAAATTAAGAGTATCTCTGGATGCAGCTGAACCTATGGAGTTTGCCTCCATTTGTCGGCCATTTGTTACCTTTATGAAAGGTCTATTATGGAGATGGAAAGTCCCAATGAAATACGGCTTTATTTTTGTATTCATAGCATTTATTTTGTTCTTTTTCTGTATCGGGTCAGTTTTTGTTGTTAACATTCAATTCAGCATGTAGTCTCTTGAGAATGTACTTTATTTTATGAGGTAATGGCTGTTTTTGTGTTTTTTTAACCGCTTCTAATAATCTAATGTGTAAATTGCCTCATGACTGTTGCTTGGAAGGCAATTAAGAAAACGACAATAATAGTCGTGACAAGAGCTTAACCCCACAGTTCCTTGGGTGGAAACTGTGACTTCCACCCTCTCCAACGGCTGCAGAGAGGATGCCAGTTCTGAGGCTTTGCCTCCAACACAACAACTCCAAGCCACATGTCCTTGTGAGGCTGCGACACAAGCAACTTGCCAAAGGTCACATTAAAAAGTCGCCATTCGAAGCAGGATTTAGACGGCACCCTGGCTCGCAAGTCGAAATAAGATGATAATGCTCCCAGTTTAATATCATTCTGACAGTTTTAAAAGGTCAAACTGTGAAGAATGCTGTATGTGCTCAAACTCTTTGATTGGGATAAATGAATTTTTTTTATTAAAAAAAATATGTGGTGGGCGGCCGGCGGGGGGGAGAAGACTTCTGCCAGTCATCAGTTTGATGCCAAAAATAAAAGGTGGCGACCTCCATTTCTTCCAGCTCTCAAATGACACGTTTCTGGGTTTTCAAAGTCAAAAGAAAAAGGCAGCTTTGAAAGGTTACCATGAAGCCGATCTGGAGCTTACTGATAAAACTTAATTGATTTGTTGCCGCTTTATTATCAAGATTCGAGGTATCAGCTTTCTATAAAGTTATTTTCAGGTTGTACAGAAGTAGGGGCTATGTAACTTTGAAAGTTTACACGACCCACAGCTGTCCTATTAGGCTGCGTACAAACTATTCATTTGAAAAGCATGACTTCTGCCAAAGAATCCTGGGAACTGTGGTTAATCCCCCACAGAGCTATAACTCACAGTACCCTGAACAAACTACAATTCCCATGGTACTTTGGGGCAAGTCCTGCATGCAGCCTTCTTGAGCTTTGGCCATGGTTCAAATGTTTCCTTGGCTATAAAGATTTTGCGTGGGCAGGAGGAGTCTCCCCAACCCCAGGCAACCCCTGAGGGGAAGAATGACTCAAGACAATGTGCTATGGGATTAAAAATGGCCACAACTTTATTAAGTTTCAGATGTAGGGAGAACTTGGCTCAGGCATTGGGCGTTCATCTTTCCCAGTCCCCAGCCGGGGCTCTGGGAGACATCAGGGTTATCCAGAATGTGTGGGGATTGGGCTGGCTCTGGAGAACATATGTTCAAGCAGAGAGCCCGCCCCCCGTTTTGCCACCATCGCAGGGGAGAGCAATGACAACCTCTTGGCTTATGGCCAATGCCTCCCCTCAAGACCCCTTTAATAGGGAACCCTGGGATCACCGCTGCAAGGGGGGGGGTCACCGCTTTATCCCCCCCCCTTAGGAAGAGAGTCTAAAGGATTCCGCCCAAGGCCTGAAACCGCCAAAGTTGTGACGTTTTGCTACGGGAAAGGCAAAACCTGCCAATGCAGGAAAATTCCTTTCCGACCCTTCAACAGCGACCATGACGTAGCAGCGCCTGCGTACCTGTGGAGAAGAGACTAACCTAAACCATGGATGGGGAACTGTGGCCCTCCAGATGTTGCAGGACTATAACTTCTGTCATCCCTGACCGACACAGCCCACCTGTGAGTCAACTGTTGTTGGGGTCTGCCTATGGCGCAAACTGATTCTGGTAGACTCCACCACCTGACTACTGGCAGAGGATGCTGTGGCCCATCAGCCCCTGAACTGGATTTCTGATCAAAGATCCCTTAAGATCCCTACGCCAGTGTGGTGTAGTGGTTAAGAGCGGTAGTCACGTAATCTGGGTAACCGGGTTCGCTCTCCGCTCCTCCACATGCAGCTGCTGGGTGACCTTGGGCCAGTTACACTTCTCTCAGCCCCATTCACCTCACAGAGTGTTTGTTGTGGGGGAGGAAGGGAAAGGAGAATGTTAGCCGCTTTGAGACTCCTTAAAGGGAGTGAAAGGCGGGATATCAAATCCAAACTCTTCTTCTTCTTCTTCTTCTTCTTCTTAAGACAGTGTTCCCCAACCTTGGGCCTCCAGCTGTTTTTGGACTACAACTCCCATCATCCTTGACCACTGGTCTTGCTAGCGAGGGATGATGGGAGTTGTAGTCCAAAAACAGCTGGAGGCCCAAGGTTGGGGAACACTGCCTTAAGAGATCAGGAAGGGCACTCCTCCTCACTAATGGTGCAGCCTAATGCCTCTTCTGCCAATGGAACGTTGTGATGATTGCTATACCAGTGTGCACACTGATTGGCTCCTAAGTTCCTGCACAAGTTCTCAGTCTCACATGCAAATGCAAAGCATTTCTTGCCATATGGGAGGCTGAGAAGCTGGCTACTCTCCCCCTCCACTGCTGGGTGGCAAAGGCCAATCCCTGGGAACATGGAATTATAAACTGATTGATGTGGTTGACTTTACTGATTATTATACTGAGTAATATTTCAAAAAATAATTTCTTTTACCAGATATCAGTGTCTTGATATTTATGTCTACTGTCTTATTATTATGAACAGTTTCAGTTTATTCCATTGTTCTGTGTATACTGTGGTGTAATTGTTTCACAGGCTGATGTGTTCATTGCTGTTACACGTTTGTCAGTTTTGATGAAAATTGCCTTGAGCATAATAATAAAAATGGAAAGGGAGAATATTTATGAAACTGACGTTAATAAGACTTCTGGAAGCATCAACGAGTTGGGAGTTAATACTATATCATTGTAAGATTTTCCAGTAAATCCAATTTATTAGTCTAATAGTACAAACTGCATGGTTAACTGCTGCCTTTCAGTCATCCACCCACACCCCTTGCTGGCAACATATTCTAGATCAGCAATGGCCTGATAATCACTAACTCATCTGGAGAGTAGATAATGGAAGACCTAAAGGAAAACCATCAACTGATTTGATTTTTTCTTGCATTTACTCTGAAGAACATGGGAAGCTGCCATATACATACAAAGCCAGACCATTGGTCCATCTACCTCCGTACAGTCTATACCTGTGTTTCCCAAATTTGGGTCTCCAGATTTTTTTGGATTACAACTCCCATCATCCCTGGCTAGCAGGACCAGTGGCCAGGGATGATGGGAACTATAGTCCAAAACCGGCTGGATACCCAAGTTTGGGAAATCCTGGTCTACACTGATTGACAGTGGCTCTGCAGGGTTACAGACAGTTTTCCCCAGCCCTACCTGGAGTTGCTGGGACTGAACCAGGTACCTTCTGCATGCAAGGCGGATGCACCACCACTGTGCAACAGCCCCTTGCCCCAAACATAGCCAGCAGCAAACTAAAGCTGGTGGACAACTAGCAATGTCCCATGATGCTCTTATCCTGAAATTTCTGCTCACAAGTATTGGACATACGGATTATAAGAGGAGTTTGGAAATCAGATTTCTTTTTATCCACCCTTCCTTTGCTGTCCTTTAGCACAGGGGCAGCCCTTCAAGTGCTGTTGGACTATGACACCCATCATGGCATCACAGAATTGTACAGTTGGAAGGGACCCAAACTGTCATCTTTGTGCAATGCCCTGCAATGCAGCCACCACAGCTAAACAATCCCTGTCAGGTGGCCATCCAACCTCTGCTTAAAAACCTCCAAGGAAGGAGAGCCCACCACCTTCCAAGATAGTCTATTCCACTGTCAACAGCTCTTACAGTCAGAAAGCTCTTCCTGATGTTTAGTCAGAATCACCTTTCTTGTGATTTGAATCCAGTGGTTTGGGTTCTACACTCTGGAACAGCAGAAAACAAGCTTGCTCCATCTCCATGTGAAAGACCTTTAGGTATTTGAAGATGGCTATCATACCACCTCTCGGTCTCCTCTTATCCAGACTAAACATACCCAGCTCCCTCAATTGTTCCTGATAAGGTTTGGTTTCCAGACCCTTGATCATCTTGGTTGCCCTCATCTATACACATTCCAGCTTGTCAACATCCTTCTTAAACTGTGGTGCCCAGCACTGGACTCAGGACTCCAAGTGATACTATTACTTCCCTTGATCTGGTACACAACACTTCTGTTGATGCAGCCTAGAATACCATTAGCTTTTTTTCACTGTTGCATCACACTGTTGACTCATGTCAAGCACTAAGACCCCTAGGTCCTTTTCACCTGTACTCCTATCACGCCAAGTGTCCCCCATCCTATTTTTATGCATCGCAGCTGACCACTGCTGATGCTCCCTGGGGATCTTGGGAGTTGGAGTCCAACAATATCTAGAAGGCATCATGTTTACTATTCCTGGCTTAGTACCACCATTATTCCTCAAACTTCTGCAGCCAGAGGCAATAGGTCTTTACAACCTTTCAAGAATCAGTTGCATTCAGAGCATGAACAATAGCCCTGGCTGAAAAGCTGACGTGCCAGATTTGTGAGACCAAAGGGAATTCTAACCCCCATCTTTTCTATAATGTGTGGCAAACATTTTTGGATTATATGCATCAAGAACATTGTGTTTATAACCTCCTGAGATCTCATGGCAATATGCGGGGGGGACGGGGGGACGACAGACTGGAGTGAACTGTAAGAATTTGATACAATATTTTAAAGCAAAGTGGTTGATGTGTTGTGCAATATGGTGTTTTGTGTGTGATGTGGAAAATTGATAGATTTACATTAGATATTGCTACACGACCACAAACACACAAAAAATCAGCTGCATTGAACATTTCAAACCTGCTATGTGCTCTTCTTTTCAAAACATACACACATGGGAGTAAGTGCAATAGTTTAAATCAGAACCCAATGCAGAGTTTGCTTGACAGCCATGGGAGATTTCCTCCTCCGTACTTTCTGCTGCCAGCTTTGAACATGAGAAATATGGCTTCAGAAAAGAAGAAGAAAATGCAGCAAAAACCAAATCTTTTTGCCTCCGATGATCATCTCTCTTGATGCTCAAACTCTGGCCCTTTCACAACATGCAAAACACGATCATTTGAGTTTTGTCTCCCCGGTAAGCCCTCCTTGATCTCAGTTCCTGCTTTTGAACTGCTTTGACTCGGTCTCAGCACCGCAAGGTACAAAGACGGCGCACATGAAAAGCTGTTTCCCGGCCCCCGTAATAGATCTCAAATAAAAGAGACTAGCAAAACAGTTGGCTGAGAAGTCCCGGCTCTGAAACACACCCAGCAATTCCCCCATTTGCTCTTATCCATATGTAGAACCACACACTTAATCTCTATCTTAATTATTTAAGAACAGGTGCGCATGTGTGAGTGTGTAAGCACAGTTTCTTCTGCCTTCTGGAAATATTTATGTCCTCCTGGAAAAAAAAGGGGGGGACCACAGAGTCTTTGAAAGCCAGCTGGCATTCGCCTTGGCACTCACTTAGCAAGGAATTAATACGCATGAAGGCTGAACTACATTCGGGTCGGAGAAGGCAAATTAGAAGGGCAGATGCCAAAGACATTTTATACACGCTCTGTGGCTAAATGGAAAACCACAGGCCTCAGGCTTGGCAATTCCTGAATGCTAAAATGCTAAATGTCTACTGTAGTCAACTGTATGCATGCACACATACATGCGCACACTACCTAGCTGTGTTCAGGGAAGAACTGAGACCCATTTACCAATCTCGGTGAGATTGGGTGCCATTTTGGCTCCCTTTCCCCAAACCACCACCATTAGCAATCATGTGACCAACTGGATAACTGGCATTTTTTACAGTTGCCACATGACTTTTGTTCCACGCTTCCAAGGAATCCAAGCTACAGTGTGGCAGCAGGACTTACTCTCTGGAATTCCCTGCCCATTGATCTCACTACACGCATTTCCCCCCACATTTATTGGGCTGGAGAACAGCATTGGAAAATGCAAATAAGTTCCTATTTTGAAGGATGCTTGCATTGTACAGTTCCAGAAAGTGTGAATTATTAAGCAGGTTCACTGTTATATTCAAATTAAACTGAATTTGTCCCCCATTCCTAAGAGGCATGCTGCTCTTAACCCCCCCCCTTTTTTTGTTTCTAAAGTAGGTTTACACTGCCTTGAATCATGTTCTCAGGGTGGTTTAAAAAAATGAATAAAATGATTAACAACAACGCACACACTACACCCACTGATGACAAAATAAACTGAGGTCACAAAATCACAAAAGTAGCATCGGCAGAATCACTCGACAGAATGGAAATCACATCTAAAAAGCTTTGGATAGGTCTTTGCCCCGTAGTAGCGCTGGTTGTGTTTACTCAGTGATGAGGTAAAGTTGTGGTAGACACCACTCCCACCAGTACACTTTTTTAAAGCCATTCTATGCACAAGCTGCAACCATCCTCTTCCCTCTTCAACAGGCGGCTATGAAATAGCCACAGAAAACCACACAAGCCAAGTTCCTTTTAACAACCTCTAAAACCTACTGCCAATGGGCAAAAGGTGAAGCAGTTTAACAGCAGCTTCATTGTGGACTGTAGCTAGCACTCAGCTTCCAAGAGCTGCTGCTGTGACATCACAGCAGCTAAGCCAATGGCATAAAAAGAAGATCTGTCAATAAGAGTTAAAGGTTGTAGGCAACTCAGAGAAGATCTGCTGAAATTAAGTTTGTGAAGGCCACTAATTTCAATGGGTCTACTCTCAGTAGGACTAGCTTTGGATACCACCCTAAGAGATCAGGAGGCAAGGGCAGAAATACTTATTCTAGCTGCCAATGATATCAGACACACTTGAGGCAAACGGATTAAATCTGTGCCATCTCGCTGCATCCCTGTCACCAAGATAATTGTCACACCCCCCAATCAAAGAAATGAAGAAGGGAATTTAATGACACCATCACACAAAGGGCTGCAAATATATGACTCAGTCATTTATGGAAGCCTGATGAAATTGTTTTGTTGTTTATAGAGTTTGTATGGATGGTTTTATTGTTTCAGAGTTTGCTGAACTGATTTTATTATGCCTAGAGCTTGTCTGTCTGTCTTGTACTCTGTTCTCCCCACTTCAATGGCTTTATGGTGCAAAGTGGTCCAAAATTTTGTTTAATAAATAATAAATAAACTGAACTTGTCTCTCACTGAATATGTGAAACACTTCCCATTGTGGTGACCTTAAAAGCAACGTCTGACACGTGATGCATTTTTTTACACTGAAGGTGAAAATCTGAAAAGAGACGCCATTGTCTTCCTTCAAAACGTGCCATCTGTCTGGGAGGATGAGCAAAGAAATAAAGAGACGATACAGAAAGTGCGGTACAAATAGGTTGCTTCACCTCCAAGGTGGGAATGACATCCTTAGAACTGACAAAATGTACACTTTTCAACAAGGCACAGTCGAGATGTAATGACAGGCGACATCCTGGCTTTGCTGGCTTTCAAAGGAAGGGCATGCCAGAACATCCCAGAATTTGAATAAAGACTTTAAGAAGAGGACATGATAATAAAGAACTAACCTGGGTTTCCAAGCCTTTGTAAGGATTGAGAGGCTGATCCTGCAAGAAGAACACAGAAGAATAAATGGATTATTTCAAAGAGGCCAATTGCAAGTAGACATACCTATTATTATTATTATTATTATTATTATTATTATTATTATTATTAAATTAATATTCATAGTATTGGGGGGTTTTTTTAGTCCACAAACATTACATAAGCTATTACATTATTTTTCTGCTTTGTTTTTGACATTTCCCTTTCATTGAAATGCACTAAAATTTATTATCTAATTAACTGTGTAAGTTTCGGTTGCAGCAAATAGCAAGACAAAAAAAAGAAGAAGAAAAAAGATTTCATTGGAAGCCGAACTGTAGCAGAATAGAAACAGTGCTGATTGCCATGAATCCAGAACAGGATGGAAATTGCTGCCTCCTTACTTTCCTGAGGATAAGCTGGAGCTCCTTCGGTCCCAGAACTGGGATCAAGAGCAGCTTGCATCCCCTGTCCTCTGGCTCAAGAGGAGGCTGAAAATGTTCTGGTGGTCTCCTCACTGCATAGCATAAGGCCGTTTCCATTCAATGGCATGATGCGGAAGGGAAGCAAGTGCCTGCCCCACCCCTTAATGTCCTCAGACGTAATTTCCAGTAGGACTGAAATGTTCAGCTCCAAGTTTTTATCTCAGTCAATGTATGTCAGAAATAATCCAAGAGCAAAGGGTTGTATCCAATGCTAGTACAGTGGTACCTTGGGTTAAGTACTTAATTTGTTCCGGAGGTCTGTTCTTAACCTGAAACTGTTTTCTTAAACTGAAGCACCACTTTAGCTAATGGGGCCTCCTGCTGCCACGAGCCACCGGAGCACAATTTCTGTTCTCATCCTGAAGCAAAGTTCTTAACCTGAGGTACTATTTCTGGGTTAGCGGAGTCTGTAACCTGAAGCGTATGTAACCTGAAGCGTATGTAACCTGAGGTACCACTGTACTTCTTGGAGGTTGAAGTACTATTTCTGGGTTAGCGGAGTCTGTAACCTGAAGCATATGTAACCTGAAGTGTATGTAACCCGAGGTACCACTGTACTACTCTGCGTACTAGCCACTATGACCATGTTTTCCAGAACTCAAATTCTGGGAAGAAGATGGGAATTTAAGAACCCTGCCCCCTCCCCAAGCTCAATGAGATTTTTCTTTTTTTTAAGGAAAATAGTTGTGTGGTTTGTTTGTTTGTTTGTTTGTTTAGTACAAAAGAAACATGCACACTTCTGCAAAACATCTGTGCTTGATGGCTGCAGATATTCCTGCAGACTCGTTTTCTATCGCACCCCTGCTTAATTGGAAAGCTTAACGAAGTGAAACCAGGTCAATGATGCTCTCTCTTTCATCCATCACGCCTGTCGGAATTAGAAGGCTTCTGTTTACAGTTGGTTCCTGCTTGTCACTTCGTGGGGGGTGGGGGCTCACCCCCACTCCCTCCGAGATGAAGAATTCTAACCATCTTGGTTATTGCAGCTACCTGCAAATCTACTCCTGAAGAGCCGCCGGCAAAATAGCAACAGGTAACTGTCATGCTCCTCTTCCTCTTTACGAACCTGATGAGGCATGGCTTTATAGCTGCACGATTCCATGCTAAAAGAAACATTAATAATTCTGGGAAGCAACTTTCGTATTCATCTAGTGAGGACAGGAAGCTGATCTATCTGGGTCCTCGGTATTATCTATGCCTATTGGCAGCAATTTTCAGACAGGAGTCTCCCCCAGCTATACAGTGGTACCTCGGGTTAAGTACTTAATTCGTTCCGGAGGTCCGTTCTTAACCTGAAACTGTTCTTAACCTGAAGCACCACTTTAGCTAATGGGGCCTCCTGCTGCTGCTGCACCTCCGGAGCACAATTTCTGTTCTCATCCTGAAGCAAAGTTCTTAACCTGAAGCACTATTTCTCGGTTAGCGGAGTCTGAAACCTGAAGCGTATGTAACCCGAGGTACTTCTTGGAGGTTGAACATGGGACATTCTGCATACAAAACCTGTGTTCTACCACTGAGCTGTGTCCTGTCCTCCAATGATCAGTGGCTGCATTCGGTACTCAGGAAGTTGCATCATACCAAGTGAGACCACTGGGCCATCTAAATTGACTGTCAGCTCTGCCATGACAAGGGTTGGACTGCAAGCCCCCAGCAGCCCAGCTCTTTATGATTCTTTGATTGAAGCGTCTTGCTTAGCAAAGCTACAGGGATGCAGTGACAAAGCTGAACAGGGACATCTGCACTGCCAGGTAAGACCCAGAAGGTTAAACCAGCTCAATGGCAGAACATCTGCTTTGCATGTAGAAGGTCCCAGGTTCAGTCTCTGGCATCTCCAGGTAGGGCTGGAAGAGAACCTTGTCTGAAATCCTATTAAGTCCTTGCCAGTCAAGCTACATGGAACTGAGCTAAACAGGTCTGACTCAGTCTGAGGGAGCTTCTGAGGCCCTCTTCTAAGGTCACTTTCCTGGAAGAGGGCATTGAAAGAGTTTTAAGAAGAAGCCATATCAGTAGAGAGAAGGGTGGTCCTCGAGACAAGCTGGGTGGAAGGAGAAGGAGAGCACTGAGCATCTTACAAGCACTTCCATGCAGTGCTCTGAGAAGGCAAGAGGGTCCCCATCTCCAAGACTGCTGGTTGAACGCCAGTTGAAGTCCCAACATAAATACGACACTGGCCCTTACATGTTACAAGAAAAGCTTCTTCAAAGAAATCACTCACATTTGGGCTACTGCCATTACCAGGACTAGTGTTGGAGCTGGCACTGCTGGCTACCTGCAGAGGGCCCATTATTGCCCCAGGATGTCCTGCTACTCAACTCCTCCATCATCTCTTAGCATGTTCCTCTCTCCAGACAAATGTGAAGAGCAGGAGTGGGGAACCTCAGGCTCTCAAAACTCCCCTCAGGCCACACCTCCTCTCCCCAAACCACTTCCCTCACAAGTCCTCCTTCACACCCTCCTTGAGTGTTTTTGCCTGGCTGGAATATTAATGTTGCTCTCTCTGGCTGGTGGTATGGACTTGGACCAGATGGAAGGGGGGCAATAAAATGGGTAGTGAGGAGGAAATGAGCCCACTCAGGTAGGGGCTTCCAGTTTGGGCATCTTGCCCAAGGGTCCCCCAAACCTGGGTCCTGGCAATGGGCATTATGACTACTGGCCAACCATTCCATTGTCTGGCAGATGGGTGGTTAAGCTGTCCAGAATGACTTTGTTCAGGCCCTGTTAACAGCTAAGGAAGGCAACATGAAAGGAAGAGGGGGGGCAAGCTCCAGGTGCACCCAAACTGTATTCCAAAGAGACAGAAAACAATTATATACTTAGTTCCTGGCACCAAACTCGTCTGTCAAAAGGAGGAATAATTAAACTATTCACTGCACTGGGTATCACCGTTACATTATTATGATAAAGTTGTCAGAAACTATTCATCGCTAATTTGATTTTGAACTCGGAGCCAAGGAAGACTTATGCTATAAGCTACGCGGAACTCTGCATGGCTTCCAAAAGCAATCAAAAGCTCAACTCATGAAACAGAATTGCTGCTACTTTCTCAACACAGCCTGTCAATTAGAAAATTCTGGGCCCCTCTGATTGCTTGACGTTTCTTACCCAGTTTGGGAGCCTTCTTATGGACCTATAAATGGACTTTGACTAGGTTACCTGAAGAGCTGCCTGCATACATGGACAGCAGCTTGGGCCCCAATGCCCTCGAAGGGCCCATGGGTGGCCCCTGCCCTGGACCCTTAAAAAAGGATAATGGGAGTTGTAGTTCAACAACAGCTGGAGGGCCAAAGGTTCCTCACACCTGCTGCAGAGGTTTTTCCAGTAACATTTCCGGTTAGAAACTGATAACCTTCGCATCAAACACCAGCCCTGGACCACAGAGCTTAAGAGAATAGACCACAACAGCTTCTATTCTACAATTAAGGGTGCTAGCCAATTAACAAAAGTGAAGATTTATACACACACACACACACACACACACCAAACAGAATTTAAGCTGCTAAGAAGGAGGGAGAAAGAAAAGTCAAACATCATGGTGCCTGTAGACCATATTGTGTGGTCTCGCTCCCCAGGGTTCCACCATTACGACCTTGGCATGCAATAATGTTTCTTAAGTGTTAGCTTAACATGCTGTGAGATAATGGAATTCTAGGAGAGAGCAATGAAAATAGGTGGAAGCAAAGCTTGGGTTTGCTGCCAGAAAGTTTTGATGTCCCGGGGAGCCTTGGAGCCTGTCCAAAACAGAACAGAGATTCAGAACTGCTGACTGAACAGAAGATATATGTGTGTGTGTGTGTGTGTGTGCATGCACCCTCGTGCATGTGCAAATACACAGAATAACTGAAAAGATTAAACTGAAACAAAAGCAAAACACACACACCTCATATTTGAGACTCAGGTTCAAATCTCCATTCAGCCACGAAGTTCTTGGGCTGACCTTGGACCAGTTACTATACCACACTTGGCAAAAACAGTCAGTGGTAGGGCGGGATGAGTTCTTGAAGACTGAAAAAAGAGCCCATGTGAAGTTGTCACCTGATATCATGGTGATGTCATGTGGGCAATGCTGCCCACCTAAGAAAAATGGCTGGTGGAGGGTGGGGCAAATCTTCACCAGGTTGAATAATGTTCCCCACCCCTGTTATACCTGCCTGGGGTCTCAGGCAGAGGTCTTTCTAGAACCTGCCACCTAATTCTTTCAACTGGAGATGCCATGGATTGAGCCTGGAATCTTCTGCATCTGCTCTACCACTGAGCTTTGGGGGACTTTTTAATCACATAAAAGGTGAGTAAGAGAGGACACGATAAGAGTGTATGAAGATGGTAAGTGTGTGGATAAATGATAAAGAGTGTGGATAAAGTGGGCTGAGAAATATTCTTCTCTCACACACACAGAACTAGAACTTAAGGCCATCCAACAAAGATGAACAACAAGAATAACTACTTCACACAGCCCACAGTTGAACTGAATGGAACCCAACTCCAACAAGATGGAGTGACAGCCACCAATCTGGATAGCTTTAAAGGGGGACCAGGCAAATTCATGGGGGGACAAGGCTATGTTCTCCTTCCACTGTTGCTGAGAATCACAAGGGGGTAGAGTGCTGCTATGCTCAGGTGCTGTTTATGGACTTTTCCTAGGCATCTAGTTCATCATGGGGGGAACAAGATGCTGGACTAGATAGGCCTTTGGCCTGATCCAGGAGAAGGGGTCTTCTTGTGTTATAAGCACAAGACTTGCAACGAGTCCCTGGGAAGACCGTCTCATCACAACCACAAGATGTGTAGAGTATAGACTGCCATTATTCAGCAGTTGAGAAACCACACACTGCACCTTTCTTTAGATCAGGCTTTCCCAAACTTGGGTCTCCAGCGGTTGGACTACAAGTCCCATCATCTCAAGCTAGTAGGACCAGCGGTCAGGGATGATGGGAATTGTAGTCCAAAAACAGCTGGAGACCCATGTTTGCCTCCTCCCTCCCAAATGAAACACTGGGTAAGGAAAAATACCCCCTTTTTCTCAGTAACCAAGGAATCTGAATAGAACCCTGCTCCTTCTCCTATTTGCTTCTCGCAGGAGGGCCAGGATGGGGGCTGGGGATGAAGCAGGATTTGCCAATTCCTCTGCAAAGAGGGTCTAACACGGAGACCCTCTTTTCATCCTCTCCTACCTCCTGGCACCCTTCCTCATGAATGGCAGCTGGGATATTGTTAGCAGGAGTTGCAAGAGAGGGAGAAGAAGAATGAAAGAGCTCGTTTACGTAAGCAGCCCCTTCAGCTCTCTGCTTCGGGGGTTAAACCCTGGGCAACGCCTGACTCACATAAAGCATTCCTATTTGTCAAGCTGGCAACAGATGCCATGCCTGAATATCCCATATATATATATGTGCACAAACTCTCTTTTTAAGCGCGCACACACACCTCTCTCCAATACACAACACCCTGACAAGAATAGCTTCTTTCTCTCCTCAGCTGGACCCGCTCCTGCACAACTGAGAGCTATTTTGCGGCTGGGGAACCTGCAAATAGCCTTGGCACCCAGCGCCACACTTCCTGTCTAATGGGCAAAGAAACACCGTGTGCCGTAAGGTGACGTGTCGCCGTTTGTGCGGCTGTCAAAGCGGAAGTTATCGCATCTAGTGGGCCAAATGAGAGAGGCTGAGGTTCGGCCTGACACCCTCTTGCTTCCATCGCCGCTAAGAAACGTCCTGTTTAATCAAAGCATGGGGTTCAGAGGGGGGAAGTGGGGGCTTATTCTCACAGGCAGGAAGGCCAAACTCACAGCGTTTCAAAGTACTGGGGCATCTTCCAGCACTATTGCAAAAGGAACAGCTGGTGGAAACGCACATTTGACAGGCACAATGGATGCCTTTCAAGAACGGGAAGCAATGGTGTAGGCTCCCCCTCCATCCCTTCTTCTTTTCCTTCCCTCAAAAACTTCCACTTCAACAGCTTTGTTTCCAGCAGCTTTGTTTCCAAGAGGTACTCTGTGTCAAAGACAGCCGAGCTCAGAAAAAAACAAACCTGTAGCCCGAGGCCTGTGAAACAGTCTGGGAGCAGCTGTCATAACTGCAACAGCAGGACATGTGAGAAAGCAAAGCCAAAGCTCCGGGGGGTGTCATGACACAAGGGGGCAATTCCTGGTTGAAGCCTAAGGGCCCCTTCAGACAACCTGTTGATTGAACTTTCATCCAGATCTGCTTGCAAGAAGCTTTATGCAGAGTTTAGGCCACAGCCACACCACAGGTCCTTGTGTCCCTATTTTCCAGCGACAGTCCCGGATTTACAGAAGCCGTCCCGGTTTCCTGTTTGATCCCAGAATGTCCCACTTTTCCTTAGGACGTCCCTGTTTTCATTGGAGAAATGTTGCAGGGTATGGAGTTATGAGAACCCCGATCCAAGGAGATAAGTAACTATACAACCTTTAGAAGACATCTGAAGGCAGCCCTGCAGAGGATTTTTTTTAAAAAATGATTAATGTTTTGTTATGTTTTTATATATGTTGGAAGCTGCCCCGACTGGCTGGGACAACCCAGTTAGATAGTAGTAATAGTAATAATAGTAATAATAGTAATAGTAGTAGTAGTAGTAGTAATAATAATAATAATAATAATAATAATAATAATAATAATAATTTATTTATACCCTGCCCATCTGGCTGAGTTTCCCCAGCCACTCTGGGTGGCTCCCAATCGAGTGTTAAAAACAATACAGCATTAAATATTAAAAGCCTCGCTAAACAGGGCTGCCTTCAGATGTCTTTAAAAAATAGGATAGCTGCCTTTTCCTTGACATCTGATGGGAGAGTGTTCCACAGGATGGGCGCTACTACAAAGAAGGCCCTTTGTTTGGTTCCCTGTAACCTCACTTCTCAGAATGAGGGAACCGCCAGAAGGTCCTCGGCGCTGGATCTCAGTGTCCAGGCTGAACTAAGGGGGTGGAGACACTCCTTCAGGTATACAGGACTGAGGCCGTTTAGGGCTTTAAAGGTCAGCACCAACACTTTGAATTGTGCTTGGAAACGTACTGGGAGCCAATGCAGATCTCTCAGGACCGGTGTTCTATGGTCCTGGTGGCCACTCCTGTTAGATGAACGGGATGTATGTGATTGAATCCCTCCGGCAAAATGCTGATAGTTTGGAGACAACCCAGGACAATGTTTTACAGGGAGACATCAGGTGACAACCTCCTACATAGAAATATTAAAGAAAGGGAACTCTCAAAAGCAAGCGCCGCCAGCCCAATTTGAAAACTTATGGGTAGCTCTGAGGCACATAGGGCCCTGCTCACAGCTAGGTGCTGACTGAAACCTGTGTTTCCACTTTAAGAGGCTGCCTTACACTGAGTAGGACTAATCTACACCAGATCTTAAACTTTGCAATTGGGTTTCCACATCTGTATTTTTGAAAAGCCACATTAACAGCGCCCTGTATATGCATTCTCTCCCTCCCCACCCCCAATCTCCTCATGATTTTAAAACTGCATTACAATTCATCCCATTTAAATATCTGGAGGGCAGAGAAATTACCAATCAGATCCTGAAATAATCATCTCATCAAATAAAATAAAGGTCAAACGTCCCATTGCCCAGATGATGTAAATCATTAATCTCTAGCAGCAGTTGGGGACTGCTTTATTTCCTTCAAAGAAAGGAAGATAATGAACACTGAAGTCAATTGGAATTTCAGTGATAAAACATTAGCCCAACAATGTGGTTTCACTGAATGTGGTTTGTTGCATACATGCAAACAAAAGACGTGCTCATGTTTCCGTTGCTTGATTCCTGCTGGAGAGTCCTATGTTATATGGCTTACCCACCAAATGGCCCCTCAGTGCAGCAGAAGGAAGGCAAGTCTAGTCCTAGAAAAGGTTAGCTGATGTTTGGCAACAGCCAGGTTATCCAAATGATCAGCAGGACCCTCCGAAAACTCAAAAGACACACCAAGATGAGTCACAGAGCAGGTTTTATGAGCAGTTAACATGGAATGTTGTTGTGCATGGATGTCCTTAAACCGGAGGTTATGTGGGAAAGGGCTATGGCTCAGTGACGCAGCATCTATTTTGTATGCAGAAGGTCCCAGGTTCAATCCCCAGCATCTCCAGTCAGGGCTGGGAACGTCCTCTGCCTGAAACTCTGGTGAGAGGCTGCCAGTCAGTGTAGACAATATGGAGCTAAGTGGCCTGATAGTTTAACTCGGTACAAGGCAGCCTTGTATGTCCTCTAAATTTTGCCTGGCAACACCCTTGCACATCAATAACATTTATGGAAAGACCTAATTGATGTGGCTTATTACTAAAAGATTTGGACCATCAGCTAACGTAAACATCCTTTTGAAGAAGGTACAAATATCATGAGAATGTGTTAGCACAGGGTGGCCCTCACATGCAGCCCTCACAGCCTTTTTGGGTGGCTCTCAGCAACATTACACACACACACACACACACACACAGCCCCCATACCTCCTTCCCATTGCCTGGTTTTGGGAAGGCAGCATGAGGGTGGGTGGGTGTGTGTGTGTGTGTGCCAAATTTTGGTCTCGCTCCCCACTCCCGCGTCACAAGGCAGTGGGCAGCCTGCAGGTTCCATGTTGAAGTACTATTGCAGTCCACGTCACATGAGAAGTTGGGCAACCCCGTCCATAAACAGTCTTCAACTAAAATCTGAAGGTTCGAGATCAAGCCCAACATTCAGAGGAAGACAAGCCAGCTTCCAGCCAAAAAACTGCTGCTGATAAACACATTTTAAAAGGGAATGCAAGAAATCTGAGGCGGCACATTCCATGTAATAATTAAAACATTATCCCTGGCCCCCCACCACACTTGCTGGGGCTGATGGGAGTTGTAGTTCAGCAACCTCCAGAGGGTCAAATCTTCCCCACTGCTGCCACATAGCATCTGGAACATGCAAACTGGAGTCTGTAGACACACACAAACGGGAAAACCTAGAACTTGCAGGCAAGAAGGAGCAAAAATACCATTTTTCTATTTTACAAGATGCATTCATAGGGGCTCCAAGAGTACTCAAATCCATCAACTTCCACGGAAAGCTATACTAATACTGTTCTATGAGACAATTCTCCCAGGTCCTCTTTGCTCCCTGCTTGCCTCAGATGGCGGCATCACACAGCTGTCCACTGGAGATATTTGAACCTGTCAGTTACACAAGCCAGCTATGTTGTATAACATGTTACAGGCAGAGCGATCACCAGTGTTTTAATTTATTAACGAGCAGGTTTATCTTTCCTTTCAGGAGCTGACACACAATAGGGCTGCGGCGATACTCAGCTTGGCATTTGCAAAGCCATCTTTTCCCCGACAATGACACAAATGATACCGTTTAATAAAGAGAACTTGGAGAAGCCTGCAGAGAGGGAGCTGGGGTGATTTTCAGCTTGGGCAAATGGGGACGTGCCATCACTCACACAAAAGACACCAGAACCAGAGCCCGCCCCCCACCCCATATAACAATCAATAAGATCACTCTCTAAAGTTTCCTACAGGCATCCTTTCTATTGGGCATTTGTGGCTTAGCATGGTACCGGGGCAGTTATATGTGATTGTGCTTTCGATACCGTTTGCGCCGGCAAAACTTTCAGGGCAGACATTGTTATGTACTGAGTTGAGTAGGATCCAAAAGGCAGCAGTCTGATTGGTCCTAGAACAATAGGATTCAGAATGCAGCAGTCTGATTGGTCCTAGAACAATAGGGTCCAGAATGCAGCAGTCTGACTGGTCCTAGAACAATGCAGCAGTATGATTGGTCCGCAGGAGCCACCCAATCCAACTCCAGGTGGAAGTGAATCCGCAACCTGATTGGCCTAAAGGAGAATCCCAGAATTAGCCAATCACGTGCGGCCCATTGTGTAAATAACGTATATAAAGCAGATATTTTGGGGGAACTTTCATTCCTCACTACTATGAGCTGAATAAAGAGCATGAAATCCACACTCGACGCCGAGTATATTTCAGACATGCTGTTTCGTTTCCCATCAATCCATGTCCCCTAACTTCCTGCCGAAATGTTCCAGTTTGAGGTTTTCTTTTATACCTCTTGTTTTTGTTGCACCACAATGCTAGAGTGGCCCCTCCAGACGGCAAGAATGCTGTAATACTGAGGAATCACCCTAGAACTAACAAAGTGAATTGATGGATGGATGGTCCAGTATGAATCCACCACTAATGCAATATTATCGCATTAATGACCACCAAGACGAGAACGCTAGACAGCAACCCATAACAGTATCTTGAGAGGGAATTTCCGGATGTATATTGAAGGTCATCTTTTTGTTCTCCAACAAATACATTTTATAGAAAATTAGTGGAGAATTTCATAGCTCTGACTGAACATCAGCTTGTCCACTCAGAAACAAAAGCTTGTTGCAGAATTACAGCCAGGGCTGGGAGAATCTGCCAATTTCGATTTCTCTGTTTCTCATTTTCCCAACCTTTAGTTCAGTTCTCCACATTTCCAAGTGTGCTTATTCTTCCTTTTAAAAAAGGTTTGAATGAAAACACACCAGCATTTTAGCGCAAATTTCTCCCATTGTACACATTTTCATACACAATATCCCAACTATAATGCATTTTATATGTTATTTCCCTTATATATGCATTGCAATGCACATTTAACCCTAGCAAATGCTCTCTTTCTACACGTTGCTTGGCTGGAGAACTGCTTTGTGAAATACAGAGAATTTCAAGGGATGGCTGTACAGTGGTACCTTGGTCTATGAATTTAATCCGTTCCAAAAGTCTGTTCTTAAACCAAAGCGTTCTTAAACCGAGGTGTGCTTTCCCATAGCAGTGGGGGACTCAGGTTACAAATGGAACACACTCAACAGGAAGCAAAACATATTCTGCTTCCAAGGCAAAGTTCACAAACCAAAACACCTACTTCTGCGTTTGCAGCGTTCTTAATCCAAGTTGTTCATAAACTAAGCTGTTCTTAAACCAAGGTACCACTGTATTTTGGTTTGCATATTGCTCTGGAAAGGGCAAAAAAGGGGATTTCACCTTTAAATGTGAACTGAATCAAATTTCTGCCCCATCGTTTTCAGTGGCTGAGTCACAGTTCATGTCAGAGGATAAAGGGAACAAGAAAACAAAATGCCGTAGTGGTATAAAGGCTTCCCTTCCTGCAATACTTCCTCCAGAAAGAGAACTAACTCGAAGCCTGGTTGTTTCATTATCCTTTCCCCCAAGGGACTATTACAGAAGTACTACTTCTTGTTTTAAGCCTCCCACAGAGAAAGAGAGAGAGGGAGCTAACTCACAGCTGGGCTCTGCTCTCGGTTCACACTGGCCTAAATCCAAACCCTAACAGGAGGCATGCTGGTTTGTAACACAGTGCAATCAGTTCAAACATTCAAGAGTGGGATTGTGTGTGTGTGTGCATGTGCGTGAGAGAAAGAATTATTATATTTACAGGACAAGAAAAACAAAACACAGACTCACAAGTGTTGGTGCTGACTTTTAAAACCCTAAACGGCCCTGTATACTTCAAGGAGCGTCTCTACCCCCATTGTTTAGCCTGGACTTGGAGGTCCAGCTCCGAGGACCTTCCTTCACTATGAGAAGTGAAGTCACCCAGGCAGAGGGCTTTCTTGGTAGTGGCACCCACCTGGTGGAACGCCCTTCCATCAGATGTCAAGGACATAAGTAACTATGCAACCTTTAGAATACATCTGAAGGCAGCCTTGTATAGGGAAGTTTTTTAATGTTTCATGTTGTATTGTTGGAAGCTGCTCAGAATGGCTGGGAACCCAGTCAGATGGGAGGCATGCAGATTGTTGTTGCAAAAATATGCAGCTGCCCTTACAGGGATCAAACTTGCAACCTTGGCATTATCAGCACCACACTCTAACCAACTGACCTAATATTCCTTCTGACTCTGACTGTGGAGACAGAGCATCTTATTTACAGTATGTCACCTCCACCAAGCCATGCTGCAGGCTTGCTAAAATGTGCAATTGTTCTTCACCTACTTTGTTTTTGGGGGGTGGGGAAGTGGGGTGTCAACTAACAGCTGTGGTGTGTTTGTGTGCACTAGGTATTGGGACTGGCTTCTCTCCCACTTCCCAAGCTGATGTTCTCAGCAGAAGAGAAGTTGCTCTTGAGCCCTCAGGGCCAGAAAAGCTATTCTGCGGGAGGCTGTTTGTGTTGGGACCACGAAGCAAGAGGAAAGCACCAATGAAGCACCAACACCACTGCAAGCAAATGTGTTTTGGGTCTACTCTGAGTTGCTGGATACAACCCAAGAGCTTTCCCCTTCATTAGTATAAACTTAGGTTGTTTGTGGAAAGACCAAACAAGGACAACCAAAGTTGTTTACATCAGTTGTAAGAGCACAATTCAGGAACATAGTGGATTCAACAACACTAAGCACTAAAGAACTGGACACATGGCAATTCAAACACATCCATTCCACAATATACAAAAAAAGTCTGTTAATCTGCTGCATCTTGGCTGGATGGTACATTATCTTCCCATTCTGATTTAAAATTCCTGCCTGCAGGATGAGAACGCTGCCTCATGGAGATATGAATCTGCAATGTTATAGAAGGTCATCTTCAGATTCAGCTTCCCATAAAAGAGCGACACTGGGGGGTTGTATCCAGTTCAGGGTTGACCCACTGAAACGAATGGCTCTAAGTTAGTCATTTCCTTTGAAATGTGTTCAATATATGCACATTACCTGTGGTGTGTTACGGAGCAGAGAACAGGACCATGACCCAGAGAAACATCAACAGCTTGTGAACAATGCAACATGAAATGGAACGTGCAATGTTAGGAACAACATTAAAAGACAGAAAAACTAATAACTGGATACAACCATGATCAAGACACAGATGTAGTGGAAATGCCGCAAAGTTAAAATCAACATATACAGGACATGTGGCAAGAGATGACTTTTATTGATTATAGTTTAGAAATTATTAACTGCAATTGTTAAGAGTGAATTTCTGTTTAATTGTTATTTGTTGATATTTGATTTCACGGTGTGCTGTTATATTCAAATGTATTATTGAATATTACTTTATTTAATATAAGTTGTTTAAAGTTACGTTTCTATTAGGATATTTTTGTACTGGATCAGTTTGTTACAAGGTGTGCGATCTTTGTTGTTGCTTGTTTCTTCAGCTTGTAAACTGCCGTATGTATAGCAATACAGAGAGGCAGTACAGTGTACAAATTAAAAGTGAAATGAAATGGCTCAGGCTGATGGAATAAAGCAGTGTTAGTATGAAGACCCTACAATTTTTAAAGACCAAGGGGATGACCACCTATGTGATGGGTGGACAATCTAAAACTAACAACAGGGTTAATGCGGATGCAGGAAGTAAACAACAAGAGAACAACGGAGAGAACTTGAAGCAGCACATATCCAGATATGAATGTGAGGTTCTGTAGACGTAGTTTGTCAATTTCATTAACTTGAATGGGTCCACTGACTAGGTCTGGCACTGGATACAACCTTAGATCCTACATTTTGAACTTGGACTTTATATTCTGCCCTGACGTAACCTAAAACTGAGATGGTGAACAAGGTGGGGGACTCCAACTCCCACCTGCCCCAGTAGGTACAGCCAATGGTCAGGGATGATGGGTGTTGGAGTCCAAGGGCATCCAGAGGGCCGACGGTTCCCCATCCCTGATCTAAAAGCTTTGAAAAGAAACCTATTGTCTCGTATCTTAGCCACAGCAACTTCTAGCTGTGCTGTGTGCCATAAGGTAATGAAGAGGAGCAGGCATGTCAGCAGAAAACATGCCAATTAATCATTAACTGGACACATTACAAGCTTCCTAATTACATAAAATAGACACATGGACATTTATAATGTATTTTTCCTTTTCCTTTTTTTTTTGCAAGCCTTAACCTATTAATTGCACCGATTTTGGCTGAATCCATCACTGAGTACACTCCTTATCTCTTGCAGTCCTTAGGAAGGACTAAAGGCCAAATAACGAGTTGATGTTAGATACGGCATCATGCCTTATAAGTGCAGGGCTGTTTTTGGTTTTTTAAAACACCCACAACAGTAGTTGCCCGTGTAGGGGGCTCTAATCCAGATCAGGACTGTATATCCAAAAAGATCCCATCAGTCTGCCCGCTCTGTGCTCTACTGTTTAACAATTCACAGGCAAGACCAGCTGCTCAGCAAGACGCATCTTGTTACACTGGGACAAGACAGGTGGGCTGCTGGTTCAACGGCAGTCCCGATGGAGAACCTACTTTGTTTGAAGAAGATCCCTGGTTCAATCCCTGGAATCTCCAAGTAGGTCTGGGCAAGATCCTTGCCTGAAACCTTGGAGAGAACTGCCTATCAGTGCAGGCCAGCCCTTGCCAACCCAAAGCCTTGCATAGGTTTTGGACTCTCAGCTCCCATCAGCCCCAGCTAGGATGGCCAATAGGAATGATGGCTGTTGTGGTCCAAAACATATACCGGGTACTCAAGGACTCCAACGCCTATCAGCTTCAGTTGGTATGGATGATGGGAGTTGTAGTCCAAAACATATGCAGGGCCACCAGCTCCTCATCCCTGATCTAGTTCATTAGACTGTCAGCGGTTGGAGAGGAGGACGGTGAAGCTATGAATTGTAGCATTTCCATGTAACATAGGTAGGCATGGGACTTTGGCCAGAAATGTGTTAGTAGTGCAAAAGCATCTTTGTAAGTGACATTACATTGTGCATTGGATGTACAAAACCTTCTTAAGTAAAAACACTCCTCTTGCAAAAACTCCAAACGTCAAGAGAATATATATAGGCTTTTCTCACCAAATACCCTGCAACTGAAGGAATAACTTGTTTATAGATACGTCAAATCAGCTTTTCTTTCTGGTGAACTACTTGAGAATATAAAACATCATTCTCAGAGCAAATCAACACTGCTCAATCCTTCCTCAAGGGGGAAAAATTATTTTTAAGCCTATTAGCATAGCAGGTTCTCTTGCTATGGGTTTCCTCAAGGTTTTTTTTTTTTTTTTAACTGCTTTGTATTAGACGGTGGGAGAAGAGAGTCAACTCATTGTGGACTTGGGAGCAAATCCACATTATTTTTTTCATACCAGATATATCTAAACCCTTTTGGGCCAGTGGGCATGTTTGGAATTTTGAGGAAGCGCTGCAGGTACCAGTCACAAAATGGCTGCCTTGGTTTTAGCGTAAAACAAAATGGCTGCTACATCTAAAAGAGGAGGAAATAGTAACAGGATACATTCTGGCCAGGCAAAAATGCTCGGGATGCGAAGCAGGGTCTCAGAGGGGTGTGGCCTAGAGAGAGTCTAAAGGGCCAGGCAAAGAAACTTGGAGGGCCACAATGGCCCTTGGGTCTGAGACTCCGCCCCCTGCCCTATGGACTCTTAACTTAAAAGGCAACTTTCTTATAAATTGCAAAAGCAACAGAGATATGCCGCAATATATTGCTTCCTGCACATCTGTTCAGTTTTGTTTCTTGCACACTTCTGTTTGCTTGTACCAAGCTGTAAAAAAAGCGCACACTCTTATGTAATTGGGGAATGGGAAAAGGGAAATTAAAAGAACTCCCAAGAGTTGAAAGAAAAGATCTCATCCTATTATGGGGGGTTCTGAAGCAGAAGCACAGGCCTTCCCTCAAAAGACTGCATTCCAAAATTTTCGTAACACAAACCAGCGGTGCTGCTGTAGAAATGAAGGAGAGTCACACGATCAGATTGAGTATCCAATCAAAAGCCCACTTACCAGGCTTTTCAAGCACTATCATCCAATGTCCTCCAGAGCCTTACTTTTAAACATTCAATTTTCTTATTTACCACTTGAAAAAAACATAAACTGCAGGGAGGTGTAGGCAAAGAGAACAACTCACGCAGGCCTCTGGAATGGTGGGATGGTGATGACTGCTTCCGGACATGCATAATTTTAGTTGTGGGCCTTCCCTGGGATGAGACAGTGGCGGATTTACGTACAAGCTAAACAAGCTATAGCTTAGGGCCCCACTCTCTTGCCCCCCCAAAAGGAAAAAAACCTGGACGTACATTTCCAAAATATAAGATAAAAAACAAATAAAATAAAACCTACATACAACAGCAGTGGCAAATGGCTTTAGATACTGTAGTGGTTCTAGGGATTGCTTGTGCGTAAGTTCCCTTTACTCCTGGCTAGGTTGCATGGTTGAACCCTTTCTGACAGGGCAGCCTCTATCTCGTGGCTGCCTCAGTCGCTGGCAGAATCCGTCAGTGGGCATTTCTTAAACCTCTTCCAACATAAAAGCTGCTTGACGCCCAGTCTCCTCCCCCGTTGCCTGCGCGAAAGCTTTTTGCGCAAGGTGGGTGTGGGCAAAGGAGCACTTGTCCCCTCTCCGCTTGTCTCCTGCGAAGAGTCCGGGAGCCACCTCTCCACTTCCTCTATCTCCTCCCCTTCTCCACTGGTGTTACGCTGATTTCCTTCCCCAGCGTATGGGCTATCCCTCCTCCTACTGGGACCCTCTCCACCATCATCCGGGAGCCCTCTCACCTCCTCCTGCTCCGATGGCAGTTCCCTGACAGATACCTATTAGGTCCATAAATTACCATATAGCATATAGTCAACACAAAAAACAGTGACAATTTGTTGTTGACAAAGGACAGCTGGACATATAAAGGGCCCCATTACCTTCAGTAGCTTATCAAACCTAAGCTCATCAAACCTAAATCCGGCCCTGGGATGAGGGGTGACTGTCAAACCACTGTAATTCAGTGGGAGAACTAGAGGTCTCCTAACAACTCGCAGCAAAATTAGCAAACTACAACTCTCAGAATTCTTTGGGGTGAAACCATGAGTGTTTCATGTGGCATCACAGTGCTTTTAACATATGAAATGACTGTAGCTGTTGACTGCTTTTGGTTCTTGCATAGATACAATAGGGGTAGAGACTTATTGAACCTCCTTTCTTCCTCCTTTCCCCGCTTCCTGCGGGCACATGACGTAGCTGAACTAGCCACCGCTTTTTCCCCATGAAAACCCCCAGCAGTATAGTCAAAACCCTTCCCGAGAAAGGAAATGACTTTATAAGCAGTCTACTACAAATCGCTTCCTTCCATGCTGAGGGAACGCAGCATATTAAGACAGTTGCTTCTGAGGAAGTGCGGAGCAACTGTGATTCAATCGCAGATGACCTTGGCTGACGTAGGAGGCTCCCTGCCACACAATGGGCTCCTTGTCAGGGGCAGACCACTCTGAAATGGCTGCTTTTCTCAAAAGACGGAAAGCCCATTGCATCTGGCTCCGTGGCTCTCTGAAGAACCACCGTTCTGTGCGCAATGGCAGGGCAGAGTGCCTGTCCAAACTTGACATGAAGCCAGTCTTTACACTTCTTATGAAAGAAGCCATTAATACATCAGCCAGACTTAGCCAACCCCTCTCATGTGGCCTTCAAGGGAGGCCCAACGCAGACAGATTCTTCTAAGCCCTAAAGTTAACTCGTGGTGTCCAGGATGACATGGGAGTGCCGAGACCAAGGAAAAACAAATTAGGTGGCCAACCAAATGAAAGAGACCTAAAATACCTCTTTGTGTGTGTATATGTGTGTGTGTGTGTGCGCGTGCGCTCACACAAACACTGGACTAAGGTCCTTTCCGCATTGCCTGTTCCTTTGGAGGTGGTGATGCTCCCCAACTTGTATGGGTTTGAAAGAGGATTAGACAAATTCACAGAGGATAAGGCTTCTCCCACAGTCAGAGGCAGTAATGCTTCTGAATACAGTTGACAGAAACCACTGAAGGCTAGAGTTCACTGAGAGTTATTAAAGGTAAAGGTAAAGGGACCCCTGACCATTAGGTTCAGTCGTGGACGACTCTGGGGTTGCGGCGCTCATCTCGCTTTATTGGCCAAGGGAGCCGGCATACAGCTTCCGGGTCATGTGGCCAGCATGACTAAGCAGCTTCTGGCGAACCAGAGCAGCGCACAGAAATGCTGTTTACCTTCCCACCAGAGCGGTACCTATTTATCTACTTGCACTTGACATGCTTTCGAACTGCTAGGTGGGCAGGAGCTGGGACTGAACAACGGGAGCTCACCCTGTTGCGGGGATTCGAACTGCCGACCTTCTGATCGGCAAGTCCTAGGCTCTGGGGTTTAGACCACAGCGCCAGGACACCCCAAGTTCCCTCCCAGAACTACAATTCCAAGAGTGATTTAAAATTTGATCCCTCTCCACAGGGAACTTTGACACTGTGAGGGGAACAGGGGCCTCCTAACACTTTGCAGCCTCCTAACCTTAGCAAACTATAGTTCCCCAGATTCTTGGGTGAAAGCCATGGTTATTTAAAGGCTTTAATGATACCCTGTAGTTTTAAATGTGGCCCTCCCCCAGGAGCCAACTCCTAGGGCCAAGGTTCCTCCAGCCTCTCCCCAATAATATATTCAAGGGGGCTGCCCCTCCCCAAAGTTAACGGTGTGTTCAAGTGATGTGTGTGTGTTGTCTTGTGATTACGTGGGGCAGGGCTTACCTGCCTCCCCCCAATATTTGGCACCCCTGAGCCCCCCTACTCACTGCTGAAAGGCAGTGAGTCAACCCCCCCATGCCATCACCCAATATTATGGGAGAGGGTATGATTTCTAGACAACCTTTCCATCTGGGCAGCCTTTTTGAGTTTTTTTTTATACAAAAATTATTCACAACAGACCATCAAGGCAACAGGCACAGAAAGAAACGCCGCCCAATTTTGCTGAATGAATGTGCTGTTTACACCCAAGTGTAACTACAAAATGAAGAATGGTTTCTTTAACTCCCTTCCACCGCTGCCATTTCTTTCAGAGTCCTTGAATATGCACTCAGCACAGCAAAGACTAATGGAATCAGGCAGACTAGAGCTATGTTTATATTGGTTTTTAAACTGTATTCCTTGAGGGCAGAGCCGTGTGTCGTGTGTTTAGAAAAGGATGATAAATGCCCGCTTCCAAGATCATTACTGCATAAATAACTTGCATCAGCTCGGTTGTCTTTAAGTACAACTGTACAGCTCGCACTGGGCTGGTGGGGGAGAAGATGGAACTGACCAGAGATGTACAAAGGGCTCCACTTAAGGCTGGCTGCAGCAGCACTCCTAACCTGTGAATTAGCCAACGGAGAATCTGGCTAGCAAAGATTACATTAGTAAATCTCGCAGCGTAGAAGCCGTCTTAGCCTGTTGCAGCAGATACACCAAAAGAGAGAGACAGGGTTACAAGAAGCTTCGAGGATTAACAGATTCACTTCAGCATAAGCTTTCTTGGACCAGAATCCACTTCAACAGATCCTATCACCTCCCTTTGGAACATTTCAACAAAATAGATAGGCTTGCATCCAATGTAACACTAGGTAATCATCCTGTCTGCACAAGGATATGTGCTTGCAAAATGGGACTTTCCCCCTGTCCCTCCCAGATTTAGGGGGCATGTAGGGGGAAGAGAGGGGGAGAAAGTCCCACTTGTACACTTGTACTCTTCCCCCTACATGCCCCCTAAATCTGGGGGTTACTCTACAAAGCAAATTTCGGGTAGAGGGAGGGACAGGGGGAAAGTCCCATTGAAATGTTCCAAAGGGAGGTGATAGGATCTGTTGAAGTGGATTCTGGTCCAAGAAAGCTTATGCTGAAGTGAGTATGAACCCCTAAATCTGGGGGTTACTCTACAAATCAAACCTTGATAGGGTTCATTTCTAATTGTGGTTTGTAATTCGATCATTTATAATCATCATCATCATCATTCAGAAAATCATTATAATATTGTAATTCCGCCATATGTGTCTAAATACCTCTTGATCTTGGATGCAACTCCAAGCTAAAAATGACAGGTAGTTCTTGTGTGTGTGTTGCATGTGATTTGCGCGAATTCAAGTACCACACATCTTCTAGAAGTTTTCCTTTACCACAACATCAGCAAATTCTTGTGACCATCACGATATGTAACGAAGCAGTCTCTGTCAGTATTGAAACATGGGAACAGTATTTGAAACCTTTTTATCTCGACTACTGAAGTTTTAACTTCAGGGCTGCCATTTTGTATACCTGATAGCATGTTCCATGCTTCTGATAATAGTTCCTTTGGAGACACTAAACTAGATAATAGCATTTGAAATTTTGTAAGTTGTCTAAGAGCATCCACCAATATTGTAAAGGACCACCTTCTTAATTCTTCTTTTGTGTTGCCTTTCATGTTACTCTGGGGACTTTATGCATTGTTGTATGAAATGCTTATTCACATTCTGTAATCCTTTTAATCATAATGGTTGGGACTGGTAGAGCAGGGTGATATGTATGCATTGACCACCATCAGAAGGATTTCTGAGAGCCTAATTAGTACAGCAATTGCCAAAGGCTTGCAAAAAATCATAGGTCTTAACTAAAATAAAATAAAATAAAATAAAATAAAATAAAATAAAATAAAATAATGCATGCTAACCATCCCTCCCTTCTCAAACTGAATAGCTGCCAGGTAGTGGCACCTATTAAGAATTATGAATTCAACTTGTCAGTCCTCTTGTAAAAGTACAATGTCAAAATGATTCAGAAAATCCAGAATTTGTTTAGAGGACTAACCTGCTATATTCCAGGAGCTGCACTGTCACACTGAAATTTCTGGTTAATATCCGGTGTGCAGTTTGATATATCATGTCCTTGGGGGGGGGGGGGGGAATCCAACAGAAGGAATATGGATTGATGTGATTCTGTCCTGCATCTTTATTTTTAGGAACTAGAATCTGCCTTCTGAATCCATTTTTTATTAACAATTATCTATGCCTGCAGTCTTGAGCTCTAGCATAACTCACCCCCTTTTTTATTATGCAGCAGCATGGTAAATAATTCCCTCAAAAATTATTTCAGGAATTGTTTATCTTTCTTTGAAATGTGTCTCTTGAACAAACAGAATATCTGGATTGTCATGAAATATAATTTTCTTTAAGCCTCATCTTTGAATTGCCCTATTCAGGCCATTCCATTCCCATTTATAGTCATAAATTAACTTTTTATCTGTAATTCCTCCCTCAATTTTTAAAGTAACAGATCAGTGCAATACAATCGCAGAACAGTGCTTTATCATAAAAACTGCTTAAAAGCTCATTTTTTCCTTTTCTTGAATGTTATTGGGCAGAGATCGGTCAATATAAACACCTCTCCGTTTTCTTCAACTTTAGGTTGCTCCTGGTTGTTTAAGGTTGTTCTAGCCCTTTTTCTTCTTCTCATAAACAGAATTAGTATGTCTCTACGGCACTTTCTGGGTACATATGTTCTTATTCCTAGATGCTGTATCACTAATGATGGTGGTGGTGGTGGTGGTGGTGGTGGTGATGATGATGATGATGATGATAATAATAATAATAATAATAATAATAATAATACTTTATTATTTGTACCCTGCCCACCTGACAGGGTTGCCCCAGTCACTCTGAGCAGCTAGGCTTTCTACCTAGCATCTCCTATCTTACATTCAGAAAGAGAAAGAGAGAAAGAGAGAGAAGCTTTTATGTAATTCCCCCCGAGGTTCTTGTTAAAGCCCCTGTGTCTAATATTCTGCTATCTGACTTTATTTTCTACTGCTTCAGTTGTGGCATATGCAAAGTCTAGTTCTCGCTGGCTAAAGTCTTGCTCCAATAGTTTGAATGCCTTAGTTATGTTTGTTTCTTATTATTTTCATGCTCCACCAGCCTTTCTTTTTAACAAGGCCAATCTATTTGCTAATCCACTTTCTGCATCATTCATAGTATTTATTATATTGGTTCTGAATGTTTTAATTTCAGTTTCAAAACTTTGGAACTATCCAGAAGCAAATTTCTCAAAACTATTATCAAATTTGATTTATCTGAATCTGCATTTTCCCATTGTTGTTGTTGTTGTTGTTGCTGCTGCTGCTTGTGGTCTTCTTTATTTATATGGCCTTGTGGTCATTTTATTTTGGAGGGAAACATTTACTAAGTTCATGTTTTCCTTTCCACTCCTTCCTTCCATCCCATTGAAGCCCACCATTTCTCTCTTCTTAGACATCTCCTTTTAAAATCCTACTGGTTAGTTCTTAAATTGTCCAAACATGAGTAACCTCCTCCACAGAAAAAAAGAGAAAATTGAAAAGAATCAATCAATCAATAGGCAATTGATTAGTTTTCTAAAAGTAATCAACTTGGTTAACCAATTGTCTGCAGGTATTCAAATCAAATCAGATCGTGAAGCTGAGGCTCCAATACTTTGGCCACCTCATGAGAAGAGAAGACTCCCTGGAAAAGACCCTGATGTTGGGAAAGATGGAGGGCACAAGGAGAAGGGGACGACAGAGGACCAGATGGTTAGACAGTGTTATCGAAGCTACAAACATGAATCTGACCAAACTGCGGGTGGCAGTGGAAGGCAGGAGTGCCTGGCATGCTCTGGTCCATGGGGTCACGAAGAGTCGGACACGACTGAACGACTAGACAACAACAACAACATTCAAATCAAATCAATTGGACAACCCATTTCTATACAATCCACTTCTGTGGCCCCTGCGGTACATGCTGGTGGCGTGGCCTAAGGCTGCTGCTTTTTCTTCATAGGAGAGGCACGGAAGGGTCCATGCTGGAGCAGTCCAGGCAGCAACGAAGGGTGATGGGCAAGTGGAGAGATGACAGGGCTGTTTTGTGGCCAACTAATACGGGCATGGGATGCAGGTGGCACTGTGGGTTAAACCACAGAGCCTAGGAGTTGCCGATCAGAAGGTCGGCGGTTCGAATCCCTGTGACAGGGTTGCTCAGTCCCTGCTCCTGCCAACCTAGCAGTTCGAAAGCATGTCAAAGTGCAAGTAGATAAATAGGTACCGCTCCGGCAGGAAGGTAAACGGCGTTTCCGTGCGCTGCTCTGGTTCGCCAGAAGCGGCTTAGTCATGCTGGGCACATGACCTGGAAGCTGTAGGCTGACTCCCTCGGCCAATAAAGCGAGATGAGCGCCGCAACCCCAGAGTCTGCCACGACTGGACCTAACGGTTAGGGGTCCCTTTACCTTTAATAAGGGCATGAAATGCAGAAAGATAGCGCCATGGGACCTTCTGCATGCAAGCAAGATGCTCGACCACTCACCTATGGCCCTTCTGCAAAGGCCCTCTAGATGTTATTGGACTCCAGCACCCATCAGCTGTAGCAAAGCACAGCCAAATGGTAAGGAATTATGGCAGTTGTAGCCCAGCAACATCTAAGAGGGTCAAACAAGGTCCCCATTCCTGGTCTATCTATTTATTGACCCACCTTACTGTGTTGTATTCTATATGACATTTCAGATTCAGTCCAGTAATTTAGAACAGGCATTTTATTAAGAAGCAAACGTGTATATAAGCACAACCACAATCAACTGAACTCGACCTTTGATAACTGGCAACAGTAACTGTACTGATTTGCTCTTAAGATTGCATTTATCTTAGCGATTTTTATTTTGCGTTTCTCTTAGAGCATTTATCTTAGAGATAAGAGATAAAAGTGGCATATATAATCACACTACCCAGCCCCTCACAAAAAAAGAACAACCCCCTGACCTATAGATTTCAAAATATTGTGGGAAGTCTGGTCAAGGCTAATGCAAACGAACAAGATCATGTATGTGACAAGTTGTGAAAACAATCATTCAAACGAAAACAGATCAGGAAAATCTAGAAGACGTGTGGTAATATTGGCTTACTGCCTTCCCCTACCACCTAGTTAATGTTAATGATCTCGTAAGCCCACTTTTGATCTTCAGAGCTTCATTTCTGTACCTCTTGTGCTGGAAATCCCAGGTCACTCAGAATCCCTGAATAGTCCTCCACTGATATATAGGACCTTGCCTCCCTCCAGGGTTATTTATGTCAAATCTCAAGCAACCCAATGCCCAGTTTTGGGGGAAGATTGCAACTCAGGAAAAGGAATGTCACAGCTGATAAATTTTTGATGCAATGGGCTAAAGCTCACTGCTTCCTTAATATGAATAGCAAAATGTAGCTTCTAAAGCAAAGAAGGACCACCCCCAGTGCCATTGGGCAGGTGCCTGGGGTAACAATCCAAATAATGAGCAGGAAGTTTCTCAAATGCAACAGTGCTGGATCATCACCTTTTGAAACAATACATATTAACATCCCAAGAGCCTCCCGTCCTGGGGAGAACATTAAGTCCAACAACTGAATTGCACCACACAAAGCTGCAAAGGAGTGCAGAGAGGATTGTTGAAATACCAATATAATTTTTAGCTGTGACTGCATTCAGATGACCCTCCCAGCCATGGTTTGGAGAACTGGATATGAACCCACTGCTTGTGTGCTCCCTCCTCCACCTCCCTTTGCCTTGCGTGTGATGCTTCTTGGTTTAATCAAACCAATGGGTTTTCTCAGAAAACAGGCTTTTGACCCTAGTTCACAAGCGAACTACAAGTCGATGGAAACAGAGAGCAGATCTGCACCACACACTTAACATTAAATCCAGTGCACATTAAAAGCATGAGGAATCCTGGAGGCATCACACAGGTTCTGGGAAATGGTTTCAAGCATATGGGATAGGCAGTGCAGAACAGCAGAGGCATTAGAGGGAGATAGAGAGCTTCTGGGGGGGAGGGCTAACAGTGCCCAAGGAATGAAGATCTCCACTAATGCTCAAAACCAGCTATTTAACGTTTCAGCATGTAGAGTCAGAACACACACACACACACACACTCTTTTGGTCCCTTTTTTTGTCCCTAGCTGCAGCTCCAAGCCCAGCACTGCAGACAGACACCATTTAATCGCCCTCTTCCCCCCATTGCGTGTTTCCTGGGAATCCCGCCCCAGCCTCAGCAGGCCCCCTCTGTGTTGCCGCTCTTGATTGATGTCATGCTAAGCTGCCTCCTGACCCTGATCTAGCACAGCATTCGGCAGGCAGTGCCATAACTCAGGGATTGCAGCCTTTCGGCATCCAACAATGGCTGGCGGTTGGGGCTCATTCAGAGCCCATTAAGATGGTTTTCTTTGCCGCCGGCCCCCGGACCATTCCCAAAGTGAATCGATGTGGCAGTGCTAAGCAGGGTGCCAACACAATGACGATCTCTGTCTGTCGCCTTCTTAGCCACTGGGGCAATGACCATGCTGGAGAAAGGGTGTGTGTGTGTATGTGTATGCGCGCGCCAATGGGAAAGAGTAAACATTTATCCCATATAATAATGCTGCACTCATTTTTCCCAAGCGCAGGTCCTTCCTCCGGTCCAGCCACAATAGCATTGTTGCTGTAGTAGCAGCAGCATAACAAGCCCTTCTGCATTGCAGGGGCTGGGCTAGATGACCCGTGAGTTCCCTTTCACTGTCTCACAAGAGACAATGAGGTGCATCTCCGGGGGTGAAGTCAATCTGCTGCGTTAGCAGCACCTAAGCAACCTTCCACGCTGTGCAAGATGGTGTATGGAGTTCCTGGGTTGCCCAGATGACAAGACTCCCCCTCTCAGACTTCTCTGATGTGGTCCAAAGGAAACCAGAAAAATACATTCAGCACCAGCTTGGCTGCAGGAGCTGCTGAAAAGAGGCGTACATGGCGCCATCCAACCGTCTTAGAGACTCCAGATTTGTGTAGGGTTTACACCTGAGCCTTATCTTCTCCCGAAGATATCTCGCAAGACAGCGGAGGATTAGAATCAGAGTTTTCCTTCTCCTAGATGGGTTACCTTCCTTGGTTGTCCAGCCCCATCTGCCCCTCACTTTCTTCTACAGCATGTGCAAAATCTGCCTTCTTGATGGCTGGATCCGCTATTGGTCTCATCTACTCAATTCACCGGAGCCTGTTTTCATTTGCTGGGGAAGTCCCAAGTTCACTGAGGATTTGAGACCCGCCAGTTACCCTCACATGGCTTAGCCAGCCAGTTGAAGCTCTTTCCCGGGGTGTGGCTGCTGTCACATGCGGACAGCTTCTAGGAGCCACAGGAGCTCAGTGCAGGATGGGGACTAAAGGTGGGCAAAATGCCCCAGAAGGAGAAGGACATGTCCCCCACCAGAGGTATTACTTCTTCCCTAACACGCCATACATATACCTAACGATAATATTTATCACATGCCCTTCACTAGCAAGTCCCAGGGCAGGTTGCCACAGTTTAAAATTCAGAATTACAGTTAAAACAAATTACACTCACAGGGTTAGGGCTGGGTCCTGAAAACACACATCCCAGGTGTAAAGGTTAAGAGGTGCGTGTTCATTATTCACCCAAAGAAGTATATTGAAGGTGGCAGGTGTACCTCTGTGGAGAGGTAGTTCCACAAAACAGGGTTTATCACAAAGAATGTACTCTGTTTGTGTCATCAGGCCTGGGAACTTCCTATGTTCCACTCATACTTGGGAAGGGAGCTTAGCTTGGTGGTAGGATGTATGCTTTGTCATGCAGACAGTCCCAGGTTCACATCCCTGGCATCATCATCATCATCATCATCACCTGGAGTACTGTGTCCAGTTCTGGGCACCACAGTTCAAGAAGGACACTGACAAACTGGAACGTGTCCAGAGGAGGGCAACCAAAATGGTCAAAGGCCTGGAAACGATGCCTTATGAGGAACGGCTAAGGGAGCTGGGCATGTTTAGCCTGGAGAAGAGGAGGTTAAGGGGGGATATGGTAGCCATGTTCAAATATATAAAAGGATGTCATATAGAGGAGGGAGAAAGGTTGTTTTCTGCTGCTCCAGAGAAGCAGACACGGAGCAATGGATCCAAACTACAAGAAAGAAGATTCCACCTAAACATTAGGAAGAACTTCCTGACAGTAAGAGCTGTTCGGCAGTGGAATTTGCTGCCAAGGAGTGTGGTGGAGTCTCCTTCTTTGGAGGTCTTTAAGCAGAGGCTTGACAACCATATGTCAGGAGTGCTCTGATGGTGTTTCCTGCTTGGCAGGGTGTTGGACTCGATGACCCTTGTGGTCTCTTCCAACTCTATGATTCTATGATCATCATCATTATTACTACAATTTAAAAAATGCCCTTTATCAAAAGCTTTCAGAGGAGTGTGTGACATTAAAAACATATTTTACAGAGCATAATAATAAAGACATAAAGCAAAGCATAGTAATAAAAATAATTATAATAACAGTCCCCCCCCCACCTTTAACAGGCCAGAGATTACTTAATTGCCAAAGGCCTGGGTACAGAGGAATGTTTATGCCTGGCGCTTCAAGACCTGTAATGATGGTGCCAAGCGAGCCTCTCTGGGAAGAGCATTCCCCGTAGGGAGCCACCACCGAAAAGGCCTCTCCTTGTGTCACCACCCTGCAAACTTCT
This sequence comes from Podarcis tiliguerta, assembly GCF_965153285.1. Taxonomy (NCBI): domain Eukaryota; kingdom Metazoa; phylum Chordata; class Lepidosauria; order Squamata; family Lacertidae; genus Podarcis; species Podarcis tiliguerta. The sequence goes on along the minus strand of NC_139547.1, from coordinate 39,636,063 downwards.
CGGGGAGTGGGGACAAAGAGAAGAGCCTTGGATGACCAGCACAGGGTCTGGGTTGGTTCATATGGGGAGAGGTGGTTCTTCAGGTACTGAAGTCCAGAGCCACATAAGTCTTCATAGGTAAACACCAGCCTATGAAGCTATTTGGGCCTAGAAGCTATTTGGCAGCCAGTGCAGTCGGGCCAGAATCGGTGTAAGCCAGGGGTGGAGAAACTTTTTCAGCCCAAGCGTTGCATTCCCTTCTGAACAACCCTGTGAGTGTAATCTAGAGGACAGCCCACTGCCTGAAAACAAAATTTACTTTTGCTGCTCTACCCACCAATGGCATGCAGTCCTCAGAAGGGGGACCTCAAGGAAATGTGGCCCTTGGTCAAAAAGTGTTTTTCCGCCCTCCTAATTTGCCATCAATCCTAACTGCCTTTTGTTGCCTGGGCGGATTTGTTTTAAGCAACAAAACACTTGCTGCATGAGCTTTTTCAGCTTCCTCAGTTTCTGGGGGAAAACTGGAGTCATAAATATCTCAAAACTGCCCAAAGGTTAAGGAGTGGTAATAATCCGGCTTTGGCATCTGCCCATAAAGGAGATATTTAAGACAATGATTAAGTGTTGGGCAATCCAAAATTCCAGAATGACCTCTTTGGCACCCGGACGGCAAGAGAGAAAAGGCAGCTATCTAAATCTTCCAGTTTTACCCCAAAGGCTGCTCAGCTTGTCATGTGGGATTCCTTTTACTTTATCTCCATTCTTCCTTTCAAGGGGCTACTTTGAGCCAACAGGATTGGCAATATTTACTTAAGTTATCCAAAAATAGTTTTAAGAAAAGCTTTTGAGGACACCAGTGATTAACCTAAGAAGTGCTGAAAACTCAATTTTGGTGGTGGTTGGGGGGTGGAGTCAACAGCGACCAGTAAGCTATACAGTGGTACCTTGGGTTACATGCACATCAGGTTACATATGCTTCCGGTTACAGACTCCGCTAACCCAGAAATAGTACCTCGGGTTAAGAACTTTGCTTCAGGATGAGAACAGAAATCTTGCAGCGGCAGCACAGTGGCAGCAGGAGGCCCCAATAGCTAAAGTGGTGCTTCAGGTTAAGAACAGTTTCAGATTAAGAACAGACCTCTAGAACGAATTAAGTTCTTAACCTGAGGTACCACTGTATTCCAATGTCTCAGAGGAATCTGGCTGGAGAGAGGATGCTGGAGCAAATTGTCCCCCTAATCCAGCAGGTCTGCTCCTGCATCAAATGTTAGATTTTGTTGTTTGCATTATTGCATTATACTGGTTGTGACTAGGTGGAAGAGCGCATGCTTTGCATAGAATCACAGAATTGGAAGGGACCATGAGGGTCATCTAGTCCAATCGTGAAGAGATGCTACCCAGAAAGCCAGTGTGGTGTAGTGGGTAGAGTTTTGCCCCTTCGCTATACCCACCCCCTGACCTAACTCTGAACTTTCAAAAGCTGCAGGGTACATAGAAGTTCAGCAACATCAAACCACAGTTTCGAATTCTGGTTTGCCAGCTGATTGCAAACCACAGTGAAGTTTCCCTTAGCAATGGCTCGAATCAGACGTCTGAGCTGAGATAGAGTATAGCAAACAGCAAAAAGGTTGATTCAATGCTGTGAAGAAAAGCAGGCACCACTTTTTCCTTTTCTTAAGATAATAGAAGGAACAGCAGTTTGGCCACAATTTAAAGCAGCACCAGAGAATCTGGAACAGACAGTCAAAGATGATAGAAGCTGTAAAAACGTGCAGTAAAAGAAAGGATAAAAGAACAGAGTTTCCTCAGCCTTTAATACTGAGGAGTTTTGGGTGACCTTCCACCTTTTGAAAAACAGCCTCAAACAAGGAGAAGGACATCTGTAATCTCAACAGCAAAGGTAATCTAACACCACAAAGGATGACAAAGGGTGATAAGTTCAAACTGCAACCTCTGATTAGCAGACCAGTTGCAGAACAGAACAAATTGCTTGTAGAATCAACTTGAGAGATTCTAAAGAAAAGGATGGATATGGGAATACCTTCCATTAAAAATAATGTAAGGTACGGGAAATTAGTAAGTTCTGACCTGCATAATGGCTTACAAGGAAGAAGCAGATAAAAAATAACTCAAAAGTAGTGAAATAGCATTGGAACTGTTTAGATGTCACATCAAACCATATGAGAATGAGCTACTGCAAGTGGCTTGTCATGCCACTGAAAACCATTAATCTTAAGTATGGTTTGTACGATTCATCTCAACTATGGTTTGTTTGGGGGGTTCAACTATGGTTTGTTCAGACCATGGGCCAAGAAGCTGCCTGGTTTCAACAAGCCACAGTGAAGGTTGGCAAGCATGGTCTGCAATCCAACATTTTGAGGGCTGAAGGTCCCTCACCCCTTGTCTGAAGCAGTGACCCTGTGTTATACTGCATAATGTTGTTTTCACTTTTAAAAAATGACAGCAGCAACACACACTCTTATGGAATGGCCAAGCAGTGAGTTGCTATCAAAATAGAAACTCAGCTGCTTGTAGCAATTCCAAAAGAGAGAGAAAAAATCACACAGCTAAGCATAAATATATGTATAGAGAGCTCAACGCACCTACAAGCCGCAATTAAGCTTCACCACAATCCATCACACTGCAAAATTCAATGCTAATTACCTTCCGCATGAGCATCTTTAGCAAGGCAATGTGTTGAGCCCCATAAAAACAATGTAATTTAGAAGGAGCTTAACGAAGTCAGCGGGGGGGGGGGGGGATACATAAAGGATGCTCAGGTGCATACAGATAAATAGAACAGTCCATCTTACAAAGTAAGCAATTTTCAGAAAAACAGCAATATCCGTTTTAGAAAGGCACTGCGCTCCAGAAATCCCACCACCAGCTAGAGTGATATAAGTAGACTTAAAGGGGAGACTAAATATGAACAGAGGACGAGATGGTTGGACAGTGTTCTCGAAGCTACCAGCATATGTTTGACCAAACTGCGGAAGGCAATGGAAGACAGGAGTGCCTGCCGTGCCCTGGTCCATGGGGTCACGAAGAGTCGGACACGACTAAATGACTAAACAACAACAACAAAATATTAACATGGAGAAAGACATTCGGGTTGTGCATACATCCAACATGTAGAGGGGACATTGCACAAACTCGCTTGTCCTGCATTAAGAAGTGTTTGAGGGTGGGGGTCTTGTTATTGGAAACAAGTGGGAGGGGGAGTTGTTTGCATGCATATAATTGAGCAAGGTCATAGGGCTTCTATTACACCCTTCATGTGTTGGATGGTTATGAACTCCTAGCCGAAACACTATAGCTCTCAATACCAAGCCAGGGTTTGTTTCGCTACAGTGTGGTTTGTTCAGAACCAGCCCCAGCCCAGCGGACTAACCATGGTTTGATTTCTGGCAGCAAACCACAACGGCCTCATTCACACATAGCACTGAGTCAAACCATGGTTTAGAAGAATTGCACAAACACAATGGCTCCCAAGAAAGAGGCTGCAACCACTTTGCTCCTCTCCAACCAAGGTTCAGGCTTAGCACACTGATCTTCAGCTGGTGGTTTGGGAACCATTACTGTGTCATGGCTGAATCCAAGGTGGGTTGCAACCTACCATACAAATATATGGTAAAATATCAATAAATTGGTCTCCAAATGTATGTTTGGGTAAGGTGGATCCTGGGTATGAAAAAGATGAACACTACTGTTTAAGCACATTGTCCAAACCCTGGATCATAATGTCTCCTCTTCCTGAACCATGCTCTGCAACAAAAAAATTTCCTAAATAATCCAGGAACAAAACATTCCTACATTCTTGGGAGCCAGCATGTTCACACTAAGTCATGGCCAGAGTGAAGCCATGTTTGTTGGTGGCTGACAAACATGGCTCATTTTTGACCACCTATGGGTTTAAGACATAAAATTTGGAACCAGTTTCAGCTTTAGCTTTGACTGGACTTTACAAAGCAGCCATACCAGACTCTACGAAGTGAACATGACTGTGTATAGGATTGCAGCCTAAATGTGACCCACCAATATGGAAGCAGATCCCACTGAACTCAATGAGCTTCAATTCCAAGCAGGCTCGTCTACGATCACCCTATTCACTGGGAGTGAAAGACCCAGCTGCGTGTTGGAAACGGAATACACAGAAACATTTCGAGGTCTGAATGAAACAAATTGTTTCCTTTTTCAGAGAGGGCAGCCCACAGAACAAAGCTTGTGTGATATCAGCGCGAGAAGGGGAGAAAATGCATCCCTTGAGCTGGGAGCGGTCTCCACAACAATTTGGTGGTGTCTTTGCTTTTGCCACAGAATTATTAAGCGTCTCCCTCATTTTTCTTCCCAATTCTGCACGCTCCAGAAATAGATCAAACGGAACATATCTATGGGATGTTATCTGGCTGATGATACTCATTATGGAATTGTACTGACACTTCAAAAGCAGCCATGGCATTCCATCAGTGGTGAATCTCACAGCTCCTCTTTGCTTGTGGGTGTGCATATGGCTTGCCCTTCAACAGGCGTTTTTGCTGTTAAGATTCCTGAGCTCCCCTCACCAGAGCACATCCTTAGCAGTCTTCAGCTCAGAGGTGAGGACCCTGTGGGCCTCCTGGCGCTGCTGGGCACCCAACTTCCTCAGCCTTAACCAACATGGCCAATGGTCAGGGATGGTCTTCTGCAATATACCCAACCCCAAACCCAGCAGAATAACACTGCGGATTAGATAGTGGACATTCCTGTATCTGACCAAGCAGTGGAGATCTCAGACCAATTGCTGGACTCTATCAGTCACAACCAACAGGGCCATCCATCAGATAGGATGGGGCTTGTTGCCCTGGCTGGGCTACATAATTATGGTTCACATGTTCTCAGCGTTAGAAACTCAGATATGAATGGCGCCTTAAACCTAGGTTACAGTCGCCACAACGGAATGTCTAGGCACTTTTTTTTTCTTTTTCTTTTGCAATGAGCCTTATTTTTAAATTTTCATTTCTATATCACTTTAGACCAGGCATAGGCAAACTCAGCCCTCCAGATGTTTTGAGACTACAATTCCCATCATCCCTGACCACTGGTCCTGTTAGCTAGGGATGATGGGAGTTGCAGTCCCAAAACATCTGGAGGGCCGAGTTTGCCTATGCCTGCTTTAGACTATAAAGGAAGAAAATCTCAAAGTGGTCGACAATACATTAAAACTGCAAATAAAACAAGCCTGAATAAAACAAATGCAAGCTTCAAGGAAAATATCGCAGATCCTTCTCTAAGTGACATTTTGTTTTCCCCATATTTATTTACCTGCTTAATTTATATAGCTGCCCCATTGCAGAAGTGCTCTGGGAAGCCAAGGTCATGCTTAGAGTGTTGGACCAGCACCTGGGAGATCAGGGTTCAAACCCCTACCCATTTAGCTCACTGGATGACCTTGGGCCAATCACACTCTCTTAATTTACCTAACATGGTCATTGTAAGCATTAACTGTGAAGGGAAGGGTGAACTATGTACTCCTTGGAGGAAAAGGTGGAATATACATGCAATACGCAAGCTCTTCTGCTTAACTGCTTAAGAAAGCTGGAGGGGCCAGCCAGGTGGAGATGTCAGTCGCCAACCTGGTATCCAGAGATCTCACATGGTCTCAATTGGACCCCTGCCAGTCACAAAATGCGCAGGGCGCCTGGCTAATTTTGAACACTGCATGTTCTGAATTTATTTAATTTTTTACAGATATGTGTGTATGTATTTACTCTTTTAATCAAAAATGTTAAAAGTGGCTGGCTAACTCTCGCTCTTCAATAAATAAGAGCACAGCAGGCTTGTGGCCAACACCAGACTTCTGGCTGAAGCCTTTGCCCCCCCCCCCCTTTCCTTAAACCATCTCTTAAGGCGTGTGCGCACATCACAGGCAGGCATACAAGAGCATTGAAAAGCTCAGACAAAAGCAAGTAGTGTACAAAACATACAAAAGAAAACCAAAACACATACTGCAACAGTAACAGCTGAGGACATTTTCAAGCAAAAGGAAAGTTTCAAAACAAAACAGAAAGATAATTTGATCATAAGACTGAAGTCCGCTTCATGGCATGCATGAAGGCTTTATTTCGCCCTGGGTGTGTGACTCCAAACCACAAAAACTGATGCAATAAACCGATCTTTTAGCCTTTCAAGACCATACAACCACTATTTCTTTCTGCTGAAAGAGGTCTAAAGCATGATCCTATGCCTGCTTCCTCAGAAGTATATCCCACTGCACAGGTCTTCAAGCAGTGGGTTGGGACCAGTGTTTGAAATTCAGGTGCCAGGAATATTTTGCACCTGGCTATCGGCCACTTGTGACCAAGTGAAGATGCCCAGGCGCCAGGATGGCAGCTGACTTCTCCACCATCTGGAGCTTCATGCCTGGGGATCCTTGGATCTTGACAGTTTTCACACATTAGCACACATCCTATAGAATTCTATCCATTATTTTTTCTCTGCACAATCAGAACGAATTTCCGGAACCAAAAAGTTGTATTGAAAAATACGATTTTCGAGCTGTCTGGCCCCAAAATGGCAACTAGGCATTTTTGGCGACCACAACCCTGGTTTAAGGGGCCATTTGGCACCTAGCTTATATGTCCGAGTTTCTAACACTGGTCAGGTACCACCGGTAGATCACGAGGCCATACCAGGTGGGCTGCAGGAAAGCTGAGGCCACTATGCTGGATTCCAGCTTAGGCTGACCAGACCAGAGCAAAACTATATGTGTGTCTGGACTAGGGCATGCTATTGTGATTAGAAGCTCATTTTATCAATTTCCACGAGTGCTGAATGGGATGAACCATTCTTTTAAACAAGATACGTATTTGTGGTTAACCACAGGCTCACAGCTTTCTCTTGCCACTTTGCAGAACTAGTTTTCATTTAGTAGTAACCCTGAGGTAAAGGTAAAGGTAAAGGGACCCCTGACAGTTAAGTCCAGTTGCGAACAACTCTGGGATTGCGGTGCTCATCTCGCTTTATTGGCTGAGGGAGCCGGCGTTTGTCCGCAGACAGCTTCCAGGTCATGTGTCCATGACTAAGTCGCTTCTGGAGAACCAGAGCAGCGCACGCAAACGCCGTTTACCTTCCCATTGGAGCAGTACCTATTTATCTACCGTATTTTTCGCCCTATAGGACGCACTTTTTCCCCACCAAAAATGAAGGGGAAATCTGGGTGCGTCCTATGGGGCGAATGCAGGCTTTCACTGAAGCTTGGAGAGCGAGAGGGGTCGGTGCGCACCGACCCCTCTCGCTCTCCAGACTTCAGGAAGACACCCGCAGCCTAGGCAGCCCTGTGGGAGGTCCCGCAGGGATGTCTAGGCTGTGGATAGCAGCCTGCTTCCCGGAGCGTCGGGCGCACTGAAAGCAGAGAGCCTGGCGCTTCGGGAACACATCCGCAGCCTAGGCAGCCCTGCAGGAGTTCCCTGCAGGGCTCCCCACGCTGCTGATAGCAGCCTGCCACCCAGCGGGCGGGGCGCCCTGAAGCAGAGCGCCCCGCGTGCCGGACAGACATCTGCAGCATGGGGAGCCCTCCAGGAGTTCCCCGCAGGGCTCCCCATGCTGCGGATAGCAGCCTGCTAAAATTTTCCTTGATTTCCCCCCCAAAAAACTAGGTGCGTCCTATGGGACGGAGCGTCCTATGGGATGAAAAATACGGTACTTGCACTCTGACATGCTTTCAAACTCCTAGGTTGGCAGGACCAGGGACCGAGCAACAGGAGCTCACCCTGTCATGGGGATTCGAACCGCTGACCTTCTGATTGGCAAGTCCTAGGCTCTGTGGTTTAACCCACAGCGCCACCCGCGTAACACACTGCCTATTGTCTGCCCTTTTAGGATCAAATAACGAGTATTATTAACCCTATTAAGCAGAATTCAAATGCAGAAATGTGAAAGTGAGTCCCATGTCGCAGCTTGGGAGTCAGAGGTGAGTCTTGGATCTGGACTGGTTGAAAGCCACTGCCCCACTGAAACCTGTGGGGCTTACTCCCAAGAAAAGGGTGTGTAGAAGTAAGTTGTTAACACAGCCCGCCCACCCCCGCAAAAAACTGACAAAACAAAAGTGCTTTTGAGTCTTCCTGGTTGAGGTAAAGAGGATTTCCCTCCCCTACCACATCCGTAGAATTTTTATTATTACAGTATTATTCTGGTCACAGAAAAGAGAAGTCAAATCAGCCTTGCTTCTTGCCTGACAGCAACAGATTGCATCAGAAACCACATCCACCAACACCTATGTGATCACTTGCACCATACTGGTGGGGATGGGTCAGACTGGAGTTTCAGCTTTTATTTCAACAGAAACTTGTTAGCTGGGTTAAGAGGATCTATAGCTTTCCTCTGTAGCACAGGAATGGGGGAGCTGTTACCCTCCAGATGATGATGATGATGATATTTTTACCCCACCCATCCAACTGGGTTGCCCCAGCCACTCTGGGTGGCTCCAGATGTTGGTGGAACCTCCCAACTCCTATCAGACTCAGCCAATGTGCTCCATGGGATGATGGGAGATGCCATCCAGCAGTACCTAGAGGACCACATTCCTCCTCCTCCATGCTAGCAGTTGCCAGAATCTGTGGCTTACTAGCGGTAAAAGGAGAAAGGATCTAAGGGCTTAGTGGGCCACAAGCTTAACATGAGTCAACAGTGTGATGCAGCAGCAGCAGCAGCAGCAAAAGAAAAAGCTAATGCTATTCTAGGCTGCATCAACAGAAGTATAGGCTGGGGAAAGGCACCATCGCTCCCTGGCCCTCAAATCGAGAGAGGAATGAGACGCGAAGCGCCAGAGCCAATGCAGCTTGTTCCTCCTTCAGGGTGCTGGGCCCTGGTGGTGGCCTGACCCCGTGAGATGTCAGGGTGAAACCTCCCTCACTACCTCATGTCCTCAGAGACAGCTGAGTGGAGAGGCTCAGAGGCCTCATGGGTGCCTGGGGAAGGCCTCAAGAGTACTATTGTGCTCATGGCCACCACATTGCCTTGATGGATAGGCCTTTGCACCAGAGTTATATATGGGTTGTGTTCACTCTTGAAGGTTCTATTCGACCTGTGACCATCTCTGCCTGCCCAATCCATTTGCTAAGCTGATCCCACATCCCAGAAATAATGGAGTCTCAGCTTTTGGCTTGGTTGCTCCAATGTCAAAGTCGACCTGTGGGAGAGGCCGAGTGGTGGAGTATGTGCTGTGCACGCCAAAGGTCCCATCAAGTGATGAGAACAACATCTGCAAGACATCGGCTGGAGACCACAGGTTAGCTACTGCCAGTCAGAGTAGCGAGTCGGGTCAGCCAATAAATCTAGCATGATCAAAGGCAGTTCATAAGCTTCTATGACCTGGGCAACCCTTAGCCATGCATCCACATGCTAAAGGGAGCCTGAGGACATCTGAGAACCAGGATACCAAAACATCTGTTAAAAATCACACTTTAGCTGAAGAACTGACTGGCTTCTTTGATCCTTCACACAAACAGCTTGAGGTCAAGCGGCTCCAGACAGACATATTCTGGTATGACGCTACAGAGCCTTGTCAGCACCTTGAAGACTTAGCAGATCTACTGTGGCTGTGTTCAGCACAATATGCCGCAGTATAGTTTGATTTTGGGCTATTGTTCTAGAATAGCTTCAACAACACTTCAAAGGCCACACCCACATGACACAATAGGCCATAAACCACAGCTTATCATGCATGAGTTCATTGCCCCTGCTTCCCTCAACCCTGCTAGCCCGGGGAGGAAACAAACCACCACCCCTGAACTCAAACAAACCATGGTTGGCGAGCCAAGGACAAGCCCTAGCTTATCACCATGGTTTGTTCCATTACAAAAACCTGATTCCTTGTTCAACCACAATGCTAAAGCGGGGGTGGTGGTTAGTTTCTTCCCAGCGCTAGCAGGAATGAGCGAAGTGAAAGCAATTAAGAAGAACTCAGCAAAGCTCTGTTGGATCAATCTCAAAGGCCCATCAAGTCCAGCACAGTACATTTCCCAGAATTCCTGAGATGTAGGTAAAGGTAAAGCTAAAGGGATCCCTGACCATTAGGTCCAGTCGTGACCGACTCTGGGGTTGCAGCGCTCATCTCGCTTTATTGGCCGAGGGAGCCGGCGTACAGCTTCTGGGCCATGTGGACAGCATGACTAAGCCGCTTCTGGCGAACCAGAGCAGCGCACGGAAACACTGTTTACCTTCCCGCCAGAGCAGTACCTATTTATCTACTTGCACTTTGACGTGCTTTCGAACTGCTAGGTTGGCAGGAGCAGGGACCGAGCAATGGGAGCTCACCCCATCGCGGGGATTCGAACCGCCAACCTTCTGATCGGCAAGTCCTTGGCTCTGTGGTTTAACCCACAGCGCCACCCGCGTCTCTAGGCCTGAGATGCAGAATGGGCTTGAAATCAGTGGTGCGATATTTGGAGGAAGTGAGTGCCTAAAATTGTGGACTTCAGTAGGTTTGTTAGGCTGCATTACTACACATGAACCTCCTTGAGAGTAAGTCCTGTTAAACATAAGTCAGTGGTGCTTAAGCAAGGCTCCATATTTGTAAAAAGCTTTTTGGATACAGGTAGTGCAACTCCTGGGAAGTGTAGTTTCTCTCTCATAGAGTTACAATTCCCAACACCCTATAGCTCCTGGGATTCCTTGAGAGGGAAACCTTGGGCCAGACACACACAGATACCCTACCTCTAATGAGTTGCTGAGCAGTTAAAGAGGGTGAGTGGAGAACCAGGTCCTCTGCTTTGAACTATTCCAAGGAAAGGTAGTGTATAAAGTAAAACTGATTTTAAAAATTGAGCACCGGAATTATATTTATTTATTTATTAAAAATATTGCAAAAATGTATCAAAGTTATTTATAACAGTAAAAAGAAGACAAACCACACAATAAGAACATGAAAAATTAAAAACAACACAGTTCTTACAAGTGGAGTAGAGGCTGATAACATCATTGTTGGTTGCGTAGTAGAGGGAGAGAACAGCTCCAGAAGGGGGTTGGGGGGGGGGGAGAGGAGTGATGGCATCGTCTGCCATTCTTAGCCTGGCAAGCAAAGGTGGTGACAAGACTTTCTGATTTTGCTATTGCTTGTGGCAGACTACCGCAGAGGAAGTCAGAGAATGGGGGCAGGGAATCAAATAGAGGCTGGGTACTTCTTTCGTTTTTCCCGATGGTGTTCCTACACTTCCCTGCAAGGTTGCTTGCACCTCTTATTAAATACTAAAAGTTGTGTTTCAGCTGGCTGAATATCTTTGTTAAACCTCAGTGTTACAAGCTGAACCTATGCAGTCAGAATTAAGCACTACTGAGTTCAAGGGAGCTTACTCCTGGGCAACTTTGCATAGGACTGGAGTCATAGCATTGGAGTAAACTATGCATAGGGTTTGGGCATTGCGCTACGGACTGTTGCTGCTACATACTGCTGTGTGTGTGTGTGTGTTGTGTGTGTGATACATATATGTGAATGAGTGCAGGAGAACTGCCTGCATTTTTCGACTCTCTTTGGAAGCGTGGCTCTAAGGGCTGTCACAATGAGTTCCTGCACTTCAACATTGCCCACCACACACCTGGAGAACCTTGTTGATCCTCTCAAAATTTACAGTCTGCCTCCCCTTTTTCCCCTGTTGCTCCTTCCAAGTTGTTGGTTGCCAACTGTCTGGACGTGGTACACACCTTGCTAATGGGACTCTCGTGCTGAAGTGGGTCTCGGCTACTGTTGTAATAACAAGCCCTCAACCATGTTGCTTTTCTGCTTCAAGGAGCTGCCTCCTGATAGCAGCTGGATGCTTGTTCAGGAAGTTCTTGTGTAAATGAAGCCAGCAAAGCTGTTAGTGTGGGCACCAGGAGAATAATACCTTGTAGCCATGCAGTACTTCAGATTGCAAACCATCTTGGCATTTTGCCTCAATTGAGCTTAGCGCCAGGGCTGCAGGACATGGAAGTTTTGTGATATGCCAATGTGCGGACAGCAAAAGCTATTGTACCGCGGTGAGCAGCCAAGGGCCCTGGAGACTGAATGTGGCCCTCCATGTCTCTCTGAATGGCTCTCGGAACTCTCCCCAGGCCACAGCCCTCACTGGCCCTCCTTCACACTCTCTGTTTGCCTGGTTGGAATGTGCCCCTGAATTCTGATGGAGGACACAAGTGGGTTTGAGCTTGTAGAAACCGTGCACAGATGAGAATGTGCATCCTCTGTTCCATCCACTTTTTCATCTGGCCCCACCCACCACTGCCATGCGGCCCCCGAAGGGAAGGTAGCCCTGGGGCTGTAAAAGCTTTCCCATCTTTGCTGTGGTACCTTTATGCCAAAGGTAGTCAATGAAAGGCCCTCTGTATGTCGTTGAACTGCAACTCCCATCAGCCCCAGACAGCACAACCATGGTAAGGGATTATGGGAATTATAGTCTTGCAATATCTGGAGGGCAACATGTTGGCTGCCTCTGCATGACACTGAAGCATCTTTTGCTGCTACCCCTAGCAGTCTTGGCAAGGTGGAAATTCTAGTGTGGGTTTTTTGTTTTCTTTTAAGGCTCATTAAGATTGAAAAATATAGTGACTAATAATTGTGATGGCATTCTTGAGATTATACCAAGCGCCCAGAGCACAGGTGAGATATACTTCTGTGTGTCTGATGAAATAACTTATAGTGTCCTAGAATTGTTGGAAGGGATCCCAAGAGTCATCTAGTCCAGCTACAATTCCCAGCACCCTTAACAAACTACAGTTCCCATGATTCTTGGGGGGAGGGGAGGGCATGCTTCAAAGGTGTGCTGTGTATGCAGCCTAAATGGGGATACGAACCCATGTTTCCCCAGTCTAACCACCACGCCAGAACGGCTCTTACTATGCCATTGAGGGCCATGGCATTGTTGCATTAGGGTGGTTTGAAAGTCAGCTCCGAATACCACAAAAGAAAAGAGCCATGGAAATCCAAGTGGTCAAGGATATTTTAAATGAACGTTAGCGAGAAACCTCTTGATGGTAAGAACAATTCAACAACGGAGTCAATTACCTGCAGAAGTGGTTGGGCTTGCCCTTGCCAAGGGATGAACATGAGAAGAGCCTTTCTGAACCAGAAAAAATGCCTTTTTCCAGACCAGCATCCTGTTCTCTGCAGTGGCCAGCCAGATGTCTCTGGGAAGCACTCATGCCCTGCTCATGGTGTGGTGTGGTACTTAGGGAGTCAGACCAGGACCTGGGAGAGCCAGGGTTCCGATCCTCACTCAACCACAAAGCTCCACCGGTTGACTTTGGGCCAGTTGCAGTCTCTCAGCCTAACCTACCTCACAGGGTTGTTGTGATGATAAAATGAAAGGGGGAGAACTGTTTATGCCACCTTGAGCTCCTTGGAGAAAAGGTGGGATATAAATGGAAGAACGAATAAACGAATGAAGATCCCTCTCCCATTGTCTCCCCCCATGACAGGTATTCAGAGGTAAGGATGGAGGAGAAATTATCTATTCCCATGGTAGCTGAACCTACCTAGTGCAAACTGAAATGCAACCACCCTCTGAAATTCAGCTGGATTTTGCAGCTCAGTTCTCCAACCAGGTAAAGGGCACATTAAGTGCCTATATTAGGGTAAAGTGTGCATTAAAACACATACATCAGTATAAAAACTTATTACAAAGAAACCCACATACATCAGTGAAAATAACACTCCAACATGTGTTCCATTGGAGGAAATCCCTTTGCAAAAATGTGTATATTAGGAGTAAAATGTGGCAGTAAAATGCGGGTCAATTTTCATTTTAAAAAATATTCACGGATTGATGCAGAAATGAACTGGAGAATTTAAGTTAAAGAGTGAGGAAATGAGAAAGAGAAAGAAACTGAAATTGGCAGATTTCACTCATCAAGAGGCAGGCGGGACCCAGATCCTGGAAGCAGCATATGGGCATCATATGTCTTCAAAACAGAGGCTTGTTTGAGATCTTCTAACCCTGGATTTCCTGCACTGATCAGCGGATTGGATTATATCAGGGATAGGGCACCTTTAGCTCTCCAGATGTTACTGAACTACAGCTCCCATCTACCCCAGCCATTGGCCATGCTTGCTGGGGCTGATGGGAATTGTCCTCCCAATCCTGGCAGACAACAGCCTCCTCTTTGATGAGTGTGGTAGGGAGATGCTTGGACTTGGTGTCTGGTTCCCAAAGATAAAAGGCAGCCCACTCCTCCAGAGACCGGGAGTAGCTAAACCTTTGCCTCTGCTCCAAGCTAGGTTTTTGAGAACCCATTCTGCATGAAATATACCAGTGAGTCCCTTGCTGGGCAGTTCTTAGCTCAGTCATAGAGCATCTACTTTGAATGCACAAGGTTCCAGGTTCAATCCCCAGGATCTCCAGGTAGGACTGGGAGAGACTACCTGTCTGAAACCGTAGAGAACCAGTGCCCATCACATCAGTTAGTGAGCTAGATAAACCAATAGCCTGATCCTTGGTATAAGGCAGTTTCCTCTACCAAGGATGATCTCAAAATGCTCTGGAGATCTCAACCCTTTGGGACAAGGTCAAGGATGCTCACTGATCCCTACTCAAAATTAAATTCTGGCATCAGGGGTAATGTCCACCCTGCCACATACAGACACACTTAAATGATTCTTCTGAAGATCGGACTATTTATACCAAATGTATAATTAGCCTTTATCAAAAGAATAATAGTGGTAGGAAGACGCAGCTGAAATGAACTGCATCTTATGAGAAAAGATTAGATGCAATTTGACATTTAACAACTATTCACAACCCAGGGATCACAGGACTCTGCAGTGTCATCCCTCCACTCCTTTCAGCCAATTTATTTAATAAAGGCCCCATTCACCAGAACACAACCCAAACATAATAGACCACAGATACAACAATAATGTGAAAACAGCTAAACCTGCTCCACCCCAAAACCTGAAGGAGAAAACCTCAGCCAGGCTGTTGTAAATATTCAATGAAGCCTTCTGCTCTTTGCCAAGTCATTTTATTAAAGTCTCCCGAAATAACTGACTATGGCATTTCAACCCATTATTACTCCCACCCAAAAAATAAAAAAATAGGGAAAGAAAGAAAAAGAGGCCAATTGTATGTATGGTATAATCAGTTCAGACCTCTGAAGAATTCCCAAATCGACTCTCAAAATAAGAGGGCAGATGACAAGTGTCCCACAGTAACCTTCCGTTTTTGCTCAGCACGAGAAACAACAGCTATGCGGTGCAGAAATCGGGAACACAACTCCTCGAGCCTCACCATTTACGGTGGTAAGCAAAGAGAGTACTCTCCCAGTTATGGATTGAATATAAACATGCTTGCAGCACTCATGAGTTATGGCTACAGTCCGCGAGGAAACTTTAAGCCGAATCCCTCTTCGGCAAACAGTGCATGACCAGAAAGCTATGCAGGTATAAACACTTGTTAAGTTTAGAGCAGGGGTGGAGAATCTATTTCATCCCAAGGGTCGGATTAGAACTGGGTCAACCTTCCAAGGGCTGTGTGTTCTCTAGGCATCAGTGGGATTCTGGACCTTCCAGACTGTTTGAGTTGGAGGCCCTTTTCTTTTAGGAGGCAACTGACATACTTAAATCCAGATGCACGTGATGTTCCTGGAATGGTAGGGTTGAAACTAGCAATGAGAATATTCTTCCAGTTCCATCTTGTTATTACTCCCCCATTTTGTTACCCCAGGTGTTGCCAATGAGTTTCCTCCAGTGTGTCCTATGGCACCCACAAAAGATCTCACGAAATATCCATTCTGTGTTTTTGCCATGCCCCGCCAATCCAGTTTGTGAAGCACCATGCACCATGGCAGCCATTTTGTGAATGGCATCCACAAAACTCTCTCAGAATTCTGAATGTTCCCACCAGCCTAAAAAAGTTGGTAACCCTCCATGGTACACTCTGGATTCTGCATGCTACACCTCAAGTTTTGCTTGCCTCCCAGCGAGAAAAGACAATTTTGGAACATATAAAGTGATATTATATGGGGGAAAGAGTTCCAAGGCCTAGGCCAAAAGTTGGGGACATTGGCCACACCTGTCCTATCTACGGTCATGTGTCAGTGGTGGACGGAACCATCCTTCCTCCTCTCTGTCTGTCACTCCCCACCCAGTCGGCTGCTGAAGGAAGAGGAAATCACTCTTGCCAGCGCTCCATATTTATCACAGGAAGCTGCCTTGTACTAAGATAGACCATTGGTCCATTTGGTGCAGTTTTTGACTGGCAGGGAAACAAATAGAAGGTGGCATCAAAGCTCATGACCAGTGTTCGAAACTCCGATTGTTCTAGGCGTGTTTTGCGACAGGAATTTCATTAGTGCGAGCAGTTTCTGAGCTCTGGGCACAGTCCTGCACCTAAGATTTCAGATTAAAACTGCAGAGTGGAAGGAAAGGAGGACCTTTTTCTGCCTTCCCACTTCCAGTTACTCTCTGGAGTAGACTGGAGAAGAGAGCCACTTAAGAATATCAGGGGGGTGGGTGGGGAAGGACTAAAAAAGGTAAAGGTAAAGGACCCCTGACAGTTGTCTAGTTGCAAACAACTCTGGGGTTGCGGTGCTCATCTCGCTTTACAGGCCGGCATTTGTCTGCAGACAGTTTTTCTGGGTCATGTGCCCAGCATGACTAAGCTGCTTCTGGCAAACCAGAGCAGTGCACGGAAACACTGTTTACCTTCCCGCCAGAGTGGTACCTATTTATCTACTTGCACTTTTTGGGGTGCATTTGAACTGCTAGGTTGGCAGGAGCGGGGACCGAGCAACAGAAGCTCACCCCATCACGGGAATTCGAACTGCCAACCTCCTGATCAGCAAGCCCAAGAGGCTCAGTGGTTTAGACCACAGTGCTGCCCGCGTCCCGGGGGAAGGACTAGACCATGCGAAAAATGAACATAATATTTTAGGTGCCTTCATTCATTTTCAGCTTTGAATTCTTGTTTTAAGAAAAGCACGCCTAGACATTCCATTGTTGTGCCCATAACCTAGGTTTAAGGTGCCATTTAGCTCCTAGCTTTCAAACCTCAGCTTCTAACACTACTCATGACAGTCTTAGCCAGCCGGCCCCAGTTTTCTCCCCATCCTTCTCCATGCTGGGGAAAAAGGGAAATTCTTCCATTCCTATGTGCAGGTCTTTTGAGTATCATTGACACTGGATAGGCTTTTTCTAATTCGGCATGGCAACTCCCTGGGGGCAGCAACCCGTTATTCTAACACCAAGAAATGGCACAGCCAGATGACAAATGTGAATAAATTTTCTGTGTTGTTATTGGCCTATTGTGGAGCACAACGTATAAAAATGTTTGCACTGATCCAAGGAGGAAATTGTGCTCTGCAATGCAAAATTTAAAACACACACAAAAAAATAATTGCTTGTTTGATGCCATTATTACAGCAACAGTAATTATGCTTTTTAAAGCCAGAATCCTCAGCTGGTGTTAACAACAACAACCCACCAAACAGAACAGCCCCACAGTCTATAACAGAGACATGCACACTTACAGCCACTAAAAGATCTGGTTTACAGCCTTTGACATCATCATGGGCAGTCTTCCCCAAACCTGGTGCCCTCCAGATGGTCTGGACTACAATTCCCATCATCCCTGACCATTGTCTATGGGGAATGGTACTCCAAAACATCTGGATGGTACCAGATTGTTTGGGGAGGCGGGCAGAGAGCTACTTTTCTTTTTCTCTGCCTTCTGCCCTGTCTCAATGGACACCAGGCGCTACTGTGTTTAATGCAAGCAACATCCATTGTTTTGGGAGGGTAGTTAATTACTGGGATTGCAGCAAGCCTGGAGGAGGAACTTCTCTGATGCTTTCCTCCCTTGCTACAGTCCAGCGGAAAGTCCCTCTTCAGAAGATTTTTATTTGCCTTGGGGGAAATCCCGTGTAAGTACCCACAGGGGATTTCTCCCCGATGCCAATGGAAGCGTCAGAAAAGCACCAGAAGAGGAAACGGATAAGTTCCTCCTCCCTGTCTGCAGCGATTCTAATAATTGTTACCAGTCACATACACAGTTGGTGCTACCTGCGTTTTTTGTTTGCTTGTTTTGTAAAGGACAAGTTAAATGAGACGGTGCAGTTAATGTCACCTCAAGCCTGGCTGCAAGCTAACGAAACATGGGACAATTGAATTAAAGAGCAGAAGGTAAACCCCAAGGAAAACCTTAGCTGTGCAGTTGTAGCTGGGTAAAAAGTGGGAGGCCTGTAGCTCAGTGGTAAAGGTAAAGGTACCCCTGCCCGTACGGGCCAGTCTTGCCAGACTCTAGGGTTGTGCGCTCATCTCACTCTAAAGGCCGGGAGCCAGCGCTGTCCGAAGACACTTCCGGGTCACGTGGCCAGTATGACAGGCTGCATCTGGCGAGCCAGCGCAGCACACGGAACGCCGTTTACCTTCCCGCTAGTGAGCGGTCCCTATTTATCTACTTGCACCCGAGGGTGCTTTCGAACTGCTAGGTTGGCAGGCGCTGGGACCGAACGATGGGAGCGCACCCCGACGCGGGGATTCGAACCACCGACCTTTCGATCGGCAAGTCCTAGGTGCTGAGGCTTTAACCCACAGCGCCACCCGCGTCCCTTAGTGGTAGGGTATCTGATTTGCATGCAGGAGGTCTGGGTTCAACCCCTAACATCTCCAGGTACTGCCAGAAATGTCCCTGGTGTGGACAAGATAGAACTAGGTGGACCAGTGGTTTGACTCAGTGCAAGGCAGCTTCCTATGTTCTGGATAGCAACAGGCCCTACTGACTCTGCCAGGAGCAAAATTTACTCCAGCTTTGCAGAGAAGAATCAGGAGGATTGCAAGCCACACGCTCTGAACAACATTTGCAAATTATACCCCAGCTCATGCTCCTCTCCCCTCGAGTCATCCAGCATCAACATGAGGTTTTGGAAATATCTACACGGAACGTTGCATCTTCGGAACACACACAAAATTAAGGATGAGAAAAGTATTTTCAGGAAAAGATACAAACCAGGTAACCGTATGGGTTATTTCATACTGTTAATTTCAACACTTGGTGGGATTTGCACACCAGGCATAGATTTCTTGTGTACAACAGCTGGTCCTCTCTTGTTACAGCAGAAAAATGAATAGGCTTTAATTTCAAATAAGAACAACTGCAGAGTGATATGGAAATTTTTTGGGGGGGTGGGTGGGAAAAACTGATGGACAATGAAACCTTAATATTAAAAGGGGGGGGGGGTGAGAACAAAGCATCTATCATGATCCAAAGCCTCTGGTTGTTCCACAGTGCAGTTTCAGGGTGCTGAGTGAACAAGTGTGGTGTGTAGTGGTTAGTGTGTTGGACTAGGGTTCAAATCCCCACTTGGTCATGAAGGCCCATCATTGCCTCTCAGCCTTACCTACCTCACAGGGCTGTTGTGGGGATTAAACAAGGAGGAGAACTATGTGTACCATCTTGTGCTCCTTGGAGAAAATAAATAGAAAGATCCCCGGTTCAAAACCCATCATCTCCCGGTAGGGCTGGGAACGTCCCCTGCCAGAAACCCCAGAGAGCTGCTGCCAGTCAGTGTAGACAATATTGAGTTAGATGGCCCAATGGTTTGATTCAGGACCGGGCAGTTTCCTCTGTTCCTTTGCATTCCGTTAACTTGCCAAAGCTCACAGCAGAGCGCTTCTGAAAGATCCGGCATTTGGGAATAGCGCACGACTTGCCCACCAATCAGAGATGCTGTGAATATGAACCAAGTGGTTTATAATCTGTCTCAAATCTTAGGTGGGCCGTAAAAAGCCAAATTAAAAAAAGAGAAAGCCTAAGAGAGAGAGACTTAATGAGACAACTGACACAGTAGCCCATCCATTTAGGCTGCCGCCTTTTAACAGTGTTCTTAAATAATGCATACATTAGCTCAGAGGCTGAAGAGATTTGTTTGTTTTATTAAGCAGAGCCTGGTTAACGGAAAGCTTTGTAATAAGATTTCCCTCAGTGCTAACGGGGGGGGGGGGGGCAGGGAGAAAAGTTTCCTTTTCCTTCGACCCCCAGGTCCAAAATATCCCATCGTCAAATGATTTCGTTGCCTCCGGTGCGTTTCGTCATTCTTATTACAACCACTTGTGTTGTGCCAGTGCTAACAAACTGTGATGTCATGAATGGCAAAGTCCAGTTTCCTGTTTCATGACAGTCCTTCAGTCTCCAAAAGCCAGGAAGGTGCAATAGCGAAGTCATATCAGGCCAGACGTCCTGGCTTCAAATTACTTCTCAGCCATAAATAGCTCACTGGGTTTTCAAGGGTCTCTCTCTCTCTCTCTCTCTCTCTGTGTGTGTGTACAATCTACCTCATAGGGCTGAAAGTGAGGAAAAAATGAGAAAGGGGAAGATCAACATGTGGTGTCTTGAATGCTGCTGGACTACAACTCCAGTCAATCCCAGCCATTGGTTGCGCTAGTTGAGGCTGATGGGAGTTGCAAGTCCACCTGCATCTGGAGGGCACCTTGTTGGCTACCCTTGCCTTGGTGGTAAAAGGCTGAACATAAAGCATCAGGTCTAATTCAACCTGCCAGGGCTCTCTGTGTGGCCTGCAAGGTCGCTGTGGCCAAGTCATACCCACCAGGCCCACGTCTGTTGCCATAGGGCATTAGGTGCAGGGAAAGAAGTGGCTGGGCCAATAGGACTTTGCAGAAACCCAACGATCAGCTGGTTGGCCGTCCTATGCCCATCACTTCGCAAGTCCTGGCAATCAGCTGATCATAGCAGAAGGCCCAGTGATCAGCTGACTGTGCCTTCCATTTACAGCCCTATGCAAAAAAATGGGTTGATGACATCACAGTGGCATCAGGTGACTGACAGGGCTGTGGCCCCAACCAACAGTCAAACTTGGCCTGTGAGGGGTGGGGGAAGATAAGGACCTGGGCCCACCATCTCCCAAATAAAGAACCCCCCGTGTGTGGCACCACAGCCTGCTCTGACCCACCTGGCACCAACCAGGAGTAGGGTGTTTCTCTGTAGGGGTGCCTGTTTTGTGGAATAGTCTCCCCTCAGAAATCCAGCGGACACCTTCACTGGTGGTTTCTTGTTGGCAACTGGACTGCAAACGCTTGAGTGAATTAAAGACCATTGATCACCCGCTCACTCGTTCGTGCCTACCGTATGAGGACTGTATGCTTATTTTTACTTTTATTTATTTATTTTATGAATCACTTCCCATAAAAGCATCTCAGAGCAATTAAGGATAAAAACCATCAACAATAAAAGCAATTTCGAATCCGATACAAGAGACTGACAAGGATAAAAACCTCCGCTTGAAAAGGCTTCCTGAAAAAGGAGTGTCGTCAAGAGACATGCCCCTTGTTTGATATATCATTTGATGTAGTTTTAATTATATTTCATTGTTTAAATCATGCTGTACACAACTTTGATACCCTGAATGAAAAGTGGCATATGAATCCTTTTAGTAAACAGGTAATATCAACCAGGGGGTGTATGGGGGCATTTCAGGAGGGGGAGTACCACTGGTGAGGGGACACATCGTGCTCCTTTGAGGGTGGTTTGCCCACCTTTGGTCCCCACCCTGCACTCAGCTCTCACCTGTGGCTCCCAGAAGCTGTCAGCATGTGACAGCAGCTGCTTTGATTGGCCGGCTAAACCAGGTGAGGGTAGCCAATGGGTATCAAACCCTTGGTGAGTTAGGGACTCCCCCTGCATGTGAAGACAGGCTATGGCAGATTGAGAGAATGAGACCAATAGTGGGTCCAATGGTCAAGAAGGTGTTTTCTGCATGAGCTGTAGAGGGACGTGAAGGGCAGGTGGGGCTTGTCAACAACCTGGGAAGGTAGTCCATTTAGAAGAAGAAGAAGAAGAAGAAGAAGAAGAAGAAGAAGAGGAGGAGTTTGGATTTGATATCCCGCCTTTCACTCCCTTTAAGGAGTCTCATAGCGGCTAACGTTCTCCTTTCCCTTCCTCCCCCACAACAAACACTCTGTGAGGTGAGTGGGGCTGAGAGACTTCAAAGAAGTGTGACTAGCCCAAGGTCACCCAGCAGCTGCATGTGGAGGAGCGGAGACGCGAACCCAGTTCCCCAGATTACAAGACTACCGCTCTTAACCACTACACCACACAGGAAACCTCTGATCTAATCCTTGCCTGCCTTGCAGGATATCTTCAGGAGAAGATAATGCTAAGGTTTACTTACCTTAAGAGGTAAGTAAAACAAACATCTCCCGGCCTGTTCTAGCAGGAGAGATACAAAGTTGTTTTCCATGCAGAGTACACCCACTGGAATTAATGGGCAGGACTAACTTGCGTCCCTTCATTTCAGTGGGTGTGCTCTGGAAAGAACTCGCCTGAAATCAACCCGTAATGTTCATTTTTTAAAATATGTGTGAGGGGGCAATATTTTCAACACCACATGCATTCCTTGCAACATTGCTGCCCATTTCATCAGCATCGCAAGTCCTTCTTCTTGATCTACCTGTTCAGGGACTGCTCAGCACCATGCTTTGCTTTGCAATATTATACACAGAGAGAAGATTTTATATATATATATATATATCCCCAATGCAAATATCCCAGCAGCGAAGGAAAATGCCCCTCAACTTTGGGGGGAGATTTCGATGACTCAGCAAGTGATGCATTTCAAAATAATTGAGTCCCCTAAGAGGGCTTCTAATAATAGAGAACCCAGTTAGAGCACTTTCCCCTCTGCTGTTTCATAACTAGGTCCCCTGCGGATAGTTTGGTTGCTTCAGGGAACGAAATTCCTCAGGTGGGTATAGCACAGCAAACCCTCCAAAAGGAAAACAAAGGTCACTTAGGGCTTCTGTTCTCCTCTTTCCTCTGGGCTCAAAAGAGTGGGGAAAAGTTGAGCTCCAAGGCTAGAGGGCTCCAGTGAGAAGAGGGCGGGCGAGGTCGCAAACGCAAGAAGGGAGATGGAAGAGAAATGCAGTGGAGATCCGGGAGGAGCCTGTGCCTTTAAGGTAGTTGGGGAAACTGCTGATGTGCCAAAGGCCTCTGGGACATTTCTCTTCTTGCTCCCCTTCCCCTTATCAGTTGATAGCCAAAGGGAAGAATTGTGGGTGATAGCCAGGGGCTCCCACACCCGAAACAGCTGAGCAAACTGCCAAAGGGCACAAGGAAAAGAGTGTGTTTTAAAAAGCGAGATTAATGCTTAGTAGGGAAGTTAACTCGCACTGGTGTGACACAGCTCACGGCAGCTTTGAAAGTTTAAAAAACGGCCTTCTGAGAGATCCAGAACTAGGATGCTTTTGCTACAGCTCAGCTGTGAAACCCCAAAGCCAGGACAGAGGGCAACTTCAAATGATTTAAGGCAGCTGCCCTTAAAATAAAAAATGCACAAAACTTTCTATCTGACTACAAAAATATTTGCATTCCAAAATATGGCTGTTCTGTCCTTCCTAGGGGAACTATTGGGGTAATTTTAAGGAGAGGAGGAATGTGCTGTTGTTGATCTAAATCAGGCACGCCAGGTAGAGTTAATTCATTGGATCTACAAGATTTCCTTCAAGGAAATATTGTGATCACAAGACACAGTGGGGGATTTTTAATGGGTTTTTTTGGGGGTACTGTAGATCTTTCTGGACCTCTTTAACAACGTCTTTAACAACGTGAAAAAGGACGCCTCTGAGAATGTGTTGAATGCCTTTCTTAACCCAATGAACACCTCAGCACTGCCCCCCTCCAAGAAAAGGTTGACTTGGAGGGAGTTTCCCCAGTTAGAGAATCCAAACAGACTGAGCTAGAGTTAAGGGGGGTTGCTTAGAATTTAAGTCATAAAAGTGCCACCACAGTGAGGCAGATGGGATCTTCTAGAAGCTAGAATGGGAAGGGTCTTTAGTGGTCACCTCCTAGCTCAACTCACCAACTAAACGCAGGATGAAACTGCAGCATCCTCGTGAGGCAGACATGCAGTCTCCGCCAACAAAGGAGTTATGCTGGCTACCTTTCTTGAATATGAAGGCAGACACTTTTTAAAATTACAGCTGTGTTGAGCGTTGGTGGAAGAGGTTCAAACCTCCGGACTGAGGAGTTCTTTACAAAGCAGTGCTGTGGAAACGTCGACTCAGGTAGGCTTGTCGAAAGCAAGGCCAGCCAGACGAAGGAAAATGCCGCTGAAGCACTGGGTCACTTTCGAGAGGGGCAAAGACCAAGCCTACGGTTTCGAAAGATTCTGTCTCAAATTTTATTGGTTTGCTCTACAAGCTCTTGGCGTAGCTGCACAAGAGGTGGCAGTGTTACTCGCGCAGGTAAGACAATGGCACTAACTCAGCACAGGGTCAGAGGCATCCAATTTAGGATTTCAGCATGCTCCAAGACTCAGTCCAAGCCTTCAAAGGGAGGTTCTGGACCCAAGCCTTGGCTCAACACTTCCGAGACTGAAAATCCAGAAAGCACATATTTAAAACATATGGGGAACTGAACAACTCCTTTGATTAAAATGTGGCTTGCACCTGCCACCCAAAGCCTAGGGTATTGAAGAAAATATTGGAGAAGGAGCCAAGTCAGCCTCGCTCCACATAATTGATCATATGACACGGCACACGCACACCACTTGAGTGGCAATGCCCTTCAACTTGGGGGGGGGGGTCCAGGACCTCAAATACTGGGGGGGGGGGCAAAGGGCCCTTGGCCTCTAGGAATTGACTCCTACGTCAGGGATGGTGAGCCTGGGCAAGGCACATAGCAGGGGCAAGTGCGCTCAAAGAGGAGTCGTGCCCATCAAACACTGTTGCATATGCACACATGCACAGAGCTACCTCCTTCGGTCAGCCTTCCCTGCTCATCAAATGATTGATCCGATGTCTGGGGTGGCAGGCAGAGATCCATTTCTGGGCTCTGCAGAGAGGTTTAAATCTCTCCACCGACCCCAGCACTGAGTCTGACTTTTGCCTTTTTGCCAACTCTGCTAAAATCAGTGGGGTCCCAGAAAAGTTTGCTCTATGGCCAGGGTGAGCCACCCCGGCTTGAGAAAATGCCACAGGGTGCAGTGGCGTAGCGTGGGGGGTGCGGGGGGGGGGCGGCCGCACCGGGTGCAACATCTGGGGGTTAGGGTTAGGGGGCGCAAATTACTTGCCTTGCCCCGGGTGCTGACAACCCACGCTACGCCACTGACAGGGTGTAGGAGTACATGCACCACACCAGCACATCGCAAGCTGGAAGAGACTTCCAAATTGTGTGCTTCAAGTCCTTTCTTCTTTTTCTTCCCTTTAGCACCCAGATCCAACTTTCAGAAACTCCTCCGTGTCTGGAAGAAAACCCTGGCTACCTGCCCCTGGCTAAGGACTGGAGAGCAATTCAATTCAGTTCACACTCAAAGGCGAACTTACTGATCTTTCACTTTCTGAAACAATAAGCAAAATTAAGACACTGCCGAACTTCGAAATTTGCCCTTCTCTGAATCTGGCAGTGCAGCTCTCCAGACAACCTATATGTACAAAGATCCATATACTAAACACATATAGCAGGTGAAAGTAATGTAAAGGAATGCATTATAGTTAGGGGGAACTGCTTTGCAAAAATGTATATATTAGGTAAAATTGAATACAGCCATGCGTATATTGGAGAAATTCGAACTAAAATGCTGATGAACTCTGTCACAAGTTGTGGGAATGTGGAGAATCAAGCTTAAGACAGGGAAAAACGATAAACTGAAATTGACTGGTTCACGCATCCTCACCTAGAATGCAGATTTAAAACCAGGATACACTCAAGTTAATAAAAGAGAGACACATATTTCTACAGGTCCTCGGGGCACTTTCCCTAAGCCCAAATGACATGGTTCTCATAAATAGATCCTTCCAGCCCATATTTAATCCAGAGTTATAATTTCAACAGAAAATCCAGAAAGCTTTTTTTATTAAAAAAACAACAACAACCCAGAAACAGCAAACCTGGATATAATAGGGGGTAGATGATATGTGATGGCATTTTCATGAGAACAACGTACAGTGGTACCTCAGGTTAAGTACTTAATTCGTTCCGGAGGTCCGTACTTAACCTGAAACTGTTCTTAACCTGAAGCACCATTTTAGCTAATGGGGCCTCGTGCTGCTGCCGTGCCGCTGGAGCACAATTTCTGTTCTCATCCTGAAGCAAAGTTCTTAACCTGAAGCACTATTTCTGGGTTAGCGGAGTCTGTAACCTGAAGCGTATGTAATCCGAGGTACCACTGTAATCCTGTGGATGCTGTGGTACACCTGCATGTGTGAACTGAACCAAGTGCAGAACAAGCTGGCATGTGGAAGCCATCCATCCCTTGCCTGATGCCTCAACCCTAAGACACCTCTACATCCATGGCACACACTGCAAGAAGGATGTGTGGATCCAGAATTGGACTCTGCAGTCACTTATGGACACATCGTTAAGACTGTGTTCATAGAAGGCAGTCTTACTTGGCAAAGATGAAGAAGAAGACACTGCGAGACAACCCGCTCCATCTAAGAACTGTAGAGTGCAAAGAGGACTCCCAGGACTTCTCCTGACTATTCTTTGAGCAAGACACCAAACATCATGATCGAGCATGGAAAGGGGGAAAATACCACACATATCTTGTCATGAATCATCTTACTACTTTTTCTCTGAATTGGCCACCTTAAAGTCTTTTTTTTTAAGGGACTTCTCCCTTCACCATCAGTACCCCATCCTTCTTCCACTTAAAGGTAAACCCCAAAAGGTGCCCAAGGTCTCAGAATGACAGCCCCAAATCTTAAGAATGTTTCCTCCCAAGTCCCACCAAGCGCATAGAGGCATGCTCCTCCAGCAAGCCCTGCCACGGTGGAAATCCCTATTTACTCTTGAGCAAGCCCATATATTGCATGGTGCGGCTCTGCCCTCAGCGGGACTCACATCGGAGCCAAAACGCATTAGATCAGGCTTGGTGGGCTGTATGTCGCGCGTGCTTGTTTGTTTTTAAAGTCCACTTTGTGCAAAATTCCCAAGGAGCCCAATTCAACAACACTGTTTCCCCCCAAGGGACATCCATCATAGAAACCCAACACAGTCCGATAGACGAGATCGCCACGCGGGGAGTACGAGAGAGGAGGCGGGGAGAGGGAGATAAGAGAAGGAAAGACGCAGCTGGCAGGCGGGAAGGGGTTAACCCACCACCCCGCGCCCCCTAACCCCGCAATAAGTCCCTTCGAAGCGGAGGCTGCCTTCCGAAGAAGTGCGCCGCCAGACGGGTAAGACGCGCGCCAAGGCGTCTTGGGCGCAAAGGCGCGCAAAGGCGGCCACGGCGTCTTCTCCAGGGCTACCGGCGGCGCCCTCCAGGGCTTGCCCTTCAGAGCATCTTTGGAGGGAAGGGGGGTGGGGGAAGCCGCTGCGTTTCCTAGCCTCACTCTCCCCGCTCCTCACCTCCTCCTCCCCCGCGAGCTGAGGGAAGGCGCCCCTTACCATCGCCGCCTTGGCGCGGAAGGCGCCGGGTCCCTTGCGGTGCTGGTGCGCGCGGTGCCCGTCGTGGCCAGGGTTGCTGCTCTCCAGGTCGCGCTTCTCTCGGCGGCGGCTGGCGCTGCGGCTGCTGCTGCCCTGCGGCGGGCGCTGCTGCTCCTCCTCGCCGGAGTCCAGGCTGCTGAAATTCCACACGACCAGCGTCTGCACGAGCAGCACGGTGAGCGCCAAGACGAGCGCCGAGCGCGAGCGGCGGGCCAGGCGGCGGGCGCACGAAGCGGCCGCGGACGAGGACGGCGAAGGCGACGCGGCCACCACCACCATCTTCGCGGCGGAGGCAGCGGCGGCGGCTGCTGCTGCTGCTGCTGCTCGGGATTGCTGCTGCTGCTGCTGCTCGCTGAGCCACTCAGAAGCGCCGCATCCGCCGCCGCCGCCTGGAGTTTTTCAGACGGACGAGACGTCAGCAGCAGGAGGAGGAGGCGGAGGCGGCCGAGGAGGCGGAGAGCAGGCAGGCAGGCGAGAGGAGCCGAGGAGGCCCGGCCCTCCGGCAGCCAGGCAGGCAGGCGAGGCAGCCCCGCGCTCGCTCGCTCCAGACGAGCCGAGGGGAGGAGAGGGGCTTGGCCGGCGAGGGGCGTGCGCGCAAAGGAGACGGTGGGGAGGAGCCGGCGGCGGCGCAGCCGAGCGAGCGAGCGGCGCCTTGTTTCAGGAGGAGGAGAAGCTGGTCTGGGGGCTTTGGACAGGCAGGGGGTGGGGGCGTCTCTCTCCGGCTGCGCCTTGGCACGGCTCGCAACCGAGAGGGGCGCCCGGCTTAGCTGCCGTGCGCCCGCGTCCCCGGCCACCCCTTTCCAGCTGTGCCTTTAAGGGCGGCTCAATCCGCGACTATTATAGCAGGTGTGATTCCCGGTTTGGGAGCCTCTGGGCCGAGCGAGAGCTGCTCCGCGTGCCGAGCTCTTGCCCGGAGAGCACGCCGCGCTCTTAAAGGCACGCGAGTCGGCGTGTGAAGGGGGGAGCGCGCCCGCGCGTTGTTCTGGCCTCGCAGCAATTGCTGCGTGCACAGACGTCGCTCAGCCCAAGCGCATCCCCGCCCTTCCGCGGAATCCCGGGGGTTGCAGTTCGTTCAGGGTGCTGGGAATTGTTGCTCCGTGGAGGGGGAACTACAGTTCCCAGATTTTTGCAGGCATGTATGGATGGTGTGTGTACGCAGCCACAGTTTGGGGGAACACTGCGCCTAAGATTGCGGGCTTCAGCGGGTCTGTAAGGCTGCATTCCTATGCATGCACCTGCACTGGCGGAGGAAGAGGGGGCGGGGGGAGCACACCGCCCCCGGCTGCGCGATCCCGGTGGGGTTCCATCGCGGCTGCCCCCCGCCCGGGCTGGGCGACCCGCCCCCGCCTGCTCTTCTCCCCCGGTGCCGGAGCATGGAGCTCCGCCACTGTGCACCTGCTGGCGAGTAAGTCCTGCTGAAAACAAGTCGATTGCATTTAAGCGGAGCTTTGAAAAAAAAAAACCCTTTTGATAAGGATGTTGCAACTCACACACACATACCAAGGCGGTGTGCAACATGACAACATAATACTACAATAACATCGATAAAAACAAATCACATTCCAAAGGCCTATTTGAACAGTAGCCATTTAAACAGAAAGCATAAAGCACACCATCTGAACTTCTGTTGATGGAGTTCCACAGCGCAAGGGCTGCCATACTAAAGGCTGGCCAAACCTCAAGGGCAGGCATAGGTAAACTCGGCCCTCCAGATGTTTTCGAACTACACCTCCCATCATCCCTGACCACTGGTCCTGTTAGCTAGGGGTGGTGGGAGTTGTAGTCCCAAAACAACTGGCAGGCCAAGTTTGCCTATGCCTGCTCAAGGGCAATCAAAGGTGTTTCATCCGAAGATCTCAGTGACTGATGTGGAGCATCAGGAAGCAGACAGTCCTTAAGGTGCTGTGGGCCTAAGTTGTTTAGGGCTAATCCTCACTGAAGTTAGCTGAATCTGTAAGTGAGCGCTAGCACTTATTTTACTATAAATAGCAGGCTCAGGTTGCGCAATTAGAGTTGATTCAGAGCTCTTGTGCAATGAAACCCGCTTCCTTCCAAAAATCAAGACTTTTGTGATAAAGAAAGTGGGAGGGAAATGCACTGGAAAGTGTGGGATAATGCCTGGTGCATCACCATCATCTAACCTCCCTGCAAACAAATCAGAATGAATGCTCAATATATAGCTGCCACCAACCAAGCTCCGTGCAGCTTTGTTCAAAAACATCATGGGGAGTGCTCAACAGAGGGGACACCCAAAAGCCACCACACAACTCATTGCCTGACTAAGTATTTCAAATGTCAGTGTACGTGCCATCCCCTACCTGTTATTAGGTGTGATTCCTGCAATGCAGGGGATTGGACTAGATGACACCACTGGGGATCCCTTCCAACTTTACAGCTCTGTGATCCTAAGATTCTATAACTGGAGCAAAATATTATTACTACTACTGATCATACTTAAATTATTCAGCAAAACCTGAACAACTTTTTCTTGTTAGTTTCCTGCAAATGCACAGCCTTTTGTCTGTTAGAGCTTGTGCTGATAAAAGCTGTCAGGTGGGTTATTACTAACAAATGGATATAAAGATTTCAGTTTTTAAAATAATAATAATAACATGCCGCTTGGAATGCCACGCAGAGAGGTTTGTGATAGGTGAAAATAATTCCCTGCTTAAAAGCAGCCTTACAATTGCAGCCGCAGCTCTAGAAACCTGCAAAAATCTACTCAAGACAATTAGCTTTTTTGTCCTTTATTATTTCCTCAAGCGCTGAGGTTTTGTGACACTTCTTTTCAGCTGAACCAAATAAATATTATCTTCCATGTTTTTCATTGCACAGTCAAAGTGCCCCCCTTATCTGCTCTCCTTTCTTGTGATGTGGCACCCGCATAGCAACAGCCTCACAATTAATTGGTACTTTGCTTCTTAATTAAGAAGTTAGTGGGCCAGATTCTCAACTGCGTTTTTGGAGTAAAGGTCTGGGAGAGATAAACTCTGCTGAGCTGATACCATCCTGTTCTCTGGTAGTACAGAGTGTGCCTTCTCAGCCACTTGCTGCATTTAAGAACCTAGAACACTCCCTAATACTGAGGGAGGTCATTGGTCCATCTACTATTGTCTATGCTGGTTGGCATCAACTCTCCAGGGTTTCATCTCTCTATTGGCCCTGAGGTTCTCCACCCCCTTTTAAGAGCAGATTCTGGCTCATCATTATTGTGATGAAATAGAACGGATGACTTGTGCAAACAGAGGAAGCTTCCTTAAACATAGTTTGGCCATTGAACCATTTAGCTTAGTACTGGCCACATTCACACCACACCCTGAAAGCCCTATGATACCACTTCCAAGTGCTCATGGCTTCCTCCAAATAATTCTGGGAGCTGTAGTTTGTAAAGGGTGCTAAGGGTCTCCTAAGAAGACCCCTATTCCCCTCAGGGAGCTAAGATTCTCAGAGTTCCCTGTGAAAAGAGATTGACTATGAAACTATTCTAAGAATTGTAACTCTGTGAGGGGCATGAAAACTCTCTGCACCCTTGACAAACTACAGTTCCTGGGATTCTTTCGGGGGAAAGCCCAGACTGCTTAAAGTAGTATCATAGAGTTACAGCCCTTCACTTTACTGAATCAGACTATGGTCCATCTAGCTTTGTACTGTCTGCCGTGATGATTCTCTGGGAGTGGCTATCTCCCGGCCCTACCTAGAGACACCTGGGACCATCTCTACACAAAAAAGATGTTCTCCCACTGAGCCATGGGCCTTCCCTACTGTGGCGTTTTTCTCCAGCAGCTTGAGTGAAGGTTGAAGCCCCTGAGCAAGGAAGCTGTGAAGCAACAGTGCAGGCACGCCTATGGAAGGAGGTTATTTTTAGGAGACGCCACTCATATCACGGCCTGTCTTGAGGCTGCTTCTGAGAAATGTGCCAATGGGTCCTCAAATATTGAGCTTTCTGTCGAAGTTTGCTCTCCCTGAAGGAAACGCTGAGGCCTACGTGGGCCGAGGGGGGACGAGTTGCTGCCTGCATTACAAATCAAGGTCATTTGTCAGAAAAGTAGATGAGGGAAGGAGAAAGGAGCGGGGGGGGGGGGGGGGAGACCACAGCCAACAACCGGGGGGGGGGGGAGCATTTGAAAAGGCAGCACTGTGTGCAGTGAATGATAATATATTTATACTGCACACTTTTATCGACCTAACAAAAAAGTCACAACCCAAAGGGTAGATTGCACAGGCCCGCTGGTGAAGGCCGAGAATGCTCCCAGACAACAAAAACAAGCAAGTGCTTGCTAGCATTCAACTATCTTATTTTTAAAAGTAATTTATAGCCAGATCTCCTTTGTGCCCTTTGGGGGGAAGGGCTATAGTGCAGTAGCAGAGCATCTGTTTTGCACACAGAAGGTCCCAGGTTCAGTCCTCGGCGTCTCCAGGTAGGGCTGCGAGATGCCTGAAACACTGCTGTCATGGACTGGCTGAGTGCTGAGGAGTGGTGAGAAGCACCAGCTAGATCTAATAGCCCTGAGCATGTCTCAGTACCAGGAAAGTATAAGGTAGCTACACAACTCTCACAAGGTAAAGGGACCCCTGACCATTAGGTCCAGTCGTGGCCGACTCTGGGGTTGCAGCGCTCATCTCGCTTTATTGGCCGAGGGAGCCGGCGTACAGCTTCCGGGTCATGTGGCCAGCATGACTAAGCTGCTTCTGGCGAACCAGAGCAGCGCTGTTTACCTTCCTGCCGGAGTGGTACCTATTTATCTACTTGCACTTTGACGTGCTTTTGAACTGCTAGGTTGGCAGGAGCAGGGACTGAACAACGGGAGCTCACTCTGTTGCGGGGATTCGAACCACCGACCTTCTGATCAGCAAGTCCTAGGCTCTGTGGTTTAACCCACAGCGCCACCCAATACCAGGAAAAATACAAGGTAGCTACACCACTCTCATTTCACAGAAATTGCTCACAAGGTAGTTCATCTTGCCCCGTGAGGTTCTATCTAGGAGGGCTAGAAACTTTTTTTAAAAAGAAAGAAAGCTCAGAGTCATAGGTGCCACTAGAAGTCTTCAGGGGTGCCATAGATCCTGTGGGTGTTAGCTTGGTTGCCATTGGTTTAGTCAGCTGAGCTAGATGTGCCAATGGTCTAATCCAGTATAAGGCAGCTTGCTCTGTTCCCACAAGCCAGGCCATCCTTATGCTTCAATCTTGATTTTGTCCGCACAGAACTGAGCAAAATAACATTTTGGGAGGTGGGTAATAGCTGTGCTTCTGTAACTTTTGTTTTGCACATAAAACAAGCCGCCTTAT
This sequence comes from Podarcis tiliguerta, assembly GCF_965153285.1. Taxonomy (NCBI): domain Eukaryota; kingdom Metazoa; phylum Chordata; class Lepidosauria; order Squamata; family Lacertidae; genus Podarcis; species Podarcis tiliguerta. The sequence continues at coordinate 39,603,411 of NC_139547.1, read as the reverse complement.
GTGTAAAACACCGATTTCAGGTTGAAAAGTGTTGTTAATTGCTTGGGGCACAAAGCTTAACATGTTAAATTGTAGTACCTCTTGGTTTCAGCTGGCTACTTCTTAGAAGAACAGAACAAGCATATTACACATCTGTTGTGCTTGGAAGATTTGCTTGTCGCAGAAACTCTCTTTCAGAAACTAAGGGTCTATGAAACAAGTGCTAGATGTTGTTTCTCCAGACTTGCTTTAATTTATTTGCTGTAATTTTTTTTTATCCTGCCTTTCCTCTTATGAGCAAAAGGCAGCACACCTGGTTCTCTCTCCCAATACCAATTTTATCCTGACAACAACTCTGCAAGGTAGCTTAAACCAAGACAGAATCCTAGAATCACGGACCCCAAGGAAGGGACCCCAAGGGTCATCTAGTCCCACCCCCTGTAATGCACTGACCACAGCTAAAGAATCCCTGATAGATGGCCGTGCAACTTCTGTTTTGAAACCTCCATTAAAGGAGATTCCACCACCTTCCAAGGCAACCCATCCTGCTGTCAAAAAGCTCTTGATACCAGAAAGTTCTTCCTAATGTTTTGTTGGAATCTGTTGTCTTACTCATGGTTTCAGGGTCTACCTTGTGTTTTCATTTTGTATTTTTATGTTGTGAACTGCCCAGTGATCTGTGGATGAAGGGCAGTATAGAAATTTTAATAATAATAATAACAATAATAATACAATCACCCTCTGGAGTAGCAGAAATCAAGCTTGCTCCACCTGCTACGTGAGAGCCCTTCAGATATTTGAAGATGGACTCTGATCATGCTTATCTGGATGGAGGATAGACAGAGGTGCGTGTAAAAATTAGACTATATAGAAAGACAAAATTCGTACTCATTGCTCTGCCAACTTTTGCCTGTGGCCTCAACCATCCATGGCATGTTGACCCCAGAAGATTAACCAGAAGGGAATGTGGCCCCCAGACGGAACAAGTTCTCTAGCCCAAGTGCCAGATAAAGAGGTCAGGATAGCCCGAGGCTCCCTTCCCGAGAGCCAGTGTGGTGTAGTGGTTAAGAGCGGTAGTCTCGTAATCTGGGGAACCGGGTTCACGTCTCCGCTCCTCCACATGCTGCTGCTGGGTGACCTTGGGCTAGTCACACTTCTCTGAAGTCTCTCAGCCCCACTCACCTCACAGAGTGTTTGTTGTGGGGGAGGAAGGGAAAGGAGAATGTTAGCCGCTTTGAGACTCCTTAAAAAGGGAGTGAAAGGCGGGATATCAAATCCAAACTCTTCTTCTTCTTTTTCTTCCCCCTGCTACGAGCCATTGTAAGAAAACTGTCTCTGGATTCTTTAATCCTGCCTCTCTCTCAACAGTTTTTGAAACCTTCAATGCCAAGTAGGAACATTTGAGAGCTCTATGGGGCTTCTTACTCCTCCTCGAGATATTTTGGATCGCACCATCTTGGAGTAGTTATGTGGTGTCATAAATCACAAGTAGGGCATGGATTTTCTATATGAATTCAGCCTTGTGAAGCCAGCTCACTTTGGAGGTTAGAAATAAAGAACCCAAAGCCAGATGTGCATATGAATCCGCATATGTGCTCCTTTCATTTTTCGCATTTGTTGTTTAAAGGCAAGGGTGCTTAGCTTAGGGATCTACAGCAGAGCTTAACAGTTCTGTTGTTGTTTTTTGAACACACACACAATTTTTTGTTTGACCTTAAAGGGAGCATTATGATGTTCAGTAAATAGCTTGTTTGCTTTGTACAGGAATGATTTGTAACATCCATGGTTTTCTCCAAACAATTTGTTTTTACACCATGAGATTTAGTGTCAGGGACTTAGAAAATGGAATTGTTTTATGAGCACAGAGCAATCACTCTAGGGCATGCTTATTTCACAAAATAATACCCCCTCCCTGCTCTTTTCTTCCAAATCTTACCTTCCTGGAGAAATGATATATTCACCACACATGCAGTGCTGGCTGGTCTTATTATGGCCAGTGGGGCACTGCCCCACCAACCTCAGTCTGCTTCCACCACCTCCCACCCACCCACAGGCCCACCTCCTTACCTAAACAGTCCAGAGGTCAGCACTGCCTGTGAGCTCCCCTCCTCCTTGGTCTTAGTGTTCTCCTAGAACTCCACAGGGAAGAGAATGGCGATGTCTGAGAGAAGCTTTACAGGGAGACTGGCCTAACATCTTGTGGTCAGCTGTGGGTCAATTGAACTTCTGTTCTCAGACAGGTCAGTATCATATCTGAGAAACAAAGAAGGGCTTTTTACACAGGGAGGTGTGGGGAATCCAGAAAAAGGCAAGAGTGTGCCTCAGAACACATGTAAGCTCTTAGTGTGTACTGTTAGAGCAGCATCCCCACCAACGTGGTTTTTCCAGATGTTTTGAGTGACAACTTCTACCATCGCTGTCATGATCCAGGGGCCAGAGGTTCAGTCCGAAGAGGGTAAAGTCTTTTACCAAAACACCCAAAAGAGTAGGGTTCGAGGTGAAGATCAGTCTTCACAAGCCAAACACAAGCATAGAGAATCTGTCCAGGTCCAAAACATAATCCAAAAACAAGGTTATGGGACAGTTCAAGATCAATCTCACAAGGAGTTCATGAAGCAAGACAGGAAAACTATTTTTATTCTGTTTATTTGTTTACTTATTTTATTGCATTCATATCCTACTTTTTTCTTCAAGAAGGTCATGGTGACATACATGGTTTCCACCCTCTTCCTCATTTAACCCACACAACAGTCATTAAGGTAGATTAGACTAGCCCAAGGCCACTCAATGAGCTTCATGCCCAAGTGAAGATTTGAACCCGCGTCTCCCAGGGCCAACACTCGAATCTAGCCTGTTGTTGGATTCCAGTTCCTGTCATCCCAAACTACTGGCCATGCTGGCTAGAAATGATAGGAGTTGTAGTCCAACAACATTTAGGGACCCAAGGTTGAGAAAGGATGCTCTAACCCCTGCACCACATTTGGAACAAGGTGCCACAGACCTGCATTGCCTCCAGGTACTAGGAGACTCAAGAAAGTGACCTTATATACTCTGGCCTATTGGAACACTCTCTAAATTCAGCGATGGGCTCTTCACACACACTTTTTGCCACAGGGGTGGTCTCTCCCAGCCCTACTTGCTGGAGATTGAACCTGGACCTTCTTCATGCAAGGCACGTGTTCCACCACTGCCTTTTCCAATCTCAGGGTTGTGGGGTTGAACCCCATGTTGGGCGAAAGATGGTTTGAACGTATTTCACCGATCCTGGCCAGAGCACACTGACTGCCAATTAGTTTCCGGGCCCAATTCAAAGTGCGAGTTTTGACCTCTAAAGCCTTAAATGTCTCAGGACAGTACTTCAACGACTGCCTCTCTCGATATGAACCTACCCAGACCCTGAGATCATCCTCTGAGGCCCTTCTTCATGTGCCTCCTCCACGAGAGGTCCAGAGGGTGGCAACATGGGAACAGGCCTTTTCGGTGGTGGGTCCCCATTTGTGGAATGCTTTCCCCAAGGAAGTTCTGCTGGTACATTCATTATACACCTTTAGGCACTAGGCAAAAACATTCCTTTTTAACCAGGCCTTTGGCTGATTGACATCTGATGCCCTTTTAAAATGTATTTTGGAAAGGGGGGTTATTGGGTTGTCTTTGTTTTTATTTGATTACGTATTTTGTGATTTTTATATTGTAGTTTTATGTTGTAAACCACCCTGAGATAAGGGAGGCATACAAACAAACAAACAAATATTGCAAGTGGTTGGACTAGATGATCCTCACAGTCCTTTCCAACTCTACAATCTGTGTTTCTCCAATCTTTGCTGTGAGATTAAGAAAAACAGGGCCTGATTGGTGTAAGAACCATGCCCTACCGTGCAAGCAACAGTGAATAGAACTGCTGGGCTATGGAACATGCAAGCAACATTCTGCTTGCGGCTCTGTATTTCTTCGTTGTTACCCAGGATCACAACCACTTCCCAGCAATAAAAACTGGGTGGCCTGATTTTTATACCGTCCTGCAGCACAGCAATTGGATTTAAATTAATCTATATTAAGAAGCAGAATGTGAGCTGGCTTCCCCACCCGACCCCCTTCAGATGAGAAATGCATTGAGAAGGTGAAATCCTCTTTGGGTTGTTTTTTTAAATTCTGTTCGTTACTGCTGGGGTCCATTCTCAAGGGATTTCTTGCAGAGGGAAGGCAGAGAGTTATCTGCATTGAGGTTTGAAAATCAGATATGATGATAGTTCTGCTGATGGGTGAACACACATTAGATGCCGTGAGTCCCCCAACAGTCTCAGGATCAGGTTTGGGTTAGCAGGATCCAATGGGAGAGGAGGCAGAAATATGGGGAGGGGGAACCTGGGTTGGAGGAGGAGGGAACTCCCCTCTTTGCCCTGTGGAAGGGGGGAGCAAGGATCTTCCCCAGGGAAGCCTGGGGAGTGCTTTGATCAGCCAAGATGTGGAGCTGAACAGCAAGTGGCCTGATCAGGAGGGTGCAGCCTTGTCACCTAGAACCAGACAATGCCTTTGCAGATGGGAGCAGACCCACCAATGGGAGTGCCCACCTGCAGCCAACACCTATGAATACCAGCTGCTGGGAATTGCAGGTGGGCAGACAGCTGTTGTACTCTGGTCCCGCTTGCTTGTTTCCCACAGGTGTCTGCTTGGCCACTGTGAGAACTGGATGCTGAACTTTGGAGAACGAGCGAGGTTCCAGCTAAAGAAGAATGGCAACTAAAGCTGATGGAATATGTGCAGCTTGTGGACTTAACATATAGAATAAGAGAACAAGAAGAACATACGTTTAGAGAAGATTGGAAAATGTTTATTGAATACAGTGGTACCTCTGGTTGCGAACGGGATCCGTTCCGAAGGCCCGTTCGCAACATGAAAAGAGCAAAACCCGCAGTGGCGTGTCTGCGCATGCGCGGGTTGTGATTTGCCGCTTCTGAGCATGCACGTGATGTCATTTTGCGCTTCTGCGCATGAGCGAGCGGCAAAACCCGGAAGTAACCCTTTCTGGTACTTCCGGGTTGCCGTGGGACATAACCTGAAAGAATGTAACATGAAGCAAACGTAACATGAGGTATGACTGTATATGGGGGCAAATTGTGTACACTTGAAAATGTTGGCAGCATTAAGATAAATTCAACAGTTTTGATGGATGTAATAATGGAATAAAATGTGTAAAATATGCAGGGTTTTACGATTGGCAAAATGAACCATGGAAAGAGAGGAAGGGAAGTAACTGATATTTTAAGGATGTTTAAAAGAGTATTCTAAATTGTAAAATACAAAATCTAATAAAAATTATATAGAATCATAGAATCATAGAGTTGGAAGAGACCACAAGGGCCATCGAGTCCAACCCCCTGCCAAGCAGGAAACACCATCAGAGCACTCCTGACATATGGTTGTCAAGCCTCTGCTTAAAGACCTCCAAAGAAGGAGACTCCACCACACTCCTTGGCAGCAAATTCCACTGTCGAACAGCTCTTACTGTCAGGAAGTTCTTCCTAATGTTTAGGTGAAATCTTCTTTCTTGTAGTTTGGATCCATTGCTCCGTGTCCGCTTCTCTGGAGCAGCAGAAAACAACCTTTCTCCCTCCTCTATATGACATCCTTTTATATATTTGAACATGGCTATCATATCACCCCTTAACCTCCTCTTCTCCAGGCTAAACATGCCCAGCCCCCTTAGCCGTTCCTCATAAGGCATCGTTTCCAGGCCTTTGACCATTTTGGTTGCCCTCCTCTGGACACGTTCCAGTTTGTCAGTGTCCTTCTTGAACTGTGGTGCCCAGAACTGGACACAGTACTCCAGGTGAGGTCTGACCACAGCAGAATACAGTGGCACTATTACTTCCCTTGATCTAGACGCTATACTCCTATTGATGCAGCCCAGAATTGCATTGGCTTTTTTAGCTGCCGCATCACACTGTTGGCTCATGTCAAGTTTGTGGTCAACCAAGACTCCTATATATATAAGTGAATAGGATGCTGAACTAGACGAGCCATTGGCCTGAATCAGCAGGCTCTTCTTAGGTTCTGGTATTCCCACAGCACAAGAAACGTGCCACAAGTGAGCGTGCCACGCCTCATCTTCAAAAGCATGCCAGGAGGGGAAACCTGTTAGAGCCTCTCTGCTCCTTCTGTCCAGTTCTGAGCTTCTTGCTTTGCTCCTGAGTCGTGACTCCTGAGCATGGCACCTGCTGCCGATGCTGTACGGTTACTTGCGCAAATAAAGACCCCTTTTCTGCTTCCAAGTATCAGAGTCTAGCTCTGCATGTGCTAGGTAGGAGCCCGGACATGAGAGCTCAGAGGCAAGATGTGAAGAAGCATTTAAAATCTTGTTATTGTGCTGCAAGCTTAAGGATCTTACTCGGTTTGCCTTGGTGGCTGTCGAAAGGTGCGGTCCTGAGAACAAATCCCAGGCAGCTGTGTAAGAACCTCCAGGCGTGTGAGGACCGTGTTCCGATTTAGAGAGATGTCAAAGGACAGCCTTCCAAGGAGTTAGGCCAGATTAAACATGAGTAGCAAGCAGCATCAGAATCCATCCTGGTGGTCTGCGGCAATGCCAGTAATCGTGTCTGACTCAGCGAGCGCCCATCCTTTCAGAAACTGACATACTGCTTCTGCCACAGATCCCCAAGTACACAGTGTCTCTTCTTCCTACTTATTAGCACATGTTTCTCAAGAGCTGCTCCAACAAAATTCCAGGTGCTCTGTCTCATTCATGTCTGTTTTTCCTCCTAGACCAAACCCAGTGTTCCAGCCACACATTCTGCAGGAGGTGCTGAGTGATGGATGAATTTATTTCCAGGTTGTTGTTTTTTTTTTTAGTTTTGCCTTTTTCCAGTGCTAAGTTCAGTTCTCCACACTTCCACATCAGTTTGCAATTTTAAAAAATCATCGTGGAAACTCACCAACATTTCTGCATGACAGAACTGACGCAGGGACACAGACCTGATGGGCTTGTGGCTGTCTTCGTTTAGATTTGGTTCTGTGATGTCATCACAGAGCCAAATCTGATTCATGATGCTATGACATCACTTCCACAATGGCGATCATGTAATTTGCAAGAAGAGAATATGAAACTTATCTGAACTGAGGACTGCCATGCCATGCCTCCAATTTGATTTTGTAGGGTCTCCAGAAACCTCTTTTTTCATACACACGTAATTGTTTCTGCTTACAACTCATTTGCACAGGAGAGTTCCTTGTTTCTCTTTTCCCTACAGTGATGTCTAACTAGTTGCAGTCTGGTAAAAGAGCATGTAGCACATCTCACTTTAAAGGGGGGGGGGGGTTAAACAGCCAACTTTTAAAGCTGCTAACTTAAAAATTATGACACCTGAGAACATGTTTACTGTATAGACAGAGTAGTATTTTATCTCAGTCAAAAAATAAAAAACAAAAAACAACAACAAGTGGACTACAAATCTGGCACTGAAATAAATTCAATTTAGCCTCATGTAATTGCTTATTCAATTCTCAGATATGACATGCTGTTAGACCACAAATTGACATTCTGTTGCTTCTGTTTCAATAAGCTTAACTTGAACAAGTTGCCCTCTAGGTACATCCCGAATGGAAAGCTACTTGATCTTCATCCCAAGAAAATTAGTGTGTTAAATTTTGTTTGAAAAATTGTTATCCAAAGCATGACACTTTCTCAGCCAGTGGTGAGACTGCACAATTAATATATGTGTATTTTAAATACAATATTTCTTTTAAAGCCAGCACAAAGACCGTAGAGGAGATTTATACATTATATCAGCTTCTTCATTGGATAATGATGATGATGAATCTCAGTGCTTTTTTTCTGGGGGTATTCAAGGGTAAGCAGTACTGGTACCCCCCCCCCATTAAAAGTGTGGTACTTACTCTAACAACTTCAGCGTGAGTCCTAGCACCATTTTTCTGTATTAAAAAAAGCACTGGTGATGATGACTGTACCCCGCCCATCTACATTTGTCTCTGGCCCCACCTAATACTGGCCAGTGGCCCCCAGAAGGTTGTTCAGAAGGGAATGTGGCCCTCTTCGAAAAGGTCTCCCACCCCAGTTTTAGAGGATCCTCTAGATACATTCTCAAAAGTTGCAATGCCTTCTCTAATCCTCAAGCTCTTCCACTGAAATGGATTTGAAGGTTGCTATGAAAGGACCCTGTGATTATCCAAAACAATTTCAAGCCTATGGTCTCATCCAACTCAGAATAGGCTTAGTCATAACATGGGCTATTAAATGCACGGTCCATTTCCTCGTGAAAGCATCACTGTAATACATAGCTAGCTTTCATTCCCACTCTCTCATTTTGGCCATTCTGTTAAGTCACCAAATTGCCCTCACCTTCTATCGCCAGAACTCTTTAACAAGGATGCATTGCCTCATCATAAGTGACTAGAGCTTCCACAGTGCCCAGAGTCATTGACTGAGAAGCACCATCTCTAAACACAGAGCCCTGTAGGCACTTTTGCTCTATGTGGTCAACTTTGAAATGTCCTTGGCCCAGTCACAGCCAAAGGGCATTATTTAGATAAGTTGAAGTTTTGGGTTTTAAGATGATTAGTGACCCAATCCTACAACTTGGTACCTCTTCATAGTATTCTCTTGGAAAGCGGCATTATGCCAGCACTATAACAGCTTCCAAACCCAGTTCAATGTTCTCGTTTTGATCTTTGGAAGGAGACTTTTGTAGACACAGGACCACATTCCCAAAGGGGTCCTCCATGATTGGCATGCCTCTCTTTTAGTCAGAAGGAGAGATTTACAATGGCTTTACAATCACAGTGGGGTGGGGTGGGGAAATCTAATGCTATTCAAGGCTGTATCATCAGAAATATGTACAGGGTCCAGATCAAGGGAAGTAATAGTACTACTCTATTCTGCCATGGTCAGACCCCACTTGGAGTCCTGTGTCCAGTTCTGGGTACCACAGTTTAAGAAGGATGTTGACAAGCTGGAATGTGTGCAGAGGAGGGCAACCAAAATGATCAAGGGTCTGTCAACCAAGCCATATGAGGAATGGTTGAAGGACCTGACTTTGTTTACCCTGGAAAAGAGGAGAGTGAGAGGAGATATGATAGCCATCTTCAAATATCTCAAGGGCTGTCACATGGAAGATGGAGCAAGCCTGTTTTCTCTTGCTCTGAAGGGTAGGACTTGAACCAATGGATTCAAGTTACAAGAAGGGAGATTCTGACTAAGCATCAGGAAGAACTTTCTGACAGTAAGAGCTGTTTGACAGTGGAATGGTCTCCCTCGGGAGGTTCTGGGCTCTCTGTCACTGGAGGTTTTTAAGCAGAGGTTGGATGGCCGTCTGTCATGGATCCCTTAGTTGAGATTACTGCATTGCAGGGGGTTAGACTAGAAGACCCTTGGGTTCCCTTCCAACTCTACAATTCTATGATTCTAGGGATAAATAAATATAAGCACAACCTCAGAGAGGAAAGTGAATGCTTTTTAATTCCCCGCCATAACCTTTGATAGTGGCACAAAAGCCCCTGGGCCCCTTTGACTGCAATTTGACAGGGTTTCTTACACAGGGATGCTTCTCTCACACCTGGGATTTCCAGGCATACCGCCTCCAAGAGACCCTGCTTGCCCCTCAAGATTTCCTTGACCTGTGGAATGTTTGGTTCATCCCCTGAGGACTCAGTGTTTGGCATCAAATCAGGGTTAGGTATGATACTACCCGATGGTTGGACAGGCTTTGGGTCTGCTGGTTTGGGCTGATGAAAGTTGGAGATCAAGAACATCTGGATGTCCACGGGTTCCCCTTTCCTTCCCTAGGAAGTCAATCAGCCTGTGGGCTCATAGGCCAGAATGTTCCTCCATACAAAAAGTCCCCTGTTCACTGGGAGAAGGTTTTAGCTATGCAATGCAAAATTGGCTTGAGAAATGTTATTTGTAATCCCTAAAGCAAGTGATGTACTGACTTGAAAAGTGTTATCAAGGAGTCCCTAAAGCAAGCAATGAACTTTTATCTTCACACTTTCAGATTCCCCGTAACAACTGAGCAATGACTGCAATTTATTTTGTGTGGGTGTGTTGAAAATAATCATGTAGATTATTTTGTCTTTGCAAATCCTATAATGACCTGGCCTAATCCACACTTCACAACTCTGAATGGGCAAATCAGAATTTAGCTGCCCACTGATTATGTCATTTTCTCTCAATTTGGCAAAAAAGTTCTCAGACGCTTAACTTGTCAGAGTAGTTTCAAACTGCTCTGGCATTTGGAAAGGTGCATACTGTAGGGGAAATATGCTTTAAAATTTCAGTCCAGACTTTATTGTTTCTTAAATGGAAGTTAATGCTAAAATCAGATGGAACAGACTTATAGGCGAACATGTGTGAAAATGACATCGATGAGAAATAGACAGATTTTCTCATCCCAAATGTGAATAGAGAGCTGCAGGCAGAACAGGAGGTAAGTGACTGCTGCAGCTGGCTTCTGTAGGCTGACAAAGGAGAGAAAGAGTCTGAGAAGGGTCTCATCCTTGCAGGCCACCCAACCCAGAATGAGACCACTGTGGCGTCAGTGGGTCTTGGAGGATGCTCAGGACCACAAGGATAAATTTTGGCAGATTGATGCTGCAGGAGAAGGGGCTAGTTTGGAGTGTGAATGCAAATTGGATGGAACTAAAGGAATAGCATGAGACTGGAAGAGGCTGAGATGGAAGGAAAGGACAAGTGAGTGAGAGAATGCAAGAAAGGGGAGAAGAAGATAAGCAACATAACTGCAAACAAAAGTTATTGTAAATTGGGAACCGAGGGACCAGACGCAGCAGCCCAGACAGAACATGCATTTGCATGCAGGCTGTATCATAAAGCAGGAGAGTCAGTGAGCTTGCCCTGCCTCACATCTAAAAGCTTGGTGGGAGCAGCATGACAAATTGTTGGGACATCTTCATTGCATCCTTTCAGTCCTGCATCTTTCACCTTACTCGTGTACCTAGGCATCAAGACTTTTAGATCCTGTGCTTGCTGCTGAACCCATACTTTTATCAGCCTGAATAAAGATCTCTTCCTCACGTTAGAACTGCTGTTCTTATGTTTTGGGATAGGAGAGTGACAGGCAATCTGCTGGGTCACTGCTCACTGGGATCTCTGCTTTCTCATTCGTCCTGATTAGACCTTCCATCCCGGGAGAGCCTTGGCATGAAAGATTCCTGGTAGCTAAAAGCATGTTCCTACACAAACTCTGAGCTTCTCCCTAGGTTCACTACTGCTTTTGCTCTTGAGGTCCAGGGGAAGAATTAGGGGCCAACACAGAGCATTGCAACTGAAATTCATGAAGGCTAGCTACTTTGAACTGCCTTAAAACTACAGCAAGTTACTCCAGGTGTCCAGCTGCACTGGGGTTCTCTCGTGGCTCCCCCACCACTTCAGAAAAAGTCTTCTCATGAGATCTTGCCATACATTGGAGCTGATGTCAGTCACCCCTGGATTAAGGAGTCGGAAGTTGAGGTAGTGCTCGTTCTTGGACCCTAGTTGGAAGTAAGAAGGCAGGCAGGTTGGGGGTGGCTGAGGTTGATGGGCCAGTGTCCCATTTCCCCACATGGATTGGCCTCTGGTAGAAGAGAAGGTGCATTGTCAAGCAGCAAAGTCTTGGAATGTGTCTGCATAAATGGCCTTCTGTCAAGCTTCCCATATCGAGGTTGGGGAGGGGGGAGAGTTAATGACAATAAAGCAGTTTATTGTGTCTAGCCACTTTTCCAACCAATGGTCTCCTCTCTGACTGCAAAGCGGCATCAGTTAGACATATCAGAAACTGAAAGAAGAGGGTATAAACAAAGTCTTCTAGCCGTTGGCTTGGAAACCTGTGTTACTAAAGTTCAATTTTCAGTCCTGATGCACATTCACCCTGCTGGGTCTGAAGTCAAATACACACCAGTCCATCATCAGCTGGTTTGCTGGGTGTGGGCACTGCTGAATTTCCAGCGCACAGTATCAAGACCAGAGCTAGCAAGCTTGAGCACCAGGGCATGTCACAAAATGATATGTGACATTAAATGCACAGAAGCATTTAGTGCTCAGGTATTATATTCTTCGAATAGCCACTGTAGGGGGAGGGAGTGGTGAATAGGGTTGTGACGGGCCATCCTTTCCCTATTCCCTATCTTGCTGAAAATCACTCCCTCCATGAAGTTGCTATTGGTCTGATGGGAGGTTTCCACTGGTGCCAATGGGAACTTAAAGGGCACTCCTGGTGATTCCTTCGCAAGGGAGACTTGCTATCACTGCTCATCAGCTGACCAGCAGTGGCAGCAAGTCCACTGGGATCGGCCGTGCTTTGGCGTTCCCAGTGGGAAACTCTGTAGTGCAGCTGACCCCTGCCCAGGGCTTGCAGTCAGTGCTGATGGGCAGTGACCTCAAGCCTGCTGGCATCAGTTACACTAAAGAGGGACTGCTGAGTGCAAGCAGGGCTTGCAGTCCTGAAAGCAGGGCTTGCAGTCTGTGCCAGTCAGCTGATGGACAGTGACTTCAAGCCCTGCTCAGATTGCCTTGGATCTTCCTTTGAGCTCACCTGCTGCCATGGTTATGTAAGGCAATGGACAAGTGGGCACCCCTACCCACTGGCCAGAGTGGCCTGGTGGAGGTGGGGAAAACCAGCATCTGGCCCACCAGGTGGAAAAAGCTCCCCACCCTGTGCTATGCGATGCAGCACATTCCCAGGCCTTCTTCCAGCCCAGCCACCAGGGAACATTGGGAAGGATGTTGCTCACCAGCTTCAGCTGCACGTTGCAAGTCACAGATCTGATGAATGAGCCTTTGCCACTGCTGCCTTTGGGAAATTCCTCCCCCCCCCCACCTCCAAATGCCAGAATGGAGCTGTGTCGGGAAGTTTTTAATGGTTGACATTTTATTATGTTTTTATATGTGCTGGAAGCCACCCAGAGTTGCTGGGGAAACCCAGCCAGATGGGTGGGGTATAAATAAAACAACAACAGCAGGTTTAGCAAAAACCTAGAAGGCAGCCCTTGGTGGATATAGGAGCTCAGGATCCAGCCTGCCAGATCTCTTCCCCACCCCTGTTGTAGGTTGGGGGGGGGGTCCTCCCAATTGGTTGCTGCTATGAATAGAAAAGTGGGTTGTAAACATATCAAAAAAGGGATGCGGGTGGCGCTGTGGGTTAAACCACAGAGCCTAGGATTTCCCGATCAGAAGGTCTGCGGTTCGAATCCCCGCGACAGGGTGCGCTCCCGTTGCTCGGTCCCAGCTCCTGCCAACCTAGCAGTTTGAAAGCACGTCAAAGTGCAAGTAGATAAATAGGTACCACTCCGGCGGCAGCAGCAGCGGGGAGAATGGAGATAAATCTATAGTCAGCTCTGGTGGTCAACAGCTCTGGCTCCATCTACTGTTTGGGCTCCCTGCCTTCTCCCTCTGCAGGTCGAATGGGCACCAGCCATTATTGAGTATTGAATGCTTTAAGTTTATTACACCTAGTGATTCACATGGAGGTTGATTTGAGCAGCATAATGCACATACGGTCCCTAAACCTGGAAATCTGAAGAACAGGATGGCTCCCAAGAATATAGTAACTGCTCGTAGCTGCATTGAAAGCTGCCATTTGCTTTCCTATGATGGCCTAGTAGAAGAACCCTCTGATTGACAGTGTAGTCTTATAGATGTGCACACAGAGGTAAGCCCACTGAATGCAATGGAATATTCCCAGGTAAGTGCATACAGCAACTGTTACCACCTGGTGGATCACGGGCCCCAAAGGGCCCATGGCACATACCCATCAACTGTCCAGACCATCCCATTTTTCGGGTCATGTGAATCAAGTGAGACTGTGGTCCAGAAAATGCACGTCCTGATTTTGTGCTGGGACGTCTTGGAGGGTATATGGTGGCACCATTCACTCAACATAAACTACTACAGAGATATCATCATTTTCAAAAGAAGGGGGTCCATGGCTTGGCTTTTGAAAAACAGGGGATCCACAGAACTTAGCTAATTGGGAACCACTGGTGTACAGGATTGCAGCCTCGGGGGATGAGTCTTTGGCAGCTATGATTAAAAGCTTTTAAAAAGATGGAGCTTGAGTTTTGGAAAATCACATCTGAGACTTTTCTGAATTCAAAGCCTGGCAAAGAGGAAATTGCATGTGGAGATACAGAGGAAAGGAGGGTGCAGCATTTTGAAACAATTTCTTTTTTTATCTCTAGGACATGTTTACGAAGATCAGGAATCTTCGCCTTATTGCCCAGGGTTGCCTTGCAGAACAAACAGGCAAGAAATGAGGTAACTTAATGGAAGTTCTTGAAAACTCAGATGCCTCAAAGTAATTTGGGTTAGCCATCCATCACGAGTATTGAGGAGACATCTCTATCTGGCGCAGCGCATATTTTGAGGGGGGGGGGGGACAACTGCACAGATGATGGGAAATAAACACACAAAAAGTATTCTGCTCTCCGAAGTATTATCTAGCCAGCAACTAAACCTTAATGGAAGCGAGGGCTCAACCCTGGGAGTTCAGTTCAGAAGGCCAGGGTTCAGTTGGGAGGTACACAAAGTTTTTAAAAAAGCAAACAGTGGCCCATAGCATGTTCTTTATTAACTGCTTTGAGGTTTCTTTACAACCAAGCAGTTTACAAATTTGGTTAAATACATACATGAAATGTTTTGAGTACCATTCCCTCACCACAGGGATCCCCACATATATGGGCTTTTATTTTTGAGAATTGGGGATTTGTTCTTCATAAATTTCCATTTGAACTGACCTGGTCCGCACCTCTCAGACTAAAGTGTGGGTTTCATAACACCCGTCCTTCAGATTCTGCACTTGTCTGAATCTTGCGGTGCAGCTCTCAGTTGAAAAAAAAAAGGATAGAAAAATTACATTTAAAAATGTAAGACTGGGAGCTGTTCTCCTGGAAACAGTTTCCCCCAGGGAACCTGCTCTCTTGAACGTCAGTTCCATTAATCATATTAAAGATATCAGGGGAGAATATATAGATTTCTGTTGGGAACAATTTTTGAAGTACCCTTAAGACAAAAGCAAAAACCTCTGGCATATATTCCTGCTACCACAAGTCACTATCGGGGATTGATTTGAGCCACAGTTTGCTAATGAGCTACATTTTTAGGATCAAGGTTCAGCCTTGGAATGTTGTATTGATATAACACAAGTGCCTCTGAGGATATGCAGAGTGATTTCCCATCAATACCAAGGCATTCAATATCTCCAATAAAGCAGGGGCTGGGGGTATATACAGATCTCTGGGTCAGAAGGCATGGCTTTGGGAGCAGGGAGAATGAATCCCAGCACTTTGCATTTTGTAAATGAAAAACAGGTTCCTATCAAAAAGAAGAAGCCCCAGCTCCCATTGCAGGCCTCTGCCTTCTCCAAACTAGAGATGGGGGAGAAGTTTAGCTCACTTCACATTTAAAGGTAAACCTACCTAATTCACACCACTTGGAACTTTATGAGGACCAAAACACATTCATTCTTTGAAATTTGCACTTCTGTGAATTTTGTCAACAATGCGTTTGCTACAGTAAAACATAAATTAAATGTAAATGTGCATTAAAATGCATATACTGGTGAAAAGAGCACACACACAATGCATTATATTAGGAGAAATTGCTTGCAAAAATGTGTATGCTGGGCAAATTGTATTAAAAATGTGGATATTGGGGGAAAATCACACTGAAATTGCTGACGAACTTCCACGAGGACTTTAAAAAAAAAAAAAGTTTTTGTGAACTCAAGTGGAAACAGGGAGAACCAAGCTTAAAAATGGAAAAACAAGAATATGAAAGAATAAGAAATTGACAGATTCACCCATCCCTCTCTCCAATGTTATTATTCTTTCCCTTCTGTTGTCAGCTTTTGAAAACTGCGGGAGCCAGTTCTGCAAAACACATTTCAACTTATCACTGCTGGAGCTGGCTGCTCTTTTCCATGCTACACTTTTAAGTTGAGTTTTATGCCATCATCACATGCCATTCAAAACTGTTATGAACAGCTGAAATCAGTTAGGCAAGAAGAGTGCAGTAAAAGCCTGGTATTCTGTCAAGGATTTCCAAACTAGATGTCATAATCAAGGATACAGATTTACATTGCAAAGTTTATGTCCAAAGGCAACCTCTTTTCTGAGCCCTGATTTTGCATGGTGGAAGATGGTCATGGTGACCAAATCAGCCAAAGTCCAGACAAATGCGCTTGAAATTCCCTGAACTCTTTCCCACACTAATCAAAGGCTGCCCCACCACCACAAATATAACTGTTGGCTATATCTACAATACTGATCCCATAGCACCAGTGTGATATCATACATGCCCTTCATATAATACAGCAGGAGTGAGGAACCTGTGGCTGCTGTGATCATAGAATTATAGAGTTCAAAAGGACCCCAAGGGTCATCTAGTCCAACCCCATGTAATGCAGGTTATCACAGCTAAAGGCTCCCTGACAGGTGGCAATCCAACCTCCCATGACATAGCCAGTTCCCCTGTCATACAGCTGTCAAAAACGTTATTTCTAATGTTTAGTCAGAATCTCCTTTCTTGTAATTTGAATCCATTGGTTCAAGTCCCTACCCTTCGGATCAGGAGAAAACAAGCTTGTTCCATGTGACAGCCCTTCAGATATTTGAAGATGGCTATCCGAAGAATTGATGCTTTTGAATTATGGTGCTGGAGGAGACTCTTGAGAGTCCCATGGACTGCAAGAAGATCAAACCTATCCATTCTTCAGGAAATCAGCCCTGAGTGCTCACTGGAAGGACAGATCCTGAAGCTGAGACTCCAATACTTTGGCCACCTCATGAGAAGAGAAGACTCCCTGGAAAAGACCCTGATGTTGGGAAAGATGGAGGGCACAAGGAGAAGGGGATGACAGAGGACGAGGTGGTTGGACAGTGTTCTCGAAGCTACCAGCATGAGTTTGACCAACTGCGGGAGGCAGTGGAAGACAGGAGTGCCTGGCGTGCTCTGGTCCATGGGGTCACAAAGAGTTGGACACGACTAAACCACTAAACAACAACAACAAATCATATCACCTCTCAGTCATCTCTCCTGCAGGTTAAACATACTAAGTGTTTCTGGGCTACAACTCCCATAATCCCTGATCATTGACCCTGCTGGCTGGGGTGGTGAGAGTTGGAGTCCAACATCATCACGTTCACCACCACTGGAATATAGAGTCCTAGAATCATAGAACTGTAGAGTTGGAAGGGACTCAGAGGCTCATCTAATCCAATCCCTGCAATGCAGGAATATCAACCAGAACATACAAGACAGGTGCCTATCCAACCTCTGCTTAAAAACCTCCAAGGAAGGAGAATCCATGACCACTCATGAAAGTTGAACAGCTTTTACTGTCAGAAAGTTCTTTCTGATGCTTAGTTGGAATCTCCTTTCTTAGTTGGAATCTCCAAGTTAAGAGGGTTCTGTCCTCCAGAGCAGGAGGAAACAAGTTTGCCCCATCTTTCAAGTGGCAGCCCTTTAGATATTTAAAAGTGTCTACTGTAGCTCCTCTCAGTAAAATAGCAGACAAAATTGTCAATTCAGAAGAAATGTGCGCTAAAATGCTGATGAATTTTCATCAGAACCCCTTTCTTAAAGCAGGCATAGGCAAACACCAGCACTCCAGATGTTTGGGACTACAATTTCCATCACCCCTAGCTAACAGGACCAGTGGTCAGGGATGATATACCTGGCTGTGTCTGCATGGTTCAATTACAGAATTAAGAATTTTAAACTTTTATTTCTTGCTGTCATTTATGAATCGTCTAGAAGTCATTTCATATTACAGAAAAATACTAAATACAAAACAAGTGAATATATTAAAAACCACTGGATAAATAAAATGATAACTGTTTTATTTGTTATGCTTTTTAACTGGCTTGTTTTGTTGTATATTTTAATTAAGGCTGTTTTAATGCTTTGATGGAACAGTTTTATTGTATATTTTAATTATGCATGGATTTTGCAATTTATTTTATAGTTGTAGACCGCTTAAGGGCCATTTTGGTATGTAAACAGTGTATACATAAATAAAATAATAATAATAAATTTGAAATATGAGTTTATACATAAATTATGACATTTCCCTCTGTAGCTTTTGTGCAATGAGATGCCTACATTTTAATTGAGCATTCCATGTATTTGCAGCAATATCCATGGCTTGTTGCAACCAGTGGCCCTCCAATTGTTGTTCAACTCCCATCAGCCCCAGCAAGCATGGCCAATAACCAGGAATGATGGGTGTTGTCGTTCAGCAACACCTGGAGAACAGGATTAAAGCTTCCCTACACCTGGCTTATTGTCTGGTCATGGTCAGCATTTGGTGCTGACCTTTCAGAGGCGCTAAAAAAAATAAAAAGGACTAGGGACTAGGGAAAGTTGGGTATCTGGCTGGCATCAGATTGGCTGTGGGATCAGGCCAATGGACTATCTAGTCCAGCAAGCTGTTTTCAGATTGACCAACCAGATAGGAAGCCTCAAAACAGGACATGAGTGCTAAATTCTAAGATGGTGGTGTTTCATATGGACCAGAAAGCAACTCACGTCGAAGCTTCTGTTCCATGCAAGGCAGCGCAGGTGAATGAATAATCAATCATTTTCAAATGTGACACGTCCCTGAGGATCAGCTGCCAAAGGACCAGCTACAAGGGGAGCATTCTGTAAGGATTCTTTCCGTGCATTGTTCCACCAAAAGATCATCTTGGCCACATCCATCAAAGTAGCGGAGTTCTTAAATCAAGGCTGCCTGCGTAAAGGATAGAATGCTTTCATAAGGAACAACAGAGTGACTGAGAGAAGTTCACCTGGCTACTGGAAAGCGAAGTGAGGTGTTAATTGGGGCAAATTAGTGAGGTGATAATTGGGGCTGCCTTCAGACAAAGCCTTAGTGGTTGCCAACGCTGGTGCCTCTTGTCCCAATTTCATACATTCCTTTTACACTGCATTACCAGTTGTGTTACGGAACTGTGCCCTTTTGATCCACAAACCACCATGTTGTGATGAATTTTAAATAGTGGGAAAGGATGCATGCTGGGATACCACCCAAAATCTTGTCACGTGACATTGCAATGCAGTTTTTTCAAGTTGACAGCATTAGTCATTCTACCCGTTTTCTAAAAGTGGCTTTTACACTTTTAAACACTTAAAACATCACACAAAACACAAAAAGTAGCAGGTAACGAAATGCCGGGGAAATAGAATCAAGTGCTGTCTGAATGCACCCTGGACCTCAAGATCAAAATAGAGCGCTCCTTATTCACGAGTTTTCTGACACTGCATTCTGTTCTTCCCCTTCTCACATAGTAAACATTTTGTGGATACTGAGCATGCTCAGTCCTCACTGAACTGTCACTGAGGTTCCCCAACCTAGTAGCATTTTTTACCCCCTCAGATTTCTGTACCTTCGCTAACCTTGGATTTCTCGAAGCCTGCTGCCTTTCACTTAGGTATTATTATTATTAATTATAATAAAATTTCTATACTGCCTTTCATCTGAGATCACATGGCCGTTTACAATATAAAAACACAAAAATGCATAACATAGTAACAAACAAAAACAATAGCCCCCCCTGCCACACAGTTTAGAAAGCCATAGTAAACATAAAGGGACCCCTGACAGTCATAGATAGCTTAATTAGCCAAAGGCCTAGGAGAAGAGGAATGTTTTTTGCCTGGTGCCTAAAGATATGTAATGAAGGTGCCTGCTGAGATTCCCCGGTGAGAGCCTCCCACAAATGGGGAGCCACCACAGAAAAGGCCCTTTCTCATGCTGCTGCGTTCCAAGACTCTCATGGAGGGGACACACAAGGAAGGGCCTCAGATGATGATCACAGGGTCCGGGGTTAGTTCATATGGGAAGAGGCGGCATTACATGGCTGTCATGGCTAGTAGCCATTGGTTGCCTTATTCTCCATGAATTAGTCTCATTCCCCTTTAAAGCCATCCAAGTTGGTCTCCCTCGCTACAACTTGTAACAACACATCCTATGGTTTAACTGCATGCTGTGTGAAGGAGTACTTCCGTTTTGTCTGCCCACCTAATTCTCAGGGTTGCTGTGAAGATAAAGCAGAGAGGGCAGGAAAGAATGCATGCCACTTTGAGCCCCTTGGAGGAAAGATGGGTTACAAACGCAACAGTAAACGTAATAACCATTTAATTGATATGCTGCTTTACATGCCAAAATGGATTCCAAGTCATTTTACAAGGGTAAAATCAACTATGAAATCTTTCCATCATTAAAATGCGGAACAATTCCATAAAAAGCATTAAAATACCTGCAATGAAAAAACAGCAAAAAACTGATTTAAACAATTAGATTACAAGTTCAAGGGAATGCTTACGTATACAGGTGTGTCTTCAAGGGCTATGGGATGCCCGTTACTGTCCTTGGCTTATCCCGGGTCCTAGCAGTAAGAAAAGGAAACAAAAAAATCCTCTTATTATCCACTTTCTTCATTCCACACATTATCTTTTGCACCTCTGTCATGTCCCTCCCTCTACCCCACCCACCCTTTAAAAGAAAAAGCATGTCTAGATTAAGCGTTTTTCATAACTGGTTGTTTCCATCAGGTAAATTTAGTGGAGGTGAACTGCAGTAATAATAAAAAGCCGCCTCGTCTTTTTGTACTTGACTCATTCTTAAACCTCGTCATGATAGTTTCTCACAGAGCAGAATATAGCAGTGAGATTTCTTCATCATGCATGAAATTATTTTATTTTGACATTGTAACCAAGAAGGAAGTGACATGTAATGTTTTGTAGTGGAAATATTGAAGTTTGGATTCTGACAGGGAAGAAATATGATCCTGTTTTGAACAAAAGCGATTTATGCTAAGTCCAGACACATTATTCTTCTCTTACCCACTGACTGTGGAGAAACTCATGCTCTTGTTTGGTGAATTACTTAGTCAAAAGACATCACATTTCTGTCCATATGATTTAGGTTGGATTTCTTCTGTTCCCTCACCCCAAACATTCTCCATCAATTAAGGAGGCATCCAGGAAATGCCCTTTGAAAACCGGTAGGCGCATCTGAATTTTTTCAAAAAGCGCCAATGGTGCCAGTCACAAAATGGCTGCCGCAGGGTGTTGGGCACAACACAAAATGGCAGCTGGTGCTGGGTAAGTGTGTGGAAGCAGGCTCATGCAGATGGAGGGGGCAGCTGAGTACATTTGCCCTGGGCCTTGGTGGGCTAAGCTCTGGATGGGCCTGTTTGGAAGTACACAAAATGGCTGACACTGGTGAATGGCTGAACACAAAATGGCAGCCACATCGAAAAGAACAGAAAAAGAGGGACAGAAAATGAAAAAGACACCTATATCAGTTGCCACCATGCTCAGTCACCGAGAGACACTCTTGGCACTTTCCCTCTTTTCGTGCCCAACCCTGTCATGCAATGAAATGTGGACATGATTAAGGGGCAGGTTCAATGGACAAGAGGCTGAGCAAACAGGAACTGAGCGGGAAATGCAAACTGTCTCTTGTGCACTGTGAATTTTTGAGGGGATTTTTTAAAAACCAAGATCTTTAGGGGGCACCTTAGGAAGTACTGCCAGACACATTGGTGCCTCCTGAGGGCAGTGTGTTGGTGACCTCTAAGCCAGCCTCCTTGGCTTCCTGTGCTTCAGTTAAAATGTGAGGGAAGGTTTCATGAGGTAATGCCTTCCCTTGGGAGCTACCTCGCAATGATAAGACAAGCTCAACCTTGTACTCACTTAAGCAGTAAAATGAACGAGACAGAAAAACTGAAACCTCTTTCATGGGGGAAGATCTCTTTTTGAGAAATTGGCAGGCAGGTTCAACACAGCACTAAAGCCATTGGTCTGATCACAGGACATTACACATTCTGAGTTTTTCCATGCCTCAAATTAGGGCTGGGCTTCTTGGACTGAACAGCACCCCTGGAGTCAAGTACTTAAGAACTCTCCAGTGAAGCCAAGGAGAATTTGGAACAAGCTTCTGTATCGGTGTATGGCATTAGTTTGCTAACAATCTGCACAGAGAAGCTGACCCAAATGAGAAGCAGATGCTATGGACGAAATGCAGTTGGTGATAAGAAGAGAGATCTCAGTCCACAGTGCTCTTCCTATGACGACAAGTAGATTTATTTCTTTATACCTAACAACTTTCTTCACTCATAGTTAAGGTGATGGAGGTAACTTAAGCAACCATCATATCCCTTAATTCTCAGTTCAGCTGGGTGGCTTCTCCTGCAACTTCCAAAGATCCCAGAAGCCGTCTCTGCAGAAACTCAGGGCAGGGCTTTAACTCACCTCCTTGAGGGTTTTTAATCCATGGCCATCTGTCATGGATGCTTTAGCTGAGATTCCTGCATTTCAGGGGGTTGGACTAGATGACCTTTGGGTCCCTTCCAGCTCTACGATTCTAGGATTCGATGAATACCCCTCTAAACATATACAGTGGTACCTCTGGTTACATACGCTTCAGGTTACAGACTCCGCTAACACAGAAATAGTGATTCAGGTTAAGAACTTTGCTTCAGGATGAGAACAGAAATCGGCGCGGCGGCAGCAGGAGGCCCCATTAGCTAAAGTGGTGCTTCAGGTTAAGAATAGTTTCAGGTTAAGAACGGACCTCCAGAATGAATTAAGTATTTAACCCGAGGTACCACTGTACAGTTTAAAGGTAAAGGGACCCCTGACCATTAGGTGCAGTCGTGACCGACTCTGGGGTTGCGGCGCTCATCTCGCTTAATTGGCCGAGGGAGCCGGCGTACAGCTTCCGGGTCATGTGGCCAGCATGACTAAGCAGCTTCTGGCGAACCAGAGCAGCGCACGGAAGCACCGTTTACCTTCCCGCCGGAGCAGTACCTATTTATCTACTTGCACTTTGACGTGCTTTCGGACTGCTAGGTTGGCAGGAATATACAGTTTAGAAGACCAAATATTGTTTAATTAGCCAAAGGCCTGGGAGGAGAGGAATGTTTTGTAATGAAGGTGCGCCAGGCAAGCCTCCCTGGAGAGAGGACTCCAAAAGCGGGTTGCCAGTGCAGAGAAAGGTCTGCTCTTGTGTTTCCATCCTCCAGACCTCTTGAGGAAGAGGCACATGAAGAAGGGTATCAGATGATGATTGCAGGGTCTGAATTGCTTCATATTGGGAGGGGTGGTATTTGAGATATTGCAGACTTCAGAGATCTCATTGTGTACCCTCTCTCTTCCTCTTGCATGTCTCAGACCCTCCAAGTGCCCTTATTTTCCAGGGACAGTCCTGGATTTACAGAAGCTGTCCCCGTTTCTGATTTGATCCCAGAATGTCCCGGTTTCCCTTAGGACAGTCCTATTTTCATAGAGGGTATGGAGTTATTTGACCCTCAAGCCATCTGAAGGTAGCCCTGTATAGGGAAGATTTTTTAAAAAAATGTTATGTATGTGTGTGTGTTAGGACTGCCATGCGTCTGGTGCTTTGTCCTGGATCTTCGGCAAGTCAATCGAAAAATTGAGGTCTTCTTCCTTCAAAAAAAAAAAAAAAACAACTTTTGGGTTTTCCTGAAAAAAGAGGAGTGTGCTCACACGTACGTGTCTGTGTGAGGTCCTAAATATTGCCCACCTCTGCACTGCATAAATAATTATTAAACTACCCTGTTAAACATCACACACAACAAAGTAGTATTTATTTATCCACTGTGGGTAATGCACAACCACAGGCTTTCCAAGGAATTTGGGGTTATTTCCTTTGCTTGCGCAAGCAGCAAGATTGCAGCCTATCAAGCATACTGGCAAAACAAGCCCTATTATCTGCTAATTTTCCATCTCGGTTTAAGAGTCAAGTAGTAGAGATGCAGGGGTTTAAAAGCCTTTATTTTATCAGTGAATTTTCCTTTTAAAAAAAGAAAAATCAATGTCCTTAAAAGAAAGAAAAAATTCTGGATCGTTCTTTTTAATTCCCTGTCCACATTTAAAACCCAAGTACTTCAGGTAAATCTAAAAAGCAAATGCTGTTTAAGATCTTAGGTGACCTCTGAGGAGCAGATAAGCCTAGCACGGATGATTTCAAGTATTTAGCTGAGAGCCCTTAAGGGAGATGGGTCTATCTTGAAACTTCTCTTCTCCCTTTAAGTACTTCTAGAGTTTTACAAGGGCATCTGTTTTCAGTCTTTGTAAAGGACATGCAAAGCATCTGAACAGTGGAGGTTGGTGAAATTGCCTCAGCAGTAAAAATCTGGGAGATTTCTCCACATTGCTAAACGAGGGGGAAACTGGATTTGATGTAAAATGGATGATTGCTGGGCTGGCCACTTAGATATTGGGAAGGAAGGAAGGAAGGAAGGAAGGAAGGAAGGAAGGAAGGAGTGTTATAAGAATTCTAAGGTCTCAAATATAGAATAAATATTCATAAATGCACACATATCTAAATATATACCGTATTTTTTGCTCTATAAGACTCACTTTTTTCCTCCAAAAAAGTAAGGGGAAATGTGTGTGCGTCTTATGGAGCGAATGCAGTCTGCGCAGCTATCCCAGAAGCCAGAACAGCAAGAGGGATTACTGCTTTCACTGCGCAGCGATCCCTCTTGCTGTTCTGGCTTTTGTGATTCAGAATATTTTTTTTCTTGTTTTCCTCCTCCAAAAACTAGGTGCGTCTTGTGGTCTGGTGCGTCTTATAGAGCAAAAAATATGGTACATAAACCATGTGTCTGAAATAGGACAGGAGAGCAATCCTGGAGCCATTTTGACTCTCCCAAATATTCCTCTGCAGTAAGGGAGACAAATGGGGAAAGCCTTCCCACTGTCTTTTCGGTTACAAATCTTGTCTTAAGTGTGTATTTTTGTATGAATATGGTGGGCCTGTGACCTGAATTCAGGAACCATCACAAAAGAATGGCCAGGCTGCCCAGGTAATGCAATCGGTGACCATGGATTTCTGCTGTAGACCATCTCCTATGATGTATGTATGATGATTGGGGGGGGGTCTTTGGCTAAGGGGATTGGGCAATATCAAAAGCCTTTAAAGGTTCCTGCACACTTTTGTTCAGGTGCTCTCCCTTCTTGGAAGGAGGGTAGTGGACTCTGTTGCAACAGAATAATAAATATCTGCCTTGCTTTCCACTGGATCCAGCCTCCATCCATTTTTCTCTGACTCAGGGACTCAGTGTCCCATGGGGAGTTGGGCCCCAAAAGCAAAACCCCAATTTTTACATCAGAAGGAAGGAATTGCACCACTAAAAAAAAAGGACAAAGATTTACAAAAATATATATGCACATCCTAAATTCATAGGTGTAGATTCTCATATAATTATATATAAATACAGTAAGTCACACCACCTTGGAGAAGACTATGACCATGTCACCCTTGCATTTGCAGTCTGCTGCCGAGGTGCTAAGGAGGAGCGCAGGAAGCCCTCCAGCTCAGTATTGTCTACACTGACTGGCAGCCGCTCTCTGGGGTTTCAGGTAGGGCATGTTCCCAACTCTACCTGGAGAAGCCGGGGAACACACCTGGAATCTTCAACATGCAAGGGAGATTCTCTTCCACTGAGCTACGGTTCTTCAAGTTCCCAGTTGCTTTCCTTTCTTATGGCTCTTTATCTGAAAGGCAGACTTGCCCTTCCAACAGAGGATTCCTACAGACAGAGGGCACTTGGTCACTCCAGCCATTGCATGGGATGTTTCTAGTTATTTTATTCCGAATAACAGCCCTGAGGGTGAGATCAGGGTTGGAGCCAGGGCACATGGAAAAGGAGGAAGGGTTAAACCTGCACCCCATCGGCCCAATGAAAATCATCTCCCCCATATGAACTTTAGGATAGAAAATGCAATGGAGGCTGGGACACCAGGGTGGCACTGCCCCACCAACCTTAGCCGGCCCCCACCAGCCTGCCTTCTTACTTTATTAGTCCAGGGTATGACACTATTTGTTACCTTCTTCTCCTATAGTCTCAGTGTTTCCCTGGCAGAACTTAGAGAGGAGAAGGATGGGAACAAAACAAGAATGAGTAGGCTCTGCTTACCGCTGGCTCTGGCGCCACCTACTGTTCGTCTCCCTGCCTTCCGCCCAACCAGTCCCAATAGACACCAGCCAATAGACAACCTTCCATTTGTACCAGGGGAAACTTTGGCCTCACAGCTTTGGTGGGGTTCACTTAGTATGTTACTTCCTGCGGGGAGCATTAAACCATGAGAGCTCCTCCTTGGCACAGTCAGGAAACACACACCGCATGATTTGGCTGCATGTTTTGGAATCTCCAGGCAGTTTGATTGCTACACCAAGGGATCTTTGGGCTCAACTGGCATTATCAGCAGCAAGACACATCATGTCTGGAAAAAGGAGAGAGAGGATAGAATAATAGCGGACTCCTGTTTACCCTTTTATTTACATGATAAAACAAACAAAAAAAATGCACATAAAAATATCAAAACCCTCACATGTATTTATTCCTATGCCAAGGACCACACCAATAAAAACGCTACAGCCCTCTCCCACAACGACAAAGGGAGAGCGCGCGTTAATAAAGATTAACATTAGGCAGGCACCCTACTAAATACTTTTTCAGATGCCTACTAAAAACTTTGTATTTCTGAAAGCCTATCCAGCCATATAATTTGCAATACACAATTGATTTCAGCCCTCTTCCTCTGTAATTTGCATTGCATTTCCTTTGCATTGAAACGAAAGCGGTGGAACAATGTAACGACGACGTAGCTTGTGCAATTTATGCAGTTAAGTATGTAAATTGCATAAGTTATGTAATCTTGCCACAGTGGATGGCGAGATGAATAATGCAGTGGGAGACGAAATGCAGCAGAACGGAACTGAGGCTGCGTGCAACAAATACTTAGCGGAATGGAAAATGGTGCCTTTGGACATCTCTATCTGGCACAGTGGTGAGTTTTTGCCTGCCAAACAGCTGAGTTGCCTGATTACCCCTTGGAAGAGCAGTGGGGTGCAGGCACTGGTGCAGTTAGTGCCACAAGTGAGCAAGGCAGCAAGGTGAGCAAGGCAGCAAGTGAGCAAGGTCTACCCCTCTCGGGGCTCCCAAGGTGGAAGGGAAAAATAAACCAGGTCCTGGAAATTCTGCATTTCAGAAAATGTTTTGCTATCCACCTATAATGTTTGGCAGCCAGCTGTGTTCTCGTTGGAACAATATTTTAATGTGATGCAGATGCTTGCATGCAAGGGGAAACATCTCTTCCTTGAGGACAGCTGAACGCCATCTAATCCAAGACTGACCAGGGCCATAATAGGCAAACTTGTCTTTACATATTGTAGCATTACAGGAAAAGAGCCCTGCTGAATCCAGCAACCTATGCATGAAGCAATAGCCCACCTCCTAGGATTGTTTTCCATCAAGGGATGTCCAAGATACACTGCCCCTAAGCCTGGAGGTTCTACTTAGCCATAAAAACCTAGCAAGTGGCCTCATGAACCAGATCAAAGGTCCATTTAAACTTGTTGCCCAATCCCCTGCTCGGTGCCTAGTAGGCACAGGTGAGGCATTCCCTCTGACTCTTCCCATACATCTCCAGTACATAGGATCATGGTTGGTTTTGAAAACCTGAAATAAAATCCTGCATGGTACTAAATGTTCTCATTGACCTAACAAAACAAAACCAGAAGATGCAGTAGAAGAAGAAGAAGAGTTTGGATTTGATATCCCGCCTTTCACTCCCCTTCAGGAGTCTCAAAGCGGCTAACATTCTCCTTTCCCTTCCTCCCCCACAACAAACACTCTGTGAGGTGAGTGGGGCTGAGAGACTTCAGAGAAGTGTGGCTGGCCCAAGGTCACCCAGCAGCTGCATGTGGAGGAGCGGGGAATCGAACCCGGTTCCCCAGATTACGAGACTACTGCTCTTAACCACTACACCACACTGGCTCTCAGTGCAAGTGGAGACATCCCTTGAAGCCCAACGTAGCAAAACCTTTGGGGAGAAAATGTGCAATACCTATCAAAATGCCAGAATCATTCATCAAATGTTCAACTTGTTCAAAATTAGCAATTCCTTATCCTTTCTTTCTCAAATTTGGCATTGACAACTCTTCACCCTTCCTCTCCTTTGCCGCCAAGTTTCAAATTATGTTGTTGAGCCATTTTCTAAGTATAAGCTACAGCACCCGTGGCCCCATCATTTCTCACTATAATGGCAGAATGAGATTTTATAAATACCCTTTATAGAGGCAGAGGCTGTGGCTCCATAATACTAATAAGTAAAGTAAATCAGCAAGTGAAATACACATTTGGGAGATAATCCCATTAAAGGGAAGCGTAAAGCTGCCATCCTATACCCATTTACCTGGAAAGAAGCCCAACTGAACTCAATGGACTTTACTTCTGAGTAGACAGGCACAGAATTGCACTGGAAGCCATGCTTCTTTGTATGGGTTGAGCACATAATTACATCTCTCCTATTGAAGCCAGCAGCATTTAATGGTGTTTAAACTGAGCTGGATCATATCCTCAGAATGTAAGATTTACGCTCTTTTGAACATGTGTGTTCCACCGCCATGGAGAACCCAAACTAGAATCAGTTCACAAAAGCTGCGATTAAGGATCAAGGTTTTTCAAGGAAGGAGAAAGTAGCTTCCAAGCTAAATTGAGAATTTGGCATTTCCCCCCTCTCATTTGAAAAGCAAAGCCGTGGATGATGCAATTCAGCGAAATGTAATTATACAGGGCGTGCCTCAGGAAACAAATTGGTCTGCAAGTAATTTTTAGTGAATAGTAGGAGTATTAATCATGTGGGATTTGTATTGTGAGCGGTTAGTGGCTTCACCACTATAGGGGCTGCGCTTTATATGTACCCAGACTGGCTCTAAGGGTGGAATTATACCTTATGATAGAAAAGTGAAGTTCCCAATTGCACCTTGTAAAACAAATGGGCACTCTGGGAAGGAGAATTGCTCAGAAGATAATATGAGGGTGTGTGTGTGTGTGTGTGTGTGTGCTTAGCCTTTTGCTGCCTGCTGAGATCCACCTGTAGTTTATACACCCACCTCAAGGCCAATTAGGGTTGCCACCCGTCCTATACAATACAGGCAGCTTCAAAGCTCTTGCTGCTCTCCCATCTTGTGATTCTTTCCCTTGAAACCAGACCTGGACAGGACAGCCCTTTGGGTAAGGGACTGTCCTCTGTAAAGTAGGAAAGATGGGTGTCCTCCCATGACCTGCAAAGAAGCCTTTAACTGTTCTTATACAACTGAATTCTTCCACATCCCTTCTTCCCCTTGCTCAGCCTGCACCCACAGCCTGGTTGCACAGGTTCCAATGCACACAAATGGGGGTTTCCCCAGGGTTATTTGCACAGCCCTGCCTCCTTCACTAAAGCCTTTGCAAGCTCCCTATGGCTGCATTTTCTCTTCTCCCATATGCAGCCTTTGGGCCAGCCTTCAAGCCAGCTCTGCTTACTGCTGATGGGCAACTTCAAGGACCCGCCTGCTCCCATTTCTTATTGTTCACATAGCCATTTACATCCGGGCTGTACAGTTGGCTATTTTCCACATGCACTCAGACACCCCTCTAGTCAGTGTGGACCAGGGGTGAAGAAACAGCAGAATTTGCAGCCAGTGAGGGATGTTGCCTGGGGAAAGTTTTGAGGGTCAGATAGAGAGGACTGGAGGGCTGCTTTGGGCCTCTGGGGGATCCAGAGTCGTCCCCCCAGCTTTAAACAGAGGACGCCTTCAAACAGAGGACTGTCCTCTGTATAGTAGGACACATGGCACCCTATTATAGCATGTGAAATACCTGTGAGTCAGCATGGCCTAGTGGTTAGAGTGTGGTACTAGGTCCTGGGTGACCAGAGTTCAAATCCTCACTCAGCCATAGAATTCATTCAGTGCCCTTGGGCCACTCACTGCCTCTCTGTCTAACCAACCTCTCAGGGTTGTTGTGATGCTAAAATGGGGAGGAAAAGAACAATGTATGCCACCTTGATATCCTTGGAAGATAAATGTAATAAATAAATAAAAGTATTTTCCAACTATTCTCTCAGTAACTGTTTTTGTGGTTTCTCGTTTACACTGCAAGAGAGAAACAGACATGAAAAAAACCTCTCCGAGACTTCCAAAATTTGTTTCAATGCAAGCTGTCAAATTGAGCAGAGACTCATGCCACTTCCCATCTCACATGAAAGATCTCCGCCCTGCCATTGCTCTTCTAATAGCCAAAGATACTCTCCGGCCATCCCCAAAATGACACAGGAGGACGTGTCTAATTATGGTCCCCTACCTGTTCTCTGAGCCACAAGTGATGTTCTTGAAACATTTCAAAGCTTGACAGAATGGATTGCCTCAGCACATTCTGTTTTTGCCAGAGAACTAAGAAATGGAATGAGTCACTTGGCTTGTCCGTTTCTAGCTTTTCTTCCAGGACTAGCAGTACTTTATGATTTCTTTTCTGGCATCGTACGCTGAGAGCTACGCAGAGGCAAAACTGGAGAGGCAGGAGAGGGGTGGTGTGGTGTCTTTGCTGGTGCTGAGATGTTCTGTCAAGGAGTTGTGCTTGCTCCTCTTGGACCCCAGTGAAATCCGTGGCATGTCAAGGCGGAGATGAAAAGGTCTGAAATCCTGAAGTCATTGATGGTCAGTGTGACTGTGGAGACCAATTCTGGATCCACACGCCCTTCCACAGTGGGGACATAGGTTTCCAGGTGGGAGTTGATCACAGTGAGGGTTTACCAAGTGTAGAAGAAGAAGAAGAGTTTGGATTTGATATCCCGCCTTTCACTCCCTTTAAGGAGTCTCAAAGCGGCTAACAGTCTCCTTTCCCTTCCTCCCCCACAACAAACACTCTGTGAGGTGAGTGGGTGGGGCTGAGAGACTTCAAGGAAGTGTGACTGGCCCAAGGTCACCCAGCAGCTGCATGTGGAGGAGTGGAGACGTGAACCCGGTTCCCCAGACTTTTGAGACTACCGCTCTTAACCACTACACCACACTGGCTCTCTACCTTCCTCTTAGCACAGGGGTGCCCAAACTTTTTTCAAAGAGGGTCGGATTTGATGAAGTGAACATGTGTGAGGGCTGGCCAAAGTTGTTGAGCTTTTTAAAGGATTGAACTTGTTGAGGTTTTTTCAAGGATTTGACCCCAGTAAATGAACTGCCACAGGGGCCAGATAAAACCGGCAAGGGGGGGCCATATTAGGCACCTAAAACAGACTTTGGTCATGCCTGTCTTAGCATGTTTCTCCCTTTTGTCCTGAGTTCAAGCTTCTTCAAAGCCCATGACACCTTTGGTAAAGGCTGTTCTCCAAATTGGAACACTCGCAGGCCAGTGTTTCCCAGTTGTCAGTGTTTATACTACATTTTTTTTTATTTGTCTTGAGAGAGTCTTTGAACCTCTTTTGTTGACCACCAGCATTATGCTTTCCATTTTTAAGTTAGCAATAGAGTAGTTGCTTTGGAAGACGTTAATCAGGCATCCGCACAACATGACCAGTCCAACGAAGTTGATGTTGAAGAATCATTGCTTCAACACTGGAGATCTTTGCTTCTTCCAGAACACTAGTATTAGTTCGCCTGTCTTCCCAGGTGATGTGTAATTCTTTTCAGAGACATAATTGATGGAATCTTTCGAGGAATTGGAGATAGCGTTTATAAGTGGTCCACGTTTCACAAGCATACAGTAAGATTGGTAGTACAATAGCTTTGTAAACAAATGGCTTCGCTCACAAGGGTTATAGGAACATGCAAGCCCACTCAACATGACAAGGTGATGAACCATTGAGTGAGATAGACAATACAGAGCTAGATGAACTAACGGTCTGATTTGGCTTAAGACAATTTCTGGTGTCCTTATGGAGCCTTCGTCTTATGAAATCTTCCCCTTGTTCTATTCCTTTAGAGTTCCGTTCCTGGATCCAGTTTTCCCCACCCACCCTTCCCTTCTGAATTAACAATTCAAATAGGAAGATTCCTAAATTAATTCCAGAATCAGCATATGTGCAGTTTGTCACAGCTTGCAGTAATCATTCTTCATTTTCATCTCCTGCTTCCTTTAAAGTTTTCATACAGGTATCAGGAATTGAAGAGAGTTTCCTTTGGTCTTCATTTGTTAAGCAAACTGACCGTAATTGGCACCTCCTGAACTGGAACAAAATTATCCGTTGGGATTTCGCACTCCTTTGAATCTTGCAATACAATTCAATGGCTCAAAAAATGTACCAAAATGCATTTTTTTAAAAACATGACAGATTTTAGGGTAAAATACATTGGGAAGTGCATGCACTAAAATAAAAGGCAAGTTTAAATATGTGCTTTATGATAAAACAGGAGTTTATTTTTTTAATGCAGATTTTTTAAAAACAACAACAGATTGGTCTGGGAATAGGGTGGAATTACGACTACTATTATTATGAATATTAGCATTGTTTTGATTTCTATACAACCATTCACTAAAATCCCAAGGTAGATGACAGCAATAAAAAAATACAATATCATTTATTTCTTTCAAAAAAACCCATATATATATATACTGCTTGAGTGTAGGAAAAACCCTCAAACATCAAAACCTAAAATCAGTTTTAAACCAATTTACCGTCAAAAGAATAGGCCAGGCCCTAAAAGTATGTGTTGAATGCCAGGGTAAAGACTTTATGAATGAAGGAATGAATACACACGACTTATGAAATTGACTTGCTGCTACTGTATTGGTGGGTCTCAGGATCCCAGTTATGTCTGCAGAGCTGGCAGACTCTTCCCTTTTTCGAGCACCTTCCTTCTGGAGTGATTCCTCAGCCTCCTCTCCTCTCCACTCTCCTTGGGAGTCCTCTGGGTAGCTGCTGCCGCCGCCCCTGGTCTCTGAGCTGCCCCCCTCGCCGCCTCAAAGACAGCTGCCTCCCACAGGCACCATTCAACTGCGGAGCTTGTAGCCAGGACTGCTGCAACAAACAGGTGTGCAAGCCTTTGGGAGGCATGAGAGGGCAACAGAGGAGGGAAGGAAGGAAGGAAAGAGGGACAGAGGCCAGTGTTGCCCAAGGCACCCCTGACCATCATTCAAGACACCCCAGGGTTTTATGACACACTGGTTGAAAACCACTGGAAGGCTTTCCCCCATGTTATCAACTCCCACTCTGAGATGATTTGTGTCATGCTCCACCTCCTATTAATCTCACTTTGCTGCAGCTGACAGTATCCCTTCTTGTTGATTCTTTCTGCAGACACGCCTGCCACTTTCTACCCCAGCAGCTTCTTCTGGCGACATTAATGATGGAGGTGCCCACCCTCCCTTCTGTACCAAACTTATTCGTAGGATGCGGAGTTTGCTGTTATTAGCACATTTTTGCTTAGCCAATAATTATGCATGGGAATAATGAAGCTTTCTTCTTTTTGATATTCTAGAAGATTATTATTTTTTAAATGCCAAACCTATGAATTAATAATCTGGTTTGTGTAATATACCATTCTGTCTCAAGACAATATTCCAGTCATAGCACAATCTTCTCATTTATATTTCCGCTGACTTTAATTATGCTTTTTCCATTAGAATGCTTGCACATTTCATGGACATACCTGAAAATTAAATTGAATTATTTTTTCAACAACGGAAAAAAAACCCCCGGAACAGAACGCCCCCCTCCCCCCGCAGCCCCACAGGTGTCAAAACTGCATGCATACAAACTGAGCGATTTAGGTTCATTTGAAATTGTTGTTCTGTTGAGCTCCCGGGCTCATTTATCATTTTCCTTGTTCAAAAATACTGATGAATGGAAAGCAATTAAAAATTAGGCATGGAGAAAAACAGAAGATGATCAAACACAACTTCTCTGCATCCCCCCACCCCCGCTGATTCCCCACAGCTCCCCACAAGCCTATTGTGGGACTGAAGCATATAATAGTTTGTACGCTGAGAGCAGATCCATTGAAATTATTGGTCCCAAGTTAGTCATGCCCATTAACTTCAATGGGTATACATACCTTGAATAAGACTAGCTTTGGTGATAACCCAATGTTCTGTGGTGCCCAACTAATCCCACATCACCAGTTTAGCTTGTGACAGGGAACAGTGACTAGTCATGTGAGAAGATAGCTCACAGTCGAACATGCAATGACTCTGGGCAGTCTCCATTCATTTCATTCATTCATTCATTTTTACATTTATATCTCACCTCTCCTTCAGGAAGCTCAAGATGATTTACATTGTTCTCCTCCAATTTATCCTTGCAACAACCCTGTGAGATAGGTTAGGTTATGAGCTTCATGGTCAAGTGGGGATGAGAACCCTGATCTCCCAGGTCTTAGTCCAACACTCTAACCACTACACCACACTGGTTCTCAAAGAAGACCCAATGAAGTTAATGAACCTAAATTAGTCTTACCTGTTAATTTCACTGGGTTTACTCTGAGTAGGACTAATTTATT
Organism: Podarcis tiliguerta; assembly: GCF_965153285.1. Classification (NCBI taxonomy): domain Eukaryota; kingdom Metazoa; phylum Chordata; class Lepidosauria; order Squamata; family Lacertidae; genus Podarcis; species Podarcis tiliguerta. Next base: position 39,569,140 of record NC_139547.1, on the reverse strand, counting down.
ATCTATACCCCACCCATCTAGCTGGGTTTCCCCAGCCACTCTGGGCGGCTCCCAACAGAATATTAAAAACATGATAAAACATCAAACATTAAAAACTTCTCTAAACAGGGTTGCCTTCAGATGTCTTCTAAAAGTCAGATAGTTCCTTATTTCCTTGACATCTGATGGGAAGACGTTCCACAGGGCGGTCGCCACTACCAAGAAGGCCCTCTGCCTTGTTCCCTGTAACCTCACTTCTTGCAGTGAGGGAACCGCCAGAAGGCCCTCAGAGCTGGACCTCAGGGTCTGGGCTGAACGATGGGGGTGGAGACGCTCCTTCAGGTATATTGGATGCAAGCATATGTGTATAGTCTAGAGAGAACTGTGAGTGTTCAAAGCTCTTTACATACATTTATCTCAGTATGAGGGCTAGGTTGTGGGGACAGCCTTAGGTGAGCCAGGAACTGTGGGGCAAGCCACTGGCCAGGACCAAAGACAGGGTGGTCACTTATGCACTGGTAAAGAAGAAAACTCTCAAAGTTGAAGGCCACTCAGTGTCTCAGTTTCATGGCTAAGCTGGGAATTGAACCTAGCTATGATTAGCTGTGGGGGACACGGATGGCGCTGTGGGTAAAACCTCAACGCCTAGGACTTGCCAATCGCATGGTCGGCAGTTCGAATCCCCGCAGCGGGGTGCACTCCCGTCGTTCGGTCCCAGCGCCTGCCAACCTAGCAGTTCGAAAGCACCCCCGGGTGCAAGTAGATAAATAGGGACCACTTACCAGCGGAAAGGTAAACGGCGTTCCGTGTGCTGCACTGGCTCGCCAGATGCAGCTTGTCATGCTGGCCACGTGACCCGGAAGTGTCTGCGGATAGCATTGGCTCCCGGCCTATAGAGTGAGATGAGCGCACAACCCTAGGGTCTGGCAAGACTGGCCCGTACGGGCAGGGGTACCTTTACCTTTACCTTATGATTAGCAGTAGCCCACTACTCTAACCATTATGCCACAACAGATGTTTGGAATTCAAGAACTCATATATCACTGCTAGGGATGGATGAATGACAACTTCTTTCAGGTTCTCATTTTTCAGTCTCCATATATCTACATTAATTTGTTTGTTTTTTTTAAAAAGTCCCTGTGAAAATTCACCAGCATCTCAGCATTTCTCCTGATTCACACATTTTTGTATGCAACTTTCCCCAACATACACAATTTTCCAAACAATGTCCCATTGTTCCTACTTGCAACAGACCTATGCAAATGGACAAGTAAAAAGGTAAAGGGACCCCTGACCATTAGGTCCAGTCGTGACTGACTCTGGGGTTGCGGCACTCATCTCGCTTTATTGGCCAAGGGAGCCGGCGTTTGTCCGCAGACAGCTTCCGGGTCATGTGACCAGCATGACAAAGCCGCTTCTGGCGAACCAGAGCAGCGCATGGAAACACCGTTTACCTTCCCGCCGGAGCGGTACCTATTTAACTACTTGCACTTTGACGTGCTTTCGAACTGCTAGGTTGCAGGAGCAAGGACTGAGCAACGGGAGCTCACTCCGTCGCGGGGATTCGAACCGCCGACCTTCTGATCAGCAAGCCCTAGGCTCTGTGGTTTAACCCACAGCGCCACCCGTGTCCCCAAATGGACAAGTATCCTAGTACAGTTGGCCCACCACTAATGTGAGGGTTCGATTCAGGGCATCTGTGCACAAAGGCAAAATCATTCAAAGTCACCTCCCCGGGGTCCAGTAAATAAACAACCCTCTGGATGCCTGGGTGGTTGTGGAATAAATAGCTGTAGAGCAGGGAACGGCAGGTTTCCCCTACTCTCTGTTTGTTTATTTCCCCTCCACATCTGCATATGGTTGCCACCACGTGTTTAAAGTGAGCATAAGTTGCGGGCCAACTTTATAACAAAATCCATGATCAATCATGAATGGCTAAAAATATTGGTGATTTTTACTCTGAACTCACCTCCCCTTTAATAATTGTGGCCTAGTTTTCATGGCTACAGCGAGGTAAAAGGTAAAGGTAAAGGTACCCCTGCCCGTACGGGCCAGTCTTGCCAGACTCTAGGGTTGTGCGCCCATCTCACTCAAGAGGCCGGGGGCCAGCGCTGTCCGAAGACACTTCCGGGTCACGTGGCCAGCGTGACATCGCTGCTCTGGCGAGCTTAGAGCCATTAAAATTGAAATGCAGAATTCACCCAAGTCTCCCAAGAGAAAGCACCAGGGAGATAAACTGGAATCTTACATCCCTATAAAAGTTACAGCTTAGGAGAGCATGGGCTAACATTTTGGATGAGACGCTTTTGCAAGCACAGCCTCTCAAGTGCCAAGGCAGCCTTGTAAACCCTGCTTCTGTAACTGCTGACATCAAACCCAGCCGCTGAAAACGCTCTCCTATATCTGGGAATATTTAACGCAACTAAATACCTAAATGAGTGGTCTCCAGAGTTCTCCCAACTCCCCATGGACCACTTGAAAGTTGCCAGTAGTGCTGGTGGACCACTTAATGATTTTCCCTGCCCGTTGTACCAATTGCAATGCACTGTGCTGGAGGCTGTCTAATTTTAACAAGCAACTTTCCACTTATGCTCATTTGACTCACATGCAACCATATATATGTGGAAATAAACAAATAACTTGATTTGAGCTGCCAAGATGGCCCCAAAAGAGCACAAAAACTGCAAAAACTGTGCAAAAAGAGTGAGGAAAATGGCTAGCAATCCCACAAACCTTTGCAACCTCAGTCTGACCCACAGTCCATCACTTTGGGATACTGGTGTACACCCCCTTGTCATTGCTTACACGTTGTTCTCCACTGCTGAGGAAGACTGAGAGCCACGATTGCCACCATTCATGCCAGTAAGGTAAGTGCTGCTGTTTTTTCCAAGGGTTTCTAGAGGTTGAGAGGGTGCTTAGAAGCTTTTGAGATGGTGCTCCCCACTATATGTGAATTCACATATACGTGCAGTACCTGGGAGCCTAACCCCCACATAAGTGGGGAGTCACATGTAATTGTATTTTTACACACAGTGTAGGAACCCTGACCTATACGATATCTTTGTTGTTGTTGTTGTTTAGTCGTGCCCGACTCTTCGTGACCCCATGGACCAGAGCACGCCAGGCACTTCTGTCTTCCACTGCCTCCCGCAGTTTGGTCAAACTCATGCTGGCAGCTTCGAGAACACTGTCCAACCATCTCATTCTCTGTCGCCCCCTTCTCCTTGTGCCCTCCATCTTTCCCAACATCAGGGTCTTTTCCAGGGAGTCTTCTCTTCTCATGAGGTGGCCAAAGTATTGGAGCCTCAGCTTCATGATCTGTCCTTCCAGTGAGCACTCAGGGCTGATTTCCTTAAGAATGGAGAGGTTTGATCTTCTTGCAGTCCATGGGACTCTCAAGAGTCTCCTCCAGCACCATAATTCAAAAGCATCAATTCTGCCTTGCTGTGGCGAAGGGGCTTGAATAACTCAGAGAAGCTATGAACTATGCCGAGCAGGGCACCCAAGATGAACAGGTCATAGTGGAGAGTTTTGACCAAACATGATCCACCTGGAGGAGGAACCGGCAAGCCACTCCAGTATCCCTGCCAAGAAAACTCCATGGACAAAGACAACAGGCATACGATATCTTAGCGATAGGCAAAGATCAGCCAACACATTTGGAGATCTGGGAAGCAGCCCACCACAGGGCCTGCAAAATGCAGGTTCCTAGCTTCAATCCCCAGCATGAGACTCCCAGCTTGAAACCCTGGCCAGCCCCTGCCAGTCAGCAGAGACAAGGCTGAATCAGATAGGCGAAGGGTCTGACTCAGTGTGAGGCAGCTTCTGTGTCTTGGGAGAAGAGCCAGAACTCAGCGGTGGTGAATCCACTTTGCATGTACAAGGTCTCAGGTTTGATCGCTAGCATCTCCAGGAGGGGCTGAGAGAGATGCCCAACCAAATCCCCAATCAGCAGAGACGATGCTGAGCTACACGGACCAAGGGTCTGATCCAGCCTAAAGCAGCATCCTATGTTTGCAGGAAGGACTGTAGCTCAGCAAAATAGCACCCGCTTTCCATCTACAGCAGCCTTTCTCAACCTGTGGGTCCCCAGATGTTGTTGAACTACAACTCCCGACACCCCTAGCTAGCAAGACCAGAGCTCAGGGATGATGGGAGTTGTAGTCCAACAACATCTGGGGACCCACAGGTTGAGAACCGCTGATCTAGAGGGTCCCAGACCATGGGCACAGACAGGATTTATGTTGGGGGTGGGTGGCAGAAGGACCAAGCTACCTGTGACGCGATTGGTCAGTTTGAGGAAGCCACAGCTATCGCTCAGTCGGGTTGCCAGTTGTGTTGCTAGAACGCCACAACCTCATCCAAGTGACCCTAGTGAGCATTTCGATTTCAAATATTCTGATTATTTATACTTTTGGTAAAGTATTTTTATTTATTAACATGATTTATGGGGAGGCAGCTGCTCCTGCCCTCCTCCCCAGCTACACCTATGCCCCGGGCTCAATGGACAGCACCTCTGACCCCATCTGAATCTCTGGGGAGCCCTTGCCAGTCAGCAGATACAATGCTGAGCTCAATGGACCAGCCATCTGAGTCAGTGTAAGGCAGTTTCCCATGTTCCTGTGGTTAGTTAAAAGTACCGATGAATCACCAAATGCTTTTCAGCCTTCCTATGAAATCTGCAGCAGGGGAAGGGGGGGGGGGAGAAGCCGTTGTGGTGGTGGGGGGAGGGGAGGGGAAACTCAACTAAACTGAAAAGGTTTTAAGTAGAAGTGACAGTTCAAAAGCGAGAGTGGAGGGGAGGGGCCGGCGAGTGGGAGGAAGGAAGGGGAAAAAAAACCACGGGTTTAATAAAACTTCACAGCTAGAAAATGTACAGCTCTCCAGACTTTTTTTTTTTTTTTTTAATATGGTGGAATTGTTTGTCATATTATGTGCTGACCGTGACAGCTATTGCTTTGTCAGCTTTCAAAGAAATTATGCGTGGGCTGCTCTTTTTGGTCAGGTTTGATTTCTCTTAATAACACTTAGCACTTTTCTATTTTCAAAGGGCTCTTCACATGTTCATTCATCTTCACACCGTCTTGGGAAGCTGAGCTGAGCCACTGCTGTCCCCCCCCCCCCCAGCTACCCCTCTTCACCCTGCCTGGCTGTATCGGTTACAGACACCAGCTGTGCTGGGCTTCTCTGGATTTATTGTGGGTTGCCTCTAAGCAGATGGGCAACACAAGATCTGGTTAGCCAGCCTAATTTGTGCTAATCTGGGCTCAAGGGTATGCTGGGGGTGGGGGCACATTTGTAAGGTAGAAAGGTAGGGTGGGCCTATGGCTGTTTTGGCCTCCAACAGAAGGAAGGAGAGATAGCAACCTGCTTTATGCAGTGACAGACCACGGGTCATCCTAATTCAATATTGTCCACAGCACAGGTGGGGTGTGAGGTCATCTTAGGTGGGCCAGTCAGTGGTGGAGCTTCATGCTCCAGCACCGGGGGGCAGAGAGTAGGCAGGGCGGGGCTGGCACGCGTCCCGGGGGCGTGGCGCGCTGCCCGCAGGGGTGTGGCATGTGCCCTGGGGGGATGGCATGCCACCTGAGGGGGCGGGGCACCCAGCCCCAGGGCAGCAGCGATAGCACCCCACTGGGATTGCGCTGCCGGGGGCAGTGTGCTCCCCCCACACTCCTCTTCTTCTGCCAGTGGGGCCAGTGCAAAGCTGTTTTGGCTGCTATGCCATACTCCAGCTAACGCTGACCAAACCAAAGGAGCACAGTCTTCTGACAAGAGAGTGTTGCAAAATGGCAGGAGAAAGGCAGGAGCCTTTTACAAGAATGGAATCTACAAACATTTTAAAAAGGCTGTGAAAATGCTTTTTTTCAAGAAACGTTTTGAGAAATACATTGAATTCGGTGTAGCTCACTGTTGCCATCTAGTGACACATATGAGCATTGCACTTTACAACACATTTAAACATTTTATTTGCAGCTGTATACTGCAGGAGGCAGTGGAAGACAGGAGTGCCTGGCGTGCTCTGGTCCATGGGGTCACGAAGAGTCGGACACGACTAAACAACAACAACATAGCTGAGTCCAAGGAGAAATGTATTTCTGACCCACCTTTCTAAGGCAGTGCAGGGACACTTTCTAACGGAGCAGGGACACTTTCTATCTAGTCTGTGTCTCTGGTTCTCCATAACTCTCCCAGAATGGAAGTATGCTGGGGACCCAGTGATGTAGCATGGGTTGCCAGTACCCGGGTCCAAACAGAGCAGGGTGGGCAGGTGGGAGGGAAATGGACGGAGTACGCATGTGCATTCAACTGCACAAGGGACAAGTGTAAAAATAACTTGCAGCAATGCCAAGGCAATACTATGTCTATTGCTCTGTGAATTGCCATCCAAGGATTAATGATGTGCCATATTGGCACTATTAAATATAAACTATTAAGTATAAAATATTATGTGAATATGTGAAAATGGGTCCTACGTTGCAGGTTGGGAGTCAGAGGTGGGCCTTGGGACTGGACCAGTTGAAGACCACTGGTCTGTGGTGACTGGCAGCAGCTCTCTGGTGTTGTAGCTGGGGGTCTCTCCCAGATCTAACTGGAGATGGCGGGGATTGAACCTGGAACCCTATTGCATGTGAGGCAGATGAGACACAGCCCTACCCCATTTAACTGAAGCATAATATACTGGAAAATGACTAGTGCATCAGCAAACACTCCCCAACTAGGATTGGGGGTTAAACTTGATGCGGGTTGCACTGAAAGGCAAACTTGCCTAATTCACACTTTCTGAAGCAATGGCAGAACTTAAACACAACCACCCTTCAAAATTCTCATTTCTCTGAATTTTGCAGTGCAGTTTTCCAGCCAAGTAATGTGTGTGTGTGGGGGGGGGGAAATAAGCATATATTACATTAAAGTATGCATATAAGCGCAAATATATGGAGACCTGGGTTTGATGTGTCTGGGATAGAGCCCTCTTGGATCGCCTTACATAGAGAGTTCTCTTGGAAGAGGGAATTCTGAGAATTGCAGTGCTGGGAGCCTGGGGCTTGCCGATCAGAAGGTTGGCAGTTCGAATCCCTGCGACGGGGTGAGCTCCTGTTTATCAGTCCCAGCTCCTGCCAACCTAGCACTTCGAAAGCATGTCAAAGTGCAAGTAGATAAATAGGTACCACTCCGGTGGGAAGGTAAACGGCGTTTCCGTGCGCTGCTCTGGTTCGCCAGAAGCGGCTTTGTCATGCTGGTCACATGACCCGGAAGCTGTCTGCAGACAAACGCCAGCTTCCTTGGCCTATAGAGCGAGATGAGCGCCGCAACCCCAGAGTCGTTCGTGACTGGACCTAATGGTCAGGGGTCCCTTTACCTTTAACTAATCTCAGCACTCTTAACAAACTACAGTTGCAGGATTGTTTGGACAAAGCCATGTCTGTTTAAAGTGGAATTATCCTGCCTTAATGATATGGTGCAGATGGAGCAAAAATTTGGTTGGAGACAACCCACTGTTGCTGATGCAACCCAGCTCAGGTCAGGATGCGACCCACCTGTGGGTCCAGACCCACCAGCCAAAGACCAATGCCACAGACTACAACCATTAGCTAACCGTACAGCACGAGACCAATCCACACGCCGTTAAGTTCAATGTGGCTTCCCTCATCAATCTTCCCCTCGTCTCTCCTGTTGTTCTTCTCCTTCACAGCTGGTGCACTCCGTAATGTTGTTTTGTGTTTCGTTTTGCTCCCCCCCCCCACCCGACACAATACTGTTATTTGGGCTTTCTCTTGCCCCCTCCCCCGGCCTGCCGCAGAACTGCCAGATTGATCAGAATGAGAGAAGTGTGAATGTGACTGAGCATAAAGGCGGGTGACAGCTCCAGCCTCCTCCCCTTCTTCCTTGCCTCTCTTCACATGGAAACAAAAACAAGTTCTTTGGAACAAGATGCCAGTGGAGAGAGAGAGTGAGAGAGAGAGAATTAAACTTCTCCAAGTTGGTTGCTTGAGGTTGTGCCTGAAATCCCAAGCGAACCGCTGAAAATGAATGGAAATTATTATTTCTATTTATTTATTTATTGGTATGCCCCCTAATGTCCGAGTGGCTTTGCTGTTGATGTAGTTAAACAATAAAACAGTACGAAAAAGAAAAAGAGAACCAAAAAAATAAGCCTTGTTCCAGGCTCACTACACAGGAGCTGACTTTGCTCAGGGTCCCCTATTTTTCAGGGGCAGTCCTGGATTTACTGAAGCTGTCCTGGTTTCTGATTTGATCCCAGAATGTCCCACTTTTCCTTAGGACGTTCCTATTTCATTAGAGAAATGTTGGAGGGTATGATAGGACGTCCCTATTTTCAACAGATAAATTTTGGAGGGTATGGAGTTATGAGACGAAGGAGGAGGAGGAGGAGGAGGAGGAGGAGGAGGAGGAGGAGGAGTTTGGATCTGATATTCCGCTTTATTCCTACCCGAAGGAGTCTCAAAGTGGCTAACAATCTCCTTTCCCTTCCTCCCCCACAACAAACACTCTGTGAGGTGAGTGAGGCTGAGAGACTTCAGAGAAGTGTGACTAGCCCAAGGTCACCCAGCAGCTGCATGTGGAGGAGCGGAGACACGAACCCGGTTCACCAGATCACAAGTCTACCACTCTTAACCACTACACCACACTGCCCCCTTCCCCGAGCCAAGGAGATAACTAACTATGCAACCTTTACAAGACATCTGAAGACAGCATTGGATAGGGAAGTTTATAATGCTTGGATATATGTTGGAAGCTGCCCAGAGTGGCTGGGGCAACCCAGTCAGATGGGCAGCGTATAGTAATAATACAGTGGTACCTCAGGTTACAAACTTAATTCATTCCGGAGGTCCGTTCTTAACCTGAAACTGTTCTTAACCTGAGGTGTGCTTTTGCTAACAGGGCCTTCCGCTGCCGCCGCGCCGCCAGAGAATGATTTCCATTCTCATTCTGGGGCAAAGTTTGCAACCCAGAGCAACTACTTCCGGGTTAGCAGAGTTTGTAACCCAAAGTGTTTGTAACCCGAGGTACCACTGTAATAATAATAATAATAATAATGGAATAGGACTTCCCTATTTTCATAAGAGAAATATTGGAGGGTGTGGGCATGTGGCGCAAAGAGCAGTGAGGAGGGAAAAGTTTTGCTTCCCTGTTAGACTATCATGAGATCTCATGAGACCGAATCATTTTGCAGGATCTGGCAAGAGGGATGAAGGGTTGAGGCCTCACCCAAAATGCTCTGGGGCCTTTTGCTTTGCAAGATACATGTGACTGTAGAAACCTTTGGCTTTTGTGTGGCACAGAGGTAAGCAAGCCACCCATTGCTTCACCAACATTCATCCATCTTTCTCTTCATCCATTTGATGTTTCTTCACCTCTTTCTTATGGATAGTCCCCTACCCTCCAACATTCCCCTGATGTAAACCGGGACGCGAGAACACGGCACCAAAAGATGACTTCCCGGGACATTCCAGGATCAAATCAGAAGCTGGGATGAGTTCTGAAATTCTGGGAATGTCCCATTGAAATAGGGACAACTGGAGGGTGTTCCTCACCTCTAACTCCTTAGTTATTTCTCATTCATTCAGCCACACAAACCATTATTACAGGCAATGTTTTCTTTTTTCTCGATAAAGCCCATTATACTCCCCCCACTTTGATCCTTTACCCAATTATTTTCTATATTCTGGAGCTTCTGCTGTTTTTGCCTACACTTCCTACATTTTTCAACCTTTCTCCTTCTTTCTGGTACTCCCACTTCTAATTTTAAGCAAACAGTGATCTCACCCATTCTTAAGAAGCCAACTCTTGGCCCTTCTGTTCTTGCTAATTGATTGTCCTTTAGCATTTCTGTTTTTCCTCTAAACTTCTTGAACTTTGAAGAGTCTTTCATTTCTGTAATGAAACTCTTTGTTTAGCTCCTTATACCCCCTGAAACGGCCTTTGGTAAGATTTCTAAGGTTCTTCTTGTAAAATCATTATTTTCCTGTTTTTGACCTAGTTGATTTCTCTCTTATCCCCTATTTATCTTCACACTTTGGGTTGTTGTTTTTTTTAAAAAATAGTACTGTCCTGTTCTTGTTTCATTCTTAACTTGTGTTAACTCTTTAAAAATTTACGTTAATGGATGTTGACATTCCTAGTTTTCCTTATCAGCTGCCATTGCGCTGTGTTTTAGCCCCCTTTAAAGTCTTATAATCGTGTTAAGATTCTGTTCCTTCACTTTATCTTCAACATCACTGCTATGTACATGACATCCAGATTTATCTTACTGCCTCCTCTCTTTCATCCTTTGTTCTTTTTATTCTAATTGTACTTCTGCTGTTTCAACATGGATGCCTGTTCTTTTCTTGAGTTGAATGCACAAAAGATGGAGTTTTGCCCTAAATAATCCTGAGGATTGTAGCTTGCTGCTCTGTGAGAGGGAATCTACAATTCCCAGGATTCTTTTGAGAAGTCATGTGCTTTAAAGGTGTGTTGAATGCGCTTTAAAAGTATGGTGCTCCATCTTCTTTTACTCCTTGTCCTGGAAATTAATCACAACTCCATGAAAAACACCAAGAACTCTCACGGCTGAATCTAAGGCGCTAAGACAGGGACAGAGAAGCTGTGGCCTTCCAGATGTGGCTGGACTCCAACTCCCATCAGCCCCAGCCAGCATGGTCAATGGTCAGTGAGGAAGTCCAATAACATCAGGGAGGGCCACAGGTTCTTCATTCCTGTTTTAAGGAATTGTGAGCTAGCCTTTCTGTAAGAACATTAAGTGGTGCGACAGTGAAGGACACCCATCAGTAGGAACGAACACGGCCACTGGGGCAACTGCAGAATAGATGTGCCTGTTTTACTCTAGCTGGGCCCTGCCGCATTTCCTACTGCTGAGGAGAACACCAGCAGAAATGCCCACCTGACTGCCATAATTCACTTCAAGAAGTCCACTCACCTTCCTCAGTGGGTGGTGTTGCGGTCAGGCCTCGGACCGTGCAAGTGACCAACAAATGGCAGGCCAAACTGACCAATACTGGGAGACTTAGGCTGGGCATTGCCCTGATAGCAGGCCCAACCAACCAATAGGGATGCTTGGGCCCACTTCCACGGATGTTTAAATTGCGTCCTGCCTGGCACCCTTCCTCTGCCTTTTTTGTCAGATCTCCCACCCCCCTCCATTATTTTTGACTGCTTTTACTTGTGCTACGACCTTGCTATGGATGAAGTCGGCCGCCATATTTGGGGCCGGGCAGGATTTTTTTCCATTTGGCAAACTGGTCTGGCCATCTGGTTTTTGCCTATCTTGTAGCAATCACCACAACTTTGTAAGGCGGTTAGGCATTGGATAAGCCTAAATCTTGACTGGAGAGGAGGTTGCAGCCCAGAAAGCCAGAGCTTCTGAGAGGCTGTTCAACTTCCAAGAGAGCTGAGCCAACTGCATTTGTTTCCAAAGGAGATGGCACCAAAGGGAAGCTGTTCATTTGAAGAAAGCCACTTGTGGGGGGATGGCAGCATAATGACAAGGGCCACTCCCTCAAATGTCTTTTCTAGGAGGCAGTATTATTGGCATACTTGGGTTATTAATTTTTGTTTTGAGCTGCTTGGGCCCAAAATTGAAGAGGCATTTTTTTTGAGGGGGTGGTTCTTGTTTTCTGGGTGTTTTGACAAGAGGGAAGACTTGGGACCACTTGAGGGGAACAGAGGGGCTTCCGATCAACACGGTCTTGGATATGGCTTCCTGTCTCAGTTACTTCACTGCTCTCGTGGGCCACAAAATGCCCCTATCTGGGCAATATACTCAGTCAAGTCCTCTTTTACCCCCCTTTTTTTTCCTAAACCAAAAAGCCCCAAATGTTTCTTTCCTCATGGTAAAGGTTCCCCTCATTCCTTCACTCTTTGTATTCTCTTTTAATCGTGTTGCTCTCCAAGCTTCTCCTCAAGCACGTCGCTTTGCTCTTTTCCTTTGATTCATCCCTTTTCATGTTTCCGTTGTATTAATTCTTCAGTGAAGTCTTGTCATGTTCATCTCTCCAACACGGCACAGATCCATCCATTTCTTCCTATCAAGTCTGCAAAAACTTTGGCTCGGGTTTTCATTTTATCCCTTATTGATTTCTGCGATATTTTCTTGCTGTTTCTCATCTCGCTCCACTTGTTTCTGTCTTGAGCACATTGACCCTTTGATTTATCTCGCATGAGATTCTGACCATATTGCTCCTCTTTGTCTTCCTTGCCTTCGCCTGCCTTATCCTTCTGAAGTCAAGGGAAAACTCTGCTTCTTCACAAAACCTCATAATTCTCACCATGGTCCTTTGTCTTCCTTATTATCCTCTATAGTTTGGGATAGATATATAATTTCACTCTTTATTTTTTTTATAAATGAATGGATTGAGTAACATCAAGTTGGGCATATTGCAGATTTTTTAATCTGAAGATTCCAGCAGCAAAGTTAACTCAACATAAACTACCATTTTGCATAACTTGTACCTAAATCAAGAAGAAGGAAAAGTAACAAAAAGAAAGAAAGGAAAAAGAGGGGAAGAATAGCACACCTGTTTAAGCTTCCCCTTCTGCTCATAGTATTTCGTTTAACAGAAAGAGAGAACTCACATAAAAATTAACATTTACAGCCAGGCAAATAAAAAAAAATATTAAATAGACTTGGTCCTCTTCATTTCACTGCCTCATCTAAAGTTGTTTGAACCCAGTTGGATTGAAGATTATTGAATATATACGTATTTGAAATGCTTTGAAATTGTGATTATAAATTATAATATTAAGAATACAGTGGTACCTCTGGATAAGAACTTAATTCATTCCGGAGATCCGTTCTGAACCTGAAACTTTTCTTAACCTGAGGTACCACTTTAGCTAATGGGGCCTCCCGCTGCCGCTGTGCAATTTCTGTTCTTATCCTGAAGCAAAGTTCTTAACCCGGGGTACTACTTCCGGGTTAGCGGAGTCTGTAACCTGAAGTGTCTGTAACCCAAGGTACCACTGTAAAGATAATAGTGATGGGTTGTTGCTGTTGTTGTTGGTGGAGTTGAAAATAAACCTTCCTCTGGTTCCCTTACAGTTGATCTCTCAAAATCTCCAATCCTTCTTCAATTCAGCCATAGACAGGTGTATGCCGATGGAGGAAATTGGGCTACTTGGTGCTCTGTGCAAATGATAAAATCATTCCAGAGAGGCGTGGAATATGTCCGTTTTCTTTTGTGTGTTTACTAATCTAAGGTTCGCTGTCAACTTTTCTACGAGAGCCACCTTCCAAATCTGAGCAGGCCACATATCCTTGCCTTCCTTATTTTCCTCAGTGTTTGGGGATAGATTTCTAATTTTACTGTTTAATTGTTATTTTAAACTGTCCTGTGGACTCTGAAGGAAGTGTGGCATGTAAACATCTTCCCCCCAAAATGGGTAAGCTCCCCCAAGCTTGTTCCCTGCTATCCTCAGAGGGTTCGCAACTCCTCTTACACTAGAAGATAATGCAGAAGTCCCACCTCTTGGGTCCAAGAGCCCCTTCATCGGGTTAAACATGGGGTGGGATAGAGAACTTCTTCCCCCCCTCTCACTCTCTCCTACAAACCATGAACCATGCTCAAAATCTTCTCCTGGGGCACTGTGTGGCATTGTCCTCCATCCTTTCTCCATTGTTCTCTGTGGCTTATAAAACACAAACAGCTCCTCCCCATCTTCTGTTTTTCTCCCACCTTCCCTCAACCTGGGCTTGATTCCCAACAGCTGGTGTGGGTGGGAAGGCAAACAGCCTCAGCATCGCCTCCTGCCTTGTCATAAAAATAAAGTATTCTCCTCACACTCCTCATTCTGCTAATACTGCAGCCCCCGTCTGAGGCACTGAGCATTCATTTTAAATAAACTTGGAAGGGTATGTGTTAGTTCTGCTCCTGGTGCCATTCTGATTGCTCTCCAAGCATTGGAAGGTGATCTTCTGAAGTGGGAGCTGCTTGTCTCTGTGGATAAAAATAAAGGTAAAGGGACCCCTGACCATTAGGTCCAGTCGTAGCCAACTCTGGGGTTGCAGCGCTCATCTCACTTTATTGGCCTAGGGAGCCGGCGTACAGCTTCCGGGTCATGTGGCCAGCATGACTAAGCCGCTTCTGGAAAACCAGAGCAGGGCACGGAAACACTGTTTACCTTCCTGCCAGAGTAGTACCTATTTATCTACTTGCACTTTGATGTGCTTTCGAACTGCTAGGTTGGCAGGAGCAGGGACCGAGCAACAGGAGCTCATCCCGTCGTGGGGATTCGAACCGCCGACCTTCTGATCGGCAAGTCCTAGGCTCTGTGGTTTAACCCACAGCGCCGCCCGCGTCCCTGTGGATACTTCCTGTTTTAAAAGAAAAGAAAAGAATTGAGTTCAAAAATGGGTGGGGAGTTTCTGGAAGCCCAGGAAAAGGCCATAGCTCAGTAGTCAGAGTATTACATGCAGAAGGTCTTAGGTTCAATCCTGGACATCTCCAGGTAGGTTGGGGAATGTTCCCAGTCTGAAATGCAGGAGAACCACCCCCAGTCAGTGTAGTTAATGCTAAACAAGGTGGGCAAGTGTTGTGTTTTCAGGATGGGCAACAATTCTTCATGCAGAAGGTCCCTTGAGTTGAGGCAGGCTGAACTTTCTTGTTACAATTCCGCGATGGATCCCTGCAGGCATCTATTATCAGAGCAAGTTGTCTAAAACAGGGAATTGCCTGCGTGAGAATTTTGCTCGCAAGGTTACACTCTCGCCCGCGGTTGCTCCTTGCACAAGTTCTGGTCTATACGTTGACCAACTCTTATTTACTGTTCTGACGGACTGATCATTCTTACACCAGAGGAATACCAATGGCTATGCCAGCATGTGGCTGAACACGACATTGCACCAGCACAGCAAGGACATTACAGCTAAATTGCAAATATTGATTTTTAATTGTATTTTAATTGCTTCCTTGGCGCCTTATTACATTTTATTGTGTTAAACTTGAATCTCATATACTTTTTAAAGAAGATACTTTAGCATCTAGCACAGCGCATCACAACTGCTAAGCAACAGGCAGCAATTTTCAAGTAGTCTGTAGGGTGGGAAAGTTTGGAAACCATTGAACTAGAACCCTGTAAGTGGTCAGGGTTCCAGCCTCTGATACTCCACAGGGCACCTGGGGTTTTGTATAGGTTTATTTATTTCAACAAAGGAAAAAGCAGTAGGAATGACAAGCTGAAAGAAATAAGGACAAGAAGGGGTAAAAAGGCACAAAAGCTAACAAAACAACCACAACAAGAGTGGTCAAGAAGACAAAACAGGGTACAGTGGTACCTTGGGTTAAGAACTTAATTCGTTCTGGAGGTCCGTTCTTAACCTGAAACTGTTCTTAACCTGAGGTACCACTTTAGCTAATGGGGCCTCCTGCTGCTGCCGCGCGATTTCTGTTCTCATCCTGAAGCCAAGTTCTTAACCCGAGGTACTATTTCTGGGTTAGTGGAGTCTGTAACCTGAAGTGTATGTAACCTGAAGCATCTGTAACCCGAGGTACCACTGTATCTTTTTCCTGTACAGTAGAAGACCCACGCCAAGCTGACCAGAGGCAGGGCAGATCTGGAGGGCAGAGGGCAGGATGGCTTTTCCTTGCTTGCATGCCACAAAAGCACCTCCTCACCCCTCCAGATCTCGCTCTACAAAAGGTGGCAAGCAGAGCTCAAATTGAGGCAGAGCTGTAAGACAGAAATAGATGCAGGCAGAAAAAAAAGGTTGGAATGGATCCGCAGCTTCTGTGTGAAGCAAATGAGCTTCTGCTCCCCGCTTACTGCTGCTGCTGGAGCCAATCACCCCGCCATTGCTTCCAGAGACAGACTCAGGCAGAATTCCTTCCAGATCCCTTCCAGCTTTTTAATTCTGCCTGCATCTCTTTCTGTCGTTCTATTTCCCTTGATCCCCCTTTTAAGAAAGAAACATTTAGGCGTGTCTGGGCACATCCAGTGCCCACCCTTGTGCCCACCTATGCTGCCCTGTCACCATCAGACCTAGCTAAGAACAGGACATATTGCAGCATTCAGTTTCCACCAGACAACTCCTTTCTTTCTCCCCCTTTCTCCCTCTGAAATGATAGGCAGCCTTAGAAAAGAATGGACCGCTTGCCTACCTATATTGACCGGGCATCTATAATTGAAGAGTGCAGAAATGCAAATTGAAATGAATCGATGCCGACAGGAATGCCTAGAAGTCATAAGTGAGAAGTACTGCAATTAGGAATGTTGTCTCAAAGGAAATTAGAACAGTCCATTAATTATAATGTCTCAACGGAAAAATGAATCTCAATCAATAATACAAAACTTTGCAGTCTTGAGTGCTCCTGTATGGGACATTCCACTCCATCTCCCCCTTCCCTGATAGTTTGCCATCCCTTGTGCTTTCATCACTGTGTGTGTGTTTTTTTAAAGTGCAGTTTATAAATATTTATATAAATAACTATAACTCCTTCCTGCAGAAATGCTAAAGAAATCTCAACAAGCCCTGAAAATAGGGAGGAAATTATTTTAAAAAAACCCAAAACAACAACAACAATGCAGATAAACCAGCAACACAAAACCGCAACTGGAGCACAGATTTTGGCTCAGCACTGGTGTCGATTTGCTAAACCAGCCCCACCTGTGCAAATTGAGAATTGGATTCTGTTGTTTGATTCCTTTGTGCAAACTTTGCTTTCTTCATCCATTTGTGGAAGCGTGCAAGGAACAAGCCGCACCTGCAACCAGGATGAATCATCTCCGTCTGAGCCACAAAATGGGATCTTATAGACTCCCTAGCGCTCCGGTTTAAATGGATGTCGTGTAAGCTTCCAGTTCCAATCTTGTTGCCAGCACTAATCAGCATCTCTTTAAAATGATTACTGTGTTCGGAAAGGCCATAAACCTACCAGGTGGGCTATATTTCCTACCATTTCCCCCTTTTTTGGGATTGTTGTTGTTATAGTCTTCCCTATGGGAATGGATTTATTGGTACCATTAATCCCACTTACAATCTTTAGCACGGGGAAGAGATGTCACAGGGCTTTAATGGCTCATATATTTTGTGAATTACATGATCGTTATATCCATCATGGAAAAAAGCGTCCCATTTTCATCAATTCAGTATTTAAGGCAGCAAAACACAGTGCTTTATATATCCTACGTAAACAGACCCAAGTCTTTTTTTACAAACACACTTCAAATATTTAGCATATACTCCCAACTCTCCCTTATTGCTCTTTGCTGTTGCTTACCTCTGGTTACACATCATAGGACAGGCTTCTTCAACCTCGACCCTCCAGATGTTTTGAGACTACAATTCCCATCATCCCTGACCACTGACTAGCTAGGGATCATGGGAGTTGTAGGCCAAAAACACATGGAGGGCCGAGGTTGAGGAAGCCTGTCGTAGGAATACAGGAAGCTGCCACTGCTCCATCTAATTCAGTATTGTCCACACTGACTGGCAGCAGCTCTCCAGGGTTTCAGATGGAGGGTTCTCCCATCCCTATCTGGAGATTTAGAGGATTGATTCTGGGACTTTCTGCATGCAAAGTAGATCTTAGAATCATAGAATTGTAGAGTTGGAAGGGACCACAAGGGTCGTCAAGTCCAACCCCTTGCAATGCAGGAATCGTTTGCCCAACTTGGGGCTCGAACCCTTGACTCTGAGATTAAGAGTCTCATGCTCTACCAACTGAGTCATCTCAGCAATCATGCTCTACCACTAAGCAGATGGGGCTTGTCAACATGGCAAGGTAGCCCATCTAGGAGAAGGGAAAATCTCTTTTGTCATTGAGCCAGTGTGGTGTAGTGGTTTAGAGCGATAGACTCGTAATCTAGGGAACTGGGTACGTGTCTCCGCTCCTCCACATGCAGCTGCTGGGTGACCTTGGGCCAGTCACACTTCTTTGAAGTCTCTCAGCCCCACTCACCTCACAGAGTGTTTGTTGTGGGGGAGGAAGGGAAAGGAGAATGTTAGCCGCTTTGAGACTCCTTCGGGTAGTGGTAAAGCGGGATATCAAATCCAAACTCTTCTTCTTCTTCTTCTTCTTGCGTGTTGGCTGCTCGGATTCCTTTGGGAGGAATGGCAGGACAGAAATCTAGTTAATAAATTAATTCATAGTAACAACAGAACTGGGTTGGTGGCATCCTACTTCTGCACTTATGAGAATATTCAAACCTTATCTTTGGGACACAATGTTAAGGAAACCATCTTTGAATATATGGTTCTTCATCTATTATCTTGGAGTCATGTCTTCTTTTTCCCATTGTGCTAGTTTTCTGTATGAGAAACCCATGGCTCAAAAGAACGATGGGTTAAAATAACCCATTTCATGACTTGGATTCACAAATTGGCATGCATTTGTCATCATTATAAACTTGGAAGTGTCTTTTGCATTACGGTGTCCGGGTCTTATGTACATCAGGGGCAGAAGGCCAGCTTCCCTAATGAGAAGATTTCTGTGCTATTAGTGTTGCTGATCAGGAGGTGGAAGATCATTTGGTGGCTGAAGAGAAAGGAAGCTTTTGTGAAAGCTCTAGATTAAGAAGTGAGGGTCCAGCTGAAGTCAACACGGAAAGGCTTTTAAGCTTCTAAAACACGAAAATGGAACCATCCTTTGAACCAATTTGCTTGCTGATGAAACGAAGAGACCACCTAGAGTTTTGCCTCTTATATTTCTCATGAGCGTCCGATGGCAGTGTGATGGGACAAAAATAACCTCCTAATGTGTTGCCTTGCCAGGAGAGCCTTAAACGTCTGCCTCTAATAAAGGTTGTTGTTAAGCAAATAAGTTTGACATGTTGTTGTTTCATGAGGGCCACTATTAATTAGGAAAGGATCATGCTAAAGGTGGGGGTGTCAGTCTCCCTTGAGATTTGGGTGCTGGGTGGCATTTCAAATCAAGATGGTGGAGCAAAATATGACTTATCCCGTTTTTGGTGTGACAAAAACTAACACAAATTGCACCATCCATTTAAAAATTACAATAGTTTTTGGTTTCTGCACTAGTTGTTCAGGACATATAAAGGTAAAGGTAAAGGTACCCCTGCCCGTACGGGCCAGTCTTGACAGACTCTAGGGTTGTGCGCCCATCTCACTCAAGAGGTCGGGGGCCAGCGCTGTCCGGAGACACTTCCGGGTCACGTGGCCAGCGTGACATCGCTGCTCTGGCGAGCCAGAGCTGCACACGGAAACGCCGTTTACCTTCCCGCTAGTAAGCGGTCCCTATTTATCTGCTTGCACCCAGGGGTGCTTTCGAACTGCTAGGTTGGCAGGCGCTGGGACCGAACAGCGGGAGCGCACCCCGCCGCGGGGATTCGAACCACCGACCTTTCGATCGGCAAGCCCTAGGCACTGAGGCTTTAACCCACAGCGCCACCCGCGTCCCTAGGACATATAAAGCCCTGAACAATTTGGAACCAGGTGGTCTGAAAGACCACCTGCACCTTTATGTAGATCATTTACATTGCATGGGGAAAGTTTACTCTTGGCATCACATCCTGCAAAACATCGTAGGGCAGTGAATTGAAAATGGATATTTTTTGGTACTGCCCCAACTCCCTTGAATGCCTTCCCCTCTGCCACCAATTATTTGCTTCAGATATATATATATCTCACAAGTTCCCCCTGGTCTGTAAGACTGTGCCCTGGACCACTAGTATATTGATATGTTTCTTTAGCTTAGTTTTTATTATTTCAGGGTTACAGTTTGGACTGTCATTACTCCGCTTAGAAAATGTTAAAGTAATGGTTTACATTTTTAAAACAAACAAACAAACAAACAAACAAACAAACAAATAAATGTGAAAGACAGAAGACAGAGGAAAAAATCAGCAAAAGTTTTAGTAGGAGCACATCTCCACAGATGTGCCTGAGAAAGACTCACAAATACATCTGACGTGTAGCAGAGAGGAGGCAGAGACAAGCGTCTAAACACACAAGAGACATTTGCTGACTATTCTGAGATTTCTAGGGCTTGAGGAACTCTTCCTACATACGTTCTGGGCAGTTTGTAGGCTACAACCCCCATCGTTCTACCCGGACACTGAGGTCCAGCGCAGTGGTTCCCTCACTGCGAGAAGCCAAGCTACAGGGAACCAGGCAGAAGGCCTTCTCGGTAGTGGCGCCCGTCCTGTGGAACGCCCTTCCACCAGATGTCAAAGAGAACAACTACCAAACTTTTAGAAGACATCTGAAGGCAGCCCTGTTTAGGGAAGCTTTTAATGTTTGATGTATTACTGTATTTTAATATTTGGTTGGAAGCTGCCCAGAGTGGCTGGAGAAGCCCAGCCAGATGGGTGGGGTATAAATAATAAATCATTCATTCATTCATTTTATTATTATTATTATTATTATTATTATTATTATTATTATTATTTCTATTACTACAGAGTTAGTCTACAGCATCAATGTTGCAGCAAATATGCGCAAAGAAATGTGCAGCTGTGGCCAGCCTGCAAATATGTGTTAGGCAGCTCTGAAGTCAGGTTGGGGCTGTAGGCCAGAGACAGTGGTAGATGGGCTGGGGAAAACCTATCCACTACCACTCATGGTTTGATTTATTTATTTTTATCCACCACCTCTGCCTGATCTGTTGTTGAGATATGGCCAGCCCACCCATTAGGTAATGTGAATACCTTGCCTAATGGGTGGTCTGGCAACATCTCAACAACACAACGGGATTCTAAATGCAGTCACGCCATATATTTATTTCCTGACATCAGTTTCCAGCTGTTATATTTCCAATGCATTATCCTAGGGAAACCAGGTATAAAGCAAACTGTTAGTACAGCAGGAAAGGGTTAAAAGCATGGCGTGAGATGTAAGCCCTCAGTGCACTCCAGTATAACAACAGAACAACGCACACTTTGTCCACTTATAGGTCTGTTGGTACAACAATGCCAAAAACATGGTAGAAATTAAATCTTTTTATACATTCGTGCTAAGTGTTTTTGTTATCAGTAGAGGGCAGTGGTAGATACATACTCAAAGATCTATGGTCTCCGTGCTTTTATTTCAACTGCAAATCTTAAGTCCTTCTTCAGCCTGGGTTAGAACAGTTACCTAGCAATTCAAGGACAGAGTGTACTCTTGATTTGCTTTTTGTTACTGACATTCATTAGCAATGAATTCTAAGAGCTATGAGTGTTCTGCACACACCAAGTTCTCGATTCTTTTTTTAAAAACCAAGAATCCAAATCTCGGAAGCAAATGATGCAGATTGAATCCATAAATGTATAGTTTGCCCAATTCATTCTGTTTCCTTTTGTTTTCAAAGGGATGTTGTTGTTGGTTTTTTTGCAATCCCCGGGGAAAGAGAAGCAGACAATGATGATTGAGGACAAATAAGAGGTGGAGCACTTTTTAATCCCACCCAGGTTACCTCCCGAACCCCAGATGGAACTGAGACATACAATTTTAAGAAGTGGTTAAGTTCCAGAAGGTGGTGGTGGGAGACTGTTGGCCCAAGCCACCATTCTGGTATACAGGGGGTGAAGGACCATAGCTCACTGCCTTGTGTGCAGAAGGTTCAGTCCCTGGAATCTCCAGTTTATATGATCAGATAGTCCTTTAAGAAGGATGTAAACCAAGAATGGGGAGCCTCAAGCCTAATCCGGCCCTTCAGAACACGTTTCTGGCCCTCTGGGCTCTTGCTAGGTCACAGATCTTCCCCAGATACACTGTTCAGCAGCCCTCACTTACATGTTTTTTCTTGGCTGAGAAGTGTCCTTGAACTCTAATAATGTTTCTTGTGTGCCTTGATGGAGGATAAAGAGGGACATGTGAGTGTGAAGAAACTAACCTACTAAAGAAAACCAAAATCCACCTTCATTTAATTTGCTCTCTTTTGCCTTTGGCATGAGGCCCCCAGAATTTACTCTGGAACGCAACATGGCTGTCCAGGAAGAAAGATTGCTCATCTTTGATATAGAGAAGCAGCAGCAGCAACAACAATCTTTACATACTAGTTTTCCTCTTGTTAAGAACTTCCAGACCTCAAGGACAACCCAAGAAAAATGCTGAGAACATTCCTTTAAAAAAATAAATTACCAAAAGTATATATTATCCTGGTTGCCTTTAGCTAGGATTAGCCAAATCAGTTTGACCGGCACAAGGTTACTCTTTTTCTTCTCCATCATGATTAACTCCATTTATGTAATTTATTTTGACTCTCTGCTTCTCATTAGGGAGATCGATCCCAATTTAAATTAAAACAGGGTCTGTTCTTTCATTTCATCCCTGCTGACCAACTCACTGCTTATTTCTCCACCTTTATGTTATGTCTGATGTAGTAGCTTTAAGAGCAAGTACTTTTGTTAAAATAAATTAACAAGTGTATCTTCCCAGCTTCACCACCAGGCAGGAACAGGGATCTGTTATCCTGTAGCTGAAACTTTTAGAGGACTGCGTATTTAAGACTCAAGGTGGCAAAGGTGAGGAAAAGAGGATGATACTTTTAAGAATTGCAATTTGCCACCACATCTTGTAAGAAGACCCACAAAATGAACTATTATGAAAAAAATGGTTGTATTTATTGAAATATAACAATAAAGAGGACCTGCAAAACAACAATTAAAATAACTAGCCAAATCATCATCTTCCTGGGGGAGTTGGGTGTGGCTAATTCATCCCCATGCAATAGTGGGAGCAGCACTGTGAATGATAGATTTGTATCAAATAATTTTATTATCTTCCACCCTCTCTCTTTCTCAATAACCTTGCTAGTCTAGCTGTTCATTCAAATTGTTATTTGTTTCTTGCATTTGTGAATTACCTTTCCTTCCAAAGGAACCCAGGACAGTGTGCAATAGAGACTATATATATATATATATATATATATATATATATATATATATATAATCCCATAAATAGCAAAGCGTTTTATTAATTCATTTTGAGATTGATGTGGCTGAACCCATTCACCCCAATGGACAAGCCTCAACTATAGATTTTTTACTGGAACAATGTCTGATCTCTCTGGTTGCTGTCCTTGGTCCTGAAAAAAGTGTTCTAGTACTTGCTATATTTGTTTGCAGACTGGGTTTATTTATGTTTGGCTCTGTTGGGCACCTCTCTGTGCTTGCAGTCCTGACACAGAATTGCACAACATCCACTCACCACTTCCCCCACCCCAGTGAGCCTATCTGACCCTTGGCAATCACCATGTTTTAATTGCTAGCTATGTTCATTTCCCCTTTAGTAGCAATGTAAGTGTTTTGAATTCATACAGTTCCAGTGGTCATAGGCAGGGATGGCAAATTGGAACTCAAAGACATAGGTCAGAAGTGTACATATTGTTATGGGCCACATGCTGTCCTGCTTAACAACTCGGCCAAAAAGAATGAGTGCTATTTGGTGCAATCCAAGCCCAGCTAATAAACTAAGGTCACACTTGCCTGCCAGAGTGGGGGATGAGTCCAGTGTTGTTCATGAAACAGCATGTACCAGGAGAGAAGGAAGAGACAATTTTCTATTTGGCAAAACAAAGAAGCTTGTTTTGTTTCATCTCTTCAGTAATAAGCAATCTTGCTGGTCTACTATTGCTTCTGCAGAACTAATGTTCTTTTAGATCTGGCCGTGTGAGATCTCCTTTGTGACTCAGACTGTACATAACCCATTTAGGGCTTTGTATGCTAATGTCAACACATTGAATTGGGCTCAGTAGTGAATTGGTGGCCAGTACAGCTCACAGATTATTATTGTTACAAAACCTCTCTTTGCTGTTGCAATTAAAACTCTTGTGGTTGTGTTTTGCGCTACCTGCAGGGTCCAAACCACATAGACCACATTACAATAGTCTAACTGGGAGGTCATTGATGCATGGGTCACTGGTCAAGGAAGACTCATAGCTGATGAATTGGCCAGCACTGGAAGCCACTGAAGTGAGAAAGCCACTTCCGGCTTGCCCAGGAGGTGGGGTTGCGGGCTTCATGCCCACCCCCACATGAGCGGGGGCTGGTTTCAGCCCCTGCAAGAGCAGGGGAATCCCGGCCGCGTCTTCCCCCCCATCGGCTGGCTGGGGAGTGCGTGGCCTGCCCTATTTAGGGCCGGCACAGAGGGGGCTCGCCCTCTTTTCGCCGGCTAGCCCCCACGTTTTCCCACCCTCCCTCCCTTTGGGTAGTCTTTAGGTAGGTCTCTGACTTTGCTATGGACTTCGGTCTGTCGCCGCAAGGGGCATGGTAGGAATTTTTCCCAATTGGCAATTTACAGCCATTTGGTTTTTCGCCTACCTCGTAGCAACTCTTCACAACTCCTCGGCATTGGCGGTTAGGCATTGGTAAGAAGGGGTTAAGAGGATGTGTGTGTGTGGGGGGGAGGAACGCCATCACCTCCCCCCAGTGAACGAAGGGTGGTCTGATAAAGGACTCTGGGGGGCGTGGCCCTGTCCGAAGCCTATGGAGGTGTGGGCCAAAGGCACGCCCCAGAGCGGTGACCCGGGGGAGCTCCTAGTTGACGTGCCTCAGCAGGAGACTCCCCCTCTATGGTGTTAACCCTTCCCATGTCTCTAGCAAATGGGCTGGAGCTGGATAGTCGATAGGACCAATGCCTAAGCCAATGCCTCTCATTCCTGAATTCAATAAAGTTGTGGCCTAATTCGCCCATTTAACCTTTAAATTATGGTGTCTTGTGTCTTTATTTATCCTGGTGGGGGGCGGGAACTCGCCACGCAAAGCTGTATCAGATGTGCCCGCAAGCTTCTTCTTCCAAAACAGGTGATCTCCCCACTTCCTGGGCATGTGACCTGCCCACCAACACACATTCCGACACCTTCATACAACCAAGAATACACTACTACAACCTGTTTTGCTGTGGATTACTCTGCCATCTCAACACAGGAAGTAAGCAGTGGAATAAACAGGCTCTTCTCCCCAGTTTCAGTTAGGCTTCCTGTCTTCTGCAACATACAAGGACTCCATGTATGTGCAAATACTCTGCTCCTCTCCCCATTGATGCCCACCCTGGGTACACCACCCTGGGTCACCAAACACAGATTACTTATCTGTATTACAAGTATGTTATGCACATCTTGGTTGTAACTGGATGGTCTTCTTGGAGCCTGTTGGAGCCTGGGGCTAGGAGATGGACCTGCAATCTGACCCAGCAGGCAACTCTTAACTCTGCCATGTGAGCCGTGCCTTCATATGTACCCTAAAGCACTTTTCATCGTGTGTCTGAGGAAAGAACAGAGGAGGTGCTGAGGGAATTCGGACTTGAAGAACAATCAAGTAAAGGTCAAGACTACAAAACAACCCCAGGTGGAGTGTTTTGAATACGAGGAGGGACATTGCGTGGTAACCAAAGAGAACAGTCATGCATGAAAAATTGATAGAGATTGATTTGTGAGATTTAAAAGCATCATGGAGGGAGAAATCACTGGGGAGGACTCACGTTTGGCAAAAGAGCAAGAAGAAGGGGATGTTAACAAAGTATGTTCCAGAGCGATGATTCTCAGGGCAAAGACAGGGCTGACATTCAAAATGTGGTAGAAGTGATTTGGGAACACACTTCACTGCTTTGAAAATAAGGGCCCTGAAAGAAAGGCTGGAGATGTGCATTCAGAGTACTTCTGCCAGTATTTCAACCTCAAACTCCTGTTTTAATTGTGTTGCTGTTTTAATGGGACTGTCTTGTGGCATATTTTAATACAGTGGTGCCCCGCAAGACGAATGCCTCGCAAGACGTAAAACCCGCTAGACGAAAGGGTTTTCCGTTTTCAGAGGTGCTTCGCAAGACGAATTTCCCTATGGGCTTGCTTCGCAAGACGAAAATGTCTTGCGATTCTTGCGATTTTTTTTCGCTCCCCAACCCCTTTTTCTAAAGCGCTAAGCTGCTAATAGCCTTTTAGCAGCTAATCCCTTAAGCCTTTAATAGCCGTTAATAGCCCTTAAACTGCTAATAGCGCTAATCCGCTAATGGGCTTGCTTTGCAAGACGAAAAAACCGCAAGACGAAAAGACTCGCGGAACGGATTCTTTTCGTCTTGCGAGGCACCACTGTATTGGCATTAATTATACTGCTGTTCGTATTCCGAGATGAGTGCAAAGTTGATTCTGAATTTGTTAAGTAGGATACCTGATGGTGATAGTCATGTGGAAATGACATTTTTGCTCTCTGACTCTGACAAAATTGTGACAGAGCTTCAAGATTCGCAGTGGCTGCCCAAAAGCTGAGGAGAAATTTTATTGAAATTTAGTTTTTTTTATGGTGAACTGCAAAGATTTGATTTAAAAGATGGAAGGAACACTACTGTAATTTGTTTTATGCTTCCAACTTCAATGGTGGACCATTGCCTTAGTGCACATATGACTAGCCCAGAGGTCACATTTGGATTTCAGAGGTCTTCAGTGCAGCCCACCATGGATATAGGGATAGCTGGATCTGTCAGTTTTGGTTCTCTCAGCTTCTCAATTTTCTGTTTAGTTCTCTACACCTCTGCAGAAATTCGTGTTTTGCTGAAACAAAATCTCATGAGAACTCATAATTAGTGCCCGTCTCTTTTAATAAACACATGTTTCTACGCAATTTTGCTGAACATACAGCACATATTTTTGCAAAGCAATTTCTCCCCACACAATGCACTTTTGCATGTTGTTTTTGTAAATACATGCATATTATGAACATTTCGCCCTACCTGATGCATTTTAAAAACATTATTTGGCTGAAGAACAGCACTGCAAAATTTAGAGGCACGTAAATCTTGGTTCGCATACTGTTTCAT
The DNA here is from genome assembly GCF_965153285.1 of Podarcis tiliguerta. Lineage (NCBI taxonomy): Eukaryota > Metazoa > Chordata > Lepidosauria > Squamata > Lacertidae > Podarcis > Podarcis tiliguerta. The sequence continues at coordinate 39,542,454 of NC_139547.1, read as the reverse complement.
AAAGTGTGAATTATGTACATTCTCATTTAACCGAATTGAATTTTGCCCCCCCCCATCCCTGTATGGGTGCCCATGCTGCTCCTTGCCATGTAATTCTGATGTGGACGACAGCACATAGGAAGGGTTGATCCTCACCCACTTTCTCTCCATGTAAGCCACAATCTCCAAAAAGAACCCCTAACTCAAGACTTTGGTGGCTGCTCCACCTACAAAGCATGGCAGCCGTTTGTGGAGATTTATTCCAGTTTTAGAAAACCTTCGCTGGGTGAGGGGGAACCCTGTTTTCCTTCTCTGCCATTCTGTTGTCATAGAGGTGACTGGTTGGCAACATTATAAATGGTGTGATGAGATGGGGAAATGATACAGACCATAAATCAGGTAAAGGGAAATTTATTATGCTCCGAGTCTCCATAATCTATCTTCCAATAATTGCTTCCATAGCAACAGCATCAACGGGTTCGCTGACCTGATCCAGGGACATTTGGGGGAGACTGAAAACAGGATGATTGGCATTTGAGGGAAGTGACCCTTGTCAGTACAAACAGTAAACAAGCTGTTCTGTTTCGGTGATGCAAACGCTCACTGATTTCAATCCACTCTCTGCATCTATTGCTGCACCCCCCCCAGCTTTTTTAACTCCTCAGATGTCAGGTGTGATGGCCTGGGATTCAGACTCGGAGGCTGAACCTGAGGAATCCCAGCCTGCACAGGAGTCCCTGCCTCCAGAACCAGATGAGCCGGGGCTGGGGCATGAGCCTGAAGGGTCCTCACCTGTGCTGGATCCTCAGGTGCAGGCACCAGCTGAGTCTGCTCTGGCTCCTGAGATGATGGAGGACGCATTGCCTGCAGGTGCTCCACTCCCAGCCCTGTCAGGGGAAGGTGAGGTTGCCTCTGGGTCCGGTAACCCTCCAGCCTCTCCTGAGCTGCAGAGGCTCAGGGCAGAGAGGCGGAGGGAACTAAGTTCCCACAGGAGGAGTGCTCGCCTCCGAGTCACTTGTGGACTGGGGCTGCCCTATGCCTCGGGGCAGATAAAAGCCAGCCAGCCCCAGTCCCAGCTTGCGGGTGCAACATTTTTGATAACCTGTTCCTGCCTGCCCCCTGTCCTGCTCTTCTGCCAGAGTTTCTGACCTCATCCAACTCCCTGCCTTGGACCCAGCTTCAGCTTTGACGGACAACCTCCATACCGCACCCTCGACCTCGGACTGGACTCGAACCTCACCGCATGGTTAACCCTCGGGACCAGCACATCAGCATTGCAAAATATGAGTTTGCCAGGCAGTCTACCCTCTGGTGTCCTAGTATCCCACTTGGGTACCTTTGACTCTCTCCAGCACTTTGCTGCCCAAAGAATCATACACTCCATCTCTGAGGATATGGTGGAGTCCCCAGCTTGGTGGCAGAGCACCTGCTTTGCATGCAGAAGGTCCCAGGTTCAACATCACCTCCAGGTAGATCTGGGAGAGAGCCCTGCCTGAAACCTGAAGAATCAGGGCCAGTCTGCAGGCAATTGCTAGGGTTGCGTGTGTCCTCTTTTTCCAGGACACTTCTGTTTCAAGGTTAAATTTTCTGTCAAGGTGAGTTTTTAAATTGCCAAAATGGATGAGACATAGACATAACTGGTGGTTTGAAGACTTCTCCTCTCCTCTCCTCTCCTCTCCTCTCCTCTCCTCTCCCTCCTCACCTCTCCTCTCCTCTCCTCTCCTCTCCTCTCCTCTCCTCTCCTCTCCCTCCCTCTCCTTCCTCTCCTCTCCTCTCCTCTCCTCTCCTCTCCTCTCCTCTCCTCTCCTCTCCTCTCCTCTCCTCTCCTCTCCTCTCCTCTCCTCTCCTCTCCTCTCCTCTCCTCTCCTCTCCTCTCCTCTCCTCTCCTCTCCTCTCCTCTCCTCTCCTCTCCTCTCCTCTCTCTCTCCTCTCCTCTCCTCTCCTCTCCTCTCCTCTCTCCTCTCCTCTCCTCTCCTCTCCTCTCCTCTCCTCTCCTCTCCTCTCCTCTCCTCTCCTCTCCTCTCCTCTCCTCTCCTCTCCTCTCCTCTCCTCTCCTCTCCTCTCCTCTCCTCTCCTCTCCTCTCCTCTCCTCTCCTCTCCTCTCCTCTCCTCTCCTCTCCTCTCCTCTCCTCTCCTCTCTCCTCTCCTCTCCTCTCCTCTCCTCTCCTCTCCTCTCCTCTCCTCTCCTCTCCTCTCCTCTCCTCTCCTCTCCTCTCCTCTCCTCTCCTCTCCTCTCCTCTCCTCTCCTCTCCTCTCCTCTCCTCTCCTCTCCTCTCCTCTCCTCTCCTCTCCTCTCCTCTCCTCTCCTCTCCTCTCCTCTCCTCTCCTCTCCTCTCCTCTCCTCTCCTCTCCTCTCCTCTCCTCTCCTCTCCTCTCCTCTCCTCTCCTCTCCTCTCCTCTCCTCTCCTCTCCTCTCCTCTCCTCTCCTCTCCTCTCCTCTCCTCCCCACCCCCCCAGCAGTACAGTGGTACCTCCTTCTGGAGGTCCGTTTTTAACCTGAAACTGTTCTTCACCTGAGGTACCACTTTAGCTAATGGGGCCTCCCACTGCCGTGTGATTTCTGTTCTCATCTTGAAGCAAAGTTCTTAACCCAAGGTACTATTTCTGGGTTAGCAGAGTCTGTAACCTGAAGTGTCTGTAACCTGAAGCGTCTGTAACCCGAGGTACCACTGTATATCAAAGCTTCTATAGCCTACATATAGTAGGGGTATTTAAAATGAGAGTCGTCATAGCGTCCTCTTTTTTGCTCTTCAAAATATGGACCAATGGTGTGACTCAATATAAGAAAGCTTCCTTGGAGGAAGGGCCAAAGCTCTGTGGAAGAGCATTTGCAATGCATGCAGAAGTGAGAAGATTCAGTGCAGATAAAAGCAAACACGTCTTCATGTAGTTAACTGTGGAAGGAGGTTAAAGACAGGATGCAGTGATGGCCTCAAACTTGGCTTTAAAAGGGAATTACACAAATTCATGGAGGATAAATCTATCAATGGTTAGTAGCCATGATGGCTATGTTCTGCTTCCACGGTCGGAGGCAGAAATGCTCCTGGAAACCACAGGAAGGGAGAGTGCTCTTGTGATCAGGTCCTACTTGCAGGTATCTCACGGGAGAAGAGATTGCTCTCATTTTGGGACCCTATTTCCCAAAGGCATCCTGGCGGCCACTGCAGATTCTGGGACTAGATGGGCTCTGGCTTGATCTAGCAGGGTTTCCCCTGTGATCTAGCAGGGTTTCCCCTGCATTCTTATGCTCCTTCTTGTTTTGTCTCCTTCAGCCAAGCCTTCCCCTCCAACCACCACTGGAGTCTGCCTTGGTCCCACACCTTGATGTTTAGCTTCTGTGCCCCCTCCTTGCTAAGCTTGACTAGCTTCCTTGCTTCATTTCCTTCTCTCTCTCTCTCCACCTCCCCTTTCTGTGCACCAACCTCCTTCATGCTTCAGTGCCTGGACATTTCCACCAAGAACAGGCTCTCTGGAATACCTTATTTCTAGCCTCTGACAACCCCTGCAGGAGGTAAGGGGCTGGGGAGAAAAATGCTGTTCAAATGCACATGAACAGAGCAGAAAAGAGCTTGCATATGCACCATGCATTTAATGCACAGCCCCTGTCTAAAGAAGCGTGGGAACTATAGTTTCAGAGAGCTACAATTCCCAGGACCCTTAACAAGCCAGAGTTCCTAGGATAAAACCAGGGCTTTCTTTTTTTTCCTAGAAAAAGAGGTGCCAGAACTTGTTGACCTTGTTTTAGGGGGGAGCCAAAGTTGTTGAGCTTTTAGGGACACCACCCCTAAAAAAAGCTTCTCTTCCTATGCCACCGCCCTCCGCCATGACACCCGCAGCCTCCGCCGCACAACACAAAGTGCTGTGCCACCCACAGCCTCTGGCACTCAACCCCGAGCAACATGTCGACGTGCCAACATGCCACAACACTACAGAGGTGCTGAAACACACCAAAGAGGTGTCAGAACTCAGTTCCAGTGAGTTCCATCTGAAAAAAAGCCCTGGATAAAACCGTACATTTAAAGCACATTTCCTGCCCAAAGAAGCCAGGAAACTGTGGCTCACGCATCAAAGAGCTACAGTTCCCAGCACCCTTAACAGACTATAGTTCCTAGTATTCTTTGGGAGGGTGACAGTGGCTTAAATGTACTTTGGATTATGGCGCATATGCAGAGATCACACACACACACACACACTTCATAAAATTTACTGTATATACTGCTTGATTGTAGGAAAAACCTCAAAGCAGTTTACAAAAACAATAAAACAATAAAATGATCACTAAAATCTTTACAACTATTATTTAAGACATACAGAAAATTAAAACCACAATAGAATTGACAAACAAATTAAAACTCTGCAAAACATATCTTAACACCCAGGTGGGCTTGTCTAAGTAAGAATGTTATATATTAATCCTGTTTGCCCTGATCTCCTCTTCCTCCATTGCTTCCCATGGAAAGTGACTACTTATGCACTCCCCCCAAAAAGGAGGGCACAGCTTTCTTTAAAATTTGCACACCCTAATTTATAGATGCAAATTTAGAAATCACAAATGTCCTTTAAATAGAAATACGTAACATCTCACTCTCGCAAGGAAGACCTGGACTCTGTACACGTACACACGTACACGCGTACACACGTACATGCGTACACGCGTACATGTGTACACACACACCACAAAGTAGCTGTTCTTAATACAGGAAAATGTCAACTTGCTGCTTTCAGACTGGTTTGATTCTAGATCCTGCTGCCCACAAGGGTGGTTGGGGTTACTGGATACATATTTGAAAACTCTCCCCTTGGTTAAGTTATGGAGCCAGTGTGGTGTAGTGGTTAAGAGCGGTAGACTCGTAATCTGGGGAACCGGGTTCGAGTCTCCGCTCCTCCACATGCAGCTGTTGGGTGACCTTGGGCTAGTCACACTTCTCTGAAGTCTCTCAGCCCCACTCACCTCACAGATTGTTTGTTGTGGGGGAGGAAGGGAAAGGAGAATGTTAGCTGCTTTGAGACTCCTGAAGGGGAGTGAAAGGCGGGATGCCAAATCCAAACTCTTCTTCTTCTTCTTCTTATCCATGCACTTGTCCCAGGTGAATGAAGGAAGTGGTAATTGCAACTTTGGTATATGCCCATCCACAACCTCATTGGGCAAGTATGGATAAAGTCCCATCCCTCCCTTGCTGGGACTGTCTGCCTCTGGATGCACTGGGGGGTAATGCAGAATCAGTCTGTGCTGAGCTTTTATTTTGGAATGGAACTAGTCTGTGAAAGAGAATTTTGTTAGCCGTGATGGTGATCAGAGCTGAGCAGATGGCCAATGTATCCAATTTGGGGGCCAGTGAAGAAGACTTCCCGGTTCTAATTTCCAGACAATCTCTTTACCCTACAGTACTGAGGATGCTAATTTAAAATGCAACAATGCAACACTTCTTCTTCCTTGCAAATCTGACAGTAATTCTGTTTCTAATGGAAACGGTGAGATTAATAGAGGCTCAGGTAAACCCAGCAGGGAAATGACATTTTCATTAGTGATTTACTGGGTGTGAAATTTCTACCATGGCGAACTATTCAGGAACAGCAGGCTTTTTGCCTTCCTCCATAAATATCCTCCTTCCTAATTAATCGCGAGTCACAGGTTGGATCAAAATTGCTTTGGTGTTCAAGGAAGGAATTCTTCAGCACTTGTTTTGAAATAGCTACAAAAGGCCAATGAAGAAGAGGAACTAAACCTGGCTTAGTCTCAGAACTATGCATCTGCTCCATCATTTAACAGGCAGGGAAGCTTGGGGAATGACCCGTTGCATTGGGGCTTGTCAGACACTGTCTCACCAACTTCAGTATACTATCAGTCAGTCCACACTGCCTGCCTTCTAACTTACAAGCAGTCCAGGGAAGTGGCACTGGATGTCAAACTTCTTCTCCTTAGACTTCATGCTGCCCTTGTAGAACTCAGCAGGGAAGCAGATGTGGCACAACTAGACTTAGTTGCTCTGCCTGTCATTGGTTCTGGCTCCAACAAGCATTGGGCTCTCTGCCTTCTGTCCTACCAGTCCCAGTGGACACCAGTCACTAGCGGAATGGTGCGTGAAATCCAGAGCTAGTGAATCCCCCAACAGTTGGCTGACCAGCTTCTGCTCAGATCTCAATAAGTACATAAGAAGGTAAGTGTTCTCACAGCCAGATGCCTGTAGGAAGTCCACAAGCAGGGCCCAACCACAAGAGCATTCTTCTTCCTGTGGTTTCCAGCAACTGGTATTCAGGAACATTACTGCTTCCTACCATGATGGCAAAGCATAGCCATCATGACTAGTAGCCACTGATAGCACCATAGTCCAGGAATTTGTACAATCCTCTTTTGAAGCCATCACTGCTTCTTGTGGAAGTGGGATTCCTGGTTCCCTTGAACATCAGTTGGAGATAACCTGAATCATCTGAGTTGGGACTAAGTTCAGAAGCTCCAGGAGATCTTCCCTATCAACTGCTGCACACACCTGAATAACAGGATGCAGCCCTTTTCATGTACAATCAGTCTCTCCTATGGGAGTGGGGCTTCACACACACTTATCTCTGAAGGTCTATGCAAACCATCTGTCAACAGCAGACCACTGCTGGAGCAATATACTTAGTTCATTTCTGAACAAGGCTGGCATAATTCCTTTCATTCCCCAGCTTCACCTGAGGAATCTTCATGCTTATGGATTCAAAACGACATCTACACACAAGGCAAAAGTGTATACACACTCAGGGTGACTCCAATATTTGTAAAAACAGTCCCCACCCCCCAAAAAATTAGCACAGTGAGACTTGAGCATCCTCAACAGCCGTTAGACAACTGACAGTCAAAGGGGGAACAGAAAACCAGATGGGAGAATTAATGGAATTGAGTATTCTGGATGAAGGAAGAGACACAGAGATATTCTCATTGTCTGGGCATGTTATTTCCTGGATCAGACTGAGAAGCTATTTTCAAATGGGAGCTGAAAGTGGAAGCTGCTGACAGACACCAGTGGAGAAATAAAATTTTGTATAGTATCAATGATCAGTGTCTGCCCAGATCCCAAAGCCCCACCAATAACAACTCAATGAGGACCAAACATGCTGAGTAGGTGTGGCAGTATGGCTGAGTAGTATGGCTGTTCCAGATGAGGGAGTGGGAAACCAGGGGGAAGAACATGGAATGGCTGGAACCCTGAACAAAAGCACTCCACACTGCAGGCATGTTGTTGCAGGTTCCCAATTGTTACTCCTAATTATGAAGTTTCATCCAAAAGGAGCTCTCCATGGTACTAACACCCACCAGGATTTTCCAACACTGGTTTTCATGGCCTAGGACAGTGTTCTTCAACCTTGGGTTCCTTAATGTTGCTGCACCACAGCTTCCATCATCCATGACAAACTGGCTGGGGATAATTGGAGTTGTAGTCCTACAACATCTGGAGACCCAAGTCTGAAGAATATTGGTCTAGGACATGTGTAGTCAACAAGACGGGACGTGGGTGGCGCTGTGGGTAAAAGCCTCAGCACCTAGGGCTTGCCGATCGAAAGGTCAGCGGTTCGAATCCCCGTGGCGGGGTGCGCTCCCGTTGTTCGGTCCCAGCGCCTGCCAACCTAGCAGTTCGAAAGCACTCTTGGGTGCAAGTAGATAAATAGGGACCGCTTACTAGCGGGAAGGTAAACGGCATTTCCGTGTGCGGCTCTGGCTCGCCAGAGCAGCGATGTCACGCTGGCCACGTGACCCGGAAGTGTCTCCGGACAGCGCTGGCCCCCGGCCTCTTAAGTGAGATGGGCGCACAACCCTAGAGTCTGTCAAGACTGGCCCGTATGGGCAGGGGTACCTTTACCTTTACTAGTCAACAAGACACCCTACAAGTGTTGTGGACTCCAACTCCCATCACTCCTGACCATTGGCTATGCTAGCTGAGGCTGATGGGAGCTGGAGCCCAACAACATCTGGAGGGCACCACATTGGCTATCCGCTATCTAGGATCTTGACCTCCTACCTGCACTTTGCCACACCTGTTCAGAATGCCCAGGAGGTGATCACCGGTAAATGAATTAACAGGGAGAGATGTTTCCTGTTTATTGTTAAGAGAACCATATCCAGTATTGCCAATTACCTAGTTGCTATCTAAGAATGCTTAGCAGTTCCACAAACATCACTCTGAATTAAATTATCAGATGTATAGACAACATACTCTGGAATTTAACAGTGTGTTAAATGATTACAGGGGAATGAGTGCAGGAGCCAACAAAGCAGCAGGAAGAGCTGATTCAGATAGCAAAAGAGGAAAAATGAGGAAAATGTTCTTATAAAATTGATGGCACAAAATATATGCTAGGGCAAACTGTTGACTTCCATGGGCCGGAGGAAGAGGAGGGGAAAGTTCTCTCACTCCTGGTGGCAAACCTCAAAACCTGAAAGCTCATGTCAATAACCTCAAATGGGTACAACAAATAATGGTGACTACAGATGAATATGCCTGTTATCTTTGTCCATGGAGTTTTCTTGGCAGGGATACTGGAGTGGCTTGCTGGTTCCTGCTCCAGGTGGATCACGTTTGGTCAAAAAGTTAAAGCTATGGTTTTCCCAGTAGTGATGTATGGAAGTGAGAGCTGGACCATAAAGAAGGCTGATCACTGAATAATTGATGCTTTTGAATTACGGTGCTGGAGGAGACTCTTGAGAGTCCCATGGACTGGAAGATCAAACCTATCCATTCTTAAGGAGATCAGCCCTGAGTGCTCACTGGAAGGACAGATCGTGAAGCTGCGGCTCCAATACTTTGGCAACCTCATGAGAGGAGAAGACTCCCTGGAAAAGACCCTGATGTTGGGAAAGATTGAGGGCACAAGGAGAAGGGGCGACAGAGGGCAAGATGGTTGGACAGTGTTCTTGAAGCTACCAGCATGAGTTTAACCAAACTGCGGGAGGCAGTGGAAGACAGAAGTGCCTGGTGTGCTCTGGTCCATGGGGTCACGAAGAGTCGGACACAACTAAACGACTAAACAACAACAACAGATGAATAAGCTGCTTATGGTGGTGATGCACCTTGCTGAGGCTTCAACCAGGCAGCCAATGATTTGTTTGTGTTGTGCCTTGTCAGATTGATGGAGCTGAGCTATAGCAGCAGTCTGAGGTGAGGCAGGATCCTGGAACCAGAAGACTAGTGGAGGCTGGTGTGGTTGGCAGTGACACACCAATCTCAGCCAGTCTGTTCTCAGCCAGCTCCATCTATCTGCCGTCTTACTTGACACCAGGCCACGGGGTGCTACTTCCTGTGGCAGCTTCTTTTTTTTTAGTCTCAGGGTTGTCTTGCAGAACTCAGTAGGCAGGGGTGGGGTGGGGTGGTAAGTGAGGTGTGGGGCAGAGGTAGACCCTGGTGGTGATTGGAGGGACATCATGGCTGAAGCAGACAAAACAAGAAGGAACATACAGGGAGTCCTGCTGGATCAGGCCAATGGCCCATTTGGTACAGCATCCAGTTTTCACAATGGCTACCAGGATGCCTATGGGAACAAGAACACTCTCCTCTTCTGGGGTTTCCATCAACTGGTGTTCAGAAGCATTATTGCCTCTGACCGTGGAGGCAGAGTATAGCCATTGTGGCTAGTAGCCATGGAAAACTTCCTGCTCTGTGACCCTCTTTTAAAGCCATCACTGCCTCCTGTGCAAGTGAGTTCCATAGCTTCACTCGGGGCCGCATGAAATAGTACTTCCTTTTATCTGTCCTGAAGCTTCCAAGATTCAGTTTCATTGGATGTCCATGAGTTCTGGTGTCATGGAGAGGGAGAAAAACTTTTCTGGATCCACTTTCTCCATGCCAGGCATAAGTCTTTAAACTTCTATCATGTCACCACTTGCTTGCCTTTTCTCTAAAACAGTGGTTTTCAACCAGTGTGGTGTGGCACCCTGGGGTGCCTTGAATGATGGCCTTGGGCAACACTGGCCTCTGTCCCTCTTCCCTTCCCTTCCTTCCCTTCCTCCTCTGATGCCCTCTCGCATCTCAGCCTCCCAAAGGCTTGCACAGTTGTTGTTTGTTGCAGCAGCCCTGGTTACAAGCTCCACAGGCAAATGGCGCTCCTGGGGCTGGCTAGGGGGTGCTTCCCAGGCCCCTGTGGGGCAGTATGAAGAGGCACATCTCTTTGGGGAGCTCAGGGACCAGGGATGGCAGCAGCACCTGCCTGGAGGACTCGCAAGGAGAGGGAAGAGGAGAGGAGGCTGAGGGAACGCTCCACAAGGGAGGGTGTTCAAAAAGGGGTGAGAGGCTGCTGGCTCCCCAGGCAAGGGGGGACATAATTGAGATCCTGAGCCCCACAGGGGTGCCGCAGAAATAATGTAATGGTAAAGGGAGCCGTGGACTCAAAAAGGTTTAAAATATCTGCTCTAAAAGATCCCAAACACTGCAACCTTCCCTCACCGCTGGTCAGCACCAACAGTGGTCCTTTCTGTGGTGGCTGAGAGGGGGTTTCTCAGGCTGGACCTCCCATCTTCTCACAGAGGGGAAGATCTGCAAAACCATGTGGCCTTTGATATACCCTCTCCAAGGTCCATAGGATTGCATCCTTAGTCTGCCCACAATATCTCAATATGCACAATGAAGCAGTTCATAATAAAGCAACACATAAATATGAAAATATTGGATACTAAGAACCCATTAAGCTATTCATCAAAGCACTACTGAGTGTAAGTTCAATAGGGCCAATCATCATAAATCAACCCACAATTACTAGATCATCACTGCATTTCAAAAACAACTAAAGGAGAAACAATACTATCTGATAGTATTATGGTAGGCCAAGAAGTATGCAGTTAATAGAAATTGCAATGAAATCAATTGCCTTTAACAAATCTATAATCCTAAAGGGTGTGCAATGAAGAGCCAAGACATAGTCATTAATTTTATTCATACTTCTGATCATTTAAAGGGGGAGCTTCCTTCCTGATCTAGAATCATAGAATCGTAAAGGACCCCAAGGGTCATCTAGTCCCCGCAGTGCAGGAATCACAACTAAATAATCACAGCTAAAGAAGCATCCACATTTTTCTTATTTCAAGATCATTTCAGCTATCAGGGACAGTTTCATCCATGAGGAAAGGAGAAGCAATCAGCTTCTGAGCATCTGCTACCCGTGACTACCAGCTTTGAATGAGCACCCAGGCACAATCCTGGCACAGAGGCTTCTATAAAGCCTGAGTTTTAATTACAAGTGGAATAAGAAGTTCAGAGGAAGGGTGTTTGACTCACAATGCAACTGAGTACTACAAGCTGGGAAAATGTGTATTTTGAGGCTAGTGTTTTCAAACTTCAGTGCCATCGCCAGGAGTGCCAAATTAGTTCCAGGTGGGTTGAAATGAAAGCCGATGGAGTTGGACTGAGGAGTAATTGTTGGCTGGGGAGGGAACATAGCCTAATGGTAGAGCATCTGCTTTGCACGCAGAAGGTCCTAGGTTCTATCCCTGGGGTTTCCAGCTTTAAAAAAAAGAAAAATAAGATAGGGTAGCAGATGACAAGGAAGACCTCTATTTGAGGCCCCAGAAAGCTGCTGCCAGTCCTAGGAGGTAGGAGTGTGGAGATGGTGTAGCACAGGGGTCTGCAACCTTTAAGACAAAAAGAGCCACTTGAACCTGTTTCCGAAGAAAAAAACCTGGGAGCCGCAAAACCATTGCGACATTTAAAACAAATATATCTCCAGAGCCGCGATCTGACGGCGGGCGGGAAGGTGACGTCGGGACGATGCGTGACTAACGCACGCACCGCCCCCATGCGATGTCATAGCCAGTACAGCACCCGCCACAGTGGGGAGTGTCAGGGCGCACAATGTGCCTCCTCCCCTCGCTAGTATCCGCCCCGGAGCCGCAGCAAAGGTGTAAAAGAGCCACATGCGGCTCCGGAGCCGCGGGTTGCTGACCCCTGGTGTAGCAAAAGATTGAATTTCTGCATGTGAAACTCCCTGATTGAAGGCCCCGAGAGGTCTGAAGCACACTGGACATTCAACCTTTCCTCCTAACCCTTCTGTTTTTCACCAGATCTGGGCTAGCTAATGAGGTGCCTTCCAGGTAGTTCAGACTACAGTTCCCATCATCCTCTACCATTGGTCATGCTGGCTGGGGATGATTGGGGTTGGAGTCTAAAACATCTGAAGGACACCACATCTGGTTGGTGGCCCCTGCATTGGATAAATGGTCAAGCAAAGTAGAAAGCAGCTTCCTGTAACAGACACATCCCAAACAGAGTTACCATGTGTCCTGCTTGGGGAAGTCTTCTCTTCGAAGGGCCATCTGATAAAGAAGGGAGAGTGATCGAGACCTTGAAGCACCTGGACAGCAGACTGAAAGCAGGCACACAAGTCACATGGTCCCTAGGGCAAGAAATCTTGCGTTTCTAATACAATTATAGCCACAGTTTCTAAATTTGTATCTATGCATGCAAATTAGCACATGCACGTTTTAGGGAAATTTGTGCGCTTTTTTTTTTGGCCCTCATTTTTTGATGATGCTTTTCCTTCCTGGGGAGCACGTTGCACAAGTGGTCATGCTAACCCAACTCCAGATGTTCCTGCACAGCTGGCTCCTCCTCAACTTTTCCAACAAACCTTACTAGCTGAGCCTGGAGCATTCATTCAGCAACAGGCCCCCTTCCCCTCCTTTCCGTGCACATTAATTCATCGCAGATCCTGCTGCATATTGACATGGGCGCTCAAAAAAGTCTATTTTAGGAAATTAAGTTGGCAGTGCAGGGTTGCTGTAGCTTTGCTCTGTGCCTTATTATAAACATTAATATGCAAACTCCATTCTGTAAGTTTGACAGATCTGGAGGAGCCCTGAATGTCACTCCTCGAACTGACACATTTTACTACTCATCCTCCTACTCGATCCATTGTTGCGTCTCCCATGACTGACACCAGGCGCCTGTTCCGTGACCCAGTAATTACCCCACACTGCCTCCCCCCCCCAACCTCACTTCCCCCCTGAATCACTAATAGTACAGTCTTTCCACATCAGTAACTCTCACAACATATCCATTACCTACCTAATTTGGAGAATGTCAAACTGTGAGATTTACATATGAAATGCTTAAAACAAATATAGCTAGCAGACTCATGGCTGCAAACAGAGGGAGAGGTGGCGAGGAAGCCAGGAGGTCAACACGCGAAGCAAAATGGAGCCAGAGGGCATTTTTCAGATAGATGATTATATACCCGCAACCATTTTTAATTTGTATTTTTTTTATAAAAAAAAATCAGGTTTGCATTCCATCCTTCTCCAAGGGCAGAATGGTTACTGGGTTGTTAATATTCAAAAGCAATGGATTTAAGCACTACCAAACTACTGCATAAACCTTATAAAAATCTATGCAAGCTGAAGTTACCTAGTGCAGAGAAGTAGTTGGTGTGTTGGATTTAGGGCCCACCCAAACTTCCTTTTGCACCACATTTCTAGGTGTAGACCCATGCTTCAAAGCTCTGTGTCTGAGCTGTGTAATTTTTTTTACCTGTTGCTTTCCCGCATTTTACTGCTGAATTGGAGCAAACAGCAATCAGACTTTCTGCAAATTGCCGTTTGCTCTGATTCAGTGGTAAAACAGGTGTTTTCCCAGGGAAAGTGCTGGGACAAAAAAAAAGGAACAGCTTGGACACAGAGCTTTAAAGCATGGGCCTGGGCCTGGAAAGTGTGGGGTAGCCAGAATCCTATAACCAACATGTAAAAGTCTAATTAATACACGAAGGGGTTAATACCATAGAGTAAACTAAGCTATCCTGCCACTTTCTCCCACCTTGGGAGGAACTAGGTAATCAAGCCTATTCCTCTCTCCCAGTCTATCTGAGAAGCTCATTGTTTGAAGAGGTTTGAGCTGGTTGTTCCAGCTCAGAACCTCATGGCTCTCACAAGTCATTCTTGAGTCCCTATAGAGTGGTACCTCGGGTTAATACGCTTCAGGTTACATACACTTCAGGTTGCAGACTCCACTAACCCAGAAATATTACCTCGGGTTAAGAACTTGACTTCAGGATGAGAACAGAAATCGTGCTCCGGCGGCGCGGCGGCAGCAGGAGGCCCCATTAGCTAAAGTGGTGCTTCAGGTTAAGAACAGTTTCAGGTTAAGAACGGACTTCCAGAACTAATTAAGTACTTAACCCGAGGTAGGTACCAATGTGTCAATAATTTAGGAACTTTCACCACTTAGGCCTCTGAATAAGAGTTTCTGAAAATGACAAGTGAGGAGAGTCCTCTTACTGTCCTGAAACATTTTATTATTTATTATTACATTTACATCCCACCCTTTTCTCCAGGGAGATTAATGTGGCATGCATGGTTCTGCTCCTCTTCATTTAAATACCACACCAACCCTATGAGGTAGGTTAAAGGTAAAGGGTAAAGGGACCCCTGACCATTAGGTCCAGTTGTGACCGACTCTGGGGTTGCAGCGCTCATCTTGCTCTATAGGCCGAGGGAGCCGGCGTTTGTCCGCAGACAGCTTCCAGGTCATGTGGCCAGCATGACTAAGCCGCTTCTGGCGAACCAGAGCAGCACACGGAAATGCCATTTACCTTCCTGCCTGAGCGGTACCTATTTATCTACTTGCACTTTGATGTGCTTTTGAATTGCTAGGTTGGCAGGAGCAGGGAGCAACTGGAGCTCACCCCGTCGTGGGGATTTGAACCACCGACCTTCTGATCGGCAAGCCCTAGCTCTGTGGTTTAGACCACAGCGCCACCCACGTCCCTATGAGGTAGGTTAGGATGAGATATATAATGACTGGCACATGGTCACCCAGGAAGCTTCATGTCAGAAAGGGAATTTGAACCCTGGTCTCCCAGTTCCTAGTCCAATACTTGAACCATTATATCACTCTGGTTTTAGACAGAGCAGCCAGCTGTAGGTGATATTGTCCAAGTAAGAGCTATTTAATGAACTCCAGGTTTTTAGTATAAGATATTTATTAAATTATTCAAGAAAATGAGTAAAAGAATCAGGAACTACATAAAAATCTAAGTGGCCCATTCCAACCAATCCTAATAATAGAAATAGATTCTAAGATTGTTCTGGCAATTTATAGTGCAGGTTCCTTCTATGTGTCAAATAGTGAGACACATTCTGCAAGGAAATGAGATGAGATTCCCCTGGCAAATAAAGACCAATACATGGTCAAACGACATATTGTCTCGCTGTTCTTGGAGGTGTAGGGTGATGGCACGCAAGTGTCCAATCAGAGGTGGTCCTGGGCTTTGCAAATCCCGCCCTCACACACAGATGGAATACTCAACACATTGCTGAGTCCAGGGGCAAGGAACTTTTCACAATTCAAGAGCCACATTGCTTCATTGGCAACCACCCGATGGGTGGAGCCAGCTGCAAAAGTGGGTGGAGCAACAGACTCTTCTCTTTGTCTGATAGGCTACATTCCAGGTGTGCACAAGTCAGAGGTTCGCCTTTCCCCATCCAGGCAAGCAAGAGGCATCTCCACAGTTCAAGGGCACATTCCAGTCAGGCAAAAGCACTCAAGGAGGGTGCGGAGCAGGGTTGGTGAAGGGTGGAGCATAGGAAGAAGGGACTTGGTGTTGAGCCTTGGATGCTCTGTGAAGGTTAAGCAAGTGTATGAAGAATCCTAGGGGCTATGCCACCACTCACTCCACTCACCAACTACCCTGCTATTCCTCCAGCATTCCCCTTCCTACCCCATGCATCCACAAAGCTCAGTTTTCACCTTCCCAACCCCATTACCCCATTGCTCTTCTATTCTGCAGCCCTGCTTGGGACCCATTTGCACCTTCACCCCATGTGCTTGCCTCCTCTTCTTTGGTGCAATCCCTCCCAAACAACAACAACCACCCACTCCCATGGTAGCCTCCCGTATTTTCCTCCTCCCTCACATTGCAACTACTAAGAGCCCTTTTAATTCCCCCTCCTTCCATTGTTGTTTAAAACCACCACTTCCTCCCTATTGGTGTCCTTGCCTTCTCTCTCCCATGTCATGGCCACTGCTGTTGTGTAACCTGCCTTCAATTTTGCTCCCCTCTGTTGCTCTACTTCATGCAACTCCAGGATATGGCACTATAAATCCACTAATGAGAGCTGCGTGATGACATTCTCCCTTTTTTATTATATAGAGGGAAATCCATGGAAGATATTAGCCCCAGTAGGTAAGGGGAACATCCAGGTTCAGCAGCCGTATACTACGAAATACCAAAGTGGGAGACTGTGCTTCCTGGAAGCACCTCCCTGATCTCTGTGTGAAACAGGTTACTGGACTAGATGGAACCTCTGGTCTGAGTTCTTCCTATGCCTGTTATCACGGGGGGAAAATAAATGCAGGAGCTTAATTACAGATTCCGAGCGCCGGGGCAATGTGCAGTTGACTAGCTATTTATTTACTTTTAATTAGATGTTTCTTTAAAAATGATTAATGGTTGGTATAAAACTAGCAATTACGAGTAATTATATAACGGGATCTTTAAAAAACATAAATAACTGTTCACTTAGTGGCAAAGTTTTAGGACATAATAAGCAGCTGTAACTCTGGGCTCAGGCAGGCACATAGCTGCACATAGTTGCAGCGGTCTACTCACGGCCACATCATACTTTTAAAGCACGCATAATGCCCATTTAAAGCACATGGCTTCCATCAAAGAATACTGAGAACTTTAGTCCATTAAAGGTGCTGGGGCTTGTAGTTCTGTGAGGGGTTCATCCCAGTTACCAGGATTCTTTGGGGGGAAGACATGTACTGTAAATCCACATTAAAGGTAAAGATAAAGGGACCCCTGACCATTAGGTCCAGTTGTGACCAACTCTGAGGTTGCAGCACTCATCTCGCTTTATTGGCCGAGGGAGCTGGCGTACAGCTTCCGGGTCATGTGGCCAGCATGACTCAGCCGCTTCTGGCGAACCACAGCAGTGCATGGAAATGCCTTTTACCTTCCTGCCGGAGCGGTACCTATTTATCTACTTGCACTTTGACATGCTTTCGAACTGCTAGGTTGGCAGGAGCAGGGACCGAGCAACGGGAGTTCACCCCGTCACGGGGATTCGAACCACCGACCTTCTGATTAGCAAGTCCCAGGCTCTGTGGTTTAACCCATGGCGCCACCTGTGTCCCCCAAATGCACAATAAATCAGCTTTAAATGTATGGTGTGGATGCGAGTCTAGGATCTCAAGGCAAAGATGCCCTAAAGTTGGTTCCAAATCCAGTTTGCTGGAGTTTCTAGGCCAGGGGTGGGGAAGCTTTTTCCAGCCTGAGGGATGCATTCTTTTCTGAGGCCACACTGGGTATAGCTCAGTCGGTGGAGGATGAGACTCAATCTCAGGGTCTGGGTTCGAGCCCCAAGTTGGGCAAAAGATTCCTGCATTGCAGGGGGCTGGACTAGATGACCCTCACGGTCCCTTCCAACTCTACAATTCTTTGATTCCATGACAGTGGTCACCAGGGCCAGAGGCAAAAGCAGGTGGAGCAATGAATGCGAATTCTACCTTTGAATAAGTAGGCTAGTTTCTGCACGCCTTCACACATCTGACTCTAGCCATCATCCAGACAAGGAACAATAGCAACAACAATAACAATAACAATTTATTATTTATACCCCGCCCATCTGGCTGAGTTTTCCCAGCCACTCTGGGCAGCTCCCAATCGTGTGTTAAAAACAATACAGCATTAAATATTAAAAACTTCCCTAAACAGGGCTGCCTTCAGATGTCTTTTAAAGATAGCTGCTTATTTCCTTCACATCTGAAGGGAGGGCATTCCACAGGGCAGGCGCCACTACCGAGAAGGCCCTCTGTTTGGTTCCCTGTAACCTCACTTCTCGCAATGAGGGAACTGCCAGAAGGCCCTCGGCGCTGGATCTCAGTGTTTGGGCTGAACAAAGAGGCATCATCATCATCACTACTATTTATTTATTACATTTCTAGACTACTCTTCATCTGATGACCACAGAGCAGTTTACAATGTAGAAACACACACAAAAATATTATACAATAATAACGAACAAAAGCAATACAGCCAGGCAAGAGCATCTGCCCCAAAGTCCTGCTGTGGCAGCCCCACGGAGAGGGACCTATCACAAATTAGACCAGGGACAGTCAGCCTTTTGCTAGTTTTTCAGAGTCTGTAATCTTTAAACATGGGAATAAGTGGCTCTCTTTGCCCTCTGCTGTTTCCTGCGTAATGTGCACGAGCTCTTATCAGCATCTCTTGTGGCTTCTCCATGGCAATGACAATAGTTAAGCTCTGCTGCAGCTTAATCACTTGAAGCTACTAATTGATTGGGAAAGACATTTCTGATGCCAGTGAAGGGAGGGATCCAGCGGATGTATAAGGCAGCAGGAGCAGGAGATGGAGAGATCAAACAAGGTTTTGTGGCCTGTGCATCTGTGCTATGTGACTCTAGCCAGACTACCAAAGCTCATAATCTGGGGAAGGGGCACAGCGCAGTGGTGGAGCACGTATTTGGCATTTAGAAAACCACCGCCATCATCTCACCCCCCCCATTTCATAATAACATAGTTATTGTAAATCACCCTGTTATCCTCAGATAAAGGGTGGTATATAAATTTAATCATCGTCATCATCAACAATAAATATAACATACAAAAAACCAGCATGTCAGTACTATGCATACAGTATAACAAGATTACATTAGCAACATTACACCTCTTGATAACAGCAAAAATAACAAAGGGGCTGGACAGTTTCACCTTGGCTGTAGAATCCTCCGCCCAATGATTTTGTCCAGCATTTCTCGATAGGGCTCAGAAGGACCCCCTGTTTCAGACCCTGGAGGGTGACTGCCAGTCAGTGTAGATTGTGGGGAACTGTTGTTAAACTCACAGCCACAATGGGAAGCGGTCAGGGATGCTGAGAATTTTAGTTCATCAATATTTGGGATAGCCTCAGGTTCCCCATTGCCTGGTGTATAAAGTGTTGTTATGAAAGCAAAGAGTAATGTTACCATAACTTCCACCATAGAGCTTCAATATGTCGATGACAACATAGAGTATGCACACTCAGAGGATGACCTCCAAACCATCCGAAATATCTTCACAGAAGCTTATGGAAAGCTTGGCCTATCGCTCAACATCCAAAAAACCAAAGTGCTGCACCAACAAGTACAAAATAACCCATCCACAGCGCCACAAATCCAACTCAATGGTGTAACATTGGAAAATGTTGATCACTTCTCCTACCTGGGCAGTTATCTTTCCACAAGGGCCGACATTGATCCCGAAATCCAGCATCACCTGAGCTCTGCAAGTGTGGCTTTCTCCCAATTGAAGTGCAGAGTGTTTGAGGACAGGGACATTTGCAGGGAAACCAAAATGTTTGTTTACAAAGCTATTGTACTACCAACCTTACTGTACACTTGTGAAACATGGACCACTTATAAATGCGATTTCCAACTCCTCAAAATATTCCATCAACGGTCACTACAGAAAATTTAACAAATCACTTGGGAAGACAGGTGAACTAATGTCATTGTACTGGAAGTAGCAAGGATCACCAGTGTCGAAGCAATGATTCTTCAATATCAACATTAATTTTGTTAGACTGGTCATGTTGTGCGGATGCCTGATGATCATCTTCTAAAGCAACTGCTCTATTCCGAACTTAAAAATGGAAAGTATAATGCTGGTGGTCAACAAAAGAGGCGTAAAGACTCTCTCAAGGCAAATTTTAAAAAAATGTAGTATAAACACCGACAATTGGCAAACACTGGCCTGCCAATGCTCCAGTTGGCGAACAGCCTTTACCAAAGGTGTCATGGGCTTTGAAGACACTCAAACTCAGGATGAAAGGGAGAAACGAGCTAAGAGGAAGGCACGCTTGGCAAACCCTTACCATGATCAACTCCTGCCCAGAAACCTATGTCCCCACTGTGGAAGGATGTGAACATCCAGAATTGGCCTTCAAAGTCACCTATGGACACACTGCTAAGACTGTGTTCATGGAAGACAATCTTACTCAGCTACGTGTGATCACCAAAGAAGAAGACAGTGTTGATCTAGAGCAGTGGTTCTCAAAGGGTGTGGCAGGAAAGGATGACGGGAATATTCAAGAACAATCAAAGAAACATTCAAACATTCCAGTGTAGTATAGCATAGTATCTATCTATCTATCTATCTATCTATCTATCTATCTATCTATCTATCTATCAATACATAATTTGCCCCTCCCTGCCCCAGTAAGCAGAAGTGACCCATCTGCCAGGAAGTTAGGGGAGTGGCTCTGTTCTACCCAGTCAGCTGTTTCTGCCTCCTAGCACCTGACATTCTCCTGTCATGCAAACATTAGGCTGATGTCTACAAAGCACTGGACTGGATGGACACTGTCAAGACAACATCTTAAGCTCCGTTTTTTTGTTTACAGGAGTGATTAAAAGGAGAAGGCTTTGCATCAAAAGAGCAAAAGGGAGACTGCCCCTCTCCAGCGGAACATCACACCTGATCTGAGGAAAACAGCTGAGAAACAATCAGACATTTGTTCACCTCTATCTCTTGCATGTAATGGAAACAACTAATGAAGATGATTAACCATTAACCTTGGGTTCAGTTTTGCAAGGCAGTGAGTAGCATTTTAAAAAAGCAGTTAATTACTCTGCTTCACCGGAAGGAGCTTGGAGGCTGGAGCAATTTGGAGTCTCCGAGGCAACATTTCTCAATCTGTTTTCACCAGAGGAAATCGCTTTGATCTCCAGAGGAACGCCCAGAGAACGAGGGTTTGAGAAATGCAGCCCGTAGGCAAAGTTCATATACACTTCAGCTTGGCTTCTTATCTAAGTAATAAGACAAAGTAAGTGTTGAAGCTGAATAGAATTCTGTGTGATTAACCCTTAGTCTAAGAAATCAAGGGTGCTTTCTAGCCTCGTAATAGTCTTTGCAGTTTTAAAAAGGTTGTGCATTTCAGCTAATTACAAAGATATTAAGGCAGCCTTCCTCAACCTGGTGCCCACTAGATGTTGTTGGATTCCATCTTCCCTCACCCCCTACCAGCATGGCCCAATGGTCTTGATGGGAGTTGGAGTTTCTCCCCCATCCCTAGAGGGCAGTGGTTTGTTGGGTATGTGATAGGAATTTTATGGTCTTAGATATATAGTAATGTTCATAACTGCACGTACATAGATCAGCACAGGAAGACCGACCTGAAGCCATTTTGATTCCTAAACTGAGCAAATGTTTTCTCTGCAAGGTCAAAGTGGAAAAGCCTCCCCATTGTCTTTTCCTTCACAAATCCTGTCTTAAGGGTATGTCTGTGTTTGAATAGGGTGTGAGCCTGTGATCTGGCCCAGGAACTAAGTATTTATCACTACAAAAGAATGACCAGGCTCCCCAGGCAATCCAATCAAGTAACCTGCCAGACAGGAGGTAAACAATGACAGGAGAAAAACAACATGCAAATTTTCTGTTTTAGACCGCCTTTTCTGTGATGTAGGTGTGATGTATCTGAGGGGTGGTCTTAGGTTACACCCCTTCTGTGATGTATGTATGATGTTTCTGGGGGTGGTCTTGATCTACACGATGGGAATTTCAAAAATCTTTATAAGGCCTTGCATGCCATTATTCTGGGTCCCTCCTCTCTCCTGCGGGTGAGGGGAGCACCCTGTTGCAACAGTTCAATAAAGATCAAGCTTACTAGCTCCTTTGCTTCTCAGTATTCTCTGGTTGGCCTCTGTTATTCTCTCCTACCAATAGGGAACCTATGTAAGGACTCTATATGGGCTCTTGGATACCCCATAAGGGAAAAGGGCAATTTTTGTTTACAACAGGTATATAAGGGGTGAGATGATCTTTTAAGGTATTGGGGTAATAGCAAGTGTACCAATCACAAACTTTGGTGAGCGCAAGCCACTGGACTTTAGTTTGCAATTAATTCCTCCTGGCTCAGATGAAGGCATGGCTGTACCGCTCCCAGCCCCCAGATTGCTGTCCCTAGGGGCAGGATTAACAAAAGGTTCAGACACATAGAAAAATAATGGAGTTGTCAGGAAGAAGAATAGATTTTGCTCTCCCCGTAGATTGTGCTGGTGCCAGCCAACCATTGTCACAGTGGAATGCCAAGCTAATGTTTTCCTCAGATGGTTGGAAATATGAAAGCTATTAGTTTGGTAATGCAGAGCAAGTGAGAAAATATGTTTGGAGGGAAATCCTGCTCAGTGTGCTGGAGGTGTGAGCTTTCAAGTATTGTGCACTTGAGAAACACAATAATATCGAGGCAAATCCAAGAACCTGGGGGAAAGGAAAGTGTCTGGGATAGAAGAACATGCCAACAGAAAACAGCTGCAGCCTCCAGAAGAGCCTTTCTCAACGTTGGGTCTCCAAATATTCTGGAACTACAACTCCCATAATCCCTGACCACTGGTAGTCCAACAACATCTAGGAACCCAAGGTTAGAAAGACTTCATTAAGGACAGCCCCAGCTCTGGAGAAGTGTCAGTGGTTGTGCTGCACGGAGGCACTACTGACAGGGGAAAATGTAGTTGTGAGGTCTTGGAAGCCAAATTCAGGTTGCTAGGCAAGATGCCAAAAGCCAGGACCTCCAAGGCAGCTTTCTCTAAAATTTTATCAATCCCACACACAGGGCCAACTAGACAGGCACAGCTTTGTATTCTCAATGTGTGGATGAGATTATGGTGTTGGGGAAAGGGGTTTGGTTTTCTTAGATACTGGGGAACATTTTGGGGCCAGCTGAGCCCCAAAGAGCTGTTTGACAGTGGAATTTGCTGCCAAGGAGTGTGGTGGAGTCTCCTTCTTTGGAGGTCTTTAAGCAGAGGCTTGACAACCATATGTCAGGAGTGGTCTGATGGTGGTTCCTGCTTGGCAGGGGGTTGGACTCGATGGCCCTTGTGGTCTCTTCCAACTCTATGATTCTATGAGCCTGTCTAAGATGCATGGAACCTAAACCCAGATGGAACCAGACTGCTGGCGCTTAAAATAAAAAAGCAGTTTTTAAACTGATCCAGGGGGCAAAGCCGTCAGGAGCTGAGCAGGGTGTGGCTCAGAACAAATCTCTCCCCTCCCCGCTCCCAGGAACGAAGATGATAAAGTTGATGGGATTTCAAATGGCGGAGGCATAGAATTGTGAGTGACTTGGCACAGGATAGCGATTCAGAGCGTCCAAGGCACCTTAGGTCAAAACACAAGTGCCAAAGACACTTGAAGAGAGAAACTGTGAAGAGAGAAGCGAGTGTTAAGATGATCCTACTAGAAGCCTCTGAGCCAAGCGAGGGAACTGGAGTGCTTGGTCTTAGAGGACAGCATTGATATAGTGGGTATAATCGAAATTTGGTGAAACAGAGAGAACCAGCATGACACAGTTAATTCCTGATATAAACTCTATAGGAAGAACCATAGAGTATAGAGGTGGTGTCACTCTATACGTCAAAGTCCAGCAATCTAGAACTCCCCAAAGGGATAAAATCATTGTGGGTGGTGATACTGGGCCCCAAGAGTAATTTATAACCAGGGCCATTCTAGCGTCCTCCTGATCCAAATACTGAGGGAGATCTTGAGACGAAAAATGAAATTGAGGAAGCATCTGAAAGAAAAAAAATCCCCAAATCTATGTAAATGCCACAGCCAGACAGATTCACCTTACAGTCTCATTAAAAAATCATAGACCAGAAAAAGCCATCAAAATTGTATCATTTACCGCAGACCTAAAAATTCTGTTTGATGGAAGGTCTCTGATCTCCCTGCTTCCCTCTCCCCCCCCCCCCAACCACTGCCAATGCGTGAATCACCCTTCTGCACCTCTGCTCAGCAAATTACCATTCTCATTTTCCCTTGGGTTCCTCATGCAAAGCCCTTTGCTTAGGAACAGAGAAAAATGACACTTCCTTCCTCCCCCATTGACAGTAGCTGATAATGAGCATGAAGGTGTCTTCAGAAGGGTGCTGAGTGCTTTTCTCCAGAGGATCCCTTGCGCAGCATTCAACACGTTGCAGACTTGAGAGCATGTGCACAGCTGCCATTTCGGATGCATTCGCCTGCAAAATACCTGTTCGTTTGTCACTGATACCTGGATGAGGCCACCAGGAAAAAGGGCAGGGGAAAGTAGGGCAATTTGTAAGAAGGTATTGATGCAATGAGATGACAACATACAGCTCTCGTGTGTTGGGGGAGCATAACAAGGACCACTAGGAACTGCTAGTTATTTGCAGAGCAAACCCTGAGGCTGGCAGCCAGGACTTTGAGATAAAGGAAAGTGCTTCTTCACACAGTGCATAGTTAAATGTTAGAACGTCTTCCCACAGAAGACAGTGATCAATTGTTTCAACAGCCAATCAACATTGGTGTGGCAATAAAACTGCTAGTTGTTTGCAAAGCTAAGCAGGGTCTGGTAGGGTTTCAAACTGGATAAAGGGTAAAGGGACCCCTGACCATTAGGTCCAGTCGTGACCTACTCTGGTGTTGCGGCGCTTATCTTGCTTTATTGGCCGAGGGAGCCGGTGTACAGCTACCGGGTCATGTGGCCAGCATGACTAAGCCACTTCTGGTGAACCAGAGCAGCGCACGGAAACACCGTTTACCCTCCCGCCAGAGCGGTACCTATTTATCTACTTGCACTTTGATGTGCTTTCGAACTGCTAGGTTGGCAGGAGCAGGGACCGAGCAACGGGAGCTCACCCCCATCACCCGACCTTCTGATTGGCAAGCCCAAGGCTCAGTGGTTTAACCCACAGCGCCACCTGCGTCCCAAATTGGATAGGTGACTGCAAATTGAGATTCCTGCATCGCAGGGGGTTGGACTAGACCAGAGGTCTAGACTTTTTCAGCAGGGGGCCGGTCCACTGTCCCTCAGACGTTGTGGGGCACTGGACTATATATATATATATATATGTGAATTAATGAATTCCTATGCCCCACAAATAACCCAGAGATACATTTTAAATAAAAGCACACATTCTACTCATGTAAAAACATACTGATTCCCAGCCATCCACGGGCTGGATTTAGAAGGCGATTGGGCTGGATCCGGGCCCCGGGCCTTAGTTTGCCTACCCATGGACTAGATGGTCCTTGGGGTCCCTTCCAACTCTACAATTCTATGATTCTATGAAAAGAGAATTAGAGAAATTCATGGAAGAGAGGGGTATCAATGGCTCCATGGTTGGAGGGTGTAATACTTCTGAATGTCAGCTGCTGGAAACTACAGGAGGGGAGAGTTGTCTTGTGATTGAACCCTGCTTGTGAATTTCCCACAGGCCTCCATTTAGCCACTGTGAGAACAGGACTCTGGACTAGATGGGCCATTGGCTTGATCCAGAGGTATGGAATAGGTGAAGAAATACAGTCTCAAGGCCAATTAGGGCTTCACCCAAAATTACTACTCAGCCTGCAAGTAGGCACTTAGTAAAGAACATACAACACAGGCAGGGAGGGCACGGCAAAGAAAAGAGTGGAGTGTTTGGGGCAGAGCCAGTTTACAAAACCTGGTCTTCCGTACTCTTTCTCAGCTCCTCCCCAGGGCAAAAATGTTTTGAGTCTTCTTCCCTGGGGAGTTGGAGTTTGACAAATTCACCCCTATTCCAGAGTAGGTCTGTCATAACTTCAATGGGTCTATTCCGAATAGGACTAGCATTGGAAGCAAACCTACTGTGCAAATTTCACATCCATTGTTCTGGCCACTTATGCCTCTAGCCCCATCCACCAGCTGGAAGGTGGTCTCAATGGGAAAGTGCCTCCACCCCCAGAATGAAAAAAAGTTTCCCCTGTCTCTGGGATGCATAAGATAAT
Source organism: Podarcis tiliguerta (assembly GCF_965153285.1). Classification (NCBI taxonomy): domain Eukaryota; kingdom Metazoa; phylum Chordata; class Lepidosauria; order Squamata; family Lacertidae; genus Podarcis; species Podarcis tiliguerta. The sequence goes on along the minus strand of NC_139547.1, from coordinate 39,516,748 downwards.
TCAAACTAAATGGATCTAAAGCCGGATAAACGCAACAGAAATCGCCACTGAAGGCTAAAATAAATAAATCCAAAAGTGTTAACAGAAGTTCAATGGAGACGTCATATTACCTTGAAATGACACAAGAAATAATGCATTTCACAACCAATTGTCTCCAGAGAGCAAGGGATGCTAATTAAGTCTCATTTCACACGTCCAATCCCAGCCACACTCGGATAGTACTGGAATCCACCCTAATTCAATTCCTGTTTTTGTACTGAGGGCAATTTGTCTAAATTCAGTATCATTTTAGACAAACCAGAACCCGGGAAACAGACAGTGGCAGCAGGAGAAAGGAAGCATGAATGAGGACGGTGTGGAGATGAGTACTGTGACGAGAAACTGCAATTCAAATGGCATCAGTGCAACACACGAAGAAGAAGAAGAAGAAGAAGAAGAAGAAGAAGAAGAAGAAGAAGAAGAAGAGGAGGAGTTTGGATTTGATATCCCACCTTTCACTCCCTTTAAGGAGTCTCAAAGCGGCTAACATTCTCCTTTCCCTTCCTCCCCCACAACAAACACTTTGTGAGGTGAGTGGGGCTGAGAGACTTCAAAGAAGTGTGACTAGCCCAAGGTCACCCAGCAGCTGCATGTGGGGGAGCGGGGACACTAACCCGGTTCCCCAGATTACGAGACTACCGCTCTTAACCACTACACCACACTGGCTCTTAAACAAGTATCGAACCTGTTTAATACTTGCATTTCCCAGCTGAAGAATCCCAGTGACCGTGAAGGTAGAGTGGGTATCTAGGATGATTCAAAAGAGCCAAGATGTTCAAGCCATTCTTTATCTTGCAGCAGCCCTTTGAAAAACTGCACTTGCCGTGGGACCCGATGCCCATTATTGCCCGGTGCAACATGCGATGGAGAAGGTGGAAATGTCCCTCTTCACATGCCCCCACTGATTCTATTTTGTGGGGGCTGAGAGCTGGCAGAGAACAGATTTTGAGGGTGGTTGAGGATAGAAGACATGGGCAGATAATTTCCCTGAGCCTTTTGATTAGCTTTGTTGGTGGTAAAGGTCAAGGTAAAGGGACCCCTGACCATTAGGTCCAGTCATGGCCGACTCTGGGGTTGCGGCGCTCATCTCGCTTTATTGGCCGAGGGAGCCGGCGTACAGCTTCCTGGTCATGTGGCCAGCATGACTAAACCGCTTCTGGCAAACCAGAGCAGCGCACAGAAACGCCGTTTACCTTCCCCCTGGAGCAGTACCTATTTATCTACTTGCATTTTGATGTGCTTTCGAACTGCTAGGTTGGCAGGAGCAGGGACCAAGCAACGGGAGCTCACCCCGTCGCGGGGATTCGAACCGCCGACCTTCTGATCGGCAAGTCCTAGGCTCTGTGGTGGTGGGGAAGTAATCATAGATCTTCTGCAAAAGAGGTGGTGAGGAAGCAACATCTCAGATAATTTCTAATTCAATCCAAGGTGAGCTTTTGATAATACACCCATCTCTAAAAGGTTGGTGGGAGGGGGGAATCCTAAGTCCTGATTCAAAAGAGGCCAAGTTAGTTAAGATTTATTTTTTAATTGGGTAGTAACCCCTGGGAAAACTGCATTTCCCATAGGCTCAGATATCCCCAACACACTATTACCCAGTGTGACATGGTGATGGAGGAAGGGGAAGAAGAAGAAGAAGAGTTTGGATTTGATATCCCGCTTTATCACTACCCTAGGGAGTCTCAAAGAAGGGACGCGGGTGGCAGAAGGGACGCGGGTGGCGCTGTGGGTTAAAGCCTCAGTGCCTAGGGCTTGCCGATCGAAAGGTTGGCGGTTCGAATCCCCGCGGCGGGGTGCGCTCCCGCTGTTTGGTCCCAGAGCCTGCCAACCTAGAAGTTCAAAAGCACCCCTGGGTGCAAGTAGATAAATAGGGACCGCTTACTAGCGGGAAGGTAAACGGTGTTTCCGTGTGTGGCTCTGGCTCGCCAGAGCAGCGATGTCACGCTGGCCACGCGACCCGGAAGTGTCTCCGGACAGCGCTGGCCCTTGGCCTCTTTGAGTGAGATGGGTGCACAACCCTAGAGTCTGTCAAGACTGGCCCGTACGGGCAGGGGTACCTTTACCTTTGGGGAGTCTCAAAGCGGCTAACATTCTCCTTTTCCTTCCTCCCCCACAACAAACACTCTGTGAGGTGAGTGGGGCTGAGAGACTTCAAAGAAGTGTGACTAGCCCAAGGTCACCCAGCAGCTGCATGTGGAGGAGCGGAGACGTGAACCCCAGATTACTAGTCTATCGCTCTTAACCACTACACCACACTGGCTCATGGAAGCGGAGGATATGGGGGAAGGGTAGGCAGGTAATTTCTCCACACACTTTAATTAGCTGGGGGAATAGGGGGGAAGATCTCAGATAACTGCTAATTTAATCTGATGCGAGCTTTAACTCTTAATTGCACAGGGGGACTGAGTCCCCAATGTATTGGTTTCCCTAGATGGAAATTGTATTTAATAAGTCTGTTGGCTATGGGTGGATGGATGGGAACAATAGCCATTCTCACTCAAACAGGGTTGGTGGGGTTTCTTCTTTTTCTACATCTTCTTTTTCACAAGGTTGCCTCTCTGGGCAGAGAATAAACTGACCTTCACCACAGCCTATGACAAAAGGGAAATTGAAAAGGCAGAAGAAAATGAGTGTGTTTAAAATAAATGAAAATATCCTCTGCTGTCATAAGGAAGGGAAAAGAGATGCAATATCGTATCTAAATCCTCCTGGGGAAAAGGATTGTCTTTTCTTTTCTTTTTTAAAAAAAGAAAAATCCACATTTTATTTCACTCTTCACCCTCCTTTTATTTCCAATATATTGCTTTCCCTCTGGCTTTATTACCAGCTTCCCAAAAGAAGCTTTGCAATGGTAAAGTAAGCAGTGCAAACTTCTGCAAGCAGAAAATAACTAAAAGAAAAGACAGACCCAGCCAAGGCAGGGAAAGGCTGTGGCTCTGTGGAAGAGCATCTGCTTTGCACACAGCAAGTTGCAGGTTAAATCTCTGGCATCTCCAGGTAGAACAGAGAGACTCCCCACCTGAACCCCTAAAGAGCTGCTGCCAGGAAGCATAGACAATAGTGGGTTAGATGGACCAGTGGTGTGAGTTGGTAGAAGGTAGCTTCCTAAGTTCAGAAGGGAACCACTCATAAACTGAGATTTACTGCAGTCTAGAGAACCAGAGCCTGTTTCAGTTTGATTCATCTTCTCAAGGTAAAGAAAGGCAGCTAAACAGTGCATGGAAATAGGGTTCTTGTGTCAAGGAAGATTCATGCAGAATTATTTTACAGTTGGGTGGATTGTGGGACTACGATTTTTTTGGGGAGGTGGGGTGGGGCCAGAGGCAGGACCAGGTTGTTATGAAAAGGAGAATACTGAAGACTTTAATCCTGGAAGAAACTTATCTCGTTGTTGGAGCTTTGCATGTAGGAGATCCGAGGTTCAGTCCTCAGCTTCTTCAGGTAGGGCTTGGAGAGACCTCTGTCTGAAACCCTGGAGAGCCACTGCCAGGTGGTGTACACAGTGGTGGTGTGAGGAACCTTTGGCTCTAGATCAGCGGTTCTCAACCTGTGGGTCTCCAGATGTTGTTGGACTACAACTCCCATCATCCCTAGCTAGCAAGGCCAGAGCTCAGGGATGATGGGAGTTGTAGTCCAACAACATCTGGGGACCCACAGGTTGAGAACCGCTGCTCTAGATGTTGCTGATATTCATCTCCCACCAGCCCCAGAAACCATGGCCAGTGGCCAGGGATGATGGGAGTTGTAGTTCAGCAACATCTGGAGGGCCAAAGGTTCCCCATGCCCGCAATACTGAGTTAAATGAACCAGGGCAGATTTCTATGTTCCTAATAAGTGGGGCAATCTTCTTCCCTGGAGGTCTACAAGCAAAGGCTGGTTGTCACTTGCCCTAATCAATTCTGAATCATGAAGGTGTTTTACTATAGATATCGTATGCTGGGTAACTCTTTAGGAAAACATGGGCAAATTGGTTTCCAACTCTTCTGTTTGCATTGGATGCTCTTCAGAGGAGAGAGAGAAACGCCACTCACACCCAGTGTTTGCACAGCATCAGAGCAGCAACGGGGTCTCTGAAGCAAGGTTCATATTTGGCCATTTTAGCAAAGTTTTATTGAACGGATCTGAATGCCCATCACGCATGCAGGAGATTGTGTGTGCAGCGTTCACAAAGAGGCTGTCAAAGTCAATGAATGACTTTGAAGTTCATTATTTTGGTGGATAAGCAGCGAGGCTTTCACTTATTCATTGCATGCTGCTGCATCCTAGAGGTAGGGAAGTTTCCAAATTCCCATTGTCCCAAATTGTGACACTCCAAATCACCCGGTCACAATTACAAAACGGAGCTGATGCATTAGGAATTCTCCATAGTTCAAAGTCTGATTTTTTTTTTTTTTTTTTTTTTGCAAAAAGCTGCATTGCTCACACACCTTCTACCCAGTGGGAGCTGGTACCCTTTGTGACTGGTAAAACACAAGGCAGGAGGCCCAACAGTAGGTGGAGCTGTAGCTAATGAAAGGCAGAGCCACCTAACTGTAGAATTGTTCCCATCTTCTTCCCTGATGAGTTCTACAAAGGCAACATTGAGACGAATGAGTTAGACAAATTCATGGAAGTGAAGGCTGTTGATGGATGCTAGCTAAGGTGGAGGCAATGCCCCACCCTACCCCACCCCAGCCAGCATGGCCAATGGCCAGGAATGATGGGAGTTGCAGTACAGCAACATCTGGAGAGTGCCAGGTTCACCATCCGATTTTGCCAGGAAATTCTGGGGATTAAACTTGGGACCTTGAAAATGTAAAGCAAGTCCTCTATCAAGGAGCTACAGCCCTTTCCCTGTTCTCAAATGTATTGTCAAGATACCGACATGGTGCTCAGGAAAGAGTGCAGGAAGGAAAGGAAGGAATGCAGCTATTGACTACTGGTGATACAAGCTATTCACCTCCGGCACTCCTGTATTGTTCATCCAGTGTCTTTCCTCCACATCTCTTTTCCCACAAAGAATTGTGCCTCCAGCATCAATCACTCTTCTTCACATTTATCTTTAAAGGCCCACTAAAGATGAGTTTACTTTTCTGAAATGATGGATTGATTCAGAGAGCAGGGTCTCCTCAAAGACTCTTTTGAAGGCAAGGCTTCGAAGCTCTTGGGGCAGCAGCAGAGCTGTTTCCAAACAGAGCCTTTATAGCTTGGGAATGGAGTCATTCTTTCTGAAAGGTGAGCATTTTCCTACAGCATTTAATATTTCTCAGCCTCCTGTTTTTTTTCTAGTTCTCAAGAAATGTGACAACCCCCCCCAAAAGCCCTGCTGAACTTCACACACAGTGCCCAATTAGAGATAGAGGCTGCAATCCATTTCTTATCCAAGTGCTTAAGGAATGTTGAAAGCAATGGGATTTAGGAGTTCAAGACTAGGCGCATGTATTTAGCACGCACAATGAGACAAACCATTCTCTAGTTAGGTTCAGGGTCAACTCAAAACCATTTTGACACAGGAATGAAATGGTTGTGCTGTCAACCTGTGTGGAAAGCACAACTCAGGTGGCCTATGACTCAGGGATGAGGGATGTATCTCAGTGGAAGAGCATCTGCTTTGCATGAAGAAGATCCCCAGTTAAATCCCTGGCATCTCCAGGTAGGGCTGAGAAAGAATCCTGCCTATGACTTTGGACAGTCATCACCAATCCGTGTAGACAATACTGAGTTTGATGAACCCACCTTCTGACTTGGTGTAGGGACTTATCCACACTTACCTTTTCCCTGTGCTTTCCAAGCACAGATCCACACTTTAAAGCTCCATGTCCGAGCACTCTATTTTTCACCCTGGAGCTTTCCCCAAGAAAACTTGCTTTTTTAAAAAAAGAAGTGCAACAAATGGCAATTCAGGTTATCCACAGATTGATTGCCATTTGCTCCGATTCAGCAGCCAAGAGTGGGTTTTCATAGGGAAAGCTCTGAAGAGGAGGGAAGGAAGGAAGGAAGGAAGGAAGGAAGGAAGGAAGGGGCACTTGGACACAGAGCTTTAAAGTATGGACCATGCCTGGAAAGTGCAGAGGAAAAGTAAGTGTGGCTAATTCCTGAACCAAATACCTATGTCCCTAATATTGTGGCTCTGAAATTCCAGATCCTTTCCCCAAGGGTTTAAGTATCATGGCTCTGTGGTGGGGATGCAAGATGTGTTCCTTATAATGGTGGCATTGAGGTTGTGGAACTTGATTTCCCCCTGGGAACTCAACTTGTTCATATTAGGGTTGCTACTAAATTTCTCCTCTATCAGATTTCTCTACAGCATTGCTCGTTTCTTGCCCCATATGCAGAACAGTATGAAATGTGGCTGGAAATTTTTGCCCTTTTTCTTGAGTTCTTAACTGCATTGGTCACCGATTCATTCTCTTCTCTCTTTCCAGAATGTATTGTTCTGCTTCCTGCTGGTCAACCACCAACCATTCCTTTGTTTGGCAGATGGCTGGCCAATAGCCCAGAATGATCAGCTGCTGGGAACTGATGATTAGGGATTTCCTGCTTTATGAAAATAGCACTTCCTATTCTGTTCCACAGACCTGAGGCTCAAAGTGGGAAAGTGACTTAGTTTAGTAAAATCTTATTAGGTAGCATGTTGATGGATGATGTCATGTCAGGCGGAGTGGCAAACCCATTTCATGTAAAGTCAGAGCAGCAAAGTCATGTTTGTTTTTTAAACACATTTTTTATTAAAGATTTCTTGGTTTACGAAAGTATGTGCAATGTCTCTTTTTTCAAGTTACATTTTCTACAGGTCAGTTTCACTTGTTGAGACATTAGTGTTACCTCAGGTAAGATAAGGTTCAGGAAACTGTAGCGTGATACATTCAGTTCCATGCATAAAATTTCAGGACCCTGGAAAGCTCCCTGTGAGCTTGGATCTACTACTGGAGATTTCCTCCCAATGTTAATCAATGAAAGTATGTTCTCCAAGCAACAAGGTAAAGCAGCCTGCAGCCTGTAGACAATACCTGTTTTGTTCTTTATCTGGTCCTGTATTTGTTGGCTTTTCTTCCCTTGCCCTCCTCAGGATCACAAGCCTTATCCTGAACAGGAGAAGGGGAGATGACAGTGATGGAGGTGGATGGTATAGATTAGATGTGGAGAACTGGTTCTAGCCTGTGAAGATTAGATGTGGAGAACTGGTTCTAGCCTTTTTATCTCCCCTACCCACTGCCACCCACCTACCAATCATATGATGCTATCCATTTCTCCTTGTGCCAGTGACCAGCTGGCTGTTAGCATTTGCAAAGTGCTGTTCACAGGTGATCCGCAGTGCCTGCAGGCTCCCTTTGGCCCAGTCATAAGAGGAGCCCTTATCAGGCTTCCTCACCCTTGGCCCTCCAGATGTTTAGAAACTACAATTCCCATCATCCCTGACTGGGCCCTCCTAGCTAGGGATCATGGGAGTTGTAGGCCAAAAACATCTGGAGGGGAGGGCTGAGGTTGAGGAAGCCTGGCTTATGGATCTGGCCAGTGATCTATCCAGCCCAGCCTCCTGTTCTCACAATGGCCAACCAGATGCCTATTGAAAGCCTTCAAGCAGGAACTGAGAGCTTTCCCCGGTTGTGATTCACAGCAACTGGTATCCAGAGGCATGTTGCCTGTGACAGTGGAGGGACAACCTTTCAGTCTACCCCCCAATTCCTACTAATAAAGCATGTGCCTCTCTCTCTGGTACATCCAATATGATGCCAGCCCTGCAGAAAGCCTTTTGAGGATCGTATTGAGTTTTCCTTCTATCAGTCTAGGTTTTCTTACACTTTCCCACTCAAAGGGGCAGATTCTAGGCAGAGAGCTTCATCTACAGCCAGCTGTGCTCTGCCTGTCCTTACAAATATATAAAAGGAGTTATCTTACTCTAGACAAGAACCTTAAAAGTGAATAATTACAAAACTGGCTGCCTGGAGATTAAAATTATTTGGGAACATCCCATGTAATGGCAGCTACTCTTTTGATTTATGATCCTCATCAACCTGCCTTTACCTCTGGGCAAGAAAGAGAAAGGGAGGGAGGGAGGGAGGAGGGAGGCTTTTGGCCTTGCCAAAAGTTATGGCAAAAGGAAAGCCCGGTGTTTTAGCTTAATATGAGAAATGTAATATTTATGCGGACATTAATTACATAATTTTGGATTCATACTCCAGCCTTGAAAGATGGTGGAGTTTGGGAAGATCTATAGCAGTCATAATGCAGGGCAATCTCAGCTCTTTATTGTACATGGAACCTATTTCCTCCTTGCATTAATTTTTTATTCTGAATATGGATTTCAGCTTATTATTTAGCATTTCCCCCACAGACTTAATCTTATTCTGCCTCTCACTAAATAGTGCATAGATGAAAAGTCGCTGCATGAAAAACTGGGGCATTTTAGTGGTGAATAATTGGGTAATCACAGCCACAGAAGGAGGTTTTAGGCCAGCAGTGGGGAATGTTTTTCTGTCCAAGGGCCATGTTTCCTCCCGGGCAACCTTTCTAGGGATACATCCCATTGGTGTACGGGTCCAATGGCAAAAGTCAGTGGAACAACACTTGTCAATTTTACAGGCACCTCTCCACTTATGCAGAGGTTATGTTCTGGGTCCCCGCACACATAAAAATTGCTTAAGTGGGAAGCATCCTCTAAAATGCTTCTAAACACCCATCCCCCTGCCCCCGGTCTCCAGCTGTCTCTCCAGCCCTCTCCTCACACAATTCTCTCTACAATTAGAGTCAAAACTCTGGGGCTGGCTGGCTGATGTGTGGAAATTGGCTGCTGCTGCTGAGCTACCTTGTGTGTCAGCTGCTAGGCAGGGAGGCTGAGCAGCCTAAACAAAGCCCTGCTGCACCTCTAGTCTCTTTGGGGCTTCCACTGCCCTCACTGAAGTCCCCTACTAGCTCCAAGGAGGGTCTCATCGCAAGCCATGAGAACTCTCAAGCTTTCTCCCACCATTTCCTGGTTTGAATCTATTTATTTGTTTATAGAGCCAGTGTGGTGTAGTGGTTAAGAGCGGTAGTCACGTAATCTGGGGAACCGGGTTCGCGTCTCCGCTCCTCCACCTGCAGCTGCTGGGTGACCTTGGGCCAGTCACACTTCTTTGAAGTCTCTCAGCCCCACTCACCTCACAGAGTGTTTGTTGTGGGGGAGGAAGGGAAAGGAGAATGTTAGCCGCTTTGAGACTCCTGAAGGGGAGTGAAAGGCGGGATATCAAATCCAAACTCTTTTTCTTCTTCTTCTATTTCTCAGTGCAGCAATTATATGCAGTTGCAAGTGAGTTGACTGCGTGGAAGTGGTGGACACACCTGTACTTTTGTACAGAAGGCCAGCTACGGTACACACTTTCACACACCCCTCTATCCAGGCAAACAAGAAGCACAGGACACATTCTAGTATTCAGAAATAATCAAGAAGGGTGTGAAGCAGGGCCACTGAAGGGTGTGGCCTGAGGTCTGAAGGGCCACAATTGTCTCCCAGGTCTAAAGTTCCCAACATCTGCTTTTAATGTATGCTTTTATGCTATGAAATAACTTGGGATTTTCTTAATAGTAAGACGTATTTAAACATTTTATTTTTAAATGCTAGCAGCCTGTAGCCACCATTGCTTGGGGAAGCTAAGGAGCACATATTAGCAGTTTCAAAACCAATCGTTCAAATGAGTGCAGCTTCTAAAAGTTCAGCTTGCCAACTTGAGTCAAAACGACATCCAGCTGTATCCGAACAGACAAAAACATGCTCATTTGGTCTCAAAAGCCATCATACAAAGTTTGCCTGTGATATTTAATTTCACAAAATGTATACATGCTGGATCGTTGTTGTTGTTGTTGTTGTTGTTGTTGTTGTTTTTAAATGTATCCTCTAAGCAATTTCTTAAGAACAAACAACTTAGGGATGCTGATTCCAGGAAAGGAAGCAAAAAAAGGAAGTTATTCTCAAAATTATTCCTGCAGCTAGATGGATTTGGTGGAAGACACACACACACACACACACACACACACACTCTGCCCCATCAACACACATTGAATGAGTAAGTCTACTACTATCAGTTAACAAGATCCTGGAGCTTTTAAAGCTTCGCTGGCTTGCAGCAGGCTGATAACACCTGGGTAAGTTGCCCTTTTTGAGATCTGTTCCCATCTGCTTCAGTTTGCTTTACAACACAACTCGGCCAGCTTTTTATGCTGTTGACTTAGATGGGAGAAAAAGACAGATTCCACAGCACCTTCTTCTAAGAGATTAACAACTTCAGCCTCTTGCTGAATCTGGAGCCAAGCTTCTTTGTGAGCAGTTATTTCCCCTCCATACCTAGCCAAATCTGCTCTTCCTAGATCGAAATCAGGCTAGCCAGTGTTAGGTCCAATAAAATATAATAATAATAATCTCAGAGTCTGTGAACTCATATATTTTATTAGGAACAGGCACTGTTCAAAATGCAGCAGACACTCTTCCAACCATCCCTCATTGACAGAGACAGCTCCTGCTTTCTGGTACCTGTCTCACATAAATAATGGCCCTAATTTTGCCTTTTGGGAAGTGTTGGGTATTAGTTTTCTTTTTGTTGTTGCTGTTCAACTGGGCACACACGAACAAGGGTTCTTCCTGTTAAGTATAGTGGTTTAATTGACTCAGAAATGAAAAATTGCTGAAAGTCTATTGCAGAAGGTTTAAAATGGGGTTTTTCCATGGAGCTATTATTGAAAGCAAGGATAACACTTTGAGCTCTTGCTAAATTAATGATTAACTGATTGTTGTTTTTCTGGTAGCTAACACGTGAGTGTTGCAACCTTAGCTCATGTGAGAGGTATTGGGTTGCAAAATCTCCATTTTGAAGGGAGTTGCTTTTGAGTCTTGTCTCCCTAACTCAGTGGAGTGAAGATTTAAAACAAAGCTCTCCTAAACAGCTTGGAGGCTGGAATGCAGGCTGTAGAAAGAGAAAAGGAAAAAGAAAGAACTTTGCTTTTAGCTTTGCATGGATTATTTCATATTTTATAAGAAGCAGAGCATTGTATGGAGGTTTTGGATGAATCATTTAGTGTATTCTGTTTTGTTTTAAAGAGTTCTGCCAGTAAAAGTTTGAAAAGTTATTTTGGGGGTCTGGACAATGCCCCGCCCCAAGGAGTCAGTTCTTATGTTTGCAGTCACTTCAAACTGAGCAATATTAATATCTGCAACACTTCTTAGGTCAGACTCCTCCCCTCAGACTGTACAAGTTATGAATGGGAAGCCTGGACTATAAACCTCATCATTCCTGGCTGTTGGCCATGTTGGATGGGGTCGTCGGGAGCTGGAATCCAGCAGTATCTGGAAGGCCACAGGTTCCTCACCTCTTCAGTAGAAGTTAGAGGTGTGTGTAGGTCAGGGGAGAGGCAGATGCATCTTAACTTGGCAATGCACTGTGATAGGAATTTTATGGTCTTAGATATATGGTAATGTTCATAAGTGTACCAACCAAGCATGTACATAGATCAGCACAGGAAGACCAACCTGAATCCATTTTGATTCCCAAACTGACCAAATGTTTTCCCTGCAAGGAGGGAGGGGGGTCAGGGAGCCTTCCCGTTGTCTCAGGAATTGAGTAATCAGCATTTTAATGGGTGACAGACTATCAGGAAAGGCAATCAGATAACCTGGCAAACAGGAAAAACAACATTCTGTTTTAGACCGCCTTTTCTGTGATGTAGGTATGATGTATCTGGGGTGGTGGTGGTCTTAGGTTACATCCCTTCTGTGATGTATGTATGATGTTTCTGGGGGTGGTCTTGATCTACAGGGTGGCAATTTCAAAAGTCCATATAAGGCCTTGCGCGCCATTGTTCTGGGTTCCTCCTTCCTCCTTCGTGGGGTGAGTGAGGACCCTGTTGCAACAGATCAATAAAGATCAGGCTTACTAGCTGCTTTGCTTCTCAATATTCTCTGGTTGGCCTCTGTTATTTTCTCCTACCAATCGGGAACCTACGTAAGGACTCTATATGGGCTCTTGGATACCCCATAAGGGAAAAGGGCAATTTTTGTTTACAACACACTGAAATAATTCTTAAGCGACATGCTATTAATGGACCTGCTTGTGACTCCTTTCAGTTCCATGGGAGTGGGTGGACTGGGTAAAAGACAGCTTTCTATGTCACCTAGACAGTAAATAGCCATGTGGGACAAATGCCTTGCAATTCTCTTCAAGGCAGCCTTGTCTCTTTCAATCAACCCATACATGACAATAAAAAAAACCCAAACATTTCTGAAGGCTTGAGTGTGTGGTCTTTGTGATCCCAAATGATACAGGAGCTCTGCAATATATAATTTACATGGGTCAATACAAAGGCATTCTATTGTCATTCTGCTGGGGATGTGGCACATGATCTCCCCAGGGATGCAAAAAAGACCTGTCAAAAGTGTGGGGGGTTTTTTTGAGTTGTGACAAGCTTCAGACAAGACAGAGTGATGGGTTCTTTGGCTCCCAGAAAAAGGTGTCAAGCAGATTGTCAAGCCTGGCATAGCTGCATCATATTTTAATAAGCTCCCTTTTCATCTGAATACGTCCCTTTCATATAGATGTTGTGACAGAAGCATGCAATTGTGTGTGTGTGTGGGGGGGGAATTAACATTCCTGATGAGTACCTATTCCCCTCCTCCCTTTACCTTTAATTAACACCTTTCTTTCTGGAAGGTACCTTCCTCAAAATAAAAAATAAAGGAACAAATTCAGGCTGCATTTTTCTGTGCACAGTTATTTCAGAGTACGGTAAGTCCCATTAAAACCAGTAGGATACTACCCCCCCCCCCATCCAAACATGAAAAGCGCTGTTTGGTAGGCCTACAGATGGTAATTTTGTAGTGAACAGGAACCTAATGGAATGGGGAATCAGTGCAGAGCAGTCAGAATAGATAGGTAGCTTTCAGATACAGATGTTGGCAAATTCCAACAGAACTAGGGATGGAACTTCCCTATTTTTCACTTACAGTCCCAGATCCAGAACAGAAATGAACATGACTACAATCAATATTCACTCCTGTTCATTTCAGTCTGCAAGGGACACACAATTGATTGTGTCCCTTCCCCCATTTACATTGCATTTCCTTTGCATTGAGATGAATGACCTTGAATGTATTGATTATGTAAAATTCTTCCGCAGCAGACAGTGAGAGAAATTGCATCATTTTCCTTGGAAGCAAAGCTGCAGTGGAACAGAAACAGTGCTGCATGCAATGAACTCATTTCAGAGCTCAGTTGGTTAGAGTGTTGTGCTGATGACCCCAGGGTTGCAGGTTTGATCCCTGTAAGGCACAGCTGCATATTCCTGCATTGCTGGGGGTCGGACTAGATAATCCTCAGCGTTCCTTCCAACACTATGAGTCTATTACCTTTTTAGTAAGCATTCCTGCCTATTTGTTTGCAGGGGGACTTGACAAAGCTGATTATTGAATGAACATTCATTCCAATGTGTTTAGATACTGTGATCTGGAAACAAACTGCCTCCCGATCAGGCCAGAACTTGCATTACATTTTCATACTATCTTGTCCCAGGTAACAATCTAGCTGCTTTGTTCTACTCTGGCTGTGGTTTCCAAATAGTCTTCAGACACAGCCCCACATACAGTGCATTGCGGTAGTTAGCCTGGAGGCTACCAGACCTAGATAGGGTCATAACTGGGCTACCAGTCACTTGTGACTCCAGTCACATTGTTGGATGCAATAGCACCTGCAAACTATGCCTCTGCTCCTTCAATGGGAGCATAGTCACATCCCAAACAGGATGCAGTCTGGACAGGGGAACTCCCCACTAAGTATCCTGACCCTATTTAGACTGAGCTTTAGTGACAAATGGGTAACAATGCAAACCTTGTGGCCTCTGCCTTTTTGCCTTCCAGCACACAGCCCTTGCTTCATGCCTTCAGCACAGAGCTCTTCCTACCAATGGCCTACAAAAGATCAAAACAAAACCCTTCCACCTTTCAGGATTGATATCGATCCAATGAAGAATTGGGTATGAAGTGGGTATGATAACAGTGATAAATGCCCTAATTTAGGGCCAGATTTATGGCTGGGGAAAAAGAAAGACTCCCAGAATCACTTGAAATTCAGGAAAATCAGTGAGCATCATGAGAGAAGTCTTGATAGGCAGGGGTAGGGGGAGTCGTGTGTGTGTGTGTGTGTGACCACTAATCCTGCTAAGGAGCTGGTATGGGAACAACAAAATGGCTGATAGGATCTTAGCAGATTTCCTATTAGGGTGGTTTGATGCCACTGTCTTCAACCTTGCTGTATCAGAGGGAGGGACAACACATTACGTATCACACTGTTGAATCCACAGCCATACCATACATCTAAAGCACTGTGATGCCAACTGTGATGTCATGACTTCCTCCAAAGAATCCTGGGGTTAGGATTAAGGGCACTCCAAGTGTTGTTAGGAGACCCTTATTCCTCTCACAGAGCTACAGTTCCTGGAGTTGTTTAACAACTAATCCTGTTTCCCAGGGAACTCTGGAAACTGCTGCTCTTTGAGGGGAATACAGGGTCTCCTAACAACTCTGAGCACTTTAACAAATGACAGCTCCCAAGATTCTTTAAGGGGAAAGCCACGACTCTGCTCCTAGTAGGACTTAGCTGGATACAGCTTTACATAAATAGGAAATAAACAAATCTGAAATCCTACCTCAAAATTTGCCATCTCAGTCACTGGTGGAGTATTGGGGTGGAATATCTTTGCACTTTTGGGAGGGGAGAGAAATGGGTGGAACACACTTAAAGGGTGCTTCTATGGTGGTTGTGGTCCATTTCAGAGATGCAAGATGGTGGTGGAATAACAGAATACTGTTAATCCAGCCACGCTGAACCCAAAGAACCACTGGATTCAGCACACCCCAGAGCAGCCATGATACATCAGAATGAATGACTGCAATACAAATCTTTGGCACCACTTAACCTTTCCTTGCAATAGAAGCAGCATGTAGATCACAGTGACTTTTGAAGAGAGATAAGAGATCTCCCTTGGGAGCAACCTTGGAACCTGGTTACTAATGAAGAAGAAAGGTCTTAGCTGGGTGACACATTCTTTCTAACCGCCAAGGAAGGTCTCGCATGGTGACTATTGCAGCTGGCAAAAGCCATAAAATGAGCTGGCACCTGGCAATGCCATCCAGCCATGACACTTGAGACCCTGTTCATTTCTTCTCCTCCCCTCTGCAATTACCATCACAGAGGAGCTCCCTCTTCTGTGGGGATGAGTCTCTTGGCTCTACCCCCTGCCCTGCACATTCTTGCTGCTGCTGCTCCTGCAGCCCCTATGCATTATTAGAGCAGGGTGGAAGAATTGTGAGTCATATGCGTATGTGCTGCTGGCAGCAAACTGCATGGTGATGCCTGTGGGAGGACAAAGGCAAAGGTGGCATTAACCCTGGACAATTTCCTCTCTCCACCAAGCTGAAATGCATCCTCACTGTTGCAGGCAAGAGCAGAAATGATATGTGGTGGCCACTGTATCCCTCCCTGCTCTGAGGGTAGTGGCAGTTGCAGCAGCAGGGAAAGCAAGCAGTGGGTTTGCTGCATACCCTCCAACATTTTTCTAATGAAAATAGGGACGTCCCATTCCATAATAATTATAATTTTACTATTTATACCCTGCCCACCCGATCGGGTTGCCCCAGGCACTCTGGGTGGCTTCCAACATACATAAAAACATAATAAAGCATTAAACATTAAAAAGCTTCCTTTTACATGGCTGCCTTCAGATGGCTTGGGCATCACATAACTCCACACCCTCCAACATTTCTCCAATGAAAATGTCCTAGAGAAAAGTGGGACATTCTAGGATCAAATCAGAAACCTGATCTGGCTTCTCTAGATCAGGGACTGTCCCTGGAAAACAGGGACACTTGGAGGATCTGTAGCTGTGGATCCCAGCTACACCACCTACTTGCATTGCAAGATGCAGCTGAGTGAGGCTGGGGCTGTTCTGGGGCTACCAGTCTCATCATGCAGCTCTGCAAACAGAACTAGTCCCTTCTCACTTTGGGAAGAATTAGGGAAGTCAGGCAGGAAGGATAAGAGGAATGTTGTGTGGAACAAGCCCCCCCCCCCTTTCTCAAGCTTCTCTCCATCATTAACAAGAAGCAGATTAGGCAGGCTTTCGGGGTGGGGGCAGTATGGGTCCATGGAGGAGAAGTTACTAATGTCTATGCCATCAAATCAAAACACTTTGCTGTCTGCTGTGTGTGCACTGTAGTTGCCACAGTTGAACTGATTGCTTGCAGAGGGCTTTTGTGATTAGGCCAAGGGGCCACATGTTGCCCACTCCATTATATATCAAGTTGCCTTCCTCTAATATGCACCATCCATCAGCTCCAGAACAGTACTGCAATCTAAGTGACGCTGCAGTGTTCTTGAAGCTTGTTCCACACAGAGCTCTCCATGGTCCTGACTCTAAATCAGTGGGACCTGCACTTTGCCACACCTGACTGGAGAGACCACCCACAGGCTCCAGCCTCTTAACAGGAAACCCAATAAGAGACCAGAGCCTCCTAGTGAATGCAAACCAGCTTAACATTAGACACAATCTGTGAAAGCCCACCAGTGGTAAAGCCCAGCTTCTACCATATGGGTGGAAAACAGATTCAAGGAAAAAATGTGGTCTTCTAACCCTCTCCATCTGGTCCTCAGACTCACTTCAGGCCATGCCCCTGCTTCTCACCCTTGAGTGTTTTTGCCTGCCTGGAATATGCCCTTGAATTATGGCAATGCCCCTTGCTTCCCAGGATGAAGGATAGAGGGGGTGTGCAAGTAGGTAAAAACTAGCTGTCTGTACAGAGGTAAAATGTGTATCTATGGTCCCACCTACTTTTGCCTCTGGCTCCACCCACCATGGGCATATGCCCCCTGGAAGTCTGCCCAGGAAGGAATGGGGACCTTGGGCTGAAAAAAGTTTCTCCATCCCTGTTTGAACCATTCTCAATCCATTTCTGTCTGGAAACATCAGGCCATACCTGTGCTCACCATATTCTGTTTGGTCTTTACACCGTGGTGGTGTTGCTAGGACCCAACCCTCCAAGGTTGTAGCCTGCCCAACCTCTCTTCTGCCCCCCCCCCCCCGCCAATATTCTGAGTTCCCCTTGCCCCTTTATGAATCGATGCCTCTTATTTTATTCTTTGCTTCAGCACTTCAGCAGCTACCACTCGCAAGATGAATATTAAGCCTCAAGATAGCTCATATGCTTTCCTGCCAGCTCCAGTTACTGATAAGATGTGATTCCGACTGTTCTCGAGAGCTGAGTGACAGCCTTTGTTGGGGCATACATGACCTTTCGGAAGCAGCAGCCCGGTGGGAACTGCGTCAATTGCGCTAAGCTGTCAATGAGCAAGGCACCAAGAAGTCTGCAGGAGAACCGGTCTTCCTTCCAGAGCTTCAATCACAGCACCTTAGGAGAGTGCGTTTATGAAGCATCAAGAAGGCTCGAAAGGTCACTGGCTACTGTTCCTCAGAAGTGACAGTGGTTGGGTTGTTTTCCTTCTGTCCTGTTTCAGGCTACTCACAAAAGGATGGGCAGGAGGGGGCTAGAAGTACGATGCTGTCGAAGGCAAAGGTTGCTTACGGAACAACAAAGCCTTTGGAAAGAAGGAGCGGATCACCCTTTTCAACTTGCCTTGTCCCATTGCAATCAGTCTAGGGGCTGCATACCAGTGCTGGTGGAAAAGATAGGATGTGGTCCCTCCATACCATCATACTGATAAATTTATAGATATCACTTAGTGACAAAACAGGCTTTTTTATATTTGCAAACCACTTAAAAGCCTGATTATACAAGCGCCCCAAGGGTGATCTGGCAGCCCCCCCCGCAATGCAGGAATCCCTGACAGATGGCCACCTAGAATTTGGAACTCAAACTCTTTAGAATTTGATCTCACTGAATTTCTCAAGCATGCCTAGTGTGCATCATGGCTAATTGGGTATTGAACCAAGATATTTCCAGACCTAGACTGATAGTGCCGCAACCTGGGTAATATGGTTATACCTCCAATTACCAGTTGATGGAGAACGTAACTGCTATAGTGCCCATGAACTACTTGCAGACTTCCCAGAGGCACCTGGCTGGCCACATCATTGGTCCACCCCAGCAGGTCTCTTGTTACAGTCTTCGACTGTTATGTCTGGCTGATTGTTTAATAAAGCTCAGGGTTTTCCCCACACACACCACCTCTGTGTGATGATGGCTCCATCCTCAGGAAGTGTTGGTAATAAATAAACAACAACAACAACAACAACAACAACAACAACAAAATAAATAAAAATACATTTATTATTTATACCCCACCCACCTGGCTGGGTTTCCCCAGCCACTCTGGGCTGCTTCCAACTGAATATTAAAATACAATAACCTATTAAACATTAAAAGCTTCCCTAAACAGTGCTGCCTTCAGATGTCTTCTTAAAGTCTGGTAGTTGTTGTTCTCTTTGACATCTGGTGGGAGGGCGTTCCACAGGGCGGGTGCCACTACCGAGAAGGCCCTCTGCCTGGTTCCCTGTAACATGGCTTCTCACAGCAAGGGAACTGCCAGAAGGCCCTCGGCGCCGGACCTCGGTGTCCGGGCAGAATGATGGGGGAGGCAATGCTCCTTCAGGTATACTGGACAGAGGCCCTTTAGGGCTTTAAAGGTCAGCACCAAATGAGTTGGGATACATGCAAGTTCTTCCTTTTAGGGATCTGTATTTCTAAACAAGAAGACTGAGCAAGCTTGCTCCACTTTGCTCAGGGCTGGGAGGTTGGATTAGGTGTCCCTCCACCCAGCTGTCCCAGCTGAGCCATCCACCTTCTAAGTGCCAAACATGTGGGAAGTCCTGCCATCAGGGGGCTACCCACCTTTGGGAGCCAGTGGAAGTCCCCAAAGTGTGGTGTTCTGGGGGTCCACTGCATCCTGAGTTGGTTTCACTGCCATTCAGCAATGGCATTGGGCTTGAGCTGCCTCCATCACTGTACCAGTTTGGATCTGGCACAGAGATCAGGTCCAGATCAGACTTGAACATCCTCTCATTGTGATCTTTCTGCCCTGTGAGTGGTAGGGCTGGAGTTGCTGAGCTGTCCATGACATGTGAAAAGGATCTAGGAGTCTTGGTTGACCACAAACTTGACATGAGCCAACAGTGTGACGCGGCAGCTAAAAAAGCCAATGTAATTCTGGGCTGCATCAATAGGAGTATAGCATCTAGATCAAGGGAGGTAATAGTGCCACTGTATTCTGCTCTGGTCAGACCTCACCTGGAGTACTGTGTCCAGTTCTGGGCACCACAGTTCAAGAAGGACACTGACAAACTGGAACGTGTCCAGAGGAGGGCAACCAAAATGGTCAAAGGCCTGGAAACAATGCCTTATGAGGAACGGCTAAGGGAGCTGGGCATGTTTAGCCTGGAGAAGATGAGGTTAAGGGGTGATATGATAGCCATGTTCAAATATATAAAAGGATGTCACATAGAGGAGGGAGAAAGGTTGTTTTCTGCGGCTCCAGAGAAACGGACACGGAGCAATGGATCCAAACTACAAGAAAGAAGATTCCACCTAAACATTAGGAAGAACTTCCGGACAGTAAGAGCTGTTCGACAGTGGAATTTGCTGCCAGGGAGTGTGGTGGAGTCTCCTTCTTTGGAGGTCTTTAAGCAGAGGCTTGACAACCATATGTCAGGAGTGCTCTGATGGTGTTTCCTGCTTGGCAGGGGGTTGGACTCGATGGCCCTTGTGGTCTCTTCCAACTCTATAATTCTGTGATTTCTATGATTCTATGACATTCCACAAAGCCCTGCTGACAGATGGGAGAAATTCTGGATTTCTCCCTAGCTCTGTAAGAAAAGTCTCAACACAAGAGCTGGTTGGTAAAGCATGACGAACAGCTAAGTTGTGTTTAATTGACATGGCAGATAATTCTGGCTGAGCCAACAAGGCTGCAGTGATTTGCTTCAATGGGGTTTCTTTTCTTCCTCGGGCTGCAGCTATAAAAACTCCAGGCTGCTCCTCTAACTCAGGCTTACAGTATCCTTCTGTCTGATACTCCAACACTCTAATATCTGCTTGTATGTCACTGTCATCTTGCCTAGTGGCTTCTAATGTAGAAATTCATCTCTGTTGTGTTGTTCTTATTTCCTATACTTTCCCCTCTTTTTTTGCAGAAGAGGAAAGCTGTTTGCCATCAGCAAAATGGTGGGGAGGGAGGGGAGAGCCATAGCAATGTACACAAAGAATAATTGGCAAATACACCCCCCCCATTTGACCAGGGATGAAATACTGCCCTAAAATAAATACATATCCTTTTCATGGGCCATTTCAGTGCAATGTGACATAGCAGAAAAAGGCCAGATGGGAGCCATGTGTAAGTTGGCCCATTGTGATCAAGATGGCTTGATGGCGCTGGCCCAGCCATCACACACATGGTCCCCACAAACTCTCAGCTCATCCACAAAAGTCTCACACTGAGAAAAGTCCCTGGAAACAGTGGACACCATCTTAATCTCTCGCTCCAGACTTGCTTTTTATGGGCAGGCCCAAGGTGGATGGTACTGCTTCAAGCTGCCCACAACTGTGTCCCATTCAGCTACCCTCTGGACCCAGTTCCAGGTCCGGCAGGTTTGTTGAATTTCCCAGGGGGTCCAAAGGATGGGACGGGGGTCCCCTCCTCCAGTCACAGCTCTTAACCCTCTGTCGTCACCTCCTCCAGCTGCTTTCCCTTTTGTATATAATTTATATATAATTATTCTGTAATTGTACTTTTTGAATGCAATGTGTCCTGAAAAGTGATTTCTATATAACAAACAAGGTAAAGGTAAAGGGACCCCTGACCATTAGGTCCAGTCGTGGACGACTCTGGGGTTGTGGCGCTCATCTCGCTTTATTGGCCAAGGAGCCAGCGTACAGCTTCCGGGTCATGTGGCCAGCATGACTAAGCCACTTCTGGAGAACCAGAGCAGCACACGGAAACACCATTTACCTTCCTGCTGGAGTGGTACCTATTTATCTACTTGCAATGGTGTGCTTTCAAACTGCTAGGTTGGCAGGAGCTGAGACTGAGCAACAGCAAAGCTGGGACTGAGCTGGGACTGAGCAACCCCGTCATGGGGATTCGAACCACCAACCTTCTGATTGGCAAGCCCTAGGCTCTGTGGTTTAGACCACAGCACCACCCCCATCCCTATAACAAACAAACAAACTGCAGTAAAATTCAGTAGTTGCAGCCCTCTAATTCCAATAAACCCTGTGACGCCTATGTTACATTTGTTTAACAAAATCAAAAGGCCGACTTGTGTTACCTTGTAAATATCCCCTTCAACAAGTCCACTTAACTATTGCGGGTGGGGGCATCTTAATTGACAAATGTTACCCCAAACCATAATAGCTGAAGATGAAATCACAGAAAACTGGTTTCAGATTAGCAACTTTAAGCTTTAAAAAATAAATAAATTATGACCATTTTCTGCTGACATTTTATTGAAAGTACGAAAGTCCATTAACTTCCATACCTCCACCTCCCCTTACCCCCCCCATCTGCTCTGGGGTTTCCCCCACATAAGGGTGGGGGGGTGAGCAAAGGGGAGAGGACATTGTGTTGCTCAAATGGAAGTCTTTGCAGGAACAGGACATGTTTATTGGCTACAACCCAGTCTTTCCCATGTGCTTCTACTACTACAGCTTCCAGCCTCCACTGAGCCTCCATCTTTCAAGACCCTTTTAATCTCAGGGGCAGTTTCATTGAGCCAACTGCTCGCTCAGTCTCAAATGATACACAGACCCGCAGTCCAACTTATCTTTTGTCATTCATTCACCGCTTCATGATGTTGCTAAAATAAGACATTCGTCTCAACAGGAGAAACTTAATCGCTGACCTTTTATTTATGAGCCTCCCAATTCCCCAAACAATCAGGCTGCGATTGGAAAGAAGCAGTATTGACAGAGGTTGATTTCTGTCTTCAGCCAACAGAGTGCCTGTCACTTCTCCGCTCTCACTGGTATATTGACGCCAGGGTGGAATTACTAGGTCATGTTGATTGGTGAGGCCTCTTGGGATGCCAGAAGCCACAGTCATCTCTCATACCTCTTGGCATCCCCCTAGACATTCACTCGATCCTTTCCCACATAATGTGCCAGGATGGTGATCAGCCCTTTAATAATCTCATTGCTTCCAGAAGGGACAGAGACACCATCATGGGCAGAGTGAAAGGAGATGATCTCTTGGTCCCAGCTGATGCTTACTGTGTTGAGAAGCAAGCTTTTGAGTCAGACAGAATTCTTCACCAGTCACTTGGATATGTGCAGTGTGATTCTAAGCCTTGCTCAATGAGAAATGCATTCCACTGAACTCCATGGGAATTATTCACTACGAGCCAGGAAATCATAGGGTCCCGGCAAGTTGGTGGCCAGCTTACTCCAGTCGCCCTATTTGTTCCAAGGTCTGCCTGTTTATAGAAAAGGCTTCCTTTTGTGCAAATTCCCAATAACTTATTATTTACATTTATATCTTGCCTTTGCTTCAAGGAGCTCAGATTAGTTCCCCTCCCATCAAAGCTTCCCTTTGAAAACTCTAAATTGCATGTGCCATTTAGCATATAGTTCTCACAAATTCCTCGCGGCGCTTTTTAGCGAAACACTCAGAGTCCCAGGTTTTTCCAGTGCAGTCTTTTTAATGTGAGCTATATACAGGTATTTACAAAAACAGTCCATACAGAGTACCTGCTCCTTAAGGCAAATGAATACTCTCCACCACAGCACAACCACCACAGTTACGGTTGAACAGGCTTTCCTTTTTAAAACAGGTGATAGCGAATCACATTAATCACACTCCTGCTGAGTCACTGACCCAGCACTTCACAGAGTATTGCATCATCCTGTAAGCCTGCAGACTTACTCAGTATCCTGCGAATCCCAACAATAGTTTGGGGTGGCTTTCACCCTTCCCCTTAGTCTCAGTGTTGCCATTACAGTACTCAGCAGGGAAGAGGACAAAACTATAATTTGGCTCCCCCTACTGTTGGGCTCCCAGCTTTCTGCCCTACCAGTCCCAACAGGCACAAGCCACCACTGCTCTTCATGTGTTCAAAAGAACATCTGTCCGTAGAAAGCAAACCTGAGTCAAGTACACCATTTCTCTGTTGAGGGCCACATTCCATCAGGGGCTGCATGCTGGCAGTGGGTGGGGCCAGAGCCATAGTCTTCTGGAATAACCAATCAGGAATAAAGACCACCCTGCTTCCATTTTCATCATGGCAATCTCAGGAAAGAGCTTCCTACACAGCCCTCCTGAGTTTGATGCAGTTACTCTCAAACAAATACATAAAGGATTCTGTTTTCCTTTTAGTACAGCAGACCAAGAAAACTACTGTTCTGGAAAGCAAGTGGAAGTAATTTTGTTCCGATTTCAGTGTTTGCCCCATCTCTCTCTCTCTCTCTCGCACTCTCTCTCTCTCTCTCTCTCACACACACACACACACACACACGGCAAAAGTCTACCAATTTGTTCTCAGACAAATGTGGGGATAAACCTCTTTCCCCAAACCCATACTACCAAGAAAATCTATGTACAAAAGCGATACAAACACCCTATCACTTAAAAAAACAAAACAAACAAAAGAGGGAAAAACCACTTTCAAAAGTCAGGAAATGGAAAGGAAGGAGCTCTGATGAGATGGTTCCTGGTGCCTGACATTGCTGTGAGATCAGTGTGAGGACGCATCCCTCTTTACCTGGTTTAGGCCCATGTATGTTCATCTGCACACATGAAAAGGGCCTGGATAAATTATACAAGCAAGAAAGGAGAGGCGGCAGAGATGAGGCTAGAGAAGAAAGATTAGGCTTAGAAAAGGAAGTGACATCTTTGTAAAGGCATAAGAGTGTTTAACAACTTGGATTCACACGCAGTGACAGCACATGAGTTAGATATGATAAATCACATCTAGCAGATACGGAATGTCCAAGGTCAAGAGATCATAGAAATGCAATGGTTATATTCCACCTCCCAGGATGTTATTTTCAAAGAAAGTATTAGACTTTTAAAACAGCAGTCAAAGGTCCATTCACTGCACCCAATTCCTATGTGTGGAAAATGTAATGTGCTTTTTTTTAAAATAAAAAATTGCAGTCATACAGAATTAGCATAAATGTGATATAGTTGTCTCTTTTTCTGCATAATCCTGTTAATCTGCTGGGCTAACAGACATATCAAAAGACAATCCTTTTCAACACTGGGATGTAGACACTAGTCAAGGACTCTAGTTTGTATGAGCCAATACAAGACCTTTGATTTTAAATTTTCATGCATTTGTATTATATGCAGTTAACATTGCTTAGCACTTATTGTTTTTATGGTATAGGTGTATACAAATACTTGTATAAATCAGTAAGACACAGAGCAGTGCTCTAGCCTAAAACGGGAGAAACAGAAATCTTGAATGCTGGTATACACAGCAGCACACAGCCAACATTTCTGTAAAAAGATCAGCCTCTGGACTGGGGAGGTATAGGATTCAGACTGGGACCATGCTCTTTTTTCAGTAACCTTCCACTTCCAACAGAGATTTTCCTCTATCTGGACATTTAGTGAGAGGTCTATTGGAAAAGCCACACAGCAGGTGGGGGGAAAAACCACTTAACCATCCCACTTTGACTTAGGGTTCATCACCACTTACCTTTGCTCTGCATTTCTAGGTCCAGGTCTGTGCTTTAAAGCTCCTTGTCTGTCCTGAATTGCTGGCCTACCTGGTAGCAAATCATCATGTCAAGTCCAGAGTTCAAATACCAGGGGTCAACCCACACAAGCAAAGTTCAAAGTCCGAAATCCAAAGCCCAAGGTCAGGAAACGCAGTCCAGGGTCAATCCAGGTAGGCCAAGTCTGAAGTCCAACAGTCAGGATACAATCCAGCATCAACCCCAAAATGCAGTTGCATTGAGGTTCAGGAACATCCAAGCCAAGGTCCATCAACATGAGCAGTTGAGCAGATCCACCACCTCAGCACTGCTGCCCTTTTTATACTTTGCATTCTGATTGCAGCATCTGGGCTTGATGAGGCATGTGACCCTCACCTGTTCCAAGCCCACTCCAGCTGAGGAATCACACACCTTCTCCCAGAGCTAGCAAGCCCCACCTGACCAGCTAGGGATTTGGGCTGTGGGTCCTTGCTTGCCTCAGCCACCTAGAGCACCACTCCTGCTTCTCCCTATGCCTCAGAACATGAAGACAGGAGCTTTTGGTTGGCAAAAAGCAGTTTTATGTGTACATTATTCCAGAAGAGCAGCAGGCTAAAGATGACATCATATGGGAGCATGTCAAAAAACTCTGACGTACCACTATAAAATGTAAGTATGGAAATGCTCTTGGACCTGCTACAGTTAATGTTGTGAGCCCCCATGTTATGTTCAGCCTGTGTATGTCTGTAAACAAGCTTTATTATCACAGAAACAGCATCAGTCCCCAGTAATTTCTTTCAAAGGAGACCACTCCAGGGTATACAGCAGAACCTCTGAAACGTCTCATCACTTGGAAATTGGGTTGCACAAGCAACAATGTTCTGGTTGATTTTGTCCACACAGTGCAGTTCCAGATGCCAGATGCATCCAGCCCAAATATCACAAAGGTGGGGAAAAGGACCACAATGGTAAAATAGGTGACCATTAGTTGTCCAAATGCCTTTGAAGGTCGCTGTATAATCCAAGGAGAAGGCCCTTCAGTCAGGGTGCATTAGGCTGTGTTTGTCTTTGAAATCTGTTTCTCAGCCCACTTTCTTCTTCTGCGACTCAGAACACATTGCCTTTTTGCTCTGAGGATCTTTGGATTCTTTGTTTCCACATTAGGTCATTGATCATAATGAAATATGGCAAAACATCAATAGTTCACGGGTGGAGACATTTCCAAGGATTCACAGCTGAATGCCTCCCTGAACCGTAAAATAAAATTCTGCTTCAGCTTCCATTTAGTGCAATTGTCACAAAGATAACTTAACAAAGAGGAACTGAGCTCCTTTCAGCTATTCATTTTCTGAATTCCTGGAAGTGGGGTGGTGGTGAAAATGGAATACAAACATTATTGTACTTCTGGAGTAATGGTGACAGGGAATGGGAAGCCCATGCCAAACTTCATGCGGGCTCACATAAGAGTGGCACATAATGCTTGTTCTACTTTTTCCTTACCTCCACCTCAGCCTCTGACACTACTGAGATCGAAAGGGCAGCATTGATGTCAGGTGCTCAGCAGTAGCAGAGCAGGGTGGTTGCTAGGACTCCTGTCCTGTCCTGGCTATAACTCTGGGTGTTACCTGATCTGCTTGTTTGCCTGTCTGTCTGTACCACCCACCTGCTGATCTGTCTTCATGTCCTATTGGTAGCCACACAAACCGCAGTGTGATGACAATATTATTATTATTATACAATATATTTGTTTTTAAAACTGACCCATATTTGATCAATTTCATTGTTGTTGTTGTTTAGTCGTTTAGTCATGTCCGACTCTTCGTGACTACATGGACCAGAGCACGCCAGGCACTCCTGTCTTCCACTGCCTCCCGCAGTTTAGTCAAACTCATGCTGGTAGCTTCGAGAACACTCTTCCAACCATCTCGTCCTCTGTCATCCCCTTCTTCTTGTGCCCTCCATCTTTCCCAACATCAGGGTCTTTTCCAGGGAGTCTTCTATTCTCATGAAGTGGCCAAAGTACTGGAGTCTCAGCTTCAGGATCTGTCCTTCCAGTGAGCACTCAGGGCTGATTTCCTTCAGAATGGATAGGTTTGATCTTCTTGCAGTCCATGGGACTCTCAAGAGTCTCCTCCAGCACCATAATCCAAAAGCATCAATTCTTTGGCGATGAACCTTCTTTATGGTCCAGCTCTCACTTCCATACATCGCTACTGGGAAAACCATAGCTTTAACCATACAGACCTTTGTTGGCAAGGTGATGTCTCTGCTTTCAATTTCATTAGGTCTACTTATTTTTAAAGTTTGATTTTATTGGTATTTTCTTGTTAATATTTTGTTTTGTTTTACACTTGGGTTGTGCACAGTTGCCCCGCGCCCACCAACTCGGGGTCCCAGATCGGGGTGACCGTGGACCACCAGGAGACCACTTGCCCCAGATCCAGACTCAAGTCAATTCTGGTGGGTGGGGCTAATGTTTAATTAGTTTATTAAAATGAATGAAAGATATGGCCAGGAAGGGGGGAGGACAAGGGGTTCAATTCTGTGGGATGCTCATTCACAAGCAACTTCCCTGCAGTAGGAGGCTGCACAACCCTATTTTATGCAGACCACTTAGAGGCGGTTGTTTTTCTTCCAAAGCAGTGCATGAATCTTGTTAAAAAAAAACAAAAACAAAAACTGTGAGCAGTTCTAGGTGAAGAGTCATAGCTCAGCTCAATGTTAGAGCACATGCATGACTGGCAAGAACTCTCCAGGGGTCTTTCCTAGCCCTGCCTGAGGATGCCTGGGATTGAACCCAGCACCTTCTGCATTGTGCAAAGCTCTGCTATTGAACTACTGCCCCTTGCTCCACCGAGAAACGGGATAGTTTGTACACTGCTCATCAGTAATGACTTTTTAACAAAGCCAGCACAGAACAATCTTTCAGGAGCTAAGAAGTGATTTAAGATTACATCCTCATTTAGATCCAGGCCTCTCCTGTGAACAGCTTGTGCCAAATTGACTACGATGCTTTTATGATATGGGATTACAGTGCAAAAGGACTAAGGTAGGCCCACCTAATTAATTTCAGTTAATTTTATTAAGAGACTTATGGCAGCGTGTGAACTAGCCTCCCAGGAGTACAAGAGTACTTTTGTGTTTCATTTGCCAAAGCCAACCCAGGGCTTCATAATGCATGATAATTAATATAAATGTTATCAAGCCGGCAGATATTTGATTTGCATATCTCACAAAGACATGGTAGAAATGCTAATGTCCCATCCTCTCTTTCAGAGCAAATGTTAAGTCCAGGTCTGGGGAAAATCCCAGCAACAGGTCACCATGGTAACTGAAAATTCACTGTTGGTGCTTGACAAATTTTCCCTTCGTCCAAGTTCATGGGTATTTTTGCAAGAATTGTGCCACCTCCTGATGCAATGTTGTCCTATCGGCTGCCCAAAAAAGTCCAAGCAAGCAGGGATTTGGAAGACTGCCCTGCCCTGATCTACGGGACACAAGGAGTGGTGGCTGGTGGCTACTGAAATTGGTAGGGTGGACAGCAAGGAGCCCAACACTAGGTGGCGCCACAGCCAACAACAGGCAAAGGCAACAATTTTTACCATTGTCCCTATCTTCCTCCATACTGGAGGAAAAAGCTGACAGGTTTTGACACTGGTTGTAAGGAAGAAGGAAGACATGTGGGGCCAGGCTGAAGGCAGACTGAAATTAAAGGGGCAATGCCCCACTTGCTGTAATGATCCAGGCACTGCCCACCAGCCTCAGCCTACCATCCACCTGCTTGCCTTCTTACTTACAGTACAATCAGCTGAGCTGAGTACCTTCCTTTTCCATAGTCTCAGCGTTGCTCCCTGCAGAGGCACAAGGTTGGAGTTAGTTGACTCCACCTGCCATAGGTTCTGGTACAACCTACTTTTGGGTTTCCTGCCTTCTGCCTCACCTGCCCCCAGTGGGCACTAGCTCCCACTGGCAGAGATCAAATCCCTAGGAAAGAGCATTATGGGGCGGGTTGGGGGGAGAACAGGGGAAATGAAAGAAAGGAGAGGGAATGCAGCCAAAGGCTATCGTGTTGGACACGAAGTCGCCTGAAGCATTTTCTAGTATTCCTGTCCTATTCTTTATAGGAGTTTTAAATACATTTGAATTGCAGACATCGTAGTCATCAGCATGTGTCTGGCAGAATCTCTGTGAGTGGAGAATGTTCTGATGAATAGTTATGCAGACCTGCCATGACCGCTCCTGTCTGCATTCTTCCTGCTTAAGCTCCTTCCTTCCTTTGATGCAAACAAACCCCATTACCCCTCAGCTAAAGGATGGATTCAAAGCTTCTGTGGCTTTCTGGAATCATTTTGCTTTATGCCAAGGTTTTGGATGAGATTTAAAACACACACACACACACACACACACACACAGTGCTCCTGTTAACAAGATGTACTAATAAAGCTCATTCTTCCCGACAGGTGGGAATCTTAGCAGCATCAGATGCAACAAATGAATAGGTTGACTCCGCGGCACCATATAATGTGCGGCATTCCTCCACGGAGGAATATGAATTGACAGCTACCCAAATCAATATGGATGGCTGCAGCAAGAAGAAAACAAAAATCTGGGAGGAGAGAAATCACCCAGAGGCTTAGCTCCAGCTGTTTGAGAAGACACTTAATGGTCCCTAAAGGGCCAAACCTACCATTAGGCAGAGTGAGACAGCCACCTCTGGCAGCCAATTGTGGGTTCGTGGAAAGAGGAGCAAACTGCTAGCTATTGAATTTGGTAGTATTGTACATATTCACTCCCATGGAGAGGCACTTGTGGAATGTTCTGCCTTGGGGGCCAAAATAATGCAGCCAGCCTTGGGTCTCAGTCCAGTATATCTGAAGGAGAGTCTCCACCCCCACCATTCTACCTGGACACTGAGGTCCAGCGCCGAGGGCCTTCTGGTGGTTCCCTCACTGCAAGAAGCCAAATTACAGAGAACCAGGCAGAGGGCCTTCTTGGCAGTGGCACCCGCCCTGTGGAATGCCCTCCCACCAGATGTCAAAGAGAACAACAACTACCAGACTTTCAGAAGACATCTGAAGGCAGTCCTGTTTAGGGAAGCTTTTAATGTTTGATGCAGTACTGTATTTTAATATTTTGTTGAAAGCCGCCTAGAGTGGCTGGGGAAGCGCAGTCAGATGGGCGAGGTATAAATAAATTATTATTATTATTATTATTATTATTATTATTATTATTATTATTTACTACACACATTGACTTGGGGAGGGAGGGATCTACTAGATTTATGCATCAGCTGCAAGATGTATCTATATAGCACTGGGAAGCAACCCAAGCTCTTTCAGACCCACTCTGTATCTTTCTAATTTGCCTTCCTATTCAGGTCTGAGTCTGATATGTTAAATTTGAAGCTCTATCCCCCACCCACCCACACACATATTGACTATTACTGGTGATCTAAAAAGTGCTATAGCTTTTTCTCCCTATTTCACAGAAGTAGATGGAATTTGCAGGCATAGCTACCCCTCCAGTATGGAATAAGACTGCCAGACTGATGTTTTCCTGCAGGAAACTTTTAAAGTGCTTTCAAAACGTGAGGGAAATGAATCTCTGGATTTTCTGCCAGAATCGGATGGAGTTTGTAGGGAATTAAGCCTTCCAGAATGATAGGAACAGTGGTTCTCCTGCAAGGGCACTTCACCTCCCCTAGTGCCTTAAAAACGGGTGGCATGAGAGAGGTGCCTCTGGGGAAATGGGCAATAATGGGCTGGCAATGAACAACAAAACTGGGAGCTTCCTTGAGGGATAAGCTGGCTTAGCTGGGTGAGGAAAAAGTACCAGTCCTAGAGGGGAAAGTGGAGAAATCTTCGATAAAGTTGTTAATAATACTGGACATAAAGAAATAAGTCACCTTAAAATTGAAGAGGGGGATGAAACTTGGAACAATAACTAAACGTAGGGAAGGGGGAATGGAAAATGGATAAAAAGTAACATATGCACTCCAGCAACAGGGGAGGAACAAACTTAAGGAAAAATAATAGAATAATAGAATTGTAGAAGGGACGCGGGTGGAACTGTGGGTAAAACCTCAGTGCCTAGGACTTGCCGATCGCATGGTCGGCGGTTCGAATCCCCGCGGCGGGGTGCGTTCCCGTCGTTCGGTCCCAGCGCCTGCCAACCTAGCAGTTCGAAAGCACCTCCGGGTGCAAGTAGATAAATAGGGACCGCTTACCAGCGGGAAGGTAAATGGCATTCCGTGTGCTGCGCTGGCTCGCCAGATGCAGCTTGTCACGCTGGCCACGTGACCCGGAAGTGTCTGCGGACAGCGCTGGCTCCTGGCCTCTAGAGTGAGATGAGCGCACAACCCTAGAGTCTGGCAAGACTGGCCCATACGGGCAGGGGTACCTTTACCTTTACCTTTACCTAGAATTGTAGAGGCGGAAGGGATTCCAAGGGTCATCTAGTCCCACCCCTTGCAATGAAAGAGACAAAAATCTGCACCATACATTCAAAGCATTCATTCATTCATTCATTCATTCATTGAATTTATATCCTGCCCTTCCACCTGAAGGAGCTCGAGGTGGCAAACCAAAAGCAAGAATGCAATAAACCAGGCTAGTCCAATTCCCAAGAGACTGCGATCTACTCACAGAATAAAAAGCTAGCAGTGATCTACCCATGGGGGGGCAAGTCAAAATTGTAGACCTTTTATTAGGGGGGGGGGCAGGTCGAGGTTGTTGAGCATTGAGCTTTTTTTAGGGAGGCAAGTCAAAGTTATTGACCTTTTTTTAGAGGAGGCAGGCAAAAGTCACTCACCAGACAATCGATTGGACATCCCTGCAATAAACCATATTTCAAATGCATTACAATCATTATACCACTTTCGGCAGCTGCGGCTTTCCTCAGAGAAACCTGAGAACTGTAGTTTGTTAAGGGGACTGAGAGTTTTTAGGAGACCCCCCACCCCCACAGAGCTACCGTTCCCTGAGTGGTTTAACAATCAACACTCTCCTCCAGGAATCTTCAGCCTTAACTTGGCAGACTCATGGAATTGGCTCAGTTCTTCCTGGAGCCATCACTGCGGACATATCTGAATGGAATAGTCTTTGCATTTGTAATGCTTTTTTATTATTTCTGCGAGTGTTGTGGAATGCGTGTGAAATGTATAAACAGATTTTAAGCAAAAAACAAAACAAAACAAAAAGTCTCGTGGAAACCATAATGTTTAATCCCCCTTATTCTGTGATGAGTTGGATTCGATTTTTAATGAAATGAAAACAATTACTGTTGTAAATAAGAGTAAATAAAAAGGAGGCAGTGACAGCATTACAGCTCTGTTCAGTGAATTAGAGAAATGCAAACAAGGATACGAGCCTGAGACTAAAGAAGGAATGCTTTTTTATTTCCCCAGGGTTACATTGACACAGAGTGTTAGCATAACTTCCTCAATTAATTATTCAAATCTTTACAGTTCAGCTGAGGAAAAGTATAAGCCAAAAATTCCACACAGATCAGTTGTGGCTCTGAAAGAAATACTTCTTTTGTCTTAGACTCTTGTTTTCAAATTGAGTTCTTGGCAGGGAACGGTCTTAATGTCTGGACCTACCCATTTGTTGGATTCCCAGGTCGCAGTCCTGAAGAGACCCTGCGGCTCCTCCTGGGAACCAGCAAATGCTAAGAAGACAGTCTGCACATCTGGAGTAGAGATAGCGTGAGGGAAGGGAGCAGGAAATGGTAATTATAAGGGGAGATAAGAGCTTGATGAATCAGGCCACTAGCTCACTGAGTCCACCATCCTGTTTTCACAGCCACAGCCAGATGGCTCTATGGGAAACTCCAAAGCAAGAACAGAATTCTCTACGCCAGGCCGATGAGCACATTTTTGTTTTCTGAGCAAATGACTGCAAACTTGCTTTCTTCCTTAAAAAACGACAACAGTTTCTAAGGTTCACATGTCATGGGAAACCAGAATACGGCTTATCTTGAACATGCTAGATCACTAGGTTTTTTGGGTCAGAGCAAGATGGCAGCTAAGCCAAGGTCTCCCCTCCTTAGTTATGACCAGTAACTGGAGGAGAAGCTTCGGGTACGGATTGCTGTAAAAGGAGGAGAGTACAGTGGTACCTCGGGTTACATACTTTCCTAACCCAGAAATAGTTACCTCAGGATGAGAACAGAAATCGCATGGCAGTGGGAGGCCCCATTAGCTAAAGTGGTACCTCAGGTTAAGAACAGTTTCAGGTTATGAACGGACCTCCGGAACGAATTAAGTTCTTAACCCGAGGTACCACTCTAGTCCTTACAAGCCCAAGGAGGAGCAAAATGACTGCACTCTCTTCTTCACAAGTAAGTAAGTTCATGCTAAGCTAAACCATGGTTTGGTTAATGTAATGTTCAGACCTGGCCTGTGAAAGCTTGTTTTCTGTGTAGGATATTCTGCAAGATTTCAATGTGTGTGTGTGGAATTGCAGGACACACACAATCCTAGCCACGCAGTCATATTGCAGAAAGTGACAGTTGAAGGCTCGTCTATAGTCCATCCATTGCTTTGTTTTTTAAAAACCACAAGTAGGGAGACACAAATTTATGGCAAGATGCAAGCAACACAAGGAAGATTCCAAGCTCCCCCCCCCTTTTCTTTTTCTAATGGAGTATAATTTGGAGAAAGGACATATTTTGCTATATAATTAATGGAAATTTAAATTTACCATTTTAAAGCTTCCTGTGGGAAATTTTCCATGTCAAATCAATTTGTAGATGGGACCCACAAGGCAGAAAATCACAGCCGCTTCAATCCGCTTCTTTCGACGGTTGCCGGAGGTTTAATTTCCAGCTGCATTCTTTGATGGCTTTGATCTTCGATGACAGTGTTAACTCCATTTGGTCCTCAGAACTGCATTGATTTTAAGCAGCCTTTTGAGATAACCACACTAATTATTTTGCTGGAAGTTTAATTAAATATTTTCACACAGGAACAAGATTCCAGCCCCCACCCACCCTCCCTCTCCCCCTTCTCCTGCTTTTTATTTTCTGGAAGATGCTGGACATTAAGAAGCACAACATTTGAGAAGAGGCTAGAAGGACAATCCTAGAGCTGGACGGATTTGCTTCTGGGCACAATTCAAAGTGTTGGCTATTAGCTAAATAGCTCGAGCCTTGGATACCTTAGGGATTGCTTCCTCCCATTCCATCCTACAATGCATTTTATGCTGGACTGCCCTTGAGGTTGGCCTAGAAGCTGCTATTAATGCAAAATGAGGCAGCTCAACTGTCCACGGGGGCAGCATATCCCCACCATGTGATGTTACTGCTGAAAGACTTATACTAGCTGGGTGCGGGTGGCGCTAGGGTCTAAACCACTGAGCCTCTTGGGCTTGCTGATCAGAAGGTTGGCAGTTTGAATCCCTGTGACGGGGTAAGCTTCCTCCCATTGCTCTGTCCCAGTTCCTGCCAACCTAGCAGTTCAAAAGCACACCAGTGCGAGTAGATAAATAGGTACCACTGTGGTGGGAAGGTAAACGGCATTTCCGTAGGCTCTGGTTTCCACCACGGTGTTTCATCATGCTGGCCACATGATCTGGCAAGCTGTCTGTGGACAAACGCCAGCTCCCTCGGCCTGAAAACGAGATGAGTACCGCAACTCCATTGTTGTTGTTGACTGGACTTAACCGTCCAGGGGTCCTTTCCCTTTCCCTTACCTTTACTGGCTGGAGAGAAGTTGCTGAGTTCAAGATGCAGGTTCTGGTGTACAAAGCCCTATACAGCTTGGGACCAGCATACCTAGAAGATTGTCCTACCCTTTGTATACCCACTCTGAGCCAGTGTGGTGTAATGGTTCAGAGAAGTGGACTTGTAATCTGGTGAACTGGGTTTGAATCCCTGCTCCTCCACATGCAGCTGTTGGGTGACCTTGGGCTAGTCACACTTCTCTGAAGTCTCTCAGCTTCACTCACCTCACAGAGTGTTTGTTGTGGGAGAGGAAGGGAAAGGAGAATGTTAGCCGCTTTGAGACTCCTTCAAGTAGTGATACAGAGGGCCTCTTGCAGACACCAGTTCATCAGGAGGTTTGTGCCATATGATGTAGCAACTGTGCCTTTAGTGAGGTGGCACCTAGCCTTACTGTTTTATCTCTTGTTTTGGCCACCTTGGGCTCCGCGGGAAGAAGGGCAGGATAGAAGTCTAAAAATAAGGAGGAAGATAGCTATAGGGCACCATGTTAGGGAATTCTGTATTAGGTGAGTTAACTGCACCTGAACAGAGGTTGGATAGCCATTTGCCCGAGATTCTTTAGCTGTGACACCTGAATTGCAGGGGGTTGGAACAGATGACCGTTGGGATCCCTTCCAACTCTACCGTTGTATTATTTTATGACTAATAAATTGTGATTGAGTGTACATAGAGTGGGGAGGAAGAGGGAGAGATTTATTTTTTAAAAAAATTGTGCAACTTAAAAAAGAACCAGTTGGGTCATTTCTGTTCACAAGGCAGGAGAAAGAGGCAGCACCAAGATTTTGGGAAATTAGAGAATACCAGGCGTATCACAACTATTTTACACTGGACACCAGATTTCTGGATTAGAACAAGAGACCACGGGAAAACATGTGCATTAGTACCTTACGCCATTCCACTCTTCCTTAACCTAAAGAAAAGATAACCGTTTATGTGAAATCAATGCCCACAAGCTGTGTTGTGTATTAGTATGCCAGTTAGGGTTGTCTGATAATGGAAATGCCACCTGCTTTAGGGAGCCAGCTGTGATCAGGCTGAAAGATAAGCGTTTAAAGGCACAACAAACAGTAAGATTTATTTTGGAATATATGGAAACATCACAGCTGCAGACAGCCAGATTGTTGACATCACATGATGCGCCTATCTGTGGGAAAGAAGAATTTCACAAAGGCTGGATAAGTCTTTGTGAAGAGTGTAATTTGAAACCCTCTGACTGCGCATGTTCAGGAAGTTTGTCAGACGTGCTGGAAGAACTGAACTGAAAGGACGTGTTTTTCTGTAGTGCTGTAATGTCAGAAATAAACATCATGTAAATAGATTTCTGACTTATTTTCTTTCCCCTGCGGAAGCAGGAGGGAGGGGTTGTGCATTTTACCCACACTTGGGAAAATGTCGCCTATCAAAATCTCCCTGGTCTGTCTGGATATCAGCCAGAGGAGGTTACCGGTATGCAAGCTCCGAGGACAGTGACAGGGGCCAGCCTCTGTGGAGGGGGCTTGCAAACCAACAGCATACATACTTCATTTTATTTTCCTTTCCATGGTTCAAACCACGCTCAAAGTGGCTTAAAGCATGGCAAAAATCACATAATTACAAAAGTAGTGATAAGCAATACATAAAACGACAATAAGTACACAACTGAATCAAGCAATTTCCACATAAATCATAATGACCTCTAAAATAAATATGCAAAAAGTTAATATCAGTAACAGCAACGCCCCCCCATAAGAACCCCACTTAGCAACACCCCAGTCAAGAGTCTATTCAGCAGCCTAAGCTTTTGTAGCTGGAGTCAGTCAGGGCTCCACCCAGGCAAGGTGGGAAAAGGCCTGCAAGGCAGGGAGCACATCTTCCAGAACTAAGGTGAGACGAATCACAGAACCATAGAATTGTAAAGTTGGAAGGGAACCTGAGGGTCATCTAGACCAACACCCTGCAATGCAGGGATCTCTTTTTGCCCAAACCCATGAGCCTCAGATTAAGAGCCTTGTGCTCTCTCAGGAAAAGACCTGCCAAGCAAAATAAAGAATTTATTTATGTATGCAACAATGGCACCAAGAGTCTTAATAGCACAAGGATGGAAGAATGAGGACATCCCGACAATAGAACAGTGCCAAGGGAAACTGATGGACTATGCGGAACTGGCGAAATTCACATACAATCTGTGAGACAAGGACAACTGCGACTTTAAAGAAGAATGGGAACTTTTTACAAATTACTTAAAAAAACAACAAAATGAACGGGACTCCTTGGCAGGTTTTGAATAAACATACACAAACTTATTATTGTTTGGATTTGATATCCCGCCTTCCACTCCCTTTAAGGAGTCTCAAAGCGGCTAAGATTCTCCTTTCGCTTCCTCCCCCACAACAAACACTCTGTGAGGTGAGTGGGGCTGAGAGACTTCAGAGAAGTGTGACTGGCCCAAGGTCACCCAGCAGCTGCATGTGGAGGAGCGGGGAAGTGAACCTGGTTCACCAGACTACGAGACTACCGCTCTTAACCACTACACCATGCTGGCTCTTGTTAACATAATAGACAGATGATTTAAGGATCTCTACACTTTTATAATATGCAGAGAATAACATGTGCTGAAAAATCAGGGAGAGGAGCTGAGGAAAGTCTTGAGGGGGAGGGGGGAGGGTTTTTCTTGGGGACGGGGGAGGGGGAAAATTGGGGGGGGAGAAATGAAGATGATATGTTTTTCATAATTTGTTATGTTGAAATTCTTAATAAAAACTATTTTTTATTAAAAAAAGAGTCTCGTGCTCTCCCAACTGAGCTACCCAGTTGCCCAACATTTCCCAACAGAGCAGGCAAGTAAGCTGTCATTCATTTAATGCATCTACCAATCAGATGAGCATGGTTGTTTTGGTTTGCTCTGTGTTTCGTTGTATCTGGACATAGTTATTCCGAGAGAGCTTTCTCATAATTTAGATTATGTATCTGCCTCTGTAACTCTACCCCTTATATACCCAGTGTTATGTACTGAGTTGAATAGGATCCAAATTGCAGCAGTCTGATTGGTCCTAGAACAATACGATCCAGAATGCAGTAGTCTGATTGGTCCACAGGAGCCACCCAATCCAGCTCCAGGTGGAAGTGAAGTTGCAACCTGATTGGCCTACAGGAGAATCCCGGAATTAGCCAATCACACGGTGCCCCTTGTGTAAATAATGTCTATAAAGCAGACATTTCGGGGGGACTCCCATTCCTCACTACTATGAGCTGAATAAAGAGCATGAAATTCACACACGACTCCCAGTATATTTCACCCAGTCACTGCATTCTTTAGGAGAGTTTCTCCTCCAAAGATGGCCGAAGCTGCCCGGGATTCTTATGCTATGATTCCTGCATTGCAGAGGGTTGGACTAAAGAACCCCTGGGGTCCCTCCCAGTTCTGCACTTCTATGGTTCTATAAAGAGCTGCAAGAAAATGTTCCAAAGCAAGCCATGTCCCAGGTAATTGGACAAAATTGCTGCTTAGGTAATCACAGAGAAAGCTCTATCCAAACCACTCCATGAAAAAAAACCCACACACACACACATGGAAACGGCAATTGTGAGACGGTCATCGGTTTTGTCATTGCAATAAGAATACAAAATTATGCCCACACTTAAAAAGAAGAATAGAAAATATCTTACATTGTTTTGTCCACTTGAATCAGTGGGAAGAGCCCTGTCATGCAGGCCCTTGGGCAAGATTCATGCAGAAATGATTTAAATATTGCATCAATATGGCTTAATTATGACTAAGCAGATGCCAAAATAAGCAAACGAGACAGAGAAGAACAGCAGAATATTGATGAGCTCTGTTCCGTTCGCCTGGGTTGCTTCCAAATCTGAATGTAGATTTTTGAGGAAGTGAGGAAAAACAAATATCTGCTGGAATTGCAGTGGTAAGTTGAAGTCTTATAGGCCCAGTTACCTGGATGTAAGGGTGTGGGAGAAAATCAATTCACCTTGCAAATTTACCAACCTCCCTTCAAAATTTGCACTTTTCTGAATTTTGCATTTCACGTGTACAATAAAGTGTGCATCTGGATGCATAAGTTTAGTGAAAATAACACGCACAAATGCATTATATCAAGCGAAATTTCTTTGCAGCAACAGTGCAACAAGTGCAACCACCTCATCAAGCCATGTCTTTTGGATCCTAAGCACCAAAAGCCTGGCAGGATATCAATTGTGAGAGCATTCAAGTTTAGATTTTAATTGCTGCAACGCTAATGAGAAGAAAGTCTGAGGGTAACAAAAGAGCTTTAGGCACCGGGAAAATCAAGCCAGGTTTTCTTTAAGAAGCCACCAGCTGAGCATAGGCATAAACACACAGCATTTAACAATGGCCTCTAATTTTATGTTCTGCACAGGGAATGAGATGCTAATAACCACATAAGAGTCCATCAAGGGCCTTCCACCTATTTACATATAAATAGTCCTGACCAGCGCATTGCTTGCTACCAACAACGGTTAACTTAATTTATTGTCCTTTAGCAAGTGAATAGTCATTGGTTTTCTAGCACTTTAACCTTGGCAAACCCTTCGGGAAATAAAAATTAGATTGAGAGAAAATTACTAGTGGTGGAGAACAGTATAAAAATGACAGTAGCATATATAAACCTCGGGCAGCGGTGGCATAACGTGGCATATTATTGTAGGCTGTCTTCTGAAGTTCAATATTACTTCTGTGATTTACACTGGTGTCATTTCCAACTCATGTAACACCCTCCCCTCCCCATTTGCCTTAAGGAATCCAGCCCCTTAAAAAAGGGGGGGGGGGCGGTATCATGAACTACATCCAGTGGATTCTTAACCATGGAGTCATCTGCACTATCCATTTAAAGCAGTACCATACCACTTTAAACAGCAATGGCTCCCTCCCCCAAAGCATCCTGGGAACTGTAGTTCATTGAGGGTGCTGAGAGTTATTGGGAGATCCCTCTGCTCCCTCACAGAGCTCACAGTTCCCTGGGGAGAAGGCTTGATAAACCACTCTGAGAATGATATTCTGTGATGGAAATAGGGGATCTCTTAGCACCCTTAAGAAATTACATCTCTCCTCTTTTTCAGTTTTTCAGGGATTTTGTGTGTTTGAGGGGGCAGGAGTAGATTTCAAGAAGGGGGGGGGGGCTTCATGGAGCTCTTAAAACCCTGCCAGATAGCAGCCCATGCGTCCATCTTAGGACCTGTGAAGGTGAGAAAATGGAGCGCTGGCCAGCCAGCCTCAATCTCTCCTCAGCCAACCTCTGCCCACCTCATGTCAGGGACTGGCTGGATGAAGAGAAGTGGTGAGAGGCTCCAGCTGGGGACCCCCTGCCCCCCAGAGCAGGAAGGCTCAGAGCCTGGGGATTGGTGATGTGGTGGGGTTCTGAGGAGAGGTCAAAGACTGGAAGGAGGTGTCAGATGCCAAAGAGGCAACAGGGTATAGTGAGCAGGAAGAGTCTGTGACAGGGAGCAGTTCAGACTCCAAGGCTGAAGCAGAGGAGGGAGGGAGGGGTTTGAGACTGCTGAAGAAGCCGGGGAGTCTCCTCCTCTCACTGCAACAAGCTCTTCTCCTCCCTGGTCTCTAAGAACACCCAGAATAATGAGGAGAGCAGAACAGAGGTCAGAGGTGCACAGACACAGTTTGAGACTGCTTGGGAAACATCCAGGAGAGGAGGAGCCTTAAAGAAATATGGAAGACAGGGAAGAAGAAGAAGAAGAAGAGTTTGGATTTGATATCCCGCCTTTCACTCCCTTTAAGGAGTCTCAAAGCGGCTAACATTCTCCTTTCCCTTCCTCCCCCACAACAAACACTCTGTGAGGTGAGTGGGGCTGAGAGACTTCAAAGAAGTGTGACTAGCCCAAGGTCACCCAGCAGCTGCATGTGGAGGAGCGGAGACGCGAACCCGGTTCCCCAGATTACGACACTACCAATCTTAACCACTACACCACACTGGCTCTCCTGCAGTCCTTGCAAGACATACTGGGAAGGGTTGCTGAGACCACTAGGCCAAGTGGTATGTTTGTTTCCTTGAATAAAGAGTTAACTTCGCTGGCAACGGAGATCAGCTTCCCTTTTTTTGCTGACTTGCATCTGATTCCAGTCCTGACACCTGCCTTATTCCTTATATCCAGCCCAGGGGGTGGCATGTTTGTCACCTTCCTCCCCAGT
This sequence comes from Podarcis tiliguerta, assembly GCF_965153285.1. NCBI lineage: Eukaryota > Metazoa > Chordata > Lepidosauria > Squamata > Lacertidae > Podarcis > Podarcis tiliguerta. The sequence continues at coordinate 39,476,192 of NC_139547.1, read as the reverse complement.
CTCAGCATTGCCCTTGTAGAATTGAGCAGGGAAGAGGGTGGGGGGCAAAACTAGAATTCGTTGGCCATTCCTCATAAGGCTTTGTTTCCAGACCCTTAACCGTGTCAATAAGCCTTCTTAAACTATGGTGCCCAGTACTCCGTTAAAAGTGATTAATAAAATCCCTTCTTCGAATTCAACCTGAAAGGGCAGGTAGTGGCTAAGCAGAGCCGCAGAATAAACAAAACAGCTTGATCATAGAAAAATGCCCTTTGGAGTAAAATATTCTGTCATCGTGCTTGCCCACAGAAGCCCAAAGAGATCTGAGGGGGAAAACACATCAGGGTAATTACTGGACTCAGAAGAAGAAGAAAACAAGAGAACAAAAGTAATTTTCTCCACAACTTTCCCAGTAACCTTGATCCGAAACACAAAGGTTACATTTCTAAGACTTGCCACGTAAACTAATAAAACGTCATATTGCCTGCTAGAGGTTAGCACAGTTGTCTGGCTTGAGCCATGGTGTCTGTTTACATTGGGCCAATTAAAGGTGCATTTTAATAACCTGGGCTGTAAATGATGATGGATAATAGTATGCAAATAGCCATTTATAAACAAGGCTGCATTCTGCCTGCTTATGCAGCTAGGTTCAAAATATAAATCCATATTGTGTTACATGGGGGAATATTACAGGAATAAACTTCAACAACAACAAAATCATCTTGCGCACCTGTTGCACGGCAAAACCATTCTGCCCATGCCTTTCTTTTCTTTGCTTTCTTCTCCTTTTACTTATTTTCTCTTTTGCCTTTTGCATTGTAATATTTTTGCTCCTTTGCCTCCACCATGGATAGGAGCTTTGTGCAGCCAATCAAGTTGGCCCAAGTCACCAAAGTCCTGGGTGTCAAGGGCACTGTATTGAGGTCCATACGAAATACATTAATGTTGCTGGTCGCAGCGGTAGAGCATATTCTTGCACTGCCCAGGGTGGGTGCAATTCCGAGGGGGACATGGTGTGGAGGGTGCCCTCCCAGGCACAGGATAGTCACTCAGGTGCCCAGAGCAGCATGCACACCCTGCAGCCAGGGGCAGAGAGAGCCGCCCATGGCAGACATTCGGCGTGCCACCTGCCCGCGACTCCCAAGCCTTCCCCAAGCTGTCAAAACAAAGGGGGAAGAGGGGGGTGCTGCTGGCAAAGCAGCGCAGCTCCCCCCTTACCCCGACGGCTCAGGGTAGGCTTGGGAGTGGTGCGCGGGTGGCACGCCCAATGTCACCACCGCAGTGAGGGCACCTGGGGTCATCCACCCCCCACCTGTGTCCCTGGCTGGTCGCTCCATTACCATATCCATTACCATTACATATATGTACAGCTGTAGAGCTGAGCAGAAGTGGTTTGCTGGATGGGACAAGACACTGGGCTGGCTTCCTGGCAGGTGGGTTGCTGTTGTTAGAATTCCTGCTCCATGATTGCAGTCATGGGATTGTTGTCTATCACATGACGGTGTATGTTTTGACTCCACAGTGGGAAGTGACGGAAACAGGATGTTTGTGTTACTGTGTTCTGTGAAGTGGGACTATTGTCCTTTGTTCTTTTTCTCTTTTCTGTCTGATGCTAGAGAGAGAAGGAGCCATGTTGCAGGGCTCCCTGTGTGTTTATATGTAAATAAAGTAGATTAGCCAAAATGCTGAGTTACTGAGGTCTGTCATGCAAAGCTGTGCAAACTCTGCAGATCCCTAAGTGTGCCAGTGTTGGTTGGCATTGGTCGCTGTGATGTTCGGGTTGAAGAAGAAGAGGAGTTTGGATTTGATATCCCGCTTTATCACTACCCGAAGGAGTCTTAAAGTGGCTAACATTCTCCTTTCCCTTCCTCCCCCACAACAAACACTCTGTGAGGTGAGTGGGGCTGAGAGACTTCAGAGAAGTGTGGCTGGCCGAAGGTCACCCAGCAGCTGCATGTGGAGGAGTGGAGACGCGAACCCGGTTCACCAGATTACGAGACTACCGCTCTTAACCACTACACCAAGCTTATGAAGCTCCCGAACTATCGACCAGGAGGGAGGGAACATGCCAGTCGGGCATGTGTCTCTGCCAGGGTCCTACTTGAGTGTAGGCTGAACTCCTGACAGCTGTTGCTTACTGGGAGGGAGAGGGGCAAGATGGTGGGGAGACCAACACTTCTACCAGTGGATTTTGCACCATGCTGACCTTCCTGCTGCCTCACCCTTCTCCCTACTAAACAAGCAACAGTGACTCATCTGCTGGGAAGCTAGTGCAGTGGCGTAGTGTGGGGGGTGCAGGGGGGGCGGCCGCACCGGGCGCAACATCTGGGGGCCGCACTCGCACTCGCAGCTCTCTGCCCCTACCTGGCTCACTCACTCTCTCTCACTGCAGTGCTGGCTGTGCGAATCCGATCCGAGCCGCCGGGTCGCCGCCCACTGTGGAGGGGAGCATGCCAGGCGTGCGGTGCGGTGCGGAGAGAGCGCGAGGGACTATCTGGGGGAGGGACAGTGCAGTGGGGGGGGGCGCAACTTACTTGCCTTGCCCCGGGTTAGGGGGCGCAAATTACTTGCCTTGCCCCGGGTGCTGACAACCCACGCTACGCCACTGAGCTAGTGCATGCCTCACAAGTGCCCTGGAAAAAACCAGGACATCCTTTTTCTCCCCCTCACAAGAGAATGGTGGCCATTTTGGACGCTGTGATCTCACATGATTTCACACTGCAGTTTCCCCCTGAAAAGAAAGCTTTTGCAGGGCTGCGATCTTGAGCAGCACCCCCCAAAAATGCATGTTTTCGGGGCACCTTGCCTGGAAAAGTACTTTATGGGGGGGGGAGTCATGACGCGAAATTGCGAGATAACAGCATCCAAAATGGCCTCTGTTCTCTGGCAAGAAAAAAAAAAGTTGGCATCCCGGAAGATTGTGTCCTGGATTTTGCTATTGTGGTCTTGGAGGGTAAGCTAGTACAGCAGCTGTCGCACCTGAAGATGGTGAGAATTGCACTCCAAAACATCTGGAGGGGACCAGGTTTGGGAAGGCTGAAACATGCTTTCAAATGCCAAGCATCTGTTAAATATAATGCTGCAAACTGTCGTGTATTAATAAAGCTCGCACCAATTTTGGATTATTGTCCTACATCTCTTCTGATGCGCGAGCAATAAATGACCCATCTGTCAATGTAAGTGTATGTGCGCAAGGACAGATTTGTCAGGGCACAAGTCCTGGTGCCAAAATTCTTATACAAAAAGCCCACAATTGCCGGGCGCGATTCGACTCGCTGGTCTTCCTCAGTGGCATAAAATTACAAATAAATGTCAAGTATCTCTAGGTAGAGCAAATCATCCATCTTCTTAGCATAAGGGCCTGGAAGAAATTCACCAGGCAGTACTGGAATGCTGTTGAATGATTTCTTCCTGTATTAGAAAGGCAATCTTTGAACTTTATATTCTCAATGAAAAACTGCAAAGCAAAATGTCTTGTTCTATGGAATCAAAAGATTCTCTTTCTTATACCCACTGAAACTAAGGCCCCCTCTTCACTATACATTGAAAGCAGGACCATACCACTTTAAACGGTCATGGTTTCTCCAGAGAATACTGGGAACTGTAGTTTGTTAAGGGTGCTGAGAGTTGTTAGGAGACCCTTATTCCCCTCACAAAGCTACCATTCACAGATTTTCTTAGGAAGAGAGATTGACTATTAAACCACATGACTCCCTCAGAAGATGGTGGACTCTCCTTTACTGGAGGTTTTTAGACAGTTGGGTGGCCATCTGTCAGAGATTCTTTAGCTGTTATTCATGCATTGCTGGGGTGGTGGAGTAGATGACCTTTAAGGTCCCTTCCAACTCTACATTTCTGTGGACTCAGCTATACATCCTGCAAATAAAACGTTTTAAGTGTGTTGTAAAGTGCATCATACAAATGTGACACTAGATGGCGATGGTAAGCTATGGCAAATTCAATATATTTTTCAAAACGTTTTTTTAAAAAAGCATTTTCACAACGTTTTTTCCTATGTGTCTAGATTCCACCTGTGATCCTATGATCAGGAGCTCTTCCAGTATTGTGAGCTCCAGGACTGGGCCCAATATATGAGAAATCTTTAAGAGCGAATGGCCTTCAATTGATTTTGTATTCAAAATGCAGCAGCAGGGTCTTCAAAGCTCTAAGCAATATCCTTCTGCCTCTTGTCTTGTCTAAAACTTTGCTGCTATGTTTCAGTGTTATTCCTACTTGCAGGATTAAAGAGCCTCATACATTCCTTTCCCTCTGGCTTCCCTTGTACAGATTTAATAGACAATATGTGTCAGAGGATCATTAACTGGACCCAAATAAGTTCAGGGTTCATTGTCGATCGGAAGGTTGGCGGTTCGAATACCCATGACGGGGTGAGCTCCCGTTGCTCGGTCCCTGCTTCTGCCAACCTAGCAGTTTGAAAGCACACCAGTGCGAGTAGATAAATGGCGGGAAGGTAAACAGCGTTTCTGTGTGCTCTGGCTTCTGTCATGGTGTTCCATTGCACCAGAAGCAGTTTAGTCATGCTGGCCACATGACCTGGAAAGCTGTCTGTGGACAAACGGCAGCTCCCTCAGCCTGAAAGCAAGATGAGCACTGCAACCCCATAGTCACCTTTGACTGGACTTAACCGTCCAGGGGTCCTTTGCCTTTTTTCACCTAGCAGGTAGACATTTTGGGTGTATTGGCCCTACAATGCCATTTCAATTTGCATACCTGATTTTTGAAAATTCAAGCAGGAATTTGCTCCACCCCACATGAAAAAGAAAAACAACAATTTGATTCAGCTTAATTTATTGCCAGGTACAAAAGAGTCATGGCCATTTGCTTTTGTTTATCGGTCTCCAGCCGGCTTCAAGTTTGAAAAATAAGACTTTGTGGAGGGAAAGTGCCCGCCTCATCGTTTTTAGGACCCCTGACCGTTAGCTCCAGTTGTGGCCTACTCTGGGGTTGCGGCGCTCATCTCGCTTCATTGGCCGATGGAGCCGGCGTACAGCTTCTGGGTCATGTGGCCAGCATGACTAAGCCGCTTCTGTCGAACCAGAGCAGCGCACGGAAATGCTGTTTACCTTCCCGCCGGAGAGGTACCTATTTATCTACTTGCACTTGACGTGCTTTTGAACTGCTAGGTTGGCAGGAGCAGGAACTGAGCAACGGGAGCTCAGCCCGTCGCGGGGATTCGAACCGCTGACCTTCTGATCGGCAAGTCCTAGGCTCTGTGGTTTAACCCACAGCGCCACCCGCGTCCCGCCTGATCACTTGGGAGGAGGCAGGGAGGCAATTAGACTCTTCAACCCCCCACCCACCCACTTTTTATGTGTCTGTCTTGATGTTAATGTCATTGTAGCCAACCTCTGTTTCCATTATAGCCCAAGCAACGTGTGCGGTAATTATGACATATTGTTTCCCTGGCTGCAGCTCATCTCCATATTTCTATCCTCCACCTCCCTGGACTTATGGCAAGATCATGCATTCCCTAATTGACACTTTTTTATACGTGCGTGGCAACTAACAAGCCCTTTTGCTGTTCGTCTTATAAATCAGCTCCAGGTTGGCTTGCATAATAGCCAACCTGGCGCGTCCACGTTAATTAAGAGACACATGCCATTCACTTTGCCCTTTCTTTCTAACACTCAAGTGTGCACATTTCCCCATCCACTCTTCCCTAAGTATTAGGAAAAAGGACCAGTCGAGGAGAGGGAGGGGAGGAGGTTGGATTTCTCCCCTCCACTTTCCACATTTTTGACAGCATCGTTATTTTGTCGCTTCCACCCAGGCGGAGCCCTGGGGAGAATGGCTAAGTGTTATGGAAGGGTAAATCAAGAATGAGGCGCGTAAAAGGTTGCACTTGGGGAGACAGTCAAGGCAAAAGCATTTCTTTTTAAAGAAAAGTAGTGGGGATAGGAAAGGAAGGAGAGAGTTATGGAGGAGTGCATGGAACTGAGTCACTGGGGAAGAAAATCAATAGGCTGCCCATGGCTTGTTCTTCAGATTTATGATCGGCCAATGATGGGTAACTTGGGCTATTTGCTAGCGGTGAAGAGTTGGGGATTTAAACCAGCGTCATTAATTGCACACAGATTTGGGAAAGAAGTGCAGGGAAATCACAAACCACCTGCATTGGGTGTGTTTGCTAGGAGGCAGGATGGTTGTCAACCTTCCTTGTTCATTGCAATATGCAAACCAAAATGCAGCCACCCATTGAAATTTGCCCTTTTCCAGATTTTGCAGGCAAGTAAAGCGTACAAAAATACATATAACATGGGGAAGTATGCATAAAAAGCTATAGTGGAAATATTCTCTATACTGACTGGCGGAGGCAATCCAAGGTTACAGAGTCCCAGCTGCCAGGAGTTTCATCTGGGACCTTCTACGTGAAAAGCAGATGTTCTGCAACTTACTCATGAGGAAGGGCACAGAGACACTGAATGCTTTGCTGCCTGGGTGTAATCACCTCCTTTCACACCTAACAAGAGGGGGGAAAGCAACCCTCAACACTCTGACTTTGGCGACTGACTCCCACTTCCGACAAGGGATATGCTAATGGCTTGTTTATTTACTCCCTCGCTTTCTTTTATGAGGCCATTCATTTCCCCAACAGCACCCATGCCAGCTCTGTGCTGTGATTTGCAATTATTCAATCACTAGCATGTTAAAATAATGAAGCGGAAGCTAATAGGCTCTCCTGCCTCAGGTATGCATTTAAACAGCAGGGCCATTGCTAGTTGGAAGCTGTCTCAGACTGAGTCAGGCCATTAGCTTAGTGCGGTGTACACCAGTTGTGGCTCTCCAAGTTGCAAAACCCAACAGCGGCAATCTCCCATAACAACAGCGAAACCCCAGATACCCCAGCCCCAGTTTTGGCCCTTTCCCTTACATATGATCATTACTGGAATCGTATTAATATCTACCAGGCTGAAACTGTGTAGACATTTATTTTAAATTACTGGTGCCAAGTTCATATCTATCTCTGCCTGCACACAATCCAACACCTCCTATTCCTCAGCTTTAGCACTGGAGTGAAAATTTGCTCTGATATGCTTACGAATTATTTTGAAAAAAACATGCCTGAAAAGTATTGTGCGCCAAAAAGAAGGAACATGATTACTTTATTAAATGAGCGAAACTTTTCTTACAAAGCTTTTTGTATATGGCATGACTTTCCCTTTCAAATGAATATCTAATCAAAAGATCCAAGGCTCTTTTTAAGAGGAGCAATACAAATGCTTAATATGGAAGTTATATGCATGGGGAGAGGCAGTTGTGATGGACAAGCAGTCCAGCAATTGAAGATAATTGATTTTCTTCTTCTTTTAAAATTTCCTAATGATCTAGTTTAAAGAAGAAGAAAAGGTCAAGTACTAAAAATGCAGAGAGATTTTTTTCTTCAAGGGCTTGCAGCAACCTGCATCCACGAGCCACTGCTGCTGGCCAAGAATGGGAATGGATATGCGTGCATTGGGTTTGTGCTGATGATACCTCAATCAGATTGGCTGTCACCTGCTTTCATTTCCTCAAGACCAGCACAGAGGTGCAATAAAAAATCATCCGGGTCTGTAGGAATGGGATAAAACCTGACATTCCCATTTTGCTATGTGCTAGGCATAGGTTGTCACCTGAAGATATATCAGCGCAAGCCAATTTGTGTTCTTTGGAAGCAATGGTATAATCAGAGGTGGTTTTAGGGTAGCATGACAGGTTTGGCCAATCTGGGCACCACAACAATGCTGTAGAACAGAGTGTGAGAGAGCAATGAATGTTAGCAACGCAAAGGGCACCACGGAAATTTGAGAGCCCAAAGTCCGCCACTAGCATAATGGGGGCGGAGAGATGAGAAAGGGGTTGGTGTTCATCTGCGGTTTTCTCCCTGTGTCAAAGAATACATTAAGAATGTAAGAAGGGCACTGATGGATCAGCCTAAAGGACCATCAAGCCCAGCATTCTGTTTTTGCAGATGCCTATGAGAAGCCTAGGGACGCGGGTGGCGCTGTGGGTAAAAGCCTCAGCGCCTAGGACTTGCTGGTTGAAAGGTCGGCGGTTCGAATCCCCGCGGCGGGGTGTGCTCCCGTTGTTCGGTCCCAGCGCCTGCCAACCTAGCAGTTCGAAAGCACCCTCAGGTGCCAGTAGATAAGTAGGGACCGCTTACTAGCGGGAAGGCAAACGGCATTCCGTGTGCGGCTCTGGCTCGCCAGAGCAGCGATGTCACGCTGGCCACGTGACCCGGAAGTGTCTCCGGACAGCGCTGGCCCCCAGCCTCTTGAGTGAGATGGGCGCACAACCCTAGAGTCTGTCAAGACTGGCCCGTACGGGCAGGGGTACCTTTACCTTTACTATTTCTACCTCGACGGTTGGAGGCAGCAAGCCTCCAGAAAAAAAGTCATTAGGAATCACAAGTTTGGCAAGCATCATTTGGTACCTTTACCTTTTTATGAGAAGCCTGCAAGTAGGACATGAGTACAACAGCCCTCTCCCCACTTGTGATCCCAGCCACTGGTATTCAGAGGGACACTGTCTCTGACAGTGAAGGCAGAACATAGCTATCATGGCTAAGAATATAAGAAGGGCCCGCTGGATCAGGCAAAGGCCCCATCTGGTCCAGCATCTTGTTCTCACACTGGCCAACCAGATGCCTCTGGGAATCTTGCAAGCAGGACATGTGTGGAAGAGCACTCTTCCAGCAACTGGTATTCAGAAACTTTGCTGCCTCCAAGTTGGCTAGCAGCTAACGAGAGCCAGTGTGGTGTAGTGGTTAAGAGCGGTGGACTCGTAATCTGGGGAACAGGGTTCGCGTCTCAGCTCCTCCACATGCAGCTGCTGGGTGACCTTGGGCTAGTCACACTTCTCTGAAGTCTCTCAGCCCCACTCACCTCACAGAGTGTTTGTTGTGGGGGAGGAAGGGAAAGGAGAATGTTAGCCGCTTTGAGATTCCTTCGGGTAGTGATAAAGCAGGATATCAAATCCAAACTCTTCTTCTTCTGTTCTCCCCCATTTCAAAGCCACCCATGTTATTGGCCAACTTTAAATATTTGAAGGGCTGCCACACTGAAGATGAACCAAGCTCATTCTGTGCTGCTCCAGAGGGCAGGACCTAGACCAATAAAGGAGATTCCAAATCAACTTATTCGGAAGAACTTTCTGTTGGTTAAAGTTTCTCGACAGTGGAATGGACTCCCTTGGAAGGTGCTAGACTCTTCTTCAACGGAGGTTTCTATGCAGAGGTTGGGCGGTCATCTGTCAGGGATTCCTCAGCTGTGATTTCGGCACTGCAGGGGGCTCAATGACCATTGGGGTCCCTTCCAACTCTGCAGTGCTATAATTCTATGGCCACATCTGCACCATACATTTAAAGCACCATCTCATTACTTCAGTCAGTCATAACTTCCCCCAAAGAATCCTCAGAAGTGTCATTTGTTAAAGGCGCTGAGAGTTGTTAAGAAGCCCTTGCAATTCCCAGAGGTCCCTGGGAAGACGGATGGGCTGTTAAACCACTTTGAGAACTGTAGCTCTCTGAGGAGAGGAGCCTCCTGACAACTCTCTTCAGGGGAGGGGAAAGGATCCAGAAAAGTGTGTGCAAATATAAGCCCCGCAGGAACCTTACGATGAGAAGTCTCAGACCTTCTTCGCAAGGGATAAAGAGACTCACCAAAGGCATATCCACATCGTAGATTCCAAGCAGATTCAGTGCACATTTAAAACCCACAGCACCCTCAAAGAATCGTAGGAACTGTAGTTTGCCCCCATTGAGCTGCAGTCCCAGTACAGTGGTACCTCGGATTAAGAACTTAATTTGTTCTGGAGGTCCGTTCTTAACCTGAAGCTGTTCTTAACCTGAGGTACCACTTTAGCTAATGGGGCCTCCCGCTGGCGCCACACGATTTCTGTTCTCATCCTGAGGTAAAGTTCTTAGCCTGAGGTACTATTTCTGGGTTAGCGGAGTCTGTAACCTGAAGGATCTGTAACCTGAAGCATCTGTATCCCGAGGTACCACTGTACCCTTAACAAACTGCAGCTCCCAACATGCTTTTGAGGGAAGCCATGATTCATAAACGTGGTTTCATAGAGTTTTAAATGCAATCTGTAGATAAGGCCTAGGTGTCAATTTCCCCAAGCACTGCTGTAACATCCACCTCAGGATGCTGTTGCCATTGCTAAGGTAAGCACAGACTCCAATCCCTTTTGTGGGGTGGGGGTGGGGATTGCACCATGTTTTGGAGCCAAACCTCAAAACTGGTAACAAGAAGCAGGGTAGGGGGTGGGGAAAAAGGCCAGCAGCCCACCTCATATTATACGCTATTAATATCTGGTGCCAGTCTGAACCTTAAAAAAATCCCTTCCTGTCAAGTGGGATGCTGACTGCCTCATGAGGACCTTTGCAATGACACAATGCAGGCCTGATTCCGTAGCATTCAGACATGTGAGCGTAATTATTTCCTCTCCCCTCCATGTCCCTGGGTTTTAATGGATGACGGCTACACTCTGGCGTGCCAAAGGTTAATGCTTCTGGCAAGATAAATTACACGTGAGGATAGGCACAGAGATGTTGAGTGCCGCTGCCCGGGCGTAATCACTTGCTTTAATGACTACAAGCAGGGAAAAAGCTGACACCCTACAACTTTGGTGACTGACCCCCACTTCCGACAAGGGATATGCTAATACCTTGTTTATTTACTCCCTCTCTTTCTTTTATGAGGCCATTCATTTCCCCACCAGCAGCCATGCCAGCTCTGTGCTGTGATTTGCAATTATTCAATCACTACCCTGTTAAAATAATGAAGGGGAAGCTAATGGGCTCTCTTGCCTCAGGTGTGCTTTTAAGTAGCCGTGCTGTTCCTGCTTGGAAGCTGCTTTGGGTGGAGGCAGTCCATTAATCCAGAGAGCTTAATATGATCTATCCTGGCCAGTTGTGGCTCTCTGGGGTTTCAGGCAAGGGGTCTTTCTCCCAGCCCTACCTGCAGATGCTAGGGATTGAACTGGGGTTCTTGAACTGGGGGGAATAGCCCGAAATTGTTCCTATATGCAACAACAGCGGCAAGGCTATTGTTAGCTCAGGTTTGGAAACAGCAGCAAATGCCAACAGTGGAAGATTGGCGGCAGAAGGTAATGGAATACACAGAAATAGCTAAATTAACAGGGGAAAATTCGACAACAGGGCAATGAAACATTTCAAAAAGAATGGAATAAATTTATGTTGTACATAGGAAAGATAGGGTGAAATAGAGAAACCAGTAGAATTGAAATAAACCTCATAATGTGTAATGCAAAGAACTTTATTGGAAAACTAACAACAATAGGAAGTAAAATGTATAATGTGATGAATGTAACCCATGGTAGTTGCAAATGATATATAGGCGGACAATAAGAATTGTATATATAGAAGGATTTTTTTGTTTGTAGACACTTTATGGACAAATGCAGAAGCAGAACAATAATATATAAAATGGACAAAGACAATGCGAAAAAATTTAGAGGTGATATAAAAAGTCAGAAGGAGAAAGGAAGGAAGTCGGCTCCTAGGAGCAAGTATAAATGTAAAATGTACGGTAAAAAATATGTGTATGTGTAGTAAGGTAAAGGTAAAGGTACCCCTGCCCGTATGGGCCAGTCTTGCCAGACTCTAGGGTTGTGCGCTCATCTCACTCTATAGGCCGGGAGCCAGCGCTGTCCGCAGACACTTCCGGGTCATGTGGCCAGCGTGACAAGCTGCATCTGGCGAGCCAGCGCAGCACACGGAATGCCGTTTACCTTCCCTCTGGTAAGCGGTCCCTATTTATCTACTTGCACCCAAGAGTGCTTTCGAACTGCTAGGTTGGCAGACGCTGGGACCGAACGATGGGAGCGCACTCCGCCGCGGGGATTTGAACCGCCGACCATGCGATCAGCAAGTCCTAGGCGCTGAGGCTTTAACCCACAGCGCCACCCACATCCCTGTATGTGTAGTAGGAAACTTGTAAAACTAATAAAGATTATCTTGAACTGGGGATCTTCTGTATGCAACTCAGAAGCTCTGCCATTGAGCTGTGGCCATTCTGCCCAAAGCTTGCTGATATTGAGACAGACCATTGGTCCATCTAGCTGGTAGTTGCTCTCCTAATTCAGACCCTCCAAGTGTCCCTTCCCCTTGGAGGGGAAAGAGATTGATTTTGGAGGTAGCTCCCAGTAGCAACTCTGGGATGAAGCATTGCAGAATAGGATGGACAGCTAAAAGCATAAGAAGAGACCAGCAGGATCAGGCAAATGGCCCACTGTTATGTACTGAGTTGAATAGGATCCAAAATGCAGCAGTCTGACTGGTCCTAGAACAATAGGATCCAAAATGCAGCAGTCTGACTGGTCCTAGAATAATAGGATTCAGAATGCAGCAGTCTGATTGGTCCTAGAACAATGCAGCAGTATGATTGGTCCACAGGAGTCACCCAATCCAGCTCCAGGTGGAAGTGAATCCACAACGGATTGGCCTACAGGAGAATCCCGGAATTAGCCAATCACGTGCAGCCCATTGTGCAAATAATGTATATAAAGCAGATATTGTGGGGGAACTTCCATTCCTCCTCACCACTATGAGCTGAATAAAGAGCATGAAATCCACTCTCGACTCCGAGTATATTTCACCCACCTAGTCCAGCATCCTGTTCTCTCATTGACCAACCAGAAACCACAAGAAGGAATCGAGCTGAAAAGAACTGCTATGCTGTAGCAAATCTGACATGTGTGTAGCTCTGTAAGGTGGACATAGAAATAGGAAAGGCATCCTGTTATGAAAAAAGGACCCCCAAGCCCTAACAGCAAGGGTCCCACCAGATATTTTATGAGGCTAAGAGGCCACCTGGGGTGCTGAGGATCTTAGAGACCTGAAGGAGGAGATATCCGACACAAATTCTGAGGAGAAAAACACCACCAAGGCTAGTAACGCTAAGTTATGTGTGTCTCTGTTTTGGGACCCATGCATCTTATATTTACTATTTTAGATGTCCCCCCTCCCCAAAAGGAGAAATGATGACTCTGGCCTTGCATCCCCTAAATTGCACACTTTTCTTTTTCAGTGGGTTAACTGTTGAAAGAAATTGCTGCTATATTTCCTCGGCACAGGCTGGGATGGAAAGGGAAACTTTATAGTCAGCAGTTGATCAGATTAGTGGCTCCCCATCATCCCTCCCCACCTCCCTGCCAAAGAAGAGGAGAGACACACTATTAGATGAACCAATTACAGCTCAACAGACAGTGGCCACAATTATTTATTTTCTGCCTGTCAGTTAGCAGTGGAGGTTTTGCTTACTGTTCATGCCACGGTGCCTGATCAACTTTCTCTGAAGTTCCCTGTTTTGTTTTGGGTGGGTAGGAGCCCTTATTGAAACTAGTGGCTTATGGAATGATTGATTAATAACACTAATAATGTCACCCTTCCCTGTGCAATTCAAGATGGAAATCACATTAGAGAAATCGTAGCCCATGCTAGTCCTTCTCAGAGCAGATCCATTTACTTAGGTTAATTCATTATAGTGCCTCTGCTCTTGAGTAGAACTTAGTTGGATACAGTCCATTAAATACAACAAAGTGTACAAATTTTAATCCCAGTAATTCTTGCTCAGGGATGCCAACAATTAATGCACATTAACCACACTATACCTGGGGGTCTCAGGGCAGTTCACAGAACAAAATCAAGATATAAAACCACAAAATTAATAATAATAATAATAATAATAATAATAATAATAATAACCCAATAGTCTCCCCCCAAAAAAAACACATTTTAAAAGGGCATAGGATGTAAATCAGATCAACCCAAGGCCTGGTTAAAAAGGAACGTTTTTGCCTGGTGCCGAAAGGTGTATAATGAAAGTGCCAGATGAGCTTCCCTGGGGAGAGCATTCCACAGTTGGGGAGCCACTGCAGAGAAGGCCCTGTTCTCATGTTGCCACCCTTCAGACCTCTCGAGGAGGAGGCCTGGAAAGAAGGGCATCAGAAGGCGATCTCAGGGTCTGGGTAGGTTCATATGGAAAGAGGTGGTCCTTTCTAAAATACAACAACATATAATATTTTAAATCCTGCGAACTGCCCTGAGATCTTGTGATGAGGGGAGGTATATGAATCTAATAAGTAATAAGAATAGCACATGCTTTTTTGTGCACATTCATTGGATGGCGTATGGCATTGCAAAATTCAGAGGAGTGCACATTTTGAAGGATGTGTGTACTTTGGTTTGTCTATTGCATGGATTAGGTAGGCTTGCCTTTAAATGTGAAGTGAACCAAACTTCTCCCGTATCTAGAGTGTCTAATGCAACCTCTCTCCTTCTTCCGCTCCCAGTGCCCCAAGGATAGTGGGCAGAGAAAGAAAACTGTGGTGAAAGACACTCACAAGACGGAGGTGAGCAGGTCACTGTGAACTCTACTGGCAGCAGGCTTCAGAATGGGCTGTGCTCACTTTGCTTCTGGTCCATAAGTATTTGAAAAGGGGTGTTTGCTTTTCCAAGTGTCCCTACTGGAATGTTTGCAGCATCCTTATAAGACACAACATCGCTTGAAACGGGATGAGTTATTCCTGTGAATTATTGACCTGGACACGGTGCGCCTATGAGAGTGTGTATCTGTGTGCCTTACACATATAACCTCAATAAGTCAGTCAGACTCTCTCCGGAGTTCTCTGGATATAATATTTTAAGTATACTAATTAATTTGCTAAATATGTACTAGTTTCTTCTTCCGCAGGAGACCTTTGGAGCATCTGCGGACTTGTTCAGGCGAACTGTTACTATGAGTTAAAGAGCTGTTAATTTTGCTGTGCCTCTGGGTTTTGTTCTTACAGGCTAAGCAGCACTGAGGATTAATCGCTCCATTCAAAGTTTGGAGAGGTCTTCCAATGAGAGGAATCAACACACATGTCACAAGGAAAAGTGAAGTAACCAAACATTGGCCCTATAGGTTTCCACCATGGGTGTCATGAGAAGCTGGAAGCAGGTGTCCGCAAAGGGATGCCTGCTGTTCCGGGAAGCAGATTTTGGCTGTACATTAGGAAACACTTTCAGTTTGGATGACTTCGAAAGTAGACTAGACAAATTCCCAGAGCTACCAATGGCTACCAGCCAGAATGGCTATCTTCTATTCCCCACTGCTGGAGGCAGTTTCTGGGAATTCCAATAATGACACGTGCTGGATGTCCCCATTGACCCTAACACAACAAGCCATTTCCCTCAAAGATGCAGCACTGGCAGAGAAATTCGCCCCCAACCACCTCTGCAAAGTTGTTGTTGGCACCAGTTGTTGTTGAGAGACAATGGAGTTTACTTCTGGGGGTGAAGTCAAACTACCATGCTAGCAGTGCCAAAGTGATCTCCCTAGGGCACAAACCTGGGCAGTGTGTATGGAGCCCCTGGGCTGGACAAGACCCACCCCTCTCAGCCTCGCTGATGTGGTCCAAAGGAAATCAGAGCAACACGATTGGTACTACCTTGACTGCAGCAGTGGCCAGGAGGCGGCATATCAGGCACCATCCAACTGTCTTAGGGATGCCACTCTTGATGTGTGTAGGGTTTGCTCCTTTGTCTACGGGTGGTTGAAGTCCCGGCTAAGGACGTCTAGAGCGGGGGAAAGATGGCGGGGTGGGAGCAGGAACGAGAGTCCAGAAGCCAAGGGTCAGGAAGCAGGGAGTCACAAAGTCAAGGGTCTAAGGGTCAAGAAGCAAGGAGTTAAGAAGTCGAGATCCGAGGATCAGGAAGCAAGAAGCCAAACACAGCAAGGCAGGAAACGAGTTGTTGTGGCAAAGAGCCGAAGGGAAATGCTGACCTTATATCCCTTCCCGGCTCTTGCCACCAGGTGCTGTCAGTTACCAATCAGCCTCACCTGTGCAGCCATGCCTTGCCTCTTCAGAACAAACTTAGGAAGGCCCCAGTTTTGCGGAGCCCTACTGATCACAGGGCCTGGCTCCTGCACACACTCCTGACATCCTTAGCCTTTTCTCCTCCTGAAGATATCCTGCAAGGCAGCAGAGGTTTAGGATCAGAGTTTCCTTCTCCTAGATGGGCTATCTTCCCAGGCTGATGAGCCCCATATGCCCCTCACTTCTCACTACAGCATATGAAGAAACTGCCTTCTTGACTGTTGGACCCACGGTTGGTTTCGTCCACTCAATCCACCAGAGCCTGTGTTTGGATGCAGACTCCTAACTCACCGAGCCGAGCTCAAAGCTCAGTACAGGGTAGAGAACCAAAGGTACAGTAGGGGCACAAAGTACAGCGGAAGGAGCATGACGTACCCCCACCAGAGTTACTACCCCTCCCTTTACACCCCATACACCCCACCTTCGCAAAGGATCTGGAAGAAAAATGCACACTACCTGTCAACATGCCAGAATCTCTCGCCACATTTAGAACAAGCCATGTATTATCTTTAATACCCCAAATTTTGCACAGGCAACCATCCAACCTTCCTTTCCTACAAAGGCCAATTTCAGATCAGTCCACGGAACCATTTTAAAATTATAAGCCCTAGTACTATAAGCCCTTCCCCCAGTTTCCCATTATGATGGCGGAATGCGATTCAGCCTGCTCACCCTTAACTGAGACCACCACTGTGGTCCCCTAATCACAGCAATATCTGCAGACTCAATAAAGATACATGCAGTAGTTAAAGCACTGTTTTCCTATCAAGTCTGCTCATGATGTCGAATTAAAAACCTGCTTTGCAAAGGGGAAGCCAGGCCATTGTGTCAGGTACACTGGATTTTTAAATAATTTTTGTAAGTTTTTTTAAAAAAATAATCCAGCAAAAAATAATTTGAACTTTCCGTACAAACTTTTTAAAAAAAATAATCACAAGAAAGGCTCGCACCACTTTTCTCCCTTTGCAACTTTACGTCTTTCTGTTTAGGTTTATCTCAAATTAACATACTCTACTTCTTAACCTGCCGAGTCCCTTTTAAGTTCAGAAGGCCAATTTGATATAATTATCTTTTAATACCTTACATCATCCATGCCAAGCCTTGCTGGACAAATCCCCATTTGTAATCAGAGTTTGTGATCCCTGCAACTTAATTTTAAATTAAATTGACAGGGCAATAACTTCTCCTGCTGATAGAGACACTTCAATACTTCTCCGTCTAATTCTTCTTCGGCTGATAAAAAGTTGTTGGCTCAGAGGTAAACAGCAGTTTGTATTTCATTACAAACCAATCTAACAGTGGAATTCTGCATTTCTGAGCCTCTACTTAGGAGTTTCACAAGAGGGGAGGGGGAGACCAAAGGGATATATCCTTTAATTAATTAAAGTTGTGATAGAGGGGACCTTGTCATTAACCTTAATGACTTCTGAGAAACTTTGCTGCGTAGAACATTTTTATGCCCATTTTACAGACAGGAACAAGTGGGGGTTTTAAAGAGAGGTTGGGTGGCCATCTGTGATTCCTGCATTATTGCTGAAGGTTGGACTAGGTGATCCTGGGGGTACTTTCCAATTCTTTTATTCGAAACTGTTTTCTGTTAGATCCGCATGCTCAGCTAGAAAGAAGCATAGCTTATGCCCTGGTTGAATGGCGGAGAGAGGTAGAAGATTGAAGTCATTAATGAAATTGAGGGAGAAACCACTCAAAAAAAGGAGGAGCGTATGCCAGCCAGATGGGACAAGAAACTGCCAGTGTGTGTGTGTAGCACACACATGTTGTTGTCCAATTTCCCTTCTCAGTGCATATTTAACGGCTTCAAATGAATGAAGACAATGGAACTTGTCCAAATCATTGCTGATTTATTGGAAACCATGCTGACTTATAGGTTGGATTTAATTTGGTGTCTGTGCAGGTGCAAAAGAAGAAACAAACTTGAAAGTGGTTATAAATAGCTGCTGGGGTTTTTTTGTTTTTGCTTTTTTGCTATTTTTCAACATCACTTTTCCTGGATGTTGTTTTGGCAAAGGCTTCAGAAGATGCCGAAAGGCGTGTTTTGAAATCAAACGGCTTCAGGCACCAGATGAGAAAGGAACTGTATTCCTTCTTTGGGGAGCTGCCCGTTTCCCCCCTTCCTCTTTCAACTGGGATGGTTGGAAACTGCCTTTCAAGACAGTTGGATAAATTTTGATCAGAAAAAGTGGTCGACCAGATGCCTTTGTTGGATAAATTTAAAAGGGGTTTCTAGACCAGAGGTATCATTCCCAGCAACCCAAAAGAAAAGGAGGCAGACTCCAAGTGAAAAGAAAGGACTTTAATGAAATGCAAGTGCACACAGAGACAACTTCAAAAATAAGGAGGAGGCTGCAAAGAATCACATCCAAAGTGATTTGCACTTCCAGATTACACACATGGTTTTTGTTCACCAGTCAAATGATTACAGCGCTCTTAACAGTTGCAGCCCAATGTGATCACCATGATCCAATCAAAATCATTTGGTTCTTCATTTTTTCAATGTCTTTCTTCATTAAGATTTTGACTAATTTTCCTATTCATTAAATGTGTTCCAATATCTTCTTTCATCTGTCTACAAAACAGTTCAAGATTAATCACAGTTGTCATGCCTAGCCTCTTTTCATGCATACAATGGCCACCACAGATTCTATTCTAACACTTTATTCTTTTCAGGGTTCCAGAATGACTATTTACCACATAACAGTACCTAAAAGCAGCTAGGTCTGTGCTGTAAAAAGTAGGCAGGCCCAGGCCTTTTCACTTTAGCTAGGCCGCAGGCTCAAAAGAAAATGGAATCATCTATACGATACATTTTTATGAAATTACTATTTTCTCCATCACCTCTGGGAAGCCCTTGAGCAGGACATGAAGGCATCAGCACACACACAAACAACATTGCTCTGTTTCTGTGTCATTTGCTTCTCTCTGCTTTTTAAAATATTTCTACATTTCTCCAGGTTCATGGGCTTTGAAGAAGTGCGTCTATGAAAAATGATCCCCATGGAGGATTGAAGAGCTCTGGATTGTTTGTTGTTGTTGTTGCTGCTGCTGTTGTTAAAGCATAGCAATAATTTTTTTAAAAAGAATAAAAGTTAAAAGTTTTGCAGAAACCCTACATTGTTTTGCTTTAACAACAGAAACAACAAAAAGGGGATCTGCAGGCAGCATTCTAGGCAGCCTAGAATTGTAGGACCTACTGGAGTTCTGCAAAAGCTCAGAGGAGGCATAAACGTTACCAGGATAGATATAATTTTGGTGTTAAGCTGCAAAGTTTTTGAAACATGAACAGGCAAGAATATACACAAGGCAGCCAAGTACAAAAGAGAAAGTTAAAACCCACCATTGTCTCCCCTGTCACATATTATGGAAGAAAGTAAATCACTTACACTTATAGTACAAAAAGTCCCTAGACTTATTTGTTTGTAATTTGATATGCTTAATCCATACTAGTGGGGTCCCTGTGCCTCTAAATTTCATCCACTTTGGCAAAAAGGGGGAAAAATAAGACTGGGTGTTCTTGTGTGTGTTGTTGTTGTTGTTTTTAGATTCCCCATTATAATGAATGGAAAACACAGAATTTTGCTCCATGTGCAGTACCTTAGAACCCAAATTACAGACTGAAAGAGAGGGGACCGCCTCTCCTGGTATGCCCCACAGAGGACCTTACGGTCTGCAAATAACATCCTAAAGATTCCGGGCCCCAGAGAGACAGTAGCGGAGCTTCATGCTCCAGCACTGGGGGCAGAGAGCAGGTGGGGGTGGGGCGCACTGCCTGCGGGGGTGGGGCACCCACAATGGCACCCTGGGGGCAGTGCGCTCCCCCTGCACTCCTCTTCCTCCGCCAGTGCAGAGAGATCAGACTGGCCTCGACCAGAGCCAAGGCCTCTTCGGCCGTGACCTGGTGGAACGCTCTGTCACAAGAGACTAGGGCCCTGTGGGATTTGACATCTTTCCGCAGGGCCTGCAAGACAGAGCTGTTCCGCCAGGCCTTTGGTCAGGGTTCAGTCTGACTCATTTTCTCCTTGTATAAGAGCAAGCACAAAGGAGGTTCCTGGCCCTCTCACAGGTGCTCACAGGTTTCAGTGGAAACAGCTGGTAACCACCTTTAATTTTAACCTGAAGATTGCCACTTGTCCATTTTAATTTTAATTTATATTTGTTTGAATTAATTGTGGGGTGTATCTTAATTTATTGATCGCTTGTTTTTATACATTGTCTTACTTGTATAATGTTAGCCGTTCTGAGCCCAGCTTTGACCGGGGAGGGCAAAATATAAATAAAATTTATTATTATTATTATTAAGAGAGGTTTTTTTTTTAAAAAAAAAGTGCACACATATAGGGTGAATCTTGGAGCCTGTGCAATCCTGTAGCATATAGAACTGAACGTAGCTGCTGTCCCACCTGACACAATGCAGTGGAAAGACATCACTCATCATTATGGCTTTTGTTTGAATCGGAGTCTTTGCTCTTCTTTGAATAAGTGATACAGCAGCAATCATCTTTTACAATGCCGTTATATCTGTGACAGGACAAACTGCACAGATAAGCACCTGTGAGTCACCTTTGCAGCACAAGCCTCCAAATTGGCTTTGATGTGTTATGAGTGATGAATTGGAATATACTGCACCAGCCAGACTTAAGATTGCAAATATTGAGTTGATTTACATTCCTGCTGTGTACCGCAAGCTCGTCTCTTTTCTCAACAATGAATACAGATAGCTTAAATTCCAAACATGGCCACCCCTTTCCCTCAAGTCCCCTCTCCTTGAGTGATATTTAACATATATTATCAGAACTGTTCTCTCACTGAATCATAAGAAGAGGATGATCAAGATTTAATGTGCTCTTCTGATATCCTTCGTCCCTTTAGGACTAGTTCACCCATGCAATGATGACCCCAAATCTTCAACATGTGAATATCCCCAGGGCAGTGCATGTTTGCCTGTACTGGTGTGGAAGGCAGATAATTTATTCCCCCATTTACTTGGATGCAATGACAGTGGGGAGAGGTTGTGACAACCACCATGGTACGACATCCTAGACCCTAGATACTGCAATGACCTTGTGTGACAGCATTCAAGGACACCAGTGGGACCAAGGGGAAATGTTTTTCCCATGGCTCCCAGGATTTATGGATGCTGCTGCAAGAATGCTTGAGGACTCAGTTTCAGCATCCAAACTATCACTGCCTCCACCTACTGGTTCAATGCCAACACAGCTTTATTTATGTGCAAAGTGAGCCTCCTCACCATTGATCTGGTGGGTAAGGGTGGGGGGGAGGTTGATGGAGAGGCCTCTCACCACATACTGGATGCAGGTTTGGCCCTGATTTTTATTCACGCAGGCCTTTGCACCATAATTGTCAGCTTATCATTTAGTAGGGTGGTATTTACAGTGGTGCCTCGCAAGATGAAATTAATTCGTTCTGCGAGTTTTTTCCGTCTTGCGAAGCACCACTGTGTATTGACGGTTTCCCATAGGAATGCATTGGCGGTTTTAAAAAAAAGGAGCAAGACGTTTCGTCTTGCGAAGTAAGCCCATAGGGAAATCCGTCTTGCGAAGCAACTCAGAAAACGAAAAACTCTTTCGTCTTGCGAGTTTTTCATCTTCCGAGGCATTCGTCTTGCGAGGTACCACTGTAGTAGGTAGGCCTTATCGGCTAGTAGATAGGTATTGCGTGACCAGGTGGCGACAGCCCCAGCCCCCAGGGATCATAAGGAAGGAATAAAGACTCTTGACAACGTTATATGGAATTAAAATCAGGCCACAACTTTATTAAATTTCTGAATGTAGGAAGACCTTGGCTTAGGCCTTGGGCGTGTATCCGTCCCAGCCCCCCAGCCGGGGGGAACTGGGGCTCATCAGGGTAAATGGGATATGGGGGTGCTCTGCGAGATGTAAGTGTAGCAGGCAGCCAAGCCCATATCCTTGCACTCAGGGTAGTTCACTGACGACCTTTCAGTGTATGGCCAGGGACACCCATATATATAACCCCTTTAAGAGGGGGACCCTGGAATCGCCGCCGAAGAGGGGTGAATCACCACTTCAGCCCCCCCCCCCAATATAGGGAAGAAAAGACTAAAGGATTCCACCCAAGGCCATAACCACCAAAGTTGTGACGAATTGCTACTGGGAAGACAAAACCTGCCAATGCAGGAAAATTTCTTCCCGGTCCTTCAACAGCAACCAGTCAAAGACCGTAGCAGCTCCCACTAAACAGGAAGAAAAAGTTAACCTGCAAACAAAAAACATTAAACAAAGGGAGGGTAGGGAGGGTGAATCTCCAGAGCCGACTGCCTAGCTATTGTCGGCTCCACCCCCTATTTATAAATGGGGCTGGCCCCACCTCCCAGCGAGAAACTTGATTACTGAGGCTGGGCGTGAACCTCCAAAAATTAACACTGAGAGGCAAGCCAGCCCCTGTTTGCCAATAAGCTCCCTGGGAACTGTAGCACCGCACGCGATCCCACAAAGTGCTCATTATCGGGAAACATTTTAGGTTTCTTTTTACTCTTGTTTTTCAACTGTTCCCCCATGAAGTTCCACTCAGAGTAGAATTGGAACCTCAGCTAGACCAAGCTAGACCAATGTGTACCAATGAACCTAAACTAGTCACACTCATTAATTTCACGAGGACTGTTCTCAGTAGGATTTGTGTTGGTGACAACCCAAGAGTTGAACTAACTGGTCTGCCCCCCTTTTGCTTCTCACCTCCAAAGTTTCCCTGCAATGATATGACCCTTGTACCGAAACACACCCCTGCTCGAGATCCTCATCCATTACTAGTTTTGCAATAGTTTTTCCACTATTCCCGTAAGTGTATTTGCAACTGAGGATCCAACCATGCAATTGTTCAATGGGTAAGTCAGACTGGCAAATGAGCCCATAATCCATGAGAACTTCCACCAGACTTCTCAAACACAAACAATTGCCCAGTATTCATATGGTGATTGGATATTTTCTCTTATGGCCCTTAAGTGGATGCAGCAAGCACTTTTCACTAAAAAGAAGAAGAAGATGCAGTAACTTGGAAGGAGCTAAGCTGATAAAATGATGCCCTGTAGACAGAGAGTTAAAAGTAGCCAAATGACTCGAAGGACTTAAAAAAGAGAGAGAAAGGCCTCCAGCAGAGAGTTTCTTTGACTGCTGAGATTCATCCTAGGAAGCAGGAAAGGAATTTTAAGGTTTGATGTTCAGCAGTAGGGAAGCCTGGCATCTATATGAGAAATGCACTCCGTCAAAAGATATTTGAAATCATAATGCAGACCTGGTCTTTTTTCCTTTTTTCAAAGTTTATCTCCCGTGGGGACTGGAAGAGAACCCCCCATTTGCAGACAAATTGCTTGGGTGAGAAGCAAAGCTGTGAGCAGGGGGAAAGAGCCCTCTGGGGGAAGAAAAATGAAAGGGAGATAAAAGTAGAAAGGGAATGGATGTCAAGGAGCGAGGTCAGAAACATACACAAGGATGAAGAAGCTCTTTCAAGAGATAGCATATATTGCATATAACAGCTGGGGGATGTCATCAAGATTCATCTTTCCAGCAGTGGTGGCTGGTGCTCATTGGAACAGCCAGGGCAAAGGCCAACCAGAGGCAGAACCAGAGCCACTGGTAGGCAGAGCCAAGTAATCCTAGTTTTGCGCCCATCCTCCTGTCTGAGGAGCAGTGCAAGGGCAACACAAGAGTCCAAGGAACAGGAAGCTGACAGACAGTGTCACCCGCCAGACTGGCTGTAAGCAAGAAGGTAGGTAGGTGGGGGGTTGGCTGAGGGTAGAGTGAGGGGTCAGCAATATGAAAATAGTCCTGCTGGATCAGGGCAATAGCCTATCTAGTCCAGCATCCTGTTCTTTGAGAAACCTCAAATTGGAAGACAGAAAGTTGACTCCAAAATTATCTACATGTGAACATCTCCCTGGATTTTAGAGTTCCTGCCTAATTCATCCAGTTTCCAAAGCAGAACATTATGGATTGTCCATACCCTCCTCAACCCTGGTTTCTTAGATAAAAAATTGTGTACAGTATACTGAGCACGCACCATTTGCTGCAGGTTTCAGTTACTTTATGCCTCCCCATTTCCGATACACCCAATTAAGTTAGATCACATTTTTATTGCTTATGGCCAAGAGCTGTTGCGTTTAAAAAAACAACAACTCCAAGATGTATTGCACAAATCACATTTACAAATTTAAATGCTGTGGATACAAAAACAGAGGAAATAAAAAAAATGGTAGGGATCGCAAAAAGCAGCAAAATTCACCACCACCATCAAATTAGGGTATTGCAATGGCTACTAGAGATGATAGCAATCTATAATCTTCAAGTTCCAAGGCAGCATGATGCTGAATAATAGTTTTTGGGGAGCAATGGTAGAAGAGGGTTAATGGACTCATGCCCTGCTTGAGAGCTTCCAGGTTTGAGAGCTTGACCAAGATGTGGAACAGGATGCTGGTCTAGACAGGCCTTTGAATTGATCCAGCAGAGCTATTCTTACATTCTTAGTAAATGTGAACCAAGCCAAAGGAGTCATTTGGCTCATGCACACCATACACTAAGAGTTGTATCCCATGAAAATTAATAGATATGACTTGCTTAGGTTCATCCATTTCAATGGATTTACTCTGAGTAGGATTTAGTTGGATGCAGCCCTAAGTGCATATAGGATTGTAGCCTTAGGGTTGTATCCAACTCAGGTGTACTCAGACCCATTGAAATTAATACATCTAAGTTAGTTATGCCCATTCACTTCGGTGGATACATTCCAAGGAAGGCTAACATTGGATAAAGCCCTTACCTTGAAGTTGGTGTTGTCGAAATCCGTGGGCTTCCAAGCAGGCCTGCATAGGATTACACTTTAAACGATTGAAGTATCTGCAGATGCTTTGCACATGTGAAAACAGAACAAACATCAGACATGGAACTTTCAGTTCAGGCTGCATGGAGAAGAAGTAAGCTTTGAAATGGAAACAGATCACACGGTCAGCTGGCAAGCACAGCAAGTGACAGGATTCTGAGCATGTGTGCATCATGCTTTCTGGATGAGGGCATTATTCCATTTGAATTGGCACAGTTAAAATGGAATGCCCAGACACACTCTTAAGAAGCTGCTTTATAGTGAGTCAGATCATTGGTCCATCTATTTCCGTAGTATCTACAACTGACTGGCAGCAGCTCTCCAGGGTTTCATCTCTCTCTCTCTCTCTCTCTCTCTCTCTCTCTCTCTCTCTCTGTGTGTGTGTGTGTGTCCTCTCTCCCATACCTACCTAAAGATGCCAGGATTGAACCTGGGAACCTATGCCCTACCGCTGAGCTATGGCCCTTTCTTGTTCTTCTGCTTCCCATATGAGTGTTTGATGGCAATGACAGATTTACTTTTTGTTCTGGCAAAGATCAAACACAAATCTGAGATTGCTCTAGAAAAGTGTGACCTTCACAGTACTCAGATAATTGGTCTCACAAGCACCAGCTTTCTTTAAAAAAAAAAAAACATCCCAGCAGTATTTCTTGCCTAATTGCAATGAAGTCCGTCTCTTCTCTACCTGAGAGCCCTGGGGCCTCGGAAATGTGTGATAGCCTACAGGCAGCAGATGCCAGCTAATTCAAGCATCCGTCCCCACATTATGCTCTTCTTCTACCTGCCTTCATAAGAGAACACAATTTGCTCCCTTTTAATGCGTTTGCATATAATGCAGAGTCCGAAATCCTGTAACTTTAGCAGGGGTGCAAAACTACAGTGGTATAAATGGGTGGGGAAATATTTTTCTGCCTGTAGAACACATTCCCTTCTAGGTGATCTTCTGAGGGCCACACACAAGTATCCAACATTTCTCAGATAAAAATAGGGACATCCTATTTGCAGGGCAGCGGCTGAAGAAGGAGCCAAAAGGGGTTTCTTGTGTGTGTGATTCTTGTGGCTGATTAGCTGATTTCCCTGGTCAAAGGTCAGAGGGGGCAGGGTTTCTGATGAGGCAGGTGATTAGCTGTGGGAGGAGCTTATCAGTGTTTGCAGGGCAGCGGCTGAAGAAGGAGCCAAAAGGGGTTTCTTGTGTGTGTGATTCTTGTGGCTGATTAGCTGATTTCCCTGGTCAAAGGTCAGAGGGGGCAGGGTTTCTGTTGAGGCAGGTGATTAGCTGTGGGAGGAGCTTATCAGTGTTTGCAGGGCAGCGGCTGAAGAAGGAGCCAAAAGGGGTTTCTTGTGTGTGTGATTCTTGTGGCTGATTAGCTGATTTCCCTGGTCAAAGGTCAGAGGGGGCAGGGTTTCTGTTGAGGCAGGTGATTAGCTGTGGGAGGAGCTTATCAGTGTTTGCAGGGCAGCGGCTGAAGAAGGAGCCAAAAGGGGTTTCTTGTGTGTGTGATTCTTGTGGCTGATTAGCTGATTTCCCTGGTCAAAGGTCAGAGGGGGCAGGGTTTCTGTTGAGGCAGGTGATTAGCTGTGGGAGGAGCTTATCAGTGTTTGCAGAGCAGCGGCTGAAGAAGGAGCCAAAAGGGGTTTCTTGTGTGTGTGATTCTTGTGGCTGATTAGCTGATTTCCCTGGTCAAAGGTCAGAGGGGGCAGGGTTTCTGTTGAGGCAGGTGATTAGCTGTGGGAGGAGCTTATCAGTGTTTGCAGGGCAGCGGCTGAAGAAGGAGCCAAAAGGGGTTTCTTGTGTGTGTGATTCTTGTGGCTGATTAGCTGATTTCCCTGGTCAAAGGTCAGAGGGGGCAGGGTTTCTGATGAGGCAGGTGATTAGCTGTGGGAGGAGCTTATCAGTGTTTGCAGGGCAGCGGCTGAAGAAGGAGCCAAAAGGGGTTTCTTGTGTGTGTGATTCTTGTGGCTGATTAGCTGATTTCCCTGGTCAAAGGTCAGAGGGGGCAGGGTTTCTGTTGAGGCAGGTGATTAGCTGTGGGAGGAGCTTATCAGTGTTTGCAGGGCAGCGGCTGAAGAAGGAGCCAAAAGGGGTTTCTTGTGTGTGTGATTCTTGTGGCTGATTAGCTGATTTCCCTGGTCAAAGGTCAGAGGGGGCAGGGTTTCTGTTGAGGCAGGTGATTAGCTGTGGGAGGAGCTTATCAGTGTTTGCAGGGCAGCGGTGCGCGCCTATCGGCGCGCGCAGTTTGAACCATCTTTTAGATTTAGGGGAGCTAGTCTCAAGCCCAACGACACATCGGCTGGGTGAGGACTGCAGGGCCTGCTGCCTTCCAGGGCCTTCTCCAACTGGCCCAGGGGGCGTGGCCCAGGCCCTCTCTCCCGGCTATAAAGGGACTCCTGCTGCAGGAAAGCCTCGGACCATCGGCTGGGTGAGGACTGCAGGGCCTGCTCCCTTCCAGGGCCTTTTCCAACTGGCCCAGGGGGCATGGCCCAGGCCCTTATCTGGAACAAACTTTTGGGGAAGTGTGGGAAGTGTTCTGCCATTGCTTCCCTGTTCCAGGTGGTCATTGTGCTTTAAAATGTCCTCAAGCAGTCGGTGGCAATTTAAATTTTTATTCCTTTTTTTCTTTTTTCCTTTGTTGGGGGTGGGTGGGTGGGATGGATAGTTGGTTGGGGATTAATTTTAGTACAATTGTTCTGTTCCTTTTGTTGTTGTTTTATTGGTTCTGTATAGTTTGTGTTTTGTTTTTAAGGGGTGGGATCAGGGCTGCCTGGGAGTGGCTCCCCAGCCAACACAATGGCTGGGACAAGTTTCACAGGGGGGAAAGCACTGGGACATCCGATCTCGGTGATCATGGGCAGGAGGCGGAGTTACGCTAAGACCAGACCATGTCATTACCGAGGAGGCAGGTTTAGTCGTTGTCTGAGGACTATCCCTGCCTCCGGGTCTGGCCTTGACCGGATGGATACTGGAATCAACAGGGGAAACCCACATGACCTGAAAGTGTTGCTGTGCAATGCCAGGTCAATGATGAATAAAACCACTGCCATCCACGACTTGATTGTGGATGGAGGATTTGACCTGGCATGTGTGACGGAGACCTGGCTGGAGGAAGCAGATGGGCCTGTCCT
The DNA here is from genome assembly GCF_965153285.1 of Podarcis tiliguerta. Lineage (NCBI taxonomy): Eukaryota > Metazoa > Chordata > Lepidosauria > Squamata > Lacertidae > Podarcis > Podarcis tiliguerta. The sequence goes on along the minus strand of NC_139547.1, from coordinate 39,448,340 downwards.
TGCCGCTGCTTGCCCACCAGGTTTCTCTTACGCACAGCAACCCAGGTCATGTGGGCGGGGAGGGGGGGTTGCAGTGATTTTTAGGAAGTCACTAGCTTGCACCAGGCGTCCTACTGGGAAGATCCAGCTCTCTGAGTGCATGTTCTGGAAGTTGGGCAATAGGGGCAGTACAGGATTCCTTTTGGTGTACCGACCTCCCCGCTGCACCAAGGATTCCCTGTCCGAGCTGCTTCAGGTCGTGGCGGATTTTCTCCTGGAGACACCTAGTTTGGTTGTCCTAGGGGATTTTAACATCCATGCCGACACGACCTTACAAGGGGCTGCTCGGGACTTCGTGGAAAGCATGGCCTCCATGGGGCTGTCCCTGAATAAGTTTGGCCCAACTCATAGTCATGGACATGCCTTAGACCTGGTGTTCACCTCTAGTGACGTGGGTGATCTGACACTAAGTAAAAGTGAAACAAAAGAAGTGCCATGGTCAGATCACTTCCTGGTGCAACTGGACTTCTCCGCGACCCTTCCCCTCTGCAGGGAGGTGGGACCAATTCGGATGGTCCGCCCCCGCCACTTAATGGATCCAAATGGTTTCCAGAGAGTGGTAGGGGATGCTTTAGCCCATGTTGATGGCCTTTCAGCTGATTCCCTGGTGGCCCGCTGGAATGTGGAGTTAACCAGGGCTATCGACTGTCTGGCTCCGAAGCGCCCTCTCCGATTGCATGGAGCCCGAACAGCCCCGTGGTTTTCTTCGGAGCTGAGGGCGATGAAACAATCGTTGAGACGGTTAGAGCGTCGGTGGCAGAAAACTCACTCCGAATCTGACCGGACACAGGTTAGAGCTCAACGTCGAGCCTACCAAGTGGCGATAGCGACGGCGAAGAAGACTTTCTTCACCGCCTCTATTGCATCTGCAGAAAATAGTAGCAGGAGACTCTTTCAGGTGGTTCGCAATTTAACAGAACCACCTTTACCACCGGGGCCTTGTAAAGACCCCAAGATCTCCTGCAACGATTTTGCAAAGTTTTTTGCAGATAAAATCACTCATATTCGGAAGGAGCTAGACACCACCGTGGGAGCAGGGCCGGGGCGGGAGAGTGCTAGAGCTCTGTCTGGTCAAGTTGCATGGAATCAATTTCAATCCATTACCCCCGAGGATGTGGACAGGCTGCTTGGACGCGTGAAACCAACCACCTGTCTCCTTGATCCTTGCCCATCCTGGCTAATAAAAGCAAGCCGGGAAGTGCTGGGCGATGGGCTCTGCGGGGTGGTGAATGCTTCCCTCTGTGAGGGAACATTCCCAGATCCGCTGAAAGAGGCGGTCATTAAACCGCTTCTTAAAAAACCATCTTTAGACCCGGCCAGCATGGCCAACTATCGCCCAGTCTCAAATCTTCCATTCTTGGGCAAGGTGATTGAGCGCGTGGTTGCTGAACAACTCCATGCACGCCTGGAGGATGCGGACCATTTGGATCCCTTCCAATCGGGATTCAGGCCTCACCATGGGACTGAAACTGCCTTGGTCGCGCTGGTTGATGATCTCCGGCGAGCTAGGGACAAAGGTGAGAGTTGTTTCCTGGTTCTGCTGGATCTCTCAGCGGCCTTTGATACAATCGACCATAACATCCTTCTGGACCGTCTAGAGGGGCTGGGAGCTGGGGGCACTGTTATACAGTGGTTTCGCTCCTTCCTCCTGGGTCGTGTTCAGAAAGTGGTGGTGGGGGATGAGTGTTCAGACCCCTGGGCCCTCACTTGTGGGGTGCCTCAGGGTTCCGTCCTCTCCCCCATGCTTTTTAACATCTATATGAAGCCGCTGGGAGAGATCATCAGGGGGTTTGGACTGGGTGTCCATCAATATGCAGATGATACCCAGCTCTACCTCTCTTTCAAATCAGAACCAGTGAAGGCAGTGAAGGTCCTGTGTGAGTGCCTGGAGGCGGTTGGAGGATGGATGGCGGCTAATGGATTGAAGTTGAATCCTGACAAGACAGAAGTACTGTTTTTGGGGGACAGGAGGCGGGCAGGTGTGGAGGACTCCCTGGTCCTGAATAGGGTAACTGTGCCCCTGAAGGACCAGGTGCGCAGCCTGGGAGTCATTTTGGACTCACAGCTGTCCATGGAGGCACAGGTCAATTCTGTATCCAGGGCAGCTGTCTACCAACTCCACCTGGTACGCAGGCTGAGACCCTACCTGCCCGCAGACTGTCTCGCCAGAGTGGTGCATGCTCTGGTTATCTCCCGCTTGGACTACTGCAATGCGCTCTACGTGGGGCTACCTTTGAAGGTGACTCGGAAACTACAACTAATCCAGAATGCGGCAGCTAGACTGGTGACTGGGGGCGGCCGCCGAGACCACATAACACCGGTCTTGAAAGACCTACATTGGCTCCCAGTACGTTTCCGAGCACAATTCAAAGTGTTGGTCTTGACCTTTAAAGCCCTAAACGGCCTCGGCCCAGTATACCTGAAGGAGCGTCTCCACCCCCATCGTTCTGCCCGGACACTGAGGTCCAGCTCCGAGGGCCTCCTGGCGGTTCCCTCATTGCGAGAAGTAAAGCTACAGGGAACCAGGCAGAGGGCCTTCTCGGTAGTGGCGCCCGCCCTGTGGAACGCCCTCCCAGCAGATGTCAAAGCGATAAATAACTACCTGACATTCAGAAGACATCTTAAGGCAGCCCTGTTCAGGGAAGTTTTTAATCTGTGATATTTTATTGTATTTTTTGTTTCTATGGAAGCCGCCCAGAGTGGCTGGGGAAACCCAGCCAGATGGGCGGGGTACAAATAATAAATTATTATTATTATTATTATTATTCTCAAGATGGAGGGGGAGGGAACAGCTGCAGTCGCCTGCGGTTCCTGCGCAATGTTTGCCATCTTGCCAAAGGTTGCAGTCAGCTTTACGTGCAGCAATTGCATGTTGATTGCCCTCCTAAAAGACAAAGTCCAGCAACTGGAGGAACGTGTAGCTACGCTCCAAAGAATTAGAGAGCTGGAGCTCTTCTTGGAAGCAACAGAGCACACCGTCTCCACCAAGGAGGAGACAGGGGACTCCCCTGAGAAGGAGGCTAGTTCACCAACACAGGAGCCCGATATGTGGAGAAACGTGACTCAAAGAAGTAGGAGGCCCAGGGTTCGCTCTGATTGTCTAGAAATACACAATCGCTTTGAGGTCCTCTCCCCTAGCATGGAAGACGAAGAGCAGACTCCATTTGAGGATCTCTCCCTCATTACAGTCGATCACGTATATGAAGATGAGCAGCAAAGTCAGTCCTCAGGGAATGTGCAGGCGACCTTGGAACGGACCGCTCACGGAAGAACCCTGACCAAACCTAAGAGAAGGCGTGTAGTGGTGATAGGGGATTCCCTACTGAGGGGAACAGAAGCAGTGATCTGTGGGCCTGACAAGATGTCTCGGGAAGTGTGCTGTCTCCCCGGGGCTAAGATCCAAGATGTAACTGAACGACTGCAAGGAATCATAAAACCCACTGACAAATACCCCTTCCTCTTGGTTCATGTGGGAACCAATGACACTGCAAGCAATAGCCTCCAGAAGATCAAAAGAGACTACGAGGCTCTGGGCAGGAAATTGAAGCAATTAAATGCACAAATCGTCATCTCATCTGTCCTCCCAGTTGAACGACGTGGCCCAGGGAGAGAGAGGAAAATAGTGGAAGTAAACAGCTGGCTTCGCAAATGGTGTAAACAGGAACGGTTTGGATTCTTAGATCACGGACTGCAGTTTCTTGAGGATGGACTTCTGGCAAGCGATGGGCTGCACCTCACAACGGTTGGGAGGAATGTTTTTGCCAAAAAACTCAGAAACCTCATCAGGAGGGCTTTAAACTGACTAATGTGGGGGAGGGAGACAGTGCTCCTGAAGGTAGGAGTCTATTAATTGATGAAGATGATCATCCAAATGTCATAGACCAAATGGAGCAAACAGCAAGCAGACCTAGTGGTGGGAGGAAAAAATCCTTAAATAAGAGACACGGGGGAATGACTAATGGACTTCAATGTCTGTACACTAATGCACAAAGCATGGGAAATAAACAAGATGAGCTTGAGCTCTTGGTACAGCAAACTAAATATGACATAATAGGCATCACTGAAACCTGGTGGGATAAGTCCCACGATTGGAATGTAAAAATGGAGGGATACAATCTATTTCACAGAAACAGACCAGACAAGAAAGGAGGAGGAGTGGCGTTATATGTCAGGGATGTGTATACCTGTGAAGAGATCCAAGATTTAGAACCTCAAAGCCAAAGTGAGAGCATTTGGGTCAAAATTAAGGGGGAGAAGAATAATAGTGACCTCATTGTGGGAGTTTACTATAGATCCCCAAGCCAAACGGAGGACATAGATGATGCCTTCCTGGAACAGATGGCCAAGCATGCAAAAGGAAGGGAGATAGTAGTAATGGGGGACTTCAATTACCCAGATATTTGTTGGAGGTCAAACTCAGCCAAGAGCATAAGGTCAAACAGATTCCTCACTGGCCTTGCAGACAACTTCATTGTCCAGAAAGTGGGAGAAGCAACAAGAGGAACAGCCATTTTAGATCTGGTCCTAACCAATGTCGATGACCTGGTTAATGGGGTAGAAGTGGAAGGATCATTAGGCGCAAGTGATCATGCTCTTCTGAAGTTTACTATACAACGGAAAGGAGCAGCCAAGCATACTAGGACTCAATTTCTTGACTTTAAGAAAGCCGACTTCATAAAACTTAGGGAAGTGCTGGGTGAGATCCCATGGACAGTAATACTAAAAGGAAAGGGAGTTCATGATGGCTGGGAGTTTGTTAAGAGGGAGATAGTAAAAGCACAACTTCAGGCAATACCAATGAGACGGAAACATGGAAGGTGCCTAAAGAAGCCAGGGTGGCTATCTAAAGAACTTTTAACTGAGTTAAGATTAAAAAAGGATGTGTACAAAAAATGGAAAAGGGGGGAAACCACCAAAGAGGAATTCAAACAAATAGCCAGCACGTGTAGACACAAAGTCAGAAAAGCTAAAGCACAGAATGAACTCAGGCTTGCTAGAGAGGTTAAAAGCAACAAAAAAGGCTTCTATGGGTATGTTCGTAGCAAAAGGAAGAACAAAGAAACAGTGGGGTCACTCAGAGGAGAAGATGGTGAAATGCAAACAGGGGACACAGAAAGGGCTGAACTCCTCAATGCCTTCTTTGCCTCAGTCTTCTCCGATAAAGAAAACAATGCCCGACCTGAAGAATTTGGAGCAAATGATTCAGCAGAGGAAACACAGCCCAGAATAACTAAGGAGATAGTACAAGAATACTTGGCTAGTTTAGATGTATTCAAGTCTCCAGGGCCAGATGAACTGCATCCAAGAGTATTAAAAGAACTGGCAGATGTGATCTCAGAACCACTGGCAGTCATCTTTGAGAATTCCTGGAGAACAGGCGAAGTCCCGGCAGACTGGAGGAGGGCAAATGTTGTCCCTATTTTCAAAAAGGGGAAAAGAGAGGACCCAAATAATTACCGCCCAGTCAGTCTAACATCAATACCAGGGAAGATTCTGGAGCAGATCATTAAGCAAACAATCTGTGAGCACCTAGAAAGGAATGCTGTGATCACCAATAGTCAGCATGGATTTCTGAAAAATAAGTCATGTCAGACTAACCTGATCTCATTTTTTGACAGAATTACAAGCCTGGTAGATGAAGGGAACGCAGTGGATGTAGTCTACCTTGATTTCAGCAAGGCATTTGACAAGGTGCCCCATGATGTTCTTGTAAAGAAGCTGGTAAAATGCGGTCTTGACTATGCTACCACTCAGTGGATTTGTAACTGGCTGACTGACCGGACCCAAAGGGTGCTCATCAATGGTTCCTCTTCATCCTGGAGAAGAGTGACTAGTGGGGTGCCACAGGGTTCTGTCTTGGGCCCGGTCTTATTCAACATCTTTATCAACGACTTGGATGATGGACTCAAGGGCATCCTGATCAAATTTGCAGATGACACCAAACTGGGAGGGGTGGCTAACACCCCAGAAGACAGGATCACACTTCAAAACGACCTTGACAGATTAGAGAACTGGGCCAAAACAAACAAGATGAATTTTAACAGGGAGAAATGTAAAGTATTGCACTTGGGCAAAAAAAATGAGAGGCACAAATACAAGATGGGTGACACCTGGCTTGAGAGCAGTACATGTGAAAAGGATCTAGGAGTCTTGGTTGACCACAAACTTAACATGAGCCAACAGTGTGACGCGGCAGCTAAAAAAGCCAATGCAATTCTGGGCTGCATCAATAGGAGTATAGCATCTAGATCGAGGGAAGTTATAGTGCCACTGTATTCTGCTCTGGTCAGACCTCACCTGGAGTACTGTGTCCAGTTCTGGGCACCACAGTTCAAGAAGGACACTGACAAACTAGAACGTGTACAGAGGAGGGCAACCAAAATGGTCAAAGGCCTGGAAACAATGCCTTATGAGGATCGGCTAAGGGAGCTGGGCATGTTTAGCCTGGAGAAGAGGAGGTTAAGGGGTGATATGATAGCCATGTTCAAATATATAAAAGGATGTCACATAGAGGAGGGAGAAAGGTTGTTTTCTGCTGCTCCAGAGAAGCGGACACGGAGCAATGGATACAAACTACAAGAAAGAAGATTCCACCTAAACATTAGGAAGAACTTCCTGACAGTAAGAGCTGTTCGACAGTGGAATTTGCTGCCAAGGAGTGTGGTGGAGTCTCCTTCTTTGGAGGTCTTTAAGCAGAGGCTTGACAACCATATGTCAGGAGTGCTCTGATGGTGTTTCCTGCTTGGCAGGGGGTTGGACTCGATGACCCTTGTGGTCTCTTCCAACTCTATGATTCTATGATTCTATGATTCTATGATTCTATTCTACCCCTGTACGCTTCTCCCTCATTTGATCTTGCCGCACACATAAGACATCATATGCACATATACATCTGTCACCTTGAGCCAATAACAACCTCAAAGGATTGTTGTAAAGGAAAAAAATGTGCTAAGGAAGGGATCGTGTACAATACCTTGAACAGATAACTGGAATGAAATAAAATTTTAGCTGTAAGCTGCCTTGAGCCCCTGTAAGGGAAAAGGAATAAAAATAATAATGGAAACTGTGAAAATGATCAGGAACATACCAGAGAGTATATCCTACTGATCTTCATGTGACTTACTTCTGAGTAAAAATGCTCAGGATTACAGTGTAATGCTGCAGTCTTTACGCAGTTACCTGGGAGTAAGCTCCATTGAATACAGTGGAATGTGCTTCTGAGTAGACAATGTAAGCCTCCATTTATAGAAAAGGAATAAACACTCTATGGGTTTCCTTAAAAATGTCTGGCTACTGAGAGTTAAGAGCCTCGGACATAAGAGCTCCGGGTTGATGGAATTAAGGGAATTGACAGAAAAGACTTATAATTAGCAGAAAAGACTGATAAAATCCGAAACCAGGGGGAAGAGATGGTGAGGAAAAATTGGGAATTTTCTAAAACAGCATTTAGTATAATATTGCATAATTAAGGAATGTTGGGAGATGGTGGAATGAATTTATTTGACTTTAGTGGAAATATGATAAGGATTTGAGACAATAGGATTTAAGGGTATAAGATTTAAGGGTTTTTCTCTATTCTTTTTTATTAGACTGGAGTACAGATAATTTTCTAGATGTTGATGGGAGGATAAGGTTTAAATGGATAAAGATAAATAAGTGAGTAAGTCGTGAAAGATGGAAAGAACTTGCTGACTTAATTAATAATTGGAATACAAAAAGGGAAGGTGGGACGAGGTCGAGGATATAAGTTACTGAAGGATGGAATTTTGAAAAATGCAAGTGTTTTCTTTTTTAAGTGTTTTTGTTTTTTGTTTTTCTTTTTGTGGGTGGGGTGGGGGGAGGTCTTTTATGTATTTTTTAATTTTTGTTTTTGTTTTTTCTTTCTTACTTTATTGTATTTTGTCTTTTTTAACTTTTTTATATTTGTGAAAATTGAAATAAATATTATTATTTTTAAAAAATGTCTGGCTACTGAAACATTGCAGTTAAAGAATCTGAAGTGGACTGGTAACATTTTCCTTCAAAATTATATGCCAGAGTCACCATTTCCTTCATTTGGTGCAGGTATTTTATTTTCAGTATAAACAGGACACAGTTTTTGCACCTACACACACACACCTACCTACACAAAGGACAGTGTGTCCTGATTTCTCCATCACTTTAAATTGTTCTCCAAGACATGGAGGGGAGGAAAAAGGAAAGCCGGGACATTCTGAGATCACATCAGAAACCAGGACGGCTTCTGTAATTCCAGGACTGTCCCTGGAAAATTGGGACACTTGGAGGGAATGCAGTAGTGAGTTGGATCAGAGGCAAATGTGGTTGGTGCAATAAATGTATTTTTTTACCTTTATACAGTAGGGTAGTTCACACAGAGACTCTCATGCACCTCTATCTTCCATCCAAAAAAGCAAGAGACAGGATCAGAGTTCAAGGACACATTCCGGCCAGGCAAGAACACTCAGAGTGTGATCAGGGCCAGTGTAAGGTATAGCCTAGAGAAAGAATGTGTGTGACCTGAGGAGAGTTCTGAGGGCCAGACAGAGAAGTCTGAAGAGCCCATTTGGCCCCTAGGCCTGAGGTCCTCATCTCCGAGTATAAAAGCCACAACATAGAACACACATTAAATTCATACTGTATAAGTAATGTGCTGGTTTTTCCCCCTTTAAAATCCCTATCAAGAGCCAGCATGGTGTAGTGGTGAAGAGCAGTGGACTCGTAATCTGGTGAACCAGGTTTGATTCCCCGCTCCTCCACATGCAGCTACTGGGTGACCTTAGGCTAGTCACACTTCTCTGAAAGGAGATTGTTAGCCACTTTGAGACTCCTTAGGGTAGTGATAAAGCGGGATATCAAATCCAAACTCTTCTTCTTCTATACAGTGGTACCTCGGGTTACATATGCTTCAGGTTACAGACTCTGCTAACTCAGAAATATTACCTAGGGTTAAGAACTTTGCTTCAGGATGAGAACAGAAATTGTACTCCGGTGGCGCAGCGGCAGCAGGAGGCCCCATTAGCTAAAGTGGTGCTTCAGGTTAAGAACAGTTTCAGGTTAAGAACGGACCTCCAGAACTAATTAAGTTATTAACCCAAAGTACCACTGTAATGGGAGAGAAGGGGAAATCAGGATGCAAGCTATGGTGCATCCATGGTGCTTATAAGAATTGGTTGTTGTTGTTGTTGTTGTTTAGTCGTTTAGTCGTGTCCGACTCTTTGTGACCCCATGGACCAGAGCATGCCAGGCACTCCTGTCTTCCACTGCCTCCCGCAGTTTGGTCAGACTCATGTTTGTAGCTTCAAGAACACTGTCCAACCATCTCATCCTCTGTCGTCCCCTTCTCCTTGTGCCCTCAATTTTTCCCAACATCAGGGTCTTTTCCAGGGAGTCTTCTCTTCTCATGAGGTGGCCAAAGTATTGGAGCCTCAGCTTCACGATCTGTCCTTCCAGTGAGCACCCAGGGCTGATTTCCTTAAGAATGGATGCGTTTGATCTTCTTGCAGTCCATGGGACTCTCAAGAGTCTCCTCCAGCACCATAATTCAAAAGCATCAATTCTTCGGCGATCAGCCTTCTTTATGGTCCAGCTCTCACTTCCATACATGACTACCGGGAAAACCATAGCTTTAACTATACGGACCTTTGTTGGCAAGGTGATGTCTCTGCTTTTTAAGATGCTGTCTAGGTTTTGCCATCGCCTTTCTCCCAAGGAGCAGGCATCTTTTAATTTCGTGACTGCTGTCACCATCTGCAGTGATCATGGAGCCCAAGAAAGTAAAATATCTCACTGCCTCCATTTCTTCCCCTTCTATTTGGCAGGAGGTGATGGGCCCAGTGGCCATGATCTTCGTTTTTTTGATGTTGAGCTTCAGACCATATTTTGCGCTCTCCTCTTTCACCCTCAATAAAAGGTTCTTTAATTCCTCCTCACTTTCTGCCATCAAGGTTGTGTCATCTGCATATCTGAGGTTGTTGATATTTCTTCCGGCGATCTTAATTCCAGCTTGGGATTCATCCAGTCCAGTCTTTCGCATGATGAATTCTGCATATAAGTTAAATAAGCAGGGAGACAATATACAGCCTTGTTGTACTCCTTTCCCAATTTTGAACCATTCAGTTGTTCCATATCCAGTTCTAACTGTAGCTTCTTGATCAGGCACTCCCATTTCTTTAAGAACTTGCCATAGTTTGCTGTGGTCGACACAGTCAAAGGCTTTTGCATAGTCAATGAAGCAGAAGTAGATGTCTTTCTGGAACTCTCTAGCTTTCTCAATAATCCAGCGCATGTTTGCAATTTGGTCTCTGGTTCCTCTGCCCCTTCGAAATCCAGCTTGTACTTCTGGGATTTCTTGGTCCACATTCTGCTTAAGCCTGCCTTGTAGAATTTTAAGCATAACCTTGCCAGCGTGTGAAATGAGTGCAATTGTGCGATAGTTGAAGCATTCTTTAGCACTGCCCTTCTTTGGGATTGGGATGTAGACTGATCTTCTCCAATCCTCTGGCCACTGCTGAGTTTTCCAAATTTGCTGGCATATTGAGTATAACACCTTAATAGCATCATCATTTAAAATTTTAAATAGTTCAGCTGGAATATCATCACTTCCACTGGCCTTGTTATTAGCAGTGCTTTCTAAGGCCCATTTGACCTCACTCTCCAGGATGTCTGGCTCAAGGTCAGCAACCACACTACCTGGGGTGTACGAGACATCCATATATTTCTGGTATAATTCCTCTGAGAATTCTTGCCACCTCTTCTTGATGTCTTCTGCTTCTGTTAGGTCCTTTCCACTTTTGTCTTTTATAATGGTAATCTTTGTACGAAATGTTCCTTTCATATCTCCAATTTTCTTGAACAGATCTCTGGTTTTTCCCATTCTATTGTTTTCCTCTATTTCTTTGCATTGCTCGTTTAAGGCGGCCTTCTTGTCTCTCCTTGCCATTTTTTTGGAAATCTGCATTCAATTTCCTGTATCTTTCATATCTCCCTCGCATTTTGCTTGCCTTCTCTCCCCCGCTATTTGTAAGGCCTCATTGGACAGCCACTTTGCTTTCTTGCATTTCCTTTTCATTGGGATGGTTTTAGTTGCTGCCTCCTGTATAATGTTACGAGCCTCCATCCATAGTTCTTCAGGCACTCTGTCCACCAAATCTAAATCCTTAAACCTGTTCCTCACTTCCACTGTGTATTCATAAGGGATTTGACTTAGATTGTATCTTACCGGCCCATTGGTTTTTCCTACTTTCTTCAGTTTAAGCTTGAATTTTGCTATAAGAAGCTGATGATCTGAGCCACAGTCATCTCCAGGTCTTGTTTTTGCTGACTGTATAGAGCTTCTCCATCTTTGGCTGCAGAGAATATAATCAATCTGATTTCGATGCTGCCCATCTGGTGATGTCCATGGGTAGAGTCGTCTCCTGCGTTGTTGGAAAAGAGTGTTTGTGATGACCAGCTTGTTCTCTTGGCAGAACTCTATTAGCCTTTGCCCTGCTTCGTTTTGAACTCCAAGGCCAAACTTGCCAGTTGTTCCTTTTATCTCTTGACTCCCTACTTTAGCATTCCAATCGCCTATAATGAGAAGAACATCCTTCTTTGGTGTCATTTCTATAAGGTGTTGTAAGTCTTCATGGAATTGGTCAATTTCAGTTTCTTCAGCACCAGTGGTTGGTGCATAAACTTGGATTAAAAAGGTAAAGGTACCCCTGCCCGTACGGGCCAGTCTTGACAAACTCTAGGGTTGTGCGCCCATCTCACTCAAGAGGCCGGTGGCCAGCGCTGTCCGGAGACACTTCCAGGTCACGTGGCCAGCGTGACATCGCTGCTCTGGAGAGCCAGAGCTGCACACAGAAACGCCGTTTACCTTCCCGCTAGTAAGCAGTCCCTATTTATCTACTTGCACCCGGGAGTGCTTTCGAACTGCTAGGTTGGCAGGCGCTGTGACCGAGCAACAGGAGCGCACCCCACTGTGGGGATTCGAACCGCCGACCTTTCGATCGGCAAGCCCTAGGCGCTGAGGCTTTTACCCACAGCGCCACCCGCGTCCCTAAACTTGGATTACTGTGATGCTAAAAGGTCTGCCTTGGATTTGTATCGAGATCATTCTATCATTTTTGAGATTGCATCCCAGTACAGCTTTTGCCACTCTTTTGTTGACTATGAGGGCCACTCCATTTCTTTTATGGGATTCTTGCCCACAGAAGTAGATATGATGGTCATCCGAACTGAATTCGCCCATTCCCGTCCATTTTAGTTCACTGATGCCCAGGATGTCAATATTTATTCTTGCCATCTCATTTTTGACCACATCCAACTTACCAAGGTTCATGGTTCTTACATTCCAGGTTCCAATGCAATATTTTTCTTTACAGCATTGGACTTTCCTTTCGCTTCCAGACATATCCACAACTGAGCGTCCTTTCGGCTTTGGCCCAGCCGCTTCATCAGCTCTGAATCTACTTGTACTTGTCCTCCGCTCTTCCCCAGTAGCATGTTGGACGCCTTCCGACCTGAGGGGCTCATCTTCCAGCGTCATAACTTTTATATGCCTGTTGTCTTTGTCCATGGAGTTTTCTTGGCAGGGATACTGGAGTGGCTTGCCGGTTCCTGCTCCAGGTGGATCACGTTTGGTCAAAACTCTCCACTATGACCTGTCCATCTTGGGTGGCCCTGCACGGCATAGCTCATAGCTTCTCTGAGTTATTCAAGCCCCTTTGCCACGGCAAGGCAGTGATCCATGAAGGGGATAAGAATTGGATCAAGAATTGGGTCATGTGACAAAACATTACATCTTTGACAACATTCCACAAATGGGGGAAAGGGAACAGGCTTTAAACCAGGACTGGAGAACCTGTGGCCCTTCACATGTTGGACTTCAGTTCCCATAATCCCTAAGTCTTATAATAATAATAATAATAATTTATTATTTATACCCCGCCCATCTGGCTGGGTTTCCCCAGCCACTCTGGGCAGCTTCCAAAAGAATATTAAAATACTGTGATACATCAAACATTAAAAGCTCCCCTAAACAGGGCTGCCTTCAGATGTCTTCTAAAAGTCTGGTAGTTGTTGTTCTCTTTGACATCTGGTGGGAGGGCGTTCCACAGGGAGGGCGCCAAGTCTTGGCCAAGCTGGGTGAGGTTGGTGGGAGTTGGGTGTTCAAAGGGGTATCATATGATACAAAATGGCAGAGAAACGTGTATCCTGTTATTATGGGCAAGGATCGGGAGCCTGTGGCCCTGCAGGTGTTGCTGAACTCCAATTCCCATCCACCCCAGTCAGCCTAGTCAGCAGTCAGGGATGATGGGAACTGTGGTCAAAGAATATCTGAAGGACCACATGTTGCCCATCCCTGGGCTAATGAGTTGCAGCCCTCAGCTAAGAAAAGGATATAGATATGTTTTGCCCTTTAGAAAACAGGTGAGCAATCATTTTGCCTTGCCAGAGATGGGGATATTTGTAAAGCTGTCTTATAAGAGGAAGCATAATTGCAAGTTTCCACTTTAGATAGATGGGATTGTTATCATTGGAATTGCACTATTCTGTGAGGTTAGGCCAGGCTACTACTCTGTCATTGTAACAAGACAATACTTTACACCAAAAGGAAGCCTCAAACACAATTCTCTCATTGAAAGCTTATAAATGGTCGCTGAGGCAAAGCGTGGGCAAGGAAGCTTGGAGAATACCAACCAAATGGCCTAGATCTCACTCAAAATCGATATGCTTTTTCAGAAATTCCTTTGCTAATTCTACGACTTATGAAAATGACATTTGTATTGTGCAGAGACACCAGTAAGAACATAAGCAGAGTGCTGCTCTATCAGTCCAGCACCCCCCCATTTTTTTCAAACAGTAGACCACCACCTTGAACTCCACATACATTCAGTGCCATGACTTTACATTAATAATAATAATAATAATAATAATAATAATAATAATAATATACCCTGCCCATCTGGCTGGGATTCCCCAGCCACTCTGAGCTGCTCCCAACAGAATATTTAAAACACGATAAAACAATAAAAACATCCCTAAACAGGGAAGTCTAAAAGTCAGATAGCTGTTTATTTCCTTGACATCTGATGGGAGGGTGTTCCACAAGGCAGGCACCACTATCAAGAAGGCCCTCTGCCTGGTTCCCTGTAACCTCGCTTCTTGCAGTGAGGGAACCGCCAGAAGGCCCTCGGAGCTGGACCTCAGTGTCCGGGCTGAACGTTGGGGGTGGAGACGCTCCTTCAGGTATACAGGACCGAGGCCGTTTAGGGCTTTAAAGGTCAGCACCAACACTTTGAAATGTGCTCGGAAACGTACAGGGAGCCAATGTAGGTCTTTCAGGACCGGTGTTACATGGTCTTGGCGACCACTCCCAGTCACCAGTCTAGCTGCCACATTTTGGATTAGTTGTGGTTTATGGATGCTTTTTCTGCCTGTTGGGAAGAGATGCCAGCATGGATATAACTGAAATAAGTAACTTATTATAAGGTGGGATGGGAGATCTCAGCCCTGGAGCCCAAAAGATCTCTGCACACCTTTTCATTTTACCCTCAGGACTCTCAGTGGCCCTCTTCCACCCCCAAGTGTTTTGCTTGGCTGGAGTATGTCATTAAAACCGCACAATGCCCTTTGCTTGACTGGATGAAGGATAGAGAAGGATGTTTGTGAGAGTGGAAATGCTCCTACTATGCACAGGTAAGAGTAACACATTGCTTTGCCAACTTCTGCATCTAGTCCCACCTACCACTGGCATGTGGCCCTCACAAGGTTCCCCGGAAGGGAATGTGGTCCTCAGGCTAGAAATGGTTCTCCATCACTGGAGTGAGGCTTTTGCTGAAACAAGCAGGGAAGCACGCAGGGCTGATCATTTACCATGCACGGAACAAACATTTACAGTGTTTTTATAAGGATCACCCCAGAGTGTAACCTTGCTGTGGATATCCCCTCCCTCCCTGCACTCTGCATATGCCATCCCATATGGGCTGGTGAGTCTCTTCCTAAGGATAACTATTTTTGGCTCACTTAATTTTGCTCCAGGCGGGATTTCGTATTTAGCTTCCATATGGCTGGTTTTGTTGTTCTCCAAACCAAAATTATACCGCAGCTGACATCATCATCGGCATTTTTCCACTCTCCTTGTCCAAGACACCCCAAGGCATGAACTCAATTGGGATATAAGTTTCCCCTCCATAGAGTTTGCATTTTTGGCAGAACTGTGAGAAGAAGCTTCTTGTTGCTCATTGTTTGCTTGACACATTTAGGCTGAATGTGTTTGCTAAGCGTCTCGCGAACCAGATCAAGAGAGCTTTAAACTAAATCCTGAGGGGGAGGGAGACAATATTACAAATGACAGGGGAACACCTGGTACTGGGGATAATAGCATCATTGATGTACAGAAAATTGAGGTGGTGCTCCAAAAAACTGCTAACGGGCAGGAAACTACAAGAAGGAGGCAGCTGAAGGTAATGACTCATGGTTTCAGTTATCTCTATACTAATGTACAGAGTATAGGAAACAAGCAAGATGAATTTGACCTCTTAATATGGAATGGCAAATCTGACCTAATAGGCAGCACTGAAAACTTGGTGGGACGAGACTCTTGATTGGAATGTAGAAATTGAGGGGTGTAACCTATTCAAAAGGAATAGATCAAACATGAAGGGAGGAGTAGCAGCATTATATATAAATAACGTGTGCACTTCTGAAGAGATCCATGACAGCATGGCACCAGCCCTTTCATTAAAAGCGTTCAGTTCCCAAAAGCCTGTTGGAACAAGAAAATCAACAAGGAAGGAACAAGTCTAACTTCTCAAGGGATGAAGATCCATAATCTGGGAGCAGTTACTGAAAAGGCCCTCTACCACGTCCCTATCAAGTGTGTCTGAGAGTGGCAGAATATGTAACTGAATGTTATCATAAATCACCTTCATAGGATGTATATCCTGAAAGAACTCACAAGAACCTTATATCCTGAAAGAACTCACAAGAACCTTATACTGAGAAGAGTCTCAGACCTCCTTTGCAACAGATAAAGAGACCCACCAAAGGGAGATTAACACCATACAGTTATAGCGCTTCCATAGAATCATAGAATTGTAGAGTTTGAAGGGACCCCAAGGGTCATCTAGTCCAACCCCCTGCAATGCAGGAATCTTTTGCCCATGCGGGGCTTGAAACCACAACCCTGAAATTTTGTTTGTTTGTTTAATTTGTATACTGCCTATATCCGCAAGTCTCAGGGCGGTTCACAGAATAAAATCAAAATAAATACCACAAAATATAAAACCACATAATCAAAACAACAACCCAATAACCCCCCCCCCCCCAAAAAAAACCCCACATTTTAAAAGAGCATAGGGTTAAGAGATTAGGAGCATCATGCTTCACTGACAGAGCTACCCTGGCACATATAAAGCTCACAGCTTCCTCAAAATAATCCCAGGAACAGTAGTTTGTGAAGGGTGCTGAGATTGTAGCTCTGTGAGGGGAAAACTATACTTCCCAGGCTTTTTTGAGCAGTGTGTTTTGAATGTATGTTATGGATCTGCCCTTGGAGGGCCACATTTGTTTCCCTGGCCTAAGTTTCCCCGTCTCTGCTTTTCTTCATTTCATGCTCCTTGTGTGTGTCTCTCTCTGTGTGTTCAGTGTGTCCCAGTCAGACTCTCTTGGAATCACTTACTGTTTAAAATTTTGCTGCTGTTGTTGTTGTGGCTAGCTTTAGAGAAGGAAACTAATTTCAGAAAGCAAGACAGTTTAACAGAAAAAGCCTGCAGCTATATATATATATATATTTAAGCAGCAGATGTTCCTGTGCTTTGCCCAGCTGTAGAGTGTAGAATCAAATTCTCAAACCTATACACTTTCCATGGCGACTCTTTGCACTTGAAATGTGTTTCTTTTCATTAATTGACCAAACCTATCCATTAAATGTTGCACCCCAATTTCTTTTTTTTAGTAGTACTTCTGTAAAAAAAAAATATGAAGATGGCAAATGCTTCCTGACTTCTTACAAACACACACACAGCAGGAATGTCTCATCTAGGATCAAACAATAGCATCTGGTGTCATATTAAATGAGGGGTACAGAATCTCAGGCTTGGGGGCCATGTCTGGCCCTCTAGGCCTCCTTGTTTGGCCCTCTCAAAAAATGGTGTAGTGGTCTGGGGTTGTGGGTGGTCAAAGACACCCCTGGAAAAGATTCTTCAACACTTTCTTAAAGATTAGGTAAAGGTAAAGGTAAAGGACCCCTGAATGGTCAAAGTCCAGTCAAAGGCGACTATGCGGGTGTGGCGCTCTTCTCGCTTTCAGTCTGAGGGAGTCGGCGTTTGTCCACGGACAGCTTTCCAGGTCATGTGGCCAACATGACTAAACCACTTCTGGCACAACGGAACACCGTGACGTAAACCAGAGGGCATGGAAATGCCGTTTACCTTCCCGCCACAATGGTACCAATTTATCTACTTGCACTGGCATGCTTTCGAACTGCTAGGTTGGCAGGAGCTGGGATAGAGCAATGGGAACTCATCCCATCATGGGGATTCGAACTGTCAAGCTTCTGATCAGGTGGCGCTGTGGTCTAAACCACTGAGCCTCTTGGGCCTTAAAGACTTGAGGTTATTCTAGGGAGGTTGCTCTATGGCTGTTATATGGCTATAGAGGTAAGCGGCAGTTCCTTGATTTGGGCCTGGAAGCAAATAGGCAACCAGGGCAGCCCCCTTAGGATCAGTGTAATATGATTACATCTGACTACACCTGTGGACTTTCTAGCCACTGCATTCTGCACTAGTTAAAGTCTCTATGTCATCTTCAAGGGCAGGCCCATGTACTGCAGTAGTCCAGCTGGGAGGTTACCACAGCATGGAATACAGCAGCTATCCTTAACCAGGATAAATAAAACTCCAGGACTGCTGGAGTTTATACATTATCAAGTTGATCTTATCAGAGTGCAGAAGTCAGGTTTCAGGAAGGCTATGGGGAATCTATTAATAAGTAGGAAATCTATTAACAAAGGTAATTTATTATCATACCTGAGAGAATTGTTATTATTATTATTTCCAAGATGAGCTTTAAAAAGCAATTAACCGCCAAAGTACCTTGGAAAGGTTGTTAGCCCCATGTGTCAAAAGCTTGGCTGCCTTCAGCCAGAATTACCACCCTGTTCAGCTGAAACTTTTATGTGTTTATTTAGACCATTTGGACACTTCTTAATATATATAAAATATCTCCATGTGGTGCGCAGAAAACTTAAAACAACAGCTATCACGAAAACGCACAATGTAACCATCATTAAAAATTGCTAACAAAATGTGTACCGATAGAAGTTCCACCTTCCTGGTGGCTCATCTCCTCACCTATCAGCCTCCCAGCTCTCACCCAGAGCCCAAGCCATATGCACACAATACACACTCTGATGCCACCTTAAACAGTCAGGGCTTCCCCCTAAGAATTATGGGAACTGTAGTTTGTGATGGTGCTGAGTGTTGTTGGGAGACCCATATACTCCTCCCAGAGCTACATGCCCCAGAGTTGCCTAGGAAGAGGGGTTGATTGTTAAACCACTCGGAGCTGTACGATATGCAACAAAACAAATAAGGAAGTATTCTCAAATGTGACCTCAGTCGTAGAACTTGACCACTGCAATCCAAAGCAGAAACTAAGGGTTCAGCTACACTTCTGCTCCTCCTGTGCCTAGAAAACATGGGTCTGAGGCTTTTCTCTTCTCCCATGCTTTCGAGGCAGGAGTCGTTTGACCCACCGCTTTCCCCCAGGAAAGCCCACTGTTTACTGCTGAATGTGAACAAATATCAAGCCACAGAGAAACCAATTGACATTTGTTCCAATTCAGGGGTAAGCAGTGGGCTTTCCTGGGGGGAACTGGCAAGACAAGTGTGGACAAGCACTAAGAGATAATGCTTTGGATCCTAAAATAAGATAGCTGCAGGAAGTTCACAGGAGGAAAGTTTCTCATCCCCTCCACCAGCTGCTGATATAAGCAAGGAAGAGGCATAGATCCTCACAGGAGAAGTCCTCTGGCTTCATAAGGCAATACAAAACCAGGAGGATATGGGGCCTCTTTTTTGTTCCAAGATCTTCCAGCTTCTGCAATTGGATTTTGGTCTGAAAAACTCAGAGGAAGTGTGGGTGAAAGATGCAAGTAGGCACAAATATTGATATGGCACAACTGAATTGCTGGTCACAAGGCACGTCTGTTAAGGCACCAGACTTAGCTTTTAATTTCTCAGCTTTGTGGAACTTGAGCCAACGCGAGACAGCCTTAACTCTGGTCTTAATCCAGAAGGGATTTTTGGTGATTGAATGTACTAAAGGCCAAACTTGAAGGATTGCATGGGATATCCATAAACAGTCTCCTGGATATTAAAATGAACCTTGGAGGTTGTGCTGGAAATGTGTGTGAGAGAACTTAACTTTATCCCTTTCCTGGCACTTATTTAATCAAAGCCCACTGCTTTGCTTCTTTCCTGCTGGGGGCAAGGGGAGAAGAGGGCTTCCTGTATCTCATCTGTGGCCTTCCAGATGTTGCTGTACTCCAGCTCTCATTACAGCCAGCATAGCCAGTCGTCATGAATGCTGTGAGTCCACCCTGTATTTTTATTTTTATTTTATTTGTTTGTTGTACTTATACTCCGCATTTTCTCTGAGGAGCTCAAGATGGCATACATAATTCTCCTCCCCTCAGTTAATCCCCACAACAACCCTGTGAGGTAGCTTAGACTAAGAAGCAGTGACTGGCCCAAGGCCATCCAGTGAGCTTTGGGGATGAGTGGGGATTTGAACTCTGGTCTCCCAGGTCCTAGTCTGACACTCTAACCACTACACTACACTGGCTCCTTTTCCTTATACAGAGGAAAGAATAATTCTGAGCAAAGGGGGGGCGGAAAGGGTTAAGCGGCGCCTTCCTCAACCCACACGTCATTCCTCTTCTCAAACTGGCATCTTACCAGTTAAAAATGAGAAAATATGCAGGAGTTTATAGCATCACCTGCAAATCCTGAATAAGGCAGCTGCTGCTATGGAGACCAGGCTGTCTGAGGTCACCACTAATCAGCAAAGGTTACCAATACAGAGAGAAAAGTTCCCCGTGAACTTGAAAGTTTCTTTAATTATTCTCCACTTTCATTGTCGTCGTCCCCTTCCATTCTTTTAATCTTCCCTACTGAAGTAGCGGGTGGCACGAAAGTCTTTAAAAAGTCTAAGGGTCACATGTGTGGCTGCCATGCTGATTGCGAAGAAAACTATGTTCTTAAAGAAGTTGGGTAAAACTTGATTTGCACAAGATCTGAAGACTGCTCAGAAACAGCAGAGGAGCCATTTTCTTGGGTATTCAAATGGAATTTGCTTCTTCCTTGTTTAAACCGTAACCTGTATTATACTCTGGTTTCTCTTCAGATCCTATAAGCCCTTCACCAAAACCCCCAGTGTGTATTGAAATAAAAATTAATATTTTTAAAAAATTGCTAGCTGTCCTCCACCCAATTTGAAATTATTATAGAGAAACCCATCTCTGTAAAAGCAGGACATTGCCACCTCTTGCTTGGTTGCACCCCAAGTGTGCTTCCTAAGTGCATGCCTATGTGAGCACTTTGAGGTGTGCCCTTTTTTGTACACACAATATGCATCCTTTAGCTCAGTAGTCTTCAACCTTTCCAGAGCCAGGACCCAAGCATGCATTCAAGGACCCAGTTCTTATTCTTTTACCGTATAGGAGGGTGTATAGATGCTAGAAGAGAATATATTTATCAGATCTTTTCCTTTCTTCCTCACGTTTGTGGGTTCAGCAGAGTGCACCCCTTTGCATCTTAAAAGGGAAGCTTAGATTGGCTAGTTTTAGCCTTTTCGTTTAAGTAATCCAGGATGCTTCGAGGCAGGTTGGATTCTCCTGGTATTTCCCTCTTCTCTCCCCCTTTAAAACAATAATCACACATAGAGTCTTGTAAAAGGTAAAAACAACATTTTCTCATCCAGTGTTTCTTGTTGAAGCCTAACAAATAACAGCAACTTTGCTCAGACAGGCTTAAAATGTTCATCCAGATACAAATCCATACTTTAGTCTGGCTTAAAATGGCGACTGAGCAATGGAGCTCAGACATGCAGATTTTCTCACATTTCTGCAATGAGAGCAAAGAACAAAGACGAAGTACCTGGTCAGATGAGGAGATTATGCAGGGGCCAGCAAACTTTTTCAGCAGGGGGCCGGTCCACTGTCCCTCAGACCTTGGGGAGGGCAAGACTTTTCTTTAATGAATGAATTCCTATGCCCCCACAAATAACCCAGATATACACTTTAAATAAAAGGACACATTCTACTCATGTAAAAACATGCTGATTCCTGGACCATCTGCGGGCCGGATTGAGAAGGTGATTGGGCCGGATCCAGCTCCCAGGCCTTAGTTTGCCTATCCATGGCACAGTGGGAGTGTCTCTCAGAGTTCTTTCTAGCAAAGTTACAGGAAGCTCTGTGAGCGTCAGCTCCTATGATCTAGCAAACATGCATTATTGGATTGCTGGCATTGTAAATGTCCCACATCCCATATATTTGCATGGTGGTAGCGCTCCGGTTGCGACACAACTTGGGTTAGGCAGTGACTCAGTAATGGTTCTCAACCCACCTGTTTGAGACCAGTGCTCTAGCTACTGCCAAATGCTTGGAAAATCTGCAATGGATTCATCAGCTGAATCATAGAACCGCAGAGTTAGAAGAGATCTTGAGGATCATCTGGTCCAACCCCCTGCAATGCAGGAATCTTTTTGCCCAAAGTGGGGCTTGAACCAGCAACCCAGTCACATTCTCTACCAACTGAACTACCTTTGGGCTGTCTGGTTCCCAGAGCGTCCTTGCTGTATAGGTTGTATATAGGTTGGGCTGCATAGTTTGGTCTCTTAATTGAGTCACTGGCTCTGCCTCCTTCTTAGAATGCATTGCAATTCCAGTATTTCTTAAGTGTTACTGTCCGGTCTGTGGACAATCAAAGTCCTGGCTGAGGACATCAGGACCGGGGGCAAGATGGTGGGGTGGGAGCAGGATCAAGAGTCCAGAAGCCAGGAGTCCAAGGATCAGGAAGCAGGGATTGACAAAGTCAAGGGTCTGAGGGTCAAGAAGCTAGGAGTCACAAAGTCAAGGGTCCGAGGGTTGAGAAGGAAGGGGTCAAGAAGCTGAGGTCCGAGGATCAGGAAGCAAGAAGCCAAACGCAGCAAGGTAGGAAACGTGTTACTGTGGCAAAGAGCCGAAGGGAAATGCTGACCTTATATCCCTTCCCGGCTCTTGCCACCAGGTGCTGTGAGTTACTAATCGGCCTCACCTGTGCGGCCACGCCTTGCCCCTCCAGAACAAACTTAGGAAGGCCCAGTCGTACGAAGCCCTACTGGTCACAGGGCCTGGCTCCTGCACGCACTCCTGACACTAAGCTATCTATCTACAAGCCAGAAACACACATCACCGGGTCCCACAGTAATAATGCTATAGCCTTAAGCTCTCCTGTTTTTTAGGCACTCAGTTTCCCAGCTCAGCTCTGAACCTTGCTGGGTGACCTTGGCCCGGTCACCTTCTCTTAGCCTTAACTTTCTTTCTTGCAGAATTGTTTACGTGAAGATGGGGAAGAAGGAAAATGTAGGGTTGTAGGGATGCCATCTTGAGCCCTTTGACATTGTCAAATGAATCCATTGGTCATGAATACCAATGGATTAAAATTTGGCAGTAGAATGGTGTCCCTCAGATCGTGATGGATTCCACTTCACTAGAGGTTTTAAAGCATAGTTTGGATGGCCACCTGTAATGGATTATTTAGCTTTGCTTTCTGCATTGCAGGGGCTTGGACTAGATGACCCTGGTATCCTCTCCAACTCTACGATCCTACGCGTTTGTGAGAGCTGGACTATGACCTGGAAGACTCAGATCCTCACACAGGCATGAAACTCACTGGATGACCTTGGGGGAGTCACTGTCTCTTTGCCTAACCCACCTTGCAGGGTTATTGTGAGCATAAAATGGGGAAGACTACATGAGATTCTTCAAAATTCACACACACCTCTGAATTTTGCAGTGCGGTCCTTCAACCACACAGTATATACATAATACATATATTATGGGGAAATCTTCATAAATATGCATCTATTTGTGAAAATAACATACAAAAATGCATTGTATTAGGAGAAATTGCTTTGAAACCTGTTTATGTTAGGCAAAATTGCATACAAAGATATGCAATTTAAAAATTGTGATGAATTTTCATAAGGATTTAAAAATAAACAAATAAACAAACAAACAAACAAACCACCGTCACACAAATTCATAAATTGATGCCGAAATGTGGAAAACTGAAGACTGGAAAAATGAGAAACAGAGTGAAATTGAAATCGACAGATTCTGCCTCCTTTTCTTTTAAAGCATTTCCTCACTCAACACCTCTCAAGTCTCCTGCCTGTCACCCACTGCCCAAACAAACTCACAGGTCATTCCAAAATTGCTCACAACAAGGAAAGTCCCCTTAAGCACCTAAGTTTATCACTCTAGGATTTAACCTCACTATGGCAGTGTGACCATGAGTCAGCCATTCTGTTAGGTAGACTATCTGCAAATTGTCCCAAATTGGCCAGTGTTCTGTGGACCATTGTGAAGAGGAAGCAGATCTTTGGCACACCAGCTTCTCCACATTAATATTCTCTGGACATCACTTGGAAGTCTTTAGTTGTAAAACCAGACTTGGGAGGGAGAGGGTGTCAAATGCTAATGCAATTTATAAAATCAAGAGTCAAAGCAAACCTTATTCTTCTGTGCACATGGGGAGTAAAAGCTGCTCAGTAAATCAAAGACTTAATTTCACATGAGCCCGTGCTGCACACGTTATGCTTGACACTTGTAATTAATGCTTGCCAGTCAGCAATATCTCCTCCGGCGGACGCGTCAACGCCCGGCTGCCCCCCACCCCCACTTCAGCAGAGTTTCCTGTAGGATTTATGATATATTTCTCCTCTCGTAAAAGCCACTGCTTTGCGGCAGGAGTATTATCAAACACCGATTTAGATGGCTGCCTCTTCTTAGTCAATCTGTCCACATTTGCATGCCAGATGTGTGCGTCATCAAAAAAAACCTAATGTAGCATTCAGAAAGCTGGTTCTGAGTGTAGGACACAATACCCAGAATGCATGTTTAATGTACAAAAAAAAAAGAGGGAGAACAGAACGGGGAACAGATTTCCCCCTCCCCCTATAATTTAAACGGCACTCTCCTTGTGATATTTGCCAAAAATAGTGATCTGTGCTTGGTTTAGATCGGGTGGGATGGTGGAGAGTCGCAGTGGCGTAGCGTGGGTTGTCAGCACCCGGGGCAAGGCAAGTAATTTGCGCCCCCTAACCCGGGGCAAGGCAAGTAATTTATTTGCGCCCCCCACTGCACTGTCCCCCCCCCCCAGATAGTCCCTCGCTCTCTCTCCGCACCGCACCGCATGCCTGGCACCCTCCCCTCCACAGTGGGCGGCGACCCGGCGGCTCGGATCGGATTCGCACAGCCAGCACTGCAGTGAGAGAGAGTGAGCGAGCCAGGTAGGGGCAGAGAGCTGCGAGTGCGAGCGCGCCCCCCCAGATGTTGCGCCCGGTGCGGCCGGCCCCCCCTGCACCCCCCACGCTACGCCACTGGAGAGTCGGCATTTTGCCGTTTTCTACATGGTGTTTGGACACCAACGATGAAACCAGGCTGAGGATTTGCCCTTGGGGGGGAAGTGGAAGGCAAGATCTCCAAGGGAGAGGGAGTCTTCCTCCAGGTGCCTTTTCCTCCATTCCCGATGTGGCTCACGTCGGCGGTTAGATTAAAGCATGAGCTGGCAATAAAGTAGGATTTTAAAGCAATTACTTGCCAAGGTTCTGACATTAAAATGACAAACGGCCAATACCATCCCCTCATTCCGAGCAAGTTTTATTTTTAATGCAGAGATGTCTGGGGGTAATAGCTGGTCAGGACGAACCTCAGCAAAGCCACTCACGGGGGGGGGGGGGGAGTTTATAGGGATGCAGTCGCTGTACAGCCTGGAGGGGGAACCTCAATTACTGCTGATGGTGAGGGATTCCCAACTCCCACAATCCCTGATCAAGTGGAGGGGGCTGGAATTGATGGGAGCTGGAGTCCCACAACATCTGGAGAACCACGCATTCTCCACCTTTGCCATACAGGACTCCTTTGTTCCACTAGTCTGTTTTGTGGAGTCAGTGTGGTGGAGTGGTTGGAGCAGGCATCCCCGACCTGCGGCCCTCCAGATGTTTTGGCCTACAACTCCCATGATCCCTAGCTAACAGGACCAGTGGTCAGGGATGATGGGAATTGCAGTCCAAAACATCTGGAGGACCGAAGGTTGGGGATGCCTGGGTTGGAGTGTCAGAGCAGAAGTGACACTAACAAAATGAATTTCAGTAGGGACAAATGTAAGTCTTGGGCAGGAAGAACCAGCTGCACAAATGTAAGATGGGAGACACCTGGCTGACCAGCAGTACATGTGAAAAGGATCTAGGGGTCTTGGTGGACCACGAGCTTAACATGAGTGATGCAGCAGCAAAAAAGCTGATGCTATTCCAGGCTTCATCAACAGACATATACCGTCCAGATGAAGGGAAGTAATAGTACCACTCTATTTGGCCTTGGTCAGACCACACCTGGAATACCATGTCCAGTTCTCGAATCCTCCGGAAAAACAATCTCTCAAAGGACCTGTTGGTGGCATTTTACCATTGTACTGTTGAGAGTGTATTAACTTATGGTCTGTGTGTGTGGTTTGAGAGATGCATGGTCAGGGGGGAAAAACAATGCTGTCCAGGATTATAAAGACTGCGGAGAGAATAATTGGGTGCACTCTTCCCACCTTGGATCAAATCTATCCTTCCAAGTGCCATAAGGAAGCTGCAGAGATAGCACAGGATAGTGCGCACCCCGGAAATGATCTCTTTCAGCTTCTGCCTTCTGGAAGAAGGTACAGGGTTATAAAGACTAGGACTAACAGTTTCTATCCAAATGTGATTTTGGTTTTAAATGCAGTGTAAGGAGTCTCTATGGGAGTATATTGTATTTAAAAATGGGGTATCAGAGTTTTTAGGGGGCTAACCAGGTTGGGATAGCTGGGATAGCAGGCTTGTTGGTTTCTGAATGTCTTATGTAGATTTTTTTTCAATTTCGTATGGGACAATAAAGATTATCGTATCGAATGGTTCGAGGATCTGGCTATGTTTATCTCAGGAAATTGAGAGGAGATATGATAGCCACCTTCAAATATCTCAAGTGTTGACACATGGAATCATAGAGTTGGGAGGTACCCCAAGGGTCAACCCCCTGCAATGCAGGAATCTCAACTAAAATATCCATGACAGACGGCCATCTAACATCAACTTAAAAACCTTCAAGGAAGGAGAGTGCACAACCTCCTGAGGGAGTCCGTCCACTGTCAAACAGCTCTTAGTGTCAGAAAATTCTTTCTGATGTTTAGTCGGAATCTCCTTTCCTGTAACTTGAAGCCGTTGGTTCAAATCCTATCCCCCAGAGCAGGAGGAAACAAACTTCATCTATCTTCCATGTGACAGCCCTTGAGATATTTGAAGATTGGTATCACATCTTCTCTCAGTCTCCTCTTTTCCAGGCTAAACATACCCAGCTCCTTCAACCGCTCCTCATAAAGAAGATGGAAGAAGCTCCTTTTCTCCTCTCTGAAGGGTAGAACTCAAACCAACAGCTTCAAGTAACAAGAAAGGAGATTCCAACTAAACAAAGATCTGTTGGACAGTGGAACGGACTCCCTACCAAATGCTCAGGGACAGTGGGAGTTGTGCTCCAACAACCCCTGGAGGATCAGGGATTCCTGGCTCCTGATCTATGACATTGGCCATTAACCACTGATGGATTTCCAAACTGAAGAAATCTGTTTCTAAGCCCCTTTCCCCCCAAATTATTCTCCATTCCTACTCTTGTCAATAGCAGCTAAGCGGAGATCAATGATGGGGAACCTTTTTCAGTCTGAGGGCCACGTTTGCTTCTGGGGGGCCACAGGACAGTGATGCGTGGAGCCAGAGGCAAATATTGAGCAAAGTCACAAATGTTACTTTTGTACCTTTGTACAATAGGCCAGTTCTCACACACACACACACCCTTTGTATCTTTCATTCAGACAAGCAAGAGGCATTCTCAGAGTTCAAGGACACATTGCACCCAAGTAGAAGCATGTGGGTGTAAAAGAGGGTGTGGCCTGGGGGAGAGTTTGGAGAGCCATGTTCCACCCTTGGCTGTGGGCTCCTCCACTTCTGGCATAGATTTAAGGTAGGTTTGGGGATCTCATTTTCATTCAAACAACAGCATTCGCTTTCTCTTACGAACAAGTGGCACTAAAGAAAGGGAATGCGAATCATGTGAAGGAAAAAGAATATAAAAACAAGAGAGAAAGGAAGGCTCTCTGAAGAGCATCTATTGATGGTTATTATGAACAACCAATCTTTATGATAGCTGTAATTAAAGGCCTCTGTGACAACCCACAGCAGAGCACATTGTAGCCACGTACAAAAAAAAACCCTGATAGATGAGCCATGGAGCTCCTTCTCAGGTCTTAAAATGTGGCACCGCACTGTGAAAGCTAACATTTTGGTGCATTGCTGACATATTTCCAAATATTAAATGTGTCTCAAGTACACTGCTATTTTTTCATGGCTAATAATCTCCCGGGCACTTTATTGCAGCAGGAGACGGCAAATTCACATGACATCAGCTATTAGTATGAGAAGAGTGAATTAATATTCTCTTCCTCGGGACAAGTCACAACCGCTTTAGCATCCCTGCCGAATCTTTGCTCTGCTTTCTTCATCAGAAGCAAAGGAATCGGGGCAAGCTTTTTCTACCGATGGCAGACAGGGGAGAGAGCTGTTTTATACTTGAGTCAGCTCATCAACCCATCTAGTGAGGAACCTGTGGAGCTCCAGATGTTCTTGGACTACGGTTCCCATAATCCTTGAGTGCTGTCCATGTTGGCTGGGTCTAATGGAACACCTGGAGGACCTCCCTGGCCTACAGCTCCTCCAAAGGACTTGTTCAATGAGGATTCACCCTTATTTGCTTGCACAAAGCCTACACATAGGTTAGAAGATATCGGGTCTTTATTTAACCTGCGTTCTCATCTGTTTGCAGGGGGGGTTACATGACAAAGTACCTGGGATCAAAACAGCCATAGAAATCAACCCATTCTGCTTCGCCTGTTTGTGCAACCAATATTTAACCATCACTGCCTGAATAGAATCTCGGCCACCACTGAATTGTTCAGGTTTGCAGGGCCAGATAGGTTGATAGGATTAAGTCACTGCTGGATCACAATGTGAAACAAGCTCCATTTATTTTTACCATATCACAGACCCAAGTGGCAAAGTAGCTGTTCAGTGACATCATTAACAGCTCATTGATTCAATTATCTGCCTTTACACTTTGATTCAAATCTGCAGCCTTATTATCACCTTTGCGGCAGAAAACAGATTTCCAGTTGATTTCAGAAATGGTTTGGTTGCCCCCCGAAAAAGGCTCAGGTAAATGAGATCAAACATCCTTCTAGATTTATTAGTATGAGAAGAGTGTGGTGTAGTGGTTAAGAGTGGTAGTCTCGTAATCTGGGGAACCAGGTTCGCGTCTCCGCTCCTCCACATGCAGCTGCTGGGTGACCTTGGGCTAGTCTCACTTCTCTGAAGTCTCTCAGCCCCACTCACCTCACAGAGTGTTTGTTGTGGGGGAGGAAGGGAAAGGAGAATGTTAGCCGCTTTGAGACTCCTTAAAGGGAGTGAAAGGCGGGATATCAAATCCAAACTCTTCTTCTCTTCTTCTTATTGCATTTATATTCTGCTGCCAGTCAGTGTAGACAGTACTGAGCTAGATGGACCAATGGTCTGACTTGGTATAAGGGCAGCTTCCCCTGTTTAAATTACAGTAACAGTTTTCAAATTGGCACCATATCTACATATATTAACAGATGGAATTTTATGCAAATCTATCTGATCCTCTTTTCCCATCAATGCCCGAGTGGCCTCCATTATGAGCCAGCATTGGTAGCCACAGGAGACTTCAGAGTCTAGCTGTGCAGGTCCCTGAAGAAGCCCATAATAAAAACAAATAATAGCATTTGATAAGAATCTTGTCCCATATTTCCGCACTTAAGAAGAAAATGGAGGAGTCGGAAATCAAGGCTTTTTTAATGTAGTTTCATTTACAAACAAAAGCAATGTTTTCTTCCAGACACTTCACATCTGCTCAGGTTTAGAACTTGAAGTAGAAAATGATCCCTTGGCATGACGAGTGTGAGCTGCTTTATAAGGGGAGGCTGAACGGCAAAACTATTTTTGCAGAATGCAGGAGGAGAAAAGGTTTCTGCTCCGAAGTGCATTAAGAAGAAAAAGGTCCACTCCTCCGTCTGAGCTTCTCTGTACTTAGGGCAAATTGCAGTGACCATTCTGAGCACCTAAGTGCTACTTAATGGTCTGGGGATTTAAGCACTGGACCACACAGGGCTTTTGAAAAGGCACAAAGCATGGAAGCAAACACAATGGCCACGGTGACCTGGCTGCACCCAGGAAACGAAAAGAGCAAAATCTTCTTTGCTTGACCCACTTTTCTTTCTGTTATCAACATAAACTCCTTTCAGGGAAGGGGATATATGCAATTGCTAAATTGCATCTTTGTAAAAGAAGGAAAAGTCTGTAGGTCTAATCTGTTCAGCAAATTTTCTAACTTCTCACATTAGCAATCTGTCACTGCATTGATTTATAAAGGGGGTGGGGAATGACCCAGAGTCTCCCTGGCTGCAGCCATCAGCCCAAGAAAGAGATGCTTCTTTGAGGAAGGGCCATGGATTATTGGGCGAGTATAGACCCTGCAGGGACACGGGTGGCGCTGTGGGTTAAACCACAGAGCCTAGGACTTGCCAATCAGAAGGTCGGCAGTTCAAATCCCTGCGACGGGGTGAGCTCCCGTTGCTCGGTCCCTGCTCCTGCCAACCTAGCAGTTCGAAAGCACGTCAAAGTGCAAGTAGATAAATAGGTACTGCTCCGGCGGGAAGGTGAACAGTGTTTCCGTGTGCTGCTCTGGTTTGCCAGAAGCGGCTTAGTCATGCTGGCCTCATGACCCGGAAGCTGTACGCCGGCTCCCTTGGCCAATAAAGCGAGATGAGCGCTGCAACCCCAGAGTCGGCCACGACTGGACCTAATGGTCAGTGGTCCCTTTACCTTTTTGTAGACCTTGCATGCAGAAGTTCCTAGGTTCAATCCCTGGCATCTTCAGATACAGCATCATGCCAAGGGGTCAACCCACAGTCCTGCCCATGGGTCAAAAAAGGAGCTGCTTCATGGAACCTCTTCCTCCATCTCTACCAGACAGCTCTTACAGTCTGAATGTTTTTCCTACAGTTTAGTTGGAACCTCCTTCCTTGTGATTTGAATCCATTGGTTTGGGTCCTACTCTCTGGAGCAGCAGAAAACAAGTTTGCTCCATCTTCCATGTGATATTTGAAGATGGCTATCATATCAGTCTTAGTCTACTCTTCTCCAAGCTAGACATCCCCAGCTCCTTCAACCATTCCTCATAAGGCTTGGATTCCAGGCATCATATTGGCCACCCTCCTCTGCACATATTCCAGCTTTTCAATACCCTTCTTAAACGTTTAAGATTTTTGAGAGAATTGTCAAGACCATTGAAAAACAATGAATGATGAAAATATCACTTCCTGGTGACTTCTTCCTCCCATCCACTTGAAAAGTGATTATGTGAGCCAAGCCTAAGATAGATATGACCTGAGTTATGCCAACAACCTGATCAAATATTTTTATTTTTTAAAACCCTCTAAAACAAAGAGCATGGATAATGAAATGCAAGGCACTGACAATCAATACCTTAGATACATTATTCATTTCATTGTGGTATTGATATTCTGCAGTTAATTTGCAATCTCCCCTGTTCATTTTACACTACATAGAATTTTATGTGGTTTTCTTTTCCTGTAACACTTCATTTAAACTGGGAGGTTAACTTCCTGCAGTATAAAATAGCAATGTAAATATGAGAGAGGCCAGCACACCAGTGATCACCATCAATCCTGTCGTTGCAATTACTGTTTCCATAACAAATGTGAAAGGCCAATTAAAGTTAGCTTATTGACCATCCAAGCCTGGACAGTGTTTCATACCTGGTATCAAATTCTCAACTGATCTGCCCCAGCCTGCCTCCTTGACCCTCTTCCCATTTTTTGACTTTTAATCTAAGATGAGTTAGCGACAGTGTGACGGAGGCTAGTCAGGATTTTAAGGAGGAGGAAACCGATGGGGAATGCCACTTTTGGACTAGTTGCGTGGCAATACCCGCCCCCTCCCACAGGTGTAGAAATAACGACTCGGACACAAGAATTAAGGTTAATGGGCGTAAATGGCCACAACTTTATTGATTACAGGTAAGAGAGGTATTGGCTTTAGGCATTGGCCCTAACATTCTAACCGGTCTAATCGGGAAGGGTTAAGCACCAACAGGGGGAGCCCCCGAGATGCACATCCGTAGGCGCCCCCCCAGGGGTTACCGCTCGGGGGCGCGCTTTAGGCCCTAGCCTCCGTAGGTTTCGGACGAGGCGACGCCCCTCGGAGTCCTTTAACGAACTATCCTTCGTGATGTGGGGGAGGTGATGGCGCTCCTCCCCCCCGTCCTCATATGCATAACAATACCCATGCCAATGCCTAACCGCCAAAACCGGAAAGTTGTGACGTTTTGCTACGAGGTAGGCGAAAAAACCAAAGGCTTCGAAATCATAGCCAATTAGCCAAATGGAAAAATTCCTACCAGGCCCCTTGCGGCGACCAGCCGAAGCCCATAGCAAAGTCCGAGGCAAGCCTAAAGGGAGGGTGGGTGGGAAAAGCGAACTGGAGCCTGTGCGAGGGAAAAAAGGGGCGAGCCAGGGCAGCCCTGGCCTTAAATTGCCCTGGCAGGCCCCGCCCCCTTGCCAGCCGATTGGCTGGCCCGGGGGAGATGCATAATAATAAGG
The DNA here is from genome assembly GCF_965153285.1 of Podarcis tiliguerta. Lineage (NCBI taxonomy): Eukaryota > Metazoa > Chordata > Lepidosauria > Squamata > Lacertidae > Podarcis > Podarcis tiliguerta. The sequence continues at coordinate 39,416,277 of NC_139547.1, read as the reverse complement.
CTGGGGAATCCCTGATCTTCCCGCGGGGCTTCCCAGCCCCGCGAGACTGTGGTCGCGGGACGAGAGCCCGCAACCCCACCCCCTCTTGAGATCGGGAGTGGCTTTGTTAGAAAGCAGACGGGTGCGGGGCTAGCTGAAGGCAGGCTGAGTTGGTGGGACAATGCCCCATTGGTGCTAATGGACCAGACTCCACTGTTGCAAAGGCTGCTCCATTTGTATCAAAAGAGTTGTTGGGATTTTTGACTACGTGCCATTCTGTGCAGCTTCACACAGAGTCAATTAAGCATTGGCTGAAAGCCAAGGATGACTGAGCAGAGAGGAGTTATTCTGCCTAGAGATATGAGACCTTGGATACAGCTCCACCATTGGTTGAGGTCTCACACAGGCATGATGACTTATGACCTAACTGCCTGGATAGTTTGTTGGTCAGTGAGGTGTTCTGAGAGAGTGAGAGTCGTTTGGAATTTGTTAAGAGAGAGCTAGTTAAGATCCATATCTGTTCTTGTATATAGTAACTTGTAGAGTCTGCTGTAAATAATAAACACCTCTAAGTAACCAAGTTACTAGTAGCGGTGTCTGGTTCTTGCTTCGTCCATCCTGCCTGCAACTGATTGCTTTCTGGAACTCTGCGTATGCTCTGCTAAGGTCTGGCTAAGGTCCTGCAACAGGTCAAAGTTGCAAAACACCAAGAAGAGTAGTACAGTGGTACGTCAGGTTACATACGCTTCAGGTTACAGACTCCGCTAACCCAGAAATAGTACTTCAGGTTAAGAACTTTGCTTCAGGATGAGAACAGAAATCATGCGGCGGCGCGGTGGCAGCTGGTGGCCCCATTAGCTAAAGTGGTGTTTCAGGTTAAGAACAGTTTCAGGTTAAGAACAGACCTCCGGAACGAATTAAGTTCTTAACCTGAGGTACCACTGTAGTTCCATGACTCTTTCAGCCATGCTTCTGTCACATGGAAGATGCAGCAGGCTTGTTTTCTGCAGCTCCAGAGGGTAGGGTTCAAATTGCAAGTAAGGAAATTCTGACTAAACATTCAGAAGAACCTTCGGATGGTAAGAACTGTTTTGACTGTACAATGGGCTACATCAGAAGGTGGTGGGCTCTCCTTCTCTGGAGGTTCTAAAGCAGAAGTTGGGTGGCCATCTGTCAGGGATTCTTTAGCGCTGATTACTGCATTGCAGATTCTAAGGAGGAGGAAACCTACGGGACCGCCTCTCCTGGTATGTCCCACGGAGGACCTTACGGTCTTCAAACAAAAACATCTTGGAGACCCCGGGCCACAGGAAGGTTAGGCTGGCTTCAACCAGAGCCAGGGCATTTTTGGCTGTGGCCCCGATCTGGTGGAACGCTCTGTCACAAGAGACTAGGGCCCTGTGGAACTTGACATCTTTCCACAGGGCCTGCAAGACAGAGCTGTTCCACCAGGCCTTTGGCAAGGCGCAGTCTGACCCCCTCCATTGGTAATCCTCACAGAACTCTAGCCCAATGGATGCCATTAATTTGATCTTGAATTGATTTTAAAATGAATTGATTTTAGAATGCAGTGTTACTTTTATTGTTAGCCGCTCTGAGCCCGGCTTCAGCTGGGGAGGGCAGGATATAAATAAAAAATTATTATTATTATTATTATTATTATTATTATTATTATTATTAGTTAGATGCAATGGCCCTTAGGCTCCCTTCCAGCTCTACAGTTCTATGATTCTTTGACCCTCTCTTCAGTTGCCTATGCTCTGATGGCAAGTTGAAGAGGTGTTCCTGCATTGAGTCCCATGAGCTGTTGATAGGTGAAGAAAGTGCAAGCATATTCAGCAATCTTCAGCCTATCGACTCTGGATGCTGCAAAACAGATTACCTGATGACTCACGGGACACCAAAGTGCACTAGCAACTACCAAGGTAACAATGTTCCAGAGGGGAGGCACCCCATGGTGAACAGATGTGTGGTTCTGCTTTTGAATGGATAAGTGGCTGGTTAAATGCATCTTCTTTGTGTGTGTGTGTGTGTGTGTGTGTGTGTGTGTGTGTGCCGGTATGTGAAATCAAGAGTGTGCATGTTTGCTGCTTAACAGAGGAGCACTAAGCCCCTGCAGTTATAGATTTTAGCAGTGGCGTAGCGTGGGGGGTGCAGGGGGGGCCATCTGCACTGGGCGCAACATTTGGGGGGGGCGCTCACAGCTCTCTGCCCCTACTTGGCTCACTCACTCTCTCTCACTGCAGTGCTGGCTGTGTGAATCCGATCCGAGCCGCCAGGTCGCCGCCCACTGGGGGGGGTGCCAGGCGTGCGGTGCGGTGCGGAGAGAGAGCGAGGGACTATCTGGGGGAGGGACAGTGCAGCGGGGGGGCGCAAATTACTTGCCTTGCCCCGGGTTGGGGGCGCAAATTACTTGCCTTGCCCCGGGTGCTGACAACCCACGCTACGCCACTGGATTTTAGTACCTCTAGGAAGCACAGCAGCTACCAGCAAGACAGAACATGCTATGAGGCTAAAATCAAATAACATTCTTTTTATTATGATGCAAACGCAAGTTTCAGCCCCTTTTCAACATGCAATTAAAGGGCAGAGCAGATGGCAGCTCAGCAGATGAAAAGCTTGTAACCACTAAAAGGAACTTATCACGCTAAATAAATTGTTCATTGTTTTACACGGGATCTGATAACTTTAACCAGGTCTAGAGCTCCATTAACATTTATTACCAACCAATGAGATCCCAGCGAAGGGGCAAGAAGTGCCTTCTGGAAATAATTAGGGGCATGTTCTTGTTAGGGAGGCTGTATTGTGTTAGTAATCATCATTGGTGTCATAATTTCCATAAATTGAAATCCATAAAAAATATTGCTCAGAGCCATGTTCTTGTGTTATGCAAAGCCAATCTCCTTAGGTCCGGTCAATGACAGTGAAGGCTGGAAACTAATAACATGGTTAGATAGAGTTTAGATATGCTACATTAATCTCACAAGTTCGATTTCCATTTCTGATGTTGCATGGATTCATATAGTTGGAGACAATGCCCAGATCCCAGGCTGCTTAGGACTTTGAAGTTCAAAACCAGCTATTTTAAATGAGCTTGGAAACAAGCTGGAACCCAGAGGAGGTTAGAAATGTACTGAAATAGCCTTCACATTTGCTGCTCCCGTAAAGACTGCCAGTGACTACTAGCCACAATAGCTACATTCTGCCTCCACCGTCAGTGGAAATATGCCTCTGAATACCAGTTGCTGGGAATCACAAGTAGGAAGAACGCTATTGCACCCAGGTTCTGCTTGTGGGCTTCCCATGGGCATATGGTTGGTCACTGTGAGAACAGGATGTTAGACTAGGTCAGTATTTCCCAAACTTGGATCTCCTGTTGTTTTTGGACTACGGTTCCCATCATCCCAGACCACTGATCCTGCTAGCTAGGGATCATGGGAGTTGTAGTCTAAGAACATCTGGAGACCCAAATTTGGGAAACACTGGACTAGATGAACCATTGACTTGAGCCAGCTGAGCTTTAATAATAATAATAATAATAATAATAATAATAATAATAATAATAATAAATTATTATTTATACCCCGCCCATCTGGCTGGGTTTCCCCAGCCACTCTGGGCGGCTTCCAACTGAATATTAAAGACAGTACAGCATCAGACATTAAAAACGTCCCTAAAGAGGGCTGCCTTCAGTTGTCTTTTAAAAGTAAAATAGTTGTTTATTGCCTTGACATCTGCTGGGAGGGCATTCCACAGGGCAGGTGCCACTACCGAGAAGGCCCTCTGTCTGGTTCCCTGTAACCTTACTTCTCGCAGTGAGGGAACCGCCAGAAGGCCCTCGGCGCTGGATCTCAGTGTCCGGGCTAAACGATGGGGGTGGAGATGCTCCTTCAGGTATACAGGACCAAGGCCGTTTAGGGCTTTAAAGGTCAGCACCAACACTTTGAATTGTGCTCGGAAACGTACTGGGAGCCAATTCAGATCTCTCAGAACCAGTGTTATGTGGTCCCGGCGGCCACTCCTATGTTCTTACTGGTGGTGAATTTAGGGGACCTTCTTAGAGGGGTTCCTTAAGGGTATTGTTTCAGAGCCATGAAGTTATTTTGTGGGGAGTTGTTTACACCACCATGGTAAGCATCCCTCCAAAATGCCATGAACCATTTTGGTACCTTCCACACACTCAACTGGGGTCTCCTGCATCCAAAGCAGTTGCTCTACCACTGAGCTAATGCCCATCACCAATATCTTTCCATTGTACTTAGCTATTCTACCGTCAAACAGACTGCATTGGAAGATGGTGGTGTTGGAATGCAAATGCATTAAAAAATATTGGGGAATGATATACAATGAACTGAAAAAAATGTTTAAAATGAATTTTGTTAAATACCCTGAAGCCTTTTTGTTAGGTATCTCAAATCAAGAGCTACCAAAAGAAAAATGGACATTATGTATGTATGCTACAACAGCGGCCAGAATCTTGATTGTGCAATATTGGAAGACGGAAGAAATACCAGCGAAGAAACAATGGCAAGAAAAGCTGATGAACTATGCAGAATTGGCTAAGCTAGCAGACAAACTATGAGAGAAGGACAAAAAGGACTTCAAAGGAGTCTGGGAACCATTTACAGTTTATTTGCAGAAACAACAGAATGGACTGGATTCACTGGCAGGATTTGAATAAACTTTTACAATTTCATTTGAGTAACAGATATTTCAGAGAAATGATAAGGGGTTTTAGTTTTGTGTAGGAAAAGCAGGATACGATAAATAAAACTAAATAACTCAGCAGACGGGGAGTTGAGCGAAGTCCAGAGGAGGGGAGTGAGAATAATTGTAAATAACATGATGAATGAGATTTGTATCATTAATTGTTATAAAATATGGTGGTGTTGAACCACTTATCAGGATGCTGTAGGGATGGGTTCCCTGCACTGACAGTGGGTTGACCTAGGTTACTTTTGTAGTCACCTCCATTCTATAACCAGAACACAACTGATGGGAAAATATCCCAGCAGAGATCTCAACAGTCCTGGGGGGCAGCTCACTACTGGCTTTCCATTTGCCTCCAGGGGGCTGCAATGTCTTCCGCAAATGCATTCAAAACATAGCTGTCAAGTGTCCCTTATTTGAAGGGGCAGTCCCTTATTCCAGCACCATGTCCCGCTGCTGTCCCTTATTGATGGATGTCCCTCAAATGTCCCTTAAATGATGTCCCTTAAATTTCAAAGGAAGCAGCTCCTCTCCCTCCCTCCCTGCCAGCCAGGGAGGAGAGAGGCTCCAACTGTGTTGCTTGGCTGTGTTGCTCACCCAATAAGAAGTCTAAGAAAGAATGGGGGTGGAGCTTGCATGCCTTGTGTGTGGCTAGTTAATGCAAGCTGAGGGGGTTTTTGAATGCTGGGCGCCATTTTGTTGCATGTGCTGCTGCAAACTTTGCAGTGCAAAGCCAGGCCGGGGAGCCATCTTAAGTTAAGGCTGCATAGGCCTTGTGGTGCATGTGATTCAGATTCTATTCAGTTGAACCTCTGGTTACAAAGTTGGTTGGACAGTGTTCTCGAAGCTACCAGCATGAGTTTGACCAGACTGCAGGAGGACAGGAAGACTGGAGTGCCTGGAACAGGTGAGGCTGCAGGTCCCTTATTTTGGCTGCTGGTCCCTTATTTTCAAGGCTGCTGGTCCCTTATTTTCAAATCTGTAAGTTGACAGCTATGATTCAAAACCATTTTCTTGGAATACACTGGCATTTCAAATGCATTGAACAGAAGAGGCTAAGGCTAGATTTGGGGGTGGGCAGGAGGGAGAAATAGTTTTAATTGATTTTATTACGTGCAGAAAAATAGAGCAAGCCGGGGCACTTTTGTTTGGAAGGATAAACACAAAATTATTGGTTGAATACGGCTGAATTAAGCACTTAAAGTTCAGCCTCTCCAGAATGCTGACAATGCAGGTTCAGATCAATACAGAAACAATTTACACCACGAGAACCTGGGCTCTAGCTATTAACTACTAATTATATTAAGTTTGCTACTAAATTGATTTAACTCTTTCCAAAAGCACAGGGGGACCTGTGGACAAACATGCTAACCACAGAGCAATTGCATCAGCAGACCACTGTCAAATGCCTGCATTATAAGTAGCAGGAAGGTGGCCAACCTGGAGACAAACATCATTTGAAGTGTGATGTAGAATAGCCTTTTCCCAACCTTGGGTCCCCATATGTGGTTGAACTACAATTCCCATCTTCCCTGACTATTGGCCAGGCTTGCTGGGGCTGATGGGAGTTGCAGTCCAACAATATCTGGGGACCCATGGCTGGGACAGCCTGGTGTAGAACACAGGAAGATGCCTTAAACCAGGTCAAGCCATTGGCCAATCTAGCTTGGTATTGTCTACACGAACTGAAAGCAACTCTCCAGGGTTTACAAAAGGGCTATCCAAGACATCTAGCTGCTGGTGGTGCAATAGGGACAACGCTTCCTTAAAACGTATGTCCCCACAATGCCCTACCTTGCTAAATTTTTGGCAGAGGGTAACAGAAACTATCAACGCGACTGTTCGGAAAAATCTTAAGTTTGCAGCGGAAAACATCCCCTTGAACTATATACACAATCTATGGAACCCAACAAAAGGACAATATGAATGGACTCTCCATGCCCTTGCGACGCCAAAAGGACTGGTATTGATGAACTGGAAAAATAAAAAAATTGGCTCACTTCAACAAATGGATGGAAGAGATGTGTAAACTCGCAACATATGAACAAGTCGTGTACAAATGTTGACTTGCCATGGATAAATTCAACAATATTTAAAAATCATTTTTATAAACACTGTATTAGGTTTAGGATCATTAAAATAACAATCTTATTTTAAAAATCCCCTTTCTTTCTTTCTTTTTCTTCTTTTTACCCAGGTATATTTTAACAATTGTTACTCTTTTCACATCTTGTTTTACCTTTGCACTTATTTACATCGTGCACGAAAATTCATTCTTATTTTTCAATAAAGAATATATTTTTTTAAAAAAACTCTCCAGGGTTTCAGACAGCATGAATTCACAGCCTTGCCTGGAGATTCTGGGGGTTGTCCCTGGGACCTTCCTGCATGCAAAGCGGATGCTGTATCACTGAGCTGTGGCCCATCCTCAAATAATAAAACAGAGCTTTTCCAAACGAAAATAAAGAAGGGTTAAAAACTTAGGAAGCTGTCTGATACCTAAGGTTGGGGAGGATTTTGGTTCCCTCTGCATTTTTGAGCAAACTTTCCCATTTCACCTGTTCCCCGCTGGACTCACACAGGAACTGGACTGTTGATCTGCAGATTGATCAATGGGCTAAACCCTTCATGGATCCATACTGTCCTTTTGAGGTTGTCTGAGGGCCACTTCACCTTTTAAACATGTTAAGCAGCTCTGCGTGATCAGAAAACCCCTATTAAAAATATTCCAGGAAGTGAATGCAATTATTATTGTTGTTATTTATTATATATACCTTTTAAATGCCAAGATGGCTTCTAAGTGGCTTGTGACTCTAAAACCAATAACACATAATTAAAATACGCAATAAAACAATTACACGAAAACATTTAAATAAGCATTCATAATTAAAAGGCATACTAAAAGGAGTCTGTTGAAACGGTACAACAACGGAAGATTTAAAACAGCAATTAAAACAGGATGTTCAAGTCAGGAGAGCAATTGTACAAAGGGGGAAATGGGGAGAAATGGGTGTCCCCATAGATCTATGACTTTGGCATCTGTTGGCCCATGGTGACAGTGGTGAGGGGATAGAATTCACCCTGCCTTGGTGGAGACAATGAGCAATGTTTTGCACCAGCACGCGCATTGGGAACTCATCTGAGTGAATATCATGCAGAACACTGAGCTCCAGCCATTCACTCCTGTTTGTATTATGGGTTTAAAATTGTCTTCCTGTTTTCCTGTTTCCTTTATCATCTCTATCCGAACATCTAGACGTAAATCCTTCTTTCATATCCTTTCACTTCACAAGGTTATTCCAGACTCAGCCAGATTTCTGCCCTCGAACCTTGACTTTTGAGGTATTCATTTAGGCACTCCCATTCTTTTTTTTACTTCACTTTTTGGTTTTTGTCTTACTATGTCTGTCACTTTGGCCAATTCTAAGTATTCTAAAAGCTTACATAGCCACTCTCCCCTAGTGGGTAACTGATTCCCGTTCCAGTACTTAGCCACCAGGATTCTTGCTGCAGATGTTGCGTATAAGAAAAATTTAGTTTTGTCTTTTGGAATACCGTCATTTAAAATTCCTAAAAGGAATGCCTCTGGCCTTTCACTATATGATATTCTTTATTTCTTCGTGGATCATGCTCCAAAATTAAGCAATTTAGTGTTGATATGTCATCACACAGCCTTGTTAGCCACCTTCCTCATTTCCTTTTAAAAGCCTTGTGACTGAGCAGAGAGGTCCCCTTTTAAGGACTTAAACTGGTCTACGTTCCACCAGCTGAGCCCTGAGTAGTCTCAACGCAGCCAGGTTGAAGGAGTTATACACCAGCATATCCCCAGCAGCCCCAGGATGAGGAACAGCCCAAGATCCATCTCTTGCAAACTCGCTCATCCCAGCAGATCTCGGATTTGTATAGCACTGTCAGTTACCTAAAGGTTTTTGTATGCGGAGCTTATATTGGGCGTTCTGGGCCCCTAAGCTGTACATCCTCTCCTGCAGATGGGTCGTTTAATAATGCTAACAGATCAAACAGGCAGGTGAATGAAGAGTGTAATGGCTGCTTGAGCATGGTGGCAATCTAAATTTTTTAATACTAATAACCAACTTTCATTATCAGCAAACAGAAATTCCAACTTACGCAATTTGTTGCTGTGACACGTTTTAAAAAGGACTAACAAACAGCATCAGAAGGTATCTCTTCTGTAATCCAAACCTCTGCATAAGGCTCTTTTACATTTGTGCAGAGGTTTCTCTCCCTTCCCTATAGATATGCAGCAGGGTGGATGAATTACTCGAAGTCTGTTCTGCAAAAGACAAGGTTGCTTTGTTCTCCTGTGTGTAAAATGGGAGCAATTTCCAGCAGCAAATTCCAGTGTTGTCAGGAGAATTGCAATGTGTTCTTGGCAGAGCAAGGCAAGGATGAGCCAAAATCTTGGGGGAAGATTATATATCAGTGGTCCATCTTGACCACTAGTCTGAGTCAATAGGGTAGGGGTGGTAAAGCAAATGGCCTGCAAGCCAAACGAGGCTTAGCACACTTCCCCATCAGGCCTGTGATGCCATTTGTCCAAGTCATATCCACCTGTCTTCCAGGTAAAAATACAGGTAAATAGTCTGTTGGCCTAAAGGAGCTTTGCAGGCCCTGCCAGTCAGCCCATGCATAGTGCTTTGCAAGTCCTTAGCTGGGCACTGAAGCTGAAAAGTGTTCTGCATGAAGAGTTGCCCACAGTTGCTTCCAGTGTGGGCAAAAATGGATCACCATGATGCCAGGAGATCAACAGCTTCAGGTGACTCACTTTTGCTCACATTGGGCAACTGTTTATGCAAGCAAAGGTGCATCACTCTGCAAATTCCAATGGCCAGCTGAGCATGACCCATGGAGGGGGGTGGAGATCCAGCCTACTGGGTGGCTTCAAGTCCCTCACCCCTGCCATAGAACTTGATAGATGTCCCAGGGTAGGTTAGTCAGGTAGATAGCAGGCAATATGTGTCCAGAGGAGGGCAACCAAAATGGTCAAAGGCCTGGAAACAATGCCTTATGAGGAACGGCTAAGGGAGCTGGGCATGTTTAGCCTGGAGAAGAGGAGGATATATATGATATAATATGATAGCCATGTTCAAATATATAAAAGGATGTCACATAGAGGAGGGAGAAAGGTTGTTTTCTGCTGCTCCAGAGAAGCGGACACAGAGCAATGGATCCAAACTACAAGAAAGAAGATTCCACCTAAACATTAGGAAGAACTTCCTGACAGTAAGAGCTGTTCGACAGTGGAATTTGCTGCCAAGGAGTGTGGTGGAGTCTCCTACTTTGGAGGTCTTTAAGCAGAGGCTTGACAACCATATGTTAGGAGTGTTCTGATGGTGTTTCCTGCTTGGCAGGGGGTTGGACTCGATGCCCCTTGTGGTCTCTTCCAACTCTATGATTCTATGATTCTATGATTCAATATCAAACTAGAGTTTCAGTACCATGGACAGCTCCAAGCTTACTCAAGGCAGTCTGAGGTGAGCCAGGGGGAGGGAACCGTGCATTCTGTCCCAATCAGTAGTCCCAGCTGGGCTCTAGCTCAGGCAGGGGCAGGTGTAAGACATCTAGATTCCATGACATCACCCCAGATTCCAGCAAAGCAAGGTTCAAAGAAGCAGAAGGTAGGTCTAGATAAGAAAGGCCAACCAAAGCAGAGACCACTATGTAAAAGTCAAACAACCCCAAGTAAAGACAACCCTATGTTTCCACACAACCTCTTTAGACCCAAGGCAAGACACAGAAACCTGATCTAACCACACTCTATAGCATGGAAGAGCAGGTTTTTGAATGGGGTGAAAACTAGGCATTTCCCCACCATCAGGAATGAATAAAAACACAAAACCAAAGATCTAATCTAGTCAAGGATCTTGTTTCTTCACAGTGCCCAACCAGATGATTATGAGAAGCCCGTAAGCAGGATACAAAAGCAACCAACCTTTTCTGTCGTTGTTCTCCAGTAACTGGTATTCAGAGGGAGACAGTACACCATCTTCATGACCAGAACCTATTGATAGACTTATTGCCCATAAACCCATCTCACTATTCAATAATTTAACTATGTGCTGTGTGAGGGAGTACTTCCGCCATTCAACTTCATTTGATATTTTAATATTTTAAGGTTTGTATAAGTCTGATGAAATGTTGCTGTTGTTGGAAGAGCTATGTTTCCCTGTGCTGTGCTCAAAAATGTACTGAATGCATCGGTGGTGGTGGTGATAAATCCAGACAAAGATCTTAATGTGCCAAAGGGGGAAATTATTCCTTTCTTGAAAGATAAATGGCTACTAAAGACCACCATTTGTATTGGTATCAAATTCGCAAAGGCCTTTCTACCAGGTCATCCATCAGTCCTCTTTCCCATCAATATCTTGACAAGTAGGATGTAGACCAGCCATGGCAAAATTGGAAGATTTTCCCTTCCATACATCATCGTGGGCCCAAGATTTTTTTTCCTGCCTCAAGCAGAGACAAAAGGCTCTGCCAACCTCCAGTGTTTGTCCCAACACTTTGTGACAGGAATACCAACCTTTTTGGACCAATGGGCACATTTGAATTTTGATGAAATGTCATGGACACCCATCACAAAATGGATGTTGGGCAGGTGTGGTGTAACACAAAATGGCTGCCACATCTAAAAGAGCAGATGAGACTGCTGCAAAATGGAGCAGGTGTGCCTTCCTTGTCAATGGGGAAAGGCCCCGATATTAGCCACCTCCGTGCTCACTCACAGAGATGAAGTTTTTGCACTTCCCTGCTCACAAAAAGGAAGTCCTGACAATGTGCACATGGTTAAAGGGGTAGAGATTCAATGTGGGAGATGCTGAGCCAATGATGGTAGAAACTGAGCATGACGTCTCTTGCACATTGTGGATTTATGAGGGGATATTTACCTTTAGTATAGGGACGCGGGTGGCGCTGTGGGTTAAACCTCAGCGCCTAGGACTTGCCGATCGCATGGTCGGCGGTTTGAATCCCCGCAGCGGGGTGCGCTCCTGTCGTTTGGTCCCAGTGTCTGCCAACCTAGCAGTTCGAAAGCACCCCCGGGTGCAAGTAGATAAATAGGGACCACTTACCAGTGGGAAGGTAAACGGCGTTCCATGTGCTGCGCTGGCTCGCCAGATGCAGCTTGTCACGCTGGCCATGTGACCCAGAAGTGTCTACGGACAGCGCTGGCCCCCGGCCTCTTGAGTGAGATGGGCGCACAACCCTAGAGTCTGTCAAGACTGGCCCGTACGGGCAGGGGTACCTTTACCTTTACCTAGGCACATTGAGGGGAACTGGTGGGCATTCTGGCAGGCATGGGAGCAGCATTGGCAACACCCTGCCTTAAGAAGTCTGTACAATTCAGACACCAGTTCATGGCTTCATATTTTCGTCGCTCATGATGCCACTGAAACAGGTCCCTTCATCCTGCTGTGTTGCAAGACCAGCCTTGATCAGCCTTTCTCAGTAGGCTGCCCACTTCTGTGCCATATGGGAGCAAGTCAAGGAGTACCGCTGATTCACTGGGATTTGTGACCAATAATTAGCAGTTGGATTAAAAGTTCTCATTGATTGCATCCTGCGAAAAGGGAGGAATCTGTTGGGTTTTCTTGACATTAATGTGGTCAATGGTGCTACTCAGAGGTGTGCGTTTGTAATTATAACCTGCATGGCAGCACATCTGTGAGCTCTTGACAATTCAGCACACCTGAGGTACCTTAACAATTTAACTAATTAACAGGGGGAGTTTACCTGCTGACCAAATGCAGCGATGTGATGGGGTAATTGATTATTTTGAAAACTGTATTTAAGTTGACCAAGTGGTGTAGTGTGAACTGTTATAGAATACGGTTAAGGAATGTTGTTGAAGACTGGTGGTGAGAAGGGGTGTTTTGCAGCTGTTTGATTATTATTTAAAAATAAAGATAAGCAAAGATGTTGTGGGCAAGTTTCTATTCCATCGCCCCAGCCACTGTGCAAACTCGGTTGGCAAAAAAGGTCCAACTGAATCCACCTGGGTCCTTCCAGCTCAAGGATGAACTGGAGCTGCAATCCTGCACACACTTATGCACACTTAAAGGTAAAGGTAAAGGTACCCCTGCCCGTATGGGCCAGTCTTGGCAGACTCTAGGGTTGTGCGCCCATCTCACTCAAGAGGCCGGGGGCCAGCGCTGTCCGAAGACACTTCCGGGTCACGTGGCCAGCGTGACATCGCTGCTCTGGCGAGCCAGAGCCGCACACGGAAACGCCGTTTACCTTCCCGCTAGTAAGCGGTCCCTATTTATCTACTTGCACCCGAAAGTGCTTTCGAACTGCTAGGTTGGCAGGCGCTGGGACTGAAGAGCGGGAGCGCACCCCGCCGCGGGGATTCGAACCGCCGACCTTTCGATCGGCAAGTCATAGGCTCTGAGGCTTTAACCCACAGCGCCACCCGCGTCCCGTCTATGCACACTTACTTCTGAGTAAAACATAAAGGATGACCTGAAAGTGTGATAAAGCATCAGAGATACCAGGATTTGAAAGTTATATGTCCAAAGGGGGTGGGGGGAGGAAAATTTACTGATTAGACTATATGGCAGGGAACCAAATGCCTCATGGCGCTCTGTTGACTTGATTGCCAATAAAGGAGAAGAGATGTCCTACTGCAAGTGGAATGTCTAGCTTTTAATTAGGGAGAATTATTCCACCAGGGCACTCTTTTCCCATGCTTTGAGAAAAAGAGGTTGAGGGAAATAAACACGTTTGCCTTGTCTTCACAATGCCCTTTTGCAAGTTCTCTTTCTTGAGCTGGCTAATTAGATTCTGGTGAATCACCTGGCAGTCCCTCTTACTCACTCCTCCTCCTCCTCTTTTCAACCATTTTCCATTTTGTTTACCAACAATACAATCACTGCTTTTTTTTGGGGGGGGGGGGGTACTCAAGGGCACACAGTACTGGCATTTTTTCTTTTCCCCTAGAAGAAAAACACTGAATACAACACAGTGGTACCTCGGGTTACATACGCTTCAGGTTACATACGCTTCAGGTTACAGACTCCGCTAACCCAGAAATAGTACCTCGGGTTAAGAACTTGGCTTCAGAATGAGAACAGAAATTGTGCTCCAGCAGCATGGCAGCAGCGGGAGACCCCATTAGCTAAAGTGGTGCTTCAGGTTAAGAACAATTTCAGGTTAAGAACGGACCTCCGGGATGAATTAAGTACTTAACCCGAGGTACCACTGTACATCACTAATTGTTTCATTTTCACTCTGTCCCACCCTCCCTGTCCGCCCTGCTCATTGAAGAGTTTAGACCATGGGTAGGCAAACTAAGGCCTGGGGGCCAGATCTGGCCCAATTGCCTTCTAAATCCAGCCTGTGGATGGTTGAGGAATCGGCGTGTTTTTACATGAGTAGAATGTGTGCTTTTATTTAAAATGCATCTCTGGGTTAATTTGTGGTGCATAGGAATTTGTTCAAACCCCCCCCCCCCCAAAAAAATATATAGTCCAGCCCCCCACAAGGTCTGAGGGACAGTGGACTGCCCCCCTGCTGAAAAAGTTTGCTGACCCCCTGGTTTAGCCTTGCAACAACAATATTTCTTTGTATCAGGGTGGGGGGGGCTTGTGGCCCTCCAACACTCTTGTCATATAATTTATCAAAGAAATATAATTATCAAGTTATTATATAATTTATCAAATAAGTTATTTGACAAAGATTTGTACTGTCCTCTATAAAGTAAGCACTTGTACTTTAACATGATGGGGCTCCTTTCATTCTCTCCCCTCCCCAGATCCTGTGAGTTATTACTGCAAACTTTCCCCAGCGTGGAGTTGTGGAGATGAATGAGTGTTGTCAGACTGCCACCTAGATGTGTCTGAGTAACATCACTGAAGAAAGTCAAGCTTACTTGTCTCTGCTTTTTTCACTCCTCAAGTCATTCAGATCTAAATATGTTGAAAAACACATTGGGCTGGATTTAAATTTAAATCATGTATGGGAAGCCACATGTTGCCTGTTCCTCAAGGTCCCCGGCTTGTGGGGAGTCTGGTTCATCTTCCAGGGACTCCATCTCTGTCTCCAGGTCAGGTCTGGGCAGGAAATCTTATTTTCTCAGGTTTGTATGAAAGCAACTAGTTGGAATATGTTGTCACCAACTGTGTTGTAAATAAAATATCAGGGGGGGGGGAACCTAATCTGATCAAGAAGCCCACCAAAATCAAACCCAAATAAGCTTATCTGATGAGCCCACAAGGGGAGTGCTTCATAGCATTTTTGCTTCTGTGAATGCATCTTTCAGATCAATGCAATATGATGCAGACAGTTCAGTGTTCCTAGTGGGAACATGAAATAATAACAAAAGATCTATTTCTCATAACCAAAATGCTAAAAGGGCACTTTTGATATTGCAGTGGGATAAAACATTCAATCTTCATATGCCAGGAAAGAATTCACAAACATGCAAACATTCTAGCCCTACAAACACCTTCTGTCTTTCTTTGCTCTTTTCTCATCGATGGACTCAGGCTGACTTGGTGAAATTACTGCAGAAAGGTGAGAACAGCATAGGAAATTAAGCTCAAAACACAGTGTAGAATTATAGAATTGTAGAGTCGGAACCGAATCTGAAGGGTCCTCTAGTCCAACCCTATGAGATGCAGGAATCCCTGACAGATGGCTATCCAAACTCTGTCTAAAAACGTCCAATGAAGGGTACAACATATAGATGGATACAGCATATCTGATGAAACAAAACACATTCATGCACTTTTTCAATTTGGTAAAATTTTTTGAAGCACAGACATATGATGGTATGTCTAAGATAGCATGTCTCTGCTTTCCTCCCAAGCCACCTTTCCTTTGCTCTGCTCATTTTGCTTATCTATTGACAACAGCACCATCCATCCTCTTGAACACAACGCATAGACTTGGCTTTTCTTTGGCTCTGCTCTCTCTGTTAGCCCCTTGTCAATCTGGTTCATTGCCAGATCTTGTTGATTTTCTATTTGCAACATTACTAAAAATAAAAAATAATTAAAAATGGCATAGTTTATTTCTGCCCTCTCAGAAAGAACTCTAGCCCATCTCCTGGGCACATCACATCATTATTGCAATTAGGAATGTGTGAATCTGTCAATTTCAGTTTCAAATTCTCATATTTGGGCTTCTCTTACTCTTGTGCCAGGGACGCGGGTGGTGCTGTGGGTTAAACCACAGAGCCTAGGACTTGCCGATCAGAAGGTCGGCGGTTCGAATCCCCACGGCGGGGTGAGCTCCCATTGCTCAGTCCCTGCTCCTGCCAACCACATGTGCAGAAGCGGCAAATCACGACCTGTGCGCAGATTTGGAGACGCGGGTTGCTTTTCTTTCAGGTTGCGAACGGGGCTCCAGAACAGATCCCATTTGCAACCAGAGGTACCACTGTATTTCTGGGTTAGTGGATTCTGTAACCTGAAGCGTCCATAACCTGAAGCATCTGTAACCCGAGGTACCACTGTATTTCTGAGCGGTCGTAGCTGTCCAAGGTCTCCAGCAGAGCTCCTTCCTATTACCTCCTACCCATGATCATTTTGCCCATGGAGATACCGGGAACTGAAGTGGGAACCTTCTGCCTTGGGTATAATTCTATCCTCCAGCCATGGCAGCCGATCTGTCTCCTCTATTCTGGGTGCACTCCATCCTAGCCAAGGTGCAGCAAGGCAAACTCAATAGAGCACTGGCCATGCAATGGGGTGTGACCTTTGCACAAGTGTGATGTTGAGAAAGTGGCAATAGTGATGGGAGGAAAGCATTCCTCTTTATGCATGCAGTGGGGAGGGGGAGAGGAAAGATGGAAATTACAGCAAGGCGCCTCCCTGTTCCTTCCGCGTGCCATTCAGAGAGCTGTTAGTTTGATGGAATAGCAATTGAAGAGGAAGGATCCCTGTAGGGCATTGACACGCTAGTGGCTCTATATTCAGAACTGCACAGCCCACATTTCAGCACAGGCTCCTGAGCAGCCATTCATTTACCAGCCCAGCAACTGATACTTGTTGTCCCTTAGGGGTGGAAAATCCAATTTCACTCATTTCTAGAAGCAGATGGAACCAAAATATGCATGAAATTCCCATCTACTCATCACCCCGACTTGCCTTGTATGGACCCTGGAGGGGAGCGAGATGCAGGACTAGAAAGTACTGCTGCCTTCCATCACTTCCTAGTAGCTGCCGTTACCTCTGGGATACAAAATTTCATAAAAGTTTTGAAGACGGGGGGAATATGTAAGAAGTTGCCATGCTCACAATTGAAATGGCCCATCTATCTTCGTAATGTGTTGACTGTCCGTGGTTTACAGTCAATAGCAAGAGACATATTAGATGAGCCGCTGTCTGCACTTAGGTGAGATCTCACAGCAATCTTGTCAGCGGCGACGTCACCAAAAGCTTGTAATTAAATTATTTGGAATATGGTCTTATCTGGTGCATAATGCATGGAGGCCTTCCAAATCGAGCCTCATTTCCTGGGAAAGTTTTTCAGCTCAGAATGTGAAATGAGATTAAATGAAATGCAACTTTTGTCCAGTTCATAATGCTTGGATGTACCGTATTTTTCGCTCTATAAGACGCACCAGACCACAAGACACACCTAGTTTTTGGAGGAGGAAAACAAGAAAAAAAATATTCTGAATCTCAGAAGCCAGAAGAGCAAGAGGGATCGCTGCACAGTGAAAGCAGCAATCCCTCTTGCTGTTCTGGCTTCTGTGATAGCTGCACAGCCTGCATTCGCTCCATAAGACAAACACACATTTCCCCTTACTTTTTAGGAGGGAAAAAGTGAGTCTTATAGAGCAAAAAATAAAGTATTTTGAATGGAGCGTCATTTCCCTGTGAAGTTCCCAGCTTGGAATGTTAATTAAATGAGATCTTGCAAATGCACCATTCAAACTGCTTTGTAGGTTCATGTGGAAATGTATGTTCAGGGTGAGAAGATCTTTCCATGAACTGCTGAGCAAATGGAATGAAAACTACAAGTGTGTCTCTGCTTTCATTGTGGCTCAGGATTGCAATACCTCAAAGACTGCTTCTCCCCATATGAACCAACTTGGACGGTGCGATTATCATCTGAGGCCCTTTGTGTGTTTTCTGCATGAGACGTCCGGAGGGTGGCAACACAAGAATGGGCCTTTTCTGCAGTGGCTCCCCACTTGTGGAATGCTCTCCCCAGGGAGACTCACTGTAAGGAGCTCGTCCTACACTCGAGTAGGACCCTGGCAGAGACATATGCCTGACTGGCATGTTCTCTCCCTCCTGGTCAATCGTTTGGGAGCTTCAGAAGATTTCTTCAGCCCGAACATCACAGCGACCGATGCCAACAGACATTGGCACACTTAGGGATCCGCAGAGTCTTTGCAGCTTGCGTGTCAGACCTCAGCAACTCAGCATTTTGGCTAATCTACTTTATTTAAATATAAACACACACAGAGCACTGCAACATGGCTCCCTCTCTCTCTAGCATCAGACAGCAAAGAGGAAAAGAACAGAGGACAATAGTCCCACTGCACGGAACACAGTAACACAAACATTCTGTCTCCATCACTTCCCACTCTGTGGAGTCAAAACATACACCATCATGTGATAGACAAAAATCCCATGACTGCAGTCATGGAGCAGGAATTCTAACACTCACCTGGCACCTTCATGGCATATTTTTAGGTGCCAGGCAAAAACATTTCTCGTCTCCCAGGCCTTTGGCTAATTAAACTCTCTATGGCCTTTTAAACTGCAGGGGGGTATTGTTTTTGTTTGTTATTGTAGAATACATTTTTGTGTTTTTAAGTTGCATACTTCCCTGTAATCTTTGGATTACAGCCTATAAAACGACAAAAAGTTGCATGCTTAAGCATCTAATCTGCCTCCCTTGCCCATTTCCCCTGGGAATTCTCCTACTTAAATCAGAAGTCATGGCAAATGGAATATAGACATTCCTGAGGGAGAAATTTAATTCAGTTTGCATTTAAAAGCGAACCTACTTAATTTGCACTACCTGAAACAACACCCAAACTGAAACTCAGGCATCCTCCAGACTTTACACTTCTCCAGATTTTGCAGTCCAGTTCTCCAGCCAAGTAATATGCACAAAGATGCATATATTCAGGGAATACTGTATACATGAAAATGTATATATTAGTGAAAGATAATGTCAAAATAGGGACACGGGTGGTGCTGTCGGTTAAACCACAGAGCCTTGGACTTGCTGATCAGAAGGTTGGTGGTTCAAATCCCCGCAACGGGGTGAACTCCCGTTGCTCAGTCTCTGCTCCTGCCAACCTAGCAGCTCAAAAGCACTTCAAAGTACAAGTAGATAAATAGGTACCGCTCCAGCGGGAAGGTAAATGGCGTTTCCGTGTGCTGCTCTGGTTCGCCAGAAGCAGCTTAGTCATGCTGGCCACATGAGCTGTATGCTGGCTCCCTCGGCCAATAAAGCGAGATGAGGGCCGCAACCCCAGAGTCGGCCATGACTGGACCTAATGGTCAGGGGTCCCTTTACCTTTTAATGTCAAAATGGCATTATAGTAAGGGAAATGGCTTGCAAAGATGTGTACATTAGGCAAAACTGTGCATAGTAGGGAAAATTCCCACTAAAATGCTGACAATTTTTTCATGAAGACTTAAAAAACAACAACAATTTGCAAACTGATGTGGAAATACAGAGAACTTAAGATAGGAAAAATGAGAAATGGAGAAGAACAAAAACTGGCAGATTCACCCATCCCTAAATATAGAGAACTTGCAAAACAATTAAAAGGGGATGTCGGGTGGAAACCATTCATCCCTACAGGTAACCAGCTGACCAAAAGTCCCCCCCCCCACCTCCCTTGATTCTTCTTCATTGGCAAGGATCATCAGCTGCATTCACCTCACACAGCATGCCAGAGTAGCGAGGGACCGTCAGGGGAGTTGGAAAAGTAGGGAATGGAATAATAGCAGCCTGGAACAAAGTCGGCGCTGATCTATAACTGACCTTCTCTGCTTGACTCAGACGTGAGCAACCCACTGTGAAGACTCAGCTGCGCAGAGGAGAATCTATGCTTCACTCGTCGCCTCTTCAACCTCAGCCGAAGTTTAAAAACACAAACACATCTTCGGCAGTGTCTGACATGTGTCAGCGTCGGCCTCTGTCCCTTTGTTCGAGTCCGGTGTGGGTAGCCTCCGTTGCGATTCTTAATGCAACCATGAAAACACATTCCTGCCCATCAGCAGTTCTGCATCTTGTACATGACCTGCATGGTGACAACCTCCTCCCTGCCACACAGCATGGTGTTCTGGAAAACTTGCTTGCTCTAAATACATGCCAGTGCACTAGTTATTATATATATACCATACGTATGCTGGTATTGTGGTACATCTTTGTCCTTGTACAGGACCCAGCGATGTAGATAGCATTGCGTTTTCTTGAAATGGCCTGCACCAGAACATGAGAAATGGGATCCTAATAACAGAGGGTCCTGGTTGTGCTCAGGACCCAAGAGCTCACCCCACAGGGTTAAAATGGGGGGGGGGAGCAGGAAGTCCTGGCCATTGATCATGCCAGGTGGTTTTAGCCAATAGCCAGTAGGTGGCGTGATCCCAGGGGCTTTAAAAACGGCAGCGTGACGCAAACAGGGCCACTTGCTTCGCACTGCTGAACCCTCCCTAGTTTAGGTAGAGTCACTTGGCCTTGCTTTGGTTTGGGTCGCCTGTTTTGGAACAGGGGCTGGGTAGGAATTTTTTTTTCCATTTGGCAGATTGGCTTTAGCCATTTGGTTTTCACCTACCCCTTAGCAAATCATCACAACTTGTAAGGTGGCGGTTAGGCATTGGCTCAGTTGGGTTGTGGGGAGGGGAGATGCGGCCATCACCTGCCCCTTCAGAAACTGGGTATTCCGTTGAAGGAATCTGGGGGTCCTGGAACTTGTCCGAAGTCGGCTTGAGGGGCTAGGGCCATGCCAGGACCACAGGAACCTCAGGGTGAGCTTAGGTTGGTCCTCATCAACCTTGATCCCTCGTTTGGTTTACCCCATTGGACGATCATCCTGAGAGGTGAAGTTAGTTATAGTGGGGAGTCAATGCCTAAGCCAATACCGCTCATGTGATTGTATTTCAATAAAGTTGTGGCCAAAATTTGCCCCAAAACTTAAACTAATATAAGTGTCCATGTGTATTTATTTTGGGGGTGGGTCTTGGGGCCTCGAGACACAAACAGGCTCCATTTTTCAATAAAAATACTGTTTCATTGCCTGCCCTTTCTAACCATATAAGCCACACCCTTAAAATCCAGGCTTCTAATGTTGGAGGTTCTTGTTCCAACCCCCAATTTGCATCAATTGTCACCTGTGTCACCATCAAGAGGTGCATTCTCATTTCGCTCTATTCAGATAGGACTAGGTCTTTAACACAGCCAGATAATAGAATTGATTGATCTAATGGCAGCTTACGTCCTGTTATTATTTCAATGTTGTTTAATATCCTTGTTCAAAAGGTTCTTATTTTAGGGCAAGACCCCACCCCCACCAAGGACCTATGTCTTTGCTTATTGCTTTACACTTCCGGCAATCTTGCAAGCCATTCAAAGAATCCTAGAATTGTAGAGTTGGAAGGGACCACGAGGGTCATCTAGTCCAACCCCTCGCAATGCAGGAATCTTTTGCCAAAGCTGGGGCTTGAACCCATGAACCTTAGATTTAGAGACTCGTGCTCTACCAACTGAGCTATCTAGCACACAAGGACAATAAGGAAAAGGCAGCTGTGTCATAAAACTAATATAGCACCCACTGCAAGATTGCAGTACTTATGAGTGGGCAGAAGAGGAGCAAAAAAGGCATGGTGTGATGGCCTGGGAATCTGATTCAGAAGCTGAACCTGAGGAGTCCCAGCCTGCACAGGAGTCCCCGCCTCCAGGGCCGGCTGAGCCGGGGCAGGGGCTTGAATCTGAAGGGCCTGCACCTGTGCCGGAACCTCAGGAGCAGACACCAGATGTATCCACTCTGGCTCCGGAGGTGACTGAGGACCCATTGCCTGCAGGTGCTCCTCTCCCAGCCCTGTCAGGAGAAGGTGAAGCTGCCCCTGGGTCCAGTAACCCTCCAGCCTCTCCTGAGCTGCAGAGGCTAAGGGCATAGAGGCGGAGGAAACTAAGTTCTCTCAGCAGGAGTGCTCGCCTTAAGGCCAGGAGAGGCGGGTCACCTGTGGGCCGGGACTGCCCCTGGCCTCAGAGGAGATAAAGGCCAGTCAGCCCAGTCCTAAGTTGTGGGAGCAATGTCGCTGGAAATCGGTTTCTGCCAGCACCCAGACCTGTTCTTCCGGAGTTCCCGACCATGCCCGCCTTCTTGCTTTGGACCCCGCTTCGCCCTTGGTGGACAGTCTCCAGACCCTCGACCCAGGACCAGACTCTGAACACGCCTCTCGGTACCCCCCCCCCCCGGGTCCAGCACACATGGCAATTCTCATCTTTTTATTGATGTTTCCAAAAGATTTGGGCCCCAATATCTGCAAGATGCCTCCTCCCCCATGTTTTGGTTGGGATGCTATGATCTGCATGGCAGGCTCTTCTTATGGTGCCATCACGCTTGGAGGGGTGAGGACTTGCATGAGGAGAGCCTTCTCTGTAACGGCCTCCCAAATCGTAGAGCTGCCACAGGCCTCTGCTCAGATTTAAATGGCTACTGAAGTAGCATGTCTTCCCCGTAGCCTTTGGCAGCTGGGGTCCTATTGTTAGTGGCCTCCCACACACGATTTGATTTGTTGATATGCATTTACTGCAGGAGTCAAGGAATCGTAGAATAGTAAAGTTGGAAGGAATATCAAGGGTTGCCTGGTCCAACCCCCTACAAGGCAGAAATCATAACTATCCCAGCCAGATGGCCTTCCAAACTCTGTTTTTAAAAATCTCTAATGAAGGAGAGCCCACAAACTTCTGAGGTCGTCCATTCCACTGTTGAACAACCTTTTTCAGCTATTGGGCACATTTCAAATTTAGAGAAAGTGACAGAGGCACCAGTTGCAAATGTCTGCCATGGAGGGAGCATGGCATAATACAAAATGTCTGCCATGGCTTATCACAAAATGGCTGCCATGGGGGTTGTGGCGTAACACAAAATTAGAGAAACAACCACCCCTGACATCCTTATGCTTACCAAGGGAAGTCAGCTATGTCCTACTGGTCCTGGACATACCTGCAACCCTAACAAATTTCTACTCCATCCCAAATCTCAAGTAGTTTTATGAATTTTATGAATTTAAGTCCTGTTCTCGCCCACTCTACTCCCTACAAGCCCTACCAGTTCCATTCCATTCATTTTGCAATGTGAGAGAGCTATTGTTTTGGGCTTGGTGGACAGCCCCCCGCCCGCCGGCCTCTCCTGCTAAGAAATGTGATTGCTAGTCCACAAATGTGTTTGTGAAAATCAGTGTACTTTCTATCAAAAGCTGACCTCTGCATTTTTTGTTGTATTACATGGACTGGATCTGCAGAGTAACAGAAATTGATTCATTTGTCTAGGGAGTCTGCCTGCCAGTCACCAACAGATTCCTCCTTTTTCTTCTAAACAAGTGAAAGAAGACTCATGGTTCAATTATCACATTTTGCACCTCATCTGTGTAGTCATGGGCCATACCCTCCAACATGGTGAGGCCAAAAAATGAGACGCTTGTCTTCCTGGCAAGTCAAATGACCTGAACGAGAGCACAGAGAGCTCCGTGCTCTCATGCAAGGTCATGATCTTGCACGTTTTGGGGTGCCATGCTGAGTGCCCCAAAATGGGATGTCCCAGTTTAATCAAGGCAGTTGAGGAGTGTGATGGGGCCTTGTATTCTTATGAGGGCCATCATTTCCATGGTGTTCCAAAGAAGTCAATGTTCATAGAATCATAGAATCATAGAGTTGGAAGAGACCACAAGGGCCATCGAGTCCAACCCCCTGCCAAGCAGGAAACACCATCAGAGCACTCCTGACATATGGTTGTCAAGCCTCTGCTTAAAGACCTCCAAAGAAGGAGACTCCACCACACTCCTTGGCAGCAAATTCCACTGTCGAACAGCTCTTACTGTCAGGAAGTTCTTCCTAATGTTTAGGTGGAATCTTCTTTCTTGTAGTTTGGATCCATTGCTCCGTGTCCGCTTCTCTGGAGCAGCAGAAAACAACCTTTCTCCCTCCTCTATGTGACATCCTTTTATATATTTTATATATTTGAACATGTTGATGACTGCTGGACCAATGTGAATGCCAAATATAGTGTTGGCCAGGGCTGGGGAACCTGCGGCCCTCCAGATACCATTGAACTGCAACTCTCATCATCCTGACCATTGAGCCATGCTGGCTGGGGCTGATGAGAGTTGGAGCCCAACAATATCTAGAGGGCCTGCAGACTAGACACTTGCTTAATACATAGCAATCCACCTGCTGTGTGTCCATCTGCCATGTCCCAGCCTCCTGTCCTAAGAGTCCTCATAATGGAGTAGCTGTCAAAAGAACTGTGATTCTGGCCTTTTGATTCTAGGTAAAAGAAGGGGCGGAGGCTACTATTTACATGCATCATCAGATATAAGGCTCGGTATTTAGGGATATTGGGTGGCATGCATTCATTTCAATGGATCTACTTAATTTCCAGCCTCTGTATTTGGCCCTCAGTACTCTCCCTTGGCCACACCCCTTCTCTCTAAGTCACCCCCCCCACCACTCTTCCTTTGTACCCTCCTGGAGTATTTTTGCCTGATGGGAATGTCTCTTTGAACTCTGATAATGCTTCTTAGTTGAGGGAAGCATGAGTCAATCAGCTGTCGGATGGCAGAGGATCCAACCCCCATGGCAGTTTGCCAGGAATGGATAAGACAAGGAAACGTCCTTACCTACTGCTTTTTATTCAATATTCACAGAGAGACTTGGAACTGCAGCCTCTTGGATTACAGTTATACCTCATGTTGCGTTTGCTTCAGGTTGAGCGTTTTCAGGTTGCGTCCCGTGGCGACCTAGAAGTACCGGAAAGGGTTACTTCTGGGTTTCGCCTCTGCCCAGTCCCTGACATCAGCACTGGTTGCTCTGCCACCTTCTGGCCCCACCCACCATGGGCATGTGATCTCTGAAATGTTGCCCAGAAGGGAATATGGCTCTCAGGCTGAAAAAGTTTCCCCATCTACTGCCATGAGGTCCTGTTGCAGTTGTGGGAAGCTTCTGGTGTGAGGGAAGAGACTGTTTTCTTCGGGGAGGGGGGCAAGTTGACTGCTGCAAGTAGACCCCAGAGAGGCATGTTAAGGACACCTCAACCTTAATGAGCCTGTACAGTCTCAGCCAGATCAATGCACCCAAGAAAACTGGCTAGTACTTCTCTTCCCCTGCCCTGTTATTACAGATACCCCTTTTGTTGTGACAGATTTGCAATTCAGGCATAGGAAAATGGGAAGCTGTTTTACACTGAGTCAGATTATTGGTCCGCCTAGTTCAGCATTGTCTACACTGACTGGCAGCAGCTCTCCAAGGATTCAGGCAGGAACTGTTTCTTTGATAGACATCTAGGACTGCCTGCGTGTCCAGCTAATGCTCTGCCACTGAGCTATGGCTCTTCCCTGAATGGAAAGCATTGCACCAAAGCTAGATCGGCTAGATCTTCAGATTGTAGCAGATGCAGCATTTTGCATGAACCTCACACTGTAGCATGAATAGGAAGAAACAGGAGCTACCTGACACTTCCTGGGTAAGGATGATTCATGTTTCTCTGCTACCTGGTCAAGGTCCAGAGGACTCCCGTCAGCTAAATTATCACACTGTCACTTTAATATTTTGCCATCTGCTAAATGAAAGTTCAGAGCGCCTGTTGGGTCTCATAAAGGATCTTATTTATTGTATTACACATGGCAACAGCTGCTGCAAGACTCGGCTAAACTTTGCTCCCTAATTAAACAAACAAATACAATGGTTTCAGAACACGGCTTAATCTCGGTTAGCTAGATAAAAAGGGGGTAAGAATTAAAAGCAGGATTGCAGGGTTTAGTCAATTAACTGATGAGATTAAGCACACATTCAACACGGGTGCCCCCAATTAATCAGGAAACAGTTTTTTAATAAAATAAAATTACTTTTAATACAATTATGTCATGTATGAAACACCATCCATCAGTTGCTTCAGATGTCTTGAAACTATCTATTTGCTCAAGTTTTCCCTGACCCACCCAGGGAATCTTGTAGACACTGAATTTCTGTCTCTGTTTCAAAAAATACTGATTTACTGTTTTTAGGTTTGCATCACTGTTTGTTTTTGCATGCTATTTTCATCTCCAACAAGATCTGAAGTATAGACTGTGGCTCTACATGCCCCCTTCTGATACAATTCAAGACCTGATATGGCACTTCAGAGCAGCCTTGATCTGACTCAATTCAGATGCATCCCAGAACTGGGCCCTGAACTGATTTGGGGGCTTCTCACTGTGTTGGTGCTATATGGTGCTGGAGGAGACTCTTGAGAGTCCCATGGACTGCAAGAAGATCAAACCTATCCATTCTGAAGGAAATCAGCCCTGAGCGCTCACTGGAAGGACAGATCCTTCCAGAAGCTGAGGCTCTAATACTTTGGCCACCTCATGAGAAGAGAAGACTCCCTAGAAAAGACCCTGATGCTGGGAAAGATGGAGGGCACAAGGAGAAGGGGACGACAGAGGACGAGATGGTTGGACAGTGTTCTCGAAGCTACCAACATGAGTTTGACCAAACTGCGGGAGGCAGTGGAAGAGAGGAGTGCCTGGCATGCTCTGGTCCATGGGGTCATGAAGAGTCGGACACGATTAAACGACTAAAGAACAACAACACTGTATTTACTTAAGGTTTAAAATTACACACATGGTCAGGGTGGTGGTGCTGCCAGACAGTCCCTTTCTGGCTGTCCCAGATCGTTCCAGGTGGACCCAATTCAACCCAGGGTGATCCAGGAGTACCTCAACTCCTGAATCATGGGCTGATGCAAACCGGTGGCCATTTTGGTTCCTGATTTGGGAGTCGGCCAGATCAGGTCACATCCCTACATCCCACCCCCACCAACCTTAAAAGGCCTTTAAATAAACAAACAAACAAACAGAGCTTGAACACAGGCAAGCAAAGCCATGTCACAATTACTTGGGGCCATGTGTCACGGGTGTGTAACAAAACTCCAAACCAGCTAATTTCATTATTCTAATGGGCGCCTGTCTCCCATTCATTAGACTGACATATGACTAGTCATTAGTAACAGTTCATTTCCAGAGCCATGGCGAATAAAAGGTTGATTAAAAATTAACGAGCCCCAACCCCAGTCAGCACATTGCCACATTTCTCGAAGTGAACTTGGCGTCGTTGGGCCTAAATGAGAATGAGATGCGATGGCAGGGTTCAGATGCTGGCGCCCGGGGGAATTTTGTCTGGTGTTTCTCGAGTGCGCATCTTGCCATGAATCGGGTCCCACCCTCTCCCATTGCTCCCAAAGACAAATTACTGGATAACAATGGCTATTAATAATTAAATGGCAATGTTGCATTTTTGATGACTGAGCTCTAGGAATCAGACTGGAATGCTGACAGTGGTTTTTATTTTCCTCCCCATAATGCAAGGGAATGAAAAACTGTCCTCCTAAGCTCAATCAATTAATATCACCAAGCGCTTACTACTGTGGGTATAATTTGGGCTATAATTCTGCTGGACCTCAACTTCCCCTCCCTCTGTTTGCCCCACTGTTTTTTAAATATGAATACATTTTATCGTTGCACCTGAGATGTGTAGATAATCACCTATATCATTAGGCTCTTGTAATTCACAGAGGTTGGGTTCCGGAGTTTATTGCTGGGTTGACATTGCAATTAATTGGACGCTGCTGCTTATTATGTAGCACTCGTTATGCATTATGTACTATTGCGTCTCTAGCATACATTTCGGAAAGCAGGTTGTCCATCTGTCTGTCTGTTTTCCGTAGGCTTGGGTGCCACTCATGATATTTTCACCAAATTGGGGCGAGGGTTCCCAAGCTGGGGTGGTGGTCTCCGTTAATGTTTGGGTAACATTTTGATTCAAGATAGTGGACCGAAATATGACTTCACCCAATTTTTGGCATGACGGAGCCAAACTCACAAATTGCACTCTCCATTTAAAATTGCAGCACAATATATTTTTGCTTCTACAGATTTCTGCGCAAAAAACAGTCATCTAATATTATTGCTTATTGCTTATTAGTATGAATTGTATGCATATAACTATTTTAACTGTTATGTTTTGTATTTGCAGTATATTGTATGTTGCTGTGTAACATAATATTATAGATTGTAGGTCACACTGAGACGCTTTTTTGGAGGAAGAAACCAATTAATAATGATAATAATAAGTAGCAGTAAACTGCCCTGTAGAAGTTTGACAAAGGGTAATATATAATCATGGGTTGTATACAATTTAATGGACCCAACATTCTTATTATTTGAAATCTTTAAGATAATATTTTAGTTTTCTGCTAATTATGTTGCTTTGACTGTAAACTCTATATTTGACTTTCTTCAGATTGTTTTATTGATGTTTTAATATTCTGTAAACCGCTTTGAGATTTTTCTTAAAAATATAAAGCGGTATAGAAATTAAATAAATAAAATTTCAATGGGATTACTCTGAGTGGGACTAACATTGGCACAATACAGTAACAGTCTGGCAGTTTGCTTTATTTTGAAATCTACACCTTTTCACTGAGGTCAAGCAAAACGAAAACTTACTGTGCACAGAAGCTTGGAGCACTCTGAGAATTGTTCCTAAGCAATTCCAAGCTTCGCAACACTAAAAAGACCGTGTCTTAAATAACTCTGACTGCCAAAAGAGAGATTTATTTAAGGCAAAAATGACTTACCAGACATTACTGGAAACACTTGAAAAATGAAGAAAACTCTCTATTGCCTTTGAGGATTTATTGAGTGGGGGTGCTGTAGCTATAGTTTCAGGGTTTTTTTTAAAAAAAAAAACAACTTTAGCAGTGGATTCTGTTGGGCTATCTACAAAAGCTGTAACCTGAAATAAATGGCCTCAGCAGGGTTAAACAGCTTCATGGGTGCCAGGGCTGGTTCAGAGGTAACAGTCTGTGATGAGCAAGGACCCAGAAGCTGTGTGACTAGTCAGCAGTCAGGGCTGAAGTCAGAGCTAGGAGTGAAAGACGAGGCATCTGCCCTACTTGGATTCCAAATTGGACTCACCTGAACTGACAGGGGCCAAGATCTGCACTTGCCAAAAACAATGCCTCTGGCCCTGCCCACCACTGGTATGCTTCTGTCATGGGCCAGGAGTTGGCTTCACCTGCTGAGCAGAAGCCTGAAGGAATAGAAGGCAGAGTGACTCCACCTGCTGATGATCAGCCTTCTTGCTCCTGATGAGAACCAATTGGCTCCAGCATCCTTAAGCAGCGTTTCCAGCCTCAGTCAGTTGCTGGAAACAACATTCGTCATTCCTGGCCAGACCTTGCTGCTTCTCACTTCTTGTAACCCTGGACCCTCTGCTTTCTTGACCCCCAGATCATCTGACTACATGAACTGAGATACTCCTGACCTTACGACTGGACTGAACCTTGCATATGGACTCTGCCTCCAAGCAAGTACCGTATTTTTTTGCTCTATAGGACGCACTTTTCCCCCTCCAAAATTTAAGGGGAAATGTGTGTGCGTCCTATGGAGTGAATGCAGGCTCCTTGGCTTCAGCGATAGCAACGTGAAGCCTCCGAAGCGCAGAGGAAGCGCTCCCTCCGCGCTCCGGAGGCTTCACATTGCTTTCGCTGAAGCCTGGAGAGCGAGAGGGGTCAGTGCACACTGACCCCTCTCGCTCTCCAGGCTTCAGGGATAGCCGCCTGAAGCCTTTGGAGCGCAGCGGGAACTCACATTGCGCTCCGAAGGCTTCGGGTTCCTTTTGCTGAAGCCAGGAGAGCAAGACTCTCCTGGCTTCAGTGGAGAGGGAGAGCTGCGCACGGCCCCTTCAGTGAAGCGGGAGGAGACATGGAAGGGGCTCCATTTCTCCTGCCGCTTCGCTCAAGAGGCGTTGAGCAGAGAGGGGGAGAATTTTTTTTCTTGTTCTCCCTCTTTAAAACAAGGTGCGTCCTATGGTTGGGTGTGTCCTGTAGAGCGAAAAATACGGTACTCCCCTGAGACTTGGCTGGCTGGCTGGCATGACTGGCAGCACAGGACTACAACAGCTGCCCTTGGAAGGGTGCCCAGAAGGGAACAAGTCCCTTGAGTTAGAACAAGTTCCCCACCCCTGGTTTAAGACAAGGTGGAAGGAGGTTAGCAGGATAAAAATTGCAAAGCTCTCTTGCTGCTTTTTCACCCCCGTTCTCTAATTAAAGATTCTTCAAATATGCCTAATTAGGTGTCATTAAAGCTGAGTGTAAGAACAGTACATGCAGCACATTCAAAATGCTGCTACCATCCTTAGAAAATCAAACTCACAATGGCACAGTCTAGGAAAGGCCAATTAGTAGAAGTATTGGAAAATCATAACTAGGTTCTACACCTGTGCCAAATTTCATCAGGAGGATCGTTTCCTGAGTTTCGATTTTACGTGCTCAATCCCCACAATGCCACAGGATATCAAGGGCAACTTGGAGGATGGAAAGTGATGATAGTTGCTACAGTGGCTTCAGGAGAAAAAGGGAAAAGTTGTGTTACTGCCGCTACTAATGCTTTAAAATTTTATATATGGATGTCTTAAAGGTAAAGGGACCCCTGATCATTAGGTCCAGTTGTGACCACCTCTGGGGTTGCGGAGCTCATCTCGCTTTATTGGCCAAGGGAGCCGACGTACAGCTTCCAGGTCATGTGGCCAGCATGACTAAACGTCTTCTGGCGAACCAGAACAGCGCACAGAAATGCCGTTTACTTTCCCACCAGAGCGGTACCCATTTATCTACTTGCACTTTGATGTGCTTTCGAACTGCTAGTTGGCAGGCGCAGGGACTGAGCAACAGGAGCTCACCCCGTCGCGGGGATTCGAACCGTCAACCTTCTGATCAGCAAGTTCTAGACTCTGTGGTTTAACCCACAGTGCCACCCGCACCCTATATTTTTAATTCCTAATAAAGGTTTGGTGAAGTCAGCAAGCAAGCTAATGAACATAAGAGTTGTTATGTATTCAGTGGTCTTTGTTTGCCTGAGCTTGAGTCTGGACTAAGGATTCTGAGCCCTTGTGTTCTGATTCGATATATGATGTCCAATCACAGAACATTTCAGGGTTTGGCCCTCTGCCATTGGCCCTTGAACTCTGAGACGTGATTCGCAGCTTGGAAGTTTAGAAAGCCGATCACGTTGGGAGTGGGAGTGGCCCAGGCTTTCAAGAATGTGTATAAGCAGTTGCTTTGACCCTGTTTCCCAGTTATGTGGTTCAATAAAAGTTATTGCTGTTATCGCTGTGTCTTGCTTCGTGGGAACCCACCTACACTGGTGATGAAGGTGGGATGCTAGGCTAGGTATGCAGCCCTGGCTAGCTTCCAGAAGCTGAAATCACTGCTGGGGAACTGTCGCCTCAGCTGAGCTGAAATCACTGACTGCAACCACAAGGCAGGTCACATAGAGCAGACGTCATGGCTACCCAGGGCCACATCGAGGAATTTGACACAATGGTTAGAGGGAAATGGGATTCCTATGCCATCCAGCTGGAGTTCTTCCTCACAGCCAATAGGGTGACTGACCCGGAACTGAAGTGGCTACGCTTCAAGGGTCCTGCTGCTTCAGGCCACTGGTCCATCATGTCCATCACCCTAGTCTCACAGTGGCCAGTCAGATGCCCCCAGAAGACTTGAGCACAAAAGCAATCTCCCCACCTGCAATTCCCAGCAATTGGTATTCTAACGTTCACTTCCTCTGACAATGGAGCATTTCTGAAGCACCTCAAAACTAGCTGGTGTTTGGGCACTTTGGAAACGCTGTGCTTTGCGTGATGCTCAGAAAGCACTGTCCATAGAGCAGAGCAAGCACTTTGAACTGCCTTCCTGGTTTACCCCAGCAGGCCAACTTTGGCAGGTGTCTATCACCTGCCACCAGTGGATTGACGGGTCCCACCCAACTGTTAAAGTTGGCCCACAGGGTTTGAAGGGAGAGGTGTGAATCTGACCAAAAATGTCCCTCCCCCCCCCCGCCTTACTCTGATAACCCCATTGCAGCATCTACTACTGGGTGCCCCAGACACACCTTCCTGATAACTTATTTCCTAACTTTCCTGTCAGAATTGTGGTTCAATGCCCACAACTCCCCAACTGAATGATGTCACTGAAAAGGATGCAAAAAGAACAGAATGTTCCGTTGCTATGGAGATTAAGCTTGCTTCATTCTGCTTCTAGCGACTCTGCAGCCATATAATTATTATTTGGATTTCAAAATCTATAGGTCTTTCCCAACGAAGCCCCACTGTTCAGGCCATCTATTTATCCAAAGCAGTTCTTAAGAACCATTCTCAGTTGACAGGCTGTGCTTTCGCTTGGCTACCCAAGGGCAAAATTCATGGACCCCCTGCTAAGCGCTAAATAGTTGGTCTGCCACACTGGATTCAGCTGAAGACCAAAGCCTTCAACCAAACTTGGCTTCACAATCAATCCCTCTTTCCAGGGAACTCTGGGAATTGAATCTCTGTGAGAGGAGAAGGGGTCTCTTAACAACTCCCAGCATCCTAGAAAACTACAGCTCCCATAATTCTTTGGGGGAAGCCATGGCTGTTTAAAACGGTACAGGCAGAGGTGCAGTAGTCCAGGATTGAAGGCCAGTTACTATTTCTGCCTCTAGAGTCCTAGAGCTGCCCAATCCGCATGAAAGGGGAGCTTTTGAGCTACTGAAAAGAAGTCTTCTCACCGTTTGTGCTCATTGTCTAGCCTTTCTAGGCCTTTTAAACCATGGGTAGGAAAATGTTGCACCCGAGCAGGGACGAAAAGGAGCCAAACGACACCAAGGGGTTAAATCCAGAGAAAGAGTTTTGATTCTGCCAACCCGGGTGGGCAGAGGAGCAAGTGTGATAAGTCACAAAAAGCATGCACGAGTTCACAGTCATGTGCACAAGCATATATACCCTTCCAGTTCCCTCCCGCTTTCTCCTCCTTCTTGAAGAGTCCTGCCCATGAGTTGCTCTGAGCATGAACAGAAAGCTGTCTTGGGACTATCGGACTCATGGTGCCCTTCCCAGGAAAGGGGGGGGGTGAGAGCCTTGCATTCAGCATGTTCAGATGTGTTGCAACTGGAATGAGATAAGATTCGTTTCTCAGGCCTGAGTATTCTTGGCAATGACAGAGCCTATTCATTAGCCTTTAAAAGTAACATTTTGCCTATGCACAGCATCTTGTGAGAATAAGCAGAGAAGAGCTGTTTTGGATTTTTAGAAGACAAAAGGAATTTTGGATAGTTTTGAGGCCTGGGGTGATTTCACAGATAGGATTTGGGTATCCTGTCCCTTCAATTGGAGCCAATCAGAGTACAAGAAAGTGAGTCAGTCTTTTGGGATTGGCTCCTAGGGCCACTCTGGAAAAGGCGTGTGGGAAGACCACCCAAGAAGAGTTGTTCTGTACGTTCCAAAGCTAAGCATTCAGGAACACTGAAAACATGAGGAGCTTCAGTTTCAGAAGAATGGTGTGCAAGGTTCTGTTATGTACAATGGAACATCGTAGAAGACAAAAGAAGATGTTGCGACACTCCAAATCATTTGCCCATGTATGTGCACAGAAAACAGTAGATCTAGCTGAAAGGCGACACGTGGAGATCAGCGCTGATTGTTGCAATGCATCCCTAATGACTATTGTTGTATAATTGTAAGATTACTGCATAATCTTAGGCGTGTGGCTGTCAGGAGACTGTGGCTGTGATTCTCATGGAGGAACCCTGCACTTCTGAATTTGCCACTACCCTACTGGGTACGATAGTGCTTTAGATGCACAGTGCAGATAGGGGCCACCATCCCTGTTATTAAGCTCCAGCTCTGCACACCTTTCTGCCACTTAACCACCTCACTCGGCAGCATTAGCTTTCTCTCAGACGCTCAGCCGATAAATTTGCCTAACAGGCTGCAGATGCCACATGCAAATCCTCACCCGCCGTTTCCCCCGGTAACAGAAAACAACCATGTGGTGCCGTTTGTGGGCCATTTTGGGGTGTTTGCCACCGTATTTCATTCTGAGAACAAAACCACGCTGGATTTTTTAAAAATAAAATCATAATAAAAATTGCTCTCTGCGTCTGCTTTCAGCTGCCCCTGGCAGGTGTGTGCATGATTCGCGAGCTCCAGGAATTTCTCGTCGCTTCTCCTTAGCTGCTGTCATCCCCCCCACCCCTCAGTAATTTCCAAAAGGTATTAGAATATTCATAGCAGCCTCCAAACAGATTAGGCGTAGGCAGTAAATCATAGGAGATTAACTTGGCAAAACATTTTTACCCTTTCGTGTGCAGCTGTTCACATTTCTGAAGCTGAGGGAGATGGTTCCATTATAACCTAATGCCCAGGTGCCGTGCCATCGCCAAGAGCAAAGGTGGTGGTGGGGGAGAACACAACTGAAAGCAATGGGGGAGGCAACAAAAAGAGAGGTTTACTACTCCAGAGGCTTCCAGTTAGAAAATGGCATCTGAAGCAAGTCTCCTCAGCAGAGTGAGTATGAGCTTTTAAAAAATAATTAAAAATACTCCAGAACTAGATGAACAGCAAACAAACCACCCTCCTGCCAATTATAATGGGGGGGGGGGTAGCGGCTATTTATCAGCCTGAGGGCCACATTAGCTTCTGGGCAACCTTCGGAGGGCCACCTGCAATGGAGGCTGCTCCATTACGGCAAATTTATAACATACATGATATGGAGAAAGGTGGATAGTGGAACATTTCTCTCCTCACATAACGCCAGACCTCGTGGAAATCCAGTGAAGCTGACTGTTGGAAGATGTGGAACAGACAAATTTATGCAGCGCATAAACTATGGACCTCGCTACCATGGGAGGTAATAATGACACCCAACTTGGGTATCCTTAAAAGACGATTGGACAAATACATGGAGGGAAAGGCTATTGATGACTGTTAGTCATGATGGCTAAGCTCTGCCTCCACAGTCAGAGGCAGTATTAGTAATAATAATAATAATAATAATAATTTATACCCCGCCCATCTGGTTGGGCTTCCCCAGCCACTCTGGGCGGCTTCCAACAAAATATTAAAATACAGTAATCCATCAAACATTAAAAGCTTCCCTAAACAGGGCTGCCTTCAGATGTCTTCTAAAAGTCTGGTAGTTGTTGTTCTCTCTGACATCTGGTGGGAGAGCATTCCGCACGGCGGGTGCCACTACTGAGAAGGTCCTCTGCCTGGTTCCCTGTAACTTGGCTTCTCGCAGTGAGGGAACCGCCAGAAGGCCCTCAGTGCTGGACCTCAGTGTCTGGGTAGAACGATGGGGGTGGAGATGCTCCTTCAGATATACTGGACTGAGGCCGTTTAGGGCTTTAAAGGTCAGCACCAACACTTTGAATTGTGCTCAGAAACGTACTGGGAGCCAATATAGGTCTTTCAAGACCGGTGTTATGTGGTCTCGGCCACTCCCAGTTGCTTCTGAATACCAGTTGCTGGAAGTCACAGGTGAGTAGAGGGCTCTTGTGCCTTGGTCATGCTCAGCGGTTTCCCACAAGCAACTGGGTGGTCACTGTGAGAACAGGATGCTGGACTAGACAGACCATCAGCCTGATCCAGCAGGGCTCTTCTTACATTCTTATGAACGCGTAGAGAACATATGGACAGACAACTTTCCCAAATATATAATAGAAGGAAAAGAGAAATGTGAGCACAAAGGGTTTTGTGCTTGCATGGAAGCCCTTGGATACATGCGAGCATATGAGAAAACTTGCACATTTGGGCGATGCTGGTTTGGGAACTGACAGTGATGAAGACGCAGGGCTTTTTTTCCAACCAAAAGTGTGAGGCATTCCACGCATGCAAAGAAAAAGTAAGACAAGTTTCCATGACAACAACTGAAGAATTCTGCCTTCATAAAGGGTAAGTTGCTGTTTTTCAGAGTTGAGATGTTGAAGGGATTTACATAATGGTAGACTTGTGGGAGACAATCAAGACCTCCTCTTTTCTCTGCAGTGTAGACAATATCTAGGGAACTCCTTTCCTTGACAGCAGCAATAGAAGTATCTGACACATTCCATTTCACAGCAACTTTCATGAAAATATGTGAGCATTTGTGGTCACCAGGGAGGAGACAAGCAGGGGGAAATATACTAGATTACAGTGGTGGGGGAAAATCTCCTTCTTCCTCTAGTACCTGCCTAAAAAGCATTTGCATAGTATGTGTGTGGAGTTTTAATCCCTAGAAATGGACAGCATTTTCTGTTCCACCCTGTATTCCTTGCATACGTGGTTTCCGTTCCGCTGCAGTTCATCTTCACCAATAGCTATGCTATTGTTCTCGCTGTCCACTAAGGCAAAGTTACATAATTTATGTAATCTGTTGTGTAAAATATGTATGCTACATTGTCATTATGTTATTCCACACCAAACACAATGCAAATTGGCGGTGGGGTGCATGGGTGTGGGTGGGTGGGTGTGTAATCAGTTATTTGATTTCGAAAATTGTGAAAATGACAGTGGTTAAGGATTCAAGCTTGGCCTTGCTGTTATTATTTTGAAGGAACAATTAAGGATCCTTTTGAAGGAGCAATTAAAGATCCTTTGTTTAAGCCATTAATAATCCGTTTCCTGGTAGCAGCCCAGATGGATATCATTCTTATGGAGAGGCAATTGTTCGTTAACCATGCAAAACCGGTCTGAAAAGGTTCAGAAGGTTGCGCTTGTAGACAAACATAACACAACACTGCCGAGTAACCAGAGGCAACACTCAGGGAGATGAATTCTATGGTGACTGGTCTCCATTTCTTTCATTAATTCCTCGCCAGAAGAACCTGGACCACATTCTGTTCACTTTTCTTCTTGGAGAGGTATGTTATCCTGAACTTTATCTCAACACTCCAGACTTTCTTTATTTAGATATCACGTCACTAACTCTCTCCAAAGTTTGAAGAGTTGAAGTTTGGGAGCAATAAATTGATCCGCGGACATAATCCCTAGCAAATGTATTATTCACTCTCCCAGATTTCAGCTTTTTGCCTTTGACTCTTTGGCAAACAGCCGCCCTACCAAACCAGTACACAAGCTGATAAGTCATCTTAATGAATCCATCACTGTGCAGATGGCCTGCAGAAATAAATGCCAATGGTACCAAATCATGTAGACTGATGGATGGTATTTAAGAGCTTTATAACTTACACTTTGGGGTGGTAATTAGATTCTCTCCACCCTGCACACTCTTAATTAAGGAGAGTGGTTGGACAGTTTTTGTCACTTAACAAAATCTTTCCCAATTAAAAGAAATCGCTAACATTCTGCACTCAGATTGGGAGATGTTCTTATTCCAAATGCAAAGACTGAAATGCATAGTAGTAGTTCATCTTAGGTGCTGATTTGACTGCATGGTGCTAGGCTATCACAACTGTATCGAAACATGAACATTAGGATTCTAATATATTTGGATAATATTTCTATATACTACCAAGTCATGTTCAAAGTCCTTGTACAGTGGTACCTCAGATTACAGACGCTTCAGGTTACAGACTCCGCTAACCCAGAAATAGTACTTCGGGTTAAGAACTTTGCTTC
The DNA here is from genome assembly GCF_965153285.1 of Podarcis tiliguerta. Classification (NCBI taxonomy): domain Eukaryota; kingdom Metazoa; phylum Chordata; class Lepidosauria; order Squamata; family Lacertidae; genus Podarcis; species Podarcis tiliguerta. The sequence goes on along the minus strand of NC_139547.1, from coordinate 39,378,957 downwards.
AGGATGAGAACAGAAATTGCGTGGTGGCAGTGGCAGCAGGAGGCCCCATTAGCTAAAGTGGTACCTCGGGTTAAGAACAGTTTCAGGTTAAGAACGGACCTCCAGAACTAATTAAGTTCTTAACCCGAGGTACCACTGTATTCATTTACAAAGCCCTGAAGAACTTAAGGACTCCCCAAACACTTATATCCCAGCTCAGTTACTGAGATAATCTGCAAGAGCATCATTGGTCATCCCCCAAGTTGGTGAGGCTCACCTGACAGTGACAGGACACCAAGCCTTCTGTGCCGTCAACCCCGTCTTGTGGAATACTCTTCAGCACGCACCTTTGTTTTAAGCTTTAAATGTCTACTGCAGACTTTTCTGTGCCACCAAGCTTATGCAGGCAGTTAAGAAAATATTGTTCTGTAAAGGTTGGTGCTGATATCTCTTCAATTTTCAAATGGTTTATTTATCATAGAATTGTAGAGTTAGAAGTCAATACAATGCTTTAAACATTAATTCCTTCTTCCCAGAGAACCTTGGGAATTGTAGCTCTGTGGTGGGAATAAGGGTCTGCACCCTTAGCAAACTACAGCTCACGGAATTCCGGGGTGAGGAGCCATGACTGTTTAAAGTGGTGTCATAGTACACAAACATGTGGTGTGTATGTGGCCAGAGTGATCAAAACAGTTTTAATTAAAACTGCTCTTACTTGCCTCAGGCACATGGCAAGACTGTGTGGTAGCAATAAGATCTTGTAGCGTTCAGATCAAGTCACTGCAGAGGAACCTTGTGGTAGCACCATGCAGAAGACTTTTGCTCTTTATGATACCTGACGATCCCACAAGCTAATCTGCTAGGGCTGTTTGGCCCAGGATGTTATGCCATGAAGGAAAGGGAACTGAAAAAAGTAGCCGTGCTAGCTATGACCGTCTAACCAGGGACTCTGAGTATTCTTGCCATCAATTACTTGCTCCTGTGTGGAGATGCCTTTTTGAAATTCTCCTGGTGGCGACATAATTGTCGCATGCTATAAATTGCATCCCGCAAAGCACCTGCAATAGTCATTGAATGTGCTTTTAAAACAGACAAGCAATCCCAAAGAGAAGCCAGAAGGATGTAATAACCATACAGTAAAAATGGTTTATTGGAAGCACTGCAGCCTTTGCAAATCAAAACATGAGATCATAAAGGCATTGGTGACATGTCCAACTTGGGCAGGGCTGAACTAGCTGCAACCTGAAACTATTAGCATTCAGTGGAGTAAAGACAAAACAATCTCAGGTTAATTCATGGCTCACATTTCTCTTGAACCGCATCAAGTAGTTTTTCTCTTCCCCACGTAGAAAAAAGAAGCGAACCAACAACATTAAAAGGGAGCCAAACACAAATATCATTGTGTTACTAAAGGGGTCATAAGAGAGCTATTCATTTTCATTTCAAAAAACAGGTGGATGACAGAGGGCCATTTAGCCAGGTGCAATAAAGTACCGGTAAGTGGAGATTATGATGTTGCACAAAAAGTCCACCACATAAACAGCTCACTTTTAAGCATAAGGTATAAATCAGAACACTCGACAATAGGAGAGATACTTGCAAATAAATCCAGAGCTTTAAAATGTGAAAGAAATCACCGGAAAACAACAATTTGTAGCCAACATCAGTCCTACATCAGAGTTGATCCAGTGCAATTAATCAACATTGTTAACAGGTTCGTTTATTTCAGTGGGTCTGCTCCAAACAATACTTAGAATCATGGAATCGTAGAATTGTGGAGTTGGAAAGGACCACAAGGGTCATTGGCAATGTAGGAATCTCAACTAAAGTATTCATGACAGATGGCCATCCAACCTCTACTTAAAAACCTCCATGAAAGGAGAGTCCACAACCTCCTGGTGGTCAAACAGCTCTGACCATCAAAATGTTCTTCCTGATGTTTAGTCAGAATCTCCTTTCTTGTAATTTGAAGCCATTGGTTCAAGTCCTACCCTCTGGAGCAGGAGAAAACAAGCTTGCTCCAGCTTCCATGTGACAGCCCCTTAAATATTTGAAGGTGGCTTTCATATCTCCTTTCATTCTCCTCCTTTTAAGGCTAAACATGCACAGCTCCCTAAACTATTCCTCATAAGGCTTGGTTTCCAGACTCTTGATCATCTTGTTCACGCTCCTCTGCGACGTGTCAACATCCTTCTTAAATTATGGCACCCAGAACTGGACACAGGACTCCAGCTGTAGTCTGACCAAGCAGTACTACTACTTCCCTTGATCTGGACAAGGGAATAATGTCTGGAATAGCATTAGCCTTTTTTGCTGCTGTATCACACTGTTGACCTATGTTAAGCTTGCAGTCTCCTAAGACCCCTAGATCCTTTTCACATATAAGCAAGCCAAGTTTTCCCCATCTGATATTTGTGCAGCTGGTTATTCCTGCCTAAGTATAGAATGTTGCATTTATCCCTATTGAAATTAATTTTGTTAGTTTGGGCCCAGTTCTCCAATCTGTTAAGGTCATCTTGAAACCTGATTCTGTCTTCTGTGGCATTAGCTACCCCTCCCTGCATCTGCAAATTTGATGAGCATCCCCACAATTCCTTCATCCAACTCATTTATAAAGACAATGAACAACAAGTCCAGGACAGAACTCTGCACCACCTCACTTGTCACTTTTTCCCAGTATTATAAGGAACCATTAATGAGTACTCTTTGGGTTCGGTCAGTCAACCAGCTACAAATCCACCTAACAGTAACCTCATCCAGCCCACATTTTACCAGCTTCTCCACAAGAATATAATGGCGGATTTTGTCAAAAAGCCTTACTAAAATCAAGATACGCTACATTCACAACATTCCCCTGATCCACTTAGCTTGTAATTCTATAAAAAAAAGAAAAGAAATTAGATTCATCTGGCATGACTTGTTTGTGAAACACACATGCTGGGTCTTATTAATCACAGCATCCAACTGTTTAATCATCTTTTCTAGGACCTTTCCTGGTATCAGTGTCAAGCCAACACCCACTTAGGCCTTCTTTTCCCCCCATTTTTGAAGATGAGGACAAGATTTGCCTACCTCTGGTCCACAGGGACTCCAAGAATTCTCAAAGATTATAGACAGAAGCTCTGAGGTTTGAATTCGTTTAACGTAGCTACGTGTTCCCTCATCTCCTCTTTTCCTTCTTGAGCTGCAGGTCCCTCCTTGCATCATTTATTCTGTAATCACCAGGTTGGGCGCTGCTTTCCTTTAGGACAGAGGCAAAGTAGGCACTGAGCAGTTCCACCTTCTCTCTGTCACCCACCCACATCGCTCTGTCTTCTCCATGAAGAGGACCCACTACTTACTACTACTTCCTCTTCTTTGTTATTACTAGATTTAATCTCACTTGCAAGCCTGAGCTCATTCTGACCTTAGACCTACCTGACATTCTCCCTGCAAATGTTAGCTACTCATGTCTTCTCTTCCTTCGTGACTTCTCCTTTCTTCCATTTCTTAAACATGCCCTTTTTAAATCTCAGCTCATCTTCCAGCTCCTTATGAAGCCACACTGGGTGTTTTTTTAAGATGTCTCCCACTTTTATTTTCTGTTGGAATTGTCAGCATTTGTGCCTTCACTATTTCACCTTGAAGAAACTCCCATCCATTTTGGACTCCCATCTCTTTGATTATTTCTAACCATGAGATCTTACCCAGTAGCTTCTTAAGCTTTTTGAAATCAGCCTTCTTGAACTCTAGAGTGCATGTCTGACTGCACTCAGCTTTCCCTTGTCCCTGTATAATGAAACCCAGAAGGACATGATCACTTCCTCCCAAGGTTCCCAGTACTTCCACTTGGTTGATCAGTTCCTCCCAGGTCCAAGAGAGATGATCCATCCCTTTGTTGCTTCTTACACCTGATGGGAAATGAAATGGTCAGCGAGCCTCACATGACTAACCAACAAGTCTAGAACCCTCACTGGGTGTAAATAAATAAAAGGTCTTGTTTTGTTCCACAAGTGCCTCCTCATTTCTTTGAACATCTGCTTGGGGGATCCTTTACATAAGTGAAACACCTGGCTGCACCTTTGAGACTAACCAATTCAGGCTCCAGTCCTATCTGGGAGCCATTCCCATGAAAGATAGTGTGGTTTACTTCTGAATAATGCATGGTTAACTACAAATTGTGGCAGCAAGGACTCCTTCTAAACCAAGGTTAGGCATTTTTCAGTTTGGTTAGGCAGGAAGTACTTATACAGCGCCAATGTTTTAGTGTCCACATATTTGCAAGGGAGGGAGACAGAACAACTTGGCCCCACTGGTGTCGCCTCCTTGGTCCCACTGATGTGACCTTATTGGCTCCACCTATATGACCTCCTTGGCCATAGGCCACCCCACCACAACCAGGGCTTACCAGCCGCCGCTGGTATTTTTGTATGTTACGTTCAGAAACATATTTTTCACACACTTTACCCTAGAATATCCATTGCTTGACTGGAGAACTGCCATTTTGCCACATCGGGTGGAAGACGGCTGTGTTTCAGTTGCCATTGCTTTGGAAATTGTGCATCGGGTAATTTGCTGTTAAACACAACCTGAATTGAACTTCTCCCCCTTCCCTGGTGCTACAAGAGGTCTTCCAGAAGTTAAAAGAGATGATTGGAAATGGAAACTGCTCTTGAAAATGAATGAAACTAGGAAACAAACTCATATTTGTTATGTGTCTCTTTCCCCCCCTTCATTGTTTCAATGCCCATACAATATTTTTCGGTGGCAGATTCAAGCATTTGAGGACAGAAGTTTCCAGACAAGAACATTGTGCAAAGGGTGCCCACGTGTCAGTCATCTGGACTACGATGCCCAGGGGAAAACGATATTCAAATTGCATTAATTACATGTAACTAAAAATGGCAGTTTAGTGCTGGACTTCTGGCTTACGATGCCTCTCTGATGTGCCCTCTCCCCCCACCGATCCTGGGCCAATTACCCACCCCCACTGCATTTTACCATTGGTGTCCCTTCTACCTAATGGCACTGGAAAGCTTTCCATTCAGACTGGTACGGCCAACTCCAGGACTCTGCTTTATGAATGACAGATTGGTTTTCTCCCAGCCTATCCCGCATAGTCCTCTTGATAAGCATCCTGTAATTTGCTTGGCATGATCTTATACATAAAGCAGCTGGCAGGTACAGTTTTATTATCCTGGCTACAGCTTCTAATGTGATTGATCACAGCCTGTTATGGTACACTGCATCTGGAGGAAATCGAATTTTCTCTGAACCCATGATGGAGTACTCAGATACACTTTCTTATGCAAGGAATGCACAGAGAAGAGAAGGAGCTGGATATCAAACCAGATGCAAATCTGAGTCCAAGTCAAAGGCAGAAGAAATCTCTTTTCATTAGGAAGCTTCCTTTAAACACACACACACAAATAAAACCACACACCTACTGAAACTTTAAAAATAATTATATGCACACATCTCTACTGGTGAATGGGGAAATGCCCCACCAACCTCATTCTGCCCTCAGCAACCCCCTACCCTTTGGCTTATACCCAGCCCAGAGGGATGACAATGCCTGTTGCCTTCCTCTTCCTTACTCTCAGTGTTGCTTGTTATAGAACTCCACATGCAGGAGGATGAGGACAAAACCAACATGAGTTGGCTCTGCCTAGCATTGCCTTTGGCTCCACCTACTGGTGGGCTCCCTGCCTTCCACCCTACCAGTTTCAACAGACACCACCGCATACATTGGATCATCCAAATTAAATCATCACAAGAAGGACTCTGTGCACAACCATTGCATGTGGATGGCAGTACAGTGGTACCTCGGGTTACAAATTTAATTCATTCCAGAGGTCCATTCTTAACCTGAAATTGTTCTTAACCTGAGGCACGCTTTTGCTAATGCCACTGCACGATTTCTGTTCTCATCCTGGGGCAAAGTTCTCAACCCAAGGTACTACTTCTGGGATAGCAGAGTTTGCAACCTGAAGTGTCTGTAAGCTGTAGCGTTTGTAACCCGAGGATACTGGATTTGTAAAATGAGAATGGATGATGTTTGGCCCTTTCTGCTCCCTGGTTCAAAAAGTGCAGTTTTAAAGGGAGCGGGAGAGGAACCTCCAGTGATTTGTGGTTCATTTGGGCAAGAGGGGCCGTACTCTTCCTGCCAAGCTTCCTACTTACAACCAGCTGCCAGCTTTCTCCAACTCCAACTTGGTGTTGCCCTTTGTAGAATTCAGCAAGGAAGAGGATGGGGACAAAACTAGAGGTAGCTGCTTCTGCCTATCATTGGCTCTGGCTGCCTCATTAGCCTCCTCCCTGCCAGTCTCATTGAGCATCAGCCACCACTCAGGTCCTCCAAATGTTTTGGGGCTCCATCTAGGGAGGAGGAGAAATCTTCATAACTCAGATTCCAGAGTCAATTCACATGATTCAATCTGGGCAATTCATGACCCGCATTGTATCATGAAATCTGCTTTAGAAACTCTAGTATGCTGTAGACCCATGCACCACTCTAAAGGATCCTGCACCGCCAGCCTGCTCTGAGAGCCAGTGTGGTGTAGTTGTTAAGAGGGGTAGACTTGTAATCTGGTGAACCGGGTTCGCGTCTCCGCTCCTCCACATGCAGCTGCTGGGTGACCTTGGGCTAGTCACACTTCAGAGAAGTCTCTCAGCCCCACTCACCTCACAGAGTATTTGTTGTGGGGGAGGAAGGGAAAGGAGATTGTCAGCCACTTTGAGACTCCTTAGGGTAGTGATAAAGCGGGATATCAAGCCCAAACTCCTCTTCTTCTTCTGTGTCTTCAGTGTGTCCTTTCTATGCATGGAGGGGGTTGTGTGACCCTCCCTCAAGCCAAGGGGAGTCAATTAAATCACTCTCAAATCAAACCGAGTACCAGATGGGTAACAGTTTATAGTGCATGGAAGAGGGAATTGTGGCCCTCCCGATGTTGTTGGACTCCAACTCCCATTGACCACAGCCAGCATGACTAATGGTCAGAAATAGTGGGTTATATTCAATGTAGTGCTAAGGCTAAGGTTCCATCAGCGCAGGGATTTCTCCTTCTTCATCGGGACATCCTCCCCACCATTCACAAATATGGGACTTCTGCCAAGCCTCCAGAGCAGATTTGGTGGTGGTGTGGAGGCAAGGAGGAAAAAGACCCATTGCACTAAGCCGTAGTCCTTGCAAGCCTGCAACTATATCACTGAATGTCACCCAACAAGAGTTATTGTGTAGAAACATCTAGAGGACCATCGGCTCCCCCCAACCCTGATGCAGAAGAAACTTATGTGAGACAACCCTGCTGCTAATTTATATTATTTCAATATGGAAATGGGCAGGGTGCATGTTTGGGAAATACTGATGGACTCCTACTCCCATCAGCCCCAAGCTGCCAAAAGGCAAAAGCTATTGGTGCAGGCCATTTTCTGAATTGGAAAGAGCCTATGTTTGGAAAGAGCATTGGGAGCAGGGAAGATGAGGTGCCTTTTCTTTAAATCAGTTACCCACATTGGGGGAGTGGTTGGTTGTAAGATGATGCCTATGCCCCTGAGCCACAAGCCACAGTGAGACCCACAGTACTGGGAATGGTGCAGAGCAGAGCATAAGGAAAAGCTATGATTTTCTTTTAAAGTGTTGTAAATTGCTTTGAGGGCCTGGAGGGTGAAAAGAGGGGTATTAATCCCTTCTTATCATCTTCGCAGACTGCATGCATCTCTTCTATGTATTAGGATGTAGCATAGCAATGGTAAAATAAGCCATTATTTTTCAAGGAGAGATGAGAAGCCATTTCCCATCCAAAGGCAGAAATTCTGGATCAGGAACGTTGCCCAATGGACCAGACAGGTTCCAGGGGAAATATTATAAACATTTTCCAGAAAATCTTTATTCCACAGTTATTCAGTTTCTTTAATAATATTCTTTCAGGGGGATAGATCCCAGAAACCTAGAGGCAATCTCTAAAGGAAACGAAGATATTAAGCAGCTTCATTCCTAGAGGCCAATCACATTACTTATTGTAGATAAGATTTTTAAATATGGTAAATTGTGCATAAAGGTTGCTGACAGAAATGTATGATATTAGGATAGATTGTTTTGCAAGATTTGTATATTAGATAAATTGCATACCCCCCCCCAAAAAAATGTATAGATTAGGACAATTTGCACCAACATGCTGGTGGAATTTTCAGTAGGGGTTGTTGTTGGTTTTAGTTTCAAAAAGGCAAACTGATATTAAAATGTGAAGAATGTAGGACCCAACAGCAGGAGGGGTTTTTTTAGAGTCAAAGGGACTATTTGGAGGGAAATTATTTTTGCATATGGGGTGAGGGTCTAGTGGTGGTGTTTTTTAACTAGTTGAGTGCCTTGGTATTCCTCTCAGTATCCTGAAACCTCTGTGGCATACGGATTGCCCTGTTTTTCCTACAAAGCCATTGGCACAGGTCTACTGAGTTCAGAATTAGAGGGAAATCTTAAAGACCATTTTTTAAAAATATCAGTTGGAAGGTCTCTTATTAATACACACTGACTGTGACAATTGCCCTGATCCAAAGCCTAAAATTAGAAGCTGGTGCAATCCAAGCAAGTTTGCCAGGCTAGGCTGCTGTTCTCCTTGAGTAAGACGGCAGAGTTTTCTTAATACCTTCCCGGCCCTTCTCTCCCAGGATGTTTTGGAGAGCGAGCGAGGCAAACTGAAGAGACAGGGCTGTCTGTCGAAAAGGTGATCTCTAATGTACTGAAGCAGGTTCCCTGGAGCCCTTTGTCTCCCGTGATTGACAGCTAGTGAAAAAGCAAACCACCGGCAGATATGGCTCTAAATCAAAATTGTCCGCTTGAGCAGGAATGATGTTGGTTCTGATCGCAATGCGAATCAGTCAGTGTCTGTTTTCTGCATTTGCTATTTTCTCTAGCTAAGTTAAACTCTGTCTTGCTGACATGCCATTACAGCAAACAGTGCTTTGCCTTACCTTGTGGGGATGACTCTCATGCACAATGACCCGGCCGTGCCCTGCAGGATGTGGGCAGTGTTTTGCAGGATCAGAGAAAGAAAGCCTTTCAACAGGGATATCCCTCCATAGGAACATAGGAATCTGCATTGAGCCAAGTCAGACCATTGGTCCATCTAGCCCACTATTCCCTGTTCTGACTGGCAGTGGCTCCCCATCATTTCCAAGCACAATTCAAAGTGTTGGTGCTGACCTTTAAAGCCCTAAACGGCCTCAGTCCTGTATACCTGAAGGAGTGTCTCCACCCCCATCGTTCAGCCCGGACACTGAGATCCAGCGCCGAGGACCTTCTGGCGGTTCCCTCATTGCTAGAAGTGAGGTTACAGGGAACCAGACAGAGGAACACCCTCCCTTCAGATGTCCTACCTAGTCCTACCTGGGGACACCAGGGATTGAACCTGGGACCTTCAGCATGCAAGGCAGTTGTCATTGGACAGTTGCTGACTGGCGATCAGTGGCGCAGCATGGAGGGGACCCAGGGGCAGTTGCCCCGGGTGCAAAATTGTCAGGGCAAAAAATTTCAATTGCCTTAATACAGATGTGCACATCTGTCACTGGGCCTCTGTTGAAAATGACTTCTCCATGCAAGCTAGGAAGTGACCTCTCCAGAAGTGGCCTCTGTAGCTGTGATATCCTGGGTGGCAAGGACACCGTTGGGCAGTTGAATGTGCATGCACCTTTTCCCTCCCAGTCCACACCCGTGTGGCCCCGGGTCTGGCAATCCATGCTATGCCACTGCTGGGAGTTGAAGTCCAACAGCAACTGGAGGCCCAAAGTTTCCATATGTCTGCTCTAGGGGCACTGATCTTCTCTTACCAGTTCCCTTCAGCCTCTGCTCTCCCCTTGAATCCACAAAGAAAACAGAGGTTTAAACAAATTAAAGAGCTGGTTTGTGTGGCACACAGAACCGGATATGAGTCCCATTGTGAATAGGGGTGGGATGGGGATCCCAGTGGCTATTTCAGATTTCTGTCTTTCCACCATGCTGACTTAAGGCCGTCAGAAGCATAAGGAAAGGAAAAACATTTTTGGAAGCCTGCAAATGACATGTTCAAACTAAAATTAAAACCAATGAAGATGTTAAGAGCTGGTACTCAATTAAATCAGACTCTTCTCTCATCTCAAACCTGCATTTAAACATGTAAACATATCAGTGCACAAAGATTTATCTGATGTTAAATGAGAACACAAGCAATTTTATTCCAGAGGGGCAGATGTTAAAAAACATTGTTATGTACCATTTTCACAGATGTTCCCTCCTTCACTATTTTTAGCGCTGGATTTTACTGTTTCAAATTTCGCATTTCAAAAGCCGTAGAGAGGAAATGGTAGGTACACTCAAGCCAACGGCATTGGTTGAAAGGCAGTTTGGCAAAGTGTGTGCCCAGGGATCTTTGCCAAGGGAAATGCATTATCGTTCTTCAACCTTGGTCTGTTTGCTTTCCAATCATTTAGGGCTTTAAACCAGAGCTTGTCCAAGACATTTTGGCAACTGAAGCAGACCCCAAAATGACCCCAGGGAACAAGGGGTGAGGAAGTATCTGTATCAGGAACCAGGGGGACATTGGGATCTGCTGTCTCTGTGAATTCTGCCGCCTGAGGCAGTTGCCTCACCTTGCCTCATGGGTGGGCCGGCCCTGCTTTAAACAGTAATGTGAACACCTTGAACTGGGCCAGAAGCAAACTGGCAGTGGGTGCAGCCGTTTTAAAGTAGGGGTTATGTTAGATCTAACCTACCATTGGCCTTCCTGCCTTCTCCCCCACCAGTTTCAATGGGCAGATAGCTGCTGGTCGATATGCAAGGGGGAAATAATTTGGCAGCATTGACAGGGATGAGAGAGATATGTGTGTTTTTTAATGTGAACCTGCCTAATTCACGATTTGGGAATAAATATGTGAATTGAAACACAGCTGTCCTTTGAAATCTGCACTTCTCTGAATTTTGTGATGCAACTCTCCAACCACAAAAATACCCGACGAGTGTGAAAATAATGTACAAGGGGAAATTGCCTCCAAAAATGTGAATATTAGGCAGACCTGCATGCAAATATGCATACACAAGGCACAACATGCACTCAGATGTGTATAAATTGCCATGAAGGCTTCTTCTTTCTTTTAAGCAAACTGACGCAGAAATGGGTAATTGACAGATCGATCCATCCCCAGTTTTGAATTACTCGCCTTACCCTTTATGCACACAAGAAACTTCATTCTCCTTGCTACTCAGATGAGCCACAAGGGCCTAATGTGGCAGTTCGAGCAATTAAAATTCAATGAGGCTGCAAATATTTGCAGGATTTAGCCCAGAGTGACTTATTTTAGAGATTTGTGAAGCCTGAATCACTCCTAGTGTGCTGCAGTCGTTTTCATGCATAAGTAGAAAAGATATTTGTTCTTCTGGCTCCCCTCCCTGCTTCCTATAGGTAGCAGAAACTACCACAGCCCAGGAGAGAGTCAGATACATACCTGATGTAGCGTTACTCAGTTTAAAGGCTGAGCTGGTATGGGGTGTGGCCAGGGAGGAGGTGTGGCCTCAGGAGAGTTCCAAGGGCCAGATAGAAAGGCCTGGAGGGCCACATTCACCCTGGGCCTGAGGTCCCCCATGCCTGCCTCAGGTTGTATTTTTCATCTTTGTAGTGTATTTTTCATTTTGTTGGAAGCCGCCCAGAGTGGCTGGGGAAACCCAGCCAGATGGGCGGGGTACAAATAAATTATTGTTGTTGTTGTTGTTGTTGTTGTTGTTCAACAATAATCCATAAACAGACCCCTGTGTTGCAATATAGACAAGCTGAACAATATAACACAACACTATTTATTAGTCTATATATAGTGTTTAGTGCCATTGTTACTGGCCATCGTGTTGTGTTATATTGTTCAGGTTGTCCAACAGCTGTTTGGTGGCCTAGGGGAGCACATTGTGAGTGCCAATAAGATGGGGGTCATCATGCAACGCCCTGACCATATAATCTTTAAATTTAAAGTTCCCTCAGTTTCTCATTTTCCACTCAAATTCAATTTTCCACATTTCTGAAGCAGTTTGCATTAAAAGAAAAAAATCCTTATGAAAATTCTTCAGCATTTTAGTTTAGTCAGATGTGCACATTTTGCAAGCACTTTTCCCTAATGTAATGCATATTTGTATGCTATTTTTACCAATGGGTGTGTTTAGATGCACACTCTGTCCAAATCAATGCACTTTTGTACATACTGTTTGGCTGGAGAACTGCAGGCAGAATTCAAAAAAGTGTAAATTTCAAAGGGTGGTTGTGTTTCGTTTTGCATAGTATTTCAGAAAGTGTGGATTTAGTCAGGTCACTTTTAAATGTGAAGTGAAGTGAAATTCTCCCCCATGCCCAGTTCCCCAACCCACTACCAACCACCAAGTGCAGCCTTCAGAACTGAAAAACTTACCTTCTCCTTGCTCCCACTCCCAGATATTACAGTATTTTTCGCCCTATAGAACACACTTTTCCCCCTGCAAAAATGAAGGGGAAATGTGTGTGCGTCCTATGGGGCGAATGCAGGCTTTTGCTGAAGCCTGGAAAGCGAGAGGGGTCGGTGCGCACCGACCCCTCTCGCTCTCCAGGCTTCAGGAGAGCCCCAGCGCCAGTCCCGCAAGCTCCAGGGACAGTGGGGAGGCGGAGCGTGTCTTCCCGCTGTCCCCGTACCTGATCTGAAGGCGGGCGGTGGGGAGAAGGGCGCTTCTCCCCGCTGCCTGCCCCGCATGCTCAGTTGGACAGCTGGGAGGCGCAGCGCGTCATCCCCCTGTCCCCGGACCTGATCTGAAGGCGGGCGGCGGGGAGAAGAGTGCTTCTCCCTGCTGCCTGCCCCACAAGCTCTGGGGACAGCTGGAAGGTGCAGCGCGTCTTCCTGCTGTCCCTGGACCTGGTCTGAAGGCGGGCTGCGGGGAGAAGAGCGCTTCTCCCCGCTCCCGGCACCTGGGGGGGAAAATAATTTTTCCCCCCCTTTATTTCCCCCCAAAAAAACATGGTGCGTCCTATGGGCTGGTGCGTCCTATGGGGCGAAAAATACGGTAGATTTTCCAGAAAGTGATCAAGGTTGTAATCTACACACACATTTTGCTGCCTTCCTCCCAACAGGTTCTTATTTGTAAGTAAGAAAGATCTTTATTCATGGGAATAAAGACTTGGTAGCAGACGCAAGGTCAGGGTAATAATTCAGGAGGTCAAGATTCAGTCAAGACATTCAGAACTGCTGAGCCTCCAAGTGTCCCTAATTTCCAGGGACAGTCCTGGATTTACAGAAGCTGTCCCGGTTTCTGATTTGATCCCAGAATGTCCCTGGCAACCCAGTCAGGTTGGCAGGGTATAAATAGTAAAGTTATCATCATCATCATGGAATAGGACATGCCTATTTTCATCAGAGAAATGTTGGAAGGTATGGAAATGTTCATAGGATACAAAAAATGACAGCAAAACATGTAAAAGCAGACCCTCCAAGTGTCCCTATTTTCCAGGGGCAGTCCCTGGAAGGGACAGCAGCCACCCCTGTTTCTGATTTGATCCTGGAATGTTCTGCTTTCCCTTAGGCTGTCCCTATTTTCATCAGAGAAATGTTGGAGATTATGGAACTGGATGGAAGCAACAAAGCCGTCCCAATGGTTTCCACGCCCCATCTGCCAAGCTTTCAAAAATGAGGCATGCCACACTCACTCGCAAGACTCACTTGTTGGGATACTGCCAGGGAGACGGGGGCATTTGGCAGGCCCCCAGCTTGCTCCAGCCACCGGCCAGCAGCCGGACGATCTACGGTTCAGCATCAATCAGTCAGCGACTCGAGCCTCAGTAGCCTTCTGAAGCTACCGAGCACGCTAATTAGCAGAGTGAATAAATCTCCACAACGGAAGTGGTGGACAGAGATGTGTGTAAGCATATTTACAAGCGTTTATTCAGCATAGTTCAAGAACAAAGGAAAAAACATGTCTGCTTCCCTTCGTGTCCAGCAAAACAGGAGTATAGCAAAAGCAACATACAACGGAAGTTCCCAGCAGACTGTGCTGGAAGTCAACAGGCATGTGATACACAACACTCATGCCTGAACCTTTTAAGGGGGAATGGAACTACAGTGGTACCTCGGGTTACATACGCTTCAGGTTGCATACACTTCAGGTTACAGACTCTGCTAACCCAGAAATATTACCTCAGGTTAAGAACTTTGCTTCAGGATGAGAACAGAAATCATGTTTCGGCGGCACAGCAGCAGCAGGAGGCCCCATTAGTTAAAGTGCTGCTTCAGGTTAAGAACAGTTTCAGGTTAAGAATGGACCTCTGGAACGAATTAAGTTCTTAACCCGAGGTACCACTGTATATCCTAACATCGCTCACTTTGCAGGAATGCTGAGATTGCAAAAGCACGCTCTTCCAAGTTGGGTCTGCTCCCATCCATGGAGGCGGTGTCAGGTTCTCTAGGTGACAGTACTGCATTCTCTTATTTCAGCTCCTGATCAATCACTGCTGGCTCCTGAGTGTCTCCCCCCTTGGCTGCCCACAGCTCTCCCCATTGCGTCTCTCCCCTCTTCTGGGAGGCCTGAAGGACGGAGTCTGCATCCCTGCTCCCCTTTCTGAACCACAAGTTGAGGAACAAGCAGAAGAGCCTCCCCTTTCCACTGCTGGTCCCCATCAGGCCAGACTCTTAGTTCTTCATCCTCATGCATCAGGAGGCCTGCCAACCAAAGCCTGGTCCCACCAGTGCTGTGGACTCATGGCAAAAATGGAGACCTGGAAGATCAGAACTTCATTCTTGTGCGTTTGCACAGGAATCGTTCAGCTGTAATTGGGCAAGACTAAAACTGTGACTTACGGCTCATTTTCCCCCTTTCTCCCCAGCAGATGTGTCCATGATTTGTATTCTCCGGGTCTCCAATGAGTTTTCTCCAGCACCTTCTGCAGATTTGATTGATACTGTGCATGAGGACACTCAGTTAAATGATACAGTGTAGATCAAAGCATGAAAGATAATTTTCACCGAAAATGTGTGGCGCTGAGGATGAGTTATGAATCTTTGTTTCACAGCTTATGGAGCACAATTTCATTTAAAGCCTAAATCCATCATTTCAGGAATTGTTCATCAAAATGCATCCAATACAAGCCTGAAGATGAACAGTGTAAAGTCAAAGGGAGAAAAGGGGGGGGGGGGTAACAACAACCACCTACAGAGACCCCAACTGCTGCTGCTGCTGCCACTACTAGAGAGATGTTGTTTCAAATATGTAAGAGTAAAAACCAAGAGACAATATCTTGTGATCTGCATGAATATTTCCCAAGAAACGATCCGTATGAAACTAGTGGAAAAAACTATTCATTGACAAGTTTGGATGCAGAGAGCAATGACAGGTTCTGTGGAATTGAAGCAGGGCTGTAATGCACCCAAGGCTCAGGGATGCTATTTTTCTGCTCGTAAATCTATATTTGATTACTTTGGTTTATTCATGAGCAAACACAGAGATAATTGCAACCGTGATCTTACTTCCCTTCCCCTTCTCAATCCCTTTTCTTCTCCGCCTTACAGAGTTGCCTGTTCTCAAAGAGGCAAGATCTTTTTTCAAAGCATCGCACTGTATCCAGAGCAAGTTTCTCACACACGGAACCATAGAATTGTAGAGTTGGAAGGGACCACGAGGGTCATCTAGTCCAACCCCCAGCAATGCAGGAATCTTTTTGCCCAACATGGGGCTCAAACCCACAACCTTGAGGTTACAAGCCTCAGGCTCTCCCAACTGAGCTGTAGGTGCCGTCACACTCAATGCGAGAAATTGGGCATAGCTACGGATGTGACAGAATTCCAACACAAACAGAAATGGAATGGAAATTGCTGGTGTTCACTTATTTGTTCCTTGTCCGGAACAGAAACCAATCCAGCGGATAAAATTGGTATTCATGGTTGTTGCTGCTTTCGGTTCACAAAGGACATACAATTGATTATGCTCACCCCACCCCCACCCATTAACATTCTGTTTTCTTTGCAGTGAAGTGAATGGGATTGAACAACATAATGAAAATGTAGCCTATGTAAGTTGCATCATTTTGCTACAAATAACATAGCTTTTGGTGGAAGGCAAACAGAAGCAGAACAGAAGCAGCGCTGCATGTGAGGAATGAAGGGAAAACAGAAAACAATGCCTTCTTACCTTCCTATTTGTGGCTTGAGCCTCATTACAGCATGACCAAAGTGGAACTCGCTTGCTTGGGATCCAGCCAGTCAGTTGGGGATACTAAGGCATTTTGGCCAAAACCTAGTCATAAATCGAATCATGGCAGAGTTCGAAGAAACCATGAGGGTCATCTAGTCCAACCCCCTGAAATGCAGGAATCTGTTGCCCAACGTGGAACCCACGACCGTGAGATTAAGGGACTCATGCTCTTACCGTGGGTAAAGTTATTGAAGGGTTGCCATATTTTAAAAAGTGAAAATCCAGGCACAAAACTTGTTGACCATTTTGGTAAAAGTTGCTAAGGGAGGGGGTTCTCTTTAAAAAAAGGGTCTGAGGGTTTATTTGTTTTTAGGAAATTCAACAACAACAACACACTTCTGATTTTTCAAAATTCTGCCCAGACTTTGTTTTCAGCGGACAAATTCCAGAAATGTTCAGCAAATTCCAGACATATGGCAGCCCTCGCTATCGTTTTGGAGTTATTGTCTTGTTTGTTCATATGATGTGTATTTTATACTATAAACCGCCCTGTGATCCTCTGGCAAAGGGTGGTATATAAATCTAATTAATAAATAAAATAACTTGTTTTTACCTTGAGGGGGGGCACATGCCAGTGTTGGGTACAGCAGAGTAACCAATGGAAATTTTCCCTTTCTACATTAAGCGAATTTCTGCACACAGCCCTCTCTGATCTCCAAGCAAGCAAAGGCACGGTCAGTTAGACAAAGACAACCACAGCAGCAAATCATGGAATTTGGGGGAGAGTCCCAAGGGCCAGACAGAGAATTTCAGAGGGCCACATTTGGCCGCTGGGTCTGAGATTCCCCAGCCCTGAGTCCTGCCTTCACAGGAGAACCAAATTCTGTCTGAGCCAAGGATCACAACACCCAGTCATTTCTGCTTATAATTCACTTGCCCCCTTTATCCTACAAAGGTTTTTTTAAAGAAAAAAATTGCCAGAGAGAAATGGAGAAGGGAGTAGAGAAGAAACAATTCCTAAACCCATCTGAATAAGAAGCATAAATACATTTCGTGGCAAGAAAAGGGGGGAGGATCCACAGGAGAGGGCTTTTGTTCATTGCTAAAATAAATGTGCTAGTTAGCCTGTCAACACACGTATTCATTTCAGGGATGGTTGATTACAGAGAAGTCAAACAAACTGAGGACCATATTTAACTGAGATGCAAAGCAAGGAATGAACTTTTTCCTCTCCAAATACGATGCTTCAGTGGAAGCAAATTTTGATCATTACTGTGCCTAAAACCCCATGTGAAGCTATAAAAATCAGTGCGCACTCTCGCTCTCTCTGCTTTTTGTCTTGACGCACAAAAGGGAGAGAATGGAATTACTTGTAACTTTGTTTGAAATGACTCCAGGATTCCTGCAGTAGGTAGTTTGGGGGCAGACATCTGTAAGAGACAAGAGACAGAGGAACTTAATTTTCAGTAGCTGACTCTAGTCTATATTTATTTATTTTTGATGCATTCCACCACCATCCCTTTCTGTCTACCAAAACAGTTCCCTGAGTGGCTTTACAGAACAATTCAAAACAAAAAATAACAAGGCAGCCCCAGCCCTCAGACATACAATCTAAAAGACATGGGGGGGGGGGTGAAATATACTTGGAGTTGAGTGTAGATTTCATGCTCTTTATTCAGCTCATAGTGGTGAGGAGGAATGGAAGTTCCCTCAGAATGTCTGCTTTATATACATTATTTACACAATGGGCCTCACGTGATTGGCTAATTCTGGGATTCTCCTGTAGGCCAATCAGGTTGTGGATTCACTTCCACCTGGAGCTAGATTGGGTGGCTCCTGTGGACCAATCAGACTGCTGCATTCTGAATCCTATTGTTCTAGGACCAATCAGACTGCTGCATTCTGAATCCTATTCAACTCAGTACATAACAGGGGGGAAACGAAAGAGGGAGGAGGAGGGAGAAGAAATACAAATACAGTCAAGCACCAGTTCTTGAAGTTACTGCTTTTAGGACATCCAGGTGGGATGGACACCATTCAGGGAGAGGAAGAGCCAAATGCAGCCTGTCTTTTAGCAAAGCTGATGGAGTGGGCCTGCTTCTCTTCTCTTCTCTCCCTCCGCTCTGCATCCCTGTCCCGCGTCTACATGCAATAGGTGTATGGAAATATGTGTTCCAAGTTGTAAACTCAAATACGGCACATGTCCCTACGGGAAGCAAAGATAGCCCTCAACTTGTATGGCTTTAAAAGAATCATAGAGTTTGAAGGGACCCCAAGGGTCATCTAGTCCAACCCCCAGCAATGAATTAATCTCAGCTAAAGCATCCATGACAGATGGCCATCCAACCTCTGCTTAGAAACCTCCAAGGAAGGAGAGCCCACAAACTCCCGAGGGAGACCATTCCACTGTCAAATGGCTCTTATTGTCAGAAAGTTTTTCTGGATGTGAAATTGGAACCTCCTTTCTTGTAACTTGAAGCCATTGGCTCAAGTCCTGCTCTCCAGAGCAGGAGAAAACAAGCTTGTTCTTCCATGTGACAGATTCATGGAGGGCAAGGCTATCAATGGCTACTAGTCACAGAACCATAGAACTGTAGAGTTGTGAGGGACTATGAGTGTCATCTAGTCCAACCCCCTGCAATGCAGGGATATTTTGCACAACATAGGGCTCAAACCCATGACCCTGAAATGAAGAGTCTCATGCTCTACCAACTGAGCTATCTAATCCCCGTCATAATGACTATGTTCAGAAGAGTATTGTGGAAGAACGATGTCAATCAACATTTGATGATCTCCTTCTACTGGTCCACAATAGAAAGTGTCCTTTCATACAGCATCACGGTGTGGTATGCTGGTTTGACATCAACTGATAGGAAGTGCCTACAGAGGGTGGTGAATACAGCACAATATATTATGGACTGTCCCGTGAATCCGCTGGATGATATAGCGGAAGAACGTTGCCTCAGGAGAGTGAGGAAAATTCTCAGGGATGATTCACACCCTGGCCGGCACTTTCTTGACCTCCTGCCCTCAGGCAGAAGATATAGAAGCATGATTAGTCGCACCAACAGGGTAAAGAACAGCTTCTATCCATGGGCTGTTAGGCTGCTGAATGAAAAGATAACAACAGGGCAACTGACTTTCAAGTTTGGTGGGTGTGCGTCAGTAAACAAGGGGAATTAAGACTAAGAGAGCTAAGTGGGGGGTGCTTGTGTAATCTCACTGTATACAAGTTGTACAAGTGGCAATAAAGTATTTCAATCATGCCTATGAATACCGTTACTGGGAATCACAGGTGGGCACAATGCTACTGTACTCTTGTCCAGCTTGCAGTTTTCTCATGGTTGGCCACTGTAAATACAGGATGCTGGACTAGATAGGCTGTTGTGCTGATCCAACAAGCTCATATTGTGATCTTAAAGTTCCATTTTTCCTCTTGGACCCATGGCAGACGTCAGCACCAGTTGAACCCGGTCGGGTCCTACGGTCTTGGCATTTGATGATGGATGCTGGGTGCTGAGGATTCTGGGTCTGGGCCACTACAATGACTGGAGGCGTTGCCCATCAGATCAATGGCCAAAGCACACCTGAGCTTCCCACAGAGTTGCGCATCGGAACACACCCTCAGTCAGAACTGCTAATGCTCGATTGTCACTCCTGGGGAATCCAGCGGTCTAAATTTATAGACACAAACTGTTTTGGAAAACATTTATAATTCATTGTGAGTCCATTAATTTTGCATGGCGCTGACGCCATCGCGTTGGAAAGGTGACTGTCAAACTAGAAAGGGACCTCTCTTGTCATTACAGGAAGGTCAACATCTGAGACTAGGACTAGGACACAAGGCAACCAGTCAGTCACTCATAACGCCGGAATGAAAAATGACACTCACTGGAGTTGATTCTAGCAGTGGCGTTTGAATTATTCAGCAGTTTCCCTCTCTCTCCCTCCCCCCAACACCACCCACTTCATTCACCTCCCCTTCACTTTCTCATCAAAACCTACAAGGGTTTGCATATTTTTAAATTGTCCTGATAAGCCTCTGGGAAATATACCAGTGATAAGGCATCAGAATACAGAAAGGGAGCTGGGTTTGCATAACTGCCCGCCATACATCTTCCTGACACACACTTTCTCTCAAGTCACAACAAGACTGGGTGGCAGCATTTCATGTTGAGGTATGTGCAAGCAAGGGGACAACCCTCCAGTGGTCAGCGGAAGCATTTCACCTCATCCCTTAAGCCAGGAATGGGGAGCCTGTGGCTTTCCAGGGGTAGTTGGACTCCAAATCCCATCAGCCTCCATCTGCATGGCCTTGTTGACAAGGGATGATGGGCACTGGAGGCCAGCAACATCTGGAGGGCCAACGGTTCCCCATCCCTGCCACCGCTTTGCAGGAAAATTTCTCCCACTTTTCTTTCTTTTTATCCTCGTCTATCACAGGGGAGCCAACTCTATGAGGCTGAGGTGTCTTTGCCACCCCCCATATCTGTTGGGAGAGGGCAGGGGACCCTCAATGTTATGGAGATGGAGGAGGCCAAGCGCAGAACCGAAAGTGGCTTGGATTCAGTGGTCGGCTCCTCCTGAACGTGAGAGGAGAAGCCACCAGTCATTGAAGCCAGGCTGGGCTCCACACTGGGCCTCCTGATAGTGCAGTGTCCCTTATCCCACACATGATGCCACACACATGAAATGCTTACCATGTGTATGATGTCACACACACGCATCATGCATCTCATGCATGACATCACATCTCTGCCCACTTTGCTATGTGTATGTCATTTTATAAGCTTCTGCCCTTCCGCCTCTTGATCACCTTTCCTCTAAACCAGTGGTTCTCAACCTGTGGGTCCCCAGATGTTGTTGGACTACAACTCCCATCATCCCTGAGCTCTGGCCTTGCTAGCTAGGGGTGATGGGAGTTGTAGTTCAACAACATCTGGGGACCCACAGGTTGAGAAAGGCTGCTCTAAACGAAGACATCCCAAATGCTACAACCTTTCCATCCCCTCCATCGTTTTGGCTTTCCCTCACCCATTTCCCATCGCCCCAGCTACCTTCGCCCCCAGACACCAAATCACTTGAACGTATTTCCCAGGAACCTCAATAAACCTGTTTTCATTTGTTTGCTTTTCTTTTTCGGGACTTTAATCATTAGCGGACAGCATTCAGAGAGATTACCACCCCTCATGCCCAATATTTCTGATAAAGAGCAGCAAGCCTCACCTGCAAGGTCAGGCACAGAGTACAATTCCAATGAAGGGGGGGGAGCCGGCAGCGAGAGCCGCAAGACCCAGAGAGATTTAGAAAATGTCAAAGGGGTGAGGAAGATAAATGAAGGCTTTCAAAACTGAAGGAGCTATACACGAGTCAATACTTTCTCATGAATAATGCATTCATTTTTAGAAAAACACGGGGAAATGTGGCCCGTAGAGGTCCCCTGAAATGGTTGTTCTGAGGGTTTTTATTTATTTAAGCCAAAAAATACTGTTTCACACCACCTCAGTCTCCAAGCGGTGCAAGATTCCAGGGGTTCCAAGCACTCACTAAGGGTTCATGTTTCTTTTTGGCAATGGGGCAAAGCAGAGACTGTGGTATCTTTGAGATATATGGTTTATTTACACATATATACCACCTGAGCCTGCGATGGAGGGGTTCACAGCATTAACACCCCAAAAGAGTCTTGTTTCTCCCATAGCCACAGTCAAACAGACATCAAGCATTGCTCTCCAACTTTCTCCAGCTTGCTGCTTTATTCCTCTAGGTCACATCGCTGCTTCGAAACTCTCTACTCTAAACTCTGGCTTTATCTGTTGAAGGAAGGGGCCACACCCATTTTCTGTCTCAGACCAAGCCCCGCCCCTTAATGGCCCATCACCCAGGTTTATCACCTTACCAGGAAACTAGACAAGCTATTCCAAGAATTAGAAGCCTTGGTTAAATTCTAACACTTGCTGGATCCAGAGATTAGAGGGGTCTGGCAGCCAGTTGAACACTCCAAACTCCCAACAATATTCATCGACTCCTTTCTAAGCAACATCTGTTGCAAACAAAATATCATGATGATTATGTTGCATGGAATAGGTTGTAATAATAATAATAATAATAATAATAATAATAATAATAATACCCCACCCATCTGGCTGGGTTTCCCAATGCAGAGTTGGGCTTTCTTCAGTCTTGCATAGGCTACATACAAGCCATATATTTAGAGCATATTTTTCCCCACTCCCAAAAGTATCTTAGGAACTGCAGTTTAGCACTTGCAGAGCTACAATTCCCAGAACCCTAAGCAAACTATAATTTCCAGGGTTTTCTTTCAGTTTAGGGTGTGTATGCAGCCATAATCTTTCCTTAAAAAAACAACAACATAATTCAGGAAACAGAATTTATCCTGTTCCAAGAACATAATAGAAATGCACACAAGTTCAGAGTTCTAACTGAGATCCTGGATGACTGCTTCTTACATCCTCATCTCACAATGATCAAATAAGATGTCCGTGAGAAGCCCACAAGCACTCTCCCAGTCACTGGTATTGAATTTAATGGGTTTACTTCTGAGGAGACAAGCACAGAACTCTGTTGATAGGTTATTTCCAGACAGTACCCAATATTTCAAGAAACAGGCTGACTTAAGGACTACAGTGGTACCTCAGATTAAGTACTTAATTCGTTCCGGAGGTCCGTTCTTAACCTGAAACTGTTCTTAACCTGAAGCAGCACTTTAGCTAATGGGGCCTCCTGCTACTGCCATGCCACCGGAGCATGATTTCTGTACTCATCCTGAAGCAAAGTTCTTAACCCAAGGTAATGTTTCTGGGTTAGCGGAGCCTGCAGCCTGAAGTGAATGTAACCTGAAGCGTATGTAACCTGAGGTACCACTGTATTGAATTTAGGAAAACAAAACCTTTTGGAATCAGAGCGTTGGAAAGGCTTAAATCTCACTTTGAACACTCACTGAAGGAAATGAGTATTTAGATTTGATTCACAGAGGTGGAAAATCTCCGATTCATTTCATTCCTCCTAATTTCATTGAATGCTCTGCTACATTTTTCATTTGTTTAGTGTGTTTTTAATACCCAAACTACCGTGTATGAAGGGGGAAGAAATCATTGGAATTATTTTTGTTTCACTTGCTAGCATTCCAAGAGGTTCTTTGACTTGCTAGTAAATGAAGTCCTACCAGTAATAGCCAAGCCTTGAACTTTTGCAGCTTTTGTCTGTTAAATACAGATATCCCCCCACCTGCTTCTCTGTGCCCATGTTGCAAATTTCAAGGAGATGAAACTGCATTTCAAAGAACTAACTTAATCAATACCATTCTTGGACCAGCAAGGTCAGGGCAGGTTCCCCAAGTAGCAAAGAATAGGGTGAAGTCAGAAGCTCTGCTAATAATTCAAAATTATTTATAACTGGATGAATAAATGATGGGGAAATGTTAATAGAGACTTTGTTTGTATGCTTGCCTCATACTGGGAATATAACTTTTCAAGAGATGCTGCTGGGAGGGTGTGTCTAGAGGCAAATGGAGCCCACTTTGCACACTTAAAAACCCCAAATTTCAATCACTGCTGCTCCCCTGAAACATAGTGAAAAAATGACAGCCCAACAGGCATTCACCCCCATTTTCCTGACCAACAGAATAGGAAGTCTAATAAAGCTGCTGAAATCAATGTTTTTTTTCTGGGGGGATGCAGGGGTACGCATACCCCTAAACATTTTGTGAATCTAAGTTTGGCCTCCTTGAGGGGCAGTATTTCAATATGAGTAGGAAAATGAGAGTACCCCTAAACATATTTTTTTGGGGAGGGAAGCACTGGCTAAAATTAAACTTCAAAGAAGAAGAAGAGGTTATATGCCACTTATATTGTATAAATCTTTAATGGGTTCACGTAAAACACACATTTCCAAATAATTATATTATGCTGATACATAGCATAATATCTATGCAATATTTTAAAAAAGACTGATTCTCACAACATTAGCAGCATGAAGGGGGGTGGGACAGAAGAGGAGAAAACCACCAGCAAAATATTGATGAGGTCACCGAAACAAACAGAAAGCTGTGGGAAACTGCATATGCAAACAGCTTTATACATAATTCCAGGCAGGAGTGCCAACTTGAATAAAACACCAGAGGGGAGAGTTAAGCCCCACCCCACATGGTCACATGATGCAGCACATGACTACTATTTCAGTGGCAATGCTCATCAATTTTGGAGGGGTCCGGCCCCCTCAAATATTTTATGGGGAAGAGGCTGAAGACCCGCTCAGAACCTAGGAAATGGCTCCTATGATTCTAGGGGCAGCCAACACAGTGGGATGGGGCCCCACCAGTGCCACCCTCCCAACATCAGTGTTATTGTCACATACTGGGACTGATTGGGCTGAAGGCAAGAGCACATTGGCGTGCCCACACAGCCCCAAGCGCAACACTGCCCTGACCCAATTCATCCCAGTAAGTGGCAGTGATGCTGCTCTTTGTGGGGGGCAGGTGGTGGTACAACAGCACCCCACTGTGTTGGCCACTCCTGCACAATTCAGAACCAACGATCTGAGCAATGGAAGGGCTGTTGAGTTTCAGTAATGCGCTGGTGTCATTTCAGAAACAAGACCAGGTCATTGGGAATGGAGGCAATGGTGGTATCTTTAGCCTGGGTGAGAGAAGATCGATATCTGGGGGACTAAAGATCGACATCGCGAAATGCCGCCCCGTGAATCCTGCCACATGAGGCAGTTGCCTCACCTTGTCTCATGGGTGGGTCGGCCCTGCTTAGTTGTGAAATATACAAGACACCTTTGAACTGAGACCACGGGGTGGGGCCTTACACATTGCTACAATCACTCAGTGGTTTTATGATCCTTGTCCACCATGACACATTTGATTCTATGTGGTTGGCCTTGTACATACAAATGATGCACTCAAATCGCAGCTTCTAGCCCACAGGAGAGGCTTCATTATGGCTTAATGCACTCATCGCTAGGATAAAAAATATTTTAGGGAAAATGTGTAATATAGCAAAATCCAGTTAGTAGAATAATGGGCTAATTATGCTCCAAAACCCAAATGTTCTTTTTAATGTCACTGTTTCAAAAAGTCAAAACAATTTATTATAGTGCTACCTACTTAATGGTCACCATTTCCACCATAGAAGAAAAGTGTGTGTGTGTGTGTGTGAGAGAGAGAGAGAGAGAGAGAGAGAGAGATTATACTTCTAATTTGGACTTGCAGGGAGGGTGAAAGAATTCGATTTGGGAAAGTGGAGGGGGTATTGGGGCTTGTCAACCTGGGAAGGTAGCCCACCTAGGGGTGGGAAAACTCTGATCCTATACCTCTGCCTCCTTGTGGGATATCTTCAAGAGAAGAAAAGGCTAAGGACTAGGCCCTACACAAATCCAGAATGGAGTCTTAGGATGGTTGGATGGTGCCTTGTACACCTCCTTCCAGCAAGTCCTGCAGCCAAGCTGGTGTCAAACATACTGCTCTGCTTTCCTTTGAATCACGTCAGCGGGGCTGAGAGCGGGGTCTTGTCAACTAGGCAGCCCATCAACACTGCCCAGGCTTGCACCCTGGGGAGGTCACTTTGGTGCTGCTAATGTAGTGGTTTGACTTCACCACTGTAGGCGCACTCCATTGTCTCTCGAGACAGACAGATGCCAACAGCAGCAGGGGAACAATGGTTGGGAAAAGGGATATAGTGGTACCTCAGGTTAAGTACTTAATTTGTTCCGGAGGTCCGTTCTTAACCTGAAACTGTTCTTAACCTGAAGCAGCACTTTAGCTAATGGGGCCTCCTGCTGCCGCTGCGCTGCCAGAGGTAAAGTTCTTAACCCGAGGTACTACTTCTGGGTTAGTGGAGTCTAACCCGAGGTGTTTGTAACCTGGGGTACCACTGTACAGGAGTGGGCTGGGCTGTAAGGAAAAGGAGGGGACATTTTACCATATGTGGTGGGATTGTAATAAAATTAAAAAGTTTTGGGAAATGATATACAATGAACTGAAGAAAATGTTCCATCTAACATTTGTTAAGAAACCTGAAGCATTTTTGTTAGGGATTGTAGGAAAAGACAATGGGTTCCCCACTCCACCCCCACAAAAAAGCCCAAAGGGTGGTAGTCAATTAACTTTTACTTACAGCAGGCCCATTGAGATTAATGAATTTAACATGAATTTCAATGAAGCCATTCTGAGTCAAACTTAGTTAAATACCACCTATAGTTTATGCGCACAATAGTTTCTGACTAGAAAAATGATACCACTGGCTGTTAACCAGGAGGCTGATCGTTTGAGCCTGTTCAGGGGAGGCTGTGGGCAGGATTCCTACATTGTAGAGGGTTAGACTAGATGATCCTTGGGGTCCCTTCTAACTCTACAGTTCTATTGTTCCAAGGCACACCTACATCATACGTCTCAAAAAGGTGTTATTAGCAACATTTATCTGAACTAGCCAACTCCTTCCTATAGAGGCACTGCACTGCAGAACTCACTATACCCAAAGCATCATTTTTTGTTGAATCAATCTCAGTTTTAAATCTAAGATGCATTACAAACAGATGCTAAAGGAGTTTAAGAATCAGCAACTGGCAACCATCAGTAGCCTAAATTAATTTTGCTCTCTTTAGGGTTTAGACTCTCAGGAAAGTCAGGTGATTTCCTCCAACCAATCTAGCAGAGTGCTGGAAGCCAGCTTCATCTGGACTTACACTAACCATAAAATTTTCCAATTAATTCACAACTTCCTTGCCTCAAATGTAAATTACTTTCTTTAATTGCCTTATGTGAATGCATAACTGAAGTGTTTTGACTTGCCCAGAACTAATCGTCTGTCAAAAAGATACTTTGCTGCCAAGCAGATAGCTTAATTGGATATTTAATTTAACTGTGAGCTTTGTTCTTTCAAAATTCACATTTTGTTCCTTAATATTCTCTTTCCTGAGCCCCATCATTCCTCTGTCTGTCTCCCTGCAAAGGTTTTGTCCCTCTTAGGAAACAAGTCTCTATTACTGGTTTCTACCATTTTTAGGTATGTAATATTTTCAGCCACCATTTTCCTCCCAGAACCAACCATGGACATTGGCTGTCACTTTCAGAACTCTCAGATTCAAAACATGAGCTTGTTTTCCCCTTCTCCCTCCCATTCATTTTTCCTCACGTGTCATGACTTTTTAGCTTCTGAGACTTAAGGCAGCAACCATCTTAGAATTGATTTCTGTAAGCCACTTTGAGAGCCTTGGCTGAAAAATCAATGATAAATAATAAACCATCCTATTTTTGCATGAATCTGTGAATCTTTTTCTAAAAGCCCACATGAAAATTCGTGATGTGTTGTCACCAAAAAAAAGAGTATTTAAATCACTGTTTTATCCCAACGTTTGCATTTCTGAAAATATTAACACCTAAGATGTGTGCTCTTAGAGCCCACTGTATTCCTTGGAATGTAATCTGCTTTGGGGTGCATGGGATGTTAGAGGAGACGTAGTACCTCTAATGGGGAACACATCATGCACCTTCTGGGGTAGTTTGTCCACCTTTGGTCCCTATCCTGCACTCAGCTCTCACCTGGAGCTCCTAGAAGCTGTCAGCATGTGATAGTGGCCGCACCCCAGGAAACAGCTTTGTCTGGCCAGCTAAACCAGGTGAGGGTAGCTGATGGATCTCAAACCTTTGGTGAGTTAGGGACTTCTTCTGCATGCAAAGACAGACTCCAGCAGATTGAGAGAATGAGACCAATAGTGGATGCAACGGTCAAGAACACACTTTCTGCACCTGCTGTAGAGGAAGCTAGGGGCAGATAGTAGCCCATCTAGGAGTAGGAAAACTGATCCTAAACCTCCACTTCCTTGTGGGATATCTTCAGGAGACGAAAGGGCTGAATAAACCCTACACAAGTTCAGAGTGGAGTCCTAAAATGGTGGGACATAAGCTTAAAAATAATAATGGGCAAGTAAGTCGATTCTCTTTGCCTGAGGCACAATGGCCATTGCAAAGAACCTGGTGGGGGGAATCAGTAACAAATTTAGACTCTTGCCAGCACAGGCAGGGACAAAACATGCCACTAATAATATACAAGACTAATAATGATCAATACAAACTGAGATTAACAACCTCGGGAGACTATTCTGGATGGCCCTCTTTGCAATCCACAGCAGACATCTTTAGAAAGATGCAACGGAATTTTTTAGCTGCCACTGTAAAGGTGGCCACCATGTTCCTAACAGTTGTATTGTGGTCTGCTAACAGATCACAAATAATATCATTCACGATAAATAAATAATTGAAATTTTGGTATAGTCAACAACTGTATCACAAGATTTGGAGAAGCGTGAAATCTGAAGAATAATTTAACTCATATGAGTCTGGGAGGTGCAGTGAGGTCAGCTTTTACTGAAGTTTACAGAAATCATATTCCTCATAGAAACAAGGTTTAGCTGCACTCTTGCAAGTGAACCTTCCAATTACTAGCTTGCTCTTAATGTACCGGCTGTAAAATGCAGAACACCACAGAACATACAAGGGAAAAAGTTATACCCCACAGCATATGGGAAATGGGATAAAGAGCGTGCTAAATTGAATAAATTACATGGGATGAAATGTTTTTTTATTTTATTTTCCGTCTCCTCATAAAGCATCTGCTGTTCACACTGAAACTGCCTGCCACCAAAAGTCTCCCCTCCATCTGATTAGCACTGCTGTGTGATCCCCATTGTGTAGCTGATTAAACAACATTTGTCTGCTAATAAGTTCCCAGCATTTCGTACACAGTCAGGCATCATTCATCTTTAAAAGCACTTCTAGCTTTCCACAGCTCGAAACTTGTTTGAAGAAAGGTTTTATGTCCCTAAGACTCAAATCCAATGTGAGACAGAATCAGAGGCGCCATGTCCCATTTCGCCAGCTGAAGCGAAACAGGAAATGCTACCCTAAGCAGCCCCTGCCATCTGTGCTGCCTATACCCTGTCCTGAGCCTTGGGGTACCCGTCACCAAGTCCTGTTGGTGCACACACATTGCAACGTGATTTCCTCGTCTACAATGCCTTTTTGTATGCTCTTTCCACTAGTACAGTGGTACCTCGGGTTAAGAACTTAAATTCGTTCTGGAGTTCCATTCTTAACCTGAAACTGCTAACCTGAAACCTGAGGTACCACTTTAGCTAATGGGGCCTCCCACTGCTGCCGCGTCACTGCTGTGTGATATCTGTTCTCATCCTGAAGCAAAGGTCTTAACCTGAGGTACTATTTCTGGGTTAGCGGAGTCTGTAAACCTGAAGTGTCTGTAATCCGAGGTACCACTGTATATGTGTTTTAACACACAACTTGCTCCAGTATGTGCATCTCTGCAGAGAAGTGCTCCCTTCTGCCCTTGGCTAGGAGCTGTACTGACATCTCTGAAGCCTGGAGAGACCATGAACAAGAAACTCAAAACGTTTGATTTTTGTGCTCTGCCAGTGACTTCCTCGGTGGCCATTGGGATTGGGTCTTGCTCTGCTCTGCCATTTCCTCTGTTGGTCTGTTTGTGTGTTAAGCAATATATCCTGCCATGAGAATTCTTGGGGGCAGGGGGGGAGGAAGCGGGGTGCAGTGAGTGCAGTCCGCCCCAGGTGTCACCACTGAGGGGGGTGACAAAATGCCGGGTGGCACTCACTGCGGGGCCTGCAGCACACCCAAGCCACGCGTCTCAATGGCTTGGGGACACGCAGACTCTGCGCTGCCCAAACAGTCCGCCCACTGCTCCCCCCCCCCCCCCGGCTATAGGGCAGCTGAGTGGGAGGAGGCAGGCAGACTCCAGAGGCACCCCGCCTTCACCCCACCCCTGTGGGTGGCTCGTCCCACCCCAAGCACCCGAGCAGCTTCCTTCACCTCTGCTCGGGGGGAGATACATACACAACTGGATGTGGAGATGTGAAGAACTGAATTTAAGAGGGAGAAATGGGGAGAAACCAACTTTGTCAGGTTGGTCTATCCCTACTGTTGGACGAATGGTTAAGCTGCCTTTGGATTACACACACAGCAGCCTTAAGATGGCACCCTAAAGGTAAAATATACTCCTTATGTTAAATGGCACTTCATTTTCTTGACTAACTCAGGCATGTCATTTCAAGTAGCAGGTGAATTATTAAGAGGAAGTTGATGAAAAGGATTTGGTGGGTTGTTTTTTTTAATCATTTCCATACTGTGCAACCTTCTGCACCCACCTCCAAGGTGTTGCGAGATATATATATATATATAAATATATAGCAAATTGGCTTGAAAGCCTCTTGCATTAATATTCATCATCTTCCATTCTGCAGGAGCAGTTTGCAACTCAAAACACAGTCAGCGTGTGTCACTTTGCATATCATCTATATTTTAGCATGAACAAACAACATCAAATTTCAATTACAGGCATCAATCCAAAATCAGCTCTCAAATGAAAATGGCACAGATGATGAACCAAACTGTTCCAAATCATTAGTGCAGGACTTCATAGACTTTAAAGGATGTCATAATAATGTAACATTTTAAAGGCTTGTTTATACCATCAGAGATATACGAGGTCCTTTCAGAGGCTGTCGACACCAGGCTGTTTTCCAAATTTAACCGTCTATATAAACTAGGGGTGTGCTCTGCAGTGTGTGTGTGTGTCTTTTTTCCTTGCATTTTAATTTTATTATTATTATTATTTCATATAGTGTGTGTGTGTGTGTGTGTGTGTGTGGTAAAATTTGGATTCAGTTCATTCTTATTTTGAATTCAAATTTGTGTTTAGGAAACAGGGGAGACAGTCAGCAGTTGGGAGAAATTTGATTCAGTTCAAATTTAAAGCAAAACTTCCCAATTTGCACTTTCTGAACAGTGCAGTGGTACCTCTGGTTAAGTACTTAATTCGTTCCGGAGGTCCATTCTTAAGCTGAAACTGTTCTTAACCTGAAGCACCACTTTAGCTAATGGGGCTTCCCACTGCTGCCGCGCTGCCGGAGCACGATTTCTGTTCTTACCCTGAAGCAAAGTTCTTAACCCGAGGTAATATTTCTGGGTTAGCAGAGTCTGTAACCTGAAGCGCATGTAATCTGAAGCGTATGTAACCTGAGGTACCACTGTACAGGAACTGAAACTGAAACATTCTTTGAAATTTGCACTTCTCCAAATTTAGCAGTCCAGTTCTTCACCTGCTAAGTAAGAAATGCATATAATAGGGGGTATGTGAATGTGAAAGGGGTATATAAGTGTATATAATAATGAGGGAGCGGTGGTTTGGGTTCCCCAATTTCCTCCCCACCAGCCCCAATGACCAACAGCTCTGCAAGTTCATAGGATCGTGGCTTCTCCTTTGCCACACACAAACTTTTGGATTAGTCTTCAAGCAAACTGCCACTCTGTTTCCCAAGTGTAGGATGAGGTGATTGGGAAACCCTGTATCTCTGCCTCCATTTCATGTATGTAAAATGGGAACATTATTGACCTACCTCACAGGGTGGTTGCAAGGATGAATAAGGTTTTTTCAAGCTGTTTCTGATGTGCTTGGAGGCTGAAATCCCATGCGCCCTTATAGAATCATAGAATCATAGAGTTGGAAGAGACCACAAGGGCCATCGAGTCCAACCCCCTGCCAAGCAGGAAACACCATCAGAGCACTCCTGGTTGTCAAGCCTCTGCTTAAAGACCTCCAAAGAAGAAGACTCCACCACACTCCTTGGCAGCAAATTCCACTGTCGAACAGCTCTTACTGTCAGGAAGTTCTTCCTAATGTTTAGATGGAATCTTCTTTCTTGTAGTTTGGATCCATTGCTCCATGTCCGCTTCTCTGGAGCAGCAGAAAACAACCTTTCTCCCTCCTCTATGTGACATCCTTTTATATATTTGAACATGGCTATCATATCACCCCTTAACCTCCTCTTCTCCAGGCTAAACATGCCCAGCTCCCTTAGCCGTTCCTCATAAGGCATCGTTTCCAGGCCTTTGACCATTTTGGTTGCCCTCCTCTGGACACGTTCCAGTTTGTCAGTGTCCTTCTTGAACTGTGGTGCCCAGAACTGGACACAGTACTCCAGGTGAGGTCTGACCAGAGCAGAATACAGTGGCCCTTACTTGATAATAGGACTGTGCTGTGAAACTCAGAAATCTAACGGGCTATAACTAATATCCATCTTGCTACAGTTTTCTTTCAGAAATCTAATATGGCAAAGTGCTACTTTAAATGCCACTGATGCTCTCGCTCCTACATGTAAAGACATTAATCTGTTTATAAATAAAATAAATTATAACAAGAAAACCAGAGAGATCTGGGTCATTACACCGGAGGATAATTAAATGTGACTTAGTTCGTACGAGCTTTAGAGAAAACACTGATAAAATCTGCTCAGCTTGGATTAAAAATAAATTACTGGGTAAATTAGGTTTCCCGATGTTCTATCTAATTAATCCGCACCCTTAACTCAAATTGGTTGACTTTTTAATTACCAGATAATCTCATCCATAAGGAAAGTGCTTCCTACTCATACTCTTTCTCCATATGTAGAGAGAATTCTCAAAATGTCCTGCCATATGTCATAACTGAGCTAGTTGCCCCTCTTGGGCATTCAGTTTAGTCATGTGATCCCTCCTGTCATTGGCCCCATGCATGCTGCCCTACATCAGAGGCAGATTTAGGGGCACAAAGTTTTGGGGGGGCTGTGGGGGGCGCCACAATTAAGATGTAAAATATATGGCGAGAGGCAGGGGTGCCAAATTTGGGCATCGCACAGGGCGCTGATGAAATTTTAGACCCCAAAGTACACCACTGCCTAGATAAAGGTAAAGGTAAAGGACCCCTGGACAGTTAAGTCAAAGGTGACTATGGGGTTGCGGCACCCATCTCACTTTCAGGCCGAGGGAGCCGGCGTTTGTCCACAGACAGTTTTCCGGGTCATGTGGCTAGCATGTCTAAACCGCTTCTGGCGCAACAGGACACCATGACGGAAACCAGAGTGCACAGAAACACTGTTTACCTTCCCGCCGGAGTGGTACCTATTTATCTACTTGCACTTTGACGTGCTTTCAAACTGCTAGGTTGGCAGGAGCTGGGACAGAGCAACGGGAGCTCACCCCGTCACGGGGATTCGAACCGCCGACCTTCTGATCAGCAAGCCCAAGAGGCTCAGTGGTTTAGACCACTGCACCACCCACGTCCCTAAACCACTGCCTACGTGCTATCAAACCAGTCATCATTGGTAACAGGCACTTCTGGCCACTGTGGCTATCTGAGTCTCCAGTGACAGCAGGACCCAGAAGCACCCCCAAACTGCAAACCTTATACAATGCCATCCAGGGCAGGCAACTGACCAATTTCTCAGATATGCGAACTACTCACCCATGGTGACTCTATCTTTCCAGGATTCCAGCTCAGTTTGTTTTTCATCATCCATTTCACCCCTGTGCCCAGGCAAAGGCCCAGGGAATGTATGGCCTCTCCTGATTCACAGAATCATAGAATCTTAGAGTTGGAAGGGACCCAAGGAATCTCAATTAAGGGATCCATGACAGATGGCCATCCAACCTCTGTTCAAAAACCTCCAAGGAAGGAGAATCCACCACCTCTTGTGGGAGCCTGTTCCACTGCTGAACAGCTCTTACTGTCAGAAAGTTTTTCAGAGTGTTTAGTCGGAATCTCCTTTCTTGCAACTTGAAGCCATTGGTTCGAGTCCTACCCTCCGGGGCAGGAGAAAACAAGCATTCTCCCTTCTCCATGTGACAGCCCTTAAGATATTTGAAGATGGCTATCATATCTCCTCTTAGTCTCCTCTTTCCCAGGCTAAACATACCCAGCTCCTTCAAACGCTCCTCATAAGGCTTAGTTTCTAGACCTTTGATCATCTTGGTTGCCCTCCTCTGCACACATTCCAGCTTGTCAACATCCTTATTAAATTGTGGTGCCCAGAATTAGACAAAGTATTCCAAGTGTGGTCTGACCAAGGCAGAATAGAGTGGTACTATTACTTCCCTGCTGTCTTTGTCCATGGAGTTTTCTTGGCAGAGATACTGGAGTGGCTTGCCGGTTCCTGCTCCAGGAATGCCTGGCATGCTCTGGTCCATGGGGTCATGAAGAGTCAGACATGACTAAACGACTAAGCAACAATTACTTCCCTTGATCTGGGCACTATACTTCTGTTGATGCAGCCTGTTGACTCATGTTAAGCTTGTGGTCCACCAAGACCCCTAGATCCTTTTCACATGTACTGCTAGTAAGCCAGATGTCTCCCATCCTATATTTGTGCATCTGGTTCTTCCTGCCTAAACGCAGAACCCTACATTTGTCCCTATTGAAATTCATTTTGTTAGCTTGCGCCCAGTTTTCCAATCAGTTCAGAAGTTTTGGATAAACAGAAATTACCCGAAATTCCCAGTGACTGCTCTCAGTGGCTTCATGTAGATATTAAATCGCACTGCAGCATCTCATAGCGTAGCTGCCAGGAGGCCAAATGGCACTCTCCCAGTGCTACTCTCTGAATTCGGTCTTGAATGCAGGATTAGAACCACTGTAATACAGTGCCTCATACCCTCCAACATTCCTCCAATAAAATAGACATGGGTGGCGCTGTGGGTTAAACCACAGAGCCTAGGGCTTGCCAATCAGAAGGTCGGCGGTTCGAATCCCCGCGACGGGGTGAGCTCCCGTTGCTCGGTCCCTGCTCCTGCCAACCTAGCAGTTCGAAAGCACGTCAAAGTGCAAGTAGATCAATAGGTACTGCTCCGGCGGGAAGGTAAACGGCGTTTCTGTGCACTGTTCTGGTTCGCCAGAAGCGGCTTAGTCATGCTGGCCACATGACCCGGAAGCTGTACGCCGGCTCCCTCGGCCAGTAAAGCGAGATGAGCGCCGCAACCCCAGAGTCGTCCGCAACTGGACTTAACAGTCAGGGGTCCCTTTACCTTTAAGATCTGGCCATTAATTCTCCCCACCTTTCTTGTCTTTGGGGTGTTGGAGTTGGTTGGTTCTTAAACTTTGTTTTACACTGAGTTTATGCAGGTCTATCTCTAGACTGCAGAGTTTTGTTTTATGCTGGGTTCTGAGTTTAATTTTGGTTCTGTGTTTTTATGCAATTGGGATCGGGGTTGTTTTATTGAATTGCATTTGTGTATTCCATTGATGTTCTGAAAAGTGGCCAGGGAATCTTGGTTAATAGGCAGCCTAGAAATTTAACAAATAAACAAAGTTGTTCATTTCCCCCCACCCCCACCCCACCCCCGTCGCCCACCTCTCATTGCCATGCTTGCAGCCAACGGTTTGTTGCATGTTTCGGGAAGAGTCAGATAAAACATTCAAGAATTGCTGAGCCTATTTATACACCACATAGATTAGAATATCTCAAAGCGATACTATGCGTGAGAGAAGAAGAGTTGTGTCATCTTTTACGCCGCCACCGTGGATCATAAATTAATGTAAATGTTATTTTGCTACAGCAGCCTGCAAAGACCCTAAGTAAATTTGCATACCAAATGGAGTGATTTTTGCACTGGGACAATAGCAGTAAATTGATCCAGTTCAGGCTGAGCCCTGGCGACACGTCGGAAGCCGCAGAACGATTAATGGCTAAAGATTTCTGATGAGCAACAAACTTGGTGGAGGAATTGATATCCGTTGCAGCTCTTCCATTTGGAAGACAAATAGAAATGTTTTTCCTTTTTGATATCAGATGCTTTCCCTTCCCCACATAATCAGCCAAGCTAAACTTTTAATATTTCCCTTGTGCGATGTTTCATTAAATTGCTGATATAGTTTGGTCTACATCTCTCCCTCCAATGGATAGTAAAAAATAAACAGCAGCCTTAATAATTTATTGGTCTGTTCTGAGAGAAATCCCACTTTGAAGAATACGATTTGGGGAGGGAGGAGGATTTGACCATGGGGAAGTAAAAGAGGCTTATGAAGCAGGGCTTATGCATGAAAACAACACCTCCCAGCTAAGCTACTTCATCCATGCATACCTATCATGCCGCAACAGCAATATGGATTGCTCATTTCCACGAGGCCATCAGAGATCAAGCACCACAGGCAGAAATTCCATATGAAATTATTAGCATGTTGTTGTTATTGCACTTGTATAGTGCAATCAGTGTTGGTGGTGATAGACAGGGCTTTTTTTTGCAGCCGGAACTCAGTTCTGGCACCTCTCTGGCAGAGAGCCAGTGTGGTGTAGTGGTTAAGAGCGGTAGACTCGTAATCTGGGGAACCGGGTTCGCTTCCCCGCTCTTCCACATGCAGCTGCTGGGTGACCTTGGGCTAGTCACACTTCTCTGAAGTCTCTCAGCCCCACTCACCTCACAGAGTGTTTGTTGTGGGGGAGGAAGGGAAAAGGAGGATGTTAGCCGCTTTGAGACTCCTTAAAGGGAGTGAAAGGCGGGATATCAAATCCAAACTCTTCTTCTTCTTCTCTCAGGTAGGCGCCATTGCCATTCTAAGAGAACAAGGGAGGCATTCATGGTGAGTTCCGGCACCTCTTTCTCTAGAAAAATAGCACTAGTGATAGAGAAATCTCAGACTCTGGGATCAAATGCAGTCCTCCAAGCAACTCTATCTGGCTCTCGGGGCCCTCTCCCATCTCCCTAGGCCACAACTCTCACCAGCCCTGATTCACACCTTCCTTGAGGGTGCCCCGTGTTCAGTTTGGGGACCTCGGTTTAAGAAGGATATTGACAAGCTGGAACTTGTCTCCAAGGAGTGTCTCCACCCCCATCGTTCTACCCGGACACTGAGGTCCAGCACCGAGGGCCTTCTGGTGGTTCGGTGTGTTTAGCCTGGAGAAGAGCAGACTGAGAGGTGATATGCTAGTCATCTTCAGCTCTCTGAAGGGCCGTCACATGGAAGATGGAGAAAGGTTGTTTTCTGCTGATCCAAATGGTAGAACCTGAGCCAGCTACAACACCCAGAGTAGTTTTATCATTGTAGAATCACAGAATTCTATGGCAGATGAAGATGATGGACTATGGAGGGTTGAATCTTGGAGCACTATCTTGATTTCGGATAATGCCCACAATGTAGCACAACTCTAGCAAAGGTGTGGAGAGCCTTTGTTTCTCCAGATGTTGCTGAACTACAGCTCCCAGCCGCCCCCAGCAAGCATGGCGAATATACAGAGATGGTGGTGGCTGTAGTGTGTCAATATCTGGACAGCTGCCCTAGGGCATTGTGGGAGGGGGCGTGCCCTGATATTGTGTTGCTCCAGGGCAAAGGGAAGAATTCAATGTTGGCTCCTGGACCCAACCACCTGGCAATCATCAAAGCTGCTGTCATTCCCAGATAAGCTCACCCACTTAGTTAGGAGCCCACCAAGAGGGCAGTTTGCAGAGCGGGCCTGTATTATTAATGCGGCATCAAATTAACGCTGAGCTTTTAGGATATTCTTTATGTGCAATGCCAGTCAGATATCTGCTCCAGAAGCTGCCAGGATTGCACAGAGAAACATTTATTTTAGGATTGCGATGAATAATTTATTTATGCAGTACCATCAAATGTACATTTTTAGCACAACCCAGAGAGTATAACTAAATCCCAACAACTAAATTAAGAAATGAATAGAATCTTAAATTGCATTTTTAACTAAGACGGTAGCACTAATTATATTTTACTTGGACATAAATCCAATCAAAATCAATGGGGCCTACATGCTTAGATCGGACCATTAATGTGAAATAGAGATCTTTCCGTTTTGCAGATTATAATAATTATTTCCTCTTCCCCTCTTCCCCCCACCGAAAGAATCCTCCTTGTTCTCCAAAGGAGCACAGAGTCACATTGATGGTTTCTCCCCAAGCCATCGCTGCCTTTGTCCTCACAACAACCCTGTGAGGGTGGCTAGCCTAAGAGACCCTAACAGGCCAAGGACCACCAAGGAAGCCACATGGTTGGTCAGGGATTATTATTATTTATGGAATTTGTATACCCCACCCATCTGAAGATCCCAGGTTGGTTCACAACATGAAAATATAAAACGAGAACACAAAATACATAATAAAACAATAACAAACCAATAACCCCTCTCCCACAAACACATTTAAAAGGCCATGGAATGTTCCATCAGCCAAAGGCCTGGTTATAGAGAAATGTTTTCGCCTGGTGCCTAAAGATATGTAATGAAGGCGGCAGACGAGCCTCCCTGGGGAGAGCACTCTACCAACGGGGGGCCACCACTGAAAAGGCCTGTTCTCATGCTGCCGCCCTCTGGTCTCCAAAGTCTCTGTCCAATACTGGAAAAAAAGGAAACAGGAGACATGTCATCCCGCTCCCCCAGAAGCACATGGGTTTCACTCTGAAAGTTGCATGGGCTGAACATGTGTTGTTGCAGATCTAATTGTATCTACATCCAGGATAAGGAAGTGAGGCAGTTGCGCTGGGTTCAATTCATTTCCGTACCTGGGATAAAGAAGCAGGACGCATGCATTGTGCCACAACTTTCTTTGATTAAGGCAGTGGTTATCCTCTAACCATGTTATCCTCTAACCATGGTACAGTCGTACCTCATGTTACGTCCACTTCATGTTACGTTCTTTCAGGTTACATCCTGCGGCAACCTGGAAGTACCAGAAAGGGTTACTTCCGGATTTCACTGCTCACGCATGCACAGAAGTGCAAAAGGACATCACGCGCATGCGCAGAAGCAGCAAATCGCAACCTGCGCGTGCACAGACACACCACTGTGGGTTGTGCTCTTTTCATGTTGAGAATGGGCCTCCAGAACGGATCCCGTTCACAACCAGAGGTACCACTGTACACCTGCCCTGCTTTATATGTGATGTCAGATGCGGGTGCAAAGGTACAACAAAGACCTTTAAGTTGGCTCCCCATAGGCACTGCCTTGGGTCAATAATAATAATTGACCCCGCCCATCTGGCTGTAGTGATGTATGGAAGTGAGAGCTGGACCATAAAGAAGGCTGATCGCCGAAGAATTGATGCTTTTGAATTATGGTGCTGGAGGAGACTCTTGAGAGTCCCATGGACTGCAAGAAGATCAAATGCATCCATTCTTAAGGAAATTAGCCCTGAGTGCTCACTGGAAGGACAGATCGTGAAGCTGAGGCTCCAATACTTTGGCCACCTCATGAGAAGAGAAGACTGTCTGGAAAAGACCCTGATGTTGGGAAAGATGGAGGGCACAAGGAGAAGGGGATGACAGAGGACGAGATGGTTGGACAGTGTTCTCGAAGACAGCAGCATGAGTTTGACCAAACTGCGGGAGGCAGTGGAAGACAGGAGTGCCTGGCATGCTCTGGTCCAGGGGGTCACGAAGAGTCGGACACGACTGAACGACTAAACAACAACAACATCTGGCTGAGTTTCCCCAGCCACTCTGGGCGGCTCCCAATCAAGTGTTAAAAACAGTACAGGGTTAAATATTAAAAACTTCCCTGAACAGTCAAAGATTGGGGGAGGGGGCAGCAGCATGTTGCGCGTACATCATTGGGAGAAGGTGCGCCGTTGAGTGGAGGCCTTGCCCAGGGCCGCACAGCTTTAATGGCCATGGGTCCTCCTCTCTTGCATTCAGGAGAGCCTGCTTTTGATGCTTGGCTCAGCGGTTTGATCTCCTCCCCACCCCACCCCCCAATATTGTGAGGGCTGAGCCCTCTGCTAAAGAATATTGAGGGTGCCTGAGGCTCTCCATTTTCTTTAGCAAGTGGGGCCTGTTGTAAACATTGGTCCATGCTGTTAACAAGCCCTACAGGGTTCAGCTGCACTACAGAGTTGCTATACAGGAACTCCAACATGCAGCCCACACTTGCCTGGAGCAGGGCCTGCACATTCGTTGACTGCTTTTGCCGGGCTGGGATGGATACTTGCCTGAAATGAGGATAAGAGAGGCTTGTGAGTGTGTGCTGAGACTATCCTGCTTCAGAAAAGCAAAATTCACATTCATTCACCCACATTTGCCTCTGGCCCCACCCTCTACTGGCATGTGGCTAATAATAATAATAATAATAATTTTATTATTTATACTCCGCCCATCTGGCTCAGTTGCCCCAGCCACTCTGGGCAGCTTCCCACAGATATAAAAGCATACTAAAACATCCAACATTAAAAACTTCCCTAAACAGGGCTGCCTTCAAATGTCCTCTAAAAGTTGCACAGTTAATTATCTCCTTGACATCTGATGGGAGGGCATTCCACAGGGTGGGTGCCACTACCAAGAAGGCCCTCTGCCTAGAAGTTTGTTCAGAAAGGAACGCAGTCCTCAGCCTGAAAGGGGCTTCCAGTAATGTACATTTACCCAGGCTTTGACATCACCATGTAAGCATCAGCCCCTACAAATTTCATGTACACAGGATGTCCATCTGAGCGAAACCTTGAGAAGCTTTTGCGGTGATTTATAATGTTCATTGTCTCTTTGCAGGCTTGCTGCATTGCGTATGGGCCAGAACAATTTAAAAGAAAATAGGGCCAGCTATCTCTGGCTGGTAAATATCCATTTATAATGGCTAATTATCCTCCTCCCAGGATGCGGGTGGCGCTGTGGGTTAAAGCCTCAGCGCCTAGGACTTGCCGATTGAAAGGACGGCGGTTCGAATCCCCGCGGCGGGATGCGCTCCCGTCGCTCAGTCCCAGCGACTGCCAACCTAGCAGTTCGAAAGCACCCTCGGGTGCAAGTAGATAAATAGGGAACCGCTTACTAGCGGGAAGGTAAACGGCGTTCCGTGTGCTGCACTGGCTCGC
Organism: Podarcis tiliguerta; assembly: GCF_965153285.1. Classification (NCBI taxonomy): domain Eukaryota; kingdom Metazoa; phylum Chordata; class Lepidosauria; order Squamata; family Lacertidae; genus Podarcis; species Podarcis tiliguerta. The sequence continues at coordinate 39,338,182 of NC_139547.1, read as the reverse complement.
CAGATGCAGCTTGTCATGCTGGCCACGTGACTCGGAAGTGTCTCCGGACAGCGCTGGCTCCCGGCCTATAGAGTGAGATGAGCGCACAACCTTAGAGTCTGGCAAGACTGGCCCGTACGGGCAGGGGTACCTTTACCTTTACCTTTAATTATCCTCCTGAACTTTGACAGTTGCAGGTCATGCACGCATCCTGCCATACTAAAGAGCAACTGCAGCAAACAGACAGGCCCCCTTGCCACAAAGCAGCAGAATGCTAAAGATGGGTGTGAAACCGTTTCACTGGCCCAGTCTCCATCCACATCAGAATCCTGAGGTGGTCAGATTGGCCTGTAGCAGTGCAGACTTCCAGAGGAAGAAGGGGACCTTCTCTTTATTCATATTGTAAAGGTAAAGGGACCCCTGACCATGAGGTCCAGTCGTGACCAACTCTGGGGTTGCAGCGCTCATCTCACTTTATTGGCCGAGGGAGCCGGTGTACAGCTTCCGGGTCATGTGGCCAGCATGACTAAGCCGCTTCTGGCGAACCAGAGCAGCACACGGAAACGCCGTTTGCCTTCCCGCCAGAGCGTTACCTATTTATCTACATGCACTGGCATGCTTTCGAACTGCTAGGTGGGCAGGAGCTGGGACCGAACAACGGGAGCTCACCCCGTCACGGGGATTCAAACTGCTGACCTTCTGATCGGCAAGCCCTAGGCTCTGTGGTTTAACCCACAGTGCCACCCAACCCACAGCGCCACCCATTCATATTGTACAGAGCAGCATTCAGTCACTACCGTATGAAATTGTGCTGCCTTGACCCAGGTCTGCAAATTCAGATAGAAATAAGCCCAAGATGACTGCATGATCAATGCAAGTTGTTCTCGTCTTAATTTGCATGGTGAAAACCTGGAATCCCAAACGCTGCCCATGGCTATGAGCCATATTCAATACACGTCTTACAAATCCATCACATTCGAACATCTGCTCAAGAGAGCAATATGCATAGCATTAGTATCAAAAGGAAGATGTTTTAAGTTTGGAAGAGAAGGGCAGCGTCATTTCAAGAGCTGGAACCACACACAAGCTTCTAAGGCCCATCATTTTCTAGTAAGTGAAATATTCTGGTCCCCATCCACCCTCCTCTGGTACAGGGAAGATGCAACAAAATTAACTCCTGTCCACCGCCATCAAAGGCTGCCAGCCAAAACGAAACATGACAGATTTACAAATACAGAGAATGTTCCATTTATTATTGAATGCTTGCAATAAATATTTGCATGATCTGACATGGGGGAAGAGGACGCTAGTGTGAAAACTCATTTCTTGGCAGATTACATAGAATTGGGATTTTGTATCTGAGGTTTAGTATTTTTGCAAGCAGGAGGTGTGACGATCAGTCTTGCCCTGTTCACGTGTTATCCACATGTACATCAGGCAGGTGTTGAAGGAGGAGCAGGACCATGCCACAGCCCTACAGGATGTGACCATCCTGCCTCGGTGATGCCTGTCGCAGTCATGTGGGGGACATACAGGGGTCCAGCTGCTGTTGAAACATGGGCACGGTTACATATTCAGTGGTCTGCGTTTGCCTGAACTTGAGTCTGGACTAAGGATTCTGAGCCCCTGTGTTCTGATTCAATACGTGATATCCTATCACAGATTTGGGCCTCTGCCATTGGCCCTTGAACTCTATGTCATGATTCGCAGCTTGGAAGTTTAGACAGCCAATCACGTTGGGAGTGGGAGTGGCCCAGGCCTTCAGAAATGTATATAAGCAGTTGCTTTGCCCGTTGTCCAGTTCTGCTAGTTCAATGAAGGTTCTTGCTGGTTTTGCTGTGTCTTGCCTCGTGGGGACCCACCTACACTTCAAGCACGCAAGGTCGTATGAAGGGGGTGGGGGCGGCATGCCCTGGGTTCCACCCTGGAAGGGGTGACAAGATGGCCCACTGCCTCCCCCCCCCCCAGCTGTAGAGCGGCCGAGGTCCGTACAGGTACAGATGCCACGTGCGGCATCTGTACGGGCGCTGCGCGTGTGCCCCCCACCCCGGGTGCCAGAGAGCCTTTGCCCCCGCAGGCACCTATTTGAATTTGTTGCAGTGAACATGCAGACGTCATTATCATTGTAACTTTTAAACTGCTTTTCATATTTTTAAAAAATATTGTCACCTGCCCTGGTATTCTAGGGTGAAGGGTAGGTAAAAAATACATAATAATACAGTGGTACCTTAGTACCTGAATGGCTTGGCTCCCGAACAAATTGGCTCCTGAACACCGCAAACCTGAGAATGTTCTGGTTTGCGAATGTTTTTCGGAATGTCCGACACGGCTTCTGCAGCTTCCAATTGAGTGCAGGAAGCTCCTGCAGCCAGTTGGAAGCCACATCTTGGTTTTCGAACCATTTTTTTTTTTCATATAAATTTTTTATTCAATTTTCAAATAAAAAAAAAGTATTACAAATCATACATTTTTTTACATCCAATCTCTTTTTTTTACTTCCCTCAACTTGACTGATACTCCTTCCCTTCTTAATTTCTTACACATTTCTAAAACCTCACCCATTATTTGTAAATTAAATCTTGTTTCACTCATGTTCTAGCATTTCTTTTTACAGAGCTTCATTAAAGCTTACAAGCGTTATTTGCTTTTCACTTAAGTTATGCATATACTCTGTAAACTTTTCCCAATCTTCTGTGAATCTCTGATCTCGTCGATTTCGAATCCTTCCTATCAGTCTATCAAGTTCTGCAAAGTCCGTCATCTTCATTCTCCATTCTTCCAATGTTGGTAACTCTTCATTCTTCCATTTCTGAGCCGGTTTTCGAACCATTTTGGGAGTCGAATAGACCCCTGGAACGGGTTACATTTGAGAACCAAGCTACCACTGTAAAAGGGAAAGCAAACACACATACACATCTCACTTTTTCCTCCAAGGGGTCAATTCACCCCCACAACAACCCTGTGAGGTAGTTTAGCATGAGTTTAGCATGAGACACAGTAACTGGCCCCAAGTCACCCAGTGAGCTTCACGGTCGAGTGGGGATTTGAACCCTGGTTTCCCAGGTACTAGTCTGGCACTCTAACACTACACCACACAGGCTCTTTTTACTGTTCTTGCGTTGCCACCCTCCAGATTTCTCTTGGAGGAGGCACATAAAGAAGGGCCTCAGAGGATGATCGCAGGGTCCAGGTCAAGTTCATATGGGGAAAAGGGATCCTTGAGATGTTAAGTTGTGGGTGAACATATCAGACGACACAGCGACTCTTCAAACAGCTCTTGTTTATTCACAGGCCAGAACAGAACTGGGCAGAAGGGTTCAGCCAACCTGCTTATATAGAGCTCAACTACAAAGCAACAGTAACAACTTTCTGTAACTATCCAATCACTGAACGTCACTTTCAATTCCTTATTTGCATATGTGGACCTGAGTGAAAACTATCTACAGTATCCCCCTGCTGGCCCAGGGTGAGAACTTCAGTACATAACATGAGATATTGTGGTCCTGAACCATTTAAGGTTTCATAGGTCAAAACAAGCACTTTGAATTGGGCCCAGAAACTAATTGGTAGCTGGTGTAGTCAGGCTGGGATTGATGCAATATGCTCAAATCGTCTTGCTCCTGTGAGCTACCTGGCTGCTGAATTCTGCACCAGCTGAAGATTTTTGCCTTCCCTTTCAAGCATTTAGTCCCCAATCCTGAGCTATAAATTCTGTTTAAAGACTGAAATCTTTCAGACTGCTGGCCTGTAAATGTTTGGGTAGCCTTGGAAAGTCTAAGAGGAACACCTAACTAAAGAGGACAACCACAGTGCGAGGACAAACCAAACTCCCTTCCCTTTCAACACAGCTCTAATTCTCTGAACAATCCAGTGTTCACCCATTAATTTTTAGGTAATGGATGACTGGAACGGGTTTGAAGGTGCCTCGCTTTGCTATATTACATTAATAAAGCACAGCAAAGGGATTCGTTTTTTTATTGCTGAAAGGTTTCTCAAGATAGAGGGCTTATGCGCTTCATCCTTAACATAAATTTCACTCTGTATTACTCATGAATTACAGACAGCTTAATGCCAATCTGTCACACCCTGTAGGAGAAGCAAATTCATCGCATCAATATAATTGGGAAAGCTGTAAATAAAAGCAGGAGGAGGCTGGAGAGAGGAAGTGCATTGGTGACGAAGGAAGGTGCAAATGACAGGCCATCCCATTCATGTCCTTCTCTCATTAGGTGTGAAGCTTTACAAGAGAGTGTTTCAATGGGAACAGGCTTTCGGATGGAAACCCAGGGCCCCACTCAACTAAATGAGCAACCCAGCCCCCATAATAATAATAATAATAATCCATTATTTATACTCCACCCAACTGGCTGGGTTTTCCCAGTCACTCTGGGCGGCTCTCAACAGAATATTAAAAACACAATAAAACATCAAACATTAAAAACTTCCCTAAACAGGGCTGCCTTCAGACGTCTTCTAAAAGTCGGAGAGTCGCTTATTTCCTTGACATCTGATGGGAGGGCATTCCACAGGGCGGGTGCCACTACCGAGAAGGCCCTCTGCCTGGTTCCCTGCAGCTTTGCTTCTCGAGGTAAGGGAACCACCAGAAGGCCCTTGGCGCTGGACCTCAGGGTCCGGGATGAATGGTGGTGGTGGAGACGCTCCTTCAGGTATACTGGGCCAAGGCCGTTTAGGGCAGGCATAGGCAAGCTTGGCCCTCCATGTGCTTTGGGACTACAATTCCCATCATCCCTGACCACTAGTCCTGTTAGCTAGGGATCATGGGAGTTGTAGTCCCAAAACTTCTGGAGGGCCGAGTTTGCCTGTGCCTGGTTTAGGGCTTTAAAGGTCAGCACCAACAAATGCAACCAAATTGGCTCCCCACACATTGAAGTAAGTGAAGTAACACATATTACCATCTGAAGGGACTTGAAATGTGCTCTTTCTTCCTTTCTTTCTCCCCCAGCCCTGGGGTGGGTGGGTGGAGCTGATCTGGGGGAGAAAGAAATTTGTGAATAGAGGGGCACTCGCTCAAATATCCCAACATGCCCGCAGGCCTAAAATGGTTGGCAATCCCAGATGAAGTGCCATTTCCAGATGCATTTCTTTAATTTAAAGCCAGGATAAGAACATAAGAACTTGTCGGCTGCAAAAAATGCAAATTTAATCATCAGTGTTCAGAAGCCTGGGCCTCAGATTGTTAGCTTAAATTTAAAAACCACCGCTATTTTCAAATATATAGCTTCAAGTGGACAGATGATTTAATCCAAACACACGCAAAAGGGAGCTTGTTCCCAGCCATTCTCTGAATTTATTTCAGAGCCGGCATTTCATATACAACCTACTCTGCGCTCTTATTAACCAGCTATAAATAAAACATTAAAAAATCCTCTCCGCTTTGGCAATTTCTTGCCGTCCATCAGCTCTCGCCTGTGATGTTATTAAAATCCATTTTGAAACAAAACAGACACGGCACTTGGGTGTTCCATTGACACTCCCACCTCACAGGAACAACTTCTATTCTCAGTGGTATTAATTACTCAGTTCTCACTCTCTGCATTCACAGCTTCTATTTTCAATCATGAAAGAAACTTTCCCTGGTCTAATCAGCCAATGGCAATTCTGCTAGGGCTGGCCGTGGTGGTGGTGGGGAGATAAACTTTCAGCATCCTAGGAAAGGAATATCGGAAGCTGGTTTAAACTGAGCCAAATAATTGGTCTACGTAGCTCACAAATGTCTACACTGAGTGGCAGTGGCTCCACAGGGTTTCAGGTAGGGATTATAATATTATAAAACACAACATCCTCAAATAATAATTTGCCACATAGATATATCCAGCAAAGTATCAAAGTGGATAACTAACCAATGTAAAGCGCAAACATTAAAAAGGAAGATTAAAAAAAAGGTCCAAGAGATTGTTTAAAAAACAAAACAAAACTCTCCACCTGGCACCTAAATAGATCACTCAGGACATATACGCCCTTGGCCCAGTATACCTGAAGGAGCGTCTCCACCCCCATCATTCTGCCCGGACACTGAGGTCCAGCTCCGAGGGCCTTCTGGTGGTTCCCCCCACTGCGAGAAATGAGGTTACAGGGAACCAGGCAGAGGGCCTTCTTGGTAGTGGTGCCCGCCCTGTGGAATGCCCTCCCATCAGATGTCAAGGAAATAAGCGACTCTCCGAATTTTAGAAGACATCTGAAGGCAGCCCTGTTTAGGGAAGTTTTTAATGTTTGAAGTTTTATCATGTTTTTAATATTCTGTTGGGAGCCAGCCAGAGTGGCTGGGGAAACCCAGCCAGATGGGTGGGGTATAGATAATAAATTATCATTATCATTATCTCACAACTGTATGACCTGTTGTTACTGCTATCCAGAAGTGCAGTGGTTCTGGGTCAAATATCTGTTACTATTTCTGCAGAAAGGTCCCTGTCTCCACCTACGTAGAGCTGCCCAATCAGCATGAAATGGGATCTTTTCAGACACGGAGAATAATTCTTCTGGCCATTTGTGTTGGTTGGAGCCAAGAGGGGTGAAAGGAGGTGAGCCAGCCACTGAGGACTGTCTCCTAGATTGTCACTCTGGGGAAGGTGCACAAGAAAAACACTGAGGAGTTGTTCAGATGCTGAGCCACAGCCAATCTCCTAGATTTCTCCTTCCAGGAAGCTGCAAAACCTTCCGGCTCACCTGCTAGCTTCACTGCTTATGCCAGGGGTCCTCAAACTGTGGTCCACTGGCCAGATCCAGCTGCCAGGGTCCTGAACCCTGCCTGCCCGCCGCCGCCTCCACCCTTCCCTTTCCCGCCCTCTTAAGCAAAGAGTTCACAACGCTGGCCTTGGCGAGCATCCTATAAGAAGCACTCCTCGCGCCCCTGGCTGAGGAAGAAGGCAGCAGCCGAGACTTCCGGTCTACTGCAGAGGCTATGGCGGCAGGCTTTGTGTCATCAGAGTAAAGGACGACACAGGTCCCGCAATTTAGGGGTTGAGGGTGCTGCCAGAGTGGGGACCCTGGCCAAGGAAGAAGGCAGCAGCCCCACTGCTTCCACCTCCAGCTTAGCACTCGCTTGGTGCTGGTGCTGGCGCCGCTCTTCCTCGCCAGCAGGAGTCACTCTTTCCCACTTCTTTTGGTCTCAGTGGTGGCAACAGCAGGGAGGGTTCAACTGGGAGATCAAGCGGCGTTGGTATTTTAAAGTTGGTTCCTCTCCCTGCCTCTGTCTTTGCCAGGGCGTTCCTCAAACCCCAGGATCAGCAAGAGTGCCAGAGCTCTGTGCGGCAGTGAAGGTCGCACCCTTGACTTTTGTGCGTGCCCAGGAAATCAGCGAGCGAGGTTTTTGTTTTTTTATGTGTGGGGGTTTTTTCTCCCCTGAGGTGGGGGAATTTCTGCTGCCAAGGTGCGACTCTTCCTCAGTGTACACCCCACGCGCCGCTCTTTGGCATTGCTAAGGCCGCTTTCTGGAAAGCAAGTTATTCTAAAGCTCTCTCTGCCCTACCATTGAGGAGGAAGGACCTTCGTAATAAATGGGAAATGACTGCAGTGTTGGCAAAAGTCTTGGCAGTGCTGCTAAGATAAAAGCACTAGCTTTCTTTTCTTTTAAAATAAAGGCAAGGGACATGAGCGCAGATGTAGGAGCTCATCTGTGTTTATTATCCCTGAGTAGGTTCGGAAACCGTTGTTTCTGTCGTACTTCTGAGCTGCAGAAGTTTATAATGCAACTTGCAAAGATGCATTATGCACAATGTTATCAATATCAATGTTAGGGCTGCAGAAGTTTATAATGCAACTTGCAAAGAGAAATGCACAATGTTATCAGTATCAATGTTCTCAATATAAATGGAAGAAGCTACATTAGTGTTGCTCATATGGTATTGTCGTGGTGTTTACTTTTGGGGTGATTGTGAAGTGGAATGCTTAGTGTTTGAGGTTGCGTTGAATGTTTTAAGCCTTGCATCACTTGCTACGACTAGCAGTGACAAATATGGAACCGGATATTGACCATCTCATTAGCCAAAAGCAGGCCCAAACTTCCCATTGAAATACTTATAAGTTTATGTTGATTAAAACTGTTCTTCATTTTAAATATTGTGTTGTTTTTCCTGTTATTTTGTGCACTACAAATAAAAGATGTGCAGTATGCATAGGAATTCGTTCATATTTTTTTCAAACTATAGTCCGGCCCCCAACAGTGTCTGAGGGACAGTGAACTGTCTGAGGACCCCTGGCTTAGGCCAACCATTTGTTTCCCCTCAGCTTTCATCTCAAGCTGAGTCTGAGGGTGTCTTCACCACCAGCTCATTAAAGAAACATCTTCCAGCTATTAGGAGCCATTGACTGAGCATCAGCTGCCCATTGGCAAGCAATCACATTGAACAAAAGGGAGATCCGCCTCACCACTTGATGAGATGGTATTTTCAAAAGGGGGAAGAGAGGTATTGTCAAGACTGTGGAGAATATCTAATGGTGTTTGTCTTTTTTACTTTACACAAAATGAGCCTCTAGTGCAAGGAAATGTTGATTACTTATTGCTCTTTGAAGGCTGTTCGGCTAATTTTATTTAAATGACTACCCACTGCCAGGCTCCATTAATGGATTTTATTGATATTTTGTGTGTGTTCTATTTTACCCCAAAGTCAACTTTGCAGAAGCATTATATGAATCAGCTATCTGCAATGTGTGTGTGTTTTACAATTACTAATTTGTTGCAGATGTTCAGAGTCACAACCTCTTTAATAATACCTAGTGTTATGGGGCCACTACCTTTTTAAAGGTAGTGGCTTTATCCCGATGTATATACTTTTATATGCAATTTTGCCTAATATGACGAATGTTGGGATGCTATTTTCACCAATGTATGCATTCTTTACACTAGTACATTCATTTTGTAGATATTACTATACATGTGTTTGCGTGCTATTTTTCTTTATAGCCATATTTTTGCAAAGTGGTTTCCTCTGACACAATGCATTTTTGTTCATTATTTTGAGGAAATGGTCTGTTTTTATGCATATTTGACCCAAATACATGCACTTTTGGACACATTCCTTGACTGGAGAAGTGGACTGCAAAATTCAGAGAAGTGTGAATTTCAAAAGATGGCTGTTTTGGGGTTTGTTCACTGTTTCAGAAAGAGTGAACAAGGTAAGTTCAGGTTTAAATGTGAACCGAATCGAATTCCTCCCTCATCCCCACTAACAGAAGAAGAGGTCAATCAGAGCATACTTTGCCTAGGGACTTCCCCACAGGCTTCCAATCGCTCTGAGAGGTCCTGCATACATGTGGAACATACTAAGAAGAATCTCCCAGATCACGCCAATGGGCCATTTGATCAAGCATCTGTCATTGAATTCTACTCAATATTGATCCAGAGTAGATGCCAATGTACAGTGGTACCTCAGGTTACAGATGCTTCAGGTTACAGACGCTTCAGGTTACAGACTCCGCTAACCCAGAAATAGTACCTCGCGTTAAGAACTTTGCTTCAGAATGAGAACATTCTGGTGGCGCGGCAGCAGCAGGAGGCCCCATTAGCTAAAGTGGTGCATCAGGATAAGAACAGTTTCAGGTTAAGAACGGACCTCCGGAACGAAGTAAGTACTTGACCCGAGGTACCACTGTATAGTAAAAACCTAAACATGTTGCAGGATTCCCAAAAAATAGACCAGAGGCAATTAGAGTGGACACTCGGGTTGCAAACATGATCTGTGCAGGAAGCATGTTCACAACCCGCAGCGTTTGCAACCTGCAGCACCGCATCTGCACAGGTTGCAATTCGGCTCTTCTGCGCATGTGTGACTGCTGAAACCGGGAAGTAACCCGTTCCGGTACTTCCGGGTTTCGGCGGGTCCATAACCCCAAAAAACGCAAGCTGGAGCATCTGGAACCTGAGGTATGACTGTATATTCCATCCAGCAGAGCTTTTCTGCCACTGAAAGGAGAGACGCTTGGCTCGGGTGCGCTACAGACCTCGCGGTGAGTGCCGCCTGGCATTTTGTCACCCCCTTCAGTGGTGACATCCAGGGCAGCCGGCACCCACCGCACCCCCCTTCCTCCGCCCCTGCCAGAAGAGAAAGTGAAACCCAGGCTCCTTCTGGCCTTGTGCTGGTCCCAGGGGGTTACCGTGCGGCGTGGTCCAAGTCCAGTCCGCGGTCAAGGGTGTGGTATGGGGGTTGTCCATCAAGGCTGAAGTGGGGTCCAAGGCAAGGAGTCAGGGGTGGTCAGGAACTCTGGCAGAAGAGCAGGACAGGGTGCCGGCAGGAACAGGTTACCAACAATGTTGCTCCCGCAACCTGGGACTGGGCTGGCTGGCTTTTATCTGCCCCGAGGCATAGGGCAGCCCCAGTCCACAAGTGACTCACCTCTCCTGGCCTGGAGGCGAGCACTCCTCCTGTAAGAATTTAGTTCCCTCTGCCTCTCTGCCCTGAGCCTCTGCAGCTCAGGAGAGGCTGGAGGGTTACTGGACCCAGAGGCAACCTCACCTTCCCCTGACGGGGCTGAGAGTGAAGCTCCTGCAGGCAATGAGTCCTCCATCACCTCCGGAACCAGAGCAGATTCAGCTGGTGTCTGTTCCTGAGGATCCAGCACAGGTGAGGGCCCTTCAGGTTCAAGCCCCAGCCCCAGCTCAGCTGGTTCTGGAGGCAGGGAATCCTGTGCAGTGCAGGCTGGAATTCCTCAGGTTCAGCCTCTGAATCCAATTCCCAGGCCATCACAGGCCTCTTTTTATAGTCAGCTTGACCTTGACAGACGAGATAAGAGAACCAGTTTAAGCCAGCTGTACTAAACTTCTCTGAAGGAATAACCTGAACATCACGAACGTTTTGCTCGTTTCTTTCACACAGAGAAGCTTCCAGAAGCTTCCAAAACCTTCTTGAATTAATTAGAATAGGAAAGATCTCTACACATCAGATCAATACTTTCTGCACTAAGAAATGCAAACTGACAGCATCCTGTTCTTACAGTGGCCAACCAGATGCGCCAATGGGAAGCTTGCAAGCAGGACATGATTATGAGAGCACTTGCCCCTCCGGTAGTTTCTGGCAAATGGGATTCAGAGGCACTGCTGCCTCCCACTGTGGAGTGAGAACAAAACCGTTGTGGCTAGTAGCCACAGATAGCCTTCTCCTCCATGATTTTGTCTAATCCTCTTTTAAAACCATCCATGGATGGTTTCTAATGCTCCGAGCTGGAGGAGGAACACCAAATGGATGCTTCCTTGCACCAGCTTTAACATCCTCGAAACATAATTGATTAATCCTCCTTCACGTTACTTTGTTTTCATTATAGAGCAATTCAAGCAAGCCGTAATAACCAGAGTACAATACCTTGTGTGAGTCAACCAAGCGGCACATTCAAAGTTGAAAGATATGCTAATGACCCACTTGAGGAGGAGAGAATTTGTTCTTCTGAAAACTTTTTTTTTTTCCTTCTCCAGCTACAAAAAAACAAAAACAAAAATATCTTCTTGGTGCAATAAACATTTGTCAACAAGAAGATGCCTAGGGAAATCGCACGGCTCTAACATTAACCGAATTAGATGTGTGTTTGTTTGTTTGTTTGTTTTGTAAAATGCGAAACAAGTAGCAGACCTGCCTAATTAACCATTTTGCAAACAACCGATAAAGAAAAGATTGGGACTCGTTGGAAACTCTGCCTTTTTAAAGGATAAATAAGACAATGGAAATAACACCGATTAGGAAGGGATCAAAAGTAAACACTCCAGAATATTAAAAGGTCTTGAGCATGTGGCTCTGAGCAGCAAAGAGTTGCAGCGAAGAGACTTCATGAGAATGTAAGGGGAGCTTGTAGCCATGTAGCCATTGATTAGCCTTACCCCCCATGAATTTATCTATGAGGACATAAGAAATCACCATCCTTTTAACAACTATTGTTCAAACACTGCCCCATCATCTTGGCCTGTCTACTAGTTGTTGTTGTTGTTTAGTCGTTCAGTCGTGGTCCGACTCTTCGTGACCCCATGGACCAGAGTACGCCAGGCACTCCTGTCTTCCACTGCCACCCACAGTTTGGACAGACTCATGTTTGTAGCTTCGAGAACACTGTCTAACCATCTCGTCCTCTGTCGTCCCCTTCTCCTTGTGTCCTCCATCTTTCCCAGCATCAGGGTCTTTTCCAGGGAGTCTTCCCTTCTCATTAGGTGGCCAAAGTATTGGAGTCTCAGCTTCACAATCTGTCCTTCCAGTGAGCACTCAGGGCTGATTTCCTTAAGAATGGATGCGTTTGATCTTCTTGCAGTCCATGGGACTCTCAAGAGTCTCCTCCAGCACCATAATTCAAAAGCATCAATTCTTCGGCGATCAGCCTTCTTTATGGTCCAGCTCTCACTTCCATACATCACTACTGGGAAAACCATAGCAGGAACCGGCAAGCCACTCCAGTATCCCTGCCAAGAAAACTCCATGGACAAAGACAACAGGCATATAAAAGTCTACTACTTACCTCCCCCTTTAGGTGCTTGAGAAGATCAGGGTGACTGTGGCAAATCCCAGAAGATGCCAATTCTCTAGACTCAGTTTGAAGCCTGCTTTTAGGACCAAATGGGTCTCAGCAGCCTTGATGGATGACTTTTAAAAAGAAAGAGGTAAGCGGAAGTCCAGCCCTGCTTCTTCTGCTTGATCTTTCTGTGGCTTTTGATACCTTCACCCAGGACCATGCTGAACTTCCCTGAAGCCCAGGGAGGGAGTCTTGCTAAATTAAAGTTATAAACTCAAACCAAAGAAGGAGCAGATCCCTGGCAGGGCCTCTGAGGCCCAGGGCAAGTATACCCAGCTCCCCCTTCTACAGGTCTTCCTATGACCACGATTAATTGCTTGTTCTGGGTGATGTTGCAGGAGCAAGTACATGGCCTTAGGGTGTTCCTGGAGTCATCTCTGTCATTCTCCAAAAGACCACAGTGGCTGGGAGCACTGTTTAGCAGCTGCAGTTAGCATGGTAGCTGCCGCCATTCCTGGACAAGGGATCACATAGCCTCAGTGGCCCAGATTGATTACTGCAATGTGCTATATTTGGGGCTGCCATTGAGGCTTGTCCAGAAGCTTCAGCTAGTGTAGAAACAGAAGCCAAACTTGAGAAGCTGGTTACCATATAACACCACTGCTGAGCAGTGGAGGCCGGACCATTCGGGTGAATGGGACACACATGCACACGCACCGCCAACTTCATCCAACCTCAGCCTCATGCTTCATATCAGTCAACTGCCCTGGAAAAACAGGGCATCTCATTTTTTTTTCATGAGAGGACAGCAGTCAAAAAGGCCCTCACGATTTCGGGCTGCATTTTTTTCAGGCGTGGTGCCCCAAAACACACATTTTGGGGTGCCCAGTCGTCTGCTCTATAACTATCCAGAATTTTGCTGTGCCCGTTTTGAGAACTTCCTTCCATTTGGACATCCAGCAAGCAACTACAGCACTAGGCTTTAGAACAGGGGTGTGGAACCATTATTTTCTTTTTGAGGGCCTCATTCCCTTCTGGGCAATGTTCCAGGGGCCAGTGAGCAGTGCTTTTTTTCTGGGGAGATGCAGGGGTACACATACCCCTAAACATTTTGTTAATCTAAAGGGAGAAGAAACTATATAAAAAAAAAGAATTTAGTTTCTTCTCTAGCATGGTGAATCTTCAGTTCCGTTGCTACCTCATTTTCTGTCACAGTGTTCCCTGAGTCTCAGACGGAAGCGAGTGTTTAATGAGAGTGCCCCTAAACATTTTTCTTTTAGGAAAAAAAGCACTGCCAGTGGGGATGAGTGGGGTCTGAAGCAGCAGCATGCAGAACAATGAATGCCAATTTTAACTTTGTACGACAGGCTAATTTCTACACACACTCGCACACCCCTCTCTGTCCTCCATCCAGGCTTGCAAGAGGCACAAGCCACATTCAAGGGCACATTCCAGCCAGGCAAAAACACCTAAGGAGGCTGCAGCCCAGGGACAGCAGGTTGGTGTGGCCTGGGGAGAGCCTTGAGAGTCAGGCAGAGAGGCTTAGAGGCCCGAGGCGAGCCTCGGGAGAGCCAGTGTGGTGTAGTGGTTAAGAGCAGTAGACTCGTAATCTGGGGAACCGGGTTCGCTTCCCCGCTCCTCCACATGCAGCTGCTGGGTGACCTTGGGCTAGTCACACTTCTCTGAAGTCTCTCAGCCTCACTCACCTCACAGAGTGTTTATTGTGGGGGAGGAAGGGAAAGGAGATTGTGAGCCACTTTGAGACTCCTTCGGGTAGTGATAAAGCGGAATATCAAATCCAAACTCTTCTTCTTCTTCCTCGCCAGCTTCATCTGCTTGCTTACAACCTTCTCCTGCATGCAGATGTTCCCTGCTGTGTGATCCAGCCATGCCTCCTTTGCTATTGAAACACTACACTGTTTTCCTGCCCACCACAAGCCCCCACCCTCCTGTTACAAAATCAATTCCTTCTCAACCCTGCGAATTGGTTTCCCAGCCTGTGCGTTGCCTGTTTGCATGCTTCAGCACATGACAAACTGCCTGGAGCGTCTTGTGATAACATCCTAGGTGCCAAAAAAAAAAAAACCCCAGTCATTGCGAGCCTGAAGATCTCTTTATCTCCAAGATGATTTGTATATTGTGTTTCGTCCTTGCACATACAAATGGCCACTTTTCTCCCTGTTTGCATTTCCTATCCTCGCCGCAAGGTCATCACAACATTATCAGGCCCCGTCCCATGATAACGCAGTCGGCAAGGCTTTCCATCCATCCTTCCATACAGATTAGGGAGTGGGGGACATGTGTCATTTGGGAACGTAATTCAATACAAAGGGGAGTGCCTACGCTACGTTATCTTGACGTGTGGTGTTTTTAAGCCGCAGTCTTTGATTCAGATCGTTGCCTTTATCATAGCACTGTGCCTTTGCTCCTTTGCATAAGGCACCTCCTCATCCAAGCCATAGCAAACTCACTTCCTAATACTTTAGTAACTATCAATACAGATGGAAAGTAATACTAAAAGTAGGGGAGGGCTGGACACTATAGTGTCCGAGCACAATTCAAAGTTTTGGTCCTGACCTTTAAAGCCCTAAAAGGCCTCGGTCCAGTATACCTGAAGGAGTGTCTCCACCTCCATCATTCAGCTGAGACACTGAGGTCCAGCGCCGAGGGCCTTCTGGCAGTTCCCTCGCTGCAAGAAGCCAAGTTACAGGGAACCAGGCAGAGGGCCTTCTCGGTAGTGGCACCCGCCCTGTGGAACCCCCTCCCACCAGATGTCAAAGAGAAAAACAACTACCACACTTTTAGAAGACATCTGAAGGAAGCCCTGTTTAGGGAAGCTTTTAATGTTTAATAGACTATTGTATTTTAATATTCTGTTGGAAGCCGCCCAGAGTGGCTGGGGAAACCCAGCCAGATGGGCGGGATATAAATAATAAATTATTATTATTATTATGGAGCGATTTGAATATGGTGCAATGGGAGAAAGGGTGGAAAGGAACAAATCAGGGATAGCTGGCAGGGGGTGGGTTGCCTTCCCTGCCCCCAGCATCCCAAAGTGGTTTACCTTAAAACCAAGTAAGGACCTTCAATAAACATCTAAAAACATAGCTCGGCCTCGGCCCAGTATACCTGAAGGAGCGTCTCCACCCCCATCGTTCTGCCCGGACACTGAGGTCCAGCTCCGAGGGCCTCCTGGCGGTTCCCTCATTGCGAGAAGCAAAGCTACAGGGAACCAGGCAGAGGGCCTTCTCGGTAGTGGCGCCCGCCCTGTGGAACGCCCTCCCAGCAGATGTCAAAGCGATAAATAACTACCTGACATTTAGAAAACATCTTAAGGCAGCCCTGTTCAGGGAAGTTTTTAATCTGTGAAATTTTACTGTATTTTTTGTTTCTATGGAAGCCGCCCAGAGTGGCTGGGGAAACCCAGCCAGATGGGCGGGGTACAAATAATAAATTATTATTATTATTATTATTATTATAGCTGTACAGCTAAAAGGCAGGACTTACAGATCCAAACCAATTAAAGTGGTCTCATCATTGGCACCCCTCAAATTAAGAGCCATAAGCCCAGTCAAAACACAAAATTATTGTTTGACTCCTAAAAACAGATGAAGATGGCACCCAGGCATCAGGGGTGTCAGTTCTATGGCGCCAATGTGTTTTTGGCTCCTCCCAAATCTGTTGGTAGGGAGACGGGGCCCCTCAATGTTGAGTGGGTGGAGGAAGCCGTGCGTGGAACCAAGTATAATGTGGCTTCAGTGTTCGGCTCCTCCTGAGTGCAAGAGAGGAGATGCCTCTGCTGTGAGTGCCTCTCTGGGGAAACCATTCAACTAGCAGGGGCCACCACTGAAAAGGCCCCATCTTGTGTTGCCACCCTCCAAACCTCCCATAGAGGGAGCATATGAAGAAGGGCCTCAAATGACAATCATATGGTCTGGGTTGGTTGTGAGAGGTGGTTCTTGAAGTACTGGGGTCCTGAGCAACAGAAAAGCTTCACAGGCCAAAACCAGCCCTTTGAATAAAGAAGAGGCCTCCTGGATCAGGCCAATGGCCCATCTAGTCCAGCATCCTGTTCTCACAGTGGCCAACCATATAATTGGGGTTTCCTATGGACATCTAGTTGGCTATCGTGAGAACAGAACATTGGACTAGATGAGCCATTGGCCTCTTCTTACATTAACTGAGTCCTTTGCACTCTAGACTTCACTGAAAGCCCTGTTCCAGTGTCCTTTGTGCAACAAAAAGCAGCAGAGCCGTACCTTGTGACAAAATAACAGTGATTTATTTTTATATCCTTGGAGCTTCAGAAGTTCTGGTTCAAGGATATATTTCAACGCCCATCTTGTTGCTTCTGCGATTACGATTTTGGTTGTTGGCAAGCCTTGGGATTGCGTATGGAGATTCTTGGCTGCCCCGATGACAAGATCGTGTCCCCTGCCCCAGTCAGCCTCTCTCATGTGATCCAAAGGAAAGCAGAGCAATATGTTTGGCACCAGCTTGGCTGTAGGAGTTGCTGGAAGAAGGCATACAAGGCCCCATCCAACAGTCTTCTTAGGGACTCCACTCTGTATTTGTGTAGGCCTTACTCTTCTCCCAAAGATATCCCACAAGGCAGCAGAGGTTGAAAATCAGCACTTTCTTTCTTTCTCCTAGATGGGCTACCTTCCCAGGTGTTCACAAGTCCCATCTGCTCCTCATTTCCCTCTACAGCACATGCAGAAACCACCTTCTTCCATGTTGGACCCACATTGGTCTTAACTTCTCAATCTGCTGGAGCTTGTCTTCACATGCAGGGGAAGTCCCTAATTTACCAAGGGTTTGTGATCCCCATTGGCTACCCTCACCAGGTTTAGCCAATCAGTCGAAGCCATTCCCAGAAGGGTGGCCACTGTCGCATGCTGACAGGTGACTAGGAGCTACAGGTGAGAGCTGGTTGCAGGGTGGAGAACCAAAGATGGACAACCTACCCCAGAAAGAACATGACGTGTGTCCCCTCCTAGAGGTACTACCCCTCCCCTAACCCCCCCATAATAATAATCCCCAAAGCAACAGGTCCCTTGAAACATGCCCTTCCTGTTTGAAGCACCCCAGCTGGGTTTGAATTAGAACTTTTTGACTCTCCAGGGATGCCTTGGAATAATCAGGCATTGTGATTTGCACAATGGTCACAATAACCTTTCATTTCCCAGAGATGGGTGGGAAGGGCTTTGAATGTCCCCGGCATTTCACGTCAAACAGCGTGTAGCGCTGCTCTCTTTCAAAACATTCCCATTATCAAAGAATCTATCCGCATGTCACCCTATTAGACCGCATTGTGGCTCTAATTTCCTAACATTTTAATGCTTCCAGGTGTTGGACTGAAATAACTAATCTCATTTTTCTGCCTGCTAATGATAGACATTTAGTCCCTTTTTCGGTTTCTGCTTTTTCTTTCTTTTCCCCCCAAAAAGGGGGAGTGGGTTGGGGGGAAATGGAGAGTTAGATTATCAGCAAATAAAAGACAGCAATTCAAGCACAGAGCCAGCCATCATTAAGCCTTAGATTATCTCCTGCCCCCGCTGCTGCGTACGGTGAGATCCCGACATTTTTTATTGTTATTTCCACAATATGAGCTTCTTTGAAGCAAACGGGGAGCAAGAGCCGATAAAACAATAAGATGCATGGCTTTTATGTAATCCCGCTCCCACTGAACCCCGGTGACAAATGTCCTATTGGCAAGACTGTAATTCAGAGCCACTAAAAATTAATAGGACTGCTGGTGTCAGAGAAAAGTTCAGAGCCAAAAGTGCATCCAGACCTGGAAGAAAGAAAGAAAGAAAGAAATGAGGGGAACGGGACACCAGCAGCAGGGGAACCACTCATAATTTGAGGGCAGGCTACATATATATTGGGATGCGGGTGGCACTGTGGGTTAAACCACAGAGCCTAGGACTTGCCAATCAGAAGGTTAGCGGTTCGAATCCCTGCGACAGGGTGAGCTCCCGTTGCTCAGTCCCAGCTCCTGCCCACCTAGCAGTTTGAAAGCACACCAGTGCAAGTAGATAAATAGGTACCGCTCCGGTGGGAAGGTAAATGGCGTTTCTGTGCGCTGCTCTGGTTTCACCATAAGCGGCTTAGTCATGCTGGCCACATGACCCAGAAGCTGTACGCCGGCTCCCTCGGCCAATAAACTGAGATGAGCGCCGCAACCCCAGAGTCGGTCATGACTGGACCTAATGGTCAGGGGTCCCTTTACCTTACATATATATTACCCTTGGGGCTGGATTACTGTAATGCATTCTTTGTGGGGCTGCCCTTGGGACGGGGACTGAAGCTACAGTGAGGCATCTGATCAAAGATCTGTATTTTAAAATAAGCTTAAAAATATATTTGTAGATGCTTGCTCCAAATGCTTGCTCCAGGCCAGGCAGAAACCAGCTGGCTAAGAGCTTTTGTTTATTCTCCTGAACAAGGGCCCCTCATTGATTTGTTGCAGTACCTCAAAGTTGTAAAAAAGGAGCAAAAGCTGGGAGCAAAAGGTCATACGAATTACAGAATACAATCCAAGCTGCAAAAACACTAATTAGAGTTGGTAAATAGTGCCTCCCATCAAACATGGTTTAAGGTATCCTGAGAAGGTTAAAAGGCAAAGAGCTAAAAGCAACAACAGCTGGCGGGGGGGGTGTAAATTGAAGGGTTTGCTTTAGAAACTGCTTAAGTTCTTTATTCTTCTAAAAATCTATGTGTTATATATATATATATGTACTGACTTTAATGTAACTATACAAAAGAATGTAGAAAGTAAGAGATGTTAGATTCTTATGTTAGATTCTTATTTCATTGATGGTGTGTGAGAAGGTGAACCCAAGACCTCTGTTTATATGACAAAATTTGAAACCATGAGCCATCTGTTTTAGCCATTTGCCCCTGTTGCCAGAAGGGCAGAAGAGCAAAGAGCAGAAGAGCAAAGAGCAAAGGGTAATCTGATAATTAAGATGCCTTTTCAAGACAAATGTAAGATATATGATAGAAGGAAATATAGCTCTTTGTCTCCCATAAAAGGTAATAGGAAATGGGTGTATCTTTTATGATTGGTTCTAGCAAACAGCCAATAGGAATTTCAACCAGGCTGATTGGACAGAGGCAGCCAAAGGAGGAGTAAGGAGGCTGGGCTGAGGGAATATAAGTGCTGGTCACCAGGGCTGGGGTGTGCAGAGCTTTTGGTAAATATACCACTGTGCCAATCATTTATTTGTCTGACAAATAAATTATTATTTTAATTTCTCTATTGCTGCGTTGAATATTTCATTCCAGCTAAGCGTTAACCACAAGCAGGGTGCTACAACAGCAGGTGGCCAGACTGCTGGTGGGAACTCATGGTTGAAAACCATTGATAAAACGTCGACACTTGGAGATGAGGGGGTTGAACCTAGGACTTTTTGCATGCGGGGCAGATGCTCCTCTACCTGTGAGTCACTCCTGTTCCCTGTGCACCATAGGGGTGGGAGCAAAAATATGACCTTATCCAGGGGTCAGCAAACTCTTTCAGCAGGAGACCAGTGCACTGTCCCTCAGACCTTGTGGGAGGCTGGACTATGCAAGATGCATTTTAAATAAAAGGACACATTCAACTCATGTAAAAACACGCTGATTCCCAGACAGTCTGCGGGCTGGATTGAGAAGGCGATTGGGCCAGATCCAGCCCCTGGGCCTTAGTTTGCCTACCCATGACCTTACCGCTCCACTTGCATAAGGTCAAGGGGAGCAGGAGGGCCGCTGCCAACCCCAAATCTATCAAAATCAATACAAATCAATATAAATCTAAGGTTCTGCCCCCTTAACAAAAGCCTGCACCCCACAAAAAAATCCTGGTTTCCCCAGCCACTCTGGGCGGCTCCCGACAGAATTAAAAGCACAATAAAACATCAAACATTAAAATCTTCCCTAAACAGGGTTGCCTTCAGATGTCTTCTAAAAGTCAGATAGTTGTTTATTTCTTTGACATCTGATAGGAGGATGTTCCACAGGGTGGGCGCCACTACCAAGAAGGCCCTCTGCCTGGTTTCCTGCAACCTCACTTCTTGAGGGAACCGCCAGAAGACCCTCAGCGCTGGACCTCAGTGTCCGGGCTGAATGATGGGGGTGGAGACGCTCCTTCAGGTATACTGGGCCAAGGCCGTTTAGGGCTTTAAAGGTCAGCACCAACACTTTCAATTGTGCTCAGAAACGTACTGGGAGCCAAAGTAGGTCTTTCAGGACCGGTGTTATATGGTCTCGGCAGCCCATGTACTTCTCCCTCTTAACTCACTTTCCCTCTTTGTGAAAGTAATGTCTGAAGAAGGCTCTGGTCTCTGTCAGTCCATCTAAGATGGTCACTATGGCCCGGAAGGAATCAGCTGATCAAGGAGCAGGGATGTGAAGCTCTTGTATATATTTGCGAGTTTGCATATTCTTTTTTTTAAGCGTTATTCCCAGTGTCATATCCATTCTGCTTTATTTTGTTTGGAACATGTCTCTGCGCTGAGAGCAGATAAGATTAATACCGCCTAATCCATGAGAGGATGTAAACTGAAAAGGATATATGAATTCATTTATTTTCATTAAACCAAGACAGCAGGAAAGTGATGTCAGAAGAGAAAGATTAATCTGCAAACAGAATAAACTGGAGGGGGGGGGGGAGAGAGATGAATGCCCTGATTTGGCAAAGCGATTTTGATAGGAGACAGTTAACACATCGACTTAAATCTAATAGGGCTGAAAGAATTTTGCTAAGGTTCATGCTCAGATGATTCCTCCCCCCCCCCCCCGAGTTCAGAAGTGTGGAACTCAATCGCTCCTATTTAAATGGATTCAGATGTCCAAGGAAGGTGAACAAAAAGGAAGTTTTCTGGGTAGTTGGAGTCTGGCTTTGCCCCTTGAGACCAAAGGCAGGCGCGAACAACTGTGCTTCCTTGTAAATGGCTGCCCAGGAGAAAGCAGCTGTGCTAGGCAGAGACATAGCTTCCCTTAGTCACCTGAGCAAAAAACATGACCTGAGGAGATGTGGCATGAAGCCCTTAGCTGCCCACCTTTCCCTGAAATGGGGAAACGTGCCGCTTGGTGTCATGCAGCCCTAGAGGTGTAAGTGTGGCAATTGTTAATTACTTAATTAATCACCTTTCATATATATGAATCATGGATTGAATCATGGAATTGTAGAGTTGGGTGGGACTATGAGTGTCCTCAGAGTGGCCCCTGAGATTAAGAGTCTCATGCTCTACTGACTGAGCTATCCCATATATATATATATATATATATATATATATATATATATATATTATACACATACTTATTTGAAAGATAAAAAGTACATAATTACAAGTGCACAGAGTAAGATAAGACACTAAAAATAAAAGAAATAGTACTCATGTAGGAAACAAAACAGAACAACAACAACAAAATTTATACATTACAAGAAAGGGGGTATTGTAGTTAACCAGACTTTAATCCAATACAGTATTTACACATGGGCAAATTCAATGATATTTGGAATTCAGTACTCTGTTATTAAGGTGATGTACCAAATGCAAAACAGCCAGGAAAGGCACATTTGAAAACAGAACAAAAATGACAGCGAATGATTAAAAATAAAAACCAGACACACAACCAATACCATAGAAAGCAGACATCTGTGACAAAGGCCAAGGATGTGTACACACTGTAGAGAATTCTTTTTTTAATACATTTTAATTAATTTTTTGACATATCATTTCCAACAGTCATTTAACATACATTCTTATCTTATACAATATTTTAGACTTTCGTCAACTACCTCTGAAGATTTTCCACTCTTTATCACTTGATCTGCATTTCTTAATTTCTCTATTACTTTTTAATGTCCTTAACTGATAATTCTCTTCATAGTCTTCCTTGCAATATTTTGCCTAGTCCTCCTTACAAAACTTCTTGCAGTCCTACTAACGTAATCTGTTTCTTACAATTGCTTTTCAAATAGCTCAAATATTTACTCCAGTCCTCTAAGAATCTCTGGTCCCGCAGGTTTTGAATCCTTCCTGTCAGTTTGTCTAATTCTGCATAGTCCATTAATTTCATTTGCCACTCGTCTTTCGTCTGTAATTCTTCTTGTTTCCATTTTTGTGCCAATAATATTCTTCACACTGTACAGAATTCTTGGAGGAGAAGAGTGTGTTTTGAATGTGCTTTAAAGGTATAAAGTGCGCACAGTCATCTTGCTGAAACAAAAGAAAGTCTTCAGCTCTTTCTGGAAATGGCAGATGAGGGGCCAAACCATGTCCCACTCAGGCCTCTCCACTTGGCCCACACGGCTGTCTCCACCAAGCCACGCCCACTTCCCCTACACCTGGCATCACAGGTGCCAGGCAGGTGAAGACTCAGATGGGCCAAAAGCAGGTCTGCAGGAACAGTTGATCCTGGGCGCTTCCCAAGGGCTGTGTCTGTTGCCTGCATGGTTTGATTTCAACTGGTCACCTGATATTATTATAATGTCGGGTGACTGGCAGGTGGGTGGCCCCTTTCTGTCCTCTATCCAGATCTTCAGGGGGCATGAACAGAGTTCAAGGACACATTCCAGCCAGACAAAAAGATTTGGGAGCGAAGCAAGGCAAGCAAGGAGTGTGGCCTTCGGAGAGTTCTGAGGGCCAGATAAAGCCACATTTGGCCCCAGAACCAAGGCTCCCTCCTCCTACTTTAAAGTGACTTCTGCACTATATAACATATATTAATAAGAACACTGTGGGAAAGTGATTTACGATCAACTGGAAGTTTTTATACACAGTGGTACCTCAGGTTGCAAACACCTCGGGTTCCAGACACTTTGGGTTACAGACTCCACTAACCTGGAAGTAGTACCTCTGCTTAAGAACTTTACCTCAGGATGAGAACAGAAATTGAGTGGCAGTGGCACGGTGGCGGCGGGAGGCCCCATTAGCTAAAGTGGTACCTCGGGTTAAGAACGGTTTCAGGTTAAGAATGGACCTCCGGAACGAATTAAGTTCGTAACCCGAGGTACCACTGCATTCTTAAACACGAAATCTGGTGTAATCAACCTGCAAGCGGCAATTGTTTTTCTCATCTCAACGAGGCATTTTCGCCCTCTGAAGGAAGTGGTCTCCTGGAAACATAAAGTCTGAGCCACCAGAAAGAATCAGATTTTCTCTCCCCAGGCACGGCGGCTCAAACCCTCCCGAGTCTTGTTACTCCGCATCTCAAGCGAAACACATCCCCTGTCTTTCTCCAACAACGCCGGCCGACTCTTCAGAAGCAGTTGGAATTGCCAACCCCCAACCTTGTGATTGAGTCCAGGGGGAGAAATTTTGCATCCATAATGCAACAGGTAGCAAACTTATTAAATTGCTTTCCGATATGCTGCCAATTATTTTACCACTTGCAGAAGAGTCTCTGCCCTCGAGGCTGTCAGACAAATAAGCCTATCGGAATGAGTCTGATGCCGTCTGAGCTCCTGTTTTACATCTGCAGTGGTTTCTCTTCCCTCGGCTGTTTGAGAAACCAAAGGGGCGAACGGAAAGACAAAACCTTTTACAAACAAACAAGTGGATGGGAAGAGTCATCGCCTGCTCTTCACATGCAGGATAATGGGTACCATGGAGACACAGCGTAGTCTTCATATTGAGACCTAATTCAAGGACAGTCTTTGAGCATAACTGTCACACAAGAGGCTCGAGGTTGCATTAATGTTCAAATTTGCAGCGAGATCAGCTGTTCAGCGAAATGGTGACATCCAGGAGCGCGATTAAATTTGGGGGCTGAAATGAAAGCGGTAAAGGGAAATGAACATTCTGGTTACAGCAAGCGCAAAGATACCCAGGCATTCCAAAGTAGAAAGGGACATTTCGGAAGCAACCTTTTTGACGCATCAAAAAGCCGTGACTGGATTCTGACATGTGGTTGCCGCCTCTCCAGATTGCTTGTGGGGTGGGAATCTAATTGACACCATCGGTGGAAAATTAAGAATTAAATTATTGCCCCATCAGTATCAGTGGCCCATCTAGTCCAGCATCCTAGTCTCTCAGTAGCCAAACATATTGGAAATCTACAAGCAGAATCTGCCACAGTACTACCCCCACTTGTGATTCTACAATTCTATGATTCCCAGCAACTGCAGTTCGAAGGCTTTGTGCCTCTGACAGAGGAGGCAGAACATAGCCATCAGAGGAGCATATCCACTCCTATCGAGCCGGAACTGGTCTGTGACAGTAATAATAACATTCAATTCACTCCTATCGTCCAGCTCGGACACTGAGATCCAGCTCCGAGGGCCTTCTGGTTGTTCCCTCACTGAGAGAAGTGAAGCTGCAGAGAACCAGGCAGAGGGCCTTCTTGGTAGTGGCACCCTCCTTGTGGAATGCCCTCCCATCAGAAGTCAAGGAGATGAGAAACTATATAACAGGCATCCCCAAACTCAGCCCTCCAGATGTTTTTGGGACTACAATTCCCATCATCCCTGACCACTGGTCCTGTTAGCTAGGGATGATGGGAGTTGTAGTCCCAAAACATCTGGAGGGCTGAGTTTGGGGGTGCCCGCTATATAACCTTTAGAAGCCTTCTGAAGGCAGCCCTGTATAGGGAAGCTTTTTAAGGTTTAATGTTTTTATACGTGTTAGAAGCTACCCAGAGTGGGCAACCCAGTCAGATGGGCAGGGTACAAAAAATATATTGTTATCGTCGTGAGTAGCCTTTCATTAGCGTTAACCTCCATGATTTGTCTAATCCTCTTTTAAAGCCATACAAGTTAGTGCCTCTTGTGAAAGCGAATTCCTTAGTTTAAGTATGTGCTGTGCCTGTCCTGAATCTTTCAACGTTCATCTTTGTTGGACGTCCCTTAGTTCTAGTGTGATGAAAGTGAGAAAAACTTTGCCCCATGCTGCACCCGACAAGCCAAAGGATCAGATCTAATTCTACAGCACAATGCCCTGAAAGGGATATACCAAAAGTTGACCAACCATTTTGCCCTCGGTTTCCTAGGCATGAGCATCTAACAAATTTATATCCCTGTTTCTGCCCATGAAACAAGCACTGTCTAAATTGCTGTCATTTCAGTGTGCTTCCTCCATCTGTATCGCAAAGAGAGAAAAGTCGGTGGTTTTCCATGGTTGTCAAACTGATCTCTCTCCAGAACAGAAAGGAGTTGATTTCCTTCCCATGAGAACACAACTGTGCTCTGATTGAAAGCAAACCTCACTCCTTGCTTTTTTTTTAAGGGGGGAATAAATTCCCAGTCAGAGAAAGTGTCTAATTTTAATTTGCTATGCACCGACAATTGACTTCATGCTGCAATTTAATGCATGTGAAGTTTTATTATAATTTACCAGGCAAAAAAGTAAACCAAAATCGAGCTCTTCATTCCAAAGTCTCATTAGCATGGCTCTTCCTTCAAAGTTCACATGTTTGGAATTATAGAGATTGTTTGGTTTATTAATTAATATTTATTCATCATCATTGTCATCTTTGCAAATAAGAGTTTGCAAAGTTGAGTAAAGAAAGGGGGGAGGGGACAAACAGGATCTCAGGAACCATAGGAAGCTTCCATATTCCAAATGAGATACTAATCCATTTAGCTCAGTATTGTCCACATTGACTCTCCAGGTTTTCAGACTGATGTTTCTCCCAGTCCTTACTGGAGACATTGGGGACTGAACCTGGGACCTTTTGCATTCAAAGCAGGTGCTGTACCACTGAGCTATGGCTCTTCCATAGCTTACAGAACCACCCCTATACATGTTTACTCATAAGTAACTCCTGCCCTTTTCAACAAGGCTTACCCCTGGGCAAGTGTACACATGACTGTGGGTTTATACTACCACTGTAATGGAGATCTGCATTAAATGTTGCAAAGCACCCCTAATTGTTGTTGTTGTTATAAGATTATTGCATGATCTAATAAGGTGGTATAGTGTTAGGTAGGGTGTGGTTGTTGAAGGAACTGAGCAATTCTGAATTTGCCAGCACACTAATGGGCACCGTTTGATCTGTTATGATGAAACAGACAACACTATAAACACTGAAAACCAGTAGGTGCAGACCTTTGGAAATGAGCAGGAAATAAATATTTGCCTATTAGGAAGGTAATTCTCCCTCTCCTCCTCCAGAGCAGGAGAGAGACATACAACTTTCCTGCGGATGAATGCTGCTGTTTTGCCCAGGAGGATTTCCCGATGAACATGTAAATTAAGCCTCATGTTTAATGGCAGCAGGTGATCCATGAACTGCTTCCTCCCCTGGTTTCAGTTCACGCGAGTTCATTTATGCTATAAGGAAAAGAACTCTAGGAATTTGCAAGAGGCTTTTTCCCAGTAGGCCTTTGGCTTAGAAGCAGAATCTTAACAAATCCCACTAACAGAGCATTCGGGGAAGGGGCAGAATGTTGATAGCCAAGCAGCCTATACTGAATCGGAGAACTTTAGAAGAGGATTAGGCAAATCTGCAGAGGATGAGGCTAACCGTGGCTACCAGCCATCGCAGCTAGGCGCTACCTCCGCAGTCTGAGGAGAAATGGTTATGTTGGAGGGTATGGAGTTATGCGACCGCCCGAGCCAAGGAGATAAGTAATTAGACAAACTTTAGAATACATCTGAAGGCAGTCATGAATAGGGAAGTTTTTAAATGCTTTATCTATGTTGAAAGCCACCCAGGGTATAAGAAAATAAAAAAATCATCATCATTCCCTATTCTAGTACTTCCCTATTTAATAATAATAATAATAATAATAATAATAATAATAATAATAATAATAATATATTTATACCCCGCCCATCTGGCTGGGTTTCCCCAGCCACTCTGGGTGGCTTCCAACCGAATATTAAAAACAATACAGCGTCAGACATTAAAAACTTCCCTAAACAGGGCCACCTTTAGTTGTCTTTTAAAAGTAAAATAGTTGTTTATTGCCTTGACAGCAGAGAAGGTAATATTGCCTTTCATCAGAGAAATGTTGGCAGGTATGAGGAAGTCTCCTACCCTACAAAGGTCATAGTTACACTCGCTGCTCCACCCACTTTTTTCTCTGGCTCCACCCCCACTGGCATGTGGCCCTCAGAAGGTTGCCCAGAAAGGAATGCGGCCCTCAGGCTAGAAAATGTTCCCCACCTAGAGGACTAGAGATGTGGCAGGCATTTTGATAGAATTCTGCTGTTGATTTGAAGCAGACTCCCATTGCCTCTCACAAGAGGACTGTCCTCCCTAAAGCAGGGCACACGGCCACCTCATTACAAATTAGAACCAAGCTCCTTGGGGCCAGTGACACAGACACATTTCCTCTGGATAAATGCCGTCTCCTTTTCTGGTCCACATGAGCTCCGCTATCTTTGATTACTAATTCGCTTGCTTGTAAGACTTTCATTGCGCAAATGATAACCGATACCAACACCATTGTTACTTAGCAACCTGAACAGTGCTTTGGATATTTTGTTTTTTAAAAAGCAATGTTGTTGTTTTTTTAAAAACTAAAAAACACCACAGCACTTAATCTATCATCTGTCTAATAAAAAGGACATATTATGAATCAAACATGAATCATCTGCTATAACCAGCTTGTAAACATTCGGTATTAATGATCCCTTTCATTCACAAGTGAATTCTGAAACGCCTGGAGTGTTGCACTACGGCAATCAATTTCCTCCTCACAAAGTGAGAGGGAAGACAGCCGTAGGGGGAAGAATTGAGGGCAGTAAAACACCAATAGCCACTTTTGCAGGTAGCCTGATCTGTGTAGCCTCAGGGGTGGGGAACCTCAGGCTTGAGTGGACCCTGGCCAGCCACACACCCTCTCCCTAGAAAATGCACCCCTCGAGTGGTTTTGCCTGGCTGGGATGTATTTCTGGAAACTCCGATAGTGTCTCTCTGGCTTGTCTGAATGGAGGATAATACAAAGATGATACTAATGCCGTGCCCCCATTTGCCTCTAGTTCAGCACATGACCCTGCATGGGAGTCCCCTATGGCTGCCCAGAGGGGACCATGGTCCTCAGGATGAAAGAGCTTCCCCATCCTTGCTGTAGCCTATAAGGGAGAGATAAGACCATTGATGCCTCTCCCACCCAACAGTTGCACTTGCAGAAGAAGAAGAAGAGTTTGGATTTGATATCCCGCTTTATCACTACCCGAAGGATTCTCAAAGCGGCTAACATTCTCCTTTCCCTTCCTCCCCCACAACAAACACTCTGTGAGGTGAGTGGGGCTGAGAGACTTCAAAGAAGTGTGACTGGCCCAAGGTCACCCAGCAGCTGCATGTGGAGGAGCGGGGAAGCAAACCCGGTTCCCCAGATTGCGAGTCTATCACTTTGCAGAGGCAAATTCCTAGTTGTGAGGTCTTTTTGCTCCACTGGACAGGCTACATCGGGTATGTTCCTCTTTTTAACTGACTATACATAGAATTTACATATTTTTGGATGGATAGCTGAGACTCTTAATCTCAGGGTTGTGGGTTCAAGATTTCTGCACTGCAGGGGGTTGGACTAGATGACCCCCGTGGTCCCTCCAACTATACTATTTTATGTCAGCTGGAAGAGAAAAAACCCCTCATGAAGGCATGGTTGTCCCAACCATGTTGCTCTTAATTATTGGCTCCGTCTAATTTTAAATCTACCCGGTCTACTGCCCTTAGTGACACAAGACCCCCATAAAAGTTCGTGGTTTAAAGTTGTGCACCAAAAACTCCTCTCCTGCGGACTCCACCCACATCAGCTTCTCATGACAGGCTTTATTAAAGCAAAAGGGCTAATTGGACAGCGTCTGAAGGTCTTAGAGCAACAGAACAATCTGGCCCAACCATGTTGAAGCCTTCAAGCATGTGCAGCGTCAACAGATGGCTACCCATCTGCACAGGCAACCTGCATGGTGGAGCAGTGGCAGTGTTCACCTGACCTCCTGACAGACCATATGCTGCTTCCTTCCCATGAAGGAGAGGGGGAGGTCAGCGTGATGCTAAGGTGTCAGCAGGCGTGCTAGATGGGTTCAACTGGTGTGTTTGCACTGCACTGCACCAACCTCCGTCCCCCCCTTAGCGTCAAGCAGCAGTGGAGGCAACCCCACGATCAGGTGAGCACCGCCATCCCAATATGGCCACCAATGCTGAGCTTGCCTGTGTTGGGGTCCATTGCAATCATGCAAACAGGACTGCATTTGTTTTAGTATGGTATCCTTAAGTACGTTTTGTTCTTGGGATGGGGAGGGGAAGGGGCGTACAGAGTTTAAGTGAAACGACACAACACCAAAGGTTTACAAAGGTAAAATATTAAGACTGAAACCAAACTGAACAGCCTGGGAGGCGAAATCAGGTTTTATTGGCTGCCATTCTTGTAAAACCGAGGAAAAATGTAATAAGGTGTTATCTCCAATAAGTTCCCCCCGCAACTGCCTCCAGTGAGGGTGATGCTCTCCGTATCAAAATCCTGTTGGTTCATCGTCGCTGTTTTTTAAAAAAGCAACTGTGATATTCCATCTGGGATGGAACCCTAATGTAAACAAATGCCTTCCTCAGGTCCCAGGATTCAGTCCTGTTTAGGAGCTATGCTGGTCGAAAACGCCAGGGCTCTAGCATGACAGGAGCTCTTTTCGCCTCATGTCCGCCTCATCTTCTGCTTCTTGGCTTGCCTCTTCATGTCCTCAAGGCTCCCTGCATCAGAACCTGCCTGCCCCAGCGTCCGCACCCCTTGGAGACGACTGGTTAGCTGGAGCAGCAGGGGGATCAGCTGTAGAGGGGGCAGAAAAATGCAGATAACCATGATGGACCATTACAGCAACAATGGCATGATATAATCATTAAAGACAGGGTGAGGAAACCTCTTTTTCTTTCTTCAGCCCAAGAGTCACATTTCCTGCTGGGCAGGGGATATGTGTCAGCAATGGGTGGGGACCAAGGCTAAAGTGGGTGGAGCAATTAATGTAAATTTTACCTTTGCTCAATAGTCTGGTTTCTGCATCCAATGATAGCCCCTCTCTACCCTCCCATCTAGGCAAGTGAGGGGCATTAACAAACTTCAAGGACATATTCCAGTCAGGCAATGCCACTTTAGCGTAGTGCCAAATGAGGCTGGTGAGGGGTATGACCTGGGGAAAGTGGGGTGGTGGTGGTCTGGGGAGAGTTCCCAAGCCCCAGACAGAGAAGGCTAGAGAGGCCACATTTGGCTCCTGGAAAAAAAGAGTAAAACTGCAACACTACTTACACTTACACACACAGAGAGAGACATCTTACCTTATCATGGTTGTAACCAGCTAACAGAAGCAGCAGCGTTAATGGCAGGGCAATGTAAGATCCTTGCGCAATATCCTGCTCAGGCAGCTTTCTCTGCAAACAAGTCAAAGGTGTGTGGCTGTTAGTTCCTACAGAACACTCTTACTCCGATTCGTCCCTTTGTTTAAAAAATAAATAAATAAAAAGGTCATGTGTTGCAGTTTCCCACCCTCCCAAAGTATGATTGCCCTTTTGTGTAGCCTTTCCCAGTCTTTGGTCTGCCCATGTTGTTAGGCCCATCATCTCTGACCATCAGCCCTAGCGCTTAGGGATGATGGGAGTGGTAGTCCAACAACATCTGGGAGCCAAAGGTTGGGGAAGGCTGCTTTGGAGTTTTGTCGGGTTGCTCAATGGAAAGGACAAGAAGTATGTGCTTGACAGCCATTGCTCCTCTTCCCCTGAAGTGCACAGTTGCAGGGCAGTTGCTTAATTTCATCATCATCATTATCCACTATGCATTTTGGAAAGCTGCTTGTTTGCTATGTATCTTAAGATATTGTAACAAAATGTTGCATGATGCTTTCGGAGATCGAGGAGCGAGTTTTCATCTATGTTTGGATATGATCGGATTTCATTTTGAATCCGCAGTTTTGAAACTTGGGGGGGGGGGGGGCAATGGTTTCTTTGAATTGCACCAGGTACCTGGCTGTTAGATCACTTACAAAGCGCCAAAAATCTTCCCTTGGAAACAAAGCAAGACCAAACTTTATTGAGAGCTAGGAAAGCAGAAGAGCTGGAAATGAAAAGGGAGCCCCAACAGAACTTTTCCTTGTGCGTTTGCAGAATAGGCTGGCCAGAAGATGCTTACCGTAGGATTGAAAACCAAGGTGATGTGTTTATGGTACCCGAGGGTGGTGAATGAAACTTGAGGCAAGGTGTAGTCGTATTGGGATCTGGAAAGTGTCGAGTCCAAAAGTACCACGTAATTCTGCCAATGAAAGAACAAGAGGGAACTGCTAGCATTCAGTTGGGGGGGGGGGGTATACCCAGCCACGAGGGGCAAGCAAACAGGTTGTGGTGAGAGTTGGCAAGGAGAGAAGGTCCCATTCTGCTGCTCCCCAAAACCTGGAGCCTGCATTGCTTGCATTCCCAACCTTGAGTTAATGGGCCAGCAAGATAAATGCCACAATGCAAAGCTGAGCAGGAGAACCACGATCTTCCAGTTTGTCTGTGCACTTGGCCCTAAGTCATGGGTCTTCAACCAGTCTGTCAGGACGCCCAGTTGGCTCCACAAAGCCATCCCAGCCGGGTCATGGTAAAGCTGTTGTTGCCAAATGGGACTCCGGCTACAGCTAACCAAACGAAAAAAGCACTCCCTGTGGCGTCTGGGCTAGACACATTCTTCTGATGAGAAACTCGTTTCATCTATTTCTACGAGTGTTGCAAAGCGGCAAGAGACTTTTACAACCAGAAAGATATTTCTGGCTAATCCTACAGTAATGTGTGTAGCCAGGGAGTTCTCTATGGAGCAGGGACAGAAGCGTCCACTGAGGTGGGAAGCTTGGTTGTGTAGCATTTGCCATCTTGAGTCTTGTTTTTGGAAAAACCCAAAATCACTGGTTTTCAATAGCTTCTCTGTCGTTTGGCTAGCAACAAGTGTAAAAGACGGCTGGTTTTCATTTAGTAGCAATGCTAGGGCAACACTACGGAAATGGCTCTGTGAACTGCCATTTGAGGATTAATAATGTGCCTTATTTGCACTATTAGGTATAAATCAAAAGTGAGTATGTGAAAGTAGGCTCCGTGCTGCAGGCTTGGGAGTCACGAGGTGGGCCTTGGGTCTGGACCAGTTGAAGACCACTGGTGTTGACAGTGCTGAGCAAGATGAACCAGTGGCCTGCCTCAGTATAAAGCACTTTCTGATCTTCCTACAAAGGAAGGAAGGAAAATAATACCTCTCTGTCCCGGAGCAATGGTGGAAAGTGGAAGAACAGAGACTGGCCTAGCGAGACGGTGTGGACTGGGTTGTCAAGGTTCTCACTTTTGTAAAGCTTCACCTGTGAGGGGAGAAGACAGGGAAAAGGCATACGGCTGGGATGGTTAAGATGGCGGCAATCTCACCCCCCTCCTCAGTTCTGGCTCTTCCCAAGGCCCTTTGGCTCTAACTGCAGAGTTGCCAACGTGGTACCCATGGGCACCAGGGCCCCTGCCAGTAGAAGAGTTTGGATTTGATATCCTGCTTTATCACCACCCGAAGGAGTCTCAAAGCGGCTAACATTCTCCTTTCTCTTCCTCCCCCACAACAAACACTCTGTGAGGTGAGTGAGGCTGAGAGACTTCAGAGAAGTGTGACTAGCCCAAAGTCACCCAGCAGCCGCATGTGGAAGAGCGGGGAATCGAACCCAGTTCACCAGATTACGAGTCCACTGCTCTTAACCACTACACCACACCGGCTCTCCCACAAAAGGCCCCAGAAAATATTCCCTTAAAAATTCACAATGCACAAGAATGAAGAGGGATTGCCTTTAATAAATCCACGCCCCCGGGGGGGGGGGGGGAGTCACACTGAGGAATCTCAAAAACAACTGGAAAGAGGTGCACTCACCCATAAGGTAGGCAGATGCTCCGAGGAAGTGATCACGTTGCCACTCAGATCAAACTGGTTAATTTGGCGGAAAGCGATGATATTCACGTCCTCAATGTCATTGCTGCCAACCTACAATATGGAAGGTGGGGGGGGGGGGAGGTTCCTTTAACACCGGCCAGATGGAAGGCTTCGGATTAAATATGCTGCTCATATCAGCTCTCTGATCAGCTCCCTCGGCCGTAAAAATGAACATTCACGCTGCAGTTCAGGCACTGCTGAAAAATATGTCCTCCTTCGTGTATTGGGGGGGGGGGGAGGCCATGCACAAATCAGCTTTTTTGGAGAAGAACCAGCTATGAGTTCCCTGAAATGTATTCCTCAGACTCAAATCCTAAAACCGAAATAAGGAATTAGGCAGCAATTGCCGGTGATTTCCCCATCTCTGATTCCATCACAAAAGTGCAGTGATTTAGAATGCTAAAGCGAAAGAATGATACTCCCTTAATGCTAGAACCCAAACGATACGATTGTCTGTGATCATAAAATAGTAGTTGTTGACGCAGAACATGAAGTATAGAATTTGTTATTGCTGGACTTGGTGATTGTCACCAACGTGGATGTCTTTTAAAGGGCATTGATTCATGGAGAAGAGGCATACCAATGGCCGTCAGCCACAATGGCTACACAGGAAGCTGCCTTATCACAACTCAGCAGATTAGTCCACCTGGGACAGTCTTGTCCACATGGGCTGGCAGCAGGGTTTCACAGAGTGGGGTGTCTCCCAGCCCTACCTGGAGATCCAACTTGGGACCTTCTTAGATGAGAAGAGCAACTGCTGGAACAGGCCAACCAGGTGCCTGCAGGAAGGCTGCAACCAAGATCTCAGTGCAACAGCGCTCTCCCTGCTTGTGACGCCCCACAGGTGGTATTCAGAGGCACAGTGACTCTTGACAGTGGAGGCAGAACTTTCGTCACCATGGCTAGTGGATACCAGCAAGCTCAGCCTCCCTAAATCTGTCTAATCCTTTTCTAAAGTGATACGAATTGGTGGCCGCTGCTGCATCACGCGGGAGCGGATTTCAAAACTGCTGCAATGCACCTTGAGACAGCAGGGAGGAGGAGGAGGATATAAACAGAACAGTGATTTCATCTCCCTCTGCCAGAACGGGTAATTTTTTAGACCAGAGGTCCCCCAACCTCTGCTCATGGGTTATGGGTGAAGGGAGAATAAAATCCCCTTGCCCACTTTTGCCATGCATGATAAACCATTTTATAAACCTTGTGTCTCCCCCTCTTCCCCCCTGAGCTGCCTTTTCCCCCAAAACCAAAAAAGAAGACCCCAAACAACCTCAGTTCGAAGATTATAATTTTATTATTTATAACCCACCCAGATGACTGGGTTGCCCCAGCTACTCTGGGCAACTTCCAACAAATATAAACGCCTCATAAAACATCAAACATTAAAAACTTCCGTATACAGAGCTGCCTTCCAAAAGTGGTATAGTTATTTATCTCTGATGCTCTGATCTATTCTGCCTGCCCCTTATTCCTTACTCAGTGGGCCTCTGCAAATGACTAGCTTCCCAAACAGCGATTATAAATGGTCTGTATAATTCCTGATGTTTCTCCCTCCCTCTCTCTTTTTATGGTCTGAAAACTCTGCATGAAACTAAATAGACCGTGAATCCAGTAGTCCAAAAACTGTCTTGTTGCTTGACCAGCCTGAACAGAAGCCTCTTGCATGGAAAAACTGTTTGGATGCAGAAATACAGTCTTTCCTTGCTAGTGACCTGTGAAACCATCTCCCCCGCCCCTGTCCTTTGGTGTCCATTTAAGTTGGCTTCTGTGGAGTGGCCTTATTATGCCAGTTAAGTAGATGCTGGGAGAGGATTCTGTCCATTGTAGCAAAAGCAGAGCCCCGAATGCACTCAGAGTCTAAGATCAGGCTTCCCCAACCTGCTGCCCTCTAGATGTTGGTGGACACTTGAGTGCATCCAGCCCAGCCGGTGTGGCCGATTGTCAGGGATGAGAATGGCTGGGAATCCAAAGTGATTTGGGTTGTAGGCACTAGGTTTGAACTTAAGAGTTATGCCCACTGAAATGACTGGACCGTAGTCATCTTTATTCCTTTCGATGGGTTTACATGGAATAGCCCTGGATACAACCCTTGGAAGTCATCCAGGACCCATCCACACAGAACATTTAAAACAGTATTGTAACACTTTAAACTGCTTTGGCTTCCCCGCAAAGAATCCTGGAAGTGTAGCTTGGGAAGAGTGCTGAGAGATGTCAGGAGATCTCCTATTCCCCTGACAAGAGTTAGAATTCCTGGAATAGTTTATCAATCCCTCTTCCCAGTGAACTGTGGTGTGATTCTGCTTTTAAAACATATATACTGTGCTGTTATGGGTAGCAGTATTCCCTTAACCCAGAAAATCAGACCTTTGGTTCCAAGGGCAGCTTACCTCGATTGCAAAGTGCTGCGGAAGGGCTCTTTCGATGTGATCGTTGCCTTCAGCCTTCAGCTGGATGTGATACACACAGGCCGGCTTAAAAGAAAAAGGAAGAGGATCAATCCGAAGTGACATTTATTTAAACAATACCGTAAAGGGGGGAAACCCAATGATTCCAATTCTTAACAACCAATGACAGCCATCAGGTTTCTACCCAAAACATAACTGAAGAAACTCAAATTTCTCACGGCCATCCAGAGTTTTTGGGGAAGGGGCAGAGCACCTGCTTGGCAATCGGAAGGTTGTAGGTTCAATCCCTGGCATCTCCAAGTTGGGCTGGGAGAGGCAATTGGAAATACTGGCTGGAAGCCCTAATTCTTCAAGGGATGAGACTGAGCGAATTGGTTGAAACTGAGCTCCACCCACACGACACATTTAAAGCACTAAGATACCACAGTCAGGGATCCACTTTCAGAATCCTGGAAACTGCAGTTTGCAAGTGTGAAGGGAGTTGTTGTTAGCAGAGCCCTATTCCCGCCCCCTCAGAGCTACAGTTCCCAGAGTTCACAGGGAAGAGGGAGTGACTGTCAAACCACTCTGGGAACTGTAGCTCTGTGAGGGGACAACTCTCAGCACCCTTAACAAACTACTACCCTTAACATAATACAGGCAACTCGGCCCTCCAGAGGTTTGGGGACTACAACTCCCATGATCCCTAGCTAACAGGACCAGTGGTCAGGGATGGTGGGAATTGTAGTCCCAAAATATCTGGAGGGCCGAGTTTGAGGGTGCCTGACAAAATACTTTTGAGGGAAGCCATGGTAGCAGAGAATCAAAGTTTGAAGGGATCCTGAGGATCACCTCAGGGATATGCAGCTGCCCCATCTGGGATGCAAACCTGCAACCTTGGCGTTATCAGTACCATGCTCTAACCAACGGAGCTATCCAGGCCTGGATACTGCTTTGAATGCATAGTGCAGATGGAGTCTTAGCCAGGCACAAATCAAGTGGTCTAAAAATCAATCCCTCTTCCCAGGGAACTCTGGGAATGGTAGCTCTGTGAGGGAAGAAGGGGTCTCCTAACCACTCTCAGCACCCTTCAGAAAACTACAGTTCCCATGATTCTTTTGGGGGAAGCCATGGCTGCTTAAAGTGGTCTGATACTGCTTGGAATGAACAGTGGCGGCATTTTTTCGTCTCCGCCAAGCTAAGCAGTTGGCTCCTTACCTCTCTTGCCCTGACCTAGCCACTGTGATCCACGCGACGGTCACCTCAAGACTAGATTATTGTAACTCACTCTACGTGGGGCTGCCTTTGAGACTGACCCAGAAACTCCAGCAGGTGCAGAATGCCGCGGCAAAACTCCTTACGGGGCCCTTCGCTGCAGGATCACATTCACCCAGTGCTATACCAGCTGCACTGGCTCCCGGTGGAATGCAGGATCAGGTTCAAAGTGCTGGTTTTAACCTTTAAATCCCTATACAGCCTAGGACCCTCATACCTATGGGACCGCCTCTCCTGGTATGTTCCATGGAGGACCTTACGGTCTTCATCAAAAACATCCTGGAGGTCCTGGGCCACAGAGAGGTTAGGCTGGCCTCAACCAGGGCCAGGGCTTTTTCGGCTGTGGCTCCTATCTGGTGGAACGCTCTGTCACAAGAGACTAGGGCCCTGCGGGACTTGACATCTTTCCGCAGGGCCTGCAAGACAGAGCTGTTCCACCAGGCCTT
The DNA here is from genome assembly GCF_965153285.1 of Podarcis tiliguerta. NCBI lineage: Eukaryota > Metazoa > Chordata > Lepidosauria > Squamata > Lacertidae > Podarcis > Podarcis tiliguerta. The sequence continues at coordinate 39,300,806 of NC_139547.1, read as the reverse complement.
TGGCCAAGGCACAGCCTGACCCCCTCCTTTGGTAATTCTTCACAGAACTTCACAGCCCAATGGTTGCCATCAATTTGATTTGAACTGATTTTATAATGAATTGGTTTTAGAATGCTATATTATTTTATTGTTGTTAGTTGCTCTGAGCCCAGTTTCGGCTGGGGAGGGCGGGATATAAATAAATTATGATTATGATTATGATTATGATTATTATCATCATCATCATCATCATCATCATCATCAGTGCAGATGCAGCCTTGGAGAAACCAACGATTGGACCTTCTGCATACAGGGCTGTGTGCTGTCAATTATTGGAAATCAAACATCAGCCCTCCAGGTTCACGCCTGTGCAGGTTCTTACCAGCAGCCCCCGCAGCCTGAACTTGCCCTCTTCATCCGTCACAGTGTCTTCTCCATACACTCCGCACTCTCCCTGCCCAACGGCTTCCACTGAAATGCCTTGCTCCGGTTCACCATTTAGAGAAGAAACAGTACCGTAGCAGCTGAAGAAAAGAGAATGAAAGAGTGCTCAGTTTCCGTGGGGAGGAGGCTGGGAGGAACGCGAACTCTATGGGGGGGGGGGAGAAACATTCGGCAGGGGAGGGAGGGAGTGGGGAGTTTGCAAGGGAGGTAGGGCATCTGTGCGGGCCATACGCAAAGCCTGCAGTCGACCCCACGCAAGGCAAAATTTGCCCAATGGCATTTTTAAAATAGAGGGGCATCTCACGTCTACCAACCTGTACGCTGTCCTGTAACCAACTATTGTGATCTTCAGGTTTTGCCCTTCCTGCACTTCGATCATTTGAGACGAGGGCTCAAAGCGGAATTCCTTCATCATGGGCTTGAAATAGTACTGCCCTGGGCTCTGCAAGAGGCATCAAACAAGGGGCCGTTATTTCACTCTAGTAATAAGAGGCGTGTTGCCTCTGAGCAGGAGGGGAGGCAGCGTAATTTAATGGCCTAGCGGTCTTTTTCGAAGAGCAGCTTATGCAGAAGCCGAGACAAAGCACCGCGGCACTTTCGCCCCCCTTTGTCTTCTGGGCTTGCAGGAGACGATCCGCTTCCGGCCAAGCCTTATGAACTAAGCCCTGGGAGGACGCGCTGGGATTTCGAGATCAAAGCCAGCATGTAGCAAAAGAGAAATGTGTCCTTGCCTGGCTCCGGCAAGCGTTGAGTGCCCAGGAGATTAGAGGTTTATAGAACAGCAAGGCTAAAGACGGATCTTTCAAACTCCTACAAGCTATTTCATATACAGGAGTTCATTCAGACACTCACAGGGAACAAGCTCTCCCTCATCGCTCATGGGTACATCGTCTATGAGGTACCATATTTTTCGATCTATAAGACGCACCAGACCCACCTAGTTTTTGGAGGAGGAAAACAAGGAAAAAAATATTCTGAATCTCAGAAGCCAGAACAGCAAGAGGGATCGCTGCGCAGTGAAAGCAGCAATCCCTCTTGCTGTTCTGGCTTCTGGGATAGCTGCACAGCCTGCATTCACTCCATAAGATGCACACACATTTCCCCTTACTTTTGAGGAGGGAAAAAGTGAGTCTTATAGAGCAAAAAATACGGTATATCTGTGAGGTTCGAATACATCTACCTGGCATAAGGCAGCTTCCTATAGGATGCAGGAAGCTAACAAAGTGGATCGGACCATTAAGAACAAAAGAGCCTGCTGGATCAGGCCAATGACCCATCTGGTCCAGAATCCTATTCCCACAGATGCCTATATGAAGTCCACAAGCAGGACCTCTCCCCTCTTCCAGCCACTGTTATTCAGAAGCATTTCTGCCTTTGACAGTGGAGGCAGAACATAGCCTGCTCCTCCAGGAATTCGTCTCATCCTCTTTCAAAAGCCACCCATGCTGGTGGCCATCTCTGCCTTTTCTGGGAGCAAAGTCAACAGTTTGAATATGCGCCGAGTGAAGAAGTCCTTTCTTTTACCCGTTCAGAATCTTCTCAAGTCCAGCTTCACTGGACGTCATTCCTGTGTTAGGAGAGAGGGAGAAAAAACTTTTCTCCAGACGCTTTCTCTATGCTGTGCATAATTTCACACACTTCTATCCTGTCGCCCCTCACTTGCCTTTTCTCAAAACCAGTGGTTCTCAAGCTTTTTTTTTTTCCTGGGCCAGAATAAAAATTTGCTCGCATCACACCAAACTTTGTACTGATATGGAATACATTGCAAAACAAAAAGAAACAACTCCTAGCAGTGTGTGATTTATAACATACAACACAACTGCTTTATAATATAATCATGGGACACCCAGAAAGTACAAAACGGTGCAACTACATAAGAACACAAATCATTTCCAAAATATAATTATAAACGAGCCTCTTACATATGTACCTTAAGTATCGATACAAATTCAATGAGAGGTATGAGCTGGCCTGGCTTTCACCAGGTATATACCATTTATATTGGGTCTAATTTGAGACAAACTCTCATCTCCCCATCAACACAAATAAGCCTTTCTCTTCCCTGATCCTTCATATTTGTCAGAGTTGAAAACCCTTGTTCAAAAAAACATGTCATTGAGAAATATAGAAGAATAGACAATGCTCTTGAAGAGGGGAACGGATACTATACTATAGTACAATGACCCATTTGAATGTTTCTTTGATTGTCCTTGGAGTCCTGTGTGATGTCAGCTGTCGGGAGCTAAGGACTGAAAGCGAACCCCATTGGGATTGACTGCACTAGGGGGTTCCCCAATGGAAACTCCCTGGTGCAGCCAAAGGAGTCCCCGACACAGAGCCCCGCCTCCTCCATCTGCAGGTGTGGTTTGGGTTCAAACCACACCTATGTAAGGACTTCAAAAGGGGCTCACTGTGAAGCCACTTTAAGCCAGGCACAGGCAAACTCGGCCCTTCAGATGCTTTGGGACTACAACTCACATCATCCCTAGCTAACAGGACCAGTGGTCAGGGATGGTGGGAATTGTGGTCCCAAAACATCTGGAGGGCCGAGTTTGCCTATGCCTGCTTTCAGCTCTCGACAAAGTTGGCCCACAGGAGGTGGAGCCCAGTTCCCTGGTCTATGTACAGTGGTACCTCGGGTTAAGAACTTAATTCCTTCTGGAGGTCTGTTCTTAACCTGAAGCACCACTTTAGCTAATGGGGCCTACCGCTGCCGCTGCACCGCCGGAGCACGATTTCTGTTCTCATCCTGAAGCAAAGTTCTTAACCCGAGGTACTATTTCTGGGTTAGCAGAGTCTGTAACCTGAAGCGTATGTAACCAGAGGTACCACTGTATCATCATCATCATCACCATCAGGCCTCTAATGATTTTTCAGAGAGCAGATCCAAAAGAACAGTTGTGGACGTAAGCCTACCAAGTTGGGGAAAGTCAGCATTCCGTTGTCCTGAGTCAGGAGGTTTGAGCGAAAGACGCCTCCACTGAGGGACAGGAGGACTCCTGCAAGGGGATGGTCATCTTCTGATTTAATCTGTTTAAAATGAAAAAAAAAAGAAAAGCGATGCAATACCATGTACCCAATCAGCAGCTGACAACACAGTTTGAATAGCGCAGGTGTGTTACCCTCAGATAAATGGAGAGCCACCAAGCGAAGAGATGTATTCACCTCTTTGGCAATGGTTGGGAGAAATCTTTGGCCTCCCACAAAATTTGGCACCGTGTGTGCCTCATTCTCCTCAAGCAACGTTTCCGCCCTCTGCCCATGTGAATTCTCTAGAGAAGGAACAACTCTGCTGAGGTTCCAGGGGACTCGGAGGACGTTACCTCAAAAGTGACTCCGGCAAGAGCGAAAGCTTTGAAGTCCCCAATGGTCCCTTCCACGGCACTCAACACAAAGCCTTCTTTCTGAGCGGTGACAGTGTATTCCAGGTCACTGTGAAGAGGCCCCACGCTGCAAAAAGAAAGGGAACGTAAGAACATAAGAGCCTGTTGGATCAATCCAAAGACCCACCTAGTCTGGCATCCTGTTCTTGGTATCCGTCCAGACGCCTGTAGGAAACCGCCAAGCAGGACCAGAACACAAGAGTACAAGAGGGAAACAGTGGCATGGGCAGGAATTTACCAGCCACAACACTGTCCGAAGGCCTCTGGTTTAAAGGGAATCCCAAGGCAGTCAAATGATCACGGTATCCCTATACAGAAAAGTGAGGAGGAATTAAAGAACCCTTTTTGAGGGTGAAAGAGGAGAGCGCAAAATATGGTCTGAAAGTCAACATCAAAAAAACGAAGATCATGGCCACTGGTCCCACCGCCTCCTGGCAAATAGAAGGGAAAGAAATGGAGGCAGTAAGAGATTTTACTTTCTTGGGCTCCATGATCACTGCAGATGGTGACAGCAGCCATGAAAATAAAAGACGCCTGCTTCTTGGGAGAAAAGCAATGACAAACCAAGAACAGCATCTTAAAAAGCAGAGACATCACCTTGCCAACAAAGGTCCGTATAGTTAAAGCTATGGTTTTCCCAGTAGTGATGTATGGAAGTGAGAGCTGGACCATAAAGAAGGCCGATCGCCGAAGAATTGATGCTTTTGAATTCTGGTGCTGGAGGAGACTCTTGAGAGTCCCATGGACTGCAAGAAGATCAAACCTATCCATTCTGAAGGAAATCAGCCCAGAGTGCTCACTGGAAGGACAGATCCTGAAGCTGAGGCTCCAATACTTTGGCCACCTCATGAGAAGAAAAGACTCCCTGGAAAAGACCCTGATGTTGGGAAAGATGGAGGGCACAAGGAGAAGGGGACGGCAGAGGACGAGATGGTTGGACAGTTTTCTCGAAGCTACGAACATGAGTTTGACCAAACTGCAGGAGGCAGTGGAATCCAGGAGTGCCTGGCGTGCTCTGGTCCATGGGGTCACGAAGAGTCGAACACGACTAAACAACAACAACAATCCCTATACAGAACTGTTTTTTTTTTTTGTCCTACAAAGAGCCTCAGCTTCCAACTCTTTGCCCGGGGCCATATGTTCGAAAGCCCTGCTTTGCAGATCTGGGCAGGTTAACCCTAGAAGATGTCAGGTGAGATTTGGGGGGGGACGGGGAATCTGCCTTGTATGGGAATGACCTCCCTGCCCCTCCTCTGAGAAACAACAACAACAACAACCAGTCCTGAGGATCAAGGGACCCTTAGAAACTGTGCAAAAGGAGGACAGCCAGCCAAACTGCAGACATGCTCTCTGGTAAGAGCAGATGTACCTGGAGTTGGCCTCTGGACCCAAACCCCTGGGAACTGGCCGTAAGGGCTTACCTGTATGAACCTTTGTCGTCTGTGAAAACCGTGATGAGTGGCGACGGTGCTCCCTTTTCGCTAATGACGATCTCGACACCCTCCAGCTCGGGGTGGATTTGCCCTTCCAGGAACAAGCCTGCTTTGCCATGTATTTCTATCAGCTTTCCGGGGCAGCTCTCTTAAATTGAGGAGGAGAAGGAAAAGAGAGAGGAAAGTTAGGGATTTAAAAATTATGGAAACTCTCTAACTCCCTCCCAGGGGGAGATCATTTCATCCTCTTATTATCTTCTGCGAGATGGTGAACAGCTTTTTTAATTATTTCTTTTTGTTTAGGAAGGCCTCTGGACCATAAATGGCCACATGCTTTTTCGATTATCATTGCCAAAGCTGAATTACTGTTGCTTCTAATGGTTGCTGTATTTTGACCTTTTCCCTCTGATCTGCTAGATCAGGCCAAAGGTCCATCTCATAGAATCGGAAGGGACTTGCCTAGGGTCACCTAGAACCAACTAGAACCAACTAGGAATCACAGCTAGAGGATCCCTGGCAGGTGGCCACCCAACTTCTGTTTAAAAGCCTCCAATGAAGGAGAGGAAATCCATCCACTGTTGAAGAGTTCTTTCCAGCAGAAAGTTCTTCCTAATGCTTATTTGGAATCTCCTTTCCTGCAACTTTAATCCACTGGTTCAGGTCCTGCCCTGTGGATGTCGCGAATTCTCCGCGGCGCTTTAGCAGAAATGCTCAGAGTTCCAGGTTCTTCAGTGTGGTGCAGTATATTTATTGTGAGGTATATACAGTATATACAAATGTACACAATAATCTACAGGCTATAATACACGAGCAGTTCATACAGTCAAACAGGGTACCTGGCTGCACCTTAAGGCAAATAGAACGACCTTTCTATCTCTCTCTCTCTTACTGCTGGACAGGTTTCCCCTTTAAACCGATGACAGCCAATCAACTGACAGCACATTACTGCTGAGTCTTTCTGACTCAGCACTTCCATAGAAAGTTTTGCAGGCTGATTGCATCAGCCAGTTGCCTCAGCTAGCAAGCTCAAGCCTGCAGACTTACTATTCTGTGAATTCCAACCGTGGAGAAGCAGGTCCACTGTCCTGTTCTCACAGTGGCCAAGCAGAGGCCCCTGGGGAGCCAGTGGAAGCCTGCTGCTTTAGTGTTTTATCTCTGCTTTGCTGCATTAACGGCACTGGCCCCTTCCTTTTACAGCCTCCTAGTCCAACACTCCCTGATTCAGCCGCTGTCCCAGACTTAGTCGCTCGACCCACGGGGCTGTGCAGATCCACCAGCAACTTCCCAGCGCTGAGCTACAGCCAAGATTTACCTCCACTGACAACCGTTTCTATTGAAGGCGGGTAGAAAAGGAGCTCTTTTGAGGATGGCGTCACCGTGATTTTCTCCCCAGACCTGGAAAAAGAACCATAAAAGAACATGGGAGCTGGAACTGTACGGTTGAGTCCAAACAGCTGTCTCAAGATGGACAATGCTAAAGGACGGATAACCTTTCTCATCCTGAGGGTTGCATTCCCTCCTGGGCGGGGCCAGAAGGAAAAGGGGGTGGAGCAACAAACACAAATTTAAACTTTATACAATAGCCTGGATTTTGCACACATTCAAACACCCCTCTATGATCTCCATCCCGGAAAGCAAGAGGCACAATCAGAATTCAAGGGCAAATCCAGAAAGCCTGCCTGCCTTGGGAATGGGGCCACCACAAAAGAGGCGATGCCAAAGGGTGCCGTCCCTTTGGGGGTGACACTTCGGGAGGGAGGAATGAGGGCATGGACCGGCCCCCCTGTGGTATGGTTAATCTTTTTAAGGGGGGCAGGGATGTTTCAAATGCTTCTTTGATTGCCGAGTGCATTTTTATAAGTCGTATATGCTAGTACTGTTAATCGTTTTAATTATTTTTATTATGTATTTTGAGTTTTCTACATTGTAAGTTTATGTTGTCAGCCACCCCGAGACCTACAGCTACAAATAAAGTGGTATACAAATTTAATAAATAAATAAAACACTTGGGTGCAAAGCAAGGTCAGGGAAGGGTGAGACCTAGCAAGAGTGCCAAGGGCCAAACAGACAGACCTGAAGCGCTACATTTGGCCCCTGAGGCCTGAAATTCCCAACCCCGTGTGCTGAAGCCTGAAGAGACAGCAGTTCAAACTTTCCTCAAAAGCTTCTATAACAACAAGGAAAAGGACTTCTCTGGGCAGAAGACGAACGCACCTTGCCCAGTAGGAAAACTCGTAGTGGAACGGCCCTTGTAGTTCCTCCACCATTTCCTGGACTGGAGGCTCAGATCCTTCCTCTTCCGGGCCTTTCTTCTCCCTCTCCTGCCTGCGAGCCTCGATCTCGGCCAGCTGCTGCTCCCGACGCAGCTCCTGCTGAGATTTCAGGGGGCCAAGCACCAGGTCGGGTTCGCTGTCGATCGAGGATCTGAGAAAACAAAACAAGAGAATGAATCGTCTGAATGCAAAACTGGCAGGGGAAATGGCCACCAAGGGGAAGATATGAAAGGGCCCCTTCATTTTGTTCATCGGGGGCATAAAACGGGATCAGGGAACCTGCAACCCTCCAAACGTTGGTGGACTACAGCTCCCATCATTCCTGACCACTGGACATGCAGGCTGTGGTCTACTGGATCTGTAGACCAGAAACACCTGGCCATGGGTTCTCCATCGCTGGGACAGAGGATCCTTTTGGATGGCCTGGGGCATGTTCAGGCTCAGCACCTGGTAGACCAATTTCTGCCCAAGAGACTGGGTGGCTGCCAGCACTCCATAAGATGCAGTACTGAGCTAGGCAGACCAGCAGTCTGATCCACAGCATACAATTTTAAAGCATTCTTATGCCATTTTCAACAGTCACGGAGAATCCCCAGGACTTTAACAAAGTACAGCTCCCAGGATTCTCCACAACGGTTTACAGTTGCGCAGGAATGCTTCAAATGCATAGTGTGGGTGTGGCCTAGGATATCTCCCTTAGCTTCTGAGATGCCTCGGTTCTCAAACTTAATCCGTTCTGGGAGTCCGTTCAACTCCCCAAACTGTTCGAAAACCAAGGCATGGCTTCCGATTGACGCAGGAGCTTCCTGCACTCAAGCAGAAGCAACAGAGGATGTTCAGCTTCCAAAAAACGTTCGCAAACCGGAACACTTACTTCCGAGTTTGCGGCGTTTGGGAGCCAATTTGTTTGGCAACTAAGCCATTCGAGAACCAAGGTACGACTGTAGTTCACAAGTTGTGCAAGGTTGAAGCGCATGATGACGACCACCACCCTCAAAGAGGGCACTCTAGTGCTGTAGGCCCTGAAATATGAAACAGCCATCGTGCTCTCTAGAGCAGTAGAGTCTTAGAATCATAGAACTATACACTTGGAAGGGACCATCAGGGTCATCTAGTCCAACCCCCTGCAATGCAGGAATCTTTTTTGCCCAACATGGGGCTTAAACCCACGGCCCTGAGATTAAGAGTCTCAGGGGCCACTTCTAATCCGAACACGCATTTGGGGATCCATTTCTTGATCTTTTGTCATATATCTGAATGTGGTAGGTTGTGCCCTGTGGATCAGGCTGTGACCCACCAGTTGAAGACCAGTGCTTTTGAGCAGACAGTGGGCATATCTTTTCGAGCTCTACAGAGATTAGGCGCACAACTGTTTCAACTCAGGGATGTCCCATAGAATAAAGGATACGTGGACCTTTTGGAAACTTCTACACGTGTAAAAAGAAATACCCTTTTCCTAAGCATCTGCAACCCACTAGCCACACAAGACAATGAACGTTTGTTAAAACTTGGTAATTCAAGGGTAGTCTTTGCAACCCCAAAGTTCTTACTTTATGGTAACCATCACATCCATCAATTTATCGGCTGTTATAGTTCCAAGGACGTGGTGACGGATCGCAGTCAGCGTCAGTATACTCGGAGCAGACCTGGAACCAAAAAGAGGGAGAGGGCACTTAAAATCTATCCCAACAACCACCTTTTGCTTTCCATCCCACTCTATGAAAGGAATAGGATTTTCAGCCATTTGCATTTGGCTTTGGGTTGTAAAACGGTTGAGGTTTACTTAAAGACTCTCATGCATAGCTGGGTCAACAGCTAAGGCTAAATGTTTAAGGGACGTTTAGCTCAAGATGTTCCACACTGGAGGGTCGAAAATTCAGCAGTTAAGGGGAAATAGAAGCCTAAATAGGAATCTACACTCTGTCTGACTAGCTAAAAGATTGGGAAGAGGATTGAAAATATTGTATATAAGCAAGAATTGGAAAACAGGGTGGTTAATTGAAGAGGGAAATGTTTCTGGAGGCAGATAGCTGAAGAAGTTGAGTAGCAAAAGTGCTGAACCACTTTAAGAGACTTGAAACACACTGGCATGTTTAGGGAAACCAACTAGAATGGGGACTGACAATATGTTTATTTCAGATTATCAGTCTCTTTGCCCTATAACTATTATAAGTTCACTCCCATCGTCGTGATATAACAGCCTCCAGAGGTGGAAAGATGGCCGCAATCTAGGGCTTGTCATTTAAGATATCACAACAACCTCTAAATGGCTCAGCACCGCCTCTCCCCTTATAAACCAATCAGAGGCCCTTCTTCATGTGTCTCCTCCATGAGAGGTCCAGAGGGTGACAACATGAGAACAGGCCTTTTAATGCAGTGGTCCCGTTTGTGGAATGCTCTCTTCAGGGAGGTTCACCTGGGGCCTTCATTCCATATCTTTAGGAACTAGGCGAAAATATTCCTCTTCAACCAGGCTTTGGGCCGATTAATCTTCGACAGATTTTTAAATGTGTTTATGGGAAGGAGTGGTATTGTTTCGCTGTTTTCATTTCAACTATTTATTTGTGCTTTTACCGCGTATTTTTTTTCTTGTGACCTGCCCTGAGATCTTATAATGAAGCGTGGTATAGAAGTCTAATAAGAAGAAGGAAAATTTCCGCAAGTGTGTTGTGGTGCAATGTCTGAACTGAGGTCACAGGAAGAGAGATTCATTAATGCAAACCGCAGGGGTGAGCAGAACCCATTTGGGGACTACACTGACGAACATCCCTCTAATAATATTGGCTAAACATTCCCTCTAATGCCAATCATGTCAATGTCTTATATGCCTTGTTTTAATCTTCTACGGTGGAAGTTTTCAGAGAAATCAACCTGTCAAATATGACAATTTGAAATGGCATATTTATAAAGCATGTTCCTAGGATCTTTCCCTCCCCCCGAAAAAAGTGGATTAGTTTACCCATGTGTGGGCTACATGAATATTGTTCTGATCAACATTCTTAAAAGTCAGTGTAATGTACTCCCTCTACTGGTGGTAAAAAAGAAAAGCTGCCATCAAATTAAGATTACAGCTGAAACTGTAATGGTCTTTTCCTGACAACCCTCTCCAGGCTGCGGTCATCCCTGCTGCTTGTGCACCTTTTTCTTCCACACTTTTCCCTTCCGCATAACTTTCCATTAATATGCTTTGAAACAGCACTTTGGGAACATCCAACTTCTTCTGCAATTACCTTTTGAGGCTTTTCCCTCCTTATGGAGGGTCTCAATGATAGCTTTCTGCACAACTGTCAGGTCAGCAGCCCTCCCCATGATTGTGCTTCCTACTGAACCAGACTGAGAGACCGTTTAAAGGCTCAGGAACCCATTGCAGGTGTTATGGATTGAATAGCTACTGCACCTTTTCACAATAATCTAATTTTCTGAGATTGTTAATTTGGGGTGTTCATCAGCTGTATGCCATAATCATCACAATTATAACAAATAAAGGCTTGGCATATCTTGTGTTGCATGTCATGAGTCTATCTCATATATTAGTTTTACCTTTAAGTTCAATTACTGAAATAAATGAACTTTTCCACGATATTCTAATTTTTCGAGTTTCACCTGTACATTTAAATAACATTTAAGTGGCCTTTAGATGCTCTAGCAGTGGCATGAGAGCTGCTTGCCCACACAACACAGTGCTGCTATAACACAGACTCATAGAACTGTAGAGTTGGAAGGGACCCTGAGGGTCATCTAGTCCAACCCCCTGCAATGCAGGAATCTCAACTAAACCATCCACAACAGATGGCCATCCAACCCCTGCTTAAAAATCTCCCAAGGAAGGAGAGTCTACCATGGGAGTCTGTTTCGCTGTCAAACAGCTCTTAGTGTCAGAAAGTTCTTCCTGATGTTTCATCAGAATCTCCCTTTTCGTAATCCATTGGTTCAGGTCCTAGCCTCTGGAGCAGGAGAAAACAGGCTTGCTCCATCCTCCATGTGACAGCCCTTGGGCCATTTGAAAACGGTTATCATAATGTGGCAGGACCTACAATTTGGCTCTCGCTGCCTACTAACATCAGGCAGGCAAGTAGGACCAAGCTTGGCCTGTAGGCCAAAAGTTCCCTACCACTGCTATAGGCAATACTGCACTGAATGGCCTGACTTTAACATGGCAGCTTCCTAGGCTCCAAACAGCCAGGTCCTTAGCATGCAAGTGTCACCCAGCTGAGATCAAGGAAGGCTGTCAGGTGCTAAGGACCTGCTTGCCTGGCTCCAACCAGGCAGTTGGTTGCTCATTCTTTAAGAGCACGACAGCGGAACTGTGCGATGAACCCATGGAAAAGCGGCTCCACCACAGCCTCTAGAAGCCCCAGAAACAGCTTCACAAATGTGAAGCCTCCTTCTAGTTTATCACATTTATCCATTGCAAATATTGCCGGTGAACATTTCCGCAAAGGTTACCAGCCAGCTGCTGCTTCATGCTTACGTATCATAGGTGTAATATTCGTGCTCAAAACGGTGGCAGGAACGGGGTGTGACTTCGTACACACCTGAAAATATCAAAGCGAGACACAGTTGCAATCCTGATTTCAGATTCTGAAGGTTCCTATACTTCAAAACTATATCACACTAGCAATTGCTGGCAACCTGAAACCTGCTGCCTAAACAAGAGGCTTGCCTAACAGAAGACACAACCTCACCAATTCTCTATCTCAGTGCAGATCGCATAGGTAGATAGGCACTCCTCCTACGCTCCATGGCCTCCCACCTGGTGCGCCCCCTACAGGACTGGTGAGGAATTCCAGGATGCACTTGTTTCCTCAAACTCAGGAGAAGGCACCCCAGGAAGGTTCTGGTTCTTGGTCTACTCCAACCTCAAATAACAACCCTGAAAGGGAGCCTGGCCCAAGGCAGCGATTGGCCTACAGTCATCCAGTGAACTTGGGGTTTCCCAGTCAATGTCCAATATACTAACCATCTTTTGCATGTTACCTGCCTATGGCTATCTGTTGATCCTACAATGTTGGATATTAGGCTAGGTGCTCCTGCTCTTTGGAGAATGGGGTAACCAGTACACCTTCCTGTATTTGTGGACTCACCTTGCAGTGGGGTGCAGCTTTGGGGGCTGTTATGGGAGCTGCACTTCAGAATTTACCACTATCTGTTGGGAACTCACACACAAACACATACACACAAGACCATTCATTTCCAATGAGACGCTTACCTGGCTTGGAGAGGCAGAATCTGTTCACGCCTTTGGAAAGGTTATAAATGCCAACGTTCTCAGGTCCATTCCCATCCTGATAAAACTCCTGATGACAAAAAACCCAAGCAGTCTATTAGCAGGCATTGAATCCCAATCTTTGAAGTTTCCAAGTCAGTTTTCAAACAACTACAGCAGTTTCCAATTCTGCCTCCAAAATTAAGTGGGAAAGGCAGTAAAGGCAAAGGACCCCTGGATGGTAAACTCCAGTCAAAGGCGACTATGGGGTTGTGGTGCTCATCTCGCTTTCAGCCCGAGGGAGCCGGCGTTTGTCCACAGACAGCTCTCCGGTTCATGTGGCCAGCATGACTAAACCACTTCTGGCACAACGGAACACCTTGACGGAAACCAGAGTATACAGAAATGCTGTCTACGTTCCCACCGCAGCAGTACCTATTTATTTACTTTCGAACTACAGTGGTACCTCACGTTAAGTACTTAATTCATTACGGAGGTCCGTACTTGACCTGAAACTGTTCTTAACCTGAAGCACCACTTTAACTAATGGGACCTCCCGCTGCTGCCGTGCCGCGAGAGCACGATTTCTGTTCTCATCCTGAAGCAAAGTTCCTAACCCGAGGTACCATTTCTGGATTAGCAGAGTATGTAACCTGAAGGGTATGTAACCTGAAGCGTATGTAACCCGAGGTACCACTGTACTAGGTTGGCAGGAGCTGGGACAGAGCAATGGGAGCTTACCCCATCGTGGGGATTCAAATCGTCGACTTATCTGCAAGCCCAAGAGGCTCAGTGGTTTAGGCCACAGTGCAACCAGCATCCCCCCCAGCAGTATAGAAATATATTACTTAAATCTTTAATTTGATATTTATGGGCAGCGGCTAGGTTGGTGATTACCAGATTTTGGAAGGGACTGGAAGGGGCAACTCTTATGGTCAATACTGAGTCTGGCTCTATAAGGCAGCTGCCTATGATGCTATGTTGTGGGGCAGTTCAGGCCAAAGAGAACACATATAAGCCGTGATCTCACCAAAGTGATTGCATGGGAAAGAGAACAGCGCAGCATATAGCCAGTCTGGCGGAACTCAATCCCCGACGCATCTTCTTCCAAAACCTCAAGTTCCAAGGATTTATTCTTCCAGCACCAGTCTTCACGGATGATGCTCACTTAAAAGAAAAAAGACAGACCGGTAAGGGGGAGGTGTCATGCCTGATGCTTAAAACGCAAGCAGTTAGACAAGCACAGAAGTCATCCGAACATTTTGTAAGCATTAGCATTTAAAAATAAGTCCGGATATGGAAGAACTGGGCATATTCAGCCAACGTGGCGCCCTCCAGATGTGGGAGGAACAGCCATTCCCATCATCCCTGACCATTGGCCATGCTGGCTGGGGCTTATGGGAGCTGGAGCCCATAAAAAATGGAGGGCACCACGTTGGCTAGCCCTGTTTGAAAAGGAAGTCTGCAAGACGTAAGGAACTTATATGCTTTCACCTGTGCATTCCCCACATTTCTCTCTCTATCTCTTTGGAATAAGAAGTACACAACAGGAATTGTACACATCAGACACAGAAACTAGGGGAAACTTCAGCGTGCAAGAGAACATGGGAAAGTTTCTTTTAAATAGGGTATTTCCTTCTGTTGTTTTTATAAGCAATTGTATTAAAATGATATTTTTTTTTGGAAAAATAACATTATGCTGCCCGGTTAAGGCATCTTTTAAAACGATTAACAGTGTGGTGGCAGTGCTTTATTTATTTATTTAATGGCATCTAGCATATTAAATTGATTAAACACTGAAGGCTGAACTTCAGTGGAGACATATCTTGTCCAAAAAGTGGGGTATCGTTTAGGGATTTTTGTTGGGGTCAAGAATAAATTTTGGGAGATTTTAATTCTGCTGTCCCATTGATATTATTTTTTCGCAGCTTTGTTTTTAGTTCTTATGTCTTATGTGGAGGTGGTTTAGTTTTGTTGTGTACATTTTGACATGCTTTTATTTATGGCTTACGACTGCTGTTATATATTTTTAAAATTATGAAACAAATGTTTTCATGTTGGAAGCTGCCTTGAGCATGGTCTTAACTCTGGAAAGGGAGCACAGAAATATATGATGATGGTGAAAAGTGGAGCATAAATATGAATGAGTAGCAAATTCTGGCACAATTTGAAACAGTGAAAAGGCAATAAACACCCCTGTGCAACCAGAATCCCTCTCTCCACATGCCCTCTCTTGGCCCCCAAAAAACTGCTCCAGAGGTTTTTGGGGTAATTAGGGAAGGCACGTAAGAAGATTAAGTTCCATTACACAGGTGGAAATCTTTGCAGTAGCGGACGACTTTGTTGCATCCAAACTAGAAGCCCTGCATTGTCCTTACTTTTATACTTTCCAGGTAGCACATTTTCAAACAAGAAAGTCACTGAGTTAGACTTTGCTGCAAGTTGAAGGCTACGTTTCTCCCCCTGCCGGTTCACAGACTGGAGTGTCACTGTCAATTCGCCACAAGCATCTGGGGGAAGACAAAAAGAGGAGAATGTGCAGATTTCAGATTGGCATGTTTATTCAGCAGCCTCCTAAGGACTTTTGGGAAGGGGGGGTGTCAGAGATTCCTAGAAATGGGAGGGGGGCAGAGGCTTGATTCAGATGTTAGCCTCTTGATGAGAAACAGCACTCATTTGAGAACAAACCTGGATCTACCAGCAAGCAGACACTCAACAAGAATTTGCAGCCAATCACATGGTTGCATCCAGCAAAGTTCTCCTCTGAAATTGGCTATTCCCACCAGACTATATGAGCAACCTAAGGCAACTATTTCCACCCGTCAGTGCAAATCTTACCCAAACAAGTGACTTTCCCCGAAATGGAGGCCAGAAACTGTGAGAAAGTCACGTCCAGCACTGGTTTGGAGGCAACCGTCACAGGAAATATCTTGGGTTTCAAAGCAAGGCCAGCTCTGGCTTCTGCCTCGGGAACGATCACCTACAGCAAAGAAAATAATGCTCAGAATTACTTCCTTGTGTGAAATGGAGCAACACAGATAAAAGACAACAGCTGCACCCCATTCGCTGAGCAGCAAAGGAGCAAGGAACTGGAAATATGCAAGGAGGTCACTGAGTATGCTTGCCAAGGCTGATGGGAGTTGTAGGCCACACTTCCCTCAGGCTGACCTTCTGATTGCTTCTGGGTGTAGCAATGAATGTCAATTTTCCCTTTGTGAAATAGCCTAGTTCAGGGTTTCCCAAATTTGGGTCTCTGGCTGTTTTTGGACTACAACTCCCATCATCCCTGGCTAGCAGGACCAGTGGTCAGAGACGATGGGAACTGTAGCCCAAAATCAGCTGGAGACCCAAGTTTGGGAAACCCTGGTCTAGTTTCTACACCCCCACCCCCACTCCTTTGCCCTCCAAGAGGCAAGAGAGAAGCATTATCAGAGTTCAAGGACACATTCCAGCCAGGGAAAAACTGGAGGTACAAAGCAGGGAAAGTAAAGGGTTCCAAGGGCCAGGTAGAGAAGGCTTGAGGGCCACATGTGGTCCCTGGGTCTCCCACTAAGGCCTAAGGTCTCCCACTGCTTTGAGAAACAGAAATCTGCTCCCAAGCTTCCAGATTTGATTGCTTTTACGAATTATTTCTTTTCTTAAGAGGTACTAGTTATTCTGACCTGAATGACATAGGCACCCGATTTTGCCTTGAAGCAGAAAGCACCGCGAGTGTCCGTTTCCGTAGTAACCATCAAGGTTTTATCCTTGTCTTGAGGCAACATCGTCA